>NC_090308.1:28402500-29652500 GCF_039906515.1 Pseudorca crassidens | reverse complement strand
TCGAGAAATATTTGTTAACTACTTTACTCATACTTTAATCATGTCTGAATTAAATCTTAATTATTTGTATCACTTCAGAAGTGCTTTGCAAAATTTATATAATGACCATCAAATTGATCTCTTATGCATTCTTTGGAAGGAAAGAATATACAAATTGCTTAAGTTTAATTTACTCTAAGACATAGCTCTTAGAATTTCAAAATTTGAGGAGAAAATCAACCTTCTTACTTTACAAATGAAAGAACTGAGAGACGATAAGTGTCTTATCCAAAGGCATAGAAGATCCATTAGAATATAGTTTTATAAATCAAATGAACTATCTACCGTTTCTTTTATTTGAATTAAATGTGTTTTATTAATTAGATTGTAAACTTGTTGTTGATTCACTGTTTTATACTTCTACCACTGCTTCTATCCTATTGCTGGGCACATATGATGTCTTCAAAAAATACAAGTTGCTCAGTTGATTTATTGAAATATCAGAATACCTCTGAATATCAAGATAAATTACATTACAAAAAACGTGATTTTTATCCAAGTCTCTCCTTCCAACATTTAAATATTATTACAATGATAATTATTTTAAGTAAAATATTTTATATTCAGAACTGTCTTTACATGAGTGTGTAAAGCCAAGGTATTCAAGAAAACATTTACCCAGAGATCTGTTTTTGCTATTTGAGCCATGGTTTTCCCATTGGGAGAAATAAAGGAAAATAAAGAAAAACTTGTTTAGAAAATTATTTTTATTATGACATATAAAACATCAAAAGTTCTGAATAATTCTTCACTAATGATGAATTTAATTTGATGAAATTAGTGTCAGTTTCAGGGTTGATTTGTAGACCTGATCTATCATGAACTAGCTGTGTAATACTGGGCTTAAGGCAGCCTATGTGCTTTTAATTTCTCATCCCTACTATTCCTATGCAGAGCTGAGTGGGTAAAATAAGATAATAAAAGTAAAAACAAGTTTGAAATGATAAAAGTGTGTTGATACAGAAGGTTCTATGTGGCTACATGAATTTCTCTACTTAACAGCAGAAAAGAAAAAGTCATGCTCCAGCAACTATCAACTATTTGGAATCATACCTCTCAAAAGGAAAAGAACATTCAAAGTGTCTCTGTGTGCTCAAGTGTCTTTTACAAGTTTCCTAGAGTTGAAATGTATACCTGGTGATACTTGAGGTGCCTTTAGATGGTACATGAGTGAATGTTCGTAAGTTATGTGCTTATTTTAAACTATTTTAGAAAAAGATAAAACACCAAGACATCAAACCTTTAATAGGACAGACATTATTGATTTCAACAGAATTTATTTAATCATTTTAATGTAAAAAAGTAAAACATGGTACATAAATATAGTGAATTCATGATATAAGATTTTAAATTGACTAAAGCTGGGGAAACGCTTTTCTACAACCATCTATGAAGAAGAGTGGTCACTTGACCTCTGTTTGACAAACCATCTGGAGATAGAAAATTCTCTGCTGGACCAGGAGGCTTACTCTGTCTTTGGAAACCTCTGAACATCTCAATATCTTGCTCTTATCGGTGCAAAATCCACTTCATTGTTGGCATCCAACATCTGATGTCAGATTGCAACATTTGGTGCAAAATGAGGACACCCAGAACGAGTCTAATTGCTTTTCCTCACCTGTCCCTGGTCCTTTACCTCCCTGCCCAACTAAAATATCAGTAACTAAAGAGGGCTTAAATAGTTGGGCTTTAATTATACAGATTGGTGAAACTGTCATGGTTTAGGTTTCCAGATTCTTTCCAGACCTTTTTATATATTTTGATTTTGGCCAGTTTTACATGGACTAATAATTTCCTTTTCAAATATAATTTTTTTTAATTGGGAGAAAAGTATTCATATGCTTTATTACCTTAGATAATTGCACATCTGTTTTAGTTTCTGGGGGAGAAAGGATCATTCCAAATTTTAAAATGATTTTTCTGCGTGATATTTTTACCCCTTTAAAATTATAGTTTGTTATTTACTGAAGGCAGCTAAGCTTGAGTATTTCAGCCTCTCATTATCTTCTAAACTTGATTTACATTGAAACTTTTGTCTTCATGCTTTCATTTTGGGGGGAGATGTCACTTATATTAGGAAAAAGAAGAGAGTTGGTTTAATTTGTTAAAAACTACTTCTGAGACTTCTGAGATTTCATGAACACAGCAGGTTTTGACTTTTTCCCATGTGTGCAAAGGAACTAGGAAAGAAGAATAATGCAAAGGAACAAAGCTAGGACATCACCTCTCTAAGAAATACTGCTTTCTGTCTATTTCATTGACCAAGTGAGAGGAGCAACTTGATTGGAGAAGCAGAGTTGATACCCTGTGACTAAGGCATATGGAAAGAAAGGCAAGTTGCAATAAATGAAATTATGTAACTCATTTATGTCTAAATCACTCAGGCCCACAGTCATTATAATTCTGCCAATCCCATGGCAGTCCTCATGAAAAGTGGGCTGACCAACTTCCCAAAGCAAGCTCGCAGACCATGAGGGATCTTGAATAACCATCGACTTCTTGTGAGATTTTCCAGTGGAAATGAGTTTCTCCTCTAAAAATATTATTTTAAAAAAGAAACTCTTACTACCTTGATGGGGATTGATACTAAACTTATGACCACTAGAGCAAGAAAGTCTACCACGTGACTCTTATAACTGAGGTGAACTTCTGTTGCATGCCAGAACCCCAGTAACAGAGTGTGGTTGGGATGGAAGAGGCATTGAGGCTAAAAAGGGATGATGGAGACAGGGAGCTGAGAAACCAACTTGGCTAAAGGAACTGGATCCCCAAAGCGAGTAGCAAGAATTTAAACATACATTGTACAAAAAAGAGGAGTGAACTTGGACTTGATTCTGTCAGATGCTAATGTCATAGGTTAGTTAATTTAATGGATGGGGCAGATCAAGGAAGTGAGTGATATATTAAAGTCAGTGAAGCAATGACACCATAAATCTGGGAGTGACCACTCCATTTGCAGTGCACCCTCACACACACCTGTAATGGTGCATTTTCACGGCCCCCATGATATCTGACCTCTCTTCCTCTTACACCACCCCCCACCTTGGTTCAATCCTTTCCAGACTCACTGTCTTCTTTGATGTGTTCTGAACACACGAAGTGTGTCCCAATTCAAGTCTTTGCACATATTATTATGTTAGTGATGCTTTTATGGACTACCCTATATTAAACTTGTCCTGTCCTCCATTCAGCACACACTGTTTCTCTTCCTTGCTTTATGTTTCTTCACAGAACTTGTCCCCTTTTGAAATGCTATGTATCTCACTCATTTATTGTATTGGTCTTTTCATGCTAAAATGTAATCTCCCCATGACAGCATGTCTGTTTCATTCACTGCTGTAGTTCCAGAATCCCAAAAGCACTTGGAACACAGTAAGTGCTCAAATATTGGTTGAATTTCCATTGAAACACTCCTTGATACCTGACCTTCTTTGTCTCTAGATTATTTCTTCTTCTTAGTTTTCTTGTACCTTAAAACTGAGGTTAATCCGTAACCACAGTTTGTTCACAGATTCTATCTTCCTATAAACTTTCTCTGGACTTCCTTTTAAATTTGCTTCTGCTTTCTACAACCTGAATCCTTTTGTATTTCATAGCCCTAATTACTGAAACAGACTGTTCAAAATTAATTCCTACTGGGACACTTTTTTGTGTCACCAAGCCACTGGTCAGTCTATAAATTGACTTTCTTGGATCCCACACTGAGACCCTTCAGCTGTGGCTCAAGCTTCAAACCATGGCTATCCAGGGCTATCTGTCCTCCCTCCCTTGCTTGAGGCAGATACCTAATTTATTTAGGTGTTAAAAATATTGGTTTAGTTTTATAAGATCTGGAAATGTGATCTAAGTTGGATATCAAAGGTTTTCAAAATGTTTTCATGTACGTTACACTTTCTCAACCTACTTATGGTTAATTCTCTTTCTTTTTAAATGTTCTTGATCTCATGCAATGGCTGGCCACCCTGGCTAGAGATCTCAGTCCCTATAAAAGATGATCATCCCTTGTCAATTCTGTTTTTGAAAGATCTCTTGAATGTGTGTCTTTCTCTGGAGTCCCACGTATGCTTCTTTAGTTAGATTTCTCTAGACCTAACTTCCCACTTCAATTCATATTATGCACCTCTACCAGAATATCTTTTAAAAATACTAAATACTAAGTCATTTTTCTCTTCAAAATCCTTCCATGATCCTAGGTGGTTCAGTAAGACAAGAAAAAGAAATAAAATCTTAAGAAATTTGAAAAATGAAGGAAAATGTAGATTACATGATTGTACAAACAGAATCCAAATAATCTAATAGAATGAGTAAATTTAAAAAAAATATGCAAAAATCAATTATTTTAATCTATTAGCAACAATGAAAAAAATTATAAAACAAAATAATTCCATTAATATTAACATTAAAAATTAAGTACTTAAGAATATATTTAATAAAAGATATGTAATATCTCTACACCAAAAATTATAAAACATATTAGTCAATGTCAAACAAATGTTTATCAAATTAACGCCAAATACTTGTGTCTAGAAAATACTCTCCAGTCACTTTTGGAGATGTTATATATACTTAAACCAAAGTAGAAACACAAAAGGTGGTGTCAATTTACTTGGAAATACAAATGTGCTTTGCTCATCTTCAGGAAATAGATTCTTATACTCTTGTGGGGATTGCAAGTAATTTTAAAAATATCTTAGTGACAGTCCACATATTAAATTTTCTTTTCTTTTGTCTCCATGAATAGTAAATACATAAAGAAGTAAAGCTAAGGATGGGGCACATTTCCATACATTTGAGTACATGTGTGGGAAAACAAGCCTCAGATTCAAAGAGTTATTTATATTTCTGACAACATGCTTGCTTCATCAATAACCCGTGATTCCATAACACAGGTCTGTTATGGAATTGTGTCAAAATTCCAAATTCCAAAATGACAAAATTATCAAATTAAATAGAATTTCTAAAAGGTGCATGAAACAAGATTTGTTCGTATTTTCCTTGACTGGGACCTTTGTCAAACACTTGATTGGGTCCAACTTTGCTGAAAGTTTGCCCTTGTTTGTGACTGCCCTTTACAAATGTAGGAGAGCAGCCAGTTTCAACACATGATTCTTGGGGTTCATTTGGGGTTTTGATGGCAGGGTGCAAATAATAATATATATTTGTTGTTGGTGGTTAAATATCTCAGTTGGCATCTTTCTAGATGTTATCTGACTATACAAATTATTTCTGGGTATTAAATCATCAGAAGAAGCATTTCCTATTTTGAAGAAACTAATTAGGTTGAAATGACTAATTCCCAGTGGCAGTGTCATGACCACAAAAATGATTCATGGAAGTAGGAATGACTTCACATCCAGGACATGGCAACACTTTATTTGTGTGCATTTAAGGAAGACAGGGGCAGAAATTTCATTTGCTGCACCTGTTACAAAAAGTTGTGAAGGCAAGTAATAGTCTGGAATCGTCTGTACATCATGCCCAGTGGCACTTCAAGAATGACGGCATGCGCCAGCCACACACTGGCAAACCTCCTTCTTCAGAATTACCATGACACACACAGTTAGTCCTGAAGCAGGAAGGAACTGAGGAGAGGGACTCAAAACCTCCGCTAAAATCAGGGTTAAAAGAGGAGGCTGTCGAGGTGAGGGCTGAAAAACACACTTTCCTCTCAGTTTTATAGCCAGTAGCAGGTTTGCACTTGTTGATTTAAGAATATGTATGAAGTGTATACATTATTCTCATTAGTTATGCTTCTGAATTGGAACCAGGGGTTATCTGCATCCCACACATATATATATACATTTTTTAATCATTGGCATTTTCTAAGAAATTCAAGCCTAGGGTTTTAAACAAAATCTTGGTTCATAGTAGTTTGTAACTTTTATCTGCTCTTCCCTGTAAAATGCAGGGCAGACAAGCATTGCTTACTGAAACTGCTACGTATATGGTAGGGCCTCTCGGCTGAGGATCATATGCTTAGCGAACACTTGTGGAAGTGTTAGAGGTTGCATATTATATGCCTTTCCAGAATGCAAGCTGCAGTGGACATTGGTTTTGCTTTGTTTTATTTTATTTCACTGCCCACTGTTCATTTTTCTTTACATTTCATTTCTTTTTATTTATGTTTGTAATTGAGGTATAACTGACATATAACATTGTATTAGGTTTGGGTGTACAACACAATGATTTGCCATATGTATATATTGCACAATAATCACCACAATATATATAAGTTTAGCTAGCATCTATCGCCACACATAATTACACATTTTTTGCGTGTGTGTGATGAGAACTTTTAAGATCTACTCTCAGCAACTTTCAAATATACACTACAGTATTGTTAACTATAGTCACCATGCTGTACATTACGTCCCCAGGACTTATTTATCTTATTACTGGAATTTTGTATCATTTGACTACTTTCCCTCATTTCCTTTCCTTTTGTTTTCTTTTTTTAAACAGCTCCCTCACTGCTATCATCTGAAACCTGATATCTTCTGGCCAAAGACAAAGTGAAACCAATTAGATGCTCTGTTTTAGAATTTTAATCTTGAGTAGGAGAACAAACAAACCAAAACACTTAGCTTTCTTCCCTCTTTTGGTGAGGTCCTCATCGTCTTTGCTCTGAGACTACTGTGGTTGTTCCTGCTTCCTCACTTTGGGAGCTGACTTGCTTCCTGTGTATGCTGAAGCCTTATTCTTTATCCTCTGATACACTTTGAAACCTTCCTCCCTACACCCCAATATCCTTCCAATAAATTCTATATCTTTATGCTTCAATCAAAGAGATTTCACTGATATATGACTTATAATTTCATTTTTACAATTTCACACGGAATGCAAATAATCATAATGCAAGTGACTATGAAATAAGAAGCAAATAACTCATAAATATTTTATATTTATCGTTAATGACAAAGTGTAATTATCTCGCAATTATTGAAACAAACATGAGTCATAACACTGTGGTTGAAAAATTCTGATAGTCTTAGAAGCTACTGCTTAGCGGCAACCTGTTTCTCATTAAGTTTGAGTAGAAATGGTCTCAGATGCTTTATAGGTCTAGGGCTCTGGGAATTTGTTGACAACATAATCACACCATTTGTAGGAACCTACTGAAGTTGGGGGAAGTCTACTCAGGGGGAGCCTTTTGCTAAGCTGAAGTGGGAATGGAGTAAGGAGGGTAGGATGTATCTGGGAAAGGCAGGAGCAAGAACCTCAGAGAACCAGATTGGAGTAGGTGGAAACAGAACAATCAGCTTTATTATACCGACTTGGGGGTTTCTCCCTTGGTGTGTAAGTCACATTACTGGGTTTTCCAAGAATGGGAAGGTACATATAGGTAATTCAAAACTATAGCCATTATATAAAAGAACTGCCTCACTGAGAGAACCTGCTGAGATAGTGTTCATTCTCTGTAGGAATGACAGCACTCCATGCTCACTGATGCCTGGACTGAGGGGAAAGTGATGGGCAACTGACACTGGGGCAGCCAATCCACAGTCTGACTAGCGGCCTATAGAGATGGTCTGGTATGTCTGCCTAAACAGGGAATAATGTTCGTCAGCAAGGAGAAGCCCTCTTTTTGCTGTTTTGTTTTCCACATGTGGCATGTGGAATCTTAGTTCCATGACCAGGGATCAAACCTGTGCCCCCTGCAGTGGAAGTGCAGAACCCTGACCACTGGACTACCAGGGAATTCCCAAGCCCTCTTTTCTCCTGAGGATATAAATAGGGAAATTTATGAAAAGACGTAAAGAGAATGGTAAAAAGAATGTATTTTTTAGCAGGGGCCATGAAGAGTCAAAGCTCTGGATAAGCTGAAATTAGAAGTAAGTAGAAACCATAAAGTTAAAAAAAAAAAGACAGGTGAAGTAGACAAGAAGACTTCCATTTCTGGCAACATGCTGGATTAGACAACCTGAAAAACCTTCTGTATCACCTGGAAATACAAAACAACAAATACCAACTCGTATATACTTGTATATCAACTTGTGTATATACAAGCATACACATATGCGTACATAAAAGCAATTTCTGGGAGCTAGAACCCAAGGAGAAAATGAGAAAAGAGGGTTAAGAGAGAATTTTTGTAGGAGTTGTCTGGGATATTTGCCAATTTTAGTAGCCAAGGATTGGTTTTTAAACTATTTTAAATTAATTAATTTATTTTTGGCTGCGTTGGGCCTTCGTTGCTGCGCGTGGGCTTTCTCTAGTTGCGGCGAGCGGGGGCTACTCTTCCTTGCGATGCTCGCCATGCTTCTCATTGCAGTGGCTGCTGTATCAGTTGAGGTACTGGCAGCAAGCAGCTGGTACCGTGAAAATTCTAATTTGAAGAGATTATTAAAGGAGGTATTTATAAAGATGTGGGCAGATTTAGGGAAAGCAATGACAGTTATACAGGAACCCAAGGCTAAAAAGCAGTGGCGGTAGAAACTATTATCACCCCCAGACCTGAGAGGCAAGGAGAGAGTAACATTATGGGAGCTTGGGGAAGATCTCATGACCACATCACAGAATATGTGCTTTTTGCATAGGGACGCAGTCAATCCACGGAGGGAGAGCCTGGGGAATAAGTACCCAATGTCACTCTAGTCTTTCCCTCCTGTTAGTGTCCTCTATTAGTTCAAACCAAGCAGGAGCCAACGGACAAGAATACATTGATTCAGTCTATTCTGCTCAGGACCAGTCTCCTGGAACACAGAGCCAAGTGGAGAAGGGCAGAAAGTAGATCTGGAGGGGCAAATGGACAATATTCAGTGCACCAGGTTACACCTAGGAAGTGAAAGACAGTCCTCTATACCTATGGTTTCAAAGTGTGTTCCCTGAACAGCAGCAGCAATATCACCAGGGACTTATTAGAAATGCAAATTCTCAGGCTCCACCCTAGACCTATCGGATCAGAATCAGTCATTGGGGGTGGACCCAGCAATCTGTGGTGATTCTGATGCAAGCTAAACTATGATACCATCATCCCATATTCTCAAACATACAAAATGTGTCTGAGGCTTTTAGTTTTATCTCCCCCACCAGTTCGTCAGCCCTGCCTCTTCTGTGGTCCTGGCCCCAGGGCTGGGGACAGGGTGCACTATTCCTGCTGGGGACACTCATCAGTCCAGACTCCCTGGCTTCCTCTTCAACTCTCATACTCCCCTTTTCAGTCCAAAGATCCTCCAAATGGATTATTTATGCACTCACTTTGTTACCTGGGTCATTCAGGGCCTTGCCTTTTGACTCTCAAATGTTTTGAGTCTCAAAGCCTTTTTCTTGCACTTTTGTCTGCTAGAAGTTACAAAAATTTAACACTTTTAATAAGGACCAAACTCTGATCTGATTCAGGCAGCTGGCACGAGGGCTCAAAAAATTTTTTAAGGGGTTAGTGTTAGAAAGAGGGGTCTTTGAGAAGTCTTACTGTATGATCTTTTTCTGGAGGCAAAAATAGCTTTAGCTATTTCTTAAAGAGAGTTGAAAGTCACAAATTAAGAGAAATTGCTGGACCAAAAAGCACAATATTAAATAATCAAATACGATGCTACACTATAATGGCAGAGGCGACCAGTTGTCTCTCGAATGGAGCTTGAGACAGATATTTGGTTCCTAATTCAAAAAGTTCCTCTCATCTACTTTGAAGTATATTCACTTTTAAAAGTAAAAGAAATTTTAATATTAATTTTCTTATTTCAAAAGTAATATATATATATATTGTATCTAGTAAAAGATGGAATAAAAGGCACATTGATTCCATTTGCCTGATTAAAACATACTAATATAAATCAAAGTTAAGCTCTGTACACTTCCTCCATTTTCAATGAAACCAGAAAAGAGAGTCACTACCTTAAAATTCAGTCTTCAAAAAATATCTGCTCAAGACAATGATTCTGAAATTAATAAAAAAAAAAAGACATCCAAAATCTTTTACTCATATCTCTCTCCAGGTCTCAAGGAAGGGATAGATTTCTATGAGAGAGGAAACTCTGAGCTGCTGGGACTTAATGAATTATTCTTTCATTAGAACAGCAAGAAAGGGGTGAGGGAGGATGACAGAAAACCAGCTTGGAAGCAATCTTCCTGTTACTGGGAATGACATCCATTCATTTACCTATAAGATAAAGAAAATAAGAGGGTCCACAAGAGTGCACCCCTCACAGTGGTGTTGTGAGGATTAGATGAGTTAACACACGTAAAGTGCTTGGCTTGATGGATGTGGTAGTAGGAACTCGGCTGATATTAGCCGTAACCACAGTTCATTGTGATGAAGAGTATGGACTCTGAAACTAGGGTGCGTGGGTTCAAATCCCAGCTCTGCTGCTTGTTAGGTGTATGAATTTAGGCAAATTACTTAATCTCCTTGTATGTGAGTTTCCTCAGTGGGGATCACAATAGTACCTACCGTATAGGGTTATTGGGAAAGTTAAAAGATGTAGAAGGATAGTTTATGTGTTAGGTATTTTTATTTATTAAAATCAAATAATGCATATTGTTGGACTTTTTGATGTTTCTGACATTGACCATTATAACTGCTATGATGGATATCTTTGTAAGTAAATCCTCGGACCTCCATTCCCTGAGCAGAATTACCCAGTTGAAGATATGTGCGGTTTAAGGGCTATCACTTGTTACTAAAATATTCCAATAAGAATTTACTCTCTCATCAACAATGTATAGGTGTCCATTTCCTTGTATTCTGACTTTTACCAAGTTAAAATTCTTAAAAATATTTTCCAATTTGTAGGTTGAAAATGTGAATCCTATAGAAAACTCACCCTCCCCTCCACTGGCTAACTGATTTCTAAAGGACTCAGGGAAGCAAAGTCTTAGATAATTCGAGCATTCTATGTTCCTGCATTCTCAGCTCCCTAAATCTTTTGAACTTAAATTATTCCCAAGTCTGCCATTTTTAAAGCAATGTAGTTTTAGCCAAGACATCTTGAAGACTTGGAAAACGATGTCTGTTCTAAGAGGAGCCAACAGATATTTATTTCTCATTATTTTTAGGTAATGAAGAAAAGTTGAATTTTTGGGCCCAAATCTAGAAGCCATAATTCAAAACTATAAACTTCTTTGATTAGTTTTTTTGCAAGAAATGATATAACAATCTTCTTTCCCTACAGAAAAAAAAATTTTTTTGACATCTTTATTGGAGTAAGAAAATTTTTTAAAAAGTACAAAAGTTTTCAGTAGTTTCGTTTTATTCCTTTTAGAAAAACAGCCAAAAAGTTCAGAAGCCCAATCTAAAATTATTCTTAGTTTTCTTTGCCAAAAGATCAGATTAAATATCGCATAAGAATAGGCTTTCTTGGAAGATTTCTGGTTCAGGACTTCCTGGCTTTGGCATGAAACGAGGACACCACAATATTACCAGTAGTTGACTTAGATTGGAGTTAAGCGGTACCTAGAAGTCTAGAATCGAAACACGATTTGCATCTTCTGTCTGGATAACTCATAAGGCTTTATTTTTTTTTAATCTATATCTATACCAGTATCAGATTTAAAGAACATCTTGCTACCTAGAGACCTTAATTTAATAGTAACGAAGAACATTTAATGGCTTGAATGTACTTGTTTGTCTAAATGCTGTTTTTCAGGAAACAATCGTTGTGCTTAAGTAGAATACATACCCTTTAACCGCTTGATCATTACACTTCTTTTTTCATGCTTCTGTGTGGTATAATTTTTGCACTTTAAATAGTACACTATTAAGACATGTGGAGGCTATTTTTAACTGTATCATACCTATGGGTATTTGGTTTTTAAACATAATATGGTCTCTTAAAGAGTCTGGTATTGAAAAAACAAATTTAGAATAAAATTACTCTCTTAACCATATCCCTGAAATGGCTTGAATTCTAGCTGTGGATAAATCCTAGTTCCTTTAGAGGTTACCTCTCCCCCTTAGACCAGCTATTCCCAGCAATTAGACTGCCAGTGCACTCTTGCTGAACCTTCCTGCCTTGATTTACAGGGTTTAGAATTAAGGAATTTTTCATGAAGGATGATTGCTGAGTGCTTCCTAAAGCCTCCAAGTGCTACAAAGACTAAGTATTTTAAATTTAGTGTTTATAAGTTTTAATCCATACCAGATATTTAGATTTCTTTTTTCTATACTTTACATCAATTGTTTTCTAATTACTTACTTTAGATTTTTTTTTCTCTAGATGAAACACACCAGTCTGAAAAGGCTACGTATTGCATGATTCCAACTATATGACATTCTGGAAAAGGCAAAACTATAGAGACAATAAAATGATTGGTGGTTGCTAGGGGTTTAAGGGAAGGGAAAGGGATGAATACGTGAATCAAAGGGAATTTCTAGGGTAGCAAAACTATTCTGTATGATACTGTAATGGTAGATGCACGATATTAGGCATTTGAAAAAAAACCCATAGAACTTTACAGCTCAAAGAGTGAACATATATGTATGAAAATTTTAAAAAGTTACTTAGAAGTTTGGAGGATCCAGGAAAGAATGCAGACTGGAAAAGAGAATATCTGTATTACAAAGGTATGACACAACCTCACTGAAGGGAAAGGGGGGTAAAGATGCTGACCTAAATAACTTTGGAAATGAGTAGTCTATAAGACTGAAGGTGAAAGGCACTGCACATAAGTCCTATAATCTAGTTGATAAAGTTGTTTTTTATGGAATTACAGGTAAACTATTCTGATACTGATATATGTACACTGGAATTGAAAAATTAAGTAAATGGATGGCAGATGGTGGGAATGAGATTTTTTCTTGTTGGAGTGGAATCTACAGATAAACCAGGAGAAGAGGCTAAAGTGATCCATGTGGTAATAGCTGAGAATTGGAGACAAACAATATGAACTGATGTTTAGCTTTATATAGATATGGTTGATTACATACAGAAATATTTATAGATATTTGTATATACAGGGGTTAGTATATATACATGTGTTTCTTTGCTCTGTGAGGTGAGAGGGCCTAGAAGCGATATCCCAGTAGCAAAGAGCATATCCAGTGCCCAGATCTTGGTTTCTAATACCATTCTCCAATAAAAAGAACTAGAGCTCCTTGGAGAAATGGTTGATTCTACAGCTGGGGAAGGAAATATGCAAGATAAGCCTAGAGAATCTTGTGGTGCCAAAAAGTAATGAACTACTCACAGAAAACAAAAACAAAAAATCAAAAACAAACACTAATGGAGGTATGTCTAAGAAGTACAGGAGTCAAATAAAAATGCTTCCAATGGCCAAAGTGGTACAATATGAGTAATAAAATTAATAAAATAGTATTGGTTATAACCCAAAGTATACAGTAAATACCCATGAGTCTGTACTTATACAAATAAATGATTGAATAAATTAATAACTCTGGACAAGTGACAAATCTCCTGTGTAGAAGAATTCCAAATAATTTATGTAGATACTCTGCCCTCAAGGAGGGGAGCATAACCCTCCACTTTTTACATGTGGTTTGTGCATAGTGACTTCCTTCCAAAGAGTACAGTATAAAAGGGGGGAGGGGCAGTGTAACTTTACAGTGGAGGAACCTGACAAATGCTACTTCAGCCAGGTGATGAAGGTCAACATCAACAGTCAGAAATCATGTTGATAGTATTTACCTTTGACATCATGTGATGAAAATGACACTTAACCTTTGTGATCTTCCTCCCCCAAATCCAAAACCCCAGTCTTTTTTTTTTTTTTTAATTAATTTATTTATTTATTTTCGCTGCGTTGGGTCTTTGTTGCTGCGCACAGGCTGTTCTCTAGTTGCAGCGAGCAGGGGTTACTCTTCGTTGCGGTGGCTTCTCTTGTTGCAGAGCATGGGCTCTAGGTGCGCGGGCTTCAGTAGTTGTGGCACGCGGGCTCAGTAGTTGTGGCTCATGGGCTTAGTTGCTCCACGGCTTGTGGGATCTTCCCGGCCCAGGCCTTGAACCCGTGTCCCCTGCATTGGCAGGCAGATTCTTAACCACTGTGCCACTAGGGAAGCCCAAAACCCCAGTCTTACCATGAGAAAATGTCAAACAAATTCCCAAGAGGGACACCCTGAAAATACCTTACCAGTACTCCTCAAAACTGTCAAGGTCATCAAAAACAAGGAAAGTCTGAGAAACTGTCATAGTTAAAGAGAGGTGGCAATTAGATGTCATGTGACATCCTGGATGGGATCCTGGAACAGAAAAAGAACATTAGACAAAGCTAAAGAAATCTGAATAAATTATGTACTTTATGTAATAATAATGTATCAATATTGGTTCATTAATAGCAACAAATATACCATACTAATATACACAAAGGGAAACTGGGTGTGGGATTATAGGAACTCTGTACTATCTTCCAATTTCTTTGTAAATCTAAAACTATTCTAATAAAATAATGTCCATTTAAAGAAAATTGTGCAAGTAGCACACGCTTTGATTAAAAAATGCATTGAAGCAATTGAGATGTATGGAAAGTCTAAAATGAAAACTCCTTAGCCCCCTTTTCAGTTTTAATCTCTAGTGATAACAATATTAACAATTTGGTTAGTATCTCATCTACTTTTCTAAAAATTTTCTGGTCGTATATAATATAAATGTGTGTGTGTAGGTATGTGTTTGCTTTTCTTATAGAAGTGGAATTGTATTAGGACATATTTTGTAATTTGATGATTTTATTTGACAACATAATATGGACATTGTTCTATGAGGTATATGAATATCTATTTCGCTCTTTTAATGCCAGTATGATATTATATATTACGGATGTATGTATATGTACAAAATATGTCTAATTTTTGGCTGCTAGAACTAATGATGCAGTGCACACCTCAAGGATACATTCTTACCTATATCTGCCACATCAGTCTGTTTCTTAGAAGAAAAGCTTAAAGAATATAAAACTTCTCTTATTTCTTTGCACTATGATTTTGGGTTTAGGTCTTGATTACGGAGATTACAGAAATAGTTTTAATATATTATTTTCTCTTATTCAGTACTTTTCATTTTCATGTTAGGATGTTTAATTCATCTGGAAAGTATTCTTTGCAATTTATTGTTCTCCTAAATGGAGATTTTTTTAATAACATCATTTATTGAATAGCCCATTATCCCCTGAGATTTGCAATGCTACCTCTTAAAATACACTAAACCCTTATATAAGCATGGAATTGCCTACTGTCATCATTTTATCCTATTATTTGTCTATTCCTTTATCATCAAAGTTTTAATTAATGTAGCCTTATAGTGTGTTTTTTTTGTTTTTTAAAATTTATTTATTTATTTTTGGCTGCATTGGGTCTTCGTTGCACGGACTTTCTCTAGTTGCAGTGAGCGGGGGCTACTCTTTGTTGCCGTGCGCGGGCTTCTCATTGTGGTGGCTTCTCTTGTTGCGGAGCACGGTCTCTAGGCGCATGGGCTTCAGTAGCTGTGGCACGCGGGCTTCAGTAGTTGTGGTTTGCGGTCTCCAGAGCGCAGGCTCACTAGTTGTGGCGCACGGGCTTAGTTGCTCCGCGGCATGTGGGATCTTCCCGGATCGGGGCACGAACCCGTGTCCCCTGCATTGGCAGGCGGACTCCCAACCACTGTGCCACCAGGGAAACCCTATAGTGTGTTTTGATAGCTAGTAAGGATGATTTTCCCCTTGTTATTTCCCCTTTTATAAAATTTCTTCTTATTACTTTGCAAGAAAAACTTAAGGATTAACTAGCAACGTTATTTTCCATGTTTCATCTCTCTCCTCGTTCCCTTTCCTCCTCCCCTTCTCTTGCTCCTCCATCTTCACTTTCTTGTCTTCATTTTCGTTGATAAGTTTTGCCTAGAAGATTTTGTTGGGTTGTTTGCTTTGTTTTAATTTTTGGGGCTGGCATTTTAAACAGGATCTTTTTGTAAACATTTTTCTTTTCAAATTGACTATTGTTATGAAACATTTGCAAAAGCTATTTATTTCATATTTATAATTTAACTGACTACCTTACTGAAAACTATTTTATTAGTTCTAGTTTTGTTGTCTTACTCTTGGTTTTTCTATTTGGAAAATGATACCCAATTCAAATAAAGGAGATAATTAACTCTGCCCACAGAGTGAATCTTATGGCAAGAAACCCATCAATAAGAAGGGCACTATCCCAAATCCACTTAATTTACATATTCCTTTGAAGGTTGTTAGTTTAACCTATTAATTGATTTACTTTAGTGAAACATATTATATTAAAGCAATGGTGTTCTTTTGTGTTTGTAATTATAATTAATTTTTTTCTGAATGTGGCATGAAGTCACATTTCTAGACTAATGGGTGACTGTTTCATATGGAACCTACATTCTGATTAAATTTAAGTATTTACAAATGTTGGGCCAGAATTATGTAAATGATTTTAAACTTGTACCATTCTGTCCTGAGACAAGAGTCTGATTGTTATGAGAAAGCCTAGTTAAATCAAACTAACAGATTACCTTGATTAGCGCATAAGCACTTTGACAAATAAGATCTCATTTAATCCTCATAATAACCTTGTTAGTTTGATATTATTATTCTCTTTTCTTCATAATTCCCAGGTAATCAAGTTAAGAAAGAGACAAAGTCAACACATGTGTAATTCTTCAATTCATACAAATCTGGAATGGTTTTTTGCTTTGGGTAAAGGCAATAGATCTTCATTTGGTTGAGATTTTAAAGCCAGGAATCTACTTATATGTTTCTACTTATATGTCCTCCTTTCCCAGCAATGAGGGTTTTCAGTGGGTGTGTGTGTGTGTGTGTGTGTGTGGCATAGGGACGTAAGAGAAAGAGAATAGAGAGTTAAAAAGGGATGAAATAGGAAGAGGGCTGTTAGAAATGGGGACTCGGGAGCAGCTGGGGAGGAAAGTCTTGGTAAGACATGACAGGTTGGTCTCAATAAGCAAGTATAGATGGGTAAAAGTATGTATAGTGATTGGTAATGATGTATAGTGATTGGGTAATGATGGGTAACATTTGATTCAGAGAGATTATAAGTCAATTGTAATGTAACATGTCTCAAATTTACTGCTAAATGATGCTGAAAGACAACCACAGTTTCAGAAACTCTATTGCTGCCAATATTAATTAACATATAGAATTTCCTGTGCCTCCTTTCCAAATGATACTGCAACATTTCAACAGAAGCATTGCCTTGTATGTACCAATACTCATCCTCTGTCATCTCTCTGTTGCCCTAAAATATTTTTGTTGATTCCTCTGAATAATTTAATAAGAGGATTCTTGGTGTTGATATTTATATTAAAACTCATTGTGTCTATTAATATGAAGACAGATACTACTGATATTAGTTGATATGTATTCAAATGTATCTGGGAATATGCATATTTGAGGAAACGTGGTTGTTCTAGGAATTTTCCATGAACTATGTTACTGTTCTTAAGGCATTTTGGTCTCAACAGTGAAGTCAAGATGGTGGCAAGATTTGTTATAGAACTTTTTCTAGAAATTGTCACTCCTGAGAACTAAGAAGGAAAAACATAATAGAAACAGAAACACTTTATAGTGAAAAACACTTAACTAGAGATCATTAGAAAGTACAGTTGGGATGTGGAAAGCATTCATTTTGTTCATTACCCAAGTACTGTTGGGCGCAAGAAACTGTCTTATTACCATCAAAATCGTGTAATTCTACCCGTTTAGGAAATTATAGATTAATTGCCATCTAGTCTTGTGTGTGTGTATCTATATATGTGTTTGTGTGTGTATGTGTGTGTGTGTTTCTCCACGGGAAAATTGACTTACAGATAGGAGTGTTACATTAGCATTCTTTTTTGTAGCATGTAGTTATGGGGACATATCCAAGGGTTAGGAGTTAAGGGTGAGGAGGTAAGATATAAGAAACGTTTGTTGTTGGGCACTGCTTCAGTAAAGTAGTCAAAAGGAGTCAGACTGGGACTTTCCTGGTGGCACAGTGTTAAGAATCTGCCTGCCAATGCAGGGGACACGGGTTTGAGCTCTGGTACGGGAGGATCCCATATGCTGCAGAGCAATTAAGCCCATGTGCCACAACTACTGAGCCTGCGCTCTAGAGCCCACGAGCCACAACTACTGAGCCTGCGTGCCACAACTACTGAAGCCCGTGTGCCTAGATGTCGTGCTCTGCAACAAGAGACGCCATCGCAATGAGAAGCCCAAGCACCGCAATGAAGAGTAGCCCCCGCTCACCACAGCTAGAGAAAGCCTGCATGCAGCAACGATAACCTGAGGCAGCCAAAAATAAATAAATAAATTTATGTTAAAAAAAAAAAAGGAGTCAGACTTGGAAGGACTGATACCCAGAACCAAAACTGCTGGAAAGACGGTTCAGATGGTGAAGAGACAAATTCAACCTTATGCTCTGAGAGGCTGTCCAGTCCAGCAGCGTGAAGATAGCAGTTCTGACTTCAACCACTTCAGACAAGTCAGCATCCGGGTGTTTGACCTGGAAGGTGAGTCAGAGGCTGTCAGCCTCGGGATGAGTATATGGGACCTCAGCTATGAAAAGGGGCTCAAGGTCAGAACTCTTTTCCACAGGATGGAGGCTGGTCAGAGCTGAGCATATTATCAAGCAAGAGATTCAGGCACAAGAAACAGCCAAAACTCAAATCTCAGAACCAGGATAAAAGCACTGGACTGCACTGGTGACATGATATTGAGTCCTTGAAAAATGGCTTCTTTCTGATTACATACTCAAGGCCAGAACTGACCTTAGAGATTTGATGTGGTCTAAGCATGCAGGATATAGATTCAGCTGAGGGGAGTGGAGGAAAAGACAGATCCAGACATGGCACAGTTTGAGTTGAAGATTGTTTTATGTTGTTGTTTGTTTGTTTTACATATCAATGTATGATGAGTGGTGAAGGCCATTTAGGGATGTATAATTCAATTATATATTCAATTTTAATTTTAAGGGGATGTATTTTATCAGGTTTGGCAATAAATTTATGCTTTCTTTGTAAAATGAATTGGAGAGATTTCCATCTTTTTCTACGGACTGGGAGAGTTTAGTGATGTTGGAATAATTTTAAAATTTGGCCTTTTGCAGTGGCAAACTACTTTTCTTAGCATTTTGTGTTTATTAAATTTATCCCTCATTTCTTAGCAATTTGAGGAAATACACATAATCCACTTTCTTACACAAGAGGTATAAATTGGAAGGTTGAAAAATGGAAAAACAACGTTGAAGACTCACAAGAAAAGAGCAATTGAGTCAAGGCCAGACAGCATCTTGAGGGCTATTCTATAAATACTTTGGGGCTTTTCAGAGAGGCATTGCTTAAAGGGCAAAAATCCTGTCTTTTCTTTTGATTTTGACCTAAGCACTCTTTATCTAAATTACATGATAAATATAATTTATTTATATTTATTTAAATAATATGATTTTTGGGGGGTAAAAAAACATTTTCAATCCTAGAAAAGCAAGGCTCTGGTAACCACAGTAACCTTGGCAATATATAAATGCAGTTCAGAATCACTAAAAGAAGGTGGGAGGTTCCACAGGTTTTAAATGATTTGTGAGTCATGCCTCCTTCTTATAATGGGATGACTTTGGCCAACTATATACATGTAAAAACAGGAAAATGACAATAGACTTTGCTTTTAGTAAAGTTTTAACAATAGATTCTTTCTATTTCTTAGATACATATACACACAGACATTTTCTGATGTTCAGAATCTAAAATATATATATGCATATTAACACATAACATTTCATTTCTTTTTTAATACAGGAATTTAATACATGAAAAATTCTTCAATGCCAGTTATGTGCTATATTTATCATTGTCCATTAAAAAAAAAATCTCTACATAGGCTCCTAGACTGAACATGAAAAGATACAGTTCATGTTTACTCTGGTTGAATTTAGGTAGGAAAATTTAACCCTAACATTACTTAAAGAGAGACTCTGGATTTATTAAACCAAATTTCTTAACACAAACTGTATTAAATTTTGTTTAATTTTTTGGGGTGGTAAATTTAAAGCCTACTTTACTTTTAAAGTGAAGGAAACGATCAACAAACAAAAATGCCACCTACTGAATGAGAGAACATATACACTTGACAAAGGGTTAATATCCAAAATACATAAAGAACTCACACAACTCAACATCAAGAAGCAAAAAATGCAATTAAAAAATGGGCAGAGGACCTGGATACACATTTTTCCAAAGAAGATATACAGATGGCTAACAGGCATATGAAAAGATGCTCAACATCACTAATCATCAGAGAAATGCAGATCAAAACCACAATGAAATGTTACCTCACAGGTGTCAGAATGGCTATTATCAAAAAGACAACAAATAACAAGAGTTGAGGACTTCCCTGGTGGTGCAGTGTTTAAGAATCTGCCTGCCAATGCAGGGGACACGGGTTCGAGCCCTGATCCAGGAAGATCCCACACGCCATGGAGCAACTAAGCCCGTGCACCACAGCTACTGAAGCCCGCGTGCCTAGAGCCCACGCTCCGCAACAAGAGAAGCTTGCGAACGGCAACGAAGAGTAGCTCCCGCTCACCGCAACTAGAGAAAGACTGCGCACAGCAACAACGACCCAATGCAGCCAAAAATAAACAAGTAAATAAATAAATTTTAAAAATTAAATAAAATAAAAAAGTTGGTGAGGATCTGAAGAAAAGAGAACCCTCACTGGTGGGAGTGTAAGTTGGTGGAGCCACTATGGAAAACAGTATGGAGAGCCCTCAAAAAATTAAAAATAGAATTACTATATGACCCAGCCATTACACTCCTTGGTATTTATCTGAAGAATGAAAACACTAATTCGAACAGATATATGCACACCTATATTCATTGCAACATTATTGACAATAGCCAAGGTATGGAAGCAATATATATATATATGATGGAATATTACTTAGCCATAAAAATTTAGAATGAAATTTTGCCATTTGGAACAACATGGATGGACCTAGAGGGTATTATCCTAAGTGAAATAAGTCAGAGAGAGACACATAACTCTATGATTTTACTTATACATGGACTCTAAAAAACAAAACAAATGAACAAACATAACCAAATAGAAACAGAGTCACAGATACAGAGAACTAACAGGTAGTTACCAGAGGGGAGTGGGCTGGGGGGTGGAGAGAAATAAATGAGGAAGATTAAGAGGCACAAACTTCCCGTTGCAAAATAAATGAGTCACAGGTATGAAATGTACAGTGTAAGGAATATATTCAATAATTATATAATATCTTTATATGGTGACAGATGACAACTAGATTTATCATGGTGATCATCTTGAAATGTGTAAAAATATCGAATCAGTATGTTGTGTACCAGGAACTAACATAGTGTTGTAGGTCAATTATATTTCAAAAACAAACAAAAAAACTCATGGAAAAAGAGATCAGATCTGTGGTTACCAGAGGTGAGGGGTGAGAGAAAGAGGGAACTGGATGAAGGTAGTCAAAAGTTACAAACTTTCAGTTATAAGGTAATTACTAGGAATGTAATGCACAACATGATAAATGTAATGAACACTGCTGTGCCTTATATATGACAGTTATTGAGAGAGTAAATCCCGAGCTCTCATCACAAGGAAAAATATATTTTTTTCTATTTCTTTAATGTTGTATCTACATGAAATGATGGATGTTCACTAAACTTATTGTGGTAACTATTTCATGATGTATGTAAGTCAAATCATTATGCTGTACGCCTTAAGCTTATACAGTGCTATATGTCAACTATATCTCAATAAAACTGGATGAAAAAATATACATATTTGCAAGGATTACAAGATATCACTTCACACCCATTAGAATGGCTATTACCAAACCAAACCAAACCAAACCAAACAAAAAAAACCAGGAAAGAAGCGGTGTTGAGAGAATGTGGAGGAATTGGAACTCTGTAATTTTGAACTGTTTCTTAATTCTCCAAATCCTTCATTCCTGCTTTTCCCTCTACCCAGTACTGTGTGTCTTTCTCCCTTCTCTTTGCCAGAATGATTCTATTAAATCTTTAAGACTTGACATAGTTGCTATTCTCTCCAGGGAAATATCTGAATATCACCCATACCTGCCCTTGCTACTTTTGTTTTATTTCCCTAACACTCAAGCATTACTTACTATCAATGGACTTACCACTTTACACTGTAATAATTATTTTGTCTCCAGAGGTTCCTCAAAGACTAGATTCATATTAAGTATAACTTTTTACACTTAACTTAAGAATGTTCTCAATAAAGTTTGTTGATATAAAAAAAACAAAGCATATTTTAATTAAACAAAACGAGAATCTTTTCAATATAAATAATGAGTTGAGGGAGAAAATAAAAACGGCTTTAAAATTTTCTCTGTGTTTTTAACTTGTATGTTACTCATAATACTACGAGATTTTCTGTGTGGAAAAGGCATAAGGCTGTGGTCTTGGGGACATGGATCTGTCAGCATAGCTAACTCAGGCACAGAATGAACAAGTCTTTTTTTTTTTTTTTTTTTTGCTTTAAGGCAGTTTCAATTTAGAAAGGAGTTGTATATATTGCTTACTTTGTCTTTATTGTTCATATTGCCAAACTTGCGTTCTGATTTCCTTGAAGAAGACAGAAAAGTGAAATACACAATTCAAATGCATTTTCTAAACAAGACTTATAAACAGATTTTGTATATTATATGTACTTTTTACTTGAGAAACAAAATGCTGAAGCCACTTGACAATATAGCTATTTCTATTTTGATTCTTTGTCTGTAAATTCCACAATTTAGGAGTTGCACACATATCTTTCTTAATAATACTCTCAAGCAAACCATTTTTAACCAGTCAGAAAACACTTTTAAAGGGACATACTTCTTTTGGATTTGAACAATGTTTTGCACGTGGACATTGCCCCTAGTGTTGAGCCTCTGAATGTGTTATTCAGGTTAATATAAACTTTGTGTTAAATGTGATTTATGTTTAGGAGCTAGGCATAAGCTCAATTTGAATTCCTCTAAAAATCTATATAGTATAAAGTATATACTCTTTATATATCTTCTGTATATAGCACAATTTAAAAATAATTTAAAAAAGAATTGAAAGACAACTGTGCTCTTCGTCCGCAGAGTGGATATTGTTGGTTATTTCCCCAGTATCCATTGTCCTTCCTAAGAATCCTTCCTCAGAAAGCCCTGATATTCATGTATGTGTCCACCGCTCTCCTGGGAAGCCCCAGAGCTTCAAAGAAAGCTCATGTCTGGTCCAAGGTAATCCCATTATACTTGTCACAGGAATGGGTTGAAACCCAGGGCTAAACCAATGAGGCCACAGAAATTATTTCACTTATGACATGTGATCTAATTTGGGCCCGTGAGCTATGAGGAAAGATTGCTGAGGTCTCCTGAGAAAGAAGTCTCTTCTCTTCTAAATATGTGTAGTGGACTAATGTGAGGCCTAGAACTTCTGTAGAGCCATTCAGCTACCAATTTGTGGATGCAGCTCACACACAGGGGCACAGCTAAGACACAGCAAAGAAATGGAGACTCAGTTGCTAGATTAAGCCAATTCTATCATTTGCTCTGCCTCTGAAATTCATTATGTAAATGTCCACATGGCCTAAGCCAGTTTGCATTTTCTCATCGAAAACGTCCTAAACTCATACACTTACAGATGCAGAAACCACCCATCTCAGATTTTCACCTTAGTTCTATTCCCTCCAAATTAATTATTTTTAAGAAAGATAATTCAGTAAGTGTCAAATTAAATATGATTTATTTTTAAACATGTTAAGTGCTGATATATCTATAAATCATAAGAATCATTTGTCAGACCATCTATTTTGATTTGGGGTTTGAAAAGTATGACCTCCAATTTTGGAGCTAACTTATTGGTATGATACTTTCCAATTTTGGTAAGATATTGGAAGCACAGCTTCAGAAAAATCATTAAAACATTTTCCCATATATTAATGGTTTGTGGTATCCTTGCTTCAGTCCATCATGAAACAACTACTTTTATATTGTAGCTCCCTTACTATTCTTCCATTCAGAGTTTCATTAACAGTAGCTACTGTTGAGTAGTGAACAATAGTACAATTTTTTGTACATGTTTAGCTGAACTTTTTCATTCATTCAACATTAGATTATTATTATTTTTTAGTAGACTACCCAGTCTGGGCCAGCACTATGCTAGCCATTGGTATTAGCCATGTTGCAGATACAGACCCTGATGTCTAGGGGCTTATTCATTTGTGATTTAGACAGAAAAGGAAGTGAGCAATAATTCAAGGTGATAAGAACACTATGGGGATAAGTATAGGGTTTTGAAAACACCTGGTGGGTGACATGTAATCCAGACTTGGGTATTCAGAGAAGGAGACTCAGAAAAAGTGCTATCTAAGCTGAGACTGAAAGGTCAAGTAGGAAATAGGCATTTTAACCATGTGAAGTTCTCCGAGGAAAAAGGAAGGTATAGAAGTGGGGTTCTGGGTGGAGGAACAGTACAGAGGCACAGAAAGAGGAGAGAATATAGCACAACTGTGAGTAATTCAAGTTGTTGGGACATACGTAGGGCATCCTCATGTCATCAGAGGCCTGGTGATAAAGGGTCTTGGAGACCTGTTAATAAATTTCGACTTTATTCAGAGAACAATGTGAAACTTAAAGAGGAAGAAATTTTAAACAGGATGAGTGAGAGGATATCTTTACCTTTTACCACAATCACCCAAGAGGCATCTAGATTAGAGGCAGGGAGACCAGTAAGAAAGTGTTTGCAGTGATTTGAACAAGAAATAATGGTGGCTTGAGTTCTTTCAGAAAGAACAATGAACAGGATTTAGTGATTAATTGGGTATTGTGGAAGGTTAGGGTGTTAACTTATATTGATAGGTGTCAGATCCCACAAGATGTACTTCCATGGAATGCCTTTTGATTTGAACAGGAGTTTTATTCATAAAGTTATTAAGATATCTGTACTCCAGGAGAGGGAGCATGCAGAGAACTGCCATATCAATATAATAAGCTGACTCCATCTGCAGAGTAATTGAAAAAAGAGGCTTGTGTCTGAGCACAGGTGGACGGGGCAGAAGACATACAAGAAAGTATGAGTCTCATCCCCAGGGGCTTCTAATTATCACAATCTTATCAGGGCTCTGAGGGCTGAGACAGAAGTGACACTTGGCACAAATCCACAATGGATTAGTAGCTATGCATGTGGTTTTGAACTTCAGAATAGCAGTGAGGTAATCACTGTTATGACATTTTAAAGGAATAGAAAATGGGAAAACGTGAATTTCAATTTATAACGAAAGGCATTTGAATTAAGGCTGTGTCGGAGTACTTGTAATCTGAGGACATTTTAAGAGAAAAGGGGAAAACTAAAGACAGAAGGTATAAACTCAAAAGCAATTTGCTCAAATGAACTAAGACTCAACAAAGGAAAAGGGAGAGGTTAATACATTCTTATACTGGATTTCTGTTGCTTTTGTATGGCAGTGCATCCTTGTAGTAGGTTGGTTTTTCTTGTTTTATTGTTCAGTATGTATTCTCTAAGTATAAGAGGAAAGGAAGAGAAAATAAATAGCCTCCTTCCAAAAAAAAAAAAAATTCTGGTGACAATATTTTGCTACTCAATCTCTTAACTAACTGCTAAAAAATAAACCCACCCAAACCAGAACAAAACAAAACAATAAGCATGTGAATTCTGTTATAGCCATACATATAAACCCTTTTTTCCAAGATGAAATATTCTACACTTTACATATTATTTTCTACTACTTACAGTCTGAAAAGGAAAATAACAAAAGGTGATCCCTACAAAAATTTGACCTTCAAGCTAAAATCTATTTTATTTTAGATTAGTTGAGATTTTAACTTTTGATTATAAAATATAAACACATACAGAAAAGAAACATTGAAGAAAATTGTTAAATTCAATGATTTATTACAAAGTGAGCATCCTGTAATCATGATCTAGGAAGAAATAGAAAATTGCCAAGTCTCTGAAACATTCTTTGTGTCACTATCCCTTACTTCCTTCTCCCCCAAATCTCCATATAATTTTATAATAATAACATTCATGCATATCCTTATAGTTATACCACATACAGATGCACCCTTTAATGCTATAGTTTATTGCCAGGTTTTTCACATTTATGTAAATGGAATCGTCGAGTATGTGTTCTTTTAGTTTGGAGTGTTTCATTCCACGTTATGTTTGCAAGGTTCATCCACAGTATTGTTTGCAGTTGTATATTCATACAGTTAATAATAATTGAATGGATATACCTGAATTTGATGGGCTTTTGGGTTGTTTCCAGTTTGGGGTTATCAGAAACAATGCTACTGTAACACCCTTGTGCAATCTCTTGGGGTGCATGCACTCATTTCCATTGCATGTATACATAGGAGTGGAATTGCTGAGTGAATAGATTATGTGTAAGTTCAGCTTTAGTGATTAGTACCAAACAGTTTTCCAAGGGGTTATACCAATTTACACTCTTATCATCAGATTACGAGGATTCCATTTGCCCTACCTCCTCACCAACACTTGTGACTGCCGGTCATTTTCTTTTTAGCAGTTCTTGTTGGTATGTAGTGGTTCCTCGTTTTGTTTGTTTGTTTTTGTTATTTTTATTTATTTATTTTGGCCACACCGTGCAGCTTGTGGGATCTTATTTCCCCGACCAGGGATTGAACCCCGTGCAGCAGCAGTGAAAGCACCGAATTCTAACCGCTAGGCCACCAGGGAACTCCCCTTCATTTTGGTTTTATTTACATTTTCCTGATTACTAATGTAATTGAGCACTTTTTCATGTTTATTAAGCACTTTGGATTTTCTCTTCTTGGTAGTGCCTATTCAAATCTCTTGCCCATTTTTCTATTGAGATGTCTTTTTCTTATTGATCTGTTGGTGGCTTCTTTTTTTTTTTTTTTTTTTTTTCTGCGGTACGCGGGCCTCTCACTGCTGCGGCCTCTCCCGCCGCGGAGCACAGGCTCCGGACGCGCAGGCTCAGCGGCCACAGCTCACGGGCCCAGCCGCTCCGCGGCATGCGGGATCCTCCCGGACCGGGGCACGAACCCGTGTCCCCCGCATCGGCAGGCGGACTCTCAACCACTGCGCCACCAGGGAAGCCCTGTTGGTGGCTTCTTATACGATAGATTCGATATGTGAGCCCTTTGTCATGTACATGTATTACATATGCTGTCTCCCAGTGTGTGACTCATCTCTTTACTCTTAAGAGTAATTTTTGATAAAGAGAGGTTGTTGAGCTTAATATACTCCATTTTACCTAGCTTTTCCTTTATGATTAGTGCATTTTTTGCCATTTGAAAAGTTTTTTCTTACTTTAAGGTTAGGAAAATATTCTCTTAAAGTATCTTTTAGAATGTTTGTTATTATTTACTTTTCACATTCAGATATAAAATCTACATGGAATTTATTTCTGTGTATGTATGAGGTAGAGGGTAACTTCCATTTTTAATATTGGTATTAATTGTCCCAGCACATTTCACTCTCCCCTACTCAACAGAGCTAACCTTCTCATAAATCAGCAGTGTGTTTATGCAGAAGTCTGTTTATGTGATTCCCATTCTAATTCATTGCCTTAATGTATCCTTGCTCCAATAACTATTTTAATTACACATTATTATCATTGTTACATACAGTCAATATTCATTTAGACTTACCCATATGTTTGCCCTTTCAATTGCTCTCTGTTCTGCTCTGCATCCCAAACTTCCATCTGAACTTATTTTCCTTCTGCCTGCTAATTATCTTTTTTGTACAAGTCCTCAGGAGAGGAATTCTCTCAATTTCTGTCTATCTGAAAAATATTTGTTTCTCCTTCATTCTTGATGTATATTTTTGTTGGGTATAAAATTACACATTAGCAGTTATTATTCTTTTTTTTAATATAAACTTATTTTATTTATTTATTTTTGGCTGCATTGGGTCTTCATTGCCGTACACGGGCTTTCTCTAGTTGTGAGCGTGGGTACTCTTTGTTGTGGTGTGCCGGCTTCTCATTGCGGTGGCTTCTCTTGTCATGGAACACGGGCTCTAGGCGCTTGGGCTTCAGTAGTTGTGGCATGCAGGTTTCAGTAGTTGTGGCTTGCGGGCTCTAGAGCGCAGTCTCAGTAGTTGTGGCACATGGGCTTGTTGCTCCACGGCATGTGGGATCTTCCCGGACCAAGGCTCGAACCCATGTCCCCTACATTGACAGGCAGATTCTTAACAACTGCACCACCAGGGAAGTCCCAGCAGTTGTTATTCTCAACCCCATAGTTATTCCACTCTCTTGTTTCTATTTTTTTTCCTATTGAGAAGATGGCTTTCTAATTATTTCTCCATTGAAGAGAGTCTCTCTTCTTTCTTTTTTTTTTTTTGAAGGGAGAAGATTTCAGTGGGTTTGCTATAATACACCTAGGTATAAATTTCTTTTATCCTACTTAGGGTTTGTAGGGATTCTAGAAAATTCTCATCAATTATTTCCTCTTTCCATATTTTCTCTCTCCTCTATGCCTGATGTTTCAAATGCATATTAGAATTCTCACTGTTATCTCTAAATCTTGTATTTACTATTCTATAGTTTTTTCTCTCTCTCTCTCTTTTTCTAGTTTATTCTAGATATTTTTCTCTTATTTTATAACTACTAATTCTGTTTTAGCCTGGTCCAATCTGCTGTTATTACCTGTGCATTAGTTTTCTAATCCTGGTAAATATTATTTATATTCCAAAATTTCCATTTACTTGTTTCTTTTAACTTCTAGCTCCAATTCTCAATCTTGTCTGTTATTTGTTTAAACACAGAAAACATAGTTATATTACAGTCTGTGTCTTATATCTCCATATAACATCAATATCTGGAGACCTTCTGGATCTGTTTCTTGCTTTCGTTTCTGCTGATTTCCTTGAATGTGTTATTTTCTCCTAGTGTGACGAGTTACTTTTCACTGTGTGCTAGAAATTGATTTTGCAATATTTATACAGGAATCATTTGAGGCTTAATGTGTTGTTATTTTTCTCCAGAGAGAATTTATGTTTGCTTTTGCCACGTGCCTGGACAGTACTGGCAATGTGAAATTCACCCAGTCCTATTTCAAGAATTTCATAATTTATAGCTATATTTCAGCCACAGTGGAGGTCTTCTTTTTAGTTCACCTTAAGGTATAGCCAAGCCAAATCAAGGAGAATCACCAGGACCCCATCATTCTGATAGGCTCTAACCCCAATTCCTGATCCTAGTTTACTAAAAGTATGGCTCAGCCTCACAACTGCACCTTCCAGAATCAGGAAACGCTTCTAGGGATAAAAAACTGCCTCGAATGTCACACTCACTTTTCCAGGCTCCTATACTCTCCCATATTCTGTCCTAATAATTCTTCGCTATGTTGGTAAACTTCCCTTTCCTTTAAGCATATCTCTAAAAACATTTTGTCCCGTTTTCTAGTTTTCTTTATGTTGGAGGGTTGGTTGGAATTACCTGTGTTTGGAGCAGAGTGGTTCTTCTAAGTATGTATTAATTGCCTCATCTTTTTAAGAAAAACACATTTATTAAGAAGTAAAATTATGAATACTTCATAACTTAACTCAAAGCTGGGGAAGTGTTGTAGATAATTTGGGGGAGATTATGAAATATGATGTCTTTTGATTCTGACCTAATCATTTTATTCACTGTATTCTTTTCTTTGTTTTATTAAAGCTACTAACAAAATATAACTGGAAACTCTATAAGGGAAGTCACTGTTAGCTGAATGAATAAGAGCTTGGAAAGTATGCTTTCAACTGGCAACAGAGGGAAAGAAAATGTCGGATTGTAACTAAAATGCCTTTAGGATTCTAGACGGAGCCAGGATTTTAAATGCACAATTTGGTTAACATGCGAAGGGGAAAAAAAGGTATTATGGTAAATTATGTTTTCCTGACTACAAATTCTGAGGCTTTATTAGTTGTGGGTTAGATGTAAGACAAGAGAGGTAGAGAGAATATTTTATATTTGCTCTAGAAATAGAGCAAAGCAAGAAAATCATAGTAGTCAAATGGAATCGTTCAGTATGGGATTTAAAGTTGATATGAGCTATACAGTACTTAAATACCAAAATGACTTTCATTTTTTCTGTCTGGCTATAGGCCAGAATTGCAAAGTGAAAACAGAATGGTAAACTATTTTAGAATTTGCTAACTAAATTCTCAATTGTTTCACATTAGCACTGTAGTCAGCTTTCTCTCTATTCTTATCTTGTGATAAAATTTAATTAGATCGAGGCACAAGTTATGATGACTGGGCTCATTTGCTTTTTGCTTTTCGAATAAAAGCGGCAGAGAAAGAGCTGTAGTTTCAGGAGAAGAGTTAGAAAATCATCAGCTGGCAATCTTTCATACTTCCTTGTCTTGGACGATATTTAAGATTCTTTAAGAATTCTACACCTAAGGGATTAAAGTGACTGAAGTGATAGGAAGGAACAATGCATGGCTGACAGCAAGTGCTGCATGTTTTATACAAAAGAAAGTAAGTAGTAATGTAGTTTGAGAGCCTACTGGGCTCTGTCCAGATCTGCGTACCCAGGGCTTTGGCTTCGGTCAATGTGGTAGACCAGATACTGTGAAGGACTCTTCTCGGGAGAAAAAAATGAGATCCACATAAAACATTTTAATCGGATCTCTGGGCTTGCAGGAAATAATAAAAACTAAAGAAGCTGCCACATGGAAACGAAAACACAAAAATACCTTCTGAAAATGGAATCATAAATAATCTCAAAAGTAACTTAGCCTTAAAGATGTATGTTTATATTAGTGCTGCACTGGAATTATCAAATAACAAATATAAAGTAACTAGGTAAAAATCTTTAAATAAACCGAAATGAATTTTGCCTCATTAACTCTCATGTGGTGGCTTGTGCACCACATTATATTCTTTCAGCCCTACCTCTTCTCCAGTCATTGTTGTGGTGACCAGTTCCATATGAGATGTAATCAGATTTGTGCAAGTGCACCCTTGTCAGGATGCAGACCCTATGGGTCCTACTTCTTGCTTCCTGCCTTGGAACTTCTCTGGCACCACAGCATACGAACCCACTTGGTATTCATGAATCCACTACTTGGGGTAGTTTGTACCTATGGTAACCCTTTTGACCAATAGAAATAATTTGAATGTAGTCAAATTTATCGATTTTTATAGCTAATTTTTTTCTGTCTTATTTCATAAAAATTTCCCATATCTAAAGGTTTGATCTTCTCTTATATTGTCTTCTAAAATTTAAAAGTTTGTCTTCCACATTTAAGTCTTTAATCTACTGGAATTATTATTTGGGGAGGAGGTGGCTAGGGCATAGAGTAGGGATCTAATTTTATTTTATTTTTTTCATGACCACTTGTCCTAACCCTCCATATGAGTCTTAATCTGGGATTTTCATTCTGTTCAATGGGTACATTTATCTAGCTCTGTTCTAATACTACAGTGTGTTAATCAATTTCATTTTATAACAGAGCTTGATAGCTGGTAGGACTATCTCCTTCTTTATTCTTTTTGCTTAGTTTCTTAAACATCTTGGCTTTTCTTGGGTCTTTGCTCTTCCATATAAATTTTAGAATTATTTATCAAATTATTGAAAAAGAACTGCTTACAGTTTGGATTTATAATTTTGTGGGAGATAATTTATATCCTTACGATTTTGGGTCTTCATAATCTTGAACATGAGCTGTATTTTTAAGTATTTAGATATTTTTTAAAAGTGTCAACTATAAATGATATCTTTTCATGGATTATAATTTATAATATTATCTTCTAGCTAATAATAATGCAATTCTCTTGGTATATTGATCTTGTACCTAGCTACCTGGCTACAAACTCTTACTATTCTTATATTTTATCTGTATGTTCTTTGTTTTCTAGGTAGATAATCATGTCATATGCAAATAATAAAAATATTTTCTTTCATATACTTAGAACATTGAGTTTGGCCATATGACTTGTTTTTTTCCAGTGGGATATTATTGAATATCATGGGAGCAGAGGCTTAAAATACGGATGCACAATTGGGCTCATCTTCTGAACTCCTGTCTTTAGCCATGAGAAGCCCCTATCTTGAATAACCATTGGTCCAAAGAAGATGAAAGACATGAGTTGCAGATCTATATTCAATCCACAGCTTGGAGTAAGCCCAGTAAAGCCCAGACTACATCAGCCAAACCTCAGCAAAGTGAGAAATAAATGCTTATTGTGGCATGTCACTGAGATTATGTGGCTGTTTGTGGCAGTAGCAGATTGATACAATATTTAACCCTTAGCCATGGGAGAGTGCTCCTATGTCAATAAGTATTTCCAACCAACCTTACAATCTATTTCCCTTTATATTCTGCCCTTTCTAGTTCTACATTCTTAAAAACCATTCTCACATATCGTCTCCTGGTTCCTGCCTGTATATTTTCAGTTTAGCCGTCTTTTGTGTGAGCTATTTTCTTCCAAAGCAGTGACTTTATTTCCCCATTTGGGCTATGCTGAGATTTGACTCTATTTTTTGTCCTGTAGACAATACGTGATGAAGGGGTAGATCTTGAGGAAGATAAGCATCATCTTGTAAGGCGCTTGCCTCAGGTAAGGCTTCTGCAGGAAAGGTAAGGCTGCTTTCCCCTCTCAAAGGGGAAAGGACTTTTGCCAGTTAGTGGATTCTGGGTGCTTAAGATTCTCAGGCTCATCCACCTAAATGTCCCCATTATGGATGGCTGAGTCCCACTCTTTTTCTCTTCTTGACTTTAACAGAGGAAACTGTCAAGGCTGTATATTAAGTCTTCTTTGTAGTTTTGCCACCCTTATCATGAAGAAATGAATTGAAGCAGAAGAAGTGTCTGACATAAGTGCTTCCTATGAATTGGCACTTGATTAACTTTCTTACATGCTTTGGCTTAATCCAGTCAATATGTTTGGAGTATGGATAGCTATTATCCTCATTTTTTAAATGAGGAAAATAAAGCTTATGGAGATGAAGTAACTGTACAAGGTTTCAGCCAACAATGGCAGAGCCCCAAGTTGAAGAATCAGGTCTATTTGACTTCAAAGCCCACGTGACGGTGTATGGTATGACCGTGGACATGAAAATGAATGGAGTACCAAAATAGTTTCTTATTTTCCAAAGTTTTTTTTTAACCAAAAATCATTTAAATAAGAAAATTTAATTGCAGGTGTTTTGAGAAAAAATATCACCTTTAGAAGCTGGCAAGGTTAAAAGAACCAGAAATTATGAGAGATATAACACAGGTTGACAGGGATAGTTATTCACATGGTAGGAAAAACATTGATTCCTGAACAACCATTAAGTTCCAGACATTATTCTAAGTGCTTCCTACATGCATCTGCTTGGGAATTTCCTGGTGGTCCAGTGGTTAGGACTCTGCGCTTCCACTGCAGGGGACCTGGGTTCCATCCCTGGTTGGGGAACTAAAGATTCCTCAAGCCTTGTGGCGCAGCCAAAAAAAAGAAAAAGACAAAATGCATCTGCTTATTTAATCTTGCCCGTACTCTCCTGTTCTAGGCATTTCCCAGAGCTGGTAAGTGATTTGGGCTCAGCTCTGGCTTCCTACCTATGTCTTCTCTACTGGACCATGTTTATCAAGTGTGCTACATGGACCAGCATCATTAGCACCACCTGACAGATTGTTAGAGATGCAGCGTTTCAGGCCCAACGCAGGCTTTCTGAATCAGAACCTGCATTTTACCAAGCTTGCCAGGTAGGTCCTATGCACATTATACTTTGAGAAGCACTGCATTTTTGCATATAATCTCTGAACACATGTATACTGGGAGGACTTTAAAAAGTTTAACAATGGACCCTCAGGAAACTGATCTTAAAAGAAGCTTGATAAATAGCAATACCTTAAAGTTTCAGTGGTCTTAAAACAAGATCTAAATGGAGCTTAGTTTTATGAAAATTCTGGCTAATTTTGTGTCTAGCTCTTTCTTTCATCCATACCAGAAAACTCGATTATTTGAATAAGTTATAGTGAAAGATATTTATTAAGAAGCCCCTGTATACTGAACATAGTTGTAAGTAAGACTAAAAAATAAGACAAGTTCCATATCCTTAAGGAGCTTTTCCTATAAATATAAAAAACAAAAAAACCCCAATGAAACCAAAATAACAGAACATGGAAAAAAACAACAAAAAAGTACATAAACAAGGATCTAGAATAAAAGTGGGCATACAACAGAGATATTTGTTTTATGGGAACTGCTGAAGGTGTCAGTGACCAGAGCTATATGAGTTTAGGTTATAAGGTTTTCTGCAAAGGTGATTCTAGTCAGTGTTTTGAGGGAAGAAGAACTGTGGTTCATAAGGAAGTGAATACCAAGGTATTTATTAAATAGAAATGGCAAGAAATATTTGCTTGGAGATGGGGCCAAGAAAACCATGATTCATTATGTAGAAGTGAAGATATTTGCCGAGAGAACAAAGGATGAGTTGAGCTAGGGGTCTATATTTGACTGAGTGTGTCAAGCATGGGAAAAGAAAAAAGGAATAGTGGAGAAGACAAAGAAGGGAAGAGGGGAAGAATACTATATATACAAGTATTAGTCTGGGTTTCCCAAAGAAAGAGAACCAATAAGATGGAGAGAGAGAGGGAGAGAGGGATTTATTGTAGGGAATTGGTCCATAAAATTATGGGGTTGGCAAGTACAAATTTGCAGGGCAGGCTGGAAGAATAGAAATTCTGACAAGAGTTGATGTTTTAGTCTTGAGTATGTAGGCAACTTGAAGGCAAAATTCCTTCCTCTTATAGTGACCTCATTTTTTTTCTTAAGGTCTTCAACTGGTTGAATAAAGGCCTCCCATATTATGGAAAGTAAGTGCTTTACTCAAAGTATACTAATTTAAATATTAATCACATATAAAAAAGCACTACACAGCAACATCTAGACTGGTGTTTGACCAAACAGCTGCACAGCATGACTTAGACAAGCTGACACACAAATTAACCATTGCAACATATACAAAGGCACTAAAATTGACTAAGGTGTCCTTTCAGGGCTAGTGGAATAGGGTGATTATAGCCAACATTTCTACCAATGTCTGCAGTGCAGGGTGTGGCCAAAGAGGTTGAACTGAGTATTGTTATAATTAGAAAATGTTTTTAACTGAATTTTGACTATTAGGTTGGTATTAATAGATATTCAGTGTCAGTATCACAGAAGTTGACATGACATCCCCCATGTTATTTAGCAAAATTTCTTCAGTTCTGGACACCATGATTTGAACAAAGTAGTGTTCATCGAGAATAGAATAGAATGTCCAAAATAGTTCACTCTTGAAATAAGAGGATTTAGGTTGATTGTAAAGATAACACAAGAAGAAGTTAAACTTATTCTACGTTGCTCCAGAGTACTGATTAGGATCCATGGGTAGGAAAGACATCATATAGGTAGAACTTCCTGACAAGCAGAACTTTATAGTTGCTGAGCCATCTATCTAGAAAAGCATTCCTGGAAGCATTGAGCTGAATCTAGCTTACACTCTCACAGAGGTAGCATGGAAGAGATTCCTGGGTAGGATTTTTGTTGTCTATTCTGCTGCTAAGATGCTGTGATTCAAAGGCAGTTCTTTCTTAGTCCTTTTGCTGCCAGTTTCATGGCTAAATAAATATTTGCATATGAACTATGTAAAAAGGAACCAGAAAACTTTGGGAGCATTTATCTGCTCTTTTGATCTCTGTGTTTGCTTTTAGATCAGCAGTTAGGAAAGTGAGTAAAGTGGTAGATCTATGGGTAATTTTTATTTTCTTTATGCTTTTCTGTATTTTTCCAAATTTTCTACAATGAATGTGTATTAATGTTATTTTTAACAAAGCAAAGGGAGTGGGTACAAGGCTACAGTCTACTTTATGTTGACCACAAATGAGCCCGTGTATAGAAGCCTTTCCGGCCCTTAGAATAGTGCAGGGGTCTGTGAGACAGTAGCCGGGAGACAGGAGGAGCCAGAACTTTGCGTAACCTCTTATTTTTTTAAAAAAGTCTCATCGTGGTTTTGACCAGTATTTTTTAGCATACAGCTATTCCAGGCCTCCTATTTTCTAGCAGATTTATAACACCAAAATCAACATGTGATTTTGCTTTCCTTTCTTAAGTTGGAAATGTCCAAAACTCAATGTCCCAGGGTGTGTCAAGGAAGTAAAACTAGAGGGTGGTAGAGACTCTGCTCAATGTTCCCTTTTCTGTAATATGACAGTAAGTCAAGGCACTAGAGAGGGCCCAGCCTCTGCAGACTTCAGTGAAGTGTAGTTGGAATATGGAACTTAGCAGAGGAGAAAGCTTCTAGGGGAAGGAAGATCGCTCACTTGTATGTGTCTTTTCCCATTGGAGAGATCACCGACCAGATATGGGAACGCATTCTGAGGAAGCAAGTGGGCTATATTCTTAGACCAAGGGCTTTGTATCCCACTCTACTGCAGTTTAACTCTGCAAACTCTTCCCCTAAGGATGGGCAACAACAGGTCGCTTTTAGCTCCTGTTTTCTTTTGAAAGAGATCCTGCTGGAGATACAGGGACATAAGACTTGAGCACTAATATCTAATAGAATTTACTATTGACTACTTGTTCATAAATCCCAAAAAAGAGCAAGAGACTGTATTAAGACTTGAGAGAGCTACTGGTACTAGAATTTTGAAACTTTCCTTAAAAATAGCAAGGTGCCCTAATTGGTCAACTAAAAGTAGGCTGTGACTTTTCAAGCTCTCTATCTCAGCATCAAATGAAACTGAATAGTAATTGGTCAATAAATTCAATCTTGTTCTTTTGATTCATCAGAAAATGCCAAGATAAAGTTTATTTCATTTATCATTTATGTAATACGTTACAAAGCATGTATTCAAATTTTGAAAAAAATTATTCAAGACTTTTCTTAATTATGAAGATGATGAGGCATTAAAAGAATAAATCAGATTGGAAAATTTAATAATACTGCCATGATCGGAGCTGAAGAGAGCAATGTCTCTACTTTCTCTGGTGTAAGGATGGACTAAGTGTTTCCATGCTGAGGCTAAGACCCATATGCCAACCAGTGGGTGAGCTTTAGGAAGGGTGGAGGTGGAGCAGGGGGTGAAGTACTTGTAACTCTCCCTCTGCCTTACTTCTGATGTGGCTTGAGGTTAGAATCTGTGATACTACTTTTGTTGCCTAGTTTACTGTTGATGGTTTTGATAATATAGATTAATCTCTGCAGACAAAATTGTTGTGAGGATTAAATTCATTAATATATATAAAGTACTTAAAACATGGCCTGTCATATAAATGTTCAATAAATTTTTAGCTATCATTGTTGACACAATCCAATTATCAATGCCTTTCCAGTCTTTCTTCACAGTTGAATAACTTTTTTTTTTTTTATCTTGGATGTTTATATTTAAATCTGGAAGAAAAGTGACCAAGAGAAGAAAGCATAGAGGAAGAGGAGGATAAAGATTTGCCCTAAATGTAAGATTTTCTTTGCAGAGTGTGACTGCTGCTTTTAAAATGCATTTTTCCAGTTTTGTTGAGAAATAATTGATATACATCACTGTGTAAGTTTAAGGTATATAGCAGGATAGTTTGATTTACATATACTGTGAAATGATTACCACAATAGGTTCAGATAACATCTATCTTCTCATATAAATACAATGAAGAAAATAATTTTTCTCTTTGTGATGAGAACTCTTAGGATTTATTCTTTTAACAACGTTCCTATATATCATATAGCAGTGTTAGCTATAGTCATTGTGTTGTACATTCCATCCCTAGTACTTATTTATTTTATAAGTGAAAGTTTATACCTTTGACCACCTTCCTCCAATTTTCCCTTCCCCCACCTTCTACCTCTGGTAACAAGTCATCTGTTTTTTTATGAGTTTGATTTTTTTCTTTTAAAGATTCCACATGTAAATGAGATTGTACAGTATTTGTCTTTCTTTGTCTGACTTACTCCACTTAGCATAATGACTTCAAGGTCCATCTGTGTTGTAGCAAATGGTAGGATTTCATTTTTTATGGTTGAATAATATTCCATTGTATATGGAATATATGCTATCACCTTTCTCTATTTTCTCTTTTTTGTTAGTCTAGCTAAGGGTTTGTTAATTTTGTTTATCTTTTCAAAGAAACAACTCTTAGTTTGGCTAATCTTTTTTATTGTTTTTCAGGTCTCTATTTTATTTATCAATATTTCTTCTCTAATCTTTATTATTTTCTTTCTTCTAACTTTGGGCTCACTTTGTTTCTAGTTCCTTAAGTCATAGAGTTAGGTTATTTATTGGGAATCTTTCTTGCTTCTTTTTTTTTTTTTTTTTCTTGCTTCTTAATGTATGCATTTATTGCTATGAACTTTTCTATTAGAACTTCCTTTGCTATATTCCACAAGTCTTATTATGTTGTGTTTCCATTTTCATTTGTCTCAAGAAACTTTTTTACTTTCCTTTAATTTCTTCTTTGATACATTGGCTGTCCAGGAGATTGTTGTTTAATTTCCATGTGTTCATGAATTTGCCAGTTTTCTCTTGTTATTGATTTTTAACTTCATGCCATTGTGGCTAAAGAAGTTACTTGGTATGATTTTGATCTTCTTGAATTTGCTAAGACTTGAGTTGTGGCCTAACACCTGGTCTCTCCCGGAAAATGTTCCATGCAGGCTTGAGAAGAATGTGTCTTCTGATGTTGCTGGATAGAAGGTTCAAAATATGTCTGTTAGGTCGATGTGGCCTGTAGTGCTGTCCAAAGCTACTGTTTCCTTACTGATTCTCTAAATGATCTAGCCATTGTTGAAAGTGGGGTATTAAAATCCCCAACTGTTATTGTATTACTGTTTATTTCTCCTTTTAGCTCTGTTATTTTTTTTTGCTATATAGATTTAGTTGCTCCAATGTTGGGTGCATAAATATTTACAATTGTTATATCTTCTTGATATATTGACCCCCTCTATCATTAAATAATGATCTTCTTTGTCTCTTTTTACCATTTTTAGTTGAAAGTCTAATGTAAGTATAGCTGCCCCTGCTTTTTTGGAGTTACCACTTATTTGAAGTGCCTTTTTCCATCCCTCACCTTCAGTCTATGTGTATCTTTAAGACTGAAGTGAGTCTTTTAGAGGCAGCATATTGTTTGATCTTGGTTTTTTATCCATTCAGCCATTTTAAGTCGTTTAACTGGAGAATTTAATCCATTTACGCTTAAAGTAATTATTTATAGATAGGAACTTACTATTGCTATCTTGTTAATTTTTTCTTCTTGTTCTATAAATTCATTGTTTCTTGTTTTTTATCCTGCTGTCTTTTTTCATGTTTTGATGTCTTTTGTATCAGTATGCTTTGGCTTCTTTATCAGATTCTCTTCTATAATTCCTACAGAATTCTCCATTCTAGTCTCTATGAGGCTTACATAAAATATCTTAAACTTTTAAACTGATAACAACTTAACTTCAGTAAACCTCACACTTTTACTTCTCTACTCTCTCACATTTTAGGTTATTGCTGTTGTAATTTACATGTTTTTTCTGTTGTGTAACTAATAATAGATTGTTGTAGTTTGTACTGTGTTTTTTTAACTTTTAAACTAGAGCTGTATGTAAATTATGTACCATTATTACCATATTGCAGAATCTAACTATGACTATATACAGTTGACTCTTGAACAACATGGTTTTGAACTATGTGTGTTCACTTATACACAAATTTTTTTTCAGTAAATATTTAGTACTGCAGTACTATACTACTAGCTTTGTTTCCTACCTAAGTAAGGTTGTAGGATAGGCTCTGTGGTTGCCTGGATTTTCTGGTCAGGCTTACTAGATGGTCAGAATTGGGTACTATTTTCAGTAGTAGTTGGGGCTATGAATTAGCTTCCCTGCCCTGGCAGGGGAGCAGAATGGGACTCAGGGTCTGTATAGCTTATTGTTTGGCCAAATCAGGCCAGAGTGTGCACTGAATTCCCTGGTCATGTGAGGCTGCTGGTTTTGCTCTACAGATGGGGGAAGCCACTGCTGTGCTCTCTGTTTAATGTCACTGTATGTATGGCTATTGAATGGGCTGTGTAGCTTCCCCTGTGCTCTGGTTAGGTGACAGGCTGAAGACTGTATTCAGAGATGAGGGGAGCTGTAAATTAGATTCCCTACCTGGGTACAGAGGGAGCAGCAGCTATTAAGCTGGTAAAGCTCTTTGTGCTTTGTAGGTGCTGGCCTACACCCCAAGTTTCTGACTGAACAGGGCCAGTGGCTTTGCTCTGCAAACTATCGGCTCTGCCTGCCTGCCTCTTGGCTTGAGTGCTACTGGAGTTGTTTCTTGCCCTTCTGCTCAGAGGGAGAAAGAGGACACTCTCCACAGTGAGTGGGGCTTTGTCTCAGCCCCCTTTCCTGGGCAGGATGGGGAGGGACTACTCTAGGCTACTCTCAATTTCCCGAACAGGCTCTCCAGTTGGGAGCAGCCAGGAGCTACCCTCAGCCTTGGCTATGAGTTAATTCCCCTTGCCTGTGTGTAGCACAAGAAGCATCTAGGCCTGTACTGGCTTTGCTCTGGGGGTGATCAGTTCTGCTTGCCCAACTCTTGGCTTTAGTACTGCTGGGCTGAACATCTTTCAGGAGTTGTTGCCCACCTTTCTGGTCAGATGGGGCTGGAAGACACTCTCCACAGCCATGTTAAGTTATCCTCATTCTCTTGCTGTCTCCCTTGAAGATGGGAAGAGGTATCATCATGATCATCTTAAAGCTGGAAGTCTACTGCAGGCTCTAGAAAAGCTTTTCCTGTCCTAGTACAAGGGACAGAGGTAGTTGCCATTCATTCTCTCCTCTGCCTCTTGTCTTGACTATGGATGTGACTTCTGGAGCTGTGGTAGCCATTTTGTGACTATGAAGTGACAAGGATGAGGACAAAAGCCCAGCACATTAAAAATGGTGATATGAAAAGACAGAAAGCACCTGAATTCCTCATGGAATCACTGAGCAGCTGAATCTGCCTGCAACCACTCACCTCTGGGTGTCCTATTATGTGAAAAAATTAAAACCTATTTAAAACAAATACGACTGCCATTGTTAGTCAACATTTCTCTTACTTGTAACTGAAAGTATTTATAACTGATTTGCTATTAAATGGCCAAAAATATATGCTTCATAATAGTTTTTAGAGTGTTGTTCTAAGCAACTTAAATGTACATTAACAGAAGGCTGATTAAATTATTTATGACCCATTCATACAATGGGTTACAATGAAACTGTGAAAAAGAATGATAGGGATCTATACATATTGAGATGGGACAAGCACCAAGACACAGTAAGTGAAAAAAGCAAGGATGAACTTCTGTATGAATACATACATTTCAATCCCTCAAGTTGAAGGTGACAAATATTGACAAAAGCAAAAGATTAAAATTTAAAATTTACTATTCAAAATTTAAAAGACTAAACAAGTATAAACAAGATTTAAATTATTAAAAGTTTTAATGTTTTTCTGAATATAACATTTATCCTTCTCAGATTACTAAAGCTTAAAATTGTAGCAAGACTTTTTGGACAATGCATGGTATGCTTTACTATATTAAGAAACAAAAAGGTAGATAATAGACAAATAGATAGATGTAAATACATATACATATATGCACACATATACATACACAATTTCTTATATATATATTGGCTTATGTATAAAATACCTCATATATAATGATGACCTAACCTGGTTGTCCCAATGGATAGCTAGAGGGAGAGATAGGACAGATTGTGGGACTGAGGTAAAGGGGATGTAACTTTTCACTATATACTCTATTGCAATGTTTGAATTTTTTACCTTGTATTTAAAATAACTTGGAACTACTATAGTATTTTTTGAAAGTATAAAATTTTTAAAAAATGCTGTGTGAAGAAATGATTTGAGAGGAACTTTCTAGTGTAAGACAGAGGTCACTTAGTATGTTCTCCCATCACCAACATGTCAAAAATGCAAAGCACCTACTTGTGAGATGGGAACACCAATGAGCTATCCCAAATGCCCCTCATCTAAAAGGGTCTGCCTTGGAGGAAAGGATCTGCTGTCCTGGCAGGAGAAAGAGGCAAGCAGAGAGTTCTATTCCCAGAAACAAAAGTCCAGTTACCATCTCAGCAGGGTATAAGAATTCTGGGATATTTATAACTTTCTATGTTTGTTACTTCTTTATTATCTGCTTTCAGCTCACTAGTCAAATGCAATAAGCCAGGTGAAAGGGAAAAGATCTTGTCCTTGGTGACGTTATAGAAGGAGAATGCTTGGAGGACCTCACCTGCTCTGTAGCAAGTCTTGGGTGAAGGTGGGGTTGGTGGAACACACAGTGGGTAGAGCTGGAGAAAAGGAGAGCAAGCTGAGGTTCTCTGGCTTCTTAAAAGGAGGAACATACAGCCCCGAGATAGAGAAGTGGTCCTCGGATTTAATTGTCTCCTGTTTGCCCTCTATCCATGAGATCTGGGTGATAAATCTTTATGTTTTAGACTTGTCAGCTTCTGCTCCTTGGCCCCCTTTTGTGGGTAAGTATTACCACGACTTCAGTTACTTTCTGCAGTGATCATTCTCAACTCAATATCTCTGCCCCAGTCAAGTTCTTCCTCCTGGTGAAGCATTATAAACTAACCAGAGGGCCCCCAGGGCTCTCTGGACCACACTTGGGAGAAACACTGGCTCAAATGATGCATGACTAGGAAATAAAATACAGTATATCAAATAGTCGTCCTCACTTATCATACCCAAATTGTGACAGTTACAAGGGGAAAATATGGAAAACCCAGTAACACAATACACTTGCCTTACATATTACATCATCTTTCAGTAAAGGCAGCCACACTTTTGTGATGTATGGCATGCATCTTAGTTAAGTGAGTTCTTTGCCCTTGGGTTTTGAGCTGTGGTATGCCATGGTTGAAAAATGGAAAAGTGTGATAGGCATTTCACTGTATCAAAAAAACGTGTGACACCTCTTCTCATATTTTGTGGGGACAATTTCTATACAATTTTCTGTCCTGTTGGTTAAGAGAAAATGCATTTCTATAAAAACTATGACATCATTTAGTACAATTATTATAGGCCTTTTCATAAATAATAATCTGGTTTTTAGAGAGTCTAAAACCACAGCTGTCTACGAGCCATGAAAAGAGCTCTCACCAGTATTTTTGTTCTGTGGTGTCTGATTTTGACTAGAACATGAGTGGAATTATTTGTTAAATTGGTCTTTTTTTAAAATCAGTAGCAGCAATGAAACATTGTATATTCTAGTGAAACATATCAGATTTCCACACAGCAACACTAAATGCTCAGATTAATTTCCAAGAATGTAGTATATCTGATGCTATACGTATGTGTATTTGGAGGAAGAAGATATATGTGAATTTGTGAGTTCATAATGGAAAAGGGAATTTTTTCTTTTGCTGGTAGATAACGTAAGTATCTGAGATCTTGCTAATAGGCTCCTGTGGACATCATTTTTCCCATGTGTGAATGCCTAATCTAAGAAATGAGCCATTGAGAGCTTGTCCCAAATTTTGAATATTGAAGCCCTAGCCCCCCAATGTGATTGCCTTTGGAGACAGGGCCTGTAAGGTGGTAATTAGAGTTAAATGAGGTCTTAAGGATAGGGTCCTGATATGATAAGATTGGTGTCCTTACATGAAGAGACACCAGAGGCCTCATTCTTTCTCTTTCCCTCCCCCTACTCAAGCACAGAGGAAAGGCCACGTAAGCACAGAGCTGTCTACGAGCCACGAAAAGAGCTCTCACCAGAAACCTACCCTTCTGGACCTTGATCTGGCTGGGACTTCTAACTTCCGGAGCTGTGAGAAAATACAATGCTGTTATTTAAGCCACCCGGTCTGTGGTCTTTTGTTATGGTAGCCCGAATCGACTAATAATACATATGCCAAATAAATATTTTGGGTAATAACAAAATGTTATATAAAATTTAACTTTCGAGGTACCCTAAAACTTTGTGCATTTAAAAACATGTTGACAACACAATATATTTTCGACACTTAATTTTTATTTGAAAATGTGCCTTCTTAAAAGTTCGACTTGTTTAAATAGTGTATCTTCTAGATAATCTTCTCTCAAGAACTAGTAAATTCACTACATAATTCATTACATCTCTTAGCTTTTTATTTGAAAAAACAGATTATTGGAGAACTACAATAGAGAGTTGTAAAGGTCAGATATGAATTTAGTGTGGAATATTTTTAGTAATGCTTTGGCTGTCTGTCCACAGGGTAACCAAACTAAAGAGCCTGCACATCATTTTCCCCAACTTTGAGCACCTGATCTAAGGAGATGAGCCATTGAGAGCTCTGAGAATAGAGGCAACCATTCTGATCTCTTGACTGTGTGATTTATTTCTCAGAGATTTAATAACGATTTTGAATCTTAGTGAAATTAATTTAGTTTTATTTGTTACCTGTTTTTCCCCTCCAGATTTCTTAAGTATAGTAGGATGTATCTATCTCCTATCTCTGTCTCAGCCTCTACTTCACCACTGCATCTGCATCTACTGCACCCCTACATCTGCATCTACCTCCACCTCTATGCCTGTATTTAAATACATTTTCCTGAAAGATCCTAGTGCCTAGTTTTCAAGTATGCCACAATCCCCCTCTCACCTCAGGCTTCACTAAATCTGTTTTCTACTTGATCTACAGGAAATTGAAATCTTGAAAATAAAATGCAGGGTGGTGACTTCCCGTGTATTCCAAAAACTGTGAAAAAAGAGACAGAAATCAGAGGAATAAAGAAGCTTGATCAATATTTTCTCAGAATATTATTTTACAGCTCACCATTGTGATAGTTGTTTGACTCTGAAACCCCTTATAGGTCTTAAACATTAGCTCCATTTTCCAGCTGAGGTTTACGCCAATGCACTACTGATTTGAAAATGCATCCATATCTCTAGCCTCGTGTTGGACACAGCAAAGCTCTGGAATCCTTCTCTCTTCTTTGAGGGAAAGGGAGGACTCCTCATGCACTGGCTGTGACCAATCAAGTTTTGCTTGATGCCAAAAAATTAAACACAGTAAGGCCAGACCCTGTCAGCAATGAGTTGATTGCTTTAAATAAGGGAGATTTCCTGAATGTTTAAATTGAAACTTCGACTTTGATTAAAGCAAAGAGAAGTACCAGGATGGCTTCCTAACTATTTAGTTCCTAAAATTCCTGTGAGGTCTGGAGATGACAAATTCAATTCTGATGTGCTGTGTTTTACACTCTGCAGGCTGTAGTAAAAGGGAAAACTAATCAAGCTTGGTTTTCCCATGGGCTGAGCTTTAAGATGTTTTCCTATTTAAAGCCATGGAAATATGTTAAAACCCACATAGGCAGGATGAAGTTTATACAAGGCAAAATCTATGTGACCGTGTTTTTGCACAGTGTGCATAATTTGACTTTTCATTATTTTTGGTTTGCTTAATCTTTCATTCTGTTTAAAATTATATTCCTATAAAGATGAGAAAAATAGTTTAAATACATTATACAAAAATATATAATATATATTGCAAAATAATTTTGTTGTCAAGTAGAAAACATTACCTTGAATTCAAAATTTCTATTAAAAAGGAAAAAATAGAAAACTAATGAATGACCGACGTATAAATATATGACTGCATATCCAGACATGCCAAGAAAAAAATTAAGGATTTATTTTTAGAGTCAGTGGCATTATCACATAATTACAATATTAATTACCATATAAAAATCATCAGATGAGAAGAAACAAGAAAGGGGAATCGATGGATCCCTATGACATCCAAACAAGCTAGACTTTTCATATAGGAACAAGGGATTGCATTTTTTTTTTTTTTTTTTTTTTTTTTTTTTTTGTGGTACGCGGGCTTCTCACTGTTGTGGCCTCTCCCGTTGCGGAGCACAGGCTCCGGACGCGCAGGCTCAGCGGCCGTGGCTCACGGGCCCAGCCGCTCCGCGGCATGTGGGATCTTCGCGGACCGGGGCACGAACCCTTGTCCCCTGCATCGGCAGGCCGACTCTCAACCACTGCGCCACCAGGGAAGCCCAAGGGATTGCATTTTATATAAACCATTATTTGCAAACAAATCACAGTTAAAGATAGTGCTTGTTTCCCATTAGAAGATGGAGCAAGGGACTTCCTTTCGAATCTCTGCTCCACTTTAAGCTGGTCATTCGGTCAGTTTCTCATTGTCTTATGTTTGTGAAATCATAGGCAAAACTATAAGGATGTTAAATATGTTACATGAGTTTGTGTGTGCATACACTCTATCACCTATCTATCTATCTATCTATCTATCCATCTACCCATCTACAGTTTGGGGGGGGGCAGTGTTTTTAGAATGTTAGAAACAGAATGGCTATTTGCATTGGAATTTTATGCCATAGGAGAATGGAAATTTCTTGATAAATATACACAGCAAAGTTACTAAACTTAATTTTTGACTCTTTTCTCAAACTTAATATACAAGTCAACACAATCAAAAAAATTATATCATTTTTCAATCCTCACCATATGGAACACTTAATTTTATGTTTTGGCAAGGAGTATAGTGCTCAGCTTTTGGAAGTATGTTAACTCTTTGAGGCTATATGAACTCGACAGGTTACTCCTGTCTCCTGAGAAGACGTAGTCAAAATACATGTTCATTAGTAGCGTCCATGGCTTTTCAATTATATCTGTGTTAGATGACAGGATGGGCATATTTGACAATGAACCATAATTTATACTTTTAAATAACCAATCTTGGTGTTCTCTCTTTTTGTATGTTAGCTTTGGGGGAGGTAAAACATTTAAAATTGAATTCACTAGACGCTTAATGGAAGCGGCTGAATGATGCAGATAGCATTGGTATAGACAAAGCTGATTGAATGAAAATTGGACAGGGGTTCCTTTTCCAATTAGACTCTGAATTTTCAAAGCGTCTTTGCTCAGTTTAACAAGTGATTAGTCTTTTAAATTTTACAATATTTTCACTAATAAGTCAAAGCCTATGAGGAGCCTTGGAGTCAATTTTTTCTTATTTCCAAATTTTATAGGTAAAGAAATTGAGACCCAGAGATTTGAAATGTATTCTGCAGCTGGTCAGTGGCAGGTCGGGGACAGTCCCTGAAACCCGTTCTTGGCTTCTGCACTGATGTTCATCACTGCCCACTGCCTCCCTTTCAATGATTTCTTAGCATTTATCATTAAAACCAGATAGCACAAGATAAGACAGCAACTTAAAACATGCAAATCATCATGGAAAATCCAAAAATCTTTTGGAAGAGGTTTTATTTTTCATAAAAAATGTCTATCAACAGTTTACATAAAGGGTGGATGCACGGTTACTATGGGGTTGCCTGTATAATCATTTTATTTTTTTTTTAAATATAAGAGTTTTTAAACAAACAAAAATAAAAGTTTGGTAATAGAAAAATATCATCTTGACAAACTTTTCCACTATAGTTAAGGATAAACTTGGCTCTTGTGGTCTTTGAGGAATTCATACTTGTGTTAGAAGGGAAGTTAAGGACGTATTTATGTGAATACCAAAGTAGCTGTTTCAGAAACAAATAAAGTCTATCTTTTCGAAATGAGAATGTTTGAAGACACGATTATAGATCTGGTTGGTTTTGATCTTTGGAATTTCACAGTGAATTGCACTGCAGGCTCTCCTGCCAAACTACACCAGGACCTGATGAGCAGTTTGACTTTACAACCATAATATAAATGTGAGTTTAAAGTTCCTTATTTTCTTTCTTTTTTTTTGATATTTAATTGGCAGGTATTTTTATTTTATTTTATTTTTTATTTTTTTAAACATCTTTGTTGGAGTATAATTGCTTTACAATGGTGTGTTAGTTTCTGCTGTATAACAAAGTGAATCAGCTATACATATACATATATCCCCATATCTCCTCCCTCTTGGGCCTCTCTCCCACCCTCCCTGTCCCACCCCTCTAGGTGTTCACAAAGCACCGAGCTGATCTCCCTGTGCTATGCGGCTGCTTCCCACTAGCTATCTATTTTACGTTTGGTAGTGTATATATGTCCATGCCACTCTCTCACTTCGTCTCAGCTTACCCTTCCCCCTCCCCATGTCCTCAAGTCCATTCTCTATGTCTGCGTCTTTATTCCTGTCCTGCCCTTAGGTTCTTCAGTACCTTTATTTTTTTCTTAGATTCCATATGTATGTGTTAACATATGGTATTTGTTTTTCTCTTCCTGACTTACTTCACTCTGTATGACAGTCTCTAGGTCCATCCACTTCACTACAAATAACTCAATTTCGCTTCTTTTTATGGCTGAGTAATATTCCATTGTATATATGTGCCACATCTTTATCCATTCATCTGTCGATGGACACTTAGGTTACTTCCATGTCCTGGCTATTGTAAATAGAGCTGCAATGAAAAGTTCCTTATTTTCTTTATGGACATGTTAATTTGGATTGATAGGAGTGAGTGCACTTCACTCAGAGAAATGGTCAGTGGAACGCTTGGGTTTTGTGCATTGGCAAGTATTATCTGAAGTAGAAAATATGTTTATGACAAAATCATATCAGATTATTGGGCAACTGGTAGGAAAATACTGTTAAACATCAATTTTGTGTTAAGTTTAATTGAAGTTTTTTGCTCAGATCATAGTATAGTACAAGACTTCAATTGGATTATCTTATCTGTTGTCTCAAAAAGTGGGGTTTTGACTTTGTTTTTATTATTTTAAGCTTATTTAAATGATATAAAACTTCTCTTTATTAATTGGTTCATTGACCCAGATGGTCCACTAATAATATTCTGTAGTTTGATGGTAGCATCCCTTACTGTGTTAAGAATTCTGTAGACCTATACTGCCCAATAAGATAGCCTCTAGTCATAAGTGACTAGTGAGCATTTGAAATGTGACCAGTCCAAATTAGGATATGCTGTAAGTGTAGAATACACACTGAATTTCAAAGACCTGGTTAGGAAAAAAGAACATAAAAGATCTGATTTTTTAAAATGCTGATTGCATTTTGAAATGGTAATATTTTTGAAATATTATCATTGTGTTAAATAAAATAGTGTTCAACTAATCTCTTGTTCCTTTTTTACTTTTAGTAATGTGGCTACTAGAAAATTAAAAATTACATGTGTATCACACATTGTATGTCTGTTGGACAGTGGCACCTAGAAAATCTAAAGTTACATATGTGACTTGCATTATACTTCTATTAGATAGTGCTGCTGTGTATAGTCATTTCCATACATAGAGCCTTTGTCACTTCTCCTTTAGCATATTAGAGAAAATCAACTTGGAAATTAATCACCTAAACTGTATCCTGAAGGAGGCATAGGCATCACATAGAAGTCAGCGGGCACTCTAACCATACTTGAGTTCTCTTCTTAAAAATGTTCTGTTACTCACAAAAGAATCATAGAATTAATTCAGAAGCCAACATCAGTGGTTTTTTAGTCTTACCTTTTTAACATTTTTTTCTTACTCAATCCATGAGAATTTATTTTTGTTCAAATTAGATACATTTTCTCTCCATTTTCTTCCAAGAACAGAAATGGCATAATGAACCACTGCAGGTCATAATAGATTCTCCTATCCTTGCTAAAATTAGAGTAATAATGGCCTTACTTGAAATGGCTGAAAAAGGTTAATGCAAGGGTCATTTAGCTACAGTCTAGCTCCTCCATAGGTAGCCTTTTTATCCCACAAGGTAGAGAAGCAGAATCAGCATATGCCAGTAGTTTATTAGTGGGAAACAGAAACAAAAAGCTAAACCCTAGAATCAAATAAAAGTGTATCCCCCATTTGGCCATTCTTTTGAAATTCGTATTGATTCTGAAAATTTTAAATGGCCATAAAATAAGTAACAAGGAGCTACTGTATACCACAGGGAAATATGCTCAATATTTTGTAATAACTTATAAGGGAAAAGAATCTGAAAAAGTATATATTATATAAATCACTGTGCTATATACCTGAAACTAACATGATATTGTGAATTACTATACTTCAATTAAAAAAACAACCGTATAATTGAATATGAATGAGATGTAAGTATCCTACTCATCTTTATCTTCCCACTACCCCAGCCCCACATCAAGCATATATTAGGAGTCCAGGAGGTTTTTGTTAAATGGAGCCGAATCATTCAGAAGTAGGAATGATAATGAAAAAGCTGATTTAGGGAGATTACCTGTAATAGAATAAATAAAAGGAACTAAGGAAGAATAGGCACCAAAATGTGAACTTACTCCTGAAGTGTTTCTTTTAACTTTCTTGGAAATAATGTGTTCAATTTAACCACCTTCAGTTTGGGAAGAAGAAAGAGGTTTCTATGCTCTTTGAAGCTTGCTTTGCTACTTACCAGAATGCCAGAGCTTCTGTCAGTCAAAAGCACATGAAAAATTTATCAAGTATATTGCTTGACATAAAGGTTACTCTGTCATAACTAACTAACTCGAGTCTGCCAGAGAATTTTTTATGGAAGTGCGTGCTGCCAGAAGAGAAGTGTCTCTTGATTGATTGCCACAGCTGACCTAACCGCTCAAGGATCACTGTGTAATAACCCCTTTATCATATATTAACCACAAAACCCAAGTCCAAATAGCAGTAAGGGTCTTGTTCAAACCCACAAAACCTCGGAAAGCCAGAAACCAGGAGGATTTTCATCTTTTCTGCAACCCAGTGACATCTGACAGCCTCTGTGTGAGACTGGGTATCTGATTTGCAATCCCTGAGAACAGATACATTGAAAAACCTTCTGAATTGAAGGTTGATCCGTAATCCCAATACTTCCTTCTTTTCCTCTGGTTTCTCCAATTCTTAAAATCCATTTCATCTTAAAAATGTGAGGTATAATCATAATATTTTATGCCATAAAAATGAATATACATATAGATTACTGGGGATGTAAGCCAGACCAACAATATTTCATCAAAGTGGTTTATATCATTTCATTTCCTCTTTTATTTTGGTAAATGCCAATTTGAAAAGTGGGGGAAGAGAGTGAGAGTGAAAATCTTCATGCTTTTGAAGTACGTAAGAGTCTGCAAGGCTGACTGTAAAGCTACTCAAGCCTATATAGTCTGCCATGTATTATGCTAATTTTCTTTGTGGTCTAAACTACAAGCTGCATTGAAAGTACCCAAGGAATATCAAGACGGTTTATATCTCTAGGACCTCAGATTTGGTCCTTGTGTGTTTGGGAGAAATGGGTCTGGTAACTGTGTCCTCCGTCAGTGTGGGCATGGATAGATTTGAGATATTAATATATATGTATAATATGTAATGTAATATATATATCAATATCTCAAATCTATCCATGCCCACACTGACGGAGGACACAGTTACCAGCCTGGTCATGAAGAACCCAGGGGCAGGATGGGAATAAAGATGCAGACCTACTCGAGAATGGACCTGAGGACACGGGGAGGGGGAAGAGTAAGCTGGGACAAAGTGAGAGAGTGGCATGGACATACATACACTACCAAATGTAAAACCGATAGCTAGTGGGAAGCAGCCGCATAGCACAGGGAGATCAGCTCGGTGCTTTGTGACCCCTCTAGAGAGGTGGGATAGGGAGGGTAGGAGGGAGATGCAAGAGGGAAGAGATATGGGGATATATGTATATGTATAGCTGATTCACTTTGTTATAAAGCAGAAACTACACCATTGTAAAGCAATTATACTCCAATAAAGATGTTTAAAAATACATATATATTATATAATATACAATAAATATGATGTTATATTTATAATAATTATATTTACCATACCCATTATATTTATTAATTTAATTGTATAATTATAACTAAATAAAATTATATAATTAAATAATATATAATATTTATATTATATATATATATGATGACTAAGCTGACTTCTGAGTCTATGTTCTATTTAGGAATAGAGTGTAAGGATGGTATATTAGTGCTGTTCTGATAAATTATCAGGTAGAAAGCTAGATATATATTTGTGTTAGGGCAGATGAATAATTCATAGAAATCTCCAGAGACTATTTTTCTCTCATCTGTCTGTCATTAAGTGGTTTTTTGTCACTTGGTAGAAATATCATCTTTTTGGAGGTGAGGGCAAGGTCAGCAGCTCTCAGTGAGAAAAGACAATCATAGTATGGGATAATTTCAGCAGTACTAAAAAAAGCTCTTCACTTTGGCCGAATTCTTTTCTTATTGTTGACCAGTGATTGAAATTTTACTACTACTGCTTCATTTCTATGGCTAAAGGCTCTTCTTCCTCTTGGACAATAAATACTGTCCTTAACTCTATCATGGGAAGTAGGGTGGGAATGGGTGGTAACCTCCTTAGTTATTTATATCTTAGGGTATAAATATCGATACCTTCTCCTGTGAGAAGATATTCATGGTTCGGAAGTGGAAAAGAGAGAAAAGTCATAATCTGGGAAAGCGGGAGGAAGATGGAGTCATGGAGGAGAGACTGAGTGATCACTTCCTGAAACTGAATAAGGTTGATCCTAAGGAAGGGTATCTACCAAGGTCTCTTTATAGGCAGAGTGCTGCAGTTAACCACAACCACAAGATCTGATCTCTAGGGAGATAAAATGAAGAAATTATTCTTGGAATGACACTACCTCTAAAGAAGAGCACAGAGAGATCCAAGCTCTCCAGCTTGAAAGAGAGAGAGAGAAAAAATGAGAGAGAGAACCACGGCCTGGATCAATCTGAGAACAGCAGAATTCGATAGTGAAATATACAGAGAATTCTGAATGCATGTACTGGGCTTATGTGTTCGGGTCTCCTTGGGGATGAAGTCTACACTTTGGCCTTTCTTTTTTTTTTTTGTTATTTAAAAAAAATAAGGAAGTTTTCTTAACCAGCTATGTTTGACATTGTAGCTTCACTGTGTCACTGATGACACTAACTAGTGGTTCGTACCCAAATACCACCAAAGACTCTATTATTATCTTCCACTCCCTATAGCTAAACAGCTGATGTCTTGACATATTTACATACTAAATAAACTTGTTTTTAGAAAGTAATAATTAGTTTGTCCATTTTAGAAGATTAATTAAAGACATGTATGGCTATTTGTCAGTGCTAGTCCATTAAAAGAAAGTTCTGCTAGATATTAAGATGATTCTTATATTTATAAACCTCCAGGTGGAATGTTTGTTCCTTTATGCAACTATGCAGCAATTTGTTGGTTGTCCTGCAGTCTCTTTTTTACCTCTCCATTACCTCCATTCCCCTCTTGGTCATCAGTGGACTACAGATGACCAGTTACACAGCCCTCATCTCTGCTGAGTTGCTCCTTTGTTGTGGTCACTATTCCCAGAGAGTCTCATGGCTTGACAAGGCCTGGCCCCTACTCAGGGGTCAGGGAAATAGCCCCATACCTTGTTGTTGTGGTTCAATGAAATTCTATTCTTAAATTGCTCTCTGATATCCAATTCTCAACCTCAATAATTGCTTAAGTATACTCAGTCAGGTTTAACAAGAAGCTGACCATGTGATCTCAAAAGCTTTCTCGAAGTTCAGCTAGATCATGGGAAAAAAGCAAAAGACACTTCACAATCTCTTCCATTCGAGGTTAAAAGAAAGAAAACTGAGTTTTGTTTGGCAAATAATCTCTCTGTAAGATTTGCTTCATTGCCAATTTTTCTCTAAACAATCAAGCGTTTCATTCCCAATGATTGATTCAGATGAATTATCTGGAACAAATGTTAATTGGATGAGCTATAATTACCAGTTTCCCACTCATTATATTTCTTAAAAATAGACCCTCCACTGTCTTGCCTAGTAATATTACAAACAACAAAATTTCAAAAGTTGACCTCTTACAAAACTTAATGTCTAAACACAAACTTTGGCACTTGATTGAAGTGTTTTATATTAATCTCTCTTTATTTCATGTATGTAAGCCTTTTTTTCCCCAGTTAAGAGTACAAATCATTGCAGGCAGGGTCCTGCCTTTTTTTTTTTTTTTTTTTCCTTTTCTTAATATCCACAGAAACTCAACACAGTGTTAAGGGCAGAGGTAAGCTCTGGACACACGCTTATTCAATGGAACTGAATGACTCTTCCAGTTTTCATACCCCAAAATACTCCCCATGAACAGGTTTCACTGTGGTACATGATGTCTTTTTGGTCATTTTGAAATGTTGGTCCTCCTACCCATCCATCAAGGTCAATTTACAAATCACCTTCTCTGGGAAGCTTTTGCTGACCACTTTCTACATAATTAGCTACTCCCTCCTCTGGGCCTCACCGTGCTTTGTACATATTCTGGTTATTGTGTACACTACCTCCTCTGCAATTCCCTATTGTATGTTTAAATGTTCGTTTTTCCGATTGGAATGTGAACTTTTTATGAAGAGGGTCTCTATTATTAGTTTTTCCTTTGGCTTGGCATTTTATAGGCTGAATAATATGTTGAATCTGTGAATAAATGTGAATCATTCGGGATGTGCCATCTCTAATAAACTTCCATTTATGCCTATCGATCTGCTTTTGGTGAAAATTCCAGTGGACTTTAAAGGAAATTCCACATGTTTGGTAGTTGAAGGTCTGTACTGAACTTTTTAGTATTTATTTTATGTCGTGCCTTGGCACTAGTATCTGTCTACACAGACTTCTTTTTTCTAACATCCCCATGAAACTTGAGTTTCTCAAATTTCCCCTGCCTTTGCCTTCCAGCTCCTGCTTTCTCCACTTGCCCTTTGGGTTTAAACATTCTCTTTGTACATTTCTATACTTGATATGTTTAAGAGAATATTTATTTCAAATTCCACTTTGCTTTCTGTGCTACCTAGAAGAAATAGGAGAGATCTCTCAAGAGGAGAAGACAGTTTGGTACTCTGGAAGTTGTGTGAGCATTTTAGCTCTTCAGTCTATTTGGAACGGAAGGTCTCTGCTGTGAACAAATAAAAGTTGAGTAAAAACAGAACGTAGGAATAATTGAAGTAAGTGTTACAGTCCGTGTATCAAAAAGTACCTCCTTCTCCAAAATCATTTTCAGCAGGGCTTCTTTTATAGCTAGTTCATGGACATCAATTGATATGTAATTGAATTTTCCAAAAATATCTTCACGAGACTTTTCAGTAATACAACACAATAAGATTTAGTCCCACGGTGGTAACCGCATTCTTGAAAAGCTGAACAATGTTTTGGATTTTTCACAGTTGCCTTCCTTAAAGTAGGTCGATACCTATGTCTCAAGGGCCAAAATCATGCCTGTGAAAAGGACACTGTTCATAACTCCACCTCCTATAAGCTGCTGTGCTTTTTTGACAATAGGTAGAAATTTGTTACTCTTGATAGGGTTAAATTAAGGATGACAGGAAGGATGGGAAGCATCTCCATCTTGGGGAGAAAGAAGAGATGGTGAAGTGTCATTTAGACTTATGACTCCCTGTACATGGTTCCATTGTTGTGTTTGAGGCTGTATATTATTTGTTTCCTTTCACTGCAATTTTCTTGGAGCACTGTCTCTTGAGATCTGTTTTTGATATGTATTTCCTTTTATCCCCTCACATATGCGCTACCTCTTGGGGCAAGATACATTTTTCTTCAGCCTGCATAGCCTTCTTCCACATTCTGGGTGACACCAAGATACTACGTACGATCTTATATTTTTTTCCATCCTAGGGTGAACTTAAACTTCCCTCCCAGGTCAGGTATATGTACCTTGGGCCCCTTCTGTTGGCTTCGGCAGGACCAGGCAGACTGAAGAATCAGCTCCCACCATACTTGTGAGTGGAACTTGTCAACCAGCAATGGTTTTCTCTGTGCATCACACCTGGCACGATGCCTGAATGACGCTGTCATAGACGGGCACAACTGGAGAAGCAGGGCTGAAGCAGCAGCAGACCAAAGTGCTCATTCTGTTCCAAAGGCTACTGTCCTTTTTTAAAAAAGTGTGCATTGAAAAGTCTTCCATTTTCAGGGAACTGTATTCAATATCCTGTGACAAACCATAATGGAAAAGAATATGTATGTGTTCAACTGAGTCACTTTGCTGTACAGCAGCAATTAGACACAACATTGTAAATCAATTATACTTCAATAAAATTTAAAAAAAAAAGAAAGAAAAGTCTTCCATTTGCAATCTCATAGTTTTCTAGTGAGTCTGAAACCAAGAAAAATATAATAAGATAGTGGAGAAAAACCAGTGTTTTCTAGAAGTAAAAGAGACGGATCTAGATTAAACACACATTGTGTTTTTTCTTTTCCTTAATTACCTGTAAGGTATGTTTGCTGAGGAGAGAGACCTCCAGGAAGAGGAAAAATGTGATCAGTGAGTAGAAGGCCTGAAACTTCTTGGAAGGTGAAGGAAACTGCTATGGCTGCAAGTGAAGTGTCTGTTTCTAGAAGTGGCGAGAGAGGAGGGACGAGGTACAAAAGAGGCCAGGCCATGAGAGGGTCATGTGTCTCCCTCAGCAGTTTGAACTTTGCACTGTGGGCAATGAGGAGCCTTTGAACACTTGCAAATGGAAGGAGGCAAGTTGTGGCGGAAAGTTTGGGGGCTTCGAGGGAGCTGTGTGAACTTGAACCAAAAAAAATTCTTATCTTCAGTTTCCTTACCTGAAAAATGGATATGATAATAGCTGTGAAGATTAAATAAATGTACACAAGTAAAGCACCTTGCCCAGACAGAGCACCCAAATGCAGGCTAGGTAAATTAACGTTTGCCTACAACAAATGTACACAAATGCTTAATCGTCTTTAATTAGAAATTTGGTGCTGTAGTCAGGGAAAGGCATAGTTGGCTAATTTGTCCCACAGGAGTCAGGGAAATGCAGGCCCAGGAGGTAACACACTTACCCACTCACCACAACAAATTTGAAAGGCACAAAAAGCATTTTAATGTACACAAAGGAAAATACCCTAAGCTTACATTGGAAAACAAAACATCAGATTTTTAAATTCTCTTTTGTTTCACCTAATTTCCTGGAGACTCTGAACAAAACGTTCCAAGTGGCCAGCCAGCTGGTTCTTTTGTTTCAGGGGTCTTGATGTCTGTATTAGATATTTAATATTTCCCTCCTTCTGGCCTGATAGCTGGCACTTGAAAATGACACAGAAGCAGAGGTGTCATGATCACTAGTACTTACCAATAGCTGGCAGAGAAATTCCTGTGCTATAGAGACTCGTTTGTGGAAAAAATGTTCTGTTTTTAGTTAAAACTTTTGCAAAGAAATTAGCAGACAATAAATGCTCAAGATCCCAAATAAATTGGAAAGTGGGAAAAAACACAGGTGTAGGAGTCAGAGGAGTTGATTTCTACCTTGAGCTTTGCCAGTATTACACTATGCAGCAATGCATGGATTAGGTCAACTCTGACCGTCAGTTTCCTCATCTGTAAAATGGTAGAGTTGATCTAGATTGCTAAAGTCTCTTTCAGGTCTGTGTATTATTGTAAATCTTAATTCATATTCCTAGGCTCAATATAGCATCATTACTCTGTCCAAGGCTTGTCTCTCTTCCCAGCATCTGATCGATCACCAAATCCTGTTTTGCATTTCTGTTAAGAATCAGAGTTTCAGAATTAGAGAAACTTTAATGCAAATCCTAGCTCAGTCATGCCTTAGTATAGGGAAGTTCTTCATCTTTCTCTGCACCTCAATTTCCTCATCTGCAAAGCGGGGGCTATGATAGTGTTTATATCATATGCTTGTGATTTGCATTGAATGAGATAATGCAAGTAAAGTGCTTAGCACAATGCCTAGCGTTTAATAAACCATGGCTATATTCAAAATCTCCCTTCCAAATAGCTCTTGAATTTGAATATTCCTCTTCACCTGGAATACTGAAACGAAATTGGCTTCCTTAACTCTAGTCTAACTCTTTCCCCGGGCAGAGAGGTAATCTTTCAAAACCACATGACATTACAACAACAATAATAAAATTTCTGTGGGGCTCAATAGAAATGGGAGATGAGGATGGTTAGGAAAGTGGGTTCTGGTTTGACAAATCTGAGACCAAGTTTCTTGTGGTCTTGTTTAAAAATGGCAGAAGTAAAGGTCTTCTCGAACTTTGCAGGCCAATGTAACTAACCAGATCGAAGGCAAGGTTGTTGGGACAGGAGGGTGGGGATGGTGCGGTGTTAGGAACCTTTAACATAGGTCCTCTGCACATAGATTTATGACTCCCTAAGTTTTTTGCTGCAAGCTTCCTAAGACTTGCTTTGCTTTCAGAGCAGACTCCTGTTTGTCCTCTGAGCAGAAGTGTGCTTGATTGATCTCTGTGTGGGCACCGGCTTCGGGTAAGATGGGGAGATGGGCTTAAGTAAAGGCTAAACTGAATCAAACCAGGCCACGTGCTGACATTTTCACATGCGCTTTGGAGCACAGCACAAGCTTCTCTGGCACATTGTGAGGTCTTCTCTTCCCTGTGTCTTTACTGAGATAGAGGGAAAAACAACCAGAAAACCACGGGCTTATGCGGCAGCATCAATGATCTCGGTTAGGCACTGGCATTTCCTGCTGTGAGTCCTATATAGCATAATGAAATTCACTGGACTTTTCACTTAAGAAAAGAGTCTCTCCTGCCTGAAAAATACGATGCCTCTCCCATCCGTAGAAAGAAAGAAAGAAAGAAAGAAAGAAGGAAAGAAAGAAGGAAAGAAAGAAAGAAAGAAAGAAAGAAAGAAAGAAAGAAAGAAAGAAAGAAAGAAAGAAAGAAAGAAAGAAAGAAAGAAAGAAAGTTTTGCTTCCATAACTGACCTGCAAACACCCTGGTTCACTGTGAAAAAAAGTCAGCAAGGCACAGCTATCTCAGAACCCAGGGAACTAGAGAGGGGTAGTGCTCAGGAGAAAGGCGGGCTTTTTTAAAACCCCTTTTCAATTTAGGCCAGTGGCAGCCACAGGACCCAGGGGTGGGGAAGGGCGAGGAGGCCCATTCGAGGCCCGATCTGGCGTCATGTTACAGGGCCGGAGGGACTGGAGAAAGGGAACATTTGGCTCTCATTACAGAACAAAGGGACAGGGTGCTAGAAAACAGAGCGAATCTGGGTCAGAGGTACCTGACTCTCCCACAGGTGCTGTAGTCAACTTGCACATCTCCACTCAGGAGGGAGCCTCCCAGAGCTGTCTCCCCACCATCCACATGCGCCAACAATAACATTTTACCAGGAACACAGCTTGTCAAAACCAGCATTTCAGCTGGAGCAACGGTGTGATGAAAATAATGTTTTCTCAGGGGCAAAGCTCACCGCTCTTGAGAAGTTAGAGCTGTTAGCACATGATTTTCATGAAATCTCCTCCAAATATTCAAAATCTTTCTATATTATTTTATTTTACAAACATTCTTATTTTCTCTTGGAGGGAGTTGGTGAGGAGGAGAGAAGACTGAAAATCTGTGATTCTTGTGAAGAACAAGATATTCTTGAGCGTAATTCAGGATCTAAACTTCCCATTTTCCTTAATTGTGGCAGGGTTGCACACAATTTGATTGGGAGAGCCCTACTATTTTTTCCCCCTCATTTTTCTTTTCTAACCAATTACTCTTCGTTTGTCTTTTCCAACCTGCCTTCTGATGAAGCATTATTTTGAAAATCTGTATTTTTTTGGCAAGGCTCTCATTGGTCGAAGTTTGTGGTAGCTCCCCTGGCTTCTGGTTATTTCTCTCTTTCTTCTCTTTCTCCTTCCTTCTATTTGAAATCATCTCCAGGCCTTGAAGGGAGAAGGATTGGCCCAGAATGCCACTGCTTGCGGCTCTGCCAACTTACCTTGTAACTGTATTTTAAGTCATTAATGATAAAGCCCCAGAAATGTTGGCAGAGGGTACATTTCATCTGAAACAATATAAAATGTACAGTGAGAGAAAAGCAGCCTTCAGGTATCTGCAGGGGTCCTGTTACGTGGTGGTTGTGATGAAAATAGGCTTAGTGAATTTAACAGCCAGCAATTTATTAGCAAACCTGGTTCTACTCAAAAAAAAATATGGAAAATCAGAATTGATGCAGAGTGTTCATCGCAAATCCTTTATATTAGCACGACTTCTGTATTGTGTTAACTTTTACTATTGTGGGGAGTAGACATCCTTTAGAGCGAAAGGCTGGGCAAATGAACTTCCTTTGTCAAACATCACTCTGTAGAGATCCAGGCCGCGTCTGTCTGCATCATTCAGCCTAGAAGACAAATAATTTTCCTTGACATGACTTGGCAAAAGCAAGGGAAGAGTTTTCAGTCTTAGCTAGTGTCGCTTTTGGAAATCCCTTACCAGGGCTCGACTCTGGAGTTGTCACTTCCAGGCAACCTTGTGGTAGCTCTTTCTCTAGACACATCATCCTGAGAAGTTGCTTTCCCTTCGGCTGAGCTTTTATACCCAGTAATTGAAAACAACACATTTTCTGCTGCTGACTGGAGACACCAGAGCGATCACTCTCTCTTCTACTTTAGATTTAACAATGTGGCGGTGATGAGATGGGAGACATGTTCGAAGTATTCAAAATGAAAAACACCAGAACACAACCATTATTTTATGAAAGAGGCTGGAAAACGGTTAGTAGAGAAATCACAGATGTGTTTCACAGACGAGGGGGGCGTGAGGGGAGGTCTACATTCTGAAAATAGCATGACGAGCACAATATATTCCTCGTTAGGCTTACCATATTACTTTTCGGGTTTCCTAAGCTTCGTTTGGGGGGTTTATTTTCACTTTCAAGGGTATCTGTGTATGTAGGCAGGTATGTATGTATTTTGACCTCCTAGAGAAACATGATAGCATTTTATAGGATATTGACCCTAATTATTTACCTGTAGCCACTCTAAATAAAGAGCGCTTGATAAAACATGGAGAGAATTACCCTCTCAAATTAGAGATTACATTTTTGAACTATCGCCCACAAAAAGAAACTCAGAAATGTGAATATATTTTAAATGGCAGACCACTCAAAATGGACCTTCGGTTTTGTACAAAATCTAAAATCACAAGTTCCTCACTTTTGCCTTAATTTTGACTCTACAGAAGATACAGATTTTCTGAGCATGAAGATTGTGTCTTATTTTGTAGGGCCATGCACACGGCAGCTAGTCAGTGACTGGCTGCCTAGTGAATTAAGGCTATTAAACGGGTATGCAATTTTGTAGGTGAAGAGATCGGTCTACCCCTTCCTCTGTCCAGATGAAAGTCTTACAAAAATTTAGTACCGCCTGGAAATATATTTTTAAACTCTTTGCCAAAAGCAAACAATGACCCAGAAATACTGGTATCATTCCTGTGGTGTACTTCTCTCTCTCCCAGGACTGTTGGGACTGTGAGAGCACAGAAAATTCTCCTTAGATATCACTTGCTGGGGATGACGATCGGCCACAACAATTTAAGAGATTTAAATATTAGTATGTCTCTATGTTATTGTAATAATCAGTTGTGTCACTTAGACACATAATTAAACTACCTGAAAAATAGTCACCAAAATATATGCAAAAGCTTAGTCCAAGAAATAAAGTACTGTTGACCGTTGAACAATGTGGGTTTGAACTGCACAAGTCCACTTAAATGCATTTCTTTCAACAGTAAATACCTCAGTACTGCACAGCCTGCTTTTGGTTGATTCCACGGACGCAGAACCACGGACGCGTAGGGCCCACTATGAAGTTAAAGGCAGATTTTCAATTTTGCAGAAGATTGGCACCCCTAACTCCTTCTTTGTTCAAGGGTCAACTGTATACATAAAAGGTTCATAATGTACCAAAACATACATAATGTATGTTTTGGTTCAGTTCTGTTGTGAGCATCTAAAAAAAGTCTAGATATTCTAGTTCTTCATTATAGATGTTCAGTTTAGAGCATTACATTAATCTCATCGAGCATTCGTTGGAAGAATGTTGAGCCACCTCTTCTAGAGAGGAATAATTTGCTTTTATTTTTAATTTACAAGTGCCTACATAATGCCAAGCACTATTTTAAGCACATTACAAATCCTAATGCATTTAATCCTCACAGCCTTATGAAGTAGATACTTGTATCATCATACCTATTTTATAGATGAGGAAACCAAGGCATGGAGAACTGAGTAAATTGCCTGTGGCCAAGCAGGTAGTAGGTGAAAGAGCAGGCTTTGATCCTGTGCAATCTGACATGAGAATCCTTGCCCTACTTCCTCTAGGACAGCACCGTCCAATAGAAAAATAATGTCGGCCATATATGTAATTTTAAATTTCCAAGTAGCCACACTAAACAAGTAAAAATTAAAATTTAACTTAAATGATACCTTACATGATGCAGCAGTTAAAGTGAAATGTAGTACAGTTGACCCTTGAGCAACACGGATTTGAACTATGAGGATCCATTTATACGTGGATTTTTTTCAATAAATACATACTATAGTACTACACGATTGGAGCTGGTTGAATATGTGGATATGGAATCTTGGATACAGAGGGCTGGCCATACATTTATACATGGATTTTCAACTGCGCAGGGAGGTCGGTGCCCCTACAACCCAAAAATAAATCAGGAGAAGGTACATTCTACATTAAATGTGCTGGCAAACCTGCATGCATTTGTATTTATGTTATGAGCTTATTAATACATTTAATTTTGTCTAGAAGTATTTAATCTGTTTTAATAATAATGAAGACAAACTTCCGAATCAAATCACTTACTATTAAAAGAGAAAAGTTTTTATTATTGCATGAAACAAATATTTTTATAAACTGATGTCAATATATCCTAATTTTGATTAGTCTTTTTAGTTTTTAGGGTTTTTTTGTTACTGAAAGTATATTTAAATTGTACTTTTTGCTTTTCCAATTTCTCATTAAATGGGAGATTCTGTGGGATATAATAGAAAGATAAAGAACTCTTGGGGTCAGCTGACCTAGACTTTAATCCAGGAAAACTGAGTTTTAATCCAGGTTCTGCCACTTAAAAGCAGTTCCTCTCTAAATTTGAATACTTGATCTTTGTGAGTTTCCAATTTCCTGCCCTGTAGTTTGGGGACAATAGTGCATATTTCTTCAGGATATTAAAAAGAATAAATGAAAAAAACATATGTGAAATGCTTAGCTTAATGCTTGACACATATTAGGAAGCTAATAAATGTTAATTCCTTTTCCATAGTTACATGCACATTCTTTTATATGAATGAATCTTAATTCACCCAATGCCTCAAAATTTTATTAGCAAAAATACTACTAAAATTGGGTTATGATATCTTCAACCCTTAAAACCCCTACAAATACATATTTATGTTCTCTGTGCCATTAAAAGTTTCTAAATTATGCCTAACTTATGATCAAACTGTTTCAAATGGCAAATCATCCAATGCCTGAATTTTTTTGACAGTTTTCTAAAGGGAAGACAGAAAGTGAAAAAAAGAAAGGAAGAAAGGATAAATCTTGACTAATAGTATAGTAATTATATTAGTGGCAGCACAGTGAATAAAAAGGTACTTGCTTCTGGATTAAACCCTTCTGAGGGTTTTTCTCTTGTAGCCAATTAGGAATGACTGGAGACCCACTGAAGTCATATCACGATGTACGCAGTTAGGCTATTTAAAGGCTGCCATTTCATTTCCAAATTTCACCCCTCCTGACATCTCCTGCACTGTTCACTTGGCACCCTTGGCTGCACTTCAGCAGATAATTTGTACGCTACATAAGCATTTAGAAAAACCCAGGTTAAACCAGGGGTGAGACTCATCAGTAACATTTATAGTTACTGAGCTTTTCACTATATGCCACAATCTGAGTCAGAGGGTGCCTCTTTCAAGAGAAAAAGAACATTCTTTTAGTGCAATTTCTATTTTCACATTGATAGGACGACAGTGATTCCTACAGCTAAATTTCAGCTTGACTTCATTTGTCAAATGATTTTACCAATACGTTTTTTTTCTCTAGATGTTAACCACTCTTCTTTTTCAAAACCAGAAATTCTGCATTTAAATTATGTTTGATGGAAGGTAAATTTTTTAAAATTCAAGAACAACCTTTCGTTGACAAGAATTCAATGTGAGGAAAATTTAGATCAACGTATTGACTGCACAGAGTGTAATAAAACCCTCTTTAGTTTAATAGATAAAAGAGCGTTGTGGGTTTTTTATTTTTTCTCTGCAGCACTGGAATATGTGCTCTGCTCATGGAAACCAGCTGTCATACCACTTCCCAGCACTCCCGAGGAAACAGAAACTTGCTTCTTCTCTACATGAGGGTGCGCCAGAGGCAAAGATTAGGGTGGCTGTGGAGGTGCAGGTGGTTTTCTGTATTTTGGGGAAGGTCACAGAAACATCTTTCTTTGCGCTTCTTTTCTCCAAATTGGGCATCGCCTGAAATTGGCGCATTCAGCAGCAATGTGGGATGAGGTATGCGCGGGGCACCATTTCCCTCTAAGGCAAATACCTTCACTGCTGGCAAACCCTCAGAATTTGCAAGCTCAGCCAGCACCTTTGACCTGACCACGCAGCTGACAGCACAGTTGGCAGTTGGTAGCTTCCATTTATCCTAGGTCAGCTCCTTAGGCATCAACATAAAATGAAATCAAGATTTAGGCAGTAAATTCAGAAATAATAATGAAATGCCCGAGAGTTTTCTTCAGGCTGCTCAGGCTGAGAACCATTTATTAAGCTCATAAAGCGGGGGAAAGCCAGACAGGTAAGAGTAGCTGCTCAGGATAAAGAAATGGGTGATCAAATACATGATCTGATGATCCAGAGGAGGAAGCCACTGCTTTAACGACGGTCAAGCTGCTGATTGTTTAAGATGTAGCTGGGAATGCCGCACGTTTCACTGGGCAGAGACTGTCACCTTCACATCCTCAGTGCCCAGCACTGTGCCTGGTAGCTGATGCTCCGTCAGTGAACATTTGGGTAATTAATGAATGAAGTCCGTGACTGCTGGCTGCCATCATTGGCAGAGCACTCATTAATCTTGCCATGGTTCTATAGATCAATTCTGTGGCTTAATTCATTAACTTCGAAATTATAGTCATTGGTATTTCATCAAAAAGTAATACTACTGGGCTTCCCTGGTGGCGCAGTGGTTGAGGGTCCGCCTGCCGATGCAGGGGACACGGGTTCGTGCCCCGGTCCGGGAAGATCCCACATGTGGCGGAGCGGCTGGGCCCGTGAGCCATGGCCGCTGAGCCTGCGCGTCCGAAGCCTGTGGGCCGCAACGGGAGTGGCCACAACAGTGAGAGGCCCGCGTACCGCAAAAAAAAAAAAAAAAAAAAAAAAAAGTAATACTACTGATTATAAAATACATATTCACATACATACTTACATGTGCATTTTGCCACCAATAGTAATTGGACCAGGAGAAAAGTTAGCTAAATAAATAATACAAATACATTTAAGGGCTACATACGTATGTACGTGTTTATAGACAATTATTTTTTTCTAGTTCATATATCTATAGGATGAAATTCCCAAGTCATATTTTCTACAAGGAACAGCATGAGGAGGAGGGACATATTCCTTCCACTCCTACCATATGGTAGGTATACTTGAGCTCCGTGCTTTACAAAAATGCTTTCACTTTGGCTCACACGGACTTTATCCAGGGGAAAATCAGTGCCCCTTTGTAGGCGAGGATACTGAGCTTCAGAGGAAATATCACTTGACCAATTTTACGTAGTGAAGAAATTGTTGAGCTAAGAAGAAATTACAGGTATCTTTGATGTTAAAGTTTGTGGGTTTTTCTCTTTACCTAAACCTTGAAATGTCACCAACTATAAAGCATTAGGAGTAGACACTGAATAAGGAGATATTCTTCAAGAATTTTATGTTAAAATAAATATAGGGAGATTATTTATTTTTCTATGTACCAGAAAAGATCATTTGGGAAGATATAATGGATTAAAGAGATCCTGCTCAAGAGATACAAAATATACAAAACTGTATACTAATTTGGAATAAACTTAGTAAGAAAAATGTGGAAAATAATCTGCACAGTCTACAAAGCTTTACTGAAAAGGAAAATATGAAACAATAAAGGGAGAGAGAGATTTTGTTTGAGGATGGGAATTTTCAACATTGTAATGTCACTTCTCCCACATATTAATGTATACATTTAATGAAATTCTACCCCAATGTCCACAAGTTCTTACTTAGAAATTTGACCAATAATTCTAAAATTCATCTGGAAAAATAAATGGCAGAAAGGAAGCAAGATACTTCTTAAAAGAAGAATAATGAGGCCCACTTACATTATCAGATACTAAAATAAATTATAAACCATATTACTTAGAACAGTGTGGTACTGCCATTAGAATCTATAGCAGATCATTAGAAACATAAAAAGATTAGATAGATGATAAATATTAATACATAAATAAATAGATGTGTATGCATAAAATGAATATGATAGGGCTTCCCTGATGGCGCAGTGGTTGAGAGCCTGCCTGCCGATGCAGGGGACACGGGTTCGTGCCCTGGTCCGGGAAGATCCCACATGCCGCGGAGTGGCTGGGCCCGTGAGCCATGGCCGCTGAGCCTGTGCGTCCGGAGCCTGTGCTCCGCAACGGGAGAGGCCCGCGTATCGCAAAAAAAAAAAAAAAAAAAAAGAATATGATAAAGATGGAATTTCAAGTCAGTGAGGAAGTAATGGATTATGCAAGTAATAGCAATAAGCTAATTGGTTAAAAAATGCAAAAATGAGTTAGACAGCTATTATATTAGAAAATTGTATTCATATGGTTTATAGAGTTAAATATAATAACTTCTAGATGAATATCTAGCTGATTTTGTAGTGAAGGGCAAAGGTTGAACACATAAGTACATAAGTAGATTTGGGTGTAAAACAGTATAAATAAAGTCAAAGGACAAACTATAAAAAAAACAGCATATCACAGAAAAATTATTATCTTCAGATTAATAGACTTCATTTTAAATAAAATGGATGAACATTGCAGCAGAAAAAGAAGCCATGAGAAGGCAAGTCACAAAAACTATGTGACCAACAAATGTATAAGTCAGTTCCCTAGGAATCAAAGATATGCAATTTAAAAGAAGACACCATTTCTTGCCAATCAAATTTATATGCCAGGGGATATTTTTCTTGCATTTGCAAGTTTGTTCTAGAACTCAACACCCCTGGTGCTGTTGCCCTAGGTCAGGCTTGGGAGAGTTGTCGCTCACTTGGCATTTGCTGGTCACCATTTTCTCTCACCCCAGCTGAGACATTGAGAAATCCCAGATACCAGATGCTTCCTCAGAGCTTCTTGGAGGAGAGGGGAGATACGGTTTGTTTCCCTCTTGTGATACCTCCTGTTGGAGGAATACTCGCACCATCCCTTTTATTCCCCAGGGGCTCACTAGGTTTTTATTGGAACAGCTTTTCACGGATCCCCAACTCTCTGTTGGACTAAGGTATGCTTTCAATAAAGAACTGGCCTGAGAAACAGGTCCTGGCATCAGACCCCATGCGGCACTGAGAATCTGGAATAGCAACTCCCTTTCAATGGTTAAGTCTTTCTTGGAGGTCAGACTCACTTTACTGGGATTTTCTCTCAGGTTTCTTGCAAATAAGCTCAGGTGAATCTCAAAGACTCCAGCCTGTCTGATTTACCCTTGGAGTTGCGTTTAGACAACCGCCCCTTTTGTCTTTATTATAAACCCATAGAGTTGAGTTTTTTCTTCTCTATGTTTTTAGTGTTTTTAAAAATTTTCTTTCATGAACTAGCACTACTTCTATAATTTTGTAATGTATATTTTAAGAGTAAATATTGTTTGTACGGAAAAATACAAGTTTTATTTTATGAATTCATAGCCCAGGATGTCGATTCCTTAGGTAAAACCATTTCCTTGAGCCAAAGATCAAGTCTCCATTTTACTTCATTCCAGAAGGCATAAGCAACATTTACAGATATTTTTAATTAAATAAATAAAATTTGAAATTAAGGCCTTAGTTTGTTTTTAAATGCCTCTAGTTTTGTTGTCACCCTAACTTTCTGCATTTGAACTATAGCCATGACTGTAGAGTATAAACTCACTGCTTGACCCTGGCATAGGATAAATTCCTTTGAGGATTTCTTTCAAAATAAAATAGAATATTTTCCATATTCATTACCATAATCCTTCCCACAAAATCTGTAAAGGATATTTGAGGAAATGTTTCTAATTTTCAGAGTGTCTCCTAAAAGTTGGTTTGGACAGGGAAAAGAGCTAGAGCTATAAATTTTTTAAAGGTGTTTATGGGCAACTACTAATTTGTTCTAAGTTTACATTTCATATATTGAAACCTTATTATGATGACAAAGTTCTTGACATACACTGTAATACTTATACTCTAAAATACTTCTCATGTGAGCTGGTGTTTATTTACTCCATATAATTTGATTTTAAAATTCTCTAAGAGCAACGATTATGAATCGTTTTTTGTTGTTTTTTAAACATTTCTTCCAGGTGGTCAGCTGTACACTTGGTATTAGAAGTTATTAAATAAATCAACCAATGTATATGTATTGCCAATTATCATGTGCAATATTTAATGAGAAGTGAAAGTCATTTAAGAGAAAAACAAGTTTAGTGCATTATACCTGCCCCCCAATCTTCTTGAGGAAACAATACAGACACACGCATACAAGATTAACTATAAGGCAACACTTGATGTCAAAGAAGTGGAGCAGCTGATACTGATTTAAACAAATAAGTATCCATACTGAGGAGCAAAAATGATGATGATGATGCCTGTCGCATATTAGGTGCTTAAGAAGTATTGTTTGAATAAATATATTTGTTGAACTGTTTACCCAATAAGTACCTACGCCGGGTCCTTTACCTCATAACAACGATTCGCACCGTTTTCGAGCGGAGAAAACTGATGAACAGGGAGGCTCCGTTGATACTCTTCTAAGTGGTAGAGTAGAGAGTTTCATACACACATCTGTTAACTCCATGATCTACGTTTCCCTTCCCCATTACACTGATTTTCGCAGAGAGAACACTTTCATCATGGCCACTTTGAAAAGGGGGATCTCCGTTGTAGACATGTTTATTCAACAACTCATTCGTGAAACTAATACTACTGACCACGCACTGAGTAAAACAGGACAATGTCCTTATGAAGTTCAAAATCTACTCAAAAGATAGCAATAAAAATACCACCAAATAAACGTAAAATTGAAATTCTAATCGTATCAGAAAGAAGATATACATTGTAGTAGAGAACTTAAAATAGACAGACTTGATCTACTCAGAAGGTCAGGATCCTCAAAGCTGAAAGGTAAGTAGGTTTAGACTTTGCAGATTGGAAAATAAAGAATATTTAAGATCCAAAAGACTTGGAGCAAGAGGAGGAAAATGATGATTAAGAAGAACAAATGGGGGCTTCGCTGGTGGCGCAGTGGTTGAGAGTCCGCCTGCCGATGCAGGGGACACGGGTTCGTGCCCCGGTCCGGGAGGATCCCACATGCCGCGGAACAGCTGGGCCCGTGAGCCATGGCCGCTGAGCCTGCGCATCCGGAGCCTGTGCTCCTCAACGGGAGAGGCCACAGCAGTGAGAGGCCCGCGTACCACAAAAAAAAAAAAAAAAGAAGAAGAAGAAGAAGAAATGATAGCCAACTAGGCTTAAGCTAAGAGAGCAAAGGAGATAATAGTGTAAGATGGAGCTGAGAAGGTAGGTAGGCACAGGACTAGCCAGGGTGTTGTAAACCATATTGATTATTTCATCTTTATTCTGAAAGCAATGGCAAACCAATGAAGAGTTTTAACTGGGGAGTAGTAAGGATGGCAGGGCAATGGGAGAGAGCATCTGGACAGAATGTGGAGTTGGATGGGAGGAGGCCAAAGTGAATGTAGTTAAACCAGATAGAAGGCATTTTGTAGGCCAGCCAAGAGATGGTGGTAGGCTAGTCTACAGAGTTGTTAATAAAAGATACAGAAAAAGGAATAGATTTCAGAGCTTATATAGGAGATAAATTAGCATCATTTTGTGATGGACTGGATGTGGCAGGGAGATCGTTGAAGGAAAAGTAGGTTTCAACGATGAGTTCAGGTTTTTGGCTTACATAACTTAATAGATGTTAGTTCCATTCACTGTGACAGGAAACAGTTAAGGTTTGGAGGGGAAGCTCATGATTTTGGTTATCAATATATTGAATTTGCAGTACATTTGAGACTGGTTGGTAGACATGTGAAATCAGTTGTTGGATATATACACGTGTAACCAAAAGAAAGGCCTCAGCTGGAGAGATAAATTGGTGGGTCATCTGAGTTTAGGTGACTGAAGTGGTGAGCATAAGTGAGATTACGGAGTAAGAGTTACAGAATAACAGGAAAGGACCAGTGACTCAGCCCTGAGCAGAAACAACAGTTAATGGTTAAGTAGAAGAAAATGGGCTTCTTTTTTTTTTTTCTCTTCAGTATGTATACTTTAAGGCATGTAAGAAAATCTCTTCCTTTCTCTTTTCTTTTATTCCTTGCCATATTTTTCTGCATAATTCATTTCTTCTCTAAATGTGACTTGAAATTTACCCTGAACTTGAAAATATGCACACCATTTCATGACTGATTTTGTTACAGTGTCTTATAATATCAAAATACAAATTAGTTCTTTCGCAGTTTATTGAAGACAAAGATATGATTAACCATGAATATGAGTCATGGCTAAACATCATAAAATTCACTCTACAAGCAAAATACATTGAGTTATACTATATATTAATTATTGGGTTAATCATCAAAAGAAATAGAAGATTTTGGGTTAAAATGGAAAATTGTCCCATGTGTCATTTCTACTCAGTCAGATGTCCCCAATGTAAAGAGAGAAATGAACAAAGGAACTGAATTCAAACCCCCAAATTTGTGAAATATATCAAACATACAAAAAGTATAAAGAATAAGATAAATACATATTCACTTTAAGAAGTAACACAGGGCCAACAGAGGGCCCCCCTCACCGTGTACTTCAGTTCTCACATGGGATCCCATTCCTGTATCTCTCCATGCTCCTTCACACCCAGAGGTCACCACTACCTTAAATTAGATGTTTAGCATTTTCATGTATGATTTTATACTTTGTTACATATGTATATACAATTACAAACACTATGTTAGATTAATGGCCTAGTTCAAACAATCTACAAATAGCACAATATGTTGCACGTGCTTCCTAAGGAGTAAGAGAAACGACAGAAAGTTGGAGAAGTAGTAGTATATCTAAAAACCAAGGAAAATACTATTACAAGAAAGGAGTGACCCAATAACGTTGAAGGCTTTTGCGAGGTCATGCGAAATATTTTGTCCTGAGCCAGAGAAAGAAGGGAAAATAATTTCTGACTGCCTACCATCTTGCCACAAAGAACTGAGGTGGATAAATTCCTGTTTGCTTATAACTTAGAAAAATTAAGGAAGGGGGAGAGAGACAATGAACCTAGGTCATTTCTGAATAATCGTTACCCTAAAGTAGCAATTTCCTCCACCACTATTCCCAGTTTTGTCACCACAGATTGTCCCATAATCTTACATTGGTAATGCAAAGTCTAATATATTTATCTAAAGATTATTCATGCTATTTAAAATTATTTTTGATTCTATTGCTAAATGTGTTGAAAACTTGCTATTGTTAATTTCTCAAAGCACATCAATTTCAAGATGAGAACTTTTAAGCAAAGAAAACTTTTATAAGGCTTTTAAAATTTGCTTCAGTGGGAAAGTCAGTTTGTATGCTCAAAGAAATTTAAAACTGTTTCCAAACTTGGTTTTAACAAAGTATTTATCTTTGACTCATTAAAATTGGCAGAAATGTCTCGTAATTTAAGGAGAAAAATTAAAATATGCACATACATTTGGAATTGAGGTGATTTAAGCAAGAGAATGACTAGATCATGAGACTCTCATAGAGAGGTGGTCTGGAAGGGGAGAAACTGGGAAGTGGGATTCTAGATGAGATGCTATTGCAATAGTCCTGATAAAAAAAATTTACAGTTCTAGGCAGCTAGAGTGGGAGATAGGAGTGGGAAAAAAGTGACAGTTTCTGGAAACAGGTAGACAAATTGAAATGGTGCTGTGACTGAATGGGAGTAGAAGCTGAGATTTGAGATGCAGCAAATGTTAATTTCGCACTATCCCCCACGTGGTGTTTTCCACATTTTGTGGAAGCAGAAACCCAGAGAGATGCAATAATCTGCCTCAAAACACTGTTTAATAAGTTGTAGACCTGGGGTTTCTCCTTAAAATTCCTGACTTCAAATGCAAAGCGTTTTCTAATATGAAGCCATAACAAATACCCAACAAAAGAGCTAAAACAAGTAATAAAAAAAAAAATCGTGAAAGTACAATGCCTTAAAACACATTTGATTAAGAAACAAAATGAGGCAGAACTCTATTTCTGATAGAAAATTAGCTTCCTCTAACGGTGCCCTTCCTTATGGGACTAGCCTTTGATGGCAAATATAGAGAGTGAGAAAGGTCCCATCCTGTGCTGGTGCTGTGGTCTCAGTGACCACACTGGAGAAGTACGCTTTCCCAGCTGAGTCGGTGTAGGTCATTGTGTTCACATTTGCTCCATCGTGGTTCCAGAGCAAGCTTCCACACTGAATGAATGGTTCCAGAGCAAGCTTCCACACTGATCAAAGGTCATACCACGCCTGAGCCCTCAAAGTTCTTATCAAAGAATTTCAGGGGAAAAAAAAGAACAAAGTTTATCATTTTTTATTTTTTTAAGCGGAGGGGAAAAAAAGGCTGTCAAGGAAAAGGATGAACATCTTGCAAAGAAATAGAAAATGAGGCCCTTAAAGACATTGTTCATACACCCCCAAAGAAGTCAGCTCTTATTTCAGTCAGGATTACAGAAGACTTGGATATATTTTATATTTTCTTTTCAGAAGTGTAAAAAAATACTTAAAAGTGCATATATAGGCTGAACATAGATTTATTGCCAATGACTTTGGTAAGGCGGGTGGATTGAGGCTGCTAATGTAAGTTTATGAGTACAGCTGGTCCATTTAATGGCAGGTTTATAGGCACACCTCAAGAACTGCCCCATGTCTGTGGAAGGTATGGTATCAAACAAACTCTGTTGGACATATGGGCCCATCTATGGTCAGTGTACTATAAACCAACCCATAACTACTGCAGCTGTGATCATAAACCTTTTTAGAAAGCAACTGGAAAAATCTGACTTAGAAATGTTTGCTGTGTTTCAAAATGGGAAAGTGAAACATGCAAAAGGAGTGCCCATGCAATGTCTTGCGTGAAAATGTCACAGGCTCAGCTTAATCCAACAAAACCGACCTCACTCTCACTCTGCATGATTTTCATAAATCTCAATCGAAGGATCAATGGCAATTAGTTTTCTGCTTTTAAAATTCTAAGCGCCTGAGACCTCTGGTATTCCACTAAACCCCTGGTGTTCCTCAAATAAGTTACCAGGATGTTGGTACTTACCTACGATGTTGATATAGTGTTTTATTACCCAGGCATACCTTGAAAGATTTGTCTCCCATGTAATGAAGATACATTTCAAAGTTGAGACTTTTCATCTGTTCAGAGGGTATTTTGCCTTTCCTCTGACATTTTGAAATATTTATTTCAGAACTATTTTATGGAAAGAAGCACCAGTGGACTAGATAAGTGCATTGTAAAAACTTATAGAAGTACTATGACTGGATTTTTTTAACCTAAATTTGGCACATGGATGTAAGATTTTCCCTGTCCTGAGACCTGTCAAAGGACCATACGGAAGCAGTAAGAAAGCAAGAGTTGCATTAGTTTAGAGTAAATATAGCTGCCCTCTATGTCTCCTTGAAGCTCTATCAATTTTGTACTTTCATGGTGTCCAAGGATAGGTTTGCAGAGCAGGTGTTGTCGACTGGTCAGCAGAATGCACACTGATTTCATATTAAGAGAGGACATACACAGAGAGGTATTGTTACGTGATATACCAACAAATGTCACACTGCTTCCGCTTCTTCTGGGGAAGCTAACTAGTCCTAATTAGTGATGTTGACATGTTTCTTTTCCAATACCTATTAAAGAATATTTTTTAAATAGGGAATAACTCTGTGTGTGTGTGTGTGTAGCCATATTCTGAGACTAACCTGGTCTCTAATATTTCTTTTTCCTACAAGTTACTAAATCTATTGAATCTACTTTTTAGGTACATTTTGAGTTGCACTGAGAACATTTTGTGGTTGAGTAATATCACTTTTACTACAGGAATCTATCACTGAGAGCAAGTGGGAATCATTCCTTTTTTAAAGGAGAAGTATATCTTACATTAGACCCAAATTCTTTATATTTACCTCTCCAGTTGGTTCTCTTGCTGGACTTGTAGCATAGTGAATAAAAAGACTTCTAAGTTTTCAATTATCATCTCATTTAGTCAGTTCATAGAATATTTCTGATGGCTGATTTCATACCCTGAACATTGTTTTAAAAGATGACTACTATTTCTTGAATAGAATAAATGGATGTGGCTAAATTTCCCACTTTCTCCAGATGACCTTTTTTTTTTAGGTTTAACCTGGGTGATTAGATATCAGGGAGTACATTGATATATATTACTCGGAGGTACAGTTCACGCTCTGTATCCCCAGGTTCCACATCTGGGGATTCAACCAACTGCAGATCCATCTTGCACTGCACGATCTTATATAAGGGACTTGAGCATCTTAGGTTTTGGTATCAGCGGGGAGGTGGTGCAGTAGATGGGGGCGTGTGTGGGGGTGGAAGGTCCTGTAACTAATCCTTCCCCCGCCAAATACTGAGGGATGACTGTAATTGGATCTCTCAGTAAGAGTTATCTAATTTATTTCAAGATGACTTTCAAAACATTAAAAGAAAATGTGGATAACCGTCTACTTATGTGTTTTGAAAGGATTACCCACTTAAAAATATTGAGTCTAAGTAGTCATCATATTTAAAATTGACCCTAGTAAAGTCAATCCTTTGAATAAGATTTTTAAAAGTAACTTATAGAGGTTTACAAATTTTAAATTATTGTGACATATTTGATCTCATATACTGCTCACAATAATCCTTTGAGGTGGGCAGTTCAGGTACCATTTTCCCATTTTATAAATGAGGAAACTAAGGCTCAACAAGGTTAATGGTTCCCCATAAGTTTCACAACTGGTTAGAGATCTACCTTGAACATGTCTTAGATTCCCAATAAGGCTACAATTAAAATCCATATGCCACCTAAGTAGAGGATGGTCAAAGAAATCCAGTTCCACTCACACTTTTGATGATTCTATTGCTATTACATTGGAAAGCTGAAAAGAGAGAGCCCATGTGGAACAGAACACAAGAAAGATATATTTATTGTAAAAGGGCCACTGGGAAATTTTGCCCTTTAAAGTACTGGCGTGGGAGGGCAGAGTTAATTCATGCTCTGGACAGCTGATGGCAGGGGCAGAATGAGCACATAGGTGACTGGGTATGTGATGTCAAGATGACAGGGACCAAAACACAAACATCACCATTTGACTGGAACCAATCCTATGTGGGTATCCAAATCAACTGGAGCAACAGTGGGAAATAATGCTAGCACATCTTTCTTCTCATATCATTAAATAAATAAAATGATGACTCTTCACATTAGCAAACTTGGGTAGAAAATGGCAGCAGAACCACATCAGAAGGAGCTATTGCATTCAGCCACCACATCTGTTCAAGTACAACTGGGCATTCCAAAAACTTTTGTGCTTGTTTATTCATGCCAGATATTCTCTGTTAGAGAAGAGGCCAGCAGACCACCACACAAAACAATATCTAGTTATCTGAGCACTTAATCCATTTTAATTTTAATTTTTAGATTGTCTGGTGACAACATTATTTAATATTCCTCCAAGTTTATAGTTTAGTCTTAGCTAAATTATTTTAAATATATTATAACATTAGTTGGTTCTTCTCCATTTGATAATATCTTGAGGAAGTAATGTTAAATAGTCTCATATATATACATTCCATGATAAGAATTTTGAACTTAATTTTTGGAAATAGAGAACCATAAAAAAATCTAATTTTATTCAACCTACTTTGCACTGTTTTTTTCCTTGCCTGCCTTCTATTACACTGATCAAGTTTTCCTTATTCTTTTTTCTCCCCATCAGGTGGAAGCTTTATAATCTCTTTCTACTTTATTAAAGATCAATCTTAAAATGTAACATGCACATCATTCTTAACACAAGCTCAGAAATTCTAACTTTCTGAGGTTCTTAGAAATTCTAACTTAGAAATTCTTAGAAATTCTAACTTTCCTCCTAGCCAGGAAAGTATACTTAGAGAAGCTTTACTCCAATGCATCTCCTACAGGTAACAGTTCTCCAGTATATTACTTCCACCTCATTTTTATACTCAAAAATTAATCATTTCAAAAATATACAGCCAAATATTGTTTCAAATTATTCACCTGTTACTAGTTTCATTTCACGCCATTGCTCCTTCCATTCTACAGAGTCCTTCTGGGTTCAATTTCCTTCTTAAAATGCATTTTTAAAGAGTTTTATTCAGAGACATTCTTGTAAATGATAAACTCCCTTATAGTCTTTGTCTCAATAGGCCTTTAAACTTTCTTTCTGAAAAACAGTTTATTTTATATTTATTTGTAGTTATTTTCACTCAGTACCACAAACTTGTTATTTCATTTTCTTCTGACTTCATTTCTTCTCCAGGAATCCACTGTTAATGTAATCATAATTCCTTTGTATGTGATGGATTTTTTCCTTTCTTTAAAAGATATTTTATTTATCTATGATATGCTATAACTTTACTACTATTTATTTAGACATGGAGTTATTTTTATTTATCATGCTTGGAACTGATAATATTCCTTCCATTTGAAGATTCAAGTCTTCATCAATTTAGGAAAAAATTTCAGGAATTGAATCTTTAAATATTGTCTTTCTCCTGTTCTCTTTTATTCTCTTCATCTGGAATTTACAAACATGCTGTATCTTCTCATTCTATGTTCCATGTCTCTTAACATCATTTACATTTTCCAACTCCCCATCTCTGTCTCTGCAATCTTTGGGTCAAGTTCTTATTTCTTTTTAAAAATAAATATATCTATCTTCCAGTTTATTCAACTTTATTTTATCGGTGTCTATCATTTGATTCTTTTTTCAAGTCCGCCACGTTTTATTTTGTGATGCTTTTTTGCTCGTGTATAAGTTTCAACTATTCCTTTCATGTTTTTAATCATTTTTTAAAATATTTATTTTGTATACACTATCAGATTGTTTCTATTATTTATGTTATTGGGGTCTGCTGTAAATTTGCTGTTTACTATGCCTTCTGCATCTTATTCATGGGGGATGATATCTCTGAATATTTTATCATTTTGAATTATAAATCCTAGACTGTAGTAGCTACAACATCAGCTCACGAGGTGACCACTCAGATGTTAGGTTTCATTTTATTCCCAGCATGCAGGGAAACCCATTTTTTGTGCATTTCGGCTATGTATTTAAGATAAAGGTTTTATTTTATCTTGAAGTTCTAGGTGTTGGAGGTAGAAGGCTGTTCTTGTTATACTTTGTTTTATGTGGATAAAAGAGGCATAGACGTGCTTCCTATAGGACCTTAAGCAAAATACATAAAAGTAGGAAGTCCTGAATCTCAGGTTCTTTCATATTTTTCTATCTAGTCCTCAGCCTACTGCATTATGGAGATTTATAGACATTGTTAAATTTCTAAGACAAAAAAAAAAGAATAAATTACCCCCAAAGTAAGAATTTTGTTCAGAATTTAATGAAGTCTAGTGCTCACAATGAAAGAAATAAACTGATCTAGTTATTTTTCAGGGTGATTTGAAAAGTTCTGTCTCAATGCAAAATATTCAATGCCATATTTTTGTTCATTGTATTAATATAAATATTCCATTGGGTGTCATTTTACAGTTCTGAATTAGGTCACCTTTCATATTATTCCTGAATGCTTATCCAGATTTTTGGGCTGTTTTGCTTCCTTTTTCATGTAAACCATAATCATTATAAAGCACTTAAATTATTTTTTTAGAAGAAAAGAATGTAAGCTTCATAGTTCTGTGTAATTTTCTATTTCATGATTTATCAATTTTCCCTTCCTCTGTAGTATATTTGAAATGAGACTATGAAACTACAAAGTTGGCTCAGAAATGAGAGATTTGATTATTTCCTGCCTCTTTTACATAAAAAAATATGTTTTATTTCAAGGGGAAAAAGTTTAGAAGGTTTTCTATAGTAGAATGACTAATTTAATATCCTCCAGGGTAATTTTAATATCCATGCCAAGAAGTTATGAAAATTTTATAATCTTTGGTCTTTGCTCTGGTGGCCCTTCATTATATAACAGAATAATGTTGGAATCACATGAAACATATTGCCTATGGATCAGTGTGAGAGTGTGTGCAGTATAAAGATATGTGTATTAGGTATATATATGTGAATGCATGTATATGAGTAATTACTGATAATACAATTATGATTTAAACTATCAGTGTAAATCACAGAAATGTTCATAAAGTAAATATTTATATAATTTAGATTTATATATGAAGTGATTGATTTTATATGTAAATGGCTATATAGAGGGAGATTATTCATCTTTGTATACATCATTCAACCTAAATATTCCAAGTTCATGCGTACTTTAAATACAAATTAAAAATACTTTGTGAAAATTAAATTTCAAAGGAATTATTATTACTGTACTTGTCTTACCTAGTTTTAAAAAACTGTGTCAAAAATTTAGTATCCCCACCGGTTCTGCTAAGCTTTGGGGGAAGCTATTTGGATTTAAAAATAAACAGCAGCAACAACAAAACAAAAAGAGATTCAACTTGGCATAGCAGAAAAACAAGGGACAAAATTAATAGCCTGCTTTTGATTTCTAAAACAGGCAATTGAATGAGAGAATCTATTTTTCACGTCTCAACAGTCTGGCCCGAAAGATTAGGAATGAGTCCATTTTCTGAGCTTTCGGCTTGATGAAGATTTCTAGGATTGGGAAGAATAGAAAAGTCTAGTAGAGTGTGGTTGGAGGGATGTCTCCCACTTGAAGGTCTGGTGCATAAAAAACATCCTACTTGATCCTGCACACTCCTTCCTCTCTGGTCTGCTGGACAGATGCAAATGACCAGTAAAGGATCCATGAAATACAAGAATCCAGAATACTTGAAGAATCACATAGAATGCTCCCCACTTACCAGCATATCCACTTTGGACCTACTCGAGTAAGAAATAGTTTGACGGATTTAAGCCACTGAAATTTGGGAGTTTGTTATATTAGCTAGAATTATATAACAAATAAAAATTGGTTAAAATAAGTATTCCAAACCTATCTATCTAGAAAACAGAGAAAGTTATTTGAAAGATAGCAAATTACAAGTTGCATACATAAAATCATTTACTTTAGTAATTTCTTAGCTCTTGTTAAGAGCTGAGATGGAAAATGTACACTAAAAATCCTTGGCTTTGAGGAATAATGGGCTTCTTAGAACAAAATTTTAAGGTAGAAAATCTGAGCAAGTTAAGCTAAAAAATAGCAGGTGCTTAATGACTATTTGTTGAATAAACTCTCCAATAACTGAACCTAACCCTGGTATGGCTGATAGTCAGGGGATGACCTTGAACATTGTATTAGTTGCCTATAGCTGCATGAAAATTACCCCAAACTAAGCAGCTTAAAACAACAAACATTTATTATCTCATATGGTTCCTGAGCTCTGCTGGTAGTTCTGACTCAGGTGGCTCTTACTTGAGGTTGCACTCAAGAGGTTGGCTGGGTCCAGTCATCTGAATGTTTAGGTGGGGCTGGAGGATCTACTTTTAAGATCTATGGTGGCTGGCGGACCTCAGTTCCTCATCACGTGAACCTCTACTTCTCTGTAGGGCTGCCTAAGTGTGCTCTTGATATGGCAGCTGGCTTTCCTCACACCAAGTAATGAGAGAGAGAAAAAGAGAGAGAGCCCCAAAAGAGAAGCCTCAGTCTTGCATATGCTAATTTCAGAAGTGATATACTTCCCTTCTGCCATATTTGGTTGGCTGTATGGACACACACTGGTATGATGTGGGAGGGAAATACACAAGGGTGAGAATATGACAAGGAGGCGGGGATCATTGGGGCCATCTTGAAGGCTGCCTACAAGGTACATATTATAACTTCTATGACAGTGATGAGTGTAAATCAATTATCATTAGTGTTAAATGATATTAAGGTGAAAATAAATGTTTATTACAAAGAAACACATGTTCACTGTTAAGCAAAGTTTTTGAGTAATATAGATGTGGATGAAACTGTGTAAATCTCCTTACAATGCCGTCCTTTATTCTACCTACCTTCATCTGTTTTATTTTCTATCCAGAGGCATATTACCCGCCACCCGCCAACACCAAAATCTTCAATTGACAAAACATCTCAGAGAAAGATATTTTGAGGATACTCACAACTCAGTTCTAGGTTTCTTGACATTTTAAAAGTATGTTTTTAGCTCCTTTGCTCTTCCAGCTCACTTAACACAGCGTTTACAAATGGTAAGAACTCAGCAGATATTTGTAGATTTGAAATGAATTTAATTCAAAGCAGTGGCATATATTTTCAGTATAAAAATGAAGAAAAATCACATGGGCCTTTTTAATAAGATTTTTTAAATAGAACTGTTTTTCAATAAATCCATTAAGTAATTGGAAATAAAGAAATCCAGACCCTAAGATACATAGCATGGCCCCATTTAAATGATGCTAAATTAGCTGAAACTTAGGTACTGTAGCTCCCTAAGGACTTTCAAAGATTTTTGGCCTGAATACAAGCCTCCCAAAATACTATCAGCTGGGGACCTTGGACATGTTTTCCAAAGGTCTGTCTGGTTACCTATTCATGTAAAACTTTGTTTATCTAAAAGCTTCATATGGACATTGTCCTACTTCATCCACCTTTCTAGCACCTAATGACAGAGCAATCCACTTAAATTTTAGTCTTAGTTAACATAATTCTAAGAACTCTTTAAATAGCCCCCTTCAATATAATAAACTATGTTTTTCACTAACCAAACACAGTCCAGAATATCACATTCTGTATATAGAACATCTTATGGTAAAAGCTTGAACCAAACTGAGCCATTTATGTACAGTTTCTTGGTGTAACTAATAAAGACACACACTGCAATTAAAATCTTTTTTATCACAACAGGCATTTGTAACATTTATTCTATAATAGGCACCAACTTATTAATTTAACACTTACCCAGAAGAAATAAGTGTAAAACAAAGGCATTATTAATGTACATTCTGAGTTATCAGAGACTTTTTTTTTTTTTTTTCTGGTACGCGGCCCTGGCACTGTTGTGGCCTCTCCTGTTGCGGAGCACAGGCTCCGGACGCGCAGGCTCAGAGGCCATGGTTCACGGGCCTAGCCGCTCCGCCGCATGTGCGATCCTCCCGGACCGGGGCACGAACCCATGTCCCCTGCATCGGCAGACGGACTCTCAACCACTGCACCACCAGGGAAGCCCTGTCAGAGACATTTTGACAGAGGAATAATTTGTTGTTTAGAAGTGAATCTCTTGTTTCCTAAAAATCTTCCATCCTTTTCAATTAAAGGCACACGTAGCATAGTTTCACCAAGTAATTAACTTCAGTGTGGAGCACTTTTGTAGAATCTTTGCTGCAGAAACAAATCCTAGTAACTTTAAAAATCTTATGTCACAGAGGTTCTTGTTATTTTATGTCACATAGTTATTGTGATCAGCATGTATTTTTTTTGTTTTTATTATCATTAATATTTTCCATATATAGCATACAACTGTTAATTGCCAACTCAATGGCCATTCTCATCATCTTTCTTACCAACATAACCCTGGGTTTTTTTGTTTTCTTTTTCAGTACTGCACTCAGGTAAGTTGGACCCCATGTCCTAATCCAGGGACAAACCATGACTATTCAAAGACAAACCTTGCAATTCTTTTTCCTTTGTCAGTGAAGTTTTATGGGTGGATATGTGATTCATTTCTAGCTAATGAGATACAAGGGTAAATATGTCATAGGATTTCTGGGAAAATGCTTCCTCCCTGATAACAAGAGATGTGCAAGGAATAACTTCCTTTTTATTCTTGCCTTTGGATATTACACTGAGAAGTTATGACTGAAGCTGCTGCAGCCAACTTAGAGGAAACCAAATTCTCCCCCAGCACCGTGATCTTGTTAAGCTACTGAATTAACCAACCATGAAACCTTTTTCATCTTGAAATTTTGTTATGTGAGATATGCATAAATCTCTATTGGACCTTTACTTTAGTATTTCATTGTTTGCTCCCAAAAACAACTTAAATGATGCACCGTATTATTACATTTTATACACATATATGCATATCAATATTTGTAGTATTATGCATCTAATTTATTAATTTATACCCTTATTGGTGGCATTTTGTTGTATTTTCATAATTGTTAATAACGGCAAGTGTGAATAATGTTTGATATTAAGACTTTTCTGTGTTTATATTTTGTAAAGTAGGCAATATCATCTCCATTTTCCTGATGCCAAAGGAGAGGTGTACAGAGTAACTACATCGTGGTTACACAGCTGGTAAATAATAGAGCGGAGATTGGATTCTCGATGTAAATATTTAAGTTCAAAGACTATGCTCTTAGCTAGCGGACTACACTGCCTCTCTTGTGGGCCATGGCACAGCAGTGGTTCACCCTTCTGAGTCTTTGTGTTCTTAACTCATTTCTCTTAGTTATCACTTTGAATGTTACCTAAATTTTCTTTTCCTATGTTATTAAGAAGATTTTCAAATGTACAGAAAAGCTGACATAACTTTATCGTGAACACCTATGTACCTACCACCTAGATTCTACCATTAACATTTTACTATACTTGTTTGATCATGTGTTTTTCACATTTTATTATCGCCACTAATCATGCCTTTAATTTTTAGTAGTTTTCTAACATATGCATAATTGTACATTTGATTAACAATGGGTTTGATGGTCCCTTGAACACTGATTTTGTTTTCTAAGATCTGATGTTTCAAGTAGTTATTTGAGTAAGTGATAACTCTCCTTTAATACTATCTTGCTGCAGATTAAAATAATACAATAGTGCACTACGAGCATTATAATAATAAATTAAAATAATCATTATGATAACCAGTTCTTGTCTGAACCTGTTTGGTTCAGTCTAGAGAGGTGGCATGTTATGCTGCTCTAACAGACTACAATTGTCTTTCATTTCCAAATATATTTACACAATGGTAAATGATGGTGTCATTAAGTAATCATGGCATTAGACAAATGGCTTATTTATTCTTAGAATGTTCTTGAAATATTTCTGATTCAGAGTGCTCATGTGTGTCTTTTCTAATTTTAAGAGTTTGAAGAGTTTCTTGATCCACCGGTGAGAAAGCCGTGTGTGTGTGTGTGTGTGTGTGTGTGTGTGTGTGTGTGTGTGTGTGTGTGTTTCTGTGTGAGAGTGTGTGGGTGCTTGTGAGTGAAGCCACAGCCCTCTCTCTGTCTGGGCTCCCCTGCGCCCTGTGCCATGTGTTTCTGTTTCTGAATCTCTGGCCAGACAGAGGCCTCACTGAGGCCAACAGAATAATTCAGCAAAGTTCTTTAATTCAGTTGTAATCATCCAGATGGGAATTATAAAAGAAACCAGGTTTGGGTCTCCAACCTCTCCTTTCTATTTCCATAGCTTCTAACTCTTCAACTGCCCATAGCTAAAAGCCTTCAGTAGGAAAGTAGTGATATTTTAAAAACTTATTTTTATCCTGCTGTCTTCATATGAGCAAAACCAATAGGGATTTTTAGTGGGGAATGGGGGGCTTAAATAGTTCACATAATAAAGAAACATGAATGTATATCCCAACTATTTGATGCACAGATATTTTTATCTGGCTTTTTCGTTTAGCATTTGCTATCTTTTCTTCTAAGGGAGAGCAATGCCATTGTTTAATTGTTCTGTGGTTTCTTTATTTGATATTAATGCATTTCTTTGTGTACTTTGGGTCCACATAGTAGAAATATTTTACTATCATTCTCTTAAAATACATTGCTGGCCAATGGCTTGGTTATCACTCATTTTTCATTCTTTTTAAACAAATATTTGTTGAAGTATTTCTTTGTGACAGACACAGTCTGGGAAACAGATAAAACGGCCACAGAGCCTGTCTTCAAGCAGCTTATACCTAACAATATGCGTAACTCCCTTCTGGTTCATCCTCTCATTTTACCTAATTAGTAAAATCTATTTGTTAGCAACCTATTTTTCTAAAGTTGTAGTTTCTTATTCTTTTTCTCCTCCGCAATTGGATGTGTTTTCTTTCCTCTCGACTCTTTGATCCGTGTGTGGAAATGGGATTTATACAATACATGCTACTTTAAATACCGAGCACTTGAATATTCCAAGGAACAAGACTTTTGCAATAAGGCCTAAAAACATAAAGTGGAAAAAACATTTTGGTACAGAATGCAATATCGCTATGGTGCTTCCAAACCTTCCTGAGGAATGTGTTCTGAGATGGTCACACATATTCAAGGTCTAATAAAAAATGCTAACACACCTAAGAATGGAAAGAAATGTATTATTACGAATGTCCATAGAGTCATCCAAATTTTCTTTACTCCAAAGAAGGCGTTTAGCCTGGTGTCATGGAGAAAACATATTTGTAGTTGGTCAGAAATAGGTTTGACTACGACTGCCTCTGCTTTCTCACGTCACCTCTCTGAGCACCTGCGTTTATCTTGGAGAAGTCCATCCTCTCCCGTTCTATCAGGCCTGGTTCCTTCTCCCCCTTCAGATGTCTGTTCAAATGTCTCTTCTTCAGCCGTGTCTGTCTTCCATCAATTGATACTTTAAAGTAGCCCTTGCTCTGCCGCATCTGCCCCCTACCCACCCCCATGATTCTTCGTCTCACTGATAAATACTATGAGGGGAATCAGCAGAGTGATGAGAATATCAAGAAGGGGAATCACTGAGCTTATTGTCACCTGTCTCTCCCACCAGAATGCGACCTCCATGGAAGCAGAGGCTTTTATTTTCCCATTCAGTGCAGTGTCTCCGGGATCCACCCACAATAGTGCCTGACACATAGAAACTGTGCTGTTATTACTATTGTTATTTTTAACTGCCTGCTCAGGCATACGCTCTGCTCTCCTATTTTACAGAACAGTACAGTACACAGGCTTCTCATATTTTATCACAGGGTGGACCCAGAGCCATGTGGTAACACACACTGCCTTCGGGTTTAGACAATTGTTTTGTTAGGTTTTGTTGATTAACTAGTTCGCTGGATTGGAGCCAATGAGTAGAATAGTACTGGCAGGTGTTTATTAATATTACAACCTTATTTCCTCTTGCTGTTCAGGACTGCCAGCTTCTAAACAGAGAGACACCTGAGACTTCTGTGTGCCACATGACAGTCTTATATGTATATTTTTTCACAGGTGTTAAAACAGGGATAAGCAGGTTTTGAAATCTTGTGTAAACTTGTTTTCACGGTACAGCTCATGGTGTCTGGCCAGGAATTAAGTAGAACATCACTAGGGGCACAACAGATTTCCATGTATTTAATTAGGCCTGTGGCCAGAGATCTTGTTTAAAATGAGTGGTGGAGTGACAGGAGATAATATTTTGAAATATTCTAGGCCTTCAGCTTTGTACCAGTTGCAGAAGGGCAGGTTCAGGATATAGAATAATTATACTTTTTTTGATATTCAACATAACTCATAATAGAACCAGACTTCGGGCATAATAAAAAACACCAAAACTTACCCTACAATCAAACAGGGCTTCAGTGGTCCCATCTTCAGTTTTCCATAAGAAATGTATCTTTTAGACTACTTTTATACTACTACTTTTAGATTATAGTACGACTACAGTACTACTGCTTCGTTTAGACCACTTCTTTTACACAATTTATACGATACTTTCAACAATTGGTATAAAATTGACATTGATGTTTGCTTTAGTTCTGTGGCCTCATTTCTTTCAAAATGAGAGCTACGGTAACACATACAGCCAGCTTTTTAAATGTTAAAATAAAATTTTAAATTATTTTTATAATTCTCTAGTGACTTTTTACAAAACTTGAAATCTTGATGCAGCACTGACGAGACAAAGGATTAGAAATATTGATTTATAGAAACTTCATCATCTTTTTTGAATTATTCTGGGTGCAATCTCATGGGTGTGTATGTCATATATATGAAATATGCACAGTTGACCCCTGAACAATGCAGGGGTTAGGGGTGCTGACCCCCACACATTTGAAGATTTGAGTATTGCTATCTCTGCCTCAAAAACAAAGGAACTGATACACGACTCCCACAGCAGAAGATGAAATGGTTTGGATAGAATCAGGGGCAAACACTAGTTCTTTTTTTGTTTTTGTTTAACTGACGTATAGTTAATTTACAATGTTGTGTTAGTTCCAAGTGTACAGCAAAGTGATTCAGTTATACATATCTATATCTTATCTATTTATCTATCTATCTACCTATCATCTTTTCAGATTATTTTCCATTATAGGTTGTTACAAGATATTGAGTATAGTTTCCTGTGCTATACAGTAGTTCCTTGTTGTTTACTTATTTTATATATAGTAGTGTGTGTATGTTAATCCCGAAGTCGTAATTTATCTCTCCCCTACCACCTGCTATCCCCTTTGGTAGCCATAGTTTGTTTTCTATATCTGTGAATCTATTTCTGCCAAATACTGGTTCTTTTGATTCCACGTATTGTGATCTCTAATTGAACACAAACTTTTCCCCACACTTAGTTAATTTAAAGATCTGTAAAATAAAAAAAAACAGTTTCTATATTTATCAGAAACAATCCATGTATAAGTGGACCAGCAGTTCAAACCCTTATTGTTCAAGGCTCAGCTGTATAGTACTATATCTTTACCATAATCTAGTACAATACCTTGCAAATGAGTAACTTGAATCCCAGAAAGGCATAGTAATTTGCTGAGTCACACAGCTAGTAAATTGCAGCACCAGGACACAAGCATTTTGTTTGACTCTCAGATACTTGCCATTTCCACCACACCATGGTACTTCTCATAAGATTAAAACCTCAACATTTCTTTAAGGAAAGCACTTGAATATAGTTGCTAAAACAAATGACAGCAAGCCAAATTTATGCCATAATGTGAGGTTCAAAATGGAATCCTGACTAGGGAATGGTTTATGGAGCCAAAGTGAGAAGTTTCAGTGAATACAGGCGAGGCTGAGACAACTTGATGTCTCAGGATGATGGCTGTATTACGGGCAATTTTGTAATTTCTTTGGAGCTGCATCAAATTACAATTTGAAAAGAGACTCCAAGCTTTGGTCCCTTTTCTTGAATCTAGAGAAGTCTGGATGCATAAAGGGAAGCTCTGGCTTGGAGGCCTCACCAAGAAAAGCCTGTGATGGGAAGAATACAGTGTCCCCTTTTCTCACTGTCCATCCATCTTCTAGTGTTCAGCACAGGACCTGGGACAGAGCAAACCAGGTGATAGTACCAATAGCTGCGTGGGGTGTGTTTACTTCCCTGCTAAGTCTCTTGGGTTACCATTTATTTTTATTTTTTATTTATTTATTTTTACCATTTTTAAAAAATTGAAGTAGAGTTAATCTATGATGTGTTAGTTTCAGGTGTAAAGCAAAGTGATTCACAAAATATATATTCTTTTACAGATTCTTTTCCATTATAGGTTATTACATGATATTGAATATAGTTCCCCTACCATTCTTTTCCTTCCTTATTCTTACAAGTAAAAACAAACCCACTCCAGTTCCTCCGAATCTCTTCATCTTCATCTCACTATTATTCTAACCACCCCTTGCATCACCCCCAAAGCACACACACAATTAGAACAAAATTGAGCTGGTTTCTATTCTTTATTATTGCTATTTATCATGTTGAAACTCTGTATTTGATTTTTTAACAAAGTGGCCAGTTTCTTCTGTTAATTAAGGCTAGGGAATGTAAAAGCATAGATTGTTTGCTTGCAAAGAAAGAATTTTGAACATTAAGAACTGAAACTGATGGTTGGATTTTACTGGGAGTGAATAATGCTCTCAGACATTTCTTCTTGAAGTTATTTATTTATGCCTGGCCAAAGTCAGCTATGATAACTTCATTTTTGAAATGATATATGTTCCTTACAGAAATAATTTTCAAGTCAAGAAAAAAAACTTTGGGAAATTATGACTTCCAGGACTAGAGTTGAAATAATGCCAGCTACAAAGCTTGGTAAATTGGGTTCTAAGTGTGAAATCCTTCAGCTGTTAAATGCATCCCATATCAAATTTTATTCACAGTTTTTTCCAAATATTTCCTTCTGTTTGAATACCCCTGAAAAATATATATGGTCAGAAGCTAGGGTGTAAACATTCTTTTAAATCCTTTAAATATTATGAGAAAAGCAAATATACAATTTAAGTGTGTACAGGTCATATTTTTGGTTTCATAAGCTTTTTTTTTTTTTTTCTGTGTGGCTTTGTTAGTTTTTACAATCATTCTTCAAAAACAGAATGAAGTATAACCTATGAACTGCCCACTTCATTATTTTAAAAGCTCCAAGCAGTTGTACATAAGGATGTGTGGATTACACCCTTTCTTTAGTGGCTGTGACTCTTGGAGTCTGACACTTTTCCCTGTTGACACAACAACTCTACGTTGCTGATGAGTCTCCGGAAGGAGGCGACCCTCTCGTGCCCTCCCCTTCAACTTTAGCCAGTTTGCTCTGCACAGAAGCTAGTCACAGACTCTACCTTACTGTAACTGCTTCACAATCCAAATTCTCACGCTCTGTTTACTCTTGAAGGATGCAAACTTTAATCTGTACTGGTGAGAAGATTTTGTAAACTTTAAAACATTTGATTTTCTGATAATCATTTTCTATTTATACAGACTTCCATAGTGGAATGCCCAAAAAGGAAAACAAGGATTCCCCCAGAAGAATGTACAGTAATTTTTTCCCACTTTACCAGATACAAGGGGTTGGGGGTTGGGAAGCAGAATGAGTGGAAACTCACCCGGTTGCCTGCCTTGTGGATGTTTTCCTGGCCAGTTTGTAGGAATCTGTCAAACTCATAGAACTTAAGACATACAAGTCCTTAATATCATTGACTAATTCCTTCTATCTTGTAGTTATTTTCATCCAACTCACAACTGTTTTGAATATATAAAACATTAACATAAAAATTAATGTGAAAGGATATGTAAGCTAGGAAAAATTTTATTACCATATCAAATCTTGATTTATTTCTTTTTATAGTTTCCATCTCAGTTCTGTGATGTCTGTGAAATAATCCACTTGTCTCTTTTACCACCTTACTGACTATTAAGAGACAGTGCCAGTGGAGTCAGGAGAGGTGCCAAGACTTTGCTCTTTGGTGGAGGATACTGTGTTCTGGCTATAAAAAGTAAAATGTGCTCAAATGCTCGTAGTATTTTTTTATAATTATAAACAAAATAATCATCCATGGCCTTATCACCATTAATATTTTAGCATATTGCTTTCAATTTTTTTCCATGCATTTTTAAAACAGAAATTTTGCCACAGTTAAGAGTTATGGGAAATAGTTTTATAGACACAGAGATTTGAAATAATGAACACAGCGAAGTGTTGGCAAAATGTTTAAGCCTGGATTCATCCTGTTAGCACATATAATTCAGAGTCTGAGTATCATCAAACACTTTTTCATTCATGCGTTTGGCCAATTCAGTTTACAATAGTCACAGAGGTTGTCATATTGTAATATTATATCTATAATAAGCTTTCAATAAGACAGTTATGCAGGGCTTCCCAGGTGGTGCAGTGGTTTAGAATCCATCTGCCAATGCAGGGGACACAGGCTCGAGCCCTGGTCCGGGAGGATACCACGTGCCGCAGAGCCACTAAGCCCGTGCACCACAACTATTGGGCCTGTGCTCTAGAGCCTGCGAACAACAACTATTGAGCCCAAGTGCTGCAACTACTGAAGCCTCGCACCTAGAGCCCGTGCTACACAACAAGAGAAGCCACTGCATTGAGAAGCCCGGGCACTGCAACGAAGAGTAGCCCCCGCTCGCCACAACTAGAGAAAGCCCACGCACAGCAACAAAGACCCAACACAGCCAAAAACAAATAAATAAAAAGACAATTATGCAAAGACCTCCATTAAAGACATCTCCTTACATGCATTTATTTTGATATCAGATTAACTTCCTTACAAACAAACACAGAAAATCAAGGTCATGGCAGATTGTCCAGATTCATTTAATTTGCATGTGATGATAACACTTATTTCGTTCTTTTATTCATTCTTCATTCATCCATTCAACAAATATTGCCTGAATGCTTATGCTATGCTAGAATCTTAGAATATATCAGTGAATAAAATCCTCCATCTTTGTCCTTAGGGAGCTTACCTTCTAGTAAATTCATTTCTATTTCTCAAGCTAGTTTAATGATAGAAATTTTCATTAGTTTTTTGGTACCTCTGAGTTCAAGAGGCACAAAAGATCTCGTGTAAGAAGCACTGTTTAAACCAGTGTCATATAGGAAGCTAAAAGTTCTGTCTGGACAGCTGCCAACTTTTATTTTACTCTCCAAGTTATCAATTAAAAATCCTTTCTAGCGATTTAATTTTACCTCAGTGTGGGCACCAAAGACAGAGATTGGGATATTGAGTTTCTCGAATAATAACACTAAAGTGTTTCAGAGACTAAAAACTACAAAATTCACTCAATTAGCACATCTTTTGTTTGGTCTTATGCATATTTGAATGACCCTGATCCCTGACAGGTCCACTAGGAATAAATGGACTATAAAGGCTGCTGAACTCTGCTGTCAACTGGAAAGTGACTCATAGATGAGGTGGCCATTGGAAACATCATACAATGAATTTCTTCCCAAACACGTCGCCTCTTCCTAGTCATGCTAAAAAGGAGATGCACACAAACCAGATCCCAGAGAATGACTTAGTCATTATAATTCACCTTCTGTGGCCTGTGGCCTGCCTAAGGGCCTCCAAATACGCCCACACCCTAATGCCTGGGGCCTGTGACTATGTTATGGTATATAGCAAAATGGACTTTCAGATGTAATTAAAGAGAGAGAGCATTCTGGATTATCCAGGTGGGCCCAATCTAATCACATGACTCCTTAAAAGCAGAGAATTTAGCAGAGGAGGCAGAAGCAGAGGTCAAAGAGATTTGCAGCTTGAGAAGACCAACCACTGTTGCTGGCTTTGAAAGTGAAGGAGGCCATGAACGAGGGGATGGGCAGCCTCTAGAAACTGAGAATGATCTCCGGCAGCCAGCAAGGAAATGGAGACTTCAATTCCATGACTGCATGCAACTGAATTCTGCCTACCACTTTAGCGAGTCTGGAAAAGTCTTCTCCAGAGCCTGCAGGTAAGAGCTACGCTGGCAGAAACTTGATTTGGACCTTGTGAGGCCCAGAGCAGAAAAACCAGTCAACCCATGCAGGCTTTTGACCTACTGAACTATAAGATAATAAACCTGTGTTGTTTTAAAGCCACTAAATTTGTGGTAATTTGTTATGTGAGCAATAGAAAATGAATACACCTTCCGATGTAATTTAATCAGCTAACACTAGGGCTTCAGTTACATCTTTATTGGCGATAAATACATAAATCATCACATCCTGAGGTTTTGTGTATTGACACTTAGGTTTTGTCAATAAGTAATCTTACTGATAATTTGGCACTTTACAGAGTCTCCTGTATTTCCCAAGTGTCTTATTCAACATTCTTTTTTTTTTTTTTTTTTTTTGCGGTACGCAGGCCTCTCACTGTTGTGGCCTCTCCCGTTGTGGAGCACAGGCTCCGGACGCGCAGGCTCAGCGGCCATGGCTCACGGGCCCAGCCGCTCCGCGGCATGTGGGATCTTCCCGGACCGGGGCACGAATCCGTGTCCCCTGCATCGGCAGGCGGACTCTCAACCACTGCGCCACCAGGGAAGCCCGAACGTTCTTCACTCATTAAGTCTTTACACCAGTGAGGAAGATGTGGCTGCTTAGTGTTCCTTTCTGTCCCAGGCTCCTCCCATTTGTAGCACAGAAGGTTTATTTACAGTGGTGAGAGCTACTGTGGGTCCATCCACGGTGTCACAAATTCCTGGTCAACAGGACCCAAATGAGCTTGTCTGAAATGTCTGCATACATAAAGCTGGGGTGGGAAAGTATATAGTTACTGAGGAGCCTCGGTGAACCAAGTTGGACTTCCTCTTCCTTAGCTAGAGATTCCCTGAGTGGGTGACAAGTACAATATAAACCAGGAAACCTAAAAACCTAGCTATCAAGAAAGTTGACTTGACCAGTGACTCAGAGAAAGTCAAGCAAACCAGGGGTGAAATGTGTACCTCTACCTTCAGCCCAGTGGTAAACCCAATAATACGATGTATGTTGTTTCATCTGTATGATTTCACAATGAAATCTAAACCACCTTTTTGAAAGACTGCTAAATGCCGTGTCAAAGACATACTTTGAGCTTAACTCTCTCAACTTTACACTCATTCGATAGCCATCTGATCTAGAAATCTGATTTTAAAACAATTACGTTGGCTTCCAGGGAATAATTACTTTAACGATCTTTTAAATATTTTCCTCATACAGTTTGCCCTTGCTGTAAATTCTTTATTGCCTATTTATATGGTGATAGGGGATTAGGCAGACACTGTTCCTGAGGCTTTACTGAGCTGAGGGAAAGTGGCCAAGAGATGGCCTAAAACTCATGGGGAAATATTTTAGGGGGGTGTGGAATGAAAATTGAACGTCTCCAGAACCTAGAAAAACAACTAAAGTCAGTGATAAAAACAGATAGACGAGCTGTGACAGGGCAAGAGAGAGGCATGGACATATATACACTAACAAACGTAAGGTAGATAGCTAGTGGGAAGCAGCCGCATGGCACAGGGGTATCAGGCTCGGTGCTTTGTGACCGCCTGGAGGGGTGGGATAGGGAGGGTGGGAGGGAGGGAGATGCAAGAGGGAAGAGATATGGGAACATATGTATATGTATAACTGATTCACTTTGTTATAACGCAGAAACTAACACACCATTGTAAAGCAATTATACCTCAATAAAGATGTTAAAAAAAAACACAAAAAACAGATAGACGTATTATGTCAAATTAACAGTAGAGGGAACCAGAAAACATCAATTTTTGCATTAAGATTTAGATGGGAGGCTGTTGTTACTTAGTGATTATACATATTTCAAAATAATTTTATTGATATGCATAAATTAGTTTGGAAAACACGTTAATAAATTAATAAAATTAAAAGAAATGGAGAAGCTCTATGAATTTTAAAGAAACATATTTCCTGTGTTACACTTAAAAGGCATATTTTTAGTACCTCAAAGTCATGATTTGCCCTGATCAGAGATCTACCTGGCTTCCTTCTTCACTTTCAGCTTTATTGTCCCTGAGTCTGCGGCAGGTACATGATGGTATACTTCATTAGATTGGGAGTTATATTTGAAGGCACTATCAGAGATATTTATTTGAACCTACACAAAAAATATATTCTTATGCTTCGTTTGTAAAGGTGAGATATGTCCTAGGAGACAGATAACATTCATGTACGTAGAAGCTCCTATTAAATGTAAATTACTGTGGCAAATTAGTTAGAATAGGGCACTACGCACTTACAGGAATATCATGCTGGATATTGAATCTGAGGAATTCAAGTGGGCATGTCCAATATGTAGTTGAAGAAGGACTAGAGAGTTTGGGGGTCAGAAAATGCAAATATACTACACTAATATACTAATATTCTCTTCCACCTACAGCCCACAAGCATTTCTTGAGTACCCAGTGTCTTCTGGACTCTGTGAAAACTCTAGTCTATTTAACACATTTCCATTTACAAGATGCTTCAGCTCATTTCACACATTCATAAACGCTTGAAGGTAGGTTAGAGAAAGTATATTAACAAGATTATTTTTTTAAAAGAGGCTTTTCCACTTAAATGGTGGAGATGAAAATCATAAGGACAGAGTTTGAACCAAAAAATTGATTGTTTCTTATGTGTAATACACAAAAAAAGTAACAGTTATATGTTGAGTAATAAACCATATAAATAAATGATGAATAGTCTTGGCAACAGCAATCAGTCTTCTAAATTTTCTAAAATTTAACCACAAGGCTTGTATAGAGAAAATTTTAAAATCTACTAAACTACCTAAAAGAACACCCAAATAAATAAAGTGGTATGATATGTTTGTGAATGGGAAAGTTTAACATTTTAAAGATATAAATTCTCCCCAGATTAATCTAAAAGTTCAATACAATTCCAATATAAATTCCACTAGGTTATTTTGAAGAACTTTACAAACTCATTAAAATTTATTTGAAAAAACAGCTATCTGAGAATTGCTAAGTCAGTCTTGAAGACTCACTTTTGAATCCACATGAGGTCTGTTGTTGGTAACGAGAGGATCAGTGAATGTGACTGACCCAGCTCCCGGCTGCTGCACTCTGAAATCCACTACCGTGCTTGTGCTTGTGTCCAAGAGCTCTCTTGCTTCCAGTCAAGTATTAAGCATGGCAGGTGCAATGGACTGAACGTTTGTGTACCCAAAAATTCACAAGATGAGCTTAATCCGCGACGTGATGGTATATGGATGTGAGACTCTTGGGTGGTAATTACATCATGAAGGCAGAGCCCTCATGAATGGGATTAGTGTTCTTATAAGAAGAGACAAAAGAAAGCTTGCTTCCTTAGCAGACACCAGATCTGCTAGCATCCCAGACTCCAGAACTGTGAGAAAAAAATGTTTGTTGTTTAATCTACCCAGTCTATTCTATATTTGGTATAACAGCCTGAATTGACTAAGAAAGTAGGGATACTAGGACAAGCCCATTACAGAGAGACATGGAATGCTTCTGATGGCCAATGTTGGCTCCAGGACTCTCTAATAGCCTTGCTGAACCCTCCTTAGAACTGCGTGGCAGCTTAAAAACTTTTCTCCCAACCTCTCTCCTTTCCTTCCCTCTCTTCTACACTTGAGGTCAAACTGGCATTATGGTCTGATGGCTCTCCCAACTTCCAGCCCCTCCCCCATTTTGGCATCTGCTTCTTAGGGACCCAGACTTAACACTTGTTACATAGTTATTAATTTTTTGAAAAATTAGTGTGGCACTAGCACAGAAACAAACAGAACAATAATAACAGAAGTTAATCTGTGCTTAACTGTAGTGGATATAGGATTAAAAACTGGTGCCAAAAATGTGTGGGGATAGAATAGTTTGCTAATGGAATGGGTTAGGAGTAATTAGTTCATTACAGAGAGAAACAAAAGTTGGTGTCTTACATCATATATAAAAATAAATTCCAAATTGAATAAATAACTAAATGTGAAAGGACAAAATTGTCATGATACTGGGGTGCGGAACACTTTGCAAAAGACCTCAAAGTCTCAAATCATAGGGAAAAAAATCAGCACATCAAAATTAAGGATGAAACAGGTGATAGGTTTAGAAAAGATAATTATAATACCTAGAAGAATAGATTAATATTTGGATGCATAGGAAACTTCTGCAAATCAGTAAGAAAAGAGAAAGAAGAACAAGAAATGAAGGGAGAGAGGGAGGGAAGGAGATAAGAAGGGAGGGAGGGAAGGAAAGGGAGAGAGAAGGAGAAAAAGGGGAAGGAAGGAAGGAAGGAAGACAGAAGGAGAAAGAGAGAGAGAAAGGCAAAGTAAATGAACTGGCACAGCGCAGAAGGGGAAACTCAAAAGACTAATGAGATAAGATTTTACACCCGTCATATTAAATAAGGTAGGAAATCATACGATACTAAGTTTTGGTAAGATTATGGGGAAGTAGGACTCTCATGCACCACTGGGATGTAAACTAGCCATTCTGGAGAGCAAACTGACAGCACTCTGTAAAAACCAATTACATTCCCTGTGATCCATCAATAACACTGGAGTCTTTCTCTAGCACACATCGATATGCAGGCACATTTGAAGAGGTTTGTCATAATATTGTGGGTGGGAGAAGAGTTGGAAGCTACCAGGAGGCCTCCAGACTAGGGAAATAGATCAGTGGTAGTTGTGTTTTCAGCAGTAAGAAACAAAATATGAATAGGATCCAGGTGGCTAGACCTTAAACTCACAAACTTAAGAGAATAAAATTAGAACTAGAATGAGAGCTATGACACAGTACCATTTATATAAAGTAAGGTCGCACACATAGAGGAGCTCAGTAACACTGTATTTTAGGAGGGTCATTACATAGCCAAAGACACATCAAAACATTAAAGAGGGTGCCAGTGGAAAGGAGGGGAAAGGGGGGAATAAAGAGGGAAAAAATAAAACAAGAGCGAAACTTGTACAGACCAGTGATGATGGGTGTCAAGTACCGGGGAGGAGGAACAACTGAATTCCCAGCACTTGACATCCAAAGCAAAGTTATGTGTAGAAGAAATATGAACAGATTTTCAACACAAGGTTTTACTTCAGTTGCATTGCTTGTAGCCCTTTCCTTTCTGTCTTCATGTTTTCCATCACTGTAGCATGCAAACTCTAGGAATTCAACAAAACTGAAACTCTAACTCTAGTTAAACTAGAGTGCCCTGGATGTGTTTATTTTTGTTCACAACAAATTATGACAAACCCAGCAGCTAAAAGCAATATACACATTTATTATGGCACAGTTTCCATGGGTCAGGAGTCTGGCCATGGGATTTAGCTAAATCCTCTAGCCAGGGTCTCACCAGGCTAAAATCAAGGTGTCAGACATGGCTATGATTTTGTCTAAGGCTCAAGGTTGTCTTCCAAGCTCACTAGTTGTGGCAGAATTCAGTACCTGTGACATAGAACAGAGGCCCTCAGCTCCTAGAGACCATCTACCATTTCCTGTCATATAATTCTTCTGCATATCCTGGTAGTTACTCCTTAAGGCCAATAGGAACTTTGTTGCTGCTTTGAGTCTCTTAAAAAGCTCACCTGATTAAGTCAGGGCTACCTAAGTCAATCTCTCTTTTGATTAGCTCAAAGTCAACTGATTTAGGGCCTTAATTCAACTGCAAAATTCCCTCATCATTGCAACATAACATAATCTAATCACAGGAGTTATATTGCTTCGAGATAGCAGGCAAGTATTCATGTACACATTTGACAAATACTGATGGCATATGTGCAATGTGCCAGGTACCAACAAAATACTTGAGGATGAGGAAGATAAAAGATTAATAAAATATGGTGCTTGGCCCTAAGGAGATCAAATTCTAGTGGTGAAGAGACATATGTAGCCAATTAATTAAAATGAAATAAAATAAAATAAGATGGAAAATAGTGGTTAGAGTTTGGATTTTGGCACCAAGTTGCTTGAGTTCAAATCCCGGCTCTGTTTCTTAATAAATGTATGGCTTTGGTAAGGGCATAAATTTGATACAGAAAGAAGAAGGGGAGGAAAGGAAGAAGGAAAAAAGGAAGGGAGAACAGGAGGAAATGGGGAAAACTTACATAGCATTTGTGAAGATTAAATGAGTTAATACATGTAAGAAGTTTAGACCAGCACCTGCTATATCTCAGCTCTGATAACAGAGGTAACTATAAGGTCTTATGGGATCAAAGAGGAGCAGATAATGGTAGCATTTTATAAATAAAAAAATGAGACTGAGCAAGTTAAGTGGCTTCTCTGTATTCACACAATTAGTGAGTTAATAGAACCAGGAACAGAAATGAGAGAACCCTGATCCACAGTAGTTTAAGGCATCATACTCAGTAAACAAGGATCCCAGAAATACTAGGACTGAAATCTGCTCAAGTATTTTGAGGATGGCTCTGAGTTATTTCTTTATTATGTTGGTATGATGACCTCTGCCCAACTCTTTTACTATGTGATTTTTCATCTTTAAGTGTTGGAATGATGACCATGATAATAATAATTATTATTACTATTATTATATGATAATTATGAAAACCTGTCACACCAAGAACAATTTTCAAAAATATAACCTCACTTAATTCTTAAAACAGTCGATAAATGACTTTCATTATAAGGCCTCTCAAATCCTTTTAAGGGGAAATAGGTGAATAATATCTTATCAGTTCAATAAATATTTTATTTAAAAAAAATTGTTTTCAATAAATATTTTAAAAGGCTCTCTGCGTGCCACGCTATATAAATTTAGTTAAATTGTGTAAAAAACTTGCTAAACAAAACTGAAAACAATGCCAAGGAATATGTTCATTGATCATTATTCAATATTTTATAATGAGCAACTACTATGTACCAGGATACAAAATGAATAAGATAAGTTTATAGCTTCTCCAGACAAGGAAAAATTTCAACTATTTCCCAAACTGGGGCATCTGTTGCAGTAATAATCACGAGATTCTAGAGAGATCGCTGGCTGTTTGAGCAGCAGGACAGACTGTGAATGGTTCGCTCTCCTCACCTGTGCCTGTCATGGCCTGCACTGAAATGAAAAGTTATTACTTGGTATTTTCTGGGATTAGTTTGAGCATCTGTTTATCCTGAACAGTAGATAGAAAAGAATTACTACAGGATACCGAAGTTTGATCAGCTTAATAAAATCAGCAGTGCAATTCAATTCCACCCACCAGGGAAACTTTCAAATTCACGTCCAAATTAAGAATAGAAATGCACAGTTAAAAGATGTTTTGATCCAAAGGATTCCAAAGGCTTTGCAAATTTAGGGGGGTGGTGTTCAAGACTGGAGTTTACACACAGCTGTTTGAAGGAGCAGAAGAGTGTGGTGGTGACTTCCATTAAAAACAGAGTTAGGCTCCTAAAAATTCCATTGTGTCATGGGGAAAATAGGATTTTGGAAAATGAAATCAGGACTTTCTGAGCAATTTTATATTCTTGAAATAAAATAATGGTGACAGGGAGCCAAATAAAGAAATGATCGATGAAATCCAGGCCATCTTAAATTTTATAAACGGTTGGTTTGTTATGTAGTTTCTATTTATCATATTTTACTTACCATAAACTTTCACCTTGAATGAAATGCATATATAGTCATATTATTTTATATATATATATGCACATAATTTTTTCTTTGTGTGATGTTTCAGTCAAATATCTAGTCAAGGTGACGATATTATTTATCACAAAAACTGGAACACTTTTGAAAATGAAATGGGGATTTTAACAATTACACTAGGATAACAGGTGTCAACTAGGAATGCGGTAGGCAAACCTTGACATATGGCCACCCTCTGATTAGTGTCAAAACTTTTTTGAGTTTTGACAGTTGTTGACTCCTGCATCTCTCTGAATCCCATCTCCCCTCATCTCAGATGTTCTCTTTCAGCACTTTTCATATGGATCTTTGTTCCCTGCCTCATTTAGTCAAGAACTATTTAATGATCTTGCTTCACCTACCAGATACAGATTCAGTCCTTGACTTCCAGATGCTTATATTCCAGCCTGGGAAGAGGGCAGACTTTAATTAACGAATTATATAATTACATTTTATTCCAATTTTGAGGAGTGCTACAAAGGGAAATCATGCAGTATCTGAGAGCATGTAATCTGTCTCAGCTGGGAGGTCAGGGAAAGCTCATTCTTTACAGCTGCCATCTTGAAAAAACTCCAGAGAGTATGTTTAGTATCCCTCATCTCAATCGTTAAGACTATACTTTTTTTTCTGCTACTATCTCCTCCTGCATCCCGTCATCTTAATTATTACTTTTTAAATTTCCAATCTTTAGTCTCCTTTTTTCTACTTATACTGTATAGTACAATTATACTGAATTCAACTTCTGCCAGTTTAAGATGAGATATGCAAGATCAAATTAATCTGTACTCATTTCATGAAGAATTCACAGGTATGTAATATGATGCAAGAAAAGATGCCTATGCTACCAGCAGGCAAGTTTGTCAAAGAGAATTCTAAAGAGTTCGTCTTGGTCAACGCGTCAGTACTTGGTCCCTTAGTCAGTACTTGATTCCTTTCAGTACTTTGCCTGCTCTTGATCTCAGGCCTCTTCCTGACCCTTCCCTTCAAAGTCAGCGTTCCCTATGATTCTGTTCTTAGCCCTCTTCTCTTTTCCTTGGAAAACTCTTCTACTTCTACAACTTCGACTTCAGTCACCACCTCTATGCAGATGACTCTGAATATTTCCACTTTCTGCAGAGTTTCCTACAAGGAGCAATCCTGTATGTCCCACTGTGTGCTGGACAGCGACACTGCCCCAGCTCAAACCACCGTAATCCCCCATCTAGATTATTGCAGTGGGACTTCCCTGGTGGCGCAGTGGTTAAGAATCCGCCTGCCAATGCAGGGAACACAGGTTTGAGCCCTGGTCCGGGAAGATCCCACATGCCGCAGAGCAACTACGCCCGTGTGCCACAACTACTGAAGCCTGCGCTCCTGGAGCCTGTGCTCCACAGCAAGAGAAGCCACTGCAATGAGAAGCCCACGCACCGCAACCAAGAGTACCCCCCGCTCGCCACAACTAGAGAAAGCCCATGAGCAGCAGCGAAGACCCAACACAGCCAAATATAAATAAGTAAATAAATTTATAAAAAACAAACAAAAAATATAGATTATTGCAATAACCTTCCTGTCTCCAATTTGTCTCCCTCAATCCATTTTGCCCCCACAAACATGACATTTTTAAACTGCATATATTAAAACCATTCCTTGGCTCACCGTTGTTCTTAAAGTTCAACATCTCAACATGGACTGACAACACACTAAATAATCTGCATTTGACAGGCAGGCATAAAGATTATACTATGTGATCACAAAATATGATCAAACAAGTGGAGGCAACATTTCTCAGATTAAAAGAGTAGCAATTAATTGCACTACTGTAAGAGTAGAGGAAAAAAGAGGATGGTCATTACCCAATGAATTAATATAATTTTAATTCCACTTGAGAACGAATTTTGTTTTCCTGAAGAATTCCAGTATTTATGTCCCTGTGAAGCATATCCTAAAGTCGATTCTTTAGTTAAGGGCCAGGAAGTAATTTTGCACAAATGAGAAGGAAATTGGTTATAAGTAAATTCACGTTTGGGGACTAGTAAGATTTAAAACTCCCATATTTTCCTCAGATACTACATTTTCCCTGATTTCCATGCTGTATTTTTGTTCTTATATTTCCAAAGCATTCAATAAAAAAGAAAAAAATGCAGTGACAAACTCACAGACTGCAGTCCAGCCCTTTATAAATAATCAAACAACAGTCAAATAGTTGTGCTAGCCCCGTGACAGAATGGCCAAAGCTGAAGTTCATTGAAAATTCTCTTAAGAATTGTAGTTGTTCCATACAATCATAAATAAAACCAATAACTATAAAGTTTAGAGGGAAGAATTCCTAAAAATATTTTTGACAAAATACTGTTTAATAATCTAATTGAAAATTTAAAAATGTTTCACTTTGTAATGTATGATTATATATAGTTGTGTGTGACTGGTGAATGACGTCTAGAGGGACAGCTCAAGGTTACAGGAAAAACTCTAAGGGATTCTAGCAGCAACATCCTGAAATAAGAGCTCTCACATAATAGATTCACTGTGGTTTCCTTCGAGAAGCCAGCTTTATATGAGGAACATGCAACCTTTAACTATCCAGGATAGGAGGAGAGTTGACTTGCGAATCTGAACGCTTTTAACTTTAGTTTAGCCCTCGGTTTAAAGAAGAGAGTTATGAGATTACCTTAATTTGATCATTTTCCTTTTCCCTTTGGTAATCTCCCTCCTGTATTATAAGACATATGATGCTTCCTTTACCTTTTAAATGAAAGCTAAAATGAATTTTCCAGGCACACTGTGTTATAGAGGCAAAGTCAAAAATTTATGCAAGTGATCTAAATCTACATGCACAATTATGAGTTGAAAGAAGACAAAATCTTTTTTATCATGAAGCATATGTGTGTAGTAAGAAAGAGAATGTTCAATTGTATAGGAGTGGGCAATGGAGAGATTGGCATTTTGGCCTTGGATCCAGAAATCAGGCATTTATCTAAAATTTCCTCTGTAGTCTTGACCTAACCAACCTTGTCTTTTAACCTCTTTACCATACTCTTTAATTTTAATAAAGAATAGTAATCTTTCTATGTGGATAGATAAGATCCTTAATGTTGTGAAGATAACAAGGCAGAGTGGCCTAAGTAAAAGACCAAAGGCAGATCAAAGGAATCTAGAAAAGGAATCTAGAAACAAATCTCAATAATTGTATTTTCTATGTGGTAAAGTTACCATCACAAATAAAAATAATTTTAAAATAAACAAAATTACAACAAACCAAATTGTCTTTTAACAAAAGTTAAATTTTTAAATATAATAAATCCAAAGAAATATCTAATATAAGCAGCTAAAAATTACATCTAGCCATTGATTAATTTAACTTTTCTTTGGCCTACAGATAAGTAAGTATGCTATTTTTTATTTTGTTGTCCCATTATTAAAATAATGTGTGCCTGTTACAGACAAATTAGAAAATACAAAAGAATAGAGCGGGCTTCCCTGGTGGCGCAGTGGTTGAGAATCTGCCTGCTAATGCAGGGGACATGGGTTCGAGCCCTGGTCTGGGAAGATCCCACATGCCGCGGAGCAACTAGGCCCGTGAGCCACAACTATTGAGCCTGCACGTATGGAGCCTGTGCTCTGCAACAAGAGAGGCCACGATAGTGAGAGGCCCGTGCACTGCGATGAAGAGTGGTCCCCGCTTGCCACAACTAGAGAAAGCCCTCACACAGAAACGAAGACCCAACACAGCCAAAAATAAACAAACAAATGTGGGGTTTAAAAAAAAAAAAAAAAAAGTCTTAAAAAAAAAAAAATAAAGCGAAATAACAATTCACATATTATTGGATATTTTATTTTATTGCTCTTATTTTAATAGAGAATTAACTAAAATTCACAGTTCATGATATACTATCTTTTAATTATAAAAACTATGAGTTACTAGTCCCTTAATGGTGCATTTTTGTCAGAGGTCAAAAAAGGTTCACTACTTTATATGGCTTTACATCTTGTGATATGATCTTTAACGTTAGCCTCTGATACTGCTGCAGTCTAGTGTTTCACTGGAATTTTTCATTTTCACTTTCATGCCATAAAACTGCAAGCTTAAATTTATTGCAATATTTACATATATGACAGCTGTTAAAGCGACAGTAGTTGAAATACTCTTAGGAAATAGTTTCTAGGACAAATGTGTATACACACACACACAGCACACACTTTCATGTAAGTTATTGATTGTAAAGTTGAACTTTTTTTTCCCTTGTGTTGAACAAAGGGCATATAGGCTGATATTTATGCAATACATTTCCCTAGTTCACTCACTCCATTCATGCATTTCTTTATTCATATCAATATTGACTGAAAAGTTTATGAAGAACCTACTGTGTGCCAGGCAATGAGTCCAACACAGCATCGTCAGGGAAAAGAATACATAAAAGGAAAAATGGTCATGCCATATGGCAAGAACTGCTGAAAGGGGGTATAATCAAAATACTTTGGAATCCCACAGGGGGATGGGAGATGGTGACCCTTGAGCTGGGTGTTAGAGGATGAATGAGCATTTACCAGGCAGAGGGAAGAGCATTTGCACCTGCATGGAGCCATGAAAGGAGGAAGAATGATTGAGGCAGGAAATAAAGCTTGAAAAGGAGGTTTGGATCAGCTTGTGAGGAGTCTTGTGTGCCAAGCTAAGGAATTCAGGTTACATATTGCAGGTCATGGAGAGTTAAAGAGGTTTCTTTGCAATGGAGACGGTCACGATCTGTTTGGACTGGGAAGATCATTGTGCAGCAATGTGAGGACAGATGAAATGAGGAAGAAACTGGTGACAGGAGTACCAGTGAGAATCTGAGTTCGACGAAAAAGATAAAAAGGCTGAAACTTGGACAGCCTCAAAGGATGGAGAGGAGTAAAGCAATTTGAACAGCAAAAATTACAATATTTAATGATTGATTAAAGGGAGCACAGGGTGAGGAAGAAAGAAATCAGAGAATACCATTTCTGAAAGAAAGAGGGGTGTGAAAATCAGAGAGATTGGGAAGTAATTTGAAGAAGGGTGAGAATCAAATAGATTTTTTTTTAAGGATAAGTGAGATTTGAGCATGTAGATAAAGGGGGAGATCCTGGGGGGAAAAACGAGAATAATATGCTTTTCTCCATAGAGACCAACGTGTTTGAAATATCTAATGTTTTCCTTTTTCCTGTGTGGGAATCGGAGAAAAAAGGGCTGTTAGGTCCACTTTCAGGGAACTTAAATAGATGCTCTGGAAGGAAGGGTAATGGGAATCTGAAGATGATCCGAAGGAAGGTGAGTGACACGATGAGATTAAGAACCCTGACTTGCCCTCTCACCTTTCAGACCATGAAAAGAATTTCCAAGATAAGCATGGAAACCAACTCCATGCGGAAGGATGGATTGAGGTACTTTGGCTTTACAGTGAAATGGTGATTGATATCGCCAACGGAGACAGGTGATTATTGACTTGACACTTTTCCCTGAGTGTACACTTTCCAATAGTGTCATCACTTCAGATTGACATGCAGGCCATACGTGGAACCATTGAACTAAGAATAAGGTCTGTGCTTTAATTCCGGCTCCACTACCTTCTACAAATACGACTTCCAACAAGTCATCTAACTTTAAATTTGTGGACCTCAATCTCATCATGTATAAGATGGTATTGTTGATATGCTTCCTGCCTACCCCACTGGGTTTTGAAAGGAATAAATTATAATGCTAAGAAAAGGGCATTGAGAACTGTAAATCACTACTGAAATGCAAGGCATTCACGTGGCTATCATCATTGTTATTGCTATGTTCACACAACTAAGACCATAGGACCCAAGAAACCTGAGAGAACTTACTGCCAATAGATGTCTAATTTGATTTAGTGTCCCAAGAAATCTTCAAACTGTATGATTGAGTTTCACCAATCTCAAGCCATACACTGTGAATCATGATAAAATTCAGGAACATGGGACTTTAGACATAATACTTTTTCATTGCCTTGCAGTTTTTTATATGAACCTAGTACTAACACTTAACGTGATCCTGGCCACCAGGGCCAAACTGCAAAGTAAGAGTTTTCAGGGAAGCATTTTCCAAATTGTGCAGTCTGTTTTTATCCTTTCTGAATTGAGAAAGGGAAAGAGGGAAAAATCGAGGGACTTCACATTCCCACCCAATGGCCTCCCAGTAATTTTCTTAGCACAGCCTTAAGGAGGCCTTATCTGATGGAACACTCCCCTTTACTTTCTCAGGTCCAGCCCCAGGGCCTTCATGCCAAGCTCCCTCCTGCCTCAGTACTACTCACACCTTCCCTGACTACAACATGTGAAATAACAAATCATGACCAATTCTATTCTCCTCACCCTGCTTCACACACTCGATCACCAGCAGATTAAAATAGACTTATTTGTTTCTTATCTTTTCCCCCTTCAGGTCAATGTATGCTCCACAACAATAAGACTCTGTTGTGTTTGCCTGTGCCTGGTACCTGGAGGGCATTCAATAAATAGTTATTGAATAAATGAATGAATGTATGTGTAGAATGGATATATCAATTTCAAGTGTCCTGTGTTCTTAGGAGCATTTAAAACATTAAAACTGTAAAGTAGTATGAGGACTACTGCTTTGGATTAAAAAAAAGTAATAATGCAAAATTCAGGCAGTGGATGGGCTCTGAACTGAGAGAGCATGAGGGGCTGAGCCGACCAAGATAAGGGCCACCATGGCAGGTAGAATGACAATTTCTAGTTGGATAACCAACTCTTCTCAGGTCACCTAGGAATTTTCCAGTTATAGGACCCCAAATCCTTCATCCAGTGCAAATCCTCAGTTTCAGGCAACCTGGGACAGGTGGTTACTCTGGCTTTTAGAGTCACATGCCCCAATGGATTTGAACTACCCATTCGCATTTATTAGCAATGTGACCTTGGGCAAGACGTACTTACTCTCTCTGATTTTAGTTTCTCATTTACAGTTGGGGGTGGAAATATCTGGATCAAAGTTTTGTAGGGATTTCTTACAAAGAACTATACATAAACACTTGCTACATTGCTTGGTACATAATGAATGCTGGATAAACAGCAAATGGTATTATTAAAGTACCTGACTTATAACTGACATTCAATAAATGTTAGCTTAAAGATGAGGGAAGTGTATTTTTTGTGTGTGTATTTCCCAGTGTATTTTTTGTGTGTGTGTGAATGATGACTTTTCATATTATCTCAAAAGATAAAGATGCTTCATGGTAAAATTTTGATACTAAATTTGCCATTCTGTTTGTAAAGCTTAATCACAATTTCATCTAGAAGAAAAGCATTTTTGTTCTCATAGTTTTCATTATTTTTTAAAAAAACTATGTACTACAGTAAAAAAGAAAAAGAAAAATTATATGAGCACTTATAAAATATTATACATTTTAAAACATTACTTAATTATTTTTTTACCTGTAAGTATAAATAATTCATTCAAGGTTCTTCATATAAAGTTGGTATAGGCTGGGAATACCATATTTTAGGAAAGCATAATTTTCTCATCAACAAAAACAAATGTTCCAAGTAGTTTTATAAACTAAAAGCCTTTAAAATAGTCACTTGGAGTTGATTTGGGAAAAAAGTTTCTCTTGTCTGTTTCTGTTAATGCCCACATGAGTTTTACTGGTTGCAACTGAAATCACAGAAACCAGGGCTTGATGCTTAGCTGGCAAGAAGCCAGGATAATGAAATTAATAACATATGCTGAAGAACCCATTTGTAACAATTTTTCCATTAAAAAAATGAGGCAACTCAAAGTGACAGAGCTTTCTCCCTCTGCCCCCACCCCTGTATTTTCTTTTGCATTTAATATGTCTGAATGTTGAGACTGATGATGGTTCTTCTGATGGTTCTTAGTTACCCTCACAATTCATATGACTTCACATTTAAGCAACCCTGTAGCTATTAGGCAGAAAATTTCTTTCTGTTGTTGTTTTTGTAAGTTGTTGGGTTTTTTTTTTCCCGGTCAGTTGAATTCTTTGTGTCTCTGCCAGCTAGAGACACTCCCCAATTCAGAACGAAGCCCTGTGCTAGGAACACTTGTTAAGATGGTCTTGGTTGTCTTGGCTGGTCTAATCCATCAGCAGCCTGTCATGGGACTCTTCTGCAGGTAACTCTAAAATCACAGAGCTCATGACCAAAGGTGCACACATCTCAAGAAGACCCTCTGAAGTCCTCTTTCAGAATTTCTCTGCCTTCACTTTATGCACATTGCTAGCAAGCCTGGTAATCAAATTTGCAAACGTTAATAAACCAGGGGTGGCAAATTAGGAGGAAAGAAACAAGCAGACCAATAGCAACAAAAAGCAATACCTGACAACGAAGCAGGAGTCAGAGACATGCTAAAACCAGGCACAGGAAAAATATTGTGCTCTCTCACTACCAGAAGAAGAAATTTACCGACTCAGCAGTTTGGGAAGACATCACAGGATGGTGTATGGTGATAGGTGTTCATGTAGATAAGCCTGAGTCATAAGGAAACATCAAGTTCAGTATTCACTGTCGAAAAATGTGGGCAAGACTGTCATTCACCTTTCCACCGTTGTTAAAATAAAGATGGGTATAGAGATACATACATAGAAATCTTTATTATAAAGCTTCCCATATATTATAAACGTGTTTGTGTGATTGTATGTGCATATAACATATTTAGAAGAACACATATCAATAATGAGCCCCTCTGGGCAGAGTGTTAGAGGGTTAAAAGAAAAGAGAGTCACAGCTTCATATACTTCTGCTTTGATAAAGTTTTCAAAATGAGCATGTTCACTTTCCTAATAAAAATATTTTCTAAGAAGGCTAAAGCATCATTGCATTTTTACCCATGAACAATTTATCAGTCAGCCTGTAAGTCAGCAAGATCCTGAGAGACAGAGTCAAAATCGCTCCTCCCTACACACATATGTTGTACCTTGTACTGTGCTGTGTTCCTGTATGAGATCTCTGGCCTGTATGCCCAGATATAGATAGATCTAGTTCTGTTTCTCAAGGAACTAATAATTGAGTAAGAAGCTGAGAGGATAAGAAAAGCTTGATGTGTGGAATGAGGGGAGGTGAGGGGAGAGAGACTTAGAGCATGTGGCCTTGCGGACCAGTCAGGACAGGTGCGGCCAAGAGGGTGCTGAAATTGACCAGTGGAAGCAGGGGAGCATCGGGGAATGATAAAGGGGGCAGAATGGTGTTGCCAAAGGGATGACGGGGAGAGATTTGAAAACAAACTGCAGTGATGTTAAAGCGTTGCAGAGGTCAGAGGCATCCACACAGTGGCTCCCTGTTTGGGGTCTAGTTTGTTCCACTTAAGGTAGCCTTAATGAACACCAATACCACAAAAAGTCTTCCACTGTGTACCCGTAGACTTACCCCTACCCACCCCCAACCCTTCTCTGTGACTCAACTCCCCCAGCTACTAACAGACACTAGGGCCCTTGAAGGCAGCACCAAGCCATTGCAAGGCCCAGACACATTTAACAAATGCTCATTTAATATATAATTTTTAAGAAAGCATTGATAACTTGTAAAGGGTCTACTTAGTAATTCTGCCAAGTACCTTGCATACAAGGTACTGAATGTCGGTTTCTTCCCCATGAGCTATTATCCTTTCTTCTTCTTTTGAAATCAGGAATAAACAATGACAAAATTCAACCAAGGATCCTTCCTAATCAAAAAGGAAGGCCGTAACATTTGCCTTAAGGGTCTTATGTATGTGTCCGTCACTCTATTTGAAAAGTAAGAAGGATGGAGAGGCGTACCATGTTCTTGAGGGGTTTCCCTCCACTCTCCTGACATCTGGGACTTTATATGACTGTATCAGGTGGGTGGGGTGAAGGGAGAAGTGATATTTAATTGCAGATTGTCATGATATTGAGTAGTAGACCTGTTCACTATCTCTAATTCCTGCAGGGGGGAGGAATGAAAGGACGAGGACAGGCAAACCGAATGACATTAAAAGTCACTGAATTGGCATCCAGAATTACCTAAAGGGGACAAAAAACTGAGGGTGTGATGAATAATGTGACGGTGGGCAAACAGGTTATAGATACTTAACGTCACAACATATAATTGAGAGAAAGAGTAAAAAGCAAGGCGATAAGCAGGGCATCACGTAACAAAATATAAATGGAAAGAAGGATTCGCGGCACAACACTCAATGTATTGAGGCTAAAAACTCAAAATTTCTTAAATATTTTCATAAAGTCCTTAAAAATCATACTAGAAAAATAAAACCTAATTTTTAAAGTTGTTGAGAATGAAAAGGGACACTTACTGTTAACTGGGACATTAATGTAGTCAGAATGCAACAATGATGTGTGAGATGATAGACAAACCTGGGAGCAAATTAGGAATTTTCACAAACCAGAAGAAATCTGGAAACTGTCAGCGTGAGGACTTTTTCTATGAGTTCTATGCAAAAGGAATCTGTGGCAGCCAAAGACAATCACTGTAGGAAGAAGGAGAATTGAAGAAAAGAAGCAAAATCAAAGGCGGCTTCATTGCCAAAGACATGAAAAGCTAGAATACCTTTCCAAATTTCTATATTCAATACTAACAAATACAGTATGATGTACCAGGCACCCTTCACAGTACACTACAAGTGTGAGATCATGAACCCACAAAACAACCCTATACAACAGTTACACTATGATTTTCATCCCCAGATGAAACAGGTGGATGAAGAAACTCAAACCCCGAAGTTTAGGTATTTTTTCCAAGATAATCAACTAGTAAATGGGAGAGCAAATCTGAACTCAGTATCCATGCTTTTAACCTCTATGTTACATTAACCAACATTTGCCCTCAGCACAGTCTGGAAGGCTAGCACATTTTTGTCATTCAAACACATGGACGTAATGATCACTAGTGTATATTAGAGCTTACGTCCTCCAGTGATCACCCAATTATTAAGTTGCCCTTACTTAAATATATTTATCCTCCTCTCTCTTTCTCTTCATTCATAAAGCAAGCATTTATTGACTGTTTATTCTCTCCATAGATGTATGTTTGGCTCCATGGGAAACACAAAAGTTGTAGAATATAGTTTCTGCTTTCAAAGACTGTGTACTAACTGAAGAAGGCAGGTGCTGGAACAATCTCTACATTTCAGTGGCTTCTCACAATAAAATGTTACTTTCCCCATGCTGTTGAGGCTTGCACGGGCGAGAAGACGGAATTCAGGACTCTGCTCCAGAGTTGATTAGAAGGTTTCCTTCCTCCTGGTTTCTGCCCTCCTTCAGGAGCCGGCTCCATTCAGCTTCTTGGTGGGAAAAGAAAGGAGAATCACCTTTGGGAGGTTGGTAAGCGTCAGGCAAGAGGGCACACCTGGGCGGCACTCCCATTCCATTGGCCATCTCTCAGGAGTAAAACCACACGAGACAGGAAGACATGCTTAAAGTGAGGCAAGAAATGCTGCTGCAGCCCAAAGTCGGGAAAAGACTCCGCTGGCTTTCACATGTGGTACCAACCATGCATCAGTGCGAATTTAGAAAGGAAAGTAGAAACTGCTCTAGGATGTTCAATTGGGAAGGGATTTAATATAATGATCAGAGATTTACAAAACCAATGGAAGAGTGGATTGCACAAAGTCCAAAGAAGTTGCTGCTAATGTTCAGGAAATCAGGAAGGTTGGGCATCTCAGGGAGATGACCTGCTGATGACTTCACTGCCTGTAGCTCTCAAGTAGGTGGTTTCCAGGAAACGCTGGCAAAATCCTCACATCTGTCTCCTGGCCCTCTGCTGAAGTCCATATGCCTTCTGGCCGCGACCGAGCAGTGATGGTTCTTCCTCTCTTTCCCAGGCAAATCTCACACACGGACCTCAATTCCCAGACCTTAAACAGGAGCCTGGTGGAAAGGGCATCTGGGAAATGTGGTTTTCAGGCCTTCAGCTCCTGCGCTACAGGAAAGAACAAAGAAGGGTGTGGAAATGGTTCCAAGATGCCAATAGACAGCCCATGCAGAGGAAGCATTTTTGTTTTCTTTATAAAAGTTTCATTTTGGAAACGAGAAATGGAAAATTCTGTGTGTCAGAATCCTATGTCTTAGAGCTACATTTATTCAGTCTTTCACTCAGAGTTGTTAAACTCCCTTCTATGCTTCAGAGTCAGTTTTAAAAGTATATTAGGGAAGGTAGCACATATTGCATTTGTATTTGAGAAACTGTGCTTTATTTGGGGGTTAAGAGGGATTTGTTTCCTAAGAAGTTCTGCAGAGAACAAATAAATAAATCTAAAAGTTATTAGCTTCAGCAAAGATGCCATCTATCTACCATTATATTGATGGGCAGTAACCAGTCAGTGAAATAAATCAATATTAACATGTAATCATTACCAGCAGCAGTGGCCTCAGTCCTGTCTCTAATTTTAGCTTCAGACTCCAAGGGAAAGGTTAGTTGTATAATGGACTCGATGTTATTGGTGATTTGAGAGGACATTGGGGGGGGGGGCTCTGCAATGGGCCCTGTTTAGCACAGTGAGGGATATATACATATATGTATATATATTAACTTTGCTTGAATTCTCTGCTTGTTATTATTTTAAACCATAGTTTCAATTCAGTTATTTTTTATTTATTTATTTATTTTACATCTTTATTGGAGTATAATTGCTTTACAATGGTGTGTTAGTTTCTGCTTTATAACAAAGTGAATCAGTTATACATATACATATGTGCCATATCTCTTCCCGCTTGCGTCTCCCTCCCTCCCAACCTCCCTATCCCACCCCTCCTCAATTCAGTTTTAATAGTGCTTGGTGACTTTGTTGCTTTATCACTCTCTGTGCTGAAGCAATCCCACAGCTTAGATGGTATCCTTAGGGAGGATTACAGTGAAGCAAGTAAGTTGCGGATCACTATGTGTAAATAGAACAATCAGGAGTCTAGGGAAACACATAAAGGTAAGCCTCTGCCTATGCCTGCATATAGAAATGAAGGTTGTGCAAAAGCATTGGTGCAAATGTCACTTTCTGGTTGGTGAGCTTGCCCAAATAGTTCATAGGTCCTAATCAAGTTTGATAGCTCTAGGCATCAATGTGAACAAACTCTAAGCATGTCTGCTTCAACTGTGTCTTCTATGGGGCTGAAGGCAGAATGGAAGCATTTTGCTTTTATTATGAATGATGAGTACATATTGGCTAATGTTTACTAAAAAAGAATAATAATAACTAACACATATAATGTGGCTCTCAGATACTGGATAGGGACTATTATTATCCACATTTTACAGATGCACTCATCTGCCATGCAAATAAGTTGATAAGTTGCCCAAAGTCAGAGGTGGAATTAGTCTGGTTTCAAAGTCCAAGCTCTTTTCCTTTTTTAACTTTTTATTTTATATTGGAGTATATCCAATTAACACTGTTGTGATAGTTTCAGGTGCATAGCAAAGCGACTCAACCATACATATACATGTATCCATTCTCTCCCAAAGTCCAAGCTCTTAATCAATATGATGATATATGGTCCACAACTGTAGTTATTTTGATTGCCTCAGTGCACATGAATCATCTGCCTAAGTGTCCAGAAATATCATCCTTGCTGAAGAAGTTTTTATAGGAAGAGATGAAATCAGCTACCTTATCTTTTTTTTTTAATAAATTTATTTATTTATTTTTGGTTGCATTGGGTCTTCGTTGCTGTGCACAGGCTTTCTCTACTTGCAGTGAGTGGGGGCTATTCTTCGTTGCAGTGCGTGGGCTTCTCACTGTGGTGACTTCTCTTGTTGCGGAGCACAGGCTCTAGGCGTGTGGGCTTCAGTCGTTGTGGTACGTGGGCTCAGTAGTTGTAGCTCGCGGGCTCTAGATCACAGGCTCAGTAGTTGTGACTCACAGGCTCTAGAGCGCAGGCTCAGTATTTGTGGCGCATGGGCTTAGTTGCTCCGTGGCATGTTGGATCTTCCCTGACCAGGGCTCAAACCTGTGTCCTCTGCATTGGCAGGCAGATTCTTAACCACTGTGCCACCAGGGAAGTCCCCTATCTTATCTATTTTCACAATCCTGAATTAAGGGAATAAAGCTAGTTCTCCCCTTGAGTGATTCCCCTCCTTGTTGAAAATGGTTGTTTTCCTATTACAATTGAAGTGCAAGCAGGGGTGGGGAATACGGGAGATAGCTTTTAGTGAGACTTTCTCCAGGAACACATTATGAATTAGAACACTAATATGAAAAGTTATCTTAGAGAGCCAAGGTAATTCTAGGCCATGACTTTATAATTTCATCGTGAATCTATCTATCTATCGATCTATAATTTTAATGCAAATTTATGTCTATCTAATATGCCAATTGGAAGGCACTATTAGTAATAGGAAGAGATTGGAATCAACAGAAATGTCTACTGATAGTGTAGTTGTTAGGCAAATGATAGTATATACTAATAATGAAATGTGTAATTTAAAAATTAAAGAAGCCCTCTATATATTAAGGGAAAGATATTTGGAATATACCATTTAGGTATAAAGCAAGGTTGAGAGAAATGAATATATTGTGTTACCATTTATATAAAAAAGATAAGAAAAGAGAGGAGTTATAGCTATTGGCTTACACAGGCATAAAATTTTTCTGGAAAAATAAACAAGAAAATAGTGATAGATGTTGCCTAGGAGGTTATAGGAACTGAGAAGATAGAGAACAGGATGGAAGAAGGACTCTTCACTATATGCCTTTATATCTTTTGAAATGTCTGAAACATGGAAATATGTTCCATATATTTAAAACTGATTAAACATTTAAAAGATCTATTTATTGAATACTTTGGTATAGACTACTATAGCTAGGTGCTCTGGATGGTGGGAGATAGAAGAGACAAGATTCTCAAAATCTTGATTTGGGCAAAAAAAGCATACACCACTTAGCAAGCAACATATAAGGAAACACAAATTAGGACACAACACACTGCTACCACAGGTGTTGCGAGCATGCAGAATAGTGGCATGCAGAGAATGTGCTGAGCATAATCAGAGATGCCTTCCTGAGGGAATTGAATTGCGGGCCTTGGTTTGAGAGAACAGAGATATGGTGTCATAAACAGTGTGGCCTTGAACATGCAGCATTATGGTAACTACCATCAAGTGTGGAGAACCAAAGGAAAGTCTTTCAAGTCATGAAGTGAGATTGAGATGCTGGTGCTTGAAGAGGGTGGAACACTAGTAGCTTGAGTCTTGAATCACAAGGGGCCATATTCATCTTATTTATGTAAGAGTTGAGCTTGGTCTTGGTTTATATTTATTTTCTACCCTGTTATCTAACTGGATTCTATTATTGTTTGTAAGAGCTTTCAGTCAACTCTCTTAGGCATTCCAGATACATATTGATATCATTTACAAAAGGTAATCATTTTATTTCTTCCTTTCCAATTTTTATGTCTCTGGTTTCTTTCTCTATTTTACTCACATTGGCTGGTACCCCCCATACAATTTTGAATAATTGTAGTGTACTTTCTTCTTCCTAAGTTAGAGGGAATCATCTAGCTGGCTATTACATAAGATATACTCCCTCATGTTAAGGAGCAATTAAGTTATGTTAACTAAGACCTTGAGTTTTGGTTTTTTTTTTAATAAATAAGAGTGGATATTGAATTATGTTAAATATCTTTTCAGAATCTATGGAAATAATATTTTTCTCTTTTAGATCAATGAATACAATGTATTATAATATCAATAATAGATTTACATTATTGAACCATCCTTGCATTTCTGGAGTTATCTTCACTAGATTATAATGTTCTCTTCTTTTAGGATGTTGCTATATTCTTTTTGTCAATATTTTATTCAAAAGTTTTATTCAAAAGTTCCAGTGACATTCATATATGAGAGAGCCATACAATTTTCTGTCAGAGGATATAGTAGACAGACTTTAAGTGAACTTCCAGTGTTGATGTCCTTGTATGGTTAACTTCCCTTGATTGTGGGATGGATACATGACCTGCTTCTAACCAACAGAATATGGCAAAGGTGATGGGATATAACTCTCATATTTACATTACCTTAAATAAATCCCCATCTTTCTAACAAATTTTTTTAGAGTCTTTTCCTCTATTGATGGCTTTGTAAAGGCAAATTGCCATGAATTCTACAGCCACAAAGAAGTGAATTCCACCAAAAACTTAAATGATCTTGGAAACAGATTTTTCCCTAATCAGGCATCCATTTAAGAATGCATCATAGATGATATGTTTATGGCAGAGAACCCCATTAAGCCATGCCTGGGCTCCTGACCCATGGAAAATATAAGATTGTAAATGTGTGCTTTTTCAGGTTGCTAAATTTGTGATAATTTATTATGCAGTGCAAAAACTAATACAGGGATAGCCCTTATTAGGCTTTGTCATAAAGGTATGTTTATCTTTAAATTTTCTCTTTGAGTAAGTTGTTGCTAAGAACTTTCTAATTTCCTGGGTGGGCGCATTTTCTTGTTGCTTTTGTCAATTTCTAGTTTCACTGCATTGTGATCAGGGAATGTTTTCTATATTAATTTTACTTTTCGGAGTATACTAAGATTTTCTTTCTTGTCCAGTATGATTGATGTCTGTGAAAGGTTTATGGGCACTTGAAAATAAGATGGATTCTCTATTTTCATGGTTTAGTATTTGATATACGTATATCACGTGACTTCTGACATTAAATATTGCCGTTAAGATCTATGAGAGAAGAATGATTTGTTTTTCTCCCATTTGAGTGATATCTTTTCCCAGCTGCACAAAGGATTTTTTTAAGTCTAGTAACTTTACTAAATATATTCAGGTGTTGAATATCCATAACAGCTGACCTGCCCTTTATATTTATATTCAAGTGCTTTTTTTTTAGAAATGTTTTCTTGAATTGTATCTTTCAATATTTGATCTATTCCATTTTACCTCTTTTGTAGACTCCAATTATGCATATGGTATATTTCCTTTTCCTATTTTCTATTACCAACATTTTCTCTCTAATTCTTTTTAACTATTGCAATTGTATTTTGTTTATTTTTGTCATTTCTCTTATGTGTCCATTACTGTTTTTTCTCCAATGTTTATTCACTTTTTTGAAAAATAAATTTATTTATTTATTTTTGGCTAAGTTGGGTCTTTGCTGCTGCACGTGGGCTTTCTCTAGTTGTGGTAAGTGGGGGCTACTCTTCATTGCAGTACGCAGGCTCCCCATTGTGGTGGCTTCTCTTGTTGTGGAGCATGGGCTCTAGGCCTGCAGGCTTCAGTAGTTGTGGCATGCGGGCTTCAGTAGCTGTGGCTCACAGGCTCCAGAGTGTAGGGTCAGTAGCTGTGGTGCACAGGCTTTGTTGCTTCTCGGCACGTGGGATCCTCCTGGACCAGGGCTTGAACCCATGTCCCCTGCATTGGCAGGCAGATTCTTAACCACTGTGCCACCAGGGAAGCCCTTTATTCACTTTTGAGGTCCTTCTAACTTCTTCCTCATTTGTTGATGCTTTTATTTTTCCTACGTTCGTATTGAATTATGCTACTTTAACTGCTACTATCATTTCTCTTCTATTCCCCAAATTCTTTCTCTTCTGTTTTGTCCTCATTCACTTAAAAAATTTCTATAGCAAAATATTTGTTTAAAATTTAGTCTGTTCCATGACAACACTTTTTTTAACCTGGCAAGTGGTTTGTTACTAGAATTTTTTGCTTGTTTCGTCCTTTATTTTTATGCCTTCTCTGCATAGATGTGTGCTAATTACTTCTTATTTTTTTAGATTATTATATAAATTCAGTGTTTGTGGCCCTGTTATAATCCCCTTCATGAAGTTATTTGGTGAACACTATTTCAGATATGCATTCAGAAATCTTCCACCATCATGTTCTGACTCTGCACTGTTCTCCACTTCCTTCTCTACAGCTTCTGTGTAAACACTACCACTTTGGCAAGCTTTAGAAATTTTCTGACTCCAAGTGTTATCAAAAATGAAATGTATGTTTTTATATTTAATTTTGCTTGTTTTCTTTTTGATAGTACCCAAACATAAAAGTGGAGAATCCTGACTATAAATTGCCATGTTCATATCAAAAGTCATGAAGTGCTCCTTGAGTGACTTCTGATCAGCTACCTCTAGGAAAGTTACATCACCTCTACAGAGTAACAGTATATTTACTGTATCATGGCAAACATCTGGTTTTATTTATTTTTTATTTTTTCTGTCCTGCTTCCTCTCCCTCATACTGTGATTATGATGGGGCCATCAATTTCATTACTATACTTCCTGAATACAAGGGTAGGCACATAATTTTATCCCTTTAAGCAAAGTACTTAGCCCAGTTTAGGCATATGACCCAAACAGCATCAATCAGAATTCTTTAGGGAGATTATTACAGAGAGTGAGAGGAAATGATTTTTTTTTCTTTCCAGATTTCAAGCTATACAAATCCTGGTTGAATAAGTGAAGAGATGGCTCCTCAGTGCTATGAAGAAAATAAAGCAGGCTAAGGTGATAGAAAGTGACAGGATGGCAGTGGCTCTTTTAGATATTGGAGACAGAAAGGGACTCTCTAAGGGAGTGACATTAAGTGGTACAAACCTCACAGGGAAGAATAAGTCCAGCAAAGACTTGGAGAAGAATATTCCAGGAAGTGGGACTACCAAGTGTAAAGGCTTCAAAATGGAAAAAAGCTGGAGGAAGAGCAAGAAGTCCAGAGTGGCTGGAGTGGACTGAGGGCAGAGGAAAGTGCTAGAACATGAGCCTGGAGAAAAAGGCAGTGGTCGGAAGAGGTAAGGCCTTGCAGGCCACTCGAAAGAGCTTGGATTTTATTCTTGCTATCATGGGATGCTATTGGCAGACTTTTAAGCAGGGTGAGATATGAACTTATTTGTTTTAAAAGATCACTCTGACTTCTCCTGAGAATAGGTTCCGGGAGGACAAGAATGGAATTTGGGAGACCAATAAGGAGAAAGTTCCTGCATTCATTTAAAAGGTGATGGGCCTGTGAACTAACAATCCAGCATTCAACTAGAGATAAGGTTGTTTCCCTTGAGAAACAAATTTAACGGTGTCAGTAATGTCCCACCACCATCATTGTGGGGCTTTTTCCCTAGTCTTTGACTACTGTGTAGCCACGGGGGACCAATGAAATGGTCAGTTCACTTCCCAAGGCCTATGATGAATGTTTGTTTAATGTCGCCTCCAGAAGCTTCTGGTAGGGGCAAATACAGGATACGAATATTCCCCCAAGGTAACATTACACAGTATCTCCAATTGTTACCTTCCATTCTATTTTCCATCTTGATTTACGCTCTGCTCTAAGTCTACCCAGACTCACCAGAAAGGGTTATACAACGAGCACAGATTACAACATAACTTAAGTAACTCAATGCCAACATAGAGTGTCTGATATTTCCTGCCACTTGATAAAATTTAATAATACAACCCCTCTCATTATAAAAGTCTCATAGATGAAGGCCTTATACAATAAGTCAAACCAACTTTTTTCCCACAAATAAATTTAATCCCCCCAAAACAAATCTTCCCTCCCTTGATCCCACTGGGAGATGAAGATCTGCAATATTAAAGTCTTCATACCAAAGCCATGCCCCTCGCCTTCTTCCCATTCTGTAGCTGAAGCCTTTGTAGCAACTTCAGCAAATTACAAAGCTGGATCATTCCAACTCCAAACTTGGTATATTTTTTACTTTTCCAAAATTCCTTACAAAGAAAACACCCATAAGAACATTGCTAATCTAACCCCATATACAGTCAATACTGAATAATAAATCATTAAAGTGTCAATGTCATTATGCGATAGGAATGGTTTCTGGAATAAGAGCCTTGGACCCACAGATATCCTACAAAAGCCTCTCATCAAACTCTGAATAAACTTAACTCCAGACCATGGCCTCTAGGGGCCCACATGATCTCATGCCCAACTCTCCAAACTCATCTTCTCATTTGACATGTCCAGAAACACAGAGAGTGGTCAATCCTTCCTAGTTTGCCCAGGACTTTCCTTATTTTAGCACTGAAAGTACCAAGTCCTGAGAACCCCTCAGTGATGGGCAAACTGGGATGGATGGTCACTCCACCACCTGGTTGCCTGCTTCTTCTCACACACGCACAAAACATTCCTCTCCCAGGTGTTTCTCTGGCTCACTCATTCTCATCATATAAATAATTGTATCCTCCTCTAGCATAAAAACTCCATGAAATATTTATTCTTCTCTACTCTATCCCAACTGAACATTGCCTAACACATGGCAGACTTCTCCCAAAGATTTGCTGAGTAAATGAATCATTTTTTTATTCTATTCTAGACTTTATGTCCTAAACCATAGAAACCCTAATCATCACTACCAACACAAACCGCAATTTTATTCATTCGTTCAACAATTTAAAATTTCAGAACTAGTAAAATTTTATGGACTATGGCAAGCCAGTAAGTGGGGGAAGTCAGTGAATTCAGTTAGTCTCTGATGAAAGGCTTAACCAGACGGACAAACCATTTAACTGGTACTTAATGAAGAGACTGCATCCTTCATGTCCTTTTGGAGCTGTTATGACTCACCTTCCCTTCTCTACCATGAATTAGTCCTTTGAAATGGGGATACCTTCCATAAATATTGTCTGTAGTCCTGCACAGGGCAGAAGGCTCACCATGTCCTTGAACCCTTATTTGGAGCATACCTGGTACCAGATGCCTAAAAAGAAGTTCCTAACATTTCCTCAAGTCCTGGCTTTTTTGTTGCTATTTCTAAGATTTTCCAAAATAGAATTGTTCCCTGACCTACAGATTTGTTCATCTCAAATTACTGCACCATTTAGAAACCTCCCCTCTTCCTGTCTAATGTTCCAACAATGTTCTTAGGCTCTTGAGCCTGCTGGAAGCCCTATACACCATAAGGATGGCAGAGGATTTTATCATCTATGCCTCCACCTCCAAAGAATATTAGGCATGAGAGGCTGGGATGCAGAGAGGTCATCTTTTACTTTAAATTCCATTCTTATGTTGCCAGATATAAGGCTTGATATCTTGAAAGTCCCTCCTAGCAATGGATGACTGACCTCATTTATACAGAGTGAAGTAAGTCAGAAAGAGAAAAACAAATATTGTATATTAACGCATATATGTGGAATCTAAAAGAAATGGTATAGATGATCTTATTTGTTACAGAGCAGAAATAGAGACACAGATGTAGAGGACAAATGTATGGTTACCAAGGGGGAAACGGGGGAGTGGGATGAATTGAGAGATTGGGATTGACATATATACACTATTGATACTATGTATAAAATAGATAACTAGTGAGAACCTGCTGTACAGCACAGGGAACTCTACTCAATGCTCTGTGGTGACCTAAATGGGAAGGAACTCCAAAAAAGAGAGGATATATGTATACGTAGAGCTGATTCACTTTGCTGTACAGCAGAAACTAACAAAACATTGTAAAGCAACTATACTCCAATAAAAATTAAAAATAACTAATTGGAAGAACCCTCACCCAGACTCACCTCTCCTTAGCCTTACAGATAAACGGAGGGCTAGAGGCGTGGAGATGCAGGGATCAGGTGGCTACCTTACTATACCTCCGGAAGGTTCTCTAATGACTCTGCCAGGAAGGTAGGTGGACCCCTGATGATAAGAAGATTGAAACAGTCTATTTTAAAATAGGCAGCGGGAACCTGGTTACAGAATGTTTACTGTGTCGTCTCTTGGAGGTGACTCAGTGGGCAGGCATCTCCTGGAGGCCGGCCCGGAGAGCCTGCCTGGGAGTGACACTCACCACCTCCCACACTGCCTGCCTTCCTGCCGCCGAGCCTGCAGTGAAGGAGGAGATTCGGCTAGTCTATCAAAGGTGCTATCAAAAGCTTCGGGGGTATGACAAAAAGGTCAAGGGCGAGATCACAGTTTATTTTCAAATTCTGTCTCTCAAAACCAGGTTTCTCCCTAAAACGCATGTTCCTCCTTGGAGGAAGAGTGTGACGTTGCTTTGTTGCTTGTGAAAAGATGCCCTTGTGTATCATTGTGATGGAAGCACCCTCACGGAGTGTAGGGATTGCGTTGTTCAGGAGTGAGCCCTCCTTTCCCACCTGGCACAAGGCTGGAATTTCAAAGGTAGCCCTCAGCCCCCCTCCCTAGCGTCCCCCTCAACAGGCCTCAATCCGCCTCCACCTCAGGGGCTCTGGTCCGGGCTGTAAGAAATGAAACCTATTTCCCAATGTGTTTTCTTTCTTTTTTAATAAAAATATCAAAGGCAGACTTATCAGTGGCTGAAGAAGGAAAGCTGTGGCAAAGGCTCTTTTTTAACTGGAACATGCCCCGTGCTGTGCCACACTCATCCAGGGGCGGCGGAAGATTGATGGCTGGACATGTGGAGGGAACTGCCACTGATTGAAATCAGACAACTGCAAGCTGTGAGGGGGAGCCAGGGGAAACCATTCTAACCGCAGCCATCTAGTCTTAGCACATTCGAACAGGGTTTTTCCTCCCCCTGCCGTCTGCACCCCAGAGCTCAGAGGAGCTCAGCAACAGGAGAATGAGGGGCTGGGATAGCCTCCAGGCTGCACACACCTCTGTGTCTCTACCCCACCTGCACCTTCTTAAAAAGCCCATGCCCATCTGAAACCTCCGTGCCAATGACCCATCCCGGGCCTTAGGACTCGACAGGAAAAACAAGCAGTCCACTGTCACGAGCAGACGGGACAGATAAAAATGATACACTCCACTGTTTCCCTGGCCTCAATCCCTGATGCTACCGTCCTTTAATTTGCTGCAGGGTTCTTTTATTTGCTTGTCAATGGGCAGGGGCTGAGAGGCAGGAAGAGTCATGGGAAATTGTCAGGGCGTTACTTAGTACCCATCACCAGGATCACAGCCAGAGTTCAGGGTTGTTCACAATTGTGCAGCTATGCACTTGAACTGAGACATTTTTATTTCATTAGGGGTGTCAGTTTACAGCCATTAGCTAAGCAGATTGGCCAGGACCGAAAGGCCTTTTTTGTGCCTTATCGCCAGATCTCGCTTCCATTATTCCCCTCTTTAAAGAAGAGAGAAAGGGAGGGAGAGCGGCTTTAAACACATTATGTTTTGTGACTTGTCTCTATCCTCTGGCCCCAACAGTCTAAAATAGGTTTTATTAGAAATGATTATTTAAATTCCTGCCCGGGACCCTATCGATCTACCATGTATAATGGTTCCCAGATCACGGAAAGTAGCAGAGAGGGTCTCCAATGGGCCGACATAATGTCAGTGACAATTCATTTTTTTGCCAGTTAGGATGCTGGTTTAATATCCTGAAAAAGGCACTTAACACCACCCTTTCATAACATCTGTCAGGGCCCGTCCAGTGGTCTGTTTCTCACACTGTGGGTCCCCAGGCAGTTTGGGGCCTTTCTCTGAAACAGGCTTCTCTCAGAGGCCTCGGAATTCCTCAGACATTCAACCACCCCCAGCCCCGGGGCCCAACACTAGCAGACCAGCTGTTACAACTTTCCAGGACACTCCTAAATTTTCTAAATGTGTACCATATAAAAATAAAATTTAGGACGGTGAGTGTTCAGGAGCTCTGTATGTAGGGATATAACTCTTCCAACGTCTCAGCCCCCATTATTTCCACATTCTTCTACCGTACTTGCAGCTTCATCTTGGTCCTCAGAACAGCTCAGCAGGAAGCTCGAGACTGAAGATTTAGGTCAGGTGATCATTTTTCCCCTTTTCTTCCTAACCTTTTTTTAAAGTCACGTTTTTATTTGGAATTTTTTTTTTTACAATACTGAACTGTTGAAAGAAAATTATACTCTACACTGGGATTCAGCAATCGTTAAAATTTCATCTCACTTGCTATCATTTGTTCTCTCTCTCTCACACTGTTAAACTCACACATACCCTCACACACAAACACACTCACATGCAAACTCACACACATACATACAACACACACACTCATGCACCTTTTTCTGAACCATTTGAATGTGACCTGCAGACATCCTGACACTTTAATTACATCAGTTAGCATTTCCTGAGAACCATATAACAATACCGTATCACACCTAAGAGAATTTTTAGCAATAATTTCATGATAGAACTTACTATCCATTCCATATTCACATATCTCCAATTATCCGCAATAGACTTTTATAGCTATTTTCCTTTTAATCTGAGATCCAGTCGAGAGTCATACATTCACTGCCTCTGGTTGTTTTCTGTTTTGTTTTGTTTCTTTTGATGACTTTTATAAGAATCCAGGTCAGTTGTCTTTTAGAATGTACCTTCATATTTCTGGTAAATTTTGTTACTGAAATATAGCATACAGTAAAGTACACAAGTTTTAAATGAATTGTTCCATTAATTTTTACAAAATGAACACACCTATGTAATTTGTACCCAGATCAAGTTATTCAACGTTACCTGAACCCATAAGCCTCACTCAAGCTCCATTCTAGTCATTGCCCTCTGCAAAAAGTAACCACTATTCTGACTTCTATCACCATAGATTAATTTTCCTACCTTTCATTCTTCAAACCATATTCAGTTACTGTTGCAGGGGACATGGGGAGTCTACCTTGACTAGAGTCCTGATGAAATCTCTTTTAAGCACATACTGCACCAAAATTAATCTCTCATCTCTTTCACAGCCCTGGTATAAACCTGTCATTTAACATAATTATGCAAATGCCTCTGAATTTGCATTTTCTGGTGAAATAAAAACATTTTAAGTAATTTTTCCCTCCTTCAAGCTGCAATTCTGTCATAGGGCTCTTTATAAATGTTTTAAGAACTTGTAATATTGTTAAAGTTTTAATATCATTTCTCAATTGAATAATAGCTTAGGAAGATATTATGTTAGTTGCACTGTAATCCTTGGCCAGTGTAGCAGTAATGTTTCTTAAATAAGAATAAAAACTTAAGTAAGTTAGACCTTAGGATACCTTCTAGATGCTCTCTCCTTACCTTTAGGGAATTAGAACATAAAGCATAAAGAAGATCACTGAATGGAATACATCATTATGTTATTACCAAAAAATTGTTACTTGGACAGAGCAATTGAAAACAGGTTCTCCGTGAATAAGCAATGAAAAGAACATTTCATATGGCCACGGCCTTCATTTGAAGCCATGGCTTCTCTGATGATTTATTTTTGCCAAGATGTAAAGAATTATTTGTGTCTTTTAAAAGCTATATTCTACATTTATTATAGTTTTTGAGCCTCTCTGCTCATAATATTTGGGGAATGACATTTCACACTAAAATTTCAAATATTAGGAGATAACTGATGATTTTTAAACATCCATTTTTTATTTATACTACATGTGTAATCACCTTCCATCTGACTGAATTTGACAACAGAGGACTGGTAGTTACCTATTTATTGTGGTTCTTTTTATTTTTTTATACATTTATTTATTTATTTGGCTGCGTTGGATCTTCATTGCTGAGCACGGCTTTCTCTAGTTGCGGCAAGCGGGTCTTCGTTGAGGTGCACGGGCTTCTCATTGCGGTGGCTTCTCTTGTTGCGGAGCACGGGCTCTAGGCGCATGGGCTTCAGTAGTTGTGGCTCGCGGGCTTAGTTGCTCCACGGCATGTGGGATCTTCCCGGACCAGGGCTCGAACCCGTGTCCCCTGCTTTGGCAGGCAGATTCTTAACCACTGTGCCACCAGGGAAGTCCCTATTGTGGTTCTTTAATTCCTTGATAAATATTATTAGAGTTTTGACTCTGAATATAATCATATGTTAGAAGCCTGCTTGTAACCCAAAAGGAACAAAGCTCAGAGTTGTCTCAAGTTGATTTACAGTCTTCGAATGCCACAAATTACAGTATTTAAGAACTGGACCAGAGTCATCATTTTGAAGGAAAAAACAAGAGTTCAGATAAAATTGGAGCAGATATTAGGATTTGATGTCACACACTTATAGAGAGGATCCTGAAATCTTTTTTTTAATTGAAATATAGTTGGCATACAATATTATATTAGTTTCAGGTGTACAACATAGTGGTTCAACATTTATATACATTATGAAATGATCACTGTGTTAAGTCTAGAAGCCATCTGTCACCATACAAAGCTATCACAATATCATTGACCATATTCCCTATGCTGTACATTACATCCTCATGACTCATTTGTAACTTTTAGTTCCCTTCACCTATATCGCCCAACCCCCCATCCCGCCTTCTGACAACCACTAGCTTGTTCTCTGTATCTATGGTCTGTTTCTGTTTCGTCTTGTTTGTTCATTTGTTTTGTTTTTTGGATTCCACATATAAGCGAAATCTTATAGTATTTGTCTTTCTCTGTCTGACTTATTGCGCTTAGTGTAATACCCTCCAAGTCCATCCATATTGTTGCAAATGACAAAATTGCATTCTTTTTTATAGCTGAGCAGTATTCTACTGTACATATATATACCATATCTTTATCCATTCATCTATTCGTGGATGCTTAAGTAGCTTCCATATCTTGGCTATTGTAAATAATGCTGCAGTGAACATAAGGGTACACATATCTCTTCAGATTAGTGTTTTCATTTCCTGCTGATAGATTAGGCAGGGTCCTGAAATCTTTAAATTAATATGAGTTTAGGAAGTTGTGTTTGTTATCTCATTTTAAGTAATGGCCTCTTCAGCCACATTAAGGAGTCTGACCAATTTCCAAATTAAACCTCATAGCAACTACTACAAACTCTGTCAAACCCCCGCACATACTCAACATTATCCAAGATGAATTTGTTTCTGACATTTGTAGAAATCCTAATAGGTTGTAGTTTTAAGGAACTCTTCCTCAACTCTTCTCATTCAAGTTATCATTCTCTTTTCTCTACATAACTTGTTAACTGGTTTCTCTAAGTAAGGGAATAAAGTACAATTATTAACCTTCCATTCAAAAGCCTTGAAGTAGAATTATCAGTTTTAACCTTTGTTAGGTAACGACACAACAATTGTATATAATTTTAGTATTTCAGTGTCATCAATTTTCTGTCATATAAGCAAAAGAAAAGAAATATAATATAAAACAATTTAAAAAATTGTAACTGTTGCAATAAGCTTAGAAGTCAGTTGTTATTGATAAGTAGCTGATATTTCTACAACTCATATAACAGTTATATGTTGCAATATATTTGATACACTTGCAGAAAGCAATGATCTGGAGTTTTCAGTACACAGTGAAACAGTACGATCTCTATTGTGATTTAATATTAAATGTCTTCTTGTTTAACAATTTTATAATAAGTATCTTGTGTTTTTAATAATACAAAAATGGAATGTTGAAATATAGGGAATATATTTCCTGACAAATATAATGCTTATTACTTTTATCATGTTTAATTTGCTGTAAAATGCTGATGCTCAATGAAACAAGGAGAAAAAGAGAATTGAAAATCAGAAACATGCAAAGAAAATCTTTCAAATATGAAACTGATGTTAATAATGGTAGCTAATATTTACAGTTACCTTCATAGAAAATATATAGTTATTTTTAGTGGGAAGTGATATTAGAAAAATGTTCATTAACATTTTATTTTATAATCAAAAACACTAAAATAATGTGATTTGCCCAAGTTCACATAGGGAGATAATGAAAATTTGAAAATCTATTCACTCAGCTAATATTTTCTTAGTCTCTGGACTCCTAGTCCGTTGATTTTTCTTCTATTCTAGAAGAGTGTTTTGGTTGCAAATAGCATAAATTTCGACTCAGACTGGCCTAAAAAATAAAGGGTATTTGTTCGTTCATGTGACTGAAGCAGTTCTAGAGGAAGCATGGTTATCTTATCTATATGTTTTATTTCCCCTTATGCCCACTTCATACTTTGATTTGCTACACATAATCCTAAGGATAGGTGCTTTCTCATCTACAATGCAGAGAGGAGAGAAAGTGAGAAGGAAAAAGAGTCAAATTGGATTATATGCCCATCCCTGGCTCTACTGGGTGGCCATAAAGGCTAAAAAGATTGTTCTAGAAAGAGCTGCTATTTCTATAACAAATTTTTACCGACTTTTGAATAAAACTGTAAGGTAAAAATATAGTTTTGAATAAGATTATGTGGATGTTTTTCTCACTACTTTCTGTTGATGCTATTTTTGCTGCAGTGGTGGTAAGAGCACAGCATAAATTCTACCCTCAACACATTTTAAGTGCATAAGAAATATTGTTAAATACGAGCTCAGTGTTTTACAGGACATCTCTAGAACTTGTCCATCTTGTATAACTGAAACCTTATGCCTGTTGAGCAATTCCCTATTTCCCCCTCCCCCAGCCCCTGCCAATGATATTACTCTCTTTTTCTATGAATTGGACTATCTTAGATCCCTCATTCAATGGAATCATGCAGTGTTTGTCCTTCTGTCATTGGCTTACTTCACTTAGCCTAATGTCTTCCTGGTTCATCCACGTTGTCACATTTGGCAGAATTTTAATACTCCATCGTAAATATATATGACATTTTTTTATCCATAAATTTGTCAGTGGACACTTTGTTTATTTCTGTATCTTGGCTATTGTAAATAAAGCTGCCATGAACATGGGAATGCAGATATATTTTTGAGATCCTAATTTCAATTCTTTTGGATACACACTCAGAAGTGTAATAGTATGTCTATTTTCAAATTTTTTGATAAATAACCTGATTTTTTAAATTGGAAAACTACTTGAATAGACATTTCGCCAAAGGAGACACACAAATGGCCAGCAAGTATATGAAAAGATGAACAACATAACTAATCATCAGCAAAATGTAAATCAAAACCATGATGAGATATTACTTCACACCTGTTAGGATGGCTATCATTTATATATATATATATATATACATATATATATACATATTAATAACAAGCATTAGAGAGGCTGGACCTTGTACAATGTTGGTGGAGGGGTAATGTCGTGCAGGCACGGTGAAAAATATTATTGAGGTTCCTCAAAAAAAGGAGATAGTTGTATTTTTATGCTGCCTTAATCCCTCTCCCTTAAATACTCATCACTGACTGCCAAAACAGAAGAAAAATTGAGAATAAGAGAGATATATGTGTGGTGTTTTGGTGGGATAAGCCAGAAAAAAAAAATTTTTTAAGGAAAAAGGAGAAAGAGGAGGAAAACAGAAATGAAAGCTTTCTAGGCAAACCAGGAAAGAGGAAGCAGTTTGAAGTAAATTCAGAATTTAAGGTCATTAAATACTAGAAGCATCAACAGTCATGAGACTTCCACCCATAACATCAATGATACTTTCACTTAAATTCAAGAATCATTATTTTCTGACTTATACAGGTTCTAAGTCTAAGCATAAAAGACAAAACAAAAGAAAGAAAAGTGTAGATGTGACCCTAGTACACCAAAATATGCAAGGGCACCAAACTTCAAATATACATTTTATATATTTATTTGCCAGAAAGTAAAGGTAAATTTTAATGTTTTTCTTTTCTTTGCATCAGAATGAAGATTTCATTGAAATAAGAAAGATATGCTTCAATCAAGGACAAACTTAGTGGTAGAAGATATTTCAAGTTAAATTACTTCTCAGCCTTGAATTCTCCAGCTTACTTGATTACTTTGCTTCACTATGTAAGAAAGCAACAAGGCAATAAAGAGAGAAAATGGAAAGGAGAAAAGATTTTATACATATGGAAGAAAGTGGGGAATCACCATGGAGGACATGTTGGAACCATTTCCATCTATCATTTTCATCCAAAGGCATTCCCTACCATATATACACTACTATATGTAAAATAGATAATCAACAAGGACCTACTGTATAGCACAGGGAACTCTACTTAATACTCTGTAATAACCTATATGGGAAAAGAATCTGAAAAAGAGTAGATATATGTATATGTATAATTGAATCACTTTGCTGTACACCTGAAACTAACAGCATTGTAAATCAACTATACTCCATTATAAAATAATAATCAAAAAACAAAGGCATTCCCCAAATTTGACATATTATCCCAAGCTTCTTGCTTCATCCATGCCCTGTCCCCTGTGATAATTAGTCACAGAAGCCTAGCAGATCATGGACTGGTTTGACTTTTTTCAGTGATATCTTCTGAATATAGTTATTTTCTCTAAATTAGTTTTGAGAAAGTATAAAAAATTGGCTTAGTTTTGTTTCAAAATGCTCTTCTAAAACAGTGTGATCTAACACGAGTTCCTTTTTTACTATCTCCCATTCTTTAACTCTTTTGCTATTTGGCTTTCAACCCCAAATGTTAAATTGAAACTGTTCTTTCAAAAATCACCAGTGATCTCCTAATCACCCAATTCCGAAGCTTTCCTTTATCCCTATCTTTTTCAACTTCTCTGTAGTCAGTGGTTCTGAAACGTGCCCAACTACCAGGCGATTCTAATGTGAAGCTAAGATTGAGAATTATTATTAGAGCTGGTCATCGTAATAATCACCCAAATTCTCTCAAAACTCTTTCCTCCCTTCACTTTGGTGATTATATCTTGATTCTTCTGCTATACTTCTAAACACTTCTATGTCTGTTTCTCCTCCTGCCTCTCTAAATTCTAATTGCATTTTTTTCTTCGTCCATACTCAAAGTTTTGAAAAACCCCTTTCAAGTCAACACCACCTGCTCTAGTTTCTTTCCAGAACTCCAGAACGAACCACCTGAATATTCTAATAATCTCTCAAATTAAAATTTATCATTTCTTTGCTCACCAGACCCACCTTTTTCCCCTTGCCAAACACCTCATCTTCTTGATTTTCCTTTTTAAAAAATACTTCAAATAATAATAATAAAATTTAAAAATTTTTAAAAGGTGATGTCAAAGCCTTGCAAGAGACAAATAGAATAAGAATTTTGAGGCCTGAGCCTGAGCATCAGCATTTTTAAAAGCTCCCAGGTATTATAATGTGAAGGTTGAGAAATACTAATCAAAGTTCAGTATTTCATGAACACACTCTGCTTTTACAGATGTTTTCCCTTCCTCTAGAGCATGACTCCTTCAAATGCCAACTATAGAAATGCTGCATGTTATCCTAGGAAGTCTGTCTCAAACATTCCTTCTTTCTTAGATATTTTCAGATTCTTATTGCCAGTCATACTCTCCCCCCTTTTAAAAATCTAAATAGCAGTTTCTAACTCTCTCGTTACAGAAATCAACTTATGCCATGTATCATTGTAGCTTGCCAGTTTTTTCTTCATTGAATGGAAACTCAAGAGCAGTGGTCCTCACACTTTAGCATACATAAAAATTGCTGGGGGGCTTCCCTGGTGGCGCAGTGGTTGAGAGTCCGCCTGCCGATGCAGGGGACACGGGTTCGTGTCCCGGTCCGGGAAGATCCCACATGCCGCGGAGCGGCTGGGCCCGTGAACCATGGCCACTGGGCCTGCGCGTCCGGAGCCTGTGCTCCGCAGCGGGAGAGGCCACAACAGTGAGAGGCCCGCGTACCGCAAAAAAAAAAAAAAAAAAAAATTCTGGGAAAATAGTTAAACTTCATATTTCCAGGCCAAACTACCCAAAATTCTTATTCAATAACTTGGATGGTGCCTAGGTTATTGACATACACATAGGCAGCTCTGCTGAAGACCGTTCTAGAATCCCGCCTTGAGAAACATTCTCTCAGACTAAAAATATGTCTCTCAGGGTCTTTCTCACTGTACTCTGAATGCCTAGCAGCACCCTGCATGTAATAGGTGCTCACTATATAGTGAATAACTGGGTCAACATTGGTGCTTGATTAATGAGTCACCTTTCCCCGGTATAATGAACTTCAAGTCTTTATTCCCTCATCGGTTGGCTATAATTCCTCAAGACCTCAAAGCACTTGGTGAAACTCTATGATAAACCAGCAGCAATGGTAGTGCTTTTCCAGACCCTCCCTTACCATGTGTCACTAATGCTATTCCCATAGAAGCAGTGTACTTCCAAATCTGTTCTATCTTATCCATGAAATAAGTTGAGAATTTCTCACAGTGAGAAACACTTGACTTTGTTACTGTGCCAAAGTGCTCTGAATTAATCACACTGTCCACAGATTGGAGTAGTTCCACCGGTCTGGATTTCATAGTTATTTAAAGCTGAGCAGACAAGAATTGCTAAGCTATGGAAAAGGAACTCACAGACTCTCTGAGGCATAATCAATTGGATTAGGAGTCTGTCTTCTGAAGCTGGTCTTGTAACTTTGTCCCTTCTGAATTTTCCCAGTCACCAGTCATTTGGCCTTTTAATTGAAGAGAAGGTGACGTGCTCACATGATTCAATAGGTGAAAATATTTATAATGAAATTATTAGCAAATTTAATTGTAAGAATGATATTTCTGTGTCAAATCCAAATGTTAAAAATTATAGACTTGCCTTCAGATTCCTTAGGGAGCAACAAAATTGTTTTCTTTGATTTAGATTATAATGCGAAATGCAATGCTATGTTGTTCTTTATATCACTATGGCTTAGTGTGAGAACGTTTTCATTAAGGTAGAAAGCAATAAAGAAAGAAATTTGAAAAAGTTTGGCCTGATTGTATTACCACCCCTTTATCCTCCAGCAGCCTTTTTAATTAAGAAAGAGCAACCATTATATAAAATCAAAGTGGAAAAACCAGGAAGCAGGAAATATTTTTAAAGCATTGTGTTGTTTTAAGATTACCCAAAGAAAACATGACAAAATGAATTAAAACTTAATTATACTATTACTGCAAGAGTAGAAAGTTGCTTTTAAGTCAGTTTTATGCCTTTATTAACAGTTTTATAGATTTATTTCCCATCTAAAAACACTGGCAATATTATAATCAAATAACTGTTTTAACTTCAGTAATGTGAGAACTAGGAAAATTGAGATGTATGAACATCAAGATCTCACTGAGTTCAGAGAGAGATACAGATCTAGATGACAGAGACTATGGAATAATTTATTGATGGAAAGGATGATGTAAACTTGTTTCTTCCTTCTGGGCAAGATGCTTTGATGGCTCCTGGGATGATTTTTATCCTCAGGATCTATTCAGGACAGTAACAGTAGTTGGCTTTTGTGTACCATCATTTTATATAATTTATGTTTTTACCTTATTGGTTATGAGATCATACATTTATTTAACAAAATTTTTTTGAATTCTACTACCTGTTGAGGAGAAAGTCAAATAAAGCAGAGTCCCACAAGAACTCACGATCTAATGGAAAAGAGATTAAAAGATAAACAAATAATTTCAACCCATCAAGAGTATAATCACAGTGGTTTGTACAGGGTGTAATGGGATTACAGAAGAGGCAGAACCTAGCTCCTTAGTGAATTGGAGAGAAGACTCAACAAAAGTAATTGAACTGAGCCTTAACGGGATAAGCAGGTGTCTGCCTGACGTGTGAAAGAAGTAGAAGCTTTAAACCAAGCAAAAAACAGTTTTCCCAATGAGGAGCTTCAAAAAATTATAGTTTCTTGGGGGAACTCCAAGTTTTTCTATGGTAGGAACACAAGATGTATGTGGAGGAATTACAGGAGACTCTATCATAACAAATATTATATGCCATTCCAAGGAGCTGGCTTCTATCTTGGGCTATGGAGGCTCTGAAGAATTTTAACCAGAGAAGTGACATGATCCCATTTGTTTTATTATTTTTTAAACACCTTTGTTGAGGTTTTATTGACATACAATAAACTATTTTTTGCATGGAATTATATATATATAATATATATAATATATATCCATATATGATTAAATATATATTATATAAATATATATAATTATATTTTTATATATTTATATATATATAATATATATATCCATAACCACAATCAAGGTAGTGAACGTATCCATCACTCCAGAAAGTTCCCTTGAGCCCTTTTATCAGCCCTTTCTCCTCCTCTCTCCCACAACCAAATCCAGGAGTCCAACAAACAACTGATCTTTCTGTCAGTATAGATTAATGTTTCCTAGAATTTTACATGAATGGAATCAAATAACATGTACTCATTTTGTCTGGCTTCCTTCACTCAACATAATTATTTTTAGATTTGTCAGTGCTCTATATATCAGTGGTTCATTCCCTTTTATTACTGAGTAGTATTTCATTATACAAACATACCACAATTTGTTTATCCATTTGACTATTGATGAACATGTAGGTTGTTTCCTGTTTTGGGCTGTTACAAATAAAGGTGCTACAGATATTCATGCATAGGTCTTTGTAAGAACATATGTTTTTATGGTCTTGTGTAAATAATTAGACGTGGAATGGCTAGATGATATGATAGGTCATGTTTAACTTTTTAAAACATGTCAAATAGTTTTCCAGTGTAACTGTGCTATTTTACATTTGTGTCAATAGTGTATGAGAATTCCAGTCCCTCCATGTCCTTACCAACACTTGGTGTGGTAAGACTTCTAAGTTTTAGCAATTTAAAGAAGTATGTAGTGCTAATCGCTGTGGTTTAAATATGTATTTCCCTAATGACTACCTTACTGATATTGAGTATATTTTTGTGTTTGTTTGCTACTTATATAACTTCTTTGATGAAGTGTCTATTCAAATCTTTTGCCTGTTTTTTAATTAGTATTTTTGTTTCCTTATTATACTTTTAGAGTTTCTTATATATTCTGAATACAAGTTCTTTATCATATATATGATTTTCAAATACTTTCTCCCAGTATATATCTTCTTTTGTGAAGAGTAGATGTTTTAAATTTTTATGAAGTCGATTTCTTCAATGTGTTCTTTTATGAACCATGCTTTTGGTGTCAATTCTAAAAAATGATTGCCTAACCCAAGGTCGCAAAGATTTGCTCCTACTGTTTTTCTACAAGTTTATAGTTTTAGGTTTTATATTTTTGTGTGTGATTCATTTTGAGTTAATATTTGTATATTGTGCCAGATGTGGACAGAAGTGTTTTGAATTTTTGGTTTTTTTATATGGATATCTAATTGCCCAGCACTATTTGTTGAAAATATTTTCCCTTTTCCACTGAATTGCTTTTGAACCTTTGTCAAAAATAATATTCCAACCTAACAGACATAAATAGAACACTCCACCCAACAACAGTATAATACACATTCTTCTCAAGTGCACATGGTGCACTTGAGAAGAATGTGTATTATACTGTTGTTGGGTGGAGTGACACAGCATATGTTAGGCCACAAAACAAGTCCCAATAAATTTATAAAGATTTAAACCATACAAAGTATCTTCTCTAACCACAGTGGAGTGAAACTAGGAATCAGTAACAGAAGGAACTCTAGAAAATTCACATATATGTGGAAATTGAATAACATACTCTTAAACAACTAATGGGTCAAAGAAGAAATCACAAGGGAAATTAGAAAATGCTTTGAGATGAATGAAAACGTGACATACCAAAACTTACGTGATGCAGCAAAAGCAGTGATCAGAGGGAAACTGATAGCTATAAATGCCCATATGAAAAAAATAGGAAAGATCTCGAATCAATAATCTAACTTTACATCTTAAAGAACTAGAAAAAGAAAAGCAAATCAAACCCAAAGCTAACAGAAGGAAGGAAATAATTGTCCAAAAAACGCGAAAAAGAGAGAACAAATGAGGCAGCCTGCTCTTTGACCCTCAGCATACTGGATATATTACACACTTAAAATAATGGCATTGTCATAAGGAAATTTTATTGTAGGGTCAAAATAATAATAGATTTGTAGCTGTTAGGTACATAATAAAGTTTACATTTGTATGTCATTTATTATGAAAGAGACTATGACTTTGGAGAACATAGATTTAACATTACTCGAACTCAAATTTGTACGCATGGTGTTTCCATAGTACAGATGTTCACTCTGAGGTTGTAGCCTATTACATAATATACTAACGGGAAAAATGTTCATTTCAACAGTACATGGCCAATGTTATTCACCATAAAATTCTGTCAATGCAACAAGTCCTGAAATATACCTTATTTGTGCATTAAAGGGTAGACTGGAAGTTTGTGGGGTACAAGGTTGGATTCAAGTAAATTTTTTAAGAGCTAAGCATAGAAATTGACTGAGTTTCAACCTCATGAATTTCAGAATGTGTGATCTTACCCAAAATATTATGAATTAAACATGAAAATAAAAAGTCCTCCACATCTGAGGAGTAAGGAGGAAATTGAGTAAAATCCAGTTTTTTTACATAGGGAATGATTTGTTACTGTTTAGTTTCTGGGAAGAAAGAAGCAATTTTCTGTTTTGGATGACATACTGAAGAGTCTAAATGATTATGCTAAGTAAGACTTCCAGGAAAACCTCTGTGAGTTGTTGTCATGCACTATAAGTTTTAGATAAATTTAAAACATACAAAGACATGAAAAAGGGGATGAAGTTACATAACAAGTAAACAGAAATCAGTTCTTCTAAGTTTTCTGTGTACAGTCTCATTCATACAGCAGACAATGTCTGTTATAAGCATAGCACATTACTATCTCTGCCCTCCACACTGCATTCAAAACATGAACCAAGCTGAGATCCAATGTGGTAAATCACATAATAGTGCTAGCTTGAGACTAGATACCCACAGAACATCAACATGCACAGCACCAGGAAACCCAGGTTTGGATACAGCCAGAGGGTCAGGGCAGCAGCATTTCAATTCAAAGGCTGAAGGAAATGGTCTCAGGAGTAAACAATAGAGTTTCAGGGCCATCGGTTCCTCTAGACTTAGATAATTTCCATAGTGTAAAAAACTTCTCAGCAGACTTACCTGGTGGCGCAGTGGTTAAAAATCCGCCTGCCAACACAGGGCACACGGGTTCGATCCCTGTTCCGGGAGGATCCCACGTGCCGCGGGGCAACTAAGCCCGTGCGCCATAACATATGAGTCCACGCTCTGGAGCCCGCGAGCCACAACTACTGAAGCCCACGCACCTAGGGCCCAGACTCCGCAACAAGAGAAGCCACCGCAATGAGAAACCCGCACACTGCAACGAAGAGTAGCCCCCACTCACCGGAACAACAGAAAGCCCATGTGCAGCAAAGAAGACACAACGCAGCCATTAAGCAATTAATTTAAAAAAACTTCTTAGCATCCATTCTTATATGCATAGTCATCTTTTACTATGAGGTAATAAGTCATTTTACAGTAAATAAATAAATAAAAACAAAAAGGAAAATACAAAATATCTCACTGTAGAAATTCAGGAAACTCAGAAAGAAACACAGTCAATTAAAGCTGGAATAGAAATACCATAAAATTTAGATATTATCATATTCATCTCTTTATCCAATAACCAATTATTGAACACTGTTGGTGTGTGAGATGAAACAAGTTGTCCAAATGAACCTCCCATGTGAGCAGGGAGGCTGAGAATTCTGGTCTTGTCTACATTAAGGAAATAGAGCTAGGTGTAGGATTGGGCTGGATTGGTGACTGGTTAGAGAGCATCCAGAATCACAAGGACTGTCCAAAGTATCACTTCATATGGGGGGATGGGCATGACAAGCATAGAATCAAGACTTAATTGAGATTGGGTTGCAGTAAAATTGCGAGGGGTGAACCACAAATGAGACGAACCAAACAAGATGACTTCAGGAGTCTTCCTTTAAAGAGAACTGTCCCGAGCAATAGTGCAAAGAAAGCAATGGAAGTCCCTGTTTTCCGTTTTTTTATGCTAATTTTTGTTTTATGAAAACCATAAAAGACTTAAAAATTTTTTCCATTGGTCCTTTAGTCAAAATACGGTCTCTTTTGGAAATAGACTCATATATGCAATTTTGCATTTCCAGCTACTCATCCAGTGTTTTACAAACAGTAAGGGCCTAATAATTATTTGGCAACTTCTGATTTAAATTTGTTATGTAAATATTGTATAGTCCAGTGTATCATTGAATTATCTATGATACAATTCCTGCACATTATGGCCAGGTAAATAATCATAACTAACTGTTGCCAGATATTAGGAGTTGCTGAAGAGGCGCTGGGTTTCAGCCTGCAAGATTATGAACACTATTCTGTGCAGCCGGTTCTTCCTCCTCTAAAATCTATGCTGTCGAAACTTGATTCAACCATCAGTGCACTGGTTGGGTTTTCTACCAGCAGAGCCAGAGGTTAGTAGCGTTTAAGTACTTTCTGAAGCACGTATTTCAACGTTCTGCTGGACCCAATGGACGTAGATTTCTGCATGATATAAACAATATGCTTTTGAAAAGCTGTCTCTTTAATATTTTGCAATATGAAAAATATACTTTAAATAATCCTACAACAGTCACCAAAAGCTTTCCTGCTAGGAGAGATAGGGCTGTTAATACATCATCTTACTGCGTATCATTGACCACAGAGATTTTCCTAAGCATACCATACTTTATTCAGGATCTAAGTTTTATTTTTCTTTGATATTTGTTGAATTTTATTAGATACAAAGCTGAAACTTTCGGATCCCCTAGAAAACATAACCAAATAACTCTAATAGATTTCTATTACATTAAAAATATACTTTAGACCCCATATTTATATTCAACAGATAACATCTTTTCCTTTTTCAGAAACACGCCCCCTTAAATATCTACAATCCGTCTTGTGAGGAGGAAAGACATAGTCTCATACAGAGGAAACTTTTTCAAAAGATGACTAACAAATTACAGGAGTGTGCCCTGACTGGTGGTAATAGTGCACATGAGATTCAAGTTAGAATGATGATAGACACATTATAGAAGAGTTCAAAAGTGTAACAAGTAATTAAGCAATTAATTTGTCCTACTGTGTTTGAATTTAATTCCCCTTGAGGAAACTAACACTGCTTTTTCTCTTCCATCTTTTATTCTTCACCTCTCCCTCCCAAAACACGAAAGACTCAGCTCTGGCAGTATGGACAACTTGGTTTAATTATTGTTTTTTTTTTTTTTTCTGTCCAGTCACCACAGCTGATAACAGATACAAAAATGAAAATGGAAAACCCACTCAAGAAAATTCTTTCTAATTAGAGTTCACCTCTAAATAAATCTAACACTAAGCCTATATATCTCTGTATTCTCCAAGTTACTCAAGCTTGGAGACATAAGATCACTAAATCAACATAAATGTAATACTTAGGCTTATGTATTCTTCAAGTTACTCAAGCTCAGAGATAAAAGATCACTAATTAACTTAGAAGATTCTATCAGTGACAAGCTGTATTTGACTTTAGGAAATTTTTCTTTTGCTGCTATGTTCCACGAAAGAAGTGTCTGATCATATTTGCTTTAGTAATAACAATATTTGATACCTGCGTGGTGTTTTACACATTTTGGTAGCCTATATAAAAACAAACTCTGGATCTATAAACAGTATTTTTATACCAGAATATACATCACAGACAAAACTCATGAAGATGTGGCACGCATGTCCAAGACTACCAAATTGAACAAAAAGTGTAATAAATCTTGTGGTGACTTTACTGCTTTCCAGAAAGTTAAAACATAAAAACTTTTATTCAAATATTTGAACATTTTCAGAAATGCCAGCTTATGGTAAGAATTTAATGGAAAAACTCTCCTTTTCCCTTGTGGGAAATTACAGTGGTTTTTCTTCATTGTCTGCTTGTGATATCTTGGTGCTATAAAACTGTTATTATAATTTTCAGAAGACCACCCTCCTGAATGGTACTTGAATTGATTACCAGGAAGAATCAAGGGAAGGTGATGAAACTGAGAACTTGAAGGGTGAATAATTATTGAATTTCTGATGTGTCCCATGATATGATATAGACGTGTCATCTAGATGGCTTTCAGACTAGAAATAAGAACATATTGGAAGGTCCAACAAGAGTAACAAATGTAGGTAGAAGTGAGGTGTGGTCAGAGAGAAACAGAGTGACAGAGAGCAGCAGGCTTTGGGATGACAGCTGCCCAGGCTGGTTACAGATGCTGGTTTAGTATAGAAACTGAGCTGCACCACCTATAATCAGAGGTATGACTTTGGGAAGAGAAAATCAAATTAGAGAAAATGAATGAAAGAAACTAGAACATTGTAGTATTCCAAAAAGAATAAAGAATCTTGAAAAAGATTATCAAGATGGTTCAGAGTCTGGGGAGGAATCTTTGAGAGTCTCAGAAGGAAGTTCTCACCTCATCTAAGAAAACAAGGACTAGCTGTAAAATCAAGAAAACGAAAAAAACAATATAATTGAGGAAGCTCAGTTGAGTGGCCAGAGGACTCATTCTTAGGGCCAGAACCTGAAGAAACGTTTCAGAAGTGACTTTCTGAAAATCTCTCAGATTTGACAGTCAAGTTTTTCTTCAGTAACCTATCACTAAACACTGTGTACTTTCATCTAGCATTCAACTAAGATAAAGCTGAATATATTTTACTCTCAAATGGAAATGAAGGTAAACATTCTTTGCATGTTAATAAGCTGAAACAAATATTACTAATACTTCTAAAAAATTCTGTCGGGCTGACAAAGTGGACTAAGAACCAGTACTCAACACTGAGTATGTGTCTTAAAATCCTATGCAAGGGCTTCCCTGGTGGCGCAGTTGTTGGGAGTCCGCCTGCCGATGCAGGGGACACAGGTTTGTGCCCCGGTCCGGGAGGATCCCACATGCCGCGGAGTGGCTGGGCCCGTGAGTCATGGCCACTGAGCCTGCGCGTCCGGAGCCTGTGCTCTGCAACAGGAGAGGCCACGACAGTGGGGGGCCCACGTACTGCAAAAAAAAAAAAATCCTATGCAATTTTACTCTCAGGTGTGATAACTAAACAAGATGACCACTATTCCAGGTTCCTTTCCTGCTCAAAGGCACTAAATAGGAACTTAGTCACTTAAAATCATACTGCAAGGTGTTTCAGGGGAGTGTATGAGTGACTTTGTGAATTGGGGTTTAAGACTTTTTGTATCAGGGTACTTCTCTTTTGGCCTCTCACCATACTAGTCTCTTCAATGTCTTAAGCAAAGTAAATAATAACGTTAACTCAACTAGAAGGGCAGTTTTACTGTTTTCTCAGCACCTTGGAGATGACCTCTTGATGATTCTGTGGCTGCATAGCTGAGATTCCACAAAGGCGCAACACAATTTACAAAATATTGTGGAGACTGTGATGGCAGCGATAAGCAATTTTACCGTATCCTTATAAGATGCCCCCTCACAAATTTCTAAAGTAAGTAAATTTCCTCTTTGTTGTACTTAAGTAATCTCTGATTCTTTTTGGTCATCATTAGTCAAAGGGATCTGAATGGTTGTTGGAGACACTACCCTGCTTTACAGGGTAAGAACACCAAATGGGAAACAAGATGGTGGCAGCTGTAAAAGAGGACAGCTATACAGAAGATGATGAATAGGTTGACAACATACCAAACCTGACCGTAAACATTATTCTAGACATTTCAGTGAAAAGAGGCCAGTGTTCCACTATAAAAGCTGTATTAGAGCAATAGTTCTCTGATTCAGATGAGATTTCATGGTGTGGTGAGAAGCAGTGTGGTGAGTGTATGTAATAGCAAGAGTTTTATAGGTGATCTACAAAATAGTTGTTTGAAAAACCTACTTACCAAAGGCAGGAAAGAAATGGTGGCTATATTTATTGAGGGTCTTCGTATGTTGTTACATTCACCTCAGCAACCTTCGTGCAGGGTAGACGATTAATCGTGATTTTCAGAGGAGGAAACTAAAGCTTTGCAAGGTGACGCAATTTGCTTGAGATTTGGATTTAGATAGATTTTTGGGGTTAGGTCTAGAGTGAAAAATGCAGATGTTACTTCCCCTGCTTGATGTTGATTAACATGAAAATGTATCTGCCTTAATCCTATTCACAACATCTATAGCTAACAGACTGAGAATAAGGACTTTGAAGAATGATTCTCAAGCTTTGCTTTTCAGAGCCTAAGGACTCCTTGGAGCTGCCTCAGAGACCATGTCAAATAGCAAAAGGGCTGAGCTGATGGGGCTCTGAATCCCTGCCTCCACTTTAATAAGAAACTTCACTTTGTCTTTTTATTGATATATTGAGATGTATAATAATGTTTTATTTGGAGGAAGCACATCACTGGTAAGGAAAGTTTGAAAGATAGATATTAGAATTACTTAAAGACAAGTCACCTGCATGAAAGTTTTCAGTGGAACACACAACTATTTTAGGAAAACCGTGAGGTTTTTTGGAAACCTAGTAATTTGCTATGGTAAGAATCAAATAATTTCTCGAAAATATCTATGCCATGTTCTAATTGTCAGTTGATCACAACTTTTAAATTCTTTTAACAAGAGACAATTTCATTAGTCAGGAAGAGACACATCTTTGAAAAACCAAGACAAAGTGCTCTATTGAATCCAAAGACCAGTGCATGGCCACCTCTGTGAAGTCATAGTACTGGCTGTAAAAATGGTCCAGTGGGGCGGCATCATAGGCAATGGTAGAAGACCAGGATACCCATGCAGATGTTATGCGTGGCAATGCTGCTCAGATAGCACATCTTAACTGCAGTAACTTTCACTCCATGAGAGGATAAATCAGGATAGAAAGGCTGAGCTCCATTCCCCCATGTGATCTAGCAAGCTCTTCTTAACTGGGATTTCAAAACTATCTTAGATGAAAGCTTCTAACACTTTCATCCTTTGAATCTAAAATATTAGTACAAAAGAGTACATTCTGGAAAAATGACCCCCAGAAGTCAACCATTCCAGTGTTTCTGTCATTTTTCCAGTCTCTTTGAGGTTTGTTAACCCATCCTTAATATGCTAAATAGGAAAAATGGCTGATATATTTGAAGGCCGACTTTTGCTTTACCAAAGCTAAAATTATTAACTTTTGAACAAAGAGCAAGTTGGAAAAGAGCCTTTTTAATTTTGAAAATTTCTGTGGGAAGGTCTGGAAATAAAAAATGACAAGTGAATGAGTTGGAAATTACTACAATAATTATAAAACTTTGAACTTATCATCATAAATTGTAGATACTTGGTAGAATGCATCCTACAGTTTCAACAGAGCAATACTAACGGGCATAATAAATCTTAACCTGGGGCACTCATGTATTTAAAACAAGCACTAGACAAACCAAAGAAAATATTTTAAACGAGCGATGCTAGATGAATCAAGTCCTTTTCAGGTAGCACAAGTCTCCTGGATCTCACAGTCTAGAGCACACCAGATGGTTTTTGCATGTGATAAAATCCTATTTGTGAGTATTAGTAATGGAGCAAAAAGTAATAATGAAATAGAACATTAAGGATGTAATAGAAGTTCTAACACTGTTCCAGCCAATGATAGAAGGTTGAAAATTAGTAGTAGGACAATGGGATCTTTATTAGAAAGTCACCCATACAATTTCTAAAACCTGTTACAGAAATAAATCTAAAATCTTTAAAATATATGATGTCATTTTCACTAAGTATTGAAAAGTAATAAAATAAATCTATAGTATCTATATTATATAAAAATTCTTGGGTCATTAAACAAGAGTCAAATATTTGACATATATAATAGTGTGGTCATTCATTCCTTCAGAAGGATACTTTCTTCTGTGGTCTCCTTGCATTGATCACCAACTATGAGATACAGAGCAGTTGTTCTGAAAATATTAAAGTGGAACAATAAAAACTAAAGTCTGCATAAGTTGTCAGCACCGTTTTTTATAGATGCAAGCAGAGCATGATTACTGGTCTGTTTGCAATTCCCATTTTCCTTCCCCACCAATACAATGGAATGGCTATTTTAAACCATTTAAAGCAATTTCAACAATTTCCCCTATCATGCTGTGTGTTTGTGATGAGAAACCTGTCATAGTTCACCGGGGAGGTTCACACAGTTGGCAGACTTAGATGCTCTCTTTAAAGGGTGTGATGGGACGGCAGGGTGAGTGACGAGAGGGAGCAGTATGCAGGGGTGGAATTCTCGAGGCTGAAGTTTTTAGAAGAAAAGGGGAAATGCCTTTGCTAACTCAATCATCTTCTGCTGACAGTAGCCTAGCCTTGGGGAAAAGGAATGCATTTATGTAATTCTTTTCTCTATTAACCTTCAGGCTGATTTAAACTTGGATTTTCCTTTTTACTGAACGGGCTCACTGAGCCCCATTTCCCCTTTCTCGCTGGAGGACCTTGGATGTTCCCATAGCTAATGAATCTATGCAAACAGCCCCGCAGAATAGCAAGAGGCTATCCCAGAGCTTCCCAACTCAGGTCTTATTTTCAAATGCAAAAAAGAACAAATAACCTGTTTGTACTTGACATTTTCTCTCAGCTGTGGGGGAAGTGCTCGGGGTCCAGCTCTACAATACTGACATATTTCTACGCATGAGTAAATAGTAAAGTACACTTTAATGCCATGAAAGTGATCAGAGTTCATCAGTATTCTTCCTCTGCCTCTTGAGTTTTTTATTTTTAAAAAAAATTTTAGAGCAGTTTTAGGTTCATAGCAAAATTGAGAGAAAGGTACAGAGATTTGCCATATACCTCCTTTCCCCACAAGTGGATAGCTTCCCCCATTATCAACATCTTCCCCATTATCAGCATTTGTTACAATCAATGAGCCTACATTGACACATAATTGTTACCCAAAGTTGCTAGTTCTCACAGGGGTTCACTCTTGACATTGTACAATCTATGGGTTTGGACAAATGGATAATGACATACATCTATCACTATAGTATCTTATAGAGTTTTTTCACTATCCTAAAAATCCTCTATACTCCAACTATTCACCCCCTCTCTTGGGTCCTTATACGGGAAACTGACATTGCATAAATGTGCAAAACATATTGTTCATTCATTCAATCACCAACGCTTGACTTTATTAGAAACTATAGTTACACACTCTCCTTGCAATGGTTTTCACCTACCGGATTTTGTGGCCACAGTTAGAGAGCCAGTAATCTAGAGAATAAACCAGCTTGTGTAAGAAAGATCTCATCAGTATTTCAGGAGACCATTAGACAGCCTCCTGAGGAGAAACATAGGAAATAGTCTTTCTGAATAAATCTCTGTGCAGAATGCTGTATGTCTACACCATGGAGGCAGTGAAGAGACCACACTCTGTGTAAGCATCTGAAGGCATCAGTCATGGACTTTACAGCTCATCTATCACTGACGGTTTGCTGCCATTACCAAAAAAAGGGACATAAACCTCTGTCCATATACATCAATCCAAATAATTTTGAGGTTCAATTCATATTTTGGATAGGTTGATTGGAAACATTCTTCACAGTAATAATTTGAAGAACAAACACACACACATGCACACAAACACACAAGGATTTCTGAGTGGTTCTAGCATGTTAGTGGGGGTAATTAAAGTTTATCTCATAAGTTATATATATGATACCAAAATAAATTTTAAAAAGACAAATTTATAATCCATACAACTTTTTTCATAGATTTAGAACAGATGTTATACTAAAATTATGAAACACAAAGGTAAAGTTGTTCTATTGATATTGACCAAAAAACCCACTAAAGAAAATTATTAAAATATAGAATCTCACTGAGTCATTTTGGAAATGTCTGATATCCAATAGCTGGAAACATGCCTTTTGGTACATTAGTGACCTAAAATCTTCAGTTTACAAGAGTAATAATAAATAAGAAACATGACATTTCAGATTCCATGCTTTAGAAAAAGTTTTATATATTTACATGAGTTTCTATGAATAAGAAAGGATATAAGAATAAGTTTAAGAAATTGAGAATCTGATTTATGAGAAGTATAATATCGGCTTGCAAAGAATCTAAGATATACAGACTCAAATACAGTTTAATTGACTCAATTATCATTAAGGTAGAGTTTTTATTAAACTATTAGCCTGAGAATTTGAAGACTAAATAGAACTACAATATATAATCTGCCAATTTATTTTCCCTTACAATGGCCATTGTCTTCAATCTAACAAATTACCTCACTTGACAAATTGTTCTGGCAAATATATCCAGCATCCATATAGAGTCTGTAAGATTTTAGTAATTATATCAAACACAATTTAGCATGCAGTTATATTTTAAAAAACAGGTTAATATAATATTTAATAGATTTATAACAGATATATATATATATATATATATATATATATATATATATATATAAAATATAATATTGGGTTGGCCAAAAAGTGCCTTTGGTTTTTTAGGTAAAAATAAAAGACCCATTTTTCAGTTTCACCAAGAACTTTATTGAACAACCTATTCACCCTTTTGTTCCACTGCCTTCTGCTATTTTTCAGGCAACTTCATTATTCCATCTTCCCAAAACTTTTATCATTTTTGAGAAAAGAACTGTTCCAGGCACCTTTTATAGTCTTCCAGGGAATTGAAAGTTTTTCCATTAAGAGAATTTTGTAAAGACCGAAGTAAATGGACATCCAAATGTGCAATGTCTGGTGAATACAGCAGATGAATCAGAACTTCCCAGCCAAGCTGTAACAGTTTTTGCCTGGTCATCAAAGAAACATGAGGTCTTGCGTTATCCTGATGGAAGATTATGCGTTTTCTGTTGACTAATTCTGGACACTTTTCGTCGAGTGCTGCTTTCAGTTGGTCTAATTGGGAGCAGTACTTGTTGGAATTAATTGTTTGGTTTTCCGGAAGGAGCTCATAATAGAGGACTCCCTTCCAATCCCACCATATACACAACATCACCTTCTTTGGATGAAGACCAGCCTTTGGTGTGGTTGGTAGTGGTCCATCTCACTTACCCCATGATCTCTTCTGTTCCACATTATTGTACAGTATCCACTTTTCATCACCCGTCACAATTTGTTTTAAAAATGGAACGTTTTCATTACGTTTAAGTAAAGAATCGCATGCGGAAATACAGTCAAGAAGGTATTTTTCACTTAACTTATGTGGAACCCAAACACCAAAGTGATGAACATAACCAAGCTGGTGCAAATGACTTTCAATGCTTGATTTGGATATTTTGAGTATGTCAGCTGTCTCCCGTGTGGTATAACATTGACTGTTCTCAATTAATGTCTCGATTTGACCACTATCAACTTCAACTTGTCTACCCGACCATGGAGCATCGTCCAGCAAGAAATTTCCAGCGAGAAACTTCACAAACCACTTTTGACACGTTCTATCAGTCACAGCACCTTCTCTGTACACTGCACAAATCTTTCTTTGCTTTTCGGTTGTGTTATTACCTTTCCTGAAATAATAAAGCATAATAGGCCGAAAACGTTGCTTTCTTTTCTTCCATCTTCAATATTAAAATGGCTACGCAAAAATTCACCAATTTTGATAAGTCTTGTTTTAAATGCACACTGACATGACAGCTGTCACATACAATCTAACAAAATTGTTTCAAATGAAGTTAGAAACAACTAAGTGCTACTAGAGCAATCTTAAGGGAAAAAAAACGAATGAAACTTTTGGCTAACCCAATAGGTTCATATGACGCTTTACATTTTATATGAAATAAACCTCCAAGTGCATATTATATCTGTATTTATTTAGTTTTAGTTTGAGTTATAAAGAATTTAGATCATGAATACAACTAAGAATTATTCTACAACAAACTATTTTCCAATTTCCATGTTTTTTTTCTCATTTTTAAGTACCTTATATTAATTTTGTATGCATTCTAATACTACATTATGCTTGACAACTGTGGAGAGATTCTTGATTTTCAGGTAGATTTTAAAACACAAGCAAGCTAGAAACTGAATTACAAGGGATTTTATATCTAAGTAAACAGTGTGTTTAAAATTAATTCATTGATACTTCCACCCAATAAATATTAAAGTTCTGCCATAGTTTAAGCACACAGTGGATGGAAATATAATAAGCCATGTGCCCCTATGGAGCTCAGGTCTAATAGAATTGATAGATACGTCAATAGATAGCAACACACAGTAAGATAAGTTCTGACACATGTAGGTACTTGGCCTATACCAACGTGCCCAAGATAGGCTGTTTGCATACTGATAAATTCTCCACAAGTGTTCAGAGTTCCAGCAGGGCCTAAGAGTATTAGAAAATGTTCACATTCATAATCATGATCAGAAATTATTTAAAACAATAAGTGAATCACTGTTGGAGGGAAGATGGCAGAGGGGAGCTTTTCTAACAGCATGATGAATACCTCCTAGCTATAATGCTGGGTCTCAACTGACAATACTCAATGTTCCTATAAAGGGACCAAAATCTCAAAGTCATTCTCAGTAAAATTAACTACAAAATGACTGAGTCAAAAGAAAATGTGTGCAGAGGAATGAACACACAAACATGGTCTCCTTGGTCCCTAAACACCTGGGAGTCACCCTGGAACCACTCAAGTCTTTAGAGTGTTGTGGGTGTACAACCTTCCATAGTTGTATTGTAATGAGATTTGTCCCTCTTGGTCAACAATGAGGGAGAATGGATTCTTCTGGAGGATCACAGTATAAACTATATTCCCAGGAGAACTGGGAAGTAATCCCATTTCCCTACAACCTCCAAGGACAGGACTTCTCATGTCCTGGTTTATCTAAGTGGCTGGCCACTGCTGCTACCTGCTTTTGCCCATTGCTGTGGCCTCAGGCACATTGGTCCCCCTCAGTGTCCACCTTTTGGCCACACTTTTTTTTCTTTTTTGGTACGCCCCACGGCTTGCAGGATCTTAGTTCCACAACCAGGAATCGAACCTGGGCCCTCAGCTGTGAAAGCATGGAGTCTTAACCATTGGACTGCCAGGGAAGTCCCAGGCCAAACTTTTCAATTCCCCCCTGGAATCTAGAGCACCAATTTTTACATTGTTTCATCTTCTGTTTTTCTTAGTTTTGGGAGGATGATGAGGTGCCAAGATGCTAAAATAAACCACAAAACTGGACACTGATGAAGGGAAAGACGAAACTTTAAAATAAGTAGAATAGTGATAGAAAGACAAAAATAAAATTTATTCTACAATAAAGTCTTGACTAAATCTTTATCAGATTGTAATCCTTAATCAATTCCATTCATTTTCTTTAAAACATTCTTAGGAGAAACAAGCAAATCATAAGAAGAATTTTACAACAGTCCCAAATATAACTTTTACTGTAGGTACTTGGACAATACACATTTATCTTAAATTTTTATATTTCCTCCATCTTCTTTTATAGTAATAGCAAGAGAATTACTTGCTATTCAGAACACTGAGTTGTTATAAATATGTATTCATCAAAGAGAAATCATTAATATTCAGGATTATAGAGTTTCATGAATATGTGGTACCACATTTTATATATATTTCAAGAAAAAAAGATTGAAATCTATAACTCAGATATTTCATTTCCCAATGATCATAAAGAGGTACAGTTTTACTCTATGTGGATCTTGTCAGGGAAACATTGAGAAAAATCCCTTCTGACCCATTTTAAAGAAATACTTTATTAATGTGATATATCATTATTAGAATTATACCCCATTCCTGCCTTCATGCTTTTATTTATCAATTTTAATAGAAAAAGTCAAAATGATGACGTTTATGGTTTTAGGTTATAGGGAATTTTGATTCCAAAGCTCTAATTTAGAAAATGTTGTTCCCATTATAAATGGATCCATTCATTCAGCAAATATTTGTTGGGCAGCAACTGCCAGGTACTTCTATGTGCCTGAGAAACATCAGTGGAGACACCAGCCCAAGCTCATGGCCTCTGAGGCTTACATGGCGAGAGACAGACAACAGAACATAATAAATCTAAAATTACATGTATGTCAGAAGGTGATAAAGGCTATGAAAAAAATTGAAATGTTCAACAGCATAAAGGGTTCCAGGAGTGCTGTGGCACAGGAAAGGGTGAAGAATAAGGATGGATTGGAGGCTTCCATAGGGTGAGCAGGGTAAGCCTCGTTGAGCAGGTGAAAAGTAGGCAGAGACTTGGAGGAAGTGAGTGAGTGAACGAAGTGGACATCTGGAAGAGCAATGTTCCAGGCAGAGAAAACAGGTGAAATAAATATTTTGCTTCAGCACGTTCCTAGGGTAGCTGGAGTGTCCCCAGAGGGTGGACTTTACGGTTGACTGAGCCATTAGAAATCATATTTTTTCAACTGCTTTTCGACAGATAAAGAAACCAAGGCTGCAATAAGATCAATGATTTCTCCAGGATTCCATATCTAGTTTCCAACAGAGATAGGACTAGAACTTGGGTTTCACAGTCTGAGCCCTCTTCTCCTAAAATTCCACCACCAGACTTTCTTTTCATTATCTCCAATAATTAATCTTCAAGATAGTATTGAAGTCTTCATTTGTGATGCAATTCCACAGAATCTTATATGCACTTATTTTCCATAAGTGACTTAAAATCTAGATGTAGAAGTAAGACTTACACAAATAAGAGGTAACACTTTGTAGTGAATAATTAAACATTAAACTGTTTAACATAGTTTAGACTTGAAAGAGTTTAAAAGATGATAACAATCAGCTACTGTGGGAGTGATCAGGAATGAGTCATTTACTGTGTCTTAAAGGATGGGCTTGGGCTTCCCTGGTGGCGCAGTGGTTGAGAGTCCACCTGCCGATGCATGGGACACGGGTTCGTGACCCGGTCTGGGAGGATCCTACATGCCGCGGAGCGGCTGGGCCCGTGAGCCATGGCCACTGAGCCTGCACGTCCGGAGCCTGTGCTCCGCAACGGGAGAGGCCACAGCAGTGAGAGGCCCGCGTACCGCAAAAAAAAAAAAAAAAAAAAAACGATGGGCTTGCCTTGGTAAGACCTTGACATCCTGTTGCAGGAGTGCTGAGTTTCAACACATAAGTCAGAGAAAATGGAGACATGGACAATTTTAGAGAGAAAGGGTCCATTATAGGAGCTTGGGAATCAAAAAGGAAGGGTTTCCAGGGCACATGTGCCGTAGAGAAGACCTACATCTATACATGCAAGCATGTATAAATACATCAATAAATAAATTGGATAAGACACAAATTAGTGAAATTAGAAACTAAAAAGTATTTAACTTGTGGCACAGATTTAAAAGATTAGAGATTATTATGCCAATAAATTTGAAAACTTAATTAAAATTTCTAGGAAAATATAACTACCTTAAACTATTTTTAAAAATCTGAAGAGTCCTATTGTATTAGGAAATTGATGTCACTTAAAATCTCTCCATAAAAAAACTAATAAAACTGGATGAATTTAATCATGAGTTCTATCAAATATTCGAGAAAGAGGTAATTCCTATTTTCATCAACTTTCCAGAGACCAAATAAATGACAAAACTCTTTAACTTGTTTTGTTAGGAATTACCTTTATTCAAAAAATCCAGGGCACATGTGTCTTTATAAAATAGGAGCGATGCTTAAGACGTTAGCTAACAGCCCATTCAGAAGCTAAAATCTGGCATTTCTAAACTTCTTATTGAATAAGGTCCAAGGGCATCTGCTGAGCATGATAGTAAAGGCAAGAGAGTATTGGGACATGAGGAGTGAGAAGGTCTAGATGGGCTGCCATTAGTCCAACAGGACAATCAATCAGTAGTGAATAAAATAAATCTTCAGTAAAGCCCAGTTTGAAGCTGGACATTAAACATTGGTAGAAAACCATATCTTCTCATTGTTCATGTTTCTCCAATATCCCAAGGCTTGGAACTGGATTTGCAAAAGCAGACAGTAACAGGTTAGTTACTTTGAACTGTGAAAAGTCAAGATAGGAATTTTGGTAGTATTGGGATATTCGACAGTGAAGTTAAGGAGAAATTTTAAAAGCCCAGGCTAATCTTATAAAGTCCACAAATACTAGTCAATGAACTGGCTGCCTCAGAATCCCCTGGGGTGGGTGCTTTTCAATAATATAGATTCCTAGGAGCTAACATCAGAGATTTTGATTATGCAGTCAGGCTTGGAGCCACTGTAGTAGCAATATACACCATAGTGGGCATAATGAATTGAAGAGCAGCATAGATCAATGGCAAGGCTATGATGAGATGTAAAACATGGCAGTGGCCATGCTTAGAGTATCACTCAACTGATCTGGGTGGGATAGAGAAACATGGAGCTTCCCTGGAGGGTGGCAAGTACTACAACGTCACAAGAAAGTGACTTTTCAATTAGGTCAAAGACTTCATAAAGAAGATTTGGGCTTAGGTAAGTTTTATAACAGTATTACAAGTGGTGGGAATTCCGTGGCAGTCCTGTGGTTAGGATTCCACGCTTCCGCTGGAGGGGACATGGGTTCAATCCCTAGTCGGGAAAGTAAGATCATGTACGCCGCTGACGTGGCCTACATAAATAAATAAATAAAAACAGTATTACAAGTGGTGACATTAAATGAATCAATAGCATTTCCTGTTCATATCATATTGCTCATGCTTTATAGTGCCCCTAGAGTCACCCTACAAATAATCTGGCTTTTACTTCTTTATAAATCAGTCTCTATGGTAGAAGTGCCACAGTGACAATCAAACGTATAAGGATACATGTCATTGTGTGTGTTTTTAGTAAATAAAGAGCTAAGGAACAATGACTGGGTTGAGTGTCTTTTAGGAAAATTCAGCAGCTACCTTTTTTTTGTGGGTAGGGAGTCGGTTTAACATTGCCAGCCAAAGAAGAATTAAAAAGAGAAAGGAGGATTAATCAGGCCAGGGTATTGTTAATTGGACATGGAATGTTTGCTTTGAACCCAGAGAACTGCCTGAAAGAGGGAATGTGTTTTTCTTCACTCATTAGATTGAATTATGAGTATCCTTACTTGCGAATATTGTCATACTTCAGAGAGTACCATTTTGAGAAGCCAAAATTAGGCAAAATTGTTGTCAATGAAAAAATGGCTACTAGCTAGAGTTAAATCTAGAAAATTATTTTCTTACGGTTGAAGCATTTATTTAGGTGAACAGATTCCCACCTCTTCACTTTGGTTCTGGTGCTACTCCTTATTCTATAGCTGTAATCCCCAAATGGTCCTTAATTTCATGCATTGGTCTTGACAAGAGATGAAATAAAATGTGTGTGCTTTCTGGGTTTCCTTATTCTCGGTTAGCATTGTCTTTTTTGTAGCAAAGATGCTTGCAAAGGTGCGCCTTAATGCCCACCTATAAACCCCTACTTCCTAGGGTGGCTGCCATGAGCTCTGCTGGCCAAAGGGCCTGCTGAGAGGACACATCACTGAAGAAGACATTTGAAGAACTGATGTGATCTGGAGTAAAGTCTGAGAAACTTTCTGGGAGTGCCCAAAGTGGGCAGAGAGCTTGCACCACAGAAGAAGCACCGCGGGTGCTTGGATTCTATCCCACACATGGGGTGATATAAGTAGAGAGAAATATTCCAAGGCTTCTTGTTGCATACTTAAAAGATTAGGAAGAATATACAGCTGTATGAGAGAGCAAGGCCATCTCTTCAGGGAATTCAAAGTCAGTGTGGTGTGCCGGTCTAATTACAGAGTTTACAATCCTTCTACTATATTATACCGCCACTGACTATCCCCACTATGCTTCTTCCATCAACTTATTATAACTCTGTTATAACACTGATACAATGGATATGGAAGGGGCCAGCACAATGTGTTATACATTTATGTCTTTTTCTTAAAATTTTTAACACGTGTCAATACTTATAGGAAGAATGATTGTGGCAAGTATTATTTATTGCTTTTTTGAGATATAAGGACAATTTAAATAACATTTTTTAAAATTATACTATGTGTTGAGGGTGATTTGAAATGGCACAAAAATTCTCAGGGGACATAGTTTTTCAACCTGTAGCTTAAACACCTGGCATTTACCTCTCGATGTTGGCTTTCTCTGAAAAAAGAGTGTCTTTTTCAGGCAGGCCAGCTGCTTTTAGTCACACTGTGTAAAAGAGAATCTAAGTACCTTGCAAAGGCTATTGCCTTTCACCATTCTTGCTTAATCCTTTATTCTTCTGCAAATCCAGCCAAGAAGAATCAATGAAGCACCACCAGGCAAACAGCCAAAGATCCCCCCATGTTGGCTAACCTAGAGACTTCATTTACTCTTGACATGAACAGGCCAGATCTGTAACAAAGAAACCTACATGATCTAACTCTTCTGGATGTTTCGAATTACTCTCTCAGGTTCAAGATAAATACAGAGTCATCACTCCATATTGCTTTTAAAATCCATCATAGACAAACTATCACCAAAAAACTTAGAACTTTGGAAAGAATATGGAGGAAGGGTTGCCAGCTAAAATACAGGATGCTAGAATAAAAATAAATAATTTTTTAGTGTCAGTATGTCCCCCAATGTATCAGGGAAATACTTACACTAAAAACATATTCATTGTTCATCTGAAATACAAATTTAACTGGACTTCCTTTATTTTTATTTGGTAGATCTGGCAACCCCTAAGTAGGGAGAGATAAAATCCATAATGCGTTTTTCTTTGGGCTGGAACAAAATTAAGATCTGGTTTACTTTCTGGTTTTGGAGATAATAAAAAATTCTGAGCTGAGGCTGCTCACAATGTATTATGATACTTCATACCAACTTTGACCATGTAGACAGCTTTCCCTCAGATTCTAAACTGATACCGATACCATCTGATGTTCTGTATAAGGTCCTTGTTAGTCATCGGGTATGAATGAGTCCCAGTTCCAGCATCTCCCAGCATTGTCTGGAACAAAATCAGCTACTGTCCTCTGAGTTGAAAGGATGCCTTTTTCTTTATTATTACTCAATCTCTTGAGGCATCCAGTCCCTACTTCCTACTCTTTATGACAGTCAGCCTACAGTACTTTTTGTTCTAACAGGTGTATAATGATGTATCTGATTACTTATCACAAGGCATTTTGTTTTCCAAGTCACAAACGGAATGCCAGTGTAAGGAGTCTGGTCCTACTTCAAGATGAATTCCGAGTTTTTAAATCCTTAATCCTTTTTTTGCTAAATGTGTTTTAGTTTAGTGGAGATCCTGTGCACCAGGCACATTTTCCCTCTTTGTCTATGTTAACAGCAAAACCAGCTTAGTGTATTGACTGACAGTCCTTGTTTAAGCTTGAATAAGAACTATCAGCTTTCTACCTACTTGATTAAACAATAAAGTTATACTGATATTTCATTGTGTGTAAGTGAAAACCAATTACTTCATGACATTATTCTTGCAATACAAAAAAAAAAAAAAGAAATCCTCTGCATCAGAATTTCAGAGTAATAGTGGTAGAAACATTTCCTTATGGCAATGCAGTTTCCATATCCTATGTACAAAATTTCTGTAAAAGAAATATCTGTTGAAATAGGAAATCAATACTTAAAATATCATATGAATGGGACAATCCAAACATCTGTCTTCGGAGGCAAGATGCAATGCCTGATTAGAGACTTTATGTTAATAATCAGACAATATCCACAGCGTGTGGTTCACCGTCATTAAAATGCTGCACTGACCTCTTCCAAATCTCAGTAGTACATACACAATGACATTTGTGGTTTTATTTGATTTTTTTTAAAGAGTAGGGCAATATATTCTACTCACTAATACTTTAACAAAAAATGAAGCGTATAATTCTTTTAGAATTATAAACATTCATAAAATAGGATTGACTCTACTTTACAATGCCAGATAGGCTACTTTTGAAAGTATTTACTTAGCCATCTACGTTAACACCAAAATCACAATTGCTTTTGGAAAGAATGTGTTTCTACTCTTTGTGAAACCCAACAAATGCTCAGAAACTTTTTCAAAAATACGTTACAAAATTTTTACACAAGAAAATTATATATGAAGCATATGTGCATGTTAAAATCTGCCACCCTCCTTATGAAGTGAAGTATTACCAACACTTGGAAGTCCCATGCGCACCCCTAAAAGATTTCATTGTTATTCTCCTGAATTTTAAAACGATCACTCTTGTGTTACTCTTTTCTTTGTTTTACCACATATGTATGCATCTTCCCGCCAAAAAATGTCACCTGGTGTTTTATATATTTATCTCATCTTCCTTTAAATAGAACTGGCTTGGTTTTCAGTTTTTTACAACTTATCAACAATGTTGATAAGAATTTTGTGTACATGATTTCTGTGTATATGTGAAAGTATTTATCTGGGAGTGGAAATGCTCCCAGAGTATGCACCTTTTCTTTTTTTTTAGTTTATTTATTTTTATTTTTGGCTGCGTTGGGTCTTCGTTGCTGCTCACGAGCTTTCTCTAGTTGCGGTGAGCGGGGGCTACTCCTTGTTGCAGCACGCGGGCTTCTCATTGCGGTGGCTTCTCTTGTTGTGGAGCATGGGCTCCAGGTGCGTGAGCTTCAGTAGCTGTGTCACGCGGGCTCAGTAGTTGTGTCTCGTGGGCTCCAGAGTGCAGGCTCGGTAGTTGTGGCTCGTGGGCTTAGTTGCTCTGCGGCATGTGAGATCTTCCCGGACCAGGGCTCGAACCCGTGTCCCCTGCATTGGCAGGTGGCTTCTTAACCACTGGGCCACCAGGGAAGTCCCGATTATGCACCTTTTAAATTCTGTTAGAAAATGCCAAACTGTTGCATTTATTTTTCCATTAGCAGTTTATGAGTTGTCATTGCTTCACTAACCCTTGATTGTCAGACATTTTAATGCTTTGCCATTCTAGTGGTGTAAAATGATATCTCAACCTGATTTCCTGAGTACTAATGAAATGAGTGTCTTTTCCTGTTTGTCTTCTGAGTTTCTTTTCCAATAAAATGTCTATTCAAGTCTTTCCCCTTTTCTTGGTTATTTTCCTCTTTAAAAGTCAACTTGTAGGAATTCTTTACATATTTTGCATACTAATCTTTTGGCAAAGGAAGATATTTTCTACCAGTTTATGCAAATATTTTCTACCAATTTGTGGCATATCTTTCCACTTTCTGTATGGTGTCTTTTGATAATAGAATTCTCAGTTTTAATATTGTCGGATTTGTAAGTCTTTTCCTTTTTACTTTGTGCCTTATGTGTCTTATTTAAGGAATTATTTCCTGTGTCAAAGTTACAAAAATATTCACTAACATTGTCTTCCAAAATTCTGAAAAGCTTTGTCTTTCACATATGTTCATTATTCATTTAGAATTTGTTTTTATTTAAGACATAAATTAGGGATTTTATTTTTGTTAACATATGGATAGCCAACTGGACTTGTTTTGTTTGTTGAACCCTTTCCCCCACGATCTGTCCTCCAACCTCGGTCTTATATCATGCTCCCAGGTACGCATAAGCCCATTGAGATCTTTGTTCTGTGCCATTTGGCTGTTTGTTTATTCTTGTACCTTATCACACTTACTAAATTATAGTTGCTTTATTATAAGTCATGATATCTGTTAGTTCTTGAGGATAATCTTGACTTTCTTGCCTTTTGCTTTTCCATATATTTTTAAAATTCAACTTGAGATTTTAATTGGAATTAAGTTAAATATCATGATTATTTGGGGAGAACTGATATCTTCCAAATATTGAGTCTTTCTTCCCATAAATATGGTCATCTATCTGTTAACTTTTTCTTTAATATTTTACATTAAAACTTATAATTTTCTCCATAATGGTCTTATATATCTTTTGTTAGATTTACTTCTAGGTACCTTATAGATTATTGTAAATAATATGGTCTATAAAACTTTATAGTCTATTTTGTTGCTTGTGTACAGTCATGATTACTGATCTTACATCAGCAAAAGAGCTAAAAAAATTACTAGTTCTGTTAATATACCTATAAACTATTTAGGGTTTTCTAGGTAAATGATCATATTTTATGAGAATAGTGACATTTTATTACATATTTTCCAATCTTTGGTATTTAATTTATTTTTCTCACCTTATTATATTTGTGAGACTTTACAATTCAATATTGAATAAAAGTTATCATAACAGGCATTCTCATTTTGTTCCTGATTTTAAAGAGAATGTTTAGCACTTCATGATTAATGAGGTTTACTATAGGATATTTTTAGATAATTATATTTATCAGTTTGAGGAAGTTTGCCAAGAAATTTTTACCTTTTGTTTTAAAGTATGAATAAACATTAAATTTTGTTGAATGTTGTTTCTGAATATGAGAGAAGCATTTGTTTGCCTTTGGATCTAGTAAAGTTGTGAATTGCATTAAATCATTTTCTAACTTATTAATATTGTTTTCCTGAGATAAATCCAAATGGTCATGATATAGAATCTTTGTATGCATTGCAAACTTTACATGTTAATATTTTGTTTTTATTTTTCCCTCTATGTTCATGAATAAGAATGTCCTATATTTTTCTCAAACTTCCTTTTCTGAATAAAGGTAATTCCTAACAAAACAAGTTAAAGAGTTTTGTCATTTATTTGGTCTCTGGAAAGTTGGTGAAAATAGGAATTACCTCTTTCTCGAATATTTGATAGAACTCATGATTAAATTCATCCAGTTTTATTAGTTTTTTTATGGAGAGATTTTAAGTGACATCAATTTCCTAATATAATAGGACTCTTCAGATTTTTAAAAATAGTTTTAGGTAGTTATATTTTCCTAGAAATTTTAATTAAGTTTTCAAATTTATTGGCATAATAATCTCTAATCTTTTAAATCTGTGCCACAAGTTAAACACTTTTTTAGTTTCTAATTTCACTAATTTGTGTCTTATCCAATTTATTTATTGATGTATTTATACATGCTTGCATGTATGTGTCTTCTATCTAGTAGTTTAGAAGTTCTATACTCTATTTCTGTTCTATTAGTCCAGAAATTTTAAAATTAATAGTTACCTTAATAAAGTCCAGATTTAATCAATTCATTTACTTCTCTCAAGCAATTCTAGACATTTTGAATACATTCTAAACACCCTTTTCCCCGTTATATTATTCTTATTTATTTTTTTAGTTCTGCTGTTTTTCTAACCTCATAAATTGGACAATTATCATTTTATCAATGTATAGATCACCCTCACATTTATCATTTTCTTTGCTCAACATTCCTATTTCACCTCCGACATTTCTTTTGGGAACGTATTTGTTCTTGAAGTTTGTTCTTCAGATGTTCCTCTAGAGAAGGTCGGTTAGAAGTAAACTTCCTTAGTTTTGGTGTAAAATATTTTTATAGACTCTTTCATAAAATTCTAGGTTTGCAGGTAATTCTCTCAGGACCTTAAAGCTCTATCATGCTATCTTCTAGATAATTTTCTTTCTACTGAGATATCAGTCTAGTTTTCATTTCTTCATAAGTAATTTTTCTCTTCAGTTCTTTTTGTCTTGAAGTTCTGTTTTTACAATTTGTCCAAGTGTGGATTCCTTTTTATGTATGTTGCTTGAGATTCATTGAATTGTCTCAATCTGAAATTTTTTTCATCAATTACGGAAATTTCTTGACTTTACTTCTTCACACACTGCCTTTTCCACATTTTCTCTACTCTCTCATTCTAGAATTCAAAATAGTTTTCATTTTCTTACTCTGTCTTACATATTTCTTAATTCATTTTTACTATGTCTTATCTCTGTATCTCTCTGTTCTGAAAACTGGATAATTTCTTATACATCTTCCAATCTACTACATCACTCTTCAGATGTGTCAAATCTTTTGTTTAGTCTATCCATTGAGTTCTCATAATAATTACTTTATTTTTCATTTATAGAGATTCTATTGGTTGTTGTTTTTATTTTTTAAATCCCTTTACATTTGAGATAGTATGTTATTCCTTTGTCATACTTTTTCTAGCTTTTTTTCCCCCCAATACACTAAGCATTCATATTTTATTACAAGTAAATCTGTGGTCTCTGTGTATTTTATAATTTTGGAATTGAGACCTTATATATGTAATACTTTATAGGGATATTTTTTGTGGCCCTGATTTAACATGTATTCCTCTACAGAAGATAAATGTTTGCTTCTGCCAGGTGGCTAGAGGCACTAGCAACCCAGGATCAATTTAAACGAAATTTTCATCTTGGGGTTTTTAGACCACACAAATAGAATGAATTCTGGCCCAGAACCTGAGTAATGCCTTGCTTGTGGTTACAAATCTCGGGAAAGGATTTTTTTTTTTTCCCTATCTACAGCCAAATTTTTTAGTTTTTCCTTTTGGGGTGTACTTTTTCTAGTTCATTCTTTACCAAAGATGTTGCATTTTGAAGGTTCTGGCATCATGAGGGTGTCTATAGTTAAATTTCCCAACTTGATTAGTCCATAAGCCTGACTACCTATAGTCCACTTGGTCCTTTGAAAGAAAGCTTTGGGCCACCAAGTCCTGGCAGATGTCCCCCTGGGCAGCTGTCCAATTTAGTGCTGCAATAGATCTCCAGATTTATGCTTGTTTGTTCTTTTTGGCCTCTATGAATCTGCCTCCTTCATTTCTTGCCAGAATAGTTAAGCATTTAAAAAGATGGATTTTTTAAAGTTTTATCCAACATTTTTAGGATTTTTTTACAAGGATGACTTTTTCAAAAAGGATATCTAATATACATATTGTCAGAAACTAACCATGCAAATAATTTAATAAGGCTCTATTTATTCTTAGAAACATCTAAAGACACTTTTATATTATAATATCAAGAGGTAAAAAGTTTGCTAAATCAGGTTTTTGCTTGTGCTACATTGCTTAAATGATAAATTTGAAGGTTCACTCTTTCCATGTTTAAAATTTACGTTACTGTAAATATTTTTGCCCATGTTCCACTATGAATTTGCTCTTTCAGAACTGTATCCAGAACTCAGAATGAAACCTATGGCATGTTCTGATTCCCACAAACTTTAATTAAAAGACCATATTGCCTTATCATGAAAACCAACTCATTTTCCCATCCGTTTGTGAGAATTTTCACCTTTCAGTATAAACTTCCATGTGCAGGTGGTGAGCAGTTTGGTGAAGGGTGGTGGTGCTGTGGGAAATCCCAACAGTTAATAACCTAACACCCACTCAAAGCTATAGAGGTTGCAAAACCCTCAAAGGACATTATTCTCAATCCTTCAAGTAGAAAGAAAACATTCCCTATTTTGGGGTATAAATTATAATTTCCACTGCAACTCTGCCTGATAGCTCTGACTGAGAAGAATTTCCAACCTCACGTATTAGAATTTCCAACTACATGTGTATTACAGTTGTATACACAACTCTATACCGTTAATCAGAATGGACTCTTACCTAAGAAAGAAAAAAATTGTCTCTAGCCAAAATTATTGAAGATTACTGAAATGAAATTTAAAGACTTCCGAAAGACCAAGCATAGGGAAATAGTTGAATGAGTAAGGTAGTAGAGATAATTTTTTTTTGAATTTTTGAAGTTTATTTTATTTGTTTTTTTATACAGCAGGTTCTTATTAGTTATCTATTTTATACATATTAGTGTATATATGTCAATCCCAATCAACTTTTTTTTAATCTGAGTTTTATTTCTTTCATTTCCAATAAGAAAACTATTTTGCCAGTAGAACAGACCTGATATAATCAAGTACCCTTTGCAGTTACTTTTATTTACTAGCTTAAAGGTCATTTTAACTAGATTTTTTATTTCATCAAAAAGCTACTTAAATGTTAGTTATAAATAGATTTCCACCTTCAAAGATGGAAATAAATATATTGTGACATTTGATTTTTATGATTTTGGCTGGATGGTCTAGGTAAATATTTCTTACTATCTGGATCAAACCTTAATAAATTAAGTTTTTAAATTCATAGTTAATAATATGTTATCCTTTTAACTTTTAAATCATCTGTGAAAATAAAATATGATTTTTGAGGTTTGTTTCCTAAAAGGTTACATAAGATTAGCTATCTGTGAATAATATTGAGAGGGGGAAAGTTTTCTTTTGTGTTTTCTATCTTGCCTTATTCTTGAATGTATGGTCACACTTTGTTTCACCAACAAGTATAAACATTTTAATTGCACTAAAGTATCTTTTTAATCCAAAATAAATGTAAAATATTATCAAATGATTTTTTCAGAATTTATCAAAACCATCATGTAGTCTTTCCCTTTTGACACTTAGTACTCTGAAGTATTTTAGAAAAAGATATCTAAATGTAAGCCATCATTGTGTTCTTGGAATAAACACCTTTTGGAACACGACCTTAGTCACTCCCTTCAGCTTCTCTTGTTTCATTCTTAGTTTGATTTTATCTGAAAACGATCATTATAATTTACTGCCTCCCTGGCATTTCACATACCTTATCTCATTTAATTCTCACAACAACCCTGCAAGTTAAACACAGTGATCGTAAATTTTTGGAATTAGGAAATGAAGTTCAATGAAAGTAAAGAAATGGCTTCATGTGTAACAGCTGGTAACCAGAAATGTCTGTGGCCAAAATATGGGCTCACCCCATGACCCTGATGGCCCTGCCTGGGATGACGTCAGTGGATGTTAATATTTATTTCAAAGACTCCTTGTGACCATGAGCTCTACTGCTCTTACTTGCCAGTGGCTAAACTTCTAATCATTCTGGGTGTGCTGAGTGCCCCTCACCAAATCCTTCACACACTCACAGAATATCCACAGCGACAGGGAAGAAATACAGATGAAGCCAATTGATTTTCCCTACAGAGGCTAGATAACTTTCTGTTGAGACTAGATAACTATTCAAATACCTGACTGAAGTCCACTTTCACTGTTTATTTTTTTAGCTCCTTTACTCATCAACACCTGCCTTCTTTTTCTTGCTTTTGTTTCATCTCCAACTGCCATCTGACCCAGCCTCTCCAGATCACATAAGAGATTGTTCATTCCTATCATATTGTTGGAAGGACTAATGCTGGGAAGTACTAATATCCATTAATTTTTTTTTTTTTTTCGAAAGTCCTGTCATCAAAGTTACCTTAATATGACACACTTTCATCTTCCAATTCTAAATTCCACGTAGAGTTCTGGAAAACCAGAATTGAAGCCAGTAACTGATTTACCACTAGATTTAGTAATTCTGAAAAAGTTTTTTCAAGTAAATAAAAGACAGAACATGGATAGTTAACCAAGTAACCAACTTTAAAAAAAGGAGATGTTAGATCTGTAAAAGGCAAATGTATGTATTACTACATCCATTATGCTCATAAAGTTTGAAAGCTATTCCATGCATCTTTAAAAAATACTTGTGTGTCTATGGGAGAGTCAATGAAAACACTTTTTAACCAGCATTATTTAACTTATTTAAGGTAAAATCAAACATGGGAACTGACACTTGGCTATCTGATTTCTACTTTAAGTGTATCATCTTGGAATGCAATAATCTGATTCTCAAACTTGATAAAATATATTGTATAAATATTCTTTTTGTGCGCTGAGCTTTTAATAATACTGTTTCTATCTTAGTGAGGTGAAGAGTCTGGCCAGGGTTGGGGGAGTGGTCAGGGGAGGATCCAGAAAGGTAACAGATGGCTGAACAATTTAAAATACATGGGCGATTCCAGAAAAAAAAAGCCACATACATATTTCATTTTAATAACAAATAGTACCATTTCTGTTGCCTTTACATTTTCAGTCATACATGTATAAAGAATATATGGATTAGGGTCAACTTTTCAAGGAGACAGTATTATTCTCTTCTAGTCCCAAATTATTTGAAAACGTGCATCTTATTCTTCTCATCACAGAGCACAGGGTCTTATTCAACAAATATTTCATTTGATTTCTTTTCACATGCACTTCTACAATTAACTACAATAGAGGATATGCATACAGGATAAAGGAAGATAATTTAGTAACATACACAGGACCTCGGCATTTTGAAAGAGTGTCACTTTTGGAACAAGGCATTAGGATTGTTGTGGGCTTCTGAAAAACACTGCAACTGGAGTGAACAGATCAGTAGTGGCACCTCTGAGCAGATGTCAATCGAAGCTGGGTAACAAACAATGACAAATCAAGAGCTTTCATTCAAAGCCCTGTGTTCTTGCAACCATGTTGCTTGAAAAACAAGTAGATGTATAAAAATAGATGTGGGTCTTCCCTGGTGGCGCAATGGTTGAGAGTCTGCCTGCCGATGCAGGGGACACGGGTTCGTGCCCCGGTCCGAGAAGATCCCACATGCCGCGAAGCGGCTGGGCCCGTGAGCCATGGCCGCTGAGCCTGTGCTCCGCAACGGGAGAGGCCACAACATTGACAGGCCCGTGTACCGCAAAAAAAAAAAAAAAAAAAAAAAAAGACAATAGATGGAAAAATAGATGTATGAAAGCCACGCTTGTCCTCTAGGAGTTAGACTAGTTTAATTTATAAATTTATCTCTATATCTTCAGGTATGGGTGGGAGGAGGAAACTCTATTCATTTCATAAATGGAATCAACAATATCTCATGATGAATTACAGAAATGACAGCAGTAATATCAATGCTGGCCAATTAATTACCAATATTTTCACCAAAAAGAAAATTAAATAAATATACTTTATGCTTTTGTGATTTATTTTAAGAGCAGTTTACCATTTTGCACAATTGCATGCATAACCCTATAAGTATTCTAAGAGTGGGAGGCATGTAAGAAAATATAAAATCCTATTAATATACATACTGTACTTAACTTACAGAAAATATGTATCATCAAACAGTGAGGAATACTTAATTTAGCAACTATGAATGTCTTCATGTCTTCCAGAATTTCAAATTCTTATATTTTTGAAAAACATTTTTTAAATGGTGAAAGAATGTAAAGATTTGGGACCCCAAATAAAACAGAACACAGGGTCTGAGTAGAGATAGTAGTGAGGTAGAACATATAACTGGGATTTCACTTTTAACCCAGTCATTCTTGACTGTTAGTAAAAAGCCCTGCGATTTATACAGGTCCCTTAGCCTCTCTGGGTCTCCTTGGCCAGAGGAAGTTGGAGTTAGATCAATAGGATCTTACTATATCTTTCCCACTTCTGAATTATATAACCTGCTGGACGTCATGCTATAGCGCAGAGAAAACAGGACTCAGAGACAAAGGCCCTGGGTTCTAATCCCAACGCTGCCACTAAATTTGTTCCATGACAGTAAATGTCATTAGGCCTCAGTTTCTACAGGTATACAATTATAAATTGAAATTAGATTATTTTTAATACCCCTTAACCTTCTGAAATGTTCTATTGATTACGGATGTTTGGAAGTGTATTTCAGGGTACATTGTGCATTACTGTGAGTCAATAGGGGGAGCTCTCACATAGCTTTTTTAAAATGTATCCCACAAATAACAGAAATTACTGGATCTTAACTGCAATATTGGAGTGGATTATTTAATTACAATCAGGTATTTATAAACCAGAGGACTCACATTAACCACTATAGCAATATTAAGGTGAGCCATCTACTCAGCAGTGTCCCTCTTAATTTTGAGAGCCTTTTTAAACATCCATCAAAGCGCACATTTGTTTATCTGTTTAAGCCATTTCAGAAGTTGTTTTGTTTTCTGTTTGTCTGCTGGACTCCAGCTCCAGATGAAGTAAGGTCTACATTTGATTTCTATTCAAACCTATAAGGTTAAAAGCAGCAGGGAAGTCTTATGGAGATTAAAAAGCAAGAAACCATTTTGTTAGGTCTGTGCTTCTGTGGGTTGAACTTACTACACACACAACCTGACATGTGTACTTAAATTATTATTAATCAATTATATATTTCAGGGGTTGGCATCTTTATTCTTTACTTTCTTCCTCAGTGTGTTACATGTAATTTACTACCCTAATTCACAGGATATAAAAGCAGTTTATCGTTGAATCTTTAAGAAGTTTGCTTTCTTTAACTGAAACAGATTTCTTTTACATTAATTAGAATATAAAACATGGGTTGCAAACAGTTTTCAAATGAAACTCATACATTAATGTTCAGGTAAAATGAAAATGAGACAACACACTTTTAATAGATATTTCTGCAATAAAGTTGTGGTTTATTTTTAGGATGGAATTTTTTTGCTTACTGTGATTTATACCTATTTATCTAAAGGTTCGTGGTGGCCAGCAAATAATGGCTCATATTTTTTTGGCCATTTTTCCCTGAAAACATAACTACATTTTAAAATATGGAAAAGTAATTTATAAGGGAAATGAAAAAAGCTTACATGGAAGATTACATAAAATACATCTGTCTTTTCAAGCCATTGAGATATATAAACAACTCGTTAAAACCTTAAAATGCCAAGAGGAAGGACAAAAGATTCTTTTATTGCAATGAACTTTTGAAAATATGTCCTTTTTTTTACTTTAAAGAAGTAAGATTTAACTTCACATCTAAAAAAGATCTTGATTAAATGTATGTGTGCATATAATTTTTTAAAAATAATATCACTTGAAGATTTGTCTTCAAAGGAACCAGTGATAGAGCAAATATATAGGAAAAATAAACATGTTTGGCAGCCAAAAAGCTTTTTTCAACAAAAGTACAGTCTTTTGTTTTTGACTGCGTTTTTTTTTCTTTTTATGTCAAATGAAATTTTAAGATCACCTATGAGTTTGGAACCGAATCCTTTACTGCCAAATCTGATTCCAATCCTTAAAATCTGTTTTTGTAATACTGCCAGCAATGAACTAACTTTAAATAGGTAGCCAGACATATTGGCAAAAATATACGTGGTTAATCAAATAAAACTATGTAGCAGTTTGGGAACAATCAATCAACTTTCAGAATCTTTTAAGTATGAAGCTGCTGTGAAGACATCATGACTTGCAGTGAAATACTACAATCAAACTGCATAAGCAGCTGCTTTTGAATTCATCTCCTCCTTTGCTTTTAAGTTTTCATAGACCTGCCTCTTAACTATGAACTTTATAAGCTTTTGAAAGAAAAAACCCAGCAGGCCTACTACTTCAACTAACAAAGAAACTAGAACGGGTAATACAGTTGGAAGCCGAACACACTGCAAGAACTGCCAACTTGAACTTATCTGGTTAACTATTATGGTATGGATTGCACTTTAAATGCCTTCTGATGACTGACATTATTTCACTGAAAAAGAGCATATGTAGGAAGAGACTTAAATACTTTATTTTGCTTCATAACTTGCTGTTGATTCTTTTCAAATAAAGGATAACTTTACCTAAAAACAAATCCTGATACTCAAACATCAGCACGTTTCATTCTTTACAAACTACATTTCTGTTATGGGAGAAAAGTAGTACTGTCCTTTTATACATACCAATGCCAACCCCACAAGAACTCCACATTTTTTTAATTTAATTTTTTTTTCTTTTAAATCAGAAACCAAAGTTGCATTTTACGAATGAATTATTTGTGAAACAATTCTGAGCCCTGTAGTTAAATTAGAATGTTTTATGACTTGTTTTTCACACGTTCTTCTTTTTTGTAATCATAAATGTAATTAATTAGAATTTTAAGATTTGAAATGCTAATGAACCATTTGGCTCTTCAAACCAAATTGTTGGATGTGACCAAATATTAAAACTTAATTTCTAAACACTTGAAGAAAAAAATGTCCCCCTTCTTTTTAGTGTCTAAGGTCCATTTTGCTGAATCTCAACAGTGGCTAATAACAGTGGCAAAGAAACACGTAAAGTTTCTTTGTGTGTGTTTGTGTGTGTGTGTTTGTGGGGTAGGTTCCCATTTTACTAAACAGTCAGTATGTTTTTATTCTCATATGTGTTATCAAATATCCCCAAATTTGTTCATAGAGGCAAATCTGAAAATTATTTTTGAGGCAGAGATGAATATATGTTTGGAATATACATGGTTTATAGCGGTCAAGTTTGTGGTTGAGCTATGTTCATTAAAGCTTCTCAGTGTTAGGTGTGTATAATGCTGAATTCAGAGCTGGAGAAAGAACTTTCGGTGAAATAGCTGATACGTAATTTAAATATAACTATACCTGTATATTGAGTTCTTTTTGTTTTCTTTAATAAGAGCATTACCTGACTGGAAGTCAAAGAGTAGGTTATCATACATAAAGCCAAAACAAAACAAGAATAAGACTAAGACTCAACCCTTGGCTCACTCCATCCTGTCCCCCACCCACCCTTGGCTGCTCCTAATTCCTCTGTAATCTCCAAGGCCCAGGAGAGAAGATATCTCTGCCCATATTTGAACATATTCCCTACCATACCATCCACAGCCTGCTGAAGTCAGGTAACCCTCGTCTGCAAGCTCTCATTCTCCTATCTGTATCACTGCACCCATGAGTTTTATTTATGTTTAATGTGTATCGCTTTGTTTTCAACTAAATTGTATCTAATATTGAAGGTAGAATTGCCGTAGTATCTTCCTACCCCCAGCGTTTCATAAAATGCTTGTCTAAAAGTCAAGGACAGAGAATACACGGCTGAACTCCACTTTCCATCCAAAAGTCTAAGCACTTTCAGGGGCAGAATGAAAACCAGTTATGGTTGGTTTGACTACTAAGCACATAACCATATGGAGAGAGATGAGGGCTATGAAGGAATGACAACGTGGTTATTCTAGGATCATACACTGGAGGTTCACGCAGGAAAGAGTAATGGAGTCATGTATGAGGCCATGCCAGGCCGTCCAGCAAGAGACCCAGAACTCAGCCCCTGGCAGTTCTTACTATGAGGGAATGTAAGTGCAGTGTCGTCAGAGCTGAAGACTTTTCAAGTAATTAAGAAATTTAGATTTCTTTTAAGGCAAAATATCTTAGTTTTTAAATTATGGCTTAATATTTTTTAAAACCCCCTGTGAACCAAGAAAATATGTGAACAAGCCATAGGTGGCATATGGGCCATGCGGCCTTTAAGTAGAAAGAAGATGCCATAACCATCTTCCTTGAATCAAAACAGCAATGAAAGTAATCAAAAACCTTCCTACCAAATTGGGAAGACATATTTATGTGTATGTTTTTATTTGTATTTGTTTATATTTAAATTTATACTCAAGCTTATCTATACACTTATACTTTGTATTCATCCTTTTAGTTAAATGGGTATGTATGTTTACATTTGTATTTGTATTTATATGGCCAGATTTGTCAGGTTGGGGCCCAGAATGAGGAAATAAGGTCAGTTTAGAAATGGATGGCAGCAGGAAGAGCCCAGTTGTAAAAATGCCGACCTTATTACTTGGGTTTGAATCCAAGTTTTCAGGCAGCTTGTTTTTCTGACCTTTAAACCCACCTCTGAATCTCTGATAAACACAGAACTAAGCTGAGAAGAAAAGGTATTTACACCACCACCTTTGGATAACTCTAAAGCTGCTCGAGTATTTTTGCAGTGGCTGGAGGGGATGGAATGCTGGGAAAATCACAGCACTGGAAACAAAGCTGACTGGTTTTCTCTCAACTTTTTATATCCAGCTGAAGCACACTTCACCTGTGAATAGTGATTATTAAGTTTCTTTCAAGGGAACGGGGCCTGTAATTCATGAATGCTGCAGGTGTGAACCCCTACAAGTCTTTTCTCGGAGTGAAAGGACGTTAATCATTATTCATGGGTGAGATAGTCCATTTATTCCACGGCAGAGAAAGAATTCCTTTTTTTCTTCTCCTTAAAACATGAGACCTTCAACTTTAATAAGCTTCACAACAATAAAAGATTCCCTCTTAGAATTATGTTTATTAGGGTTGTTCTTTTCTTATACTTGTTTTTTAAATACTTGAATTTGTGTAGTTTCTAAAATGTTGGTAAGAACCTGTGGTTAAACATAGCACTTAATTATTCAATAAAATTTCCAAAGACATAGGTTATGCTAGACCAATATTTATATCTATGAATAGCAGAATAAATCCCATCAGACTGAAATCCAAGGGACTGGTTGCATTGGATTTTGTTTGTATCAAATGTTGCTTGAGATAAGCAAGTCATTGGGTGCAGCTTAAACATCTTTTGACTGTGTGAAGATTTTAATTTGTTGTGAAAATCAACTGACAGTGTACATTCACAAATATTATATTACTTAACAAGATTTTAGCTAATATTCCTTTTATACATTTCACCCGTTTTCTAGACATTTTTTCAAGTACTGAAAATATTTTGAAGTATACATTTCTTTTTTTTTTTTTTTTCCGGTACGCAGGCCTCTCACTGCTGCGGCCTCTTCCGTTGCGGAGCACAGGCTCCAGATGCGCAGGCTCGGCGGCCATGGCTCACGGGCCCAGCCTCTCCGCGGCATGTGGGATCTTCCCGGACCGGGGCAAGAACCCGTGTTCCCAGCATCGTCAGGCGGACTCTCAACCACTGCGCCACCAGGGAAGCCCTTAAGACTTACTTTTTTTTTTGGCCGGGGTGTACGCGAGCCTCTCACTGCTGTGGCCTCTCCCGTTGCGGAGCGGAGCACAAGCTCCGGACGCGCAGGCTCAGCGGCCTTGGCTTAGGGGCCCAGCTGCTCCGCGGCATGTGGGATTTTCCCGGACCGGGGCAAGAACCCGTGTCCCCTGCATCGGCAGGCGGACTCTCAACCACTGCGCTACCAGGGAAGCCCTGAAGTATACATTTCTTTACACAGGTAAGGATAGTCTCGGTTTGGTTTTCAAGCAACATAGGGCACATGCTATAAATTCCTGTAGTTCTTGTGGGCATCAGATTGATGCGGAAGACAATTCAGGTATTTAAATGGTTTAAAATCATTTTTCATTTGCCTTTAGCGCTTTTTTTTATCATGCAGGTTAAAAAAAAAGAAATCTTACTATATAACCGGATTATGTTCAAAATATTTGCTGAGTAACCAAAAAAGGTTGATTCTTTCTTACGGAGGTACAGGATATATATATGAGAAATAATAGAAAAATTTTCATGCCAAATAGCCAATAATTGCATAAAATTTTGAAAGATGTTGGAAGAGAAACTGTAAACATTATATTAAAAATGTAACAACTAAATGCATGCTTTATTCAGTTGAATCAGTTTATCTATTTATAGAGCAAAACCAAAACCTAAAGTGGAGACTAACACCATATCCCCTTCTCACTAATGTTTAAAACAAACAAAAAAATGCTACAGTTCTAAATTTGGCCAGAGAGATGATGCTGAGTTTACAGTTTATGTTCCTCCTGAAAGAGTTAAACAAGATTTGTTCTGTAGTTTAAATCTATAGAGACTTTACCTTGGAATTAGTCTCAGTAAGTAGGAAGCTCATCTAGATTATTTTATTTTTTACCTTATTTGGGAAATTTCCCCCAGTATTAGCCAATATGCAATTAAAAGTTTGGGCAAGTTAGTAAGATTACCAGTTCTTTTATGGGGAGGATGGGAAATGTAGCCACCACCAACCCAGAAAAGAATTCATTTTTCATTCATTGGAAAGATCTACCATGTGCTGGGGTAGACATTCATTTACTATCGTGGGGAGAAATTGGCCTCCCATATTTTGTCAATCATCTGGGTGAAGAATTACAAGGTAGTCCTTATGGCTATGCCCGGCACAACGACCTAAGGCCAGAGACGACTCATAAATAATAAACTATCAGCCAATCATTCCAAACTATGTTTTTATTTGCTGAGAAAATGTGCCCATTAAAATGTATAGAGAATCGAACCATATTCTCCAGGCAAAGGGACTTCAGATCTACCCATTGATCAGCTGTACCATAAATATAATGACTTCGAGAGCCGTCTTAGCTGACCTCTGACTTTTCATATCCCAGTGGTTTCTTGTTGCTCATACTGGACTGTGATGGTTTCTTTCCTAGTTATGTGGTGCAGCTTCTTCAATCCATCTTTGGTGACATGAAACATGTTTACTCCCTTTCTCTTTCTTGCTCTCCTTGGCAGTGAGAATTGAATCTATTTTTAGGTCCTGCCTATTTTTCAGACTGTCTCAGTCTTGGCCTATGTGAAGACCACTGTCCAGTATACAGAGCTGTCAGGGCACCCCACCAGTGTATCTGAGGTACACTTTTCCACCCACTGAGAAATCTACTTCCCATTAAAAAGCAAATTCTAGAAGGGAAGAGTTTTTTCACTGTTACATCTTTCCAAGCTTCACTGGACCCCAACAGATGAACTGGATTGTTGAATTTAAACACTTGGTCTGTCCTTCTTCAGAATCACAGGAGGAACAGTGCTGAACAGCTTCCCCAAAACTTTCACAAAGTGAAGTAGAAATTGCTCTCAAATGCTAGTTATAAATGTGTAATCTGAACTCCAGCCACTCCACAGGGCTGCAGAAGAATTTACGATGTGCTAAATATTTCCTTTGTTCTTCCCAGTGGTAGCCTGCTGTAGCAATTAGAAAGCAACTGGCTCCACATGTAGAGTGCTAGAATCTTCTAAAGAATTGTTGATAACTGTTCAACAGGCTCAATGAACAGAATTTTCTTATTGTGCAGAAGTCTGACTTTTTAATTTCCTTTCAAGGTTGTATTTTCTGAAAGATTTTCTAAAGTGTTCTTCCTCCTTCCTTGGTACCTTTCCATTGCCCCTTTACAAGGAGGGAGGAGAGGTCAAGATGAGTGCTGTAAGCCAATGGAAGCCCAGATTCTCAGACTGCTAACACTGCAACCTTTTCTGAAGCCATGTAAAGGTCCTTTGTGTTGCTATCACAAACACCTCTGACCTCCTCCTTCTCATTTTCAGAGAAAGTGACAGCCCAGTCCCATCCTTCATAAAAAGGCAAAAAAATCTGCCAATACCATCCTTCTTCAGAATCCAGACACTATTAATCATCAACAGGAGACAGTATGGCTTCAATTAGCTACATAGTATACAATAAATTCTCAGTTATTCAACGTGTGTGTGTATGTTTGTGTGTGTGTGTGTGTGTGGTGGTCTTAGTGTTGGAAACCACTTTAAGTGCTTTACATGTATTAATTCTATGAGGATGGTACTATCATTATTCCTATTTCAGAATTGATAAAATTAAAGTACAGAGAAACTGAATAACTTTGTTCCAAATCATGTGGCTGGTTAGGAATCATGGCAGGGCTGGAAAACTTTCCAAAATTAAAGGACTCTGGTTGAGAGAGCAAATGTTTTTCAGAGGCAGTTTGGCAAAGTGGTTCAGGGATGGATTGTAGCATCTGCCCCTCTGTTGCTGTGTAACATCAGGCAAGTTACTGAACCTCTCTGTGCGTGATTCACCATCTATAAAATAGGATAATAGTAGTACTCAACTCACTGGGTTTCTGTGAAGATTAAATTAGTTAATATATACTAAGCACTTAGAACAGTGCCAGGCATATAGCAAGCACAATGTAGATGTTACTTTTTGTAATACACACTAATTTTTTTTAAGAATAAACCTTAAGTAATGGGGAGAAATTATCTACATTCTTAACTTTAGCCTTTATTTTATAGTACACACAGAGCTAGTTGCAAAAGATAGGGGATAAATTAGACACTGGATCCATCCTGAAGTGTGTCACAATTTCATGGAGAAAAAAACTATGTATCAATACACAAATTAGAAGAAAGTATAATGCATGTGATAACACATGAATGTTAAATTTTTTTAAAAAGTGGGATCATGACAGTGGGATTGTGAGCTCCACCACTTAGAAGGGGTGTAGCATGTTTAGGGAAGACTACCTAAAACGGGCTAAATATTATCCTATATATTATCAACATGATTAAAACACTTGAGATAAGAATTGAAGGAAGAGTAGGAATTAGTCATAAGTAGGATAGAGAAATCTCAGGAGTGGGAACAACATAGGCAAGGGCAGAGATGTGGGGGGAAAAGTATGGCGAATCTAGGGAACATCTTGGTTACTCTGTGTGTGTGTGTGTGTGTGTGTGTTTGGATACAGGGCAAAGGGGAAAGGATGTGACCAGAGACTTTCAGAGGCTGAGTCACACACAGCTGTCAAATGACTCTTGCTAAAGGACAACTCTGATCAGGACCCTCTCCTACTACACAGCTGCCAACATTTCCCTACTGTTAAGGGTTGAATTGTACCCCTCCAAACCTCACATGTTGCACACCTAACCCCCAGTACCTCAGAATGTGATATTTACTATTCCGTATTTGGAAATAGGGTTATTGTAAACAATATTAGCGAAGTTAGGATGAGGTCAGAATGGAGTAGGTTGGGATCTTAATCCAATATGACTGTGTCCTTATGAAAAGGGAAAATTTGGACACATAGACACATTCAGAGAGTATGCCATGTGAAGGTGAAGGCAGAGTTGGGGCGCTGTATCTACAAGCCAAGGAAAGCCAAAGATGGCCAGCAAAGCATTAGAAGCTAGGGAGAGAGGTGCAGAACATGTTCTGCCTCACAGCTTTCAGAAGAAGCCAACCCTGTTAACATCTAGATCTTGCACATCTAGCCTCCAGAATTGTGAGGTAGTATATGTGTGTTATTTAAGCCAGCCAGTGTGTGGTACATTGTCATGATAGCCCTACCAAAACAATAACATCCACCAGTACAATATAAAGACTACATTTCTAATTTTTTTCCTGAATTTCCTAAAATAATTGGTAAGGGTAGTAGGAATTAATAGAGAGGTAACAGGATTTCACCCACATTAGCTCTCTTTCTGAAATTTTGAGTGGATATGCCTTCTTTCCTAATTGATGTAAAGCACTACAGCACTTACTACTCTTAAAGCATACTCCTCATTTTCTGGACCCTTGCATTTTTCTGAATCCTTTGTTATATCTAGAATTTTCTGTACCCCATAATTATGCCTCAGATTTCTACTCACTCTCAAATATCCAGCTGAAGTATCCCTCCCTCTACAAAATATTTCTCTGAGACTAGCTCTAAATTTTATTTTCTTTGTAGTGCCTCATATATTCTGCCTTGTACCAGACAAATAGCCGAGCTTCTACTTGCCTTCTGCACCTGAAGAGACTGTGAAATCCTTGAGAGCAGGGACAGCAGGAATTTTACTCTTCATTTATTACATGAATTATTATATTGGACACATGGTTAGTGATCAGTATTTGTATATTCACTGAACTTTAAATTGAAACTATACTGAACATAATTAGTGATTTATAAAATGGATTTAGTTCTGCTTTATAGTAGTTGGACTCAAATTATACGTATGTTATTCCATGTGACATTGTCCCTCATTCATTGATACTCTATTCCTTTAATTTTACAACAGTTTTAATGTCCTTATGCACTAATTCTGTCATCTTTGTCATTGCTTGGTCTGCTCCTGTTGGGCAATTTTTCTCCTAATTATGGATTGTATGATTCTGCTTCTTTGCTACATTTTGACTGGATGCCAGACATTGATAATTTTATATTTCGGGTACTAGATTTTTTAGACATTCTTTAAATAATTTTAGTTGTTCTAGCAAACAGATACATCTCTCTCTTTTTTTTTTTTTCAGATACATCTCTTTTATAAATCAGTTTTTGTTTTTTTGTTTTTGTTTTTTTTGCGTTACACGGGCCTCTCACTGTTGTGGCCTCTCCTGTTGCGGAGCACAGGCTCCGGACGCTCAGGCTCAGCGGCCATGGCTCACGGGCCTAGCCGCTCCGCGGCATGTGGGATCTTCCCAGACCGGGGCACGAACCGGTGTCCCCTGCATTGGCAGGCAGACTCTCAACCACTGCGCCACCAGGGAAGCCCTATAAATTAGTTTTAAGATCCACTTTTAAGTTCCGTTAGGGTGGATCCAGTACAGCCTTTAGTCTATGACTAATTTATCTTCACTACAATTGCAATACCTTTTAAGGATTCTATACTCCATGGTACTAGGTCTTTAAATTCTTGTGTTCTTGTTGAGAACACAACCACCATATCTAGTCCTGTATGAGCCTTGGGGAAATTTCCCCAGGTATTTTTTTCCCAGTGGTTCTTTCTCTGGATTCAGGTATTTTCTCCTCATGTATCCATGCTGTTCAGCCAGAGGTTTAAGGGAGCCCCTCTGTAGGTCTCTAGAGTTCTCCTTCTGTCCAGATCCTTTTATTCTGCCATTGAAATTCTAGCCATTGTGGCCTCCCCAAACTTCTACCTCTGTCTCCTCAATTCAGCAAGCCCACTAAGCTGTTTGGTTTCACCCTTCCTGCACTGTGGCCTGGCACTACTCCCCTAGCAGAGAACTGAAGCTCATGGCATTGTTTCCCTTGTCTCAGGAATCACTGATCTGTGCTGCCTATGTTAGATGCCTGAAAACATTGTTTTAGAGATTTTGTTTAGCTGTCTAGTTGGTTGTTGTTTTTTTTTTTTTTTTTGCGGTACACGGGGCTCTCACTGTTGTGGCCTCTCCCGTTGCGGAGCACAGGCTCCGGACGCACAGGCTCAGCGGCCATGGCTCACGGGCCCAGCCGCTCCACGGCATGTGGGATCCTCCCGGACCGGGGCACGAACCCGTGTCCCCTGCATCGGCAGGCGGACTCCCAACCACTGCGCCACCAGGGAAGCCCCCTGTCTAGTTGTTTAAAGGAGAAGGGTAAATGCAAACTGGGCTACTCTACAAAAGCGAGCGAAGTATCTATGATGGTGTGTATGTGAATATTGACTAGAAAGTACTGTAAAGAGTATAGTGACTGAGCTAAACAAAGCTGCTTTTTTTGAATAAATATCTGGTATTATTTATCACCTTCAAATCTTTTACTTTATATTTTTTTCTCGTGGAAAGACTATTTGAAGTAAAGTATTGGTGAAAGATCTACAAGAAGCGGATAAACATGGAGCTTTAGTCATGCAAACCTATTTTCTAATCCTGATTCTACCCCTGTAAGTGGCATAACCTATGGCCACTGACTTAATCCTTCTGAGCTTCCCTTCTTCAAAGGTAAAACAGAAGCTAGCACAATAACCCCACATGGTTATTATGAGGATTAAATGACCATCATTTCTCTGCGGCTTTTATGATGAAGCTTTATTCTGAGATTCATGCAAAATAATGGATCAAGAATTATATGTGAAGTTCTTAGTGGAGTCTTCCCCATAACAGTTACCAAATAAGTTCCTTTCCACTTTCCCTTCCCCTCCAAGCAACAGGAAATTTATTGCATTTGGATTGCAAGAGAATTGAAGGTCTAATTTCTAAAAACCTCTCAAATTTGGGGTATTTTCCCAGGAACATCTTTACTCAAAAGAACAGGCAGATAAACTTGGTTCAATTACTTTATAATTCTGATCTTGAATATGAGACTCCAAAAGCATAATGATGAATTATCCCATTTTTCATTTTGACAGGCTTTCTTCATATCCTTCTCAAACTCTTCTTCCAGGAATCTGGCATATGATTTTGCTTATAGTTGAGCCTATATTTATCCTGCTTTTTATTCCCTGTTTGCTTTTTTTTTAAATTTTTAATTTAATTTAATTTTTTTTATACAGCAGTTTCTTATTTGTTATCCATTTTATACATATTAGTGTATATATGTCAATCCCAATCTCCCAATTCATCACAACACCACACCCGTGCGCCCCCCCAGCCACTTTCTCCCCTTGCTGTCCATGCATTTGTTCTCTACATCTGTGTCTCTATTTCTGCCCTGCAAACTGGTTTATCTGTACCATTTTTTTAGGTTCCACATATATGTGTTAATATACGATATTTGTTTTTTCTTTCTGACTTAGTTCACTCTGTATGACAGTCTCTAGATTCATCCACCTCACCACAAATAATTCAATTTCATTCCTTTTTATGGCTGAGTAATATGCCATTGTATATATGTGCCACATCTTCTTTATCCATTCGTCTGTCGATGGGCATTTAGTTTGCTTCTATCACCTGGCTATTGTAAATAGTGCTGCAGTGAACATTGGGGTGCATGTGTCTTTTTGAATTATGGTTTTCTCTGGGTATGTGCCCAGTAGTGGCATTGCTGGGTCATATGGTAATTCTATTTTTAGTTTTCTAAGGAACATTCATACTATTCTCCATAGTGGCTGTATCAATTTACATTCCCACCAACAGTGCAAGAGTGTTCCCTTTTCTCCACACCCTCTCCAGCATTTGCTGTTTGTAGATTTTCTGATGATGCCCATTCTAACTGGTGAGAGGTGATACCTCATTGTAGTTTTGACTTGCATTTCTCTAATAATTAGTGATGTTGAGCAGCTTTTCATGTGCTTCTTGGCCATCTGTATGTCTTCTTTGGAGAAATGTCTGTTTAGGTCTTCTGCCCATTTTTGGATAGGGTTGTTTGTTTCTTTAATATTGAGCTGCATGAGCTGTTTATATATTTTGGAGATTAATCCTTTGTCTGTTGATTCGTTTGCAAGTATTTTCTCCCATTCTGAGGGTTGTCTTTTCATCTTGTTTGTAGTTTCCTTTGCTGTGCAAAAGCTTTTAAGTTTCATTAGGTCCCATTTGTTTATTTTTGGTTTTATTTCCATTACTCTAGGAAGTGGATCAAAAAAGATTTTGCTGTGATTTATGTCAAAGAGTGTTCTTCCTATGTTTTCCTCTAAGAGTTGTATAGTGTCTGGCCTTACACTTAGGTCTCTAATCCATTTTGAGTTTATTTTTGTGTATGGTGTTAGGGAGTGTTCTAATTTCATTCTCTTACGTGTAGCTGTCCAGTTTTCTCAGCACCACTTATTGAAGAGACTGTCTTTTCTCCATTGTATATCCTTGCCTCCTTTGTCATAGGTTAGTTGACCAGAGGTTCATGGGTTTATCTCTGGGCTTTCTATCACATTCCATTGATCTATATTTCTCTTTTTGTGCCAGTATCATATTGTCTTGATTACTGTAGCTTTGTAGTATAGTCTGAGGTCAGGGAATCTGATTCCTCCAGCTCCGTTTTTTTCCCTCAAGACTGCTTTGGCTATTCGGGGTCTTTTTTGTCTCCATACAAATTTTAAGATATTTTGTTCTAGTTCTGTAAAAAATGCCATTGGTAATTTGATAGGGACTGCATTGAATCTGTAGATTGCTTTGGGTAGTATAGTCATTTTCACAATATCGATTCTTCCATTCCAAGAACATGGTGTATCTCTCCATCTGTTTGTATCATCTTTATTTTCTTTCATCAGTGTCTTATAGTTTTCTGCATACAGGTCTTTTGTCTCCCTAGGTAGGTTTATTCCTAGGTATTTTATTCTTTTTGTTGCAATGGTAAATGGGAGTGTTTCCTTAATTTCTCTTTCAGATTTTTCATTGTTAGTGTATAGGAATGTGAGAGATTTCTGTGCATTCATTTTCTATCCTGCAACTTTACCAAATTCATTGATTAGCTCTAGTAGTTTTCTGGTGGCATCTTTAGGATTCTCTCTGTATAGTATCATGTCATCTATAAACAGTGACAGTTTTACTTCTTCTTTTCCAATTTGTATTCCTTTAATTTCTTTTTCTTCTCTGATTGCTGTGGCTAAAACTTCCACAACTATGATGAATAATAGTGGTGAGTGTGGACATCCTTGTCTTGTTCCTGATCTTAGAGGAAATGCTTTCAGTTTTTCACCATTGAGAATGATGTTTGCTGTGGGTTTGTCGTATATGGCCTTTATTATGTTGAAATAGGTTCCCTCCATGCTCACTTTCTGGAGAGTTTTTACCATAAACAGGTGTTGAATTTTGTCAAAAGCTTTTTCTGCATCAATGGAGATGATCATATGGTTTTTATTCTTCAGTTTGTTAACATGGTGCATCACATTGGTTGATTTGCATATATTGAAGAATCCTTGCATCCCTGGGATAAATCCCACTTGATCATGGTGTATGATCCTTTTAATGTGTTGCTGGGTTCTGTTTGCTAGTATTTTGTTGAGGATTTTTGCATCTACATTCATCGGTGATATTGGTCTCTTTCTTTTTATGTAGTATCTTTGTCTGGTTTTGGTAGCAGGATGATGGTGGCCTCCTAGAATGAGTTTGGGAGTGTTCCTTCCTCTGCAATTTTTTGGAAGAGTTTGAGAAGGACGGGTGTTAGCTCTTCTCTACATGTTTGACAGAATTCCCCTGTGAAGCTATCTGGTCCTGGACTTTTGTTTGTTGCAAGATTTTTAATCACAGTTTCAATCTCATTACTTGGGATTGGCCTGTTTATATGTTTTATTTCTTCCTTGTTCAGTCTTGGAAGGTTATACCTTTCTAAGAATTTGCCCATTTTATTGGCATAGACTTGCTTGTAGTAGTCTTTTAGGATGCTGTGTATTTCTGTGGTGTCTGTTGTAACTTCTCCTTTTTCATTTCTAATTTTATTGATTTGAGTCCTCTCCCTCTTTTTCTTCATGAATCTGGCTAATGCTTTACCAGTTTTGTTTATCTTCTCAAAGAACCAGCTTTTACTTTTATTGATCTTTGCTATTGTTTTCTTTGTTTCTATTTCATTTATTTCTGTTCTGATCTTTATGATTTCTTTCCATCTGCTAACTTTGGGTTTTGTTTGTTCTTTCTCTAGTTCCTTTAGGTGTAAGGTTAGATTGTTTATTTGAGATTTTTTCTTGTTTCTTGAGGTAGGCTTGTATTGCTATAAACTTCCCTCTTAGAACTGCTTTTGCTGCATCCCATAGGTTTTGGATCATTGTGTTTTCATTGTAATTTCTCTCTACGTAATTTTTGATTTCATCTTTGATTTCTTCAGTGATCTCTTGGTCATTTAGCAACGTATTGTTTAGCCTCCATGTGTTTGTGTTTTTTACATCTTTTCCCTGTAATTGATTTCTAATGTCATAGCGTTGTGATCAGAAAAGATGCTTGATATGATTTTAAATTTCTTAAATTTACTAAGGCTTGGTTTGTTACCCAAGATGTGATCTATCCTGGAGGATGTTTCGTGTGCACTTGAGAAGATAGTGTAATCTGCTGTTTTTGGTTGGAATGTCCTATAAGTATCAATTAAATCTATCTGGTCTATTGTGTCATTTAAAGCTTGTGTTTCCTTATTAATTTTCTGTTTGGATGATCTGTCCATTGGTTTAAGTGAGGTGTTAAAGTCCCCCACTATTATTGTGTTGCTTTTGATTTCCTCTTTTATAGCTGTTAGCAGTTGCCTTATGTAGTGAAGTGCTCCTATGTATATATTTATAATTGTAATATCTTCTTGGATTGATCTGTTGATCATTAGTGTCCTTCCTTGTCTCTTGTAACATTCTTTATTTTAAAGTCTATTTCATCTGGTATGAGTATTGCTACTCCAGCTTTCTTTTGATTTCCATTTGTATGGAATATCTTTTTCCATCCCCTCACTTTCAGTTGTATGTCTCCCAATGTCTGAAGTGGGTCTCTTGTAGATGGCATATATATGGGTCTTGTTTTTGTATCCATTCAGTGAGCCTGTGTCTTTTGGTTGGAGCATTTAATCCATTCACATTTAAGGTAATTATATGTATGTTCCTGTTACCATTTTCTTAATTGTTATGGGTTTGTTTTTGTAAGTCCTTTCCTTCTCTTGTGTTTCCCATTTAGAGAAATTCCTTAAGTATTTGTTATAGAGCTGGTCTGGTGGTGCTGAATTCTCTTAGCGTTTGCTTGTCTGTAAAGCTTTTGATTTTTCTGTTGAATCTGAATGAGATCCTTGCCATGTAGAGTAATCTTGGTTGTAGGTTCTTCCCTTTTGTCACTTTAAATATATCATTCCACTCCCTTCTGGCTTTTAGAGTTTCTGCTGAGAAATCAGCTGTTAACCTTATGGGAGTTCCTTTGTATGTTATTTGTTGTTTTTCCCTTGTTGCTTTCAATGATTTTTCTTTGTCTTTAATTTTTGTCAGTTTGATTACTATGTGTCTCAGTGTGTTTCTCCTTGGATTTATCCTGCCTGGAACTCTCTGCGTTTCCTGGACTTAGGTGGCTATTTCCTTTCCCATGTTAGGGAAGTTTTCAACTATAATCTCTTCAAATATTTTCTTGGGTCCTTTCTCTCTCTCTTCTCCTTCTGGGACCTCTATAATGCTAATGTTGTTGTGTTTAATGTTGTCCCAGAGGTCTCTTAGGCTGTCTTCATTTCTTTTCATTCTTTTTTCTTTATTGTGTTCTACAGCAGTAAATTCCACCATTCTGTCTTCCAGGTCACTTATCCGTTCTGCTGCCTCAGTTATTCTGCTATTGATTCTTCTAGTGTATTTTTCATTTCAGTTATTGTATTGTTCATCTCTGTTTGTTTGTTGTTTAATTCTTCTAGGTGTTTGTTCTCTAATTATTCTTGCTCTTTGTTAAACATTTCTAGCATCTTCTCGATCTTTGCCTCCATTTTTTCCCCTAGGTCCTGGATCATCTTCACTATCATTATTCTGAATTCTTTTTCTGGAAGGTTGCCTATCTCCACTTCATTTAATTATTTTTTCTGGGGTTTTATCTTGTTCCTTCATCTTGTACATAGCCCTCTGCCTTTTCATCTTGTCTATCTTTCTGTGAATGTGGTTTTTGTTCCACAGGCTGCAGGATTGTAGTTCTTGCTTCTGCTGTCTGCCCTCTGGTGGATGAGGCTATCTAAGAGGCTTGTGCAAATTTCCTGTTGGGAGGGTCTGGTGGTGGTTAGAGCTGGGTTTTGCTCTGGTGGACAGAGCTCAGTAAAACTTTAATCCACTTGTCTGCTGATGTGTGGGGCTGGGCTCCCTCCCTGTTGGTTTTTTGGCCTGAGGTGACCCAGCACTGGAGCCTACCCAGCTGTTTGTTGGGGCTAATGGCTGACTCTGAGAGGGCTCACACCAAGGAGTACTTCTCAGATCTTCTGCTGCCAGTGTCCTTGTCCTCATGGTGAGCCACAGCCACCCTGTGCCCATTCAGGAGACCCTCTAACACTAGCAGGTACGTCTGATTCAGTCTCCCATGGGGCTACTGCTCCCTCCCCTGGGTCCCAACATGCACACTACTTTCCGTGTGCCCTCTAAGAGTGGAGTCTCTGTTTCCCCCACTCCTGTTGAAGTCCTGCAATGAAATCTTGCTAGCCTTCAAAGTCTGATTCTCTAGGAATTCCTCCTCCCATTGCCGGACCCTCAGGTTGGGAAGCCTGACGTGGGGCTCAGAACCTTCACTCCAGTGGGTGGACTTGTGTGGTATAAGTATTTGCCAGTCTGTGAGTCACCCACCCACCAGTTATGGGATTTGATTTTACTGTGATTGCGCCCCTCCTACCATCTCAGTGTGGCTTCTCCTTTGTCTTTTGATGTGGGCCATCTTTTTGCTGAGTTCCAGTGTCTTCCTGTCAATGACTGTTCAGCAGTTAGTTGTGATTCCGGTGGTCTCTCAAGAGGGAGTGAGAGCACGTCCTTGTACTGTGCCATCTTGAACCAGTCTCCTATTTCCTGTTTTGCTGTTTCCTCCTTTTCTCATATCCTTCACTGAACTTCCTCAGTAATTCATTTGTGATTCCTGTACAATATGCTAGTAACTACCAAATATTCACCTTAACTCTGCCTTTGAGGTTCTTGCTAATATCAATTTAGTTACCCTTTCTCAGAGCTTTATTCCTCAATGTTTCATGACTTTCACCATTACCACCCTATCACTGCAGTCACAAAGACTCAGCATCTTCTAATGTTCTCTTATTTAGGTTTTCACATAACCAAGCCATGATGATCATTCCTTTTTGAGACCTCACTCATAAGAAATGCTTATGAGTGAGGTCTCAGTCATAAGCAAACTACTGCTTCACACAAGTAGCAGCTTGTGGTGAAGTGGAAAGAGCATAGCATGTGTGACCAAAAATCCAAGTTTGAATCCATATTCAAAGCACATTGTGACTTCGGATGAATTCCTTAAACTCTCTGAACTTCAGTTTACTCACCTGTAAAACAAGGGTGATAATATCAAACTCATAGAATTATAAAAATTAAAATTAGATAACCTGTGACGTTCTTGGAGTAATGGGCATACAGGAGATGCTCAGTGACTGTTAGCTTGCTTCCATTCTGTATATTTCTAAATCCCAAGACTCATGATTGGATTTTGGTAAAAACTTTCTGGCATTTTCTTCATTTTTAAATTTTTTCTTTTCCATTTTTATTAGCAGGGAATATTCTCCTGAATGAGGTTGTTGAGGATCAAATGCGAGATATAGAAATTGCAATGGATGCATGTCAGTTAAGATGTATTTGGTTGTCAGTAAAACTATTCAGTACAATATATGTAAATCAAACCATAATGCTGTATGTCTTAAACTTCTATGATGATGTCTATCAATCATTTCTCAATAATACTGGGGAAAGATATTCAAGCTTAAACAGTAAAGAAATGGATTAGTTCATATAAGAAAACAACCAAAGGTAGTGCTGGCTTCTGGGATGGTTAATCCAGCATGTTCTTTCCATATCTCTTTACCTTCAACAACAGTGTTGGTTTCATCCAAAACTAGCTCCCCTCGTGTCAGAAATTGAGGTCATATGCTTCTTTCTTCCTGTCCAACAGGAAAGAGAAATTGGTTTCCTGTACCTTTATTAACCTCCAGCAAACATTTACTCTTATCTCATTGTCCAGAATTGGATCAGAAGCAACAATTGACAAGAGAGAATGGGTTAACTTTGGCCAGACTGGCCCACCCCTTGAATGAAAGAAAATTCCTCTCCTCAGAAGAGGAAGGGTGGGAGGGATATTGAGAGTCAGCTGAGTGTATATGTAAATAATTGTTGACTGAACTTCAGTTATTGTCACTGAATGATTCACATTTCTTGGAACTATATCAATGCTCAGATCATATCTAATAAATAATTGTTGAATAAAGTCCCTATCAAAATCTTCTAATTATTTGCTTCTGTCTTTCTGCCTACTAAGGCTCACTTTCTTCTCCATGTCTAACTTCTCTCTTTTCCCATCACACACTAAGATGGACTCTTAACTTGATCAGGGTTCTTGAATCTTCCACATTTTGTTTTTGTTCATTTTCCAAAGTTGGAATTGATTTTCTTCTCCTCAAAACAATCTATCTCCCTGAGGCCTTCCAAGATCAAACATTTCCAGTTCTAGTCACAGAATCCCAGCAAAACCTCAGCATTCTGGCACATTTCCTTTAATTTTTGGAATACATATAGGTATGTTTCAGCCTTTCTTTCCTGTTCAGTCAATAATAAGACCTGAAGAACTCTGTCTGTTCTAGGCAATGTATGTCCTACACAGGATATGATGTATGGTAGGCATTGGCAGGATAGTAATATTTGAGTGGCATAGAAATCATTGAGATAAAACAGATAGTATGATTAATAAGGCAAATGCTATTGCTTTTACTGTCAAATGCATGGAGTACTCAAACTCTAGGGCGTACCAAATAGACGTGAGTAACTTACTAAACCTTCAGATTGTCTTATTCCATTTCCAAAGATTCTGATTCAGGTCTGAGGTAGTGCTAAACAATCAGCATTTTAATCAAATGTCCCAAATGACTCCCATAATAATTGTATAAACAACATTTGGCTGAATGGGTAGCATTCAACCAATTTCTTCTCCTTACATCAGTACAAGAATAAAGAAGTAAGGCTTCATGGCCAATGCTAAGTTAACGAGTGAATGAATATTCCTGATCCCATGAGTAACTACTAACTAGAATTCCTGGAGTATTAAAAAATATATTTAAAGGAGGGTCAGGGATGGATAGGTGAGGGGAGGCGCAGGGAGAGAAAGTACCAGATAGGAAGGTTGAGTTCTGATAGTGAAGGGCCTTGAATACTATGCTAAGGTGTTTGGATTCTTCTGAAAGCATTAGGGAGGCTTGGAAGGTTTCTGAGCAGGGAATAACACTATATAATTTGTGTTGTAGAAAGCCGACTTTGTCCAAATGTGATGGATTGACCAGAAAGGGGAAACTGGACGCAGAGGAGAAACATACATGATCAAAACCACAAATGGTTTCTTCAGGCCACAGGGACAGGTGAGGTCTCTGGGGCTTGAAGGCCACTGTACCATGACTCAACGTAAGACTAGGACTGTGAGTAATTAGCTATGCTTTCCATTTGGAGCCAAAAGTGATTCATCTCCACGAGGCAAGTGACCACTCCTGGCTGCTCAGTCCAGAAAATAAGTTTCTCAGAGCTGAGACACTCTATGCCAAGGTCCAAAACACAGAGGCAGCCCCAGAAAATCTTTTTCCCCCACTTATGAATCATAATGGAAATTGAAGTTTAAACCTAGTAACTTATAGGGAGCAGCAAATATTTTATACTAACAATATATCATTAGCATCATGTGTTAAGAAAAAATGCTAATATTTTGAAAGAATGGCTGGGGCATACTGTTTATTACACGTAGAGTTTAGGTTAGATTAGAGTAGAGGCTCAGTCTCCCAGAGCTGGCAGTGTCAGGGTCAGGTGTGAGGAAAGCCCTGGGGTTCTATACTTAGAGCTGAGCAAATAGGTCATTGAGGGTGGCCTGGGAAACAGGCTTTCCCCTTATAACAAAAATGTTCTCTGCCTTGGCCACATATCCCCACTGACATTTCTCTTTTATCATCTTTCCAAGGAGTCCACTTGCTGGACAAAATGCTAGATGGTAAAACTGGAGACACCGGAGTTAGTTCTTTCCTTTGGAGAGGGACCAAGGAATGAGGGAAATGGATTCTGTGCCCAGAAAGAAGTCAAGTTGAAGAGCCAGAAGTTATCAGGAAGACGGAGAATATCAAATGGAAAATTAGCTAATTTTCCTACCCTCTTAAATGCTAAAGACAATCTTTTAAAATCTGTGTAACTCAAACTGGTGTCAGCTGTTCCCTAGTTCTCTTCTAGGAGTTTCCATCCAAAGCCCCCCCCTTCCCCCCACCCCCTCCATTGCAGTCTTTACCCCAGCCTTCCTCACATATGCAAATCCACTTCCATCAACACATTAGCAAGAAAGTAGATCTCATGTTCAGGTGAAGCTAAGAGAGAATTTCATCATAAAACCAGCAGCCACCGTTTGAAATATCTCCTTTAGACATTTCTGCAATGTCTCTGTCTATTGAACTGCTGGGAAGGCGACCCCTTTCCCTTTCCCTATGGCTGCAGGTCAGTCTCCTTCCCCTCTCCTCCCTTCCTCTCTCCTCCCCTCTCCTCTCCTCTCCTTTCCCTTCCTCTCCCTTCTCTTTAAGCTGGCAGAGCAATTCTGCTCAAGCCCCTGCCTGCCAATCACTCCTGGTCCTTAGCAAGGCCAAAGGTCCCAAATTTAAAAGGAGAGAATAGTTTTTTTCCCTCTTGTTATTATATCTGCATAACTCTGTTGTTTTACCTATTTTTCCTCTATTTTTGCTATCAGGAAAAAAAGTAAAAGGTAGCTAAGTAAGGAGGGCAGGATTTTCAGTTACATCTGCTGCAAATTATGGGACCGAGGGAAGGAAGCCTCAACATTTCTTTCTCAAGTGGGCTTCAGTGAGTCTACTCTGTGCTGGCCACTGAGGTGAGTGCTGGCATCTCTGTACTCAAGAAACTGCCTGTACAGAAAGGAAGCCCAGGCCGGCTTCCGTATACCTCATATTCTGAACTTTGATATTTCAATTGAGTGTTTCACAGGGGGTCCTCAGGCAACTTTTCCCCAGTGTCCTAACAGCTGTTATGAGAATATATTACCTTTAAAAATTGTTGAAAAGATGACAGATTAGGAGAATTTTTCTCAGGGGTTGAACCACTCTTTTGGCTCTCCACCAGCCATGATTCTGACTATATCACAGTTGTGGAAGAAAGGGAGTATGTAGTTCATACCTCAACTGGTCCTAGAACTAATTTTTCAAGCCACAAGGTAAAGAAGGATCTATCAAGTAGCCTTTACTTAAAGTCTGAGTAATAAACTCATTGCAACTATGGAATCCAAAATGGGAGTTGGAGGTAACGAAGTGGCAGGGCCAGATACGGAATTTGTCGGGCCCAGTGCAAAGTGAAAATGGGGTGGGTGCTTGTTCAAAAAGCAAGAAAATGTGCTATGTGTGTCTTAAAACAGAAAGCCTTTTTTTGTTTCTTCAGCTTGCTATGGTGTTTTTAAAATTTGCTTTAAGTAATGTTTTAAGTAAAGAAAAATTAATAATTTTAATTATTAATATGATGTTTGCCATTCATCTTTATATGGTACAGTGCCATTTTTAGGCGTAAATATAAGAGCATTTGACTCGTACGTGTAATCACCAAAATTACACAATTCATAGCTCATACGTGCATTTTTGGTAAGAATATATGTGAAAACACTGCACAAAACACAACTGTTTTTATTTTCTTTGTCCAAAGATGCACACATTCTTTCTTTTAATTTTTTTATTGACGTATAGTTGATTTACAGTGTTTCAGGTGTACAGCAAAGTGACTCAGTTATACATATATATATATATTCTTTTTCATATCCTTTTCCATTATAGGTTATTACAAGATATTGAATATGGTTCCCTGTGCTATACAGTACATCCTTGTTGTTTATCTATTTGACATATAGTAGTCTGTGTCTGTTAATCTGAAATTCCAGATGTATCCCTCCCCCCGCTTTCCACTTTGGTAACCTTAAGTTTGTTTTCTATGTCTGTGAGTCTATTTCTGTTTTGTAAGTAAGTTCATTTGTATCAATATTTTTTTAGATTCCACAGTAAGTGATATCATATGATATTTGTCTTTCTCTGTTTGACTTATTTCACTTAGTGTAATCTCTAGGTTCATTCATGTTGCTGTGAATGGGATTATTTCATTCTTTTTTTATGGCTGAGTAATATTCCATTGTATATATACACCACATCTTCTTTATCCAGTCATCTGTCAGTGGACATTTAGGCTTACCAATGGTCTTGACCTTTGGCTTAAGGAAAGACTAAAAGGAAAAAGACCTATGGGTTGCCCCATTTTTCCCTTTGCTTCTATGTCATCATTTCTAGCAAAAGTGGTTGGCTAATTCAGGGAAGTAACATTAGTAAGAAAAGATATGAGAGGGTTCTCTGGTCATTGAGTTTCTTAGAACATCATTGCTTTCTTTCTGCGTTCAAAGCATGTTCTTGTTCTAAGGGAAAGCACGGCTGCTTGGGGCTGTCAGCATCCCTGCCCACTAAGGTCTAGACATAACACGTTTAGCTTGTACTCACTTGAGTCTCAATGAACTCCCACACATTGTGAGTCCACACAAATTCTGTGTTCTCAGGGTGGCAAGGAACAGTGGACACACATACTGAGTTATGTGTGCTCTCGAGTGCCCAATTGTCTCATTAGATTTCACTTGTAAAACACAAGTTCAAAAATAAAATTATGAAGAATTTCATAATTCTTCAATTTCAAAAATAAAATTATGAAGAATTTCAAGATGGTGACAGCAGAATATTAAACCAAGTATGAGGCTCTTCTGAGTGTGGGACCCTGTGCAGCTGCACAGATTACATGCCTAGGAGCCAGCCCTGTAAGGGACCATACTGCCTTATCCCTCTCACTCATGGCTATTGGGCACCTGCAAGACCATCTCCTTGGAATTGGAAGAGAAATCTTGCCTTCTCCCTTCTTCCCCATTTCCATGGTTCTTCCTTTCTTTTATCCCTTTTGTCCTTCTCCAAATCTGGCTCTTCTCATACTGGTTGGCAATTTTTCAGCTCCATCTTTTCCTGCAAAAATGGGTTTGAAGTGGTTTGGGAGAAAGATCCCCACTCTAGTAGACTTTCTTCAGGAGGTGTTTTAGAAAAAGCAAGTACAGTATGTTGAGGAAAAGGGTATTTTATGATTTTTTGGAGTGTATACTGTATTTGGAATCACTGATATAGGTAACGAAGAACCAAGACGATTTAAAATAGAAAAGGAAATTGAAAATAGGAAATGTTTCATTTTAGCAAAGTCTTTCTGGTATATAGCATGGACTTAAATTGGAGGAATATGTAATAAATCATAGAGGCTAGTTAAAAGGAAGCTATTCTATAACCCTTGTAAAATGACAGTTGCCCAAGACTCCAGTATTGAATGACACTGTGATCACTTGATTTCACTTATATGGTAGGAATAGAGGAGTTGAGAATTATTTAGTTGACAGCTTTAGGACTGGGGAAAAATCTCTTTCACCTAGAAGTGGCTGATGGAAGAAAGGAAACAGAAAACATGTGAGCAACTCTTCTTGGAACTTGAGAGAAGAGGCTGTCTGAACCGGTAGACCTGTTCTTCACAATGTCTATTGGAAGCTGTGGCCCCTTGTGAGGTTACATAAGCTTGGGGGTGGCACTGGAGCCTATTGTATTGAAAAACACTGTGAATCTCCTGGGATATAAGTTTTCAAGTTAAAGACCCTCTCTGCCTACTTCCAGATTGAGTTGTTTCTCTACAGTATTTTTACACTTCTTCATAGTGGCTCAACCTAAGGATGTGAGAAAGTAGGAAGAGAGAGTCATTACCATTCCTTACAAACTATGAACATGCTTGGTTCTTGAGAGTCTGCTTTCCCGCCCAGACAACCAAATTAATGGAATTCTTTGTTCTATCCCATGAAAACAAAGAATCTTAGCAGAAGCTGTTCCGTGTAAGTTCTGACTCTACCTGGGTATTTTGGTCTTGGGTTTGGGTTTTCTGATTTGGTCTGGGTCTATCTTCATATCACGATACAGGAAATTCAGGGGGATTTCTTGGGATAGTTACCTGCATTTGGCTTGTGAAGTTGCTTCTTATTTGAATTAGAGCCACATGTGGAAGACTGAAGGCACTGTTGGACTCTTGTTATCACACATTTGGATTTTAAGAAAGTTTAGATAGCTTGTTTTATATAATAGTGTCAGGATAAATGGAAACAAAACTGTGAATGCTTCGTGTTTTCTTTTAGAATTCTTCATGTTTCCTTTTAGAGTGGCAACTCTTTCTTATCGTTAGCGTGGTGTAAACACTGCTGAAGAAATAGCATATGCTTGCTACCTCATTTGGAAATCCCCATGTGCAGATTCCAAGTTAACATTTTTAAATGAATAAATACAAGTAAATCAAGCTCTAAAAGTTAATGTATTTTTAAATTAAACTTTTAAATGTGTAAATGAGTCCAAGCCTCTTTTCATAACTTGATGACCTAAAACACTTTTAAAAGTTACATTAGGGAGTTAATGCAGCTAGAAGGACACTTAATGTGGTTTTCTCGAGAGGCTGATATTCTCAAATCTAGAAGTAAAACTAGAATTTCAGCAAAATGAAATTGTATTATATTATTATTGTCATTTTTAATGGAATAAAAAATGAAATGCATTCATTCTTACGAAAGTTTTCCCAAACCATGTCCCAAAGATACTCCACCTACAGACTGATATTAGAGATTAGATAGTACTTATCTTTTTCCACAGTCAGTTCTATTCAAATATTTCAAAATCCTTTTGAAATTGCTTTACAATGTAAGTTAAAGATATTCTTTTGACTATGGTATACTTAAATCAACATTTTTTAAAAGTCTTATTATACTTAGTTGGCAAGCAACACAACAATCAAATAAAGGTAGACAGAGGACCTCACTTCTTATTCCACCCAGGCATCGGTAGCTTGCAACACCAGACTCTGATTATGCTTATACTTTGTTTGCCAGATCCTCCTGAAAGTGTCTTATTGTTTTACACCATCAGCACAGCCCCTAGCAAAGTTCTTTACAAACTTTTAAAGACTGCTAAGCTGACAGGCATTTACTCACCCCATCTCTGTAAGAACCCTAGGGTATGACTGACAAGAAAAACTACCTGTCTGTGTCTCTCTTTCTCTTTCTCACTTGCTCTGATTTTCTCATTTTCTCTCTTTCTTTAACAAAGCAGATGCCCACTAAACTTGATCCCATGTGGTCCTGTTTGAGAAAAGAAGGGGAAAAAAATTAAAATCAAGTCTCACTAATTAGAGGAAAATTGTGTGTAAATAATTGAAAGGCCTTTTCATTCTTATGGTTGACATTTCTACCAAGGCCTTAATTGACTGTTGGGTCTAAAGGGTTATGTGCTTTTTTTAAGTGACATGTGCTCCTGGCCAAGTACTGGCTGGGACACACTCTGAGTAGTTTTAGATCACCAGCAGCTCTTGCTATTTTAGTCTGTGTCACTGCTTGAAGTTGTAATTAATTTGAATGATCCTAAAAATGATAATTATGACAGTTCTGATATTCGATAAGAATAACTTACATTCAGTCTTACTAAGAAAGTCATGGAGCATTTAGCAGAAGGGCAAAAAAATCTATACGGTGCCAACGAATATCTCACAGAGAAGCAGACAGCAGAAGCCTCCACAGGGCTTAACTTGTCCTTGTAAGTAATTTGCGAATTTTTTCATGCTTGCCAATTAACTGTGTTCTGCACTTTAATTATATCTTCGATCAGTAATAATGTATGTCACGTTTGTTTTTGTTTTTAATCTAAACATTTTTAGCCAATGCCAATTTTAGCTCATTCTTGTACAAATAATATTTATAAATGACATATATCATACGAATGATATTTGCACCCATAGAGCACAGTATTTCATTATTTTCCTCTACTAAATCAACATGATTTTAAAAAAAAACAACAACCACCTAGTACTATTGTTAGATTTCTCTTTCTCTTTTGCTCCCGATTTCTTTTCTTCTTTTAATTCAGTTTTTCTTGTAATGGCTAAATTTCTTGACAGGTGTTCTCATTCTTCAAACCATAAAAAGAAAAAAAATGTATAAAGAAAAGGGTTAAGAAATTAATAGTGAATGTCTAAGATGTTGAAGTATGATCTTTTTCTGATTTATTGGGTCACTCAAATTGCGAACATTGAAACATAGTATTTTGTATGTGTAAACAATGATCTTCAGTGCACGGATACATTTTTGTAAGGTATCTGAAAATTACTCAAGAATTGTATGTTTAGTATGTGTCTCTATTTAGTCAATAACAGGTTTTACAATAAATTATGTCTTAGAAAAGCAGTTATGTCGCTTCTTAGAGTTATAGGTGCATGATTAAAGGAAATGCAATGTAATTTAGAGCCAGAAGTTCTGTATTTAAATATTAACTGTAGTCTGTTCAGCAGTTGGATTTTTGATCAATTATTTTCTTTGAACTTCACGTTATCTATAAAATGAGGATAATTAATAATAATAATCTACTCTACAGAGTTGTAATGAGGACCAAATAAGCACAAGAATATTAAAGTGTACATTCATAGTTTGTATAAACAATTCGTCAAGAATTAGTATTCTAGTCTATAAAAATTGTTTCTTGCTTAATAGTGTTCAGGGGGAAATGACTAAATAAGTAAAGAGGGGAAAAAAGTCTAAACTACTTCCTTTTTGTTTCCTTATTGGTTTTTCATTGCTAATTTTTTCATATTTATTTTAGAAAAGTTGATAAGCAGGAATACTACTTTACTATGCCTTTAACAAGTAAGCAGCAGTTGTGAGGAAGTAATGAGTTCTGAATTTAAAGGACTGTGTCCTGTTTTCACCTCTTGCTAACTTGGTATAGTCAGAGTTCCTTGTGCTGCGTCCTCATTCTGGTTGTCCATCTATAAAATGGGAGCAGTAAGTGTGGAAAATCTAATCACCCACCTATACTGTTCCTGGCGCTCCTGAACCACAGATGGGCAGCTCATCTAAGTGGCCAGGAGGATGCAGGTGTGCCAGGGAGTGCCCCGCTCCCCTCCCTGATCAGAGTCCCAAAGGAGCTGGGGCCCCCAATGGCAGGTCAAGTGCCACGTCTCACACTGGGCACTGGACACGCTGAGAGCTGACCCCTGTGCACCCGGTGGTTCAGGTTCACTTTCTCAGGGCTGTGGGATTGGGAGAAGAGGAAAGTTACTCCCTGGCAGCCCTCCTCTCAGGCATGGCATAGCCACTCTCCTAGAAACATTTCAAGGCGTAAGGGTACCAGTACCTGTTCTTTATACTGCGCAGGATGTCGTGAGGCTGACGTGATCCTGGGTATCGTGTGTGTGCATGTGCTACTCCTCCTTGGAGAGAAGTAGTTATAAGCTTTTTGTTGTTGTTGTTTAATTGTTGTTGTTGTCTTCTTTTTCCTCTGGGAGAAATTGTTTACTTGCCTCTTGTTCCATGATTTTTTTTTTTTTCCTGGTAATATGAGCAGATTTGTGCTTCTAGGAAGAAAGAGAGAGGGAGGGAGAGAGAGAGAGAAAGGAAGGGAGGGGGAGGAAGAGAGGAAGGAAAGAAGAAAGGAAGAAAAGGAAAGGAAAGAAAAGAAAAAAAAAAAGAGTTGCACCAGTATAATATGTACATAATAGGCTCTAAATGAGAAGAAAATTTTGTATTTATTCTACGGACTTGTATTAAGCATACTTTAGAATCTGATGTTTCTTTCTCCAAAGTGAATTTCTACGTAGTATTAACTTCAAGTTTTAAAAAAAACTGCACACGCCCGAAAGTAATATTTTTATTTAGATGAAGGCATCATCTTTTGTTTCCCCTTTAGAAAGCTAATAAAACCCTCTTAATTAAAATTTGATATATTTTAGTGGTAAAAATATTATTCTAAGTTATACCTTTGAATTAATACTTCTTCAAAATACTCTTCAGAATATAAGCAGCCCATAGGTTATATGGAAAAAAAGAGAAGCTAAAATGCTATGGATTTAGGATTTTTAGCTGACATTTTACTTCTTACTCCCCCAACCCTGTTACTTTGTTTTACAAATACTTATTAATTTAGATTTGTAATATGAGTTAGTGTGGGTTATTAATTTAGATTTGTAATATGAGTTAGTGTGGGTTGCCTAGATTTTAACTAGATATTAATTATGTTGTATTTTTTATGGTATCTATGTCCCATACATGAATGTCTTGAATATTCTGAAGTAAACGTGTTTTTAAAACATCCTGTTATTAAAAATATATCAGCTATATGTTTCAACAATTTCCTTTTTTAAGAGTGCAGTCCATGCCTCTAAATTCAATTTTACTTTCTCCCTACATTCCATTTGTATTTCCTTCAAATCACATTGCCTTGTATGCTTTCTCTCAAGCTTACCTACAATAAAGCCTTCTGTTGTCTAAGGGTCATTCCTACATGAATCATGCTCTGTCAAAATTTTGAGGTTTATAAATGTTCAGTTAATTGAGCAGTCTGACCAGCTGAATACTTGTAAGTCCTTTATAATATCTTTCAACACTTCAAAACTTTGGCCCACTTAAGACTCCAGAATCCCAGAGCAAATGGGACAAGTCATTCGCATGGATTCTTGCTGATAAAACTAAGAACATGCTTATGCATTTCTCAGAATTTGTAATAAAGTAAATGTAGGTCTACTGTTAAATGTTTATTTTTGAACTGTGTCTATGTTATGCCATAACAAGGGGTTGGAAAGTGAAAAACTTATCCAATCAGCCAACTATTTGGACTTCATATTAAACACTAACTTGACTTTTTTTTTCTCACTAATTGGATGTTTTGGCATCGTGAATGCTTATAGTTTCTAAGAAAGGAGTCAGTCTCTCCCTCTCCGTCCTCCAATTATTTTTTTCTCACAGTGATGTGATACTGAAAATGAATGCACAAATAAGTAATTATAACTTACATGCCAGCTCCAGCCCACCCCAATTGTCTTCCTAAGATTCTGTGCATTCCTGGGGGACATATATTTTCATGGTCTCTTCTGGCCTCAAGTTCCAGATTTCACAGGATTCTGAGTCTCACTCCGTATCAGTCCCATCCTTTCTGCTCTGCATCAATTCAAACATGGAACTCAGCCCTTTTCCTTCATTCCTTCAAAAAAAAAATGCAAATCTGCTCACAAAAAGTTAGCTTTCAGTGTGGCTGACTTTACTGAAAGCTTGGCAAGACTAAGGCAGTTAACACACACAATTCTTCATATTGGTGATTTCTCTACTTAAAAGTATGTTGACCCAAGTCATATATCACATGGACTGAACACCTTCTTCTCCTTTGTAGGATAATTCCTCTTCTCTCTAACCAACCTCCAACTCAGCTCTGAGTTTCCAGGGCACATGTAAAGACTCACTAAGTCGTCTTCTAAACATCTACTCTAGGTATTACGCTTTCTCTGTCCTTCACCAATCTCTACAAGGGGAAGTGAGGAGTACAGAAAACTTTTACTCCACCCTTAAGAAATATTCATGCCCCCAACACACACACAGACACACACTTACAACACAAGTGCACGCCACTCACCCCACACTCACACCCTGTAGAAAGCAGAAGTATCTAGAGTCAGTTTGGATTTTAAGCAAAAATTCCCCTTGGATACATTTATATCAATGTTTAAAAGCTCTTACTTGCTATAGATGTATAATATTTCAGTGGAAACTCTTGTTCTCCAAGCTGACCCTTGCCTGTCCCATATCTAGACACACTGACCTTCCTTCTGTTCCTTGAAGGGCAAGCTCATTCCTTCTGTATGAATTTTGCATCTCCCTATCTTTGTGCCTCTCAGCATAACTGATTTGTTCTCATGATACATGCTTTAGCCCAGGTTTCTCCCTTTTGTAAGTGACCGTCCAATCTATAACAACCTCTTCGCAACCCACAGTCACATCACCCAATATTCTCTATAAAAATCACTGTTTTATTTCTTTAAAAGAAATTATCACACTCTGAGATTATCTTTATTTTTTTATTTAAACATTGTCAATTGTCTATCCTTGAGGAGAGGGTCCTCTTTTCTATTGTTTACTGCTGTACTTCAGGACCAGAAAATGTGGGTGATACTCAGTAAGTGCTTAATATATTTCTAAAAATAAATAATTGTGTCTATTGTTAAAAATGAAAAAATTGAATTTGCTTAATAACTTTAAAAAGTATAACTTATCTAATATATTTTAAAGGACACATCACATTATCTGTCCCATGATAGTTAACATGAATTGAGTAATAATTATAATTATTACTGTAACCAGGACTTCCTGAGGTTAACCTGATGGTAAAGACCACCATTTACTATGCTCATATTTAGAATTCAATGTTCAGAAGAAATAGTATTAGCCTGGGAATTAAAACAGCCTCATTAAAGATTAGCATCATGGAATTCTAACCCAATCCTCTCATTTAACATTTGTGGCAACTGAGACACAGAAAAACTATCTTGCCCAATATTAATGGCATTAAGTCTGGAATTCAGGTTTCTTGAGTCTCAGATGACTAATTTTCCCTGTAAACCATGTCCCCAGTCCTAATCTAAGAGTAATCAGTTACTTCATGTTTTCATTTATAGAATAAGCAGGTGAAATTAGATGATCTCTCACCATTTGCAGTTCAATTACTCTCTTTCTTTCTTCCCCTCTGTTCATCAGTTATTCTGCAACTTGACTGGAAGCAATCTCCTTACGTTCTCATTCTTATTGTCAAGATCCTACTCAGTGATACCTTGAGTCCCCAACAACTCTAAATGTCTGTTACTCAGGGGTATTGGTGCATCTGACTGGCTGTTGCTGATACACAGCACAGCAGACTTGCAACTGCTGAATCTACACAAGTAGAAAAATAAGGATGCTTGACCATTTGCAAGCACTTCATTGAGGACTTCCTGAGTATCGGAGAATAAGGCACAGCCAATCAAACGTAATGATATAAGGTCAATTACGGTAAAATCAAAGTTAAAGTTGCAATTAATATAGAACAAGGTTAAAATTAAAGCACCTTAGGATGAAATTGTTAGGGCTTTTTTGTAACCAATGTATTTGATTCTGAATTAAATTGCCTTGTTCATCTTGTGGGGGAAGTATCTTGTATGTTTCCTCTCTTCTCAATGGTATTGGTTTTTTATTTCAAATGAAGCAGATTACCTATAAACATATATATGTATATGTATATATATACATATACATATATATATGAATAATACAGACTAGAAATGTTTCTCATTCACTGGTGTAAAAGTCCTTGGATAAATCAAATTTAGCCTGCCTTAATTATATTGTTACCCAATCTATATATTTTATATATTTTAATACCTCACAAAAGGTTAGCTCAAAGTTTTCTGCAGTTTAAACGTTTTTTTGAGAAGGAAACTGGATTGAAGTTAATTATCTAAGCTAGTATGTGAATTTAGAAACTTTAATTTTCCTATGTTTTAGAATTTTCAGATACACTAAGGAATTTAACATTTTTTTAATGTACTATCTTTGTGCCTAATGAGGAGTTTCCCCACTCTGGTTGTACAAGCATGAGGAAAGAGAGATAATGACTTGTCCTATACACAGCCATATAATCCCTTACCTGTTCCCTCCGTTTCTCTGCAGTGTCTAGAGCATTTGGTTAAATCAGCCTTGGTCTAACTGTTGGAAAACAGTAAGGAAGTGAATACAGGAAGTAGTAGAATGGGATAAAATATTGGGGCCAAAAACCTGAAGTGTATTTCAGAGGAAAATAGAACAATCCGAGATTTACTATGTTCATATAACACAATACTCAGTGTTAATCTGGGATCTGTGGACTCTCCTGGAACATTCAAGGGAATCCATACATCTCCCCAATTTTATTTTATTTTATTTATTTTTTAATTTTTTTTTCTTGCACCATCCCCATCCTGAAAGAATATATAGTCCCATGGAGAATACACATACGAACAAAGAATGGGGGAAAAGCTCTGAGAAAGAGTGCACTGGGTTGCAAGTGGGCATGTTGGTGTAATAGGGATTCCTCTTTTTATCTGGACCCTCCTCTTGTCCTTGGAGGAAAACAAGGACAGAGCCTTGTGGCATGACACTAGAAACCCTTCTTCTGCAGTTTTACATCCTCCCAGTGTACGTCCTTTGGATGCTATGCTCAGCTGTTTGGGAATCTACCCACCTGTACTTTTTTTTTTTTTTTTACATCTTTATTGGAGTATAATTGCTTTACAATGGTGTGTTAGTTTCTGCTTTATAACAAAGTGAATCAGCTATACATATACATATGTTCCCATATCTCTTCCCTTTTGCATCTCCCTCCCTCCCACCCTCCTTATCCCACCCCTCTAGGTGGTCACAAAGCACCGAGCTGATCTCCCTGTGCTATGCAGCTGCTTCCCACTAGCTATCTACTTTACGTTTGGTAGTGTATATATGTCCATGCCTCTCTCTCGCTTTGTCACAGCTTACCCTTCCCCCTCCCCATATCCTCAAGTCCGTTCTCTAGTCATCTCCCAAATTTTAATGTAAAATAGTGAGTGTGCATTTTTTGGGAGGCGAGAGACAACCCAAACTTTTCATCGTATTTGCAAGGGGGTCTGTGCCCTCAAAAAAGGCTAAGAAGGACAATATCACCAGGTTACCAGACAACAAGCACCATAAAAATGGAAAAGAGTTAATTAATATAAATGAACATCTCTCCTTTCCCATCTCCAATTAATTATATTTGACATTTTTCATTTTCAGACTTGGAAATCATATCTGACCTTAGGGCTGTACAGCTGAAGTAGATGAGGATACTTCTGTGACAATTTAAGGAAGAGAGCTTAGGATGAGTAAAAACTAAGAAAGTAAATTTATTAGAAAAGAAAATTGAAAATAAGGTTTGCCTAAATGGTAAAATAATAATTTATTTTACACGTAGATAACTTTAATATAAAGATTTAAAGCAACTGTTTTTCATCCCCTATTAGTTTGTTTTCATTGGTAACAACAACCAGTATTTGTAGAGAACTTACCATGTGCCTTCAATTGTGCATAAGCATATGTTTTTATATTGAGTTCTCATAATGAACCAATGGAAGAAGGAAATATTTCCCTTAATTTTTCAGACAAAGAAATTGTAATTATCCTGGCAGCTCAGGAAGGACTTCCAACAAGAGACAACATGATGCCAAATTTCCAAGTGTCAGTGTGTGTATTTTGGGAGGGATGTGGAGTTCAGGATGGAAAGGAGTGAATAAAGGGGCTGGGGAAGGAGCAGAGTAGGAAGAGTGACAGCCAAGTTAGATGCCATTTAGGTATGTAGAATCTACTCTTGAGAGCAACTTGAACAGAAGAGACTGATGAGGAAGGCTTTAAAATTTTGTCTTCGGAGATCTGCAGTAGAAGAGAGTTCCATTGAATCACGATGAGGCTCTACACCAAAGCTGGGAGTGAACACATTTTGGAATTTTTTCAAATTTCTTCCAGCTTTATTTAATTCTTCAAAAACTAAATCTTAAGTCTCCTTAAGCAAAATGAATGTTCAGAATTTATAAATAGGTCAAGAATAGTCAACTATCTTAAGAAATTTCTTTTCATTGTTTTGTAAGAAATCTTATCAACTCTTCCAGGGCAAGGAGACATGGAAAGGAAATGTGTTGACCCTGAAGATTCTAGGGGGAGGATATGGTGATACTGCATCCCTCAAAACAGCGACAACCATCTTTAAAATATGAAATAAGCCCATGGGTAGATTTGAGAACTTACTAAAAATATATTGTAAAGAACCCAGACATTTCAGTTCCAAGTATATATCCAAAAGAATTGAAAGCAGGAGCTTTAAGAGATATTTGTACACCCATGTTCATAGCAGCATTATTTACAATAGCCAAAAGGTAGAGGCAACTCAAGTGTCCACTGATGGATAAATGAATAAGCAAATGTGTATATGCATACAATGGGACATTATTCCTCAAAAAGGAAGAAAATTCTGACACAAGCTACAACATGAATGAACCCTGAAGATACCATGCTCAGTGATAAACCAGCTACAAAAGGACAAATTTTGTGTGATTCCACTTATATGAGGTATCCAGATTAGTCAAATTTATTGAGACAGAAAGTAGAATGTACTTTCTGGTACCGGCACGAGTGGATAATGAGCAGTCTTTTTTTTTTTTTTGCGGTACGCGGGCCTCTCACTGTTGTGGCCTCTCCCGTTGCGGAGCACAGGCTCCGGACGCGCAGGCTCAGCGGCCATGGCTCACGAGCCCAGCCGCTCCGCGGCATGTGGGATCCTCCCGGACCCGGGCACAAACCCACATCCCCTGCATCGTCAGGCGGACTCTCAACCACTGCGCCACCAGGGAAGCCCTGAGCAGTCATTTTTTAATGGGTCCAGAGTTGCAGTTTAGGAAGATAAAAATGGTTTTGGAGATGGACGGTGGTGATGGTTGCACAACAGTGTAAATGTACTTAATGTCACCGAACGGTATACACTTAAAATGATTAAAATGGTAAATTTTATATTATGTATACTTTATCTATCAAAGAGAACAGAGCATAAGTTAATTTATTTGATAATTTTAAGGCTGATTTCTATTCCTAGTCTTTAAATACATGAGTGCAATTAAAATCCCTTCTGGATAAGGCTGGGTTAAAAAGTATATATTTGTAAAACATAGTAGGTACTAGACTTACATATGAGAAATCAATATAAATGTTTTGCCTTAAATTCTTGTATGTTATATAGCTTGATTTAAATATACCTAAGATATTATATGGTGAACATTATATATCTTTTGGTTATTTATTGAGTACAGTCAACTTAGAATTTCATTATCCAAATTGAAAATGTTGTTTGACATGGTTGATGACTAGTGGCTTATGTGGTAGGAAAATATTTTACTGGGAACTCTTGACTAGTGGGAAGGCCAATAAGATGTATTATCAACACTTTAAAATGGTGGTATATTCACAGAGTGCACAGTCTAATAGATGGCTAACAATTTGACAAATATAAGTTTTTAAAATTAAGTACACTGGAATGTCTCTATAATGTTTTCCAGGGATCTGGGGTTTTTTCAGTGTTACATGATCCTCTTTGGGTCCTTAGCCAGCTCTTTAAAAAATGAACGCTAGCTGCAGGAAAATGTTAAATGGAGGCATACTGTGATGAATTTCACTGTCTAGTATTTATTTTAAAGGGTTTAACTTAATATACAACACAGTGAAACTTTGCTTTCTCATACATAATGCATTAAAAATTTTAGTCCCTTAGAAAACATTGCCAGTGAAATTACAGTGAATAACAAATCCATATATACTTAGAGCTAGGATTTTTTTTGGTAGAGTTTATTTTTTCATAGCTGTCTTGAATGGATATTTTAAACTTAAATGGGTTCCATTTCTCCTAAAATAAAGCATCTTTAGAGGAGAAATTTTAAGGGAACAGATGAAATTTCATTACCATGCATGTGGTCACACCTTGTCAGAATTTAGGTCCTAAATTTCACTGTGATATTGATATTTGCACACATTTAAAGTGACATTATTTGGCAAAAGAACAAGTATCTAGTTTGAGTTAGTGGTGCACATGGCAATGACTAACCACGTACTACGAGGTTAAAACAATTTTTTAAATCACTTGTTAATGTGATAAGACCAGCTCATGTTTTTCCTAAGCTCATTTTCAATTGGCTTTTTTGTTCAGCCAATAGGTGAATAAATGTTTGCAATTGACAGATGTATTCTTTACTCAAATAGAAAGGGCAGGAGCGTGAGATATTAACTGGAAAAGAGTGATTCACACCTTCATGGACATAAATCCCCTATTTTAAAATTGAGTAGTGCTTTTAGTATAACTTACCCTAGTTTGACTCTAAACCAAGGATTCCATCTACATGAATGGACTAATGAAATTGATCTTGTTGGAAAACGTATTTCTGGAAGAATTCTGTTCTAAAGAATAATTTATTGGGTATAAGTTATCTTAGAATTCCTCTTCCTTCTCCCTGTAACTCCCTATAACTCTTCCTCTCTCAACACATCACCCCACAAAAAAAAGAAGCAGTGAAGGGAGGGGGAAGGGTAAGCTGGGATGAAGTGAGAGAGTAGCATTGACATATATAAACTACCAAATGTAAAATAGATAGCTAGTGGGAAGCAGCTGCATAGCACAGGGAGATCAGCTCCGTGTTTTGTGACCACCTAGAGGGGTGGGATAGGGAGGGTGGGAGGGAGACGCAAGAGGGAGGAGATATGAGGATATATGTGTATGTATAGCTGATTCACTTTGTTATAGAGCAGAAACTAACATAACATTGTAAAGCAATTATACTCCAATAAATATGTCAAAAAAAAGAGAGATTAAAAAAAAGAAGCAGTGAAACTAAATAGATTCCACCAAATGCTTAAACTTTACCTTTCTCATTAGTCTCATTCTATAGTGATGCTCTTAACAATTAATGAGTCTTTTGTATATGGAACTTAGTAGGTATTTAACAGCCTCCATTTTGATTTTTCTTAATTTTTTATAGATTGACATTGTCAATGATTATTAATGATTATCATTAATAATGATTATTAATGTTCTTAATGATCATTAATGATTATTTAATACATCACATTTTTGGTTTTGTTTGATCACTTGAAAAATTAAAGCTTGCCATGGTTATGGTCATTGTTGCTATGTAGTATATCCAAATTGTGTCTTCTGTTCTTCATCTCATTTTTCCTCCTTCTCGTCCTCCCTCCTTTCTACCCTTCTAACACAGAGCAAACTCTGAAACCTTCTTCACTGCTCTGCCTCATAGGAGCTATTCTCTGTTGGTCCTCATGAAGTCTTACCCTCTGCATGCAGAGTCCAAACCATGGCCAAGGAAGCAATAGAAGCCCCATGCACACTTATCCCCACCCATCTGAGTAGCTCCCTCAATATTGGGAACCTGCCTCTCAAATTTCACCTCCTTCTACACCTCAGAAGTCAGATAACTGCCTCCTCTGCTACACAAAATTACTTTGTTCCATTACAGCTCCATCTTCATACGCTCGAGAAGAGATGAATCTCATCTCATACTTTTCCATTCGCTCAAAAATGGAAGTTCTTTACCACCTGTTGCCCAATGCTTCAGAAGTCTCTATCACAAATTTTATCCATGTTTACAGTGATTAACAGTGGGAAAATAATTCTCTTAGCAATTACTGTATTGTGATCAGAATAAGAAATCTTATAGAATTCTTTTAAAAAGTTTTTTTAGATATGTCACACGTCATAAAATCCACTCTTTTAAACTGTATAATTCAGTGGTTTTTAGTATATTCATAAAGTTATACAACCATTACCACTATCTAATTCTAAAGTGTTTTTCAACACCAAAAAAAGAAACCCCATATTCGTTAGCAGTCACTGCCCATCATTTTGTCCCCTTGGGCCCTGGAAACCAATAATATAATACTTTTTTGTCTCTACAGATTTGTCTATTTAAGACATTTCATATAAATGGAACAAAACAATATGCCGTTCTTGTGACTGGCTGCTTCTATTCAGTGTAATGTTTTCAAGGTTCATCTGTGTCGCAGCATTTACAGATACCTCGTTACCTTATATTGCTAGTATTCCATTGTGTGGATATATCACATTATTTATCTATTCATCAGGTGATGGTCATTTGGGATGTTTCCACTTTTTTGCTATTGTGAATAATGCTGCTATCAACATTCATGTAAAAGTTTTGTGTAGACACATGTTTTCATTTCTCTTGGGTATCAATCTAGGAGTTGCATTGCTTGGTCAAATAGTAATGTTATGTTTAACTTTTTGAGAAACTACCAGGTTGTTTTCCAATGAAGCTACACCATTTTCCATGCCCACCACAGTGTAAGGGTTCCAATTTCTCCACCTCCTGGCCAATGCTTGTTATTTTCTGCCTTTTTGATTACAGCCATCCTAGTAGGTGTGAAGTGGTATCTCACTGTGGCTTTAATTTGCATTTTTCTGATGGCTAATGATGTTGAGTATCTTTTCCTGTGCTTATTGGCTTTTTGTGTATCTTCTTTGGATAACAGTCTATTCATATTCTTTGTTTTTAATTGGCTTTTTAAAAAATTACTGAGCTGTATTTACATGTTCTTGATACAAGTCCCTTCTTAGATATATGATTTGCAAATTTTCTCCCATTCTGTGTGTAGTTTTTTCACTTTCTTGATGGTGTCTTCTGAAGTTCAAAAGTTTTTAATTTTGATGATTTCCAGTTTACCTTTTGTTGTCCTACTGCTGTTGCTTGGGGTTTCGGTATCATGTGTAAGAAACAACTGACAAATTCGTGTTCACAGAGATTTGTACCTTTGTTTTCTTCTAAGAGTTTTATAGTTTTAGCTCTTACATTTGGATCTTTCATCAATTTTCAGTTAATGTTTGTATATGTTGTGAGTTAAGGGTACAACTTCATTCTTTTTTATGAGGTTTCTAGTTATCCCAGCTCCATTTGTTGAAAAGACTATTCTTCCCCTTTTGAAATTGAAAATCAACCTAAATTGAAAATTTAGGTTGACTGAAAATCAACTTATCATATAGAGGGTCTATTTCTGGACTCTCAATTCTATTTTATTAGCCTTGATATCTGTATTTATGCTAATGCCACCCTGTCACAATTACTGTAGCATCATAGTAAGTTTTCAGACGAGGAAGTGTGAGTCTTCCAGCTTTGTTCTGTTTTAAGATTGTTTTGGCTGTTTTGGGTCAGTCGCCTTACATATAAATTTTAGCGTCAGCTTGTCAGTGTCTGCAGAACTGCAACAACAGCAAAAACAGCTGTAATTTTCATAGGGATTATATTGAATCTGTAGATCATTTGGGGACGATTGTAATCTTAACACTATTAAACCTTTTAATCTATGAATGTGGATGTCTTTCCATTTATTTAAGTCTTTAATTACTTTCCACAATATTTTCTAGTTCTCAGAGTTAGAAGTTTTGTGTTTTTTTGTTAAATTTATACTTATGTATTTTATTCTATTGTAAATAGAATTATTTTCTTAATTTCGTTTTTGATTTGCTCATTCCTACAGTATAGAAATATAATTGGATTTTATGTATTGATCTTGTATCCTGAAACCTTGCTGAAATTGATTATTGGTTCTAATCATTTTTAGTAGACTCTTTAGGAATTTCTATATGTAAGATCATGTCATCTTCAAATAGAGATGGTTTTACTTCCTCTTTTCCAATCTAAATGCCTTTTTTAAAAAATATCTTTATTGGAGTACAATTGCTTTACAATGGTGTGTTAGTTTCTGCTTTATAACAAAGTGAATCCGCTATACATATACATATATCCCCATATCTCCTCCCTCTTGCGTCTCCCTCTCACCCTCCCTATCCCACCCCTCTAGGTGGTCACACAACACTGAGCTTATCTCCCTGTGCTATGCAGCTGCTTCCCACTAGCTATCTATTTTACATTTGGTAGTGTATACATGTCCATGCCACTCTCTCACTTCATTCCAGCTTACCCTTCCCCCTCCCCGTGTCCTCAAGTCCATGCTCTACGTCTGCATCTTTATTCCTGTCCTGCCCCTAGGTTCTTCAGAACCATTTTTTTTTTTTTAGATTCCATATATGTGTGTTAGCATACGGTATTTGTTTTTTTCTCTTTCTGACTTACTTCACTCTATATGACAGTCTCTAGGTCCATCCACCTCACTACAAATAACTCAATTTCGTTTCTTTTTATGGCTGAGTAATATTCCATTGTATATATGTGCCACATCTTCTTTATCCATTCATCTGTCGATGGACACTTAGGTTGCTTCCATGTCCTGGCTATTGTAAATAGTGCTGCAGTGAACATTGTGGTACATGACTCTTTTTGATTATGGTTTTCTCTGGGTATATGCCCAGTAGTGGGATTGCTGGGTCGTATGGTAATTCTATTTTCAGTTTTTTAAGGAACCTCCATACTGTTCTCCATAGAGGCTATATCAATTTACATTCCCACCAACAGTGCAAGAGGGTTCCCTTTTCTCCACACCCTCTCCAGCATTTATTATTTGTAGATTTTATTTCATTTCTTGCCTAATTGCCCTGGCAAGAACATCCAGTACAACATTGAATAGCAGTAGCATTTTAAAGTCTCCCTTCCTCCAGCCCTGTCTCCGGCCCCAACAAAACTAATCTCTACACTGCGCTCAATCATTCAGTAAATACAGAATTTATTCAGTAAACATTGAGCATACACAATGTACAAGGTGCTGTTTTAAGAGTCACTTCTATTCGAGGTGACAGTGGTCTTTATAAAACACTAATCTAACTATGACAGTCTTCCATTTAAAACTCTGTGGTGATGGTACCTCATTATTATTAGAAAAAGGACTAACTTCTTAACAGGGCTTACCAGATCCTACCTTTCCTAGCATGAGTGTAAACCTCCAGCTTCTTTTCCTGCTGCTTCTCTCTTGAACACTCTTATGTAGGCAACCTCAACTGATTTTAGTTTTTCAAAATCTCAATACAGTTGATCCTTCTGATTTGCAGATTCTTTATTTGCATGTTCACCTACTGGCTAACATTTATTTGTAACCCTAAAACCAATTTGTAGGTTTTATTTGTAAAACCTCACAGGGCTTGTCCTTTTTATGTGACATTTTTCACATTTTTTGCTTTTTCTTGGTGACTTTGCTATTTAGAATGGCCTTCAAGTACAGTCTAATATTCCTATGTGCAAGAAGGCTGTGATGTGCTTTATGGAGAAGATATGTATGATAGATAAGCTTTATTTAGGCATGAGTTACAGTGCTGTTGGCCGAGTTCAATGTTAATGAATCAACAGTGTATATTAGTAAAGCATCTTTAAACAGAAACACACACAAAACAAGGTTATGTATTGTTCACTAGATGAAAATTTTGTGACTAGATGCTTTCAAGAGCCTAACGCTAAATTTATCCTGGGGACAATGATTTGCTAATCTAGTTTTTGAAGGGAGTTTTTGGAACATTACTACTATGAATAGCAAGAATCCTCTATGTATAATGGTAATAATGATAACATAAAAATAGCTAAAATTTACTGAGTGTCAACTGTGTTCCAAACACTGTGCTAAATAATTTACAGACATTAACTTGTTAATTCCCATTATTTGGAATTCCCTGGGGGTCCAGTTGTTAGGACTTGGAGCTTTCACTGCCATTGTCAGCTCAGCTTCAATTCTTGGTCAGGGAACTAAGATCTCACAAGCCACACAGTACGACCAAAAAAAAAAAAAAACAAAAAAAAAAACCCTCCCATTATTTTATTTAATTCATGAGGTAGGTACTATCCTGACCCCATTTTTCAGATGAGATAACTGAGCTTTAGGGATATTAACAGTTCTCCCCATGAGGCTCAGATATTTTTTCCCTGATAGACTGAATTCAGAGCCTGGGTTATTAAAAATATTTCTTGAATACTAAATTACTTTGTTGCATTCTATTATATTTGAATTTGTAAGTACAGTCTTTAATATATTTTTTGGTTTTCATTTTGTTCTTTAATAATAAGAAGTTGTAATTTATTATAACTTTGATCCAGTCTAACCTTTTGCATGTTTAAAGTTCCTGTGCTCAATCTGTTCCATTTTAGAAGTCTTGAATTGTCCCTCATTCTAGAAGATGTGAAGAATAACTCCTTTGGGGAAACAGTGATTATTAGGTATCTGAGTTCCTGGTGACTGGAAAGTGGCAGATTTCCTCAAAATATGTTTTCTCCATCTGTAAATTAGGAGAATTTTAAGGTCCTTAACAAGGCTGTAATTTTCTTTTTTTAAGAAAACACAACTTCGTCTTTATTAAATATCAGGAAAACAGAAAATTCATGGAAAATATTAATATTCAATAATTTTTATATTACTCTAAAAATGTAAAACACTGCCCAAATGACATAATGAAGAATTATTTTAATTTTATTAATAAAGAAAACATGAAGATTAAATAAATTCTCAAACCACTGGCTATAGACATGAATGAAATTAAGTATTCTTTATGAGTCTAGATTTAAACAGCATTATTCCCCCATAGTATTCGTGTGGCATATCACACAAGGTGTCATTAGAGAGAATTACAGTATTCAGTTAACACTGAAATTATTGTCTGTAAGCCTTCTGTGATTTGTGATGGAGAAGATGAGGTTTACCTAAGGAGGAGGATTATGACAAGCTCAAAAGGAAAATGACTTGATGGCCAATGAAAAACAGAACCAAAAAAGACCACACAACTTTCAAAGCATAATTTTATATCTCATTTAGAATTCTGTCCCAGGGCGCTGTTAATTGCAATTGCAGACACCTATAGTGTTTCTTTCCTGTGCGGGGAGGGAGTCCCAGACGAATGCTCTAGGACTCAGGGCCAAACTGCCCTAGGAAAGGTGGGCCAACACTTTCCCAAGAAATATGAAATTCTCAAACGAATTTCAACTGATGACTTCCCAAGTTCAAAACAGCCTATTGATTTCAGAATATAAGTTTCTATTTCAAACTATGAGGAGCCAGGCATCTTCTTTTAAAAAATGGGGAATTTGGCTGTAGGAAGGAGAAAGGAATCATAGAATTGAAACCCTATGGAGATTAAGCAGCCTTTTTATTGAAAGAGAAAAGCAAAGTCATCAGTGGAGGAATTGGTCAATCAGAGAGGAAAGAAGTTGAAAATCTCTTTAACTCGACTCTGCAGATCTTGGTTTGAGACCATCTTTGCTATCCTTGATTGAAAGAAAGAAAGGAATCCACTGGATTGAAAACTGCTATGGAAACTGGTTTTTTGTTGCAACCCAAGAGAGTAACAGGTCCCAGAAAAATGAGTGAAAACAAGTGACTACTCTACTGCAGCTTCTCTCTATAGAAAGAGTGCCCCTTCAAACACATAGATAAAAATAAACATTTCAAGAGCGCAACACTCACATGGTAATACTGTTAAACATACGGGGAAAAGTAAACATTTTTAACTGGCATTAGAAACATATAGAATTTAAAGTGCAGGTTATTTTATACTATTTTATTTATTCCTCAAGTCTCTGCCATATTTTTTAACTCATCAGAAGGATTTCTAAAGAACATTCTGATTTGGGTGCATGCCATCTCTTTTATTCAAAAATGTATAATTTGTATTTTAGTCATAATTTCAAATTCTTTGAGGCATTCATGCTTGGGACTGTTTCTATAGTTCATATTCTTATAGGTTTAAAAGGAAATAGTGAATAGTAGCAGGTGACAGTAATTCATCAAGTGTTTATGAAATAAGTGAATGAATACATGTAGAAAACTATTTTCCTTAAATAAAATTATCTTCTGAATAACACTATTAATTGAAGCCCTTGTATTTAGTATTGGAGTTACCTTGAGTTGCAAAATCATGTATAAAATCACATAGTATGAAGTCACATAGTCTTGTTGGTAAACCTTCACTACCTGGAATTTCTGCACAATGACTATTCTGTGTGGACTTAATCCAGCTTCTTTCCCCCATTTTCAGCCCCTCTCCTAGTGAATTGCTAATGAAGAACTAAGAAAAAAATACACCAAGGCTTGCAAGGAAAAAGGTATACTGTTCTAATTATTAGGGAAAGTTTAATTAAACTCTGTGTCACTTGGAATAACATCAACATTATTTTCAAGTAGGTCTGGCCCTGGGCAAATTATGAAGTAAGAGAAGTTTGTTTTTAGGTCCTACCCTTCAGCTTTCCATGTTCTATCCCAGCATCTTTTTCTGTCTTCCATTGCACGCCTGCACCTGTCCTGATCCAGACCCTTTAAGGTATCCACAAGCTGCCTCTTAGATCCAACAGTACCCACAATAGCCCTCCACCTGGACCTAATGTGAGCTGCCCTGTGCTCAGAACTCTTTCAGATGTTCTTCTTCTTCTCATCCAAATCAAAACTTTCTTGACCTGAGTGCCATCCTGTCAAGACTCTACTGCCTGCTTTTCAAAAAGATTGCTGAGTGATCTAATAAACACAACCTCATGTGATACTCAGATTAATGTATTATGAAAGAATTCTTCCCACATTCCTTTTTAAAAATGATTTTAGTGAAAGAGTAACATAAATTCAGATAAAATGCATTAGTCATAAGTGTATAACTCATGAAGGTGATCACACATGTAATCAGTACCCAGATCAAGAGATAGAACCTTACCAGCAGCCCAGAAACCCTTTACCAAGTGTTACATCCCCAAGAGTCTGCTCTATTCTAACTTCCAAAGGCATACATTTTGTCCATTTTGTACTTTACTTAAGTTATGCTGTTTGTACTCTAATCACAGGAACATGGAGGTAAGCAAGGTATAGAAGGCCTGGGAAAGATGTCTAGACATAGCATCATTTCCACTTGTCTTGGCCCTTGAGTGTTCTTCTAGGTAACATAGGAACACAGCTCCTGTCTTTAGTCATATAGACTATTTGAACTAATAGCCTACCTTAGAAAATGGATGACATTTACCATCCAAGTTACATATTCATGTTATTTTTTCATCTTAAATTGGGGCTGAGAAAAATCCAGTTTGAGCTCAAGATTCTGCTGAGTTGATATCAAATATCAAAACCCCAATGGGGAAAAAAATGCAGAAAACTAGAACAAGTTGGAGTGGGATGGAATAAACATTCTAGCCTTAGCTGTTGTGTCTCTCAGACGTGATGCCACTAAGGTAATGTGATCCTACATGTGTGGTCACCATAGCCATAAAGCACAGCTTCACTGAAATGCACCCGGAATTAATTAGCCCACAGCATTTGAACCAGCTTGAGGAATGTTCCCATCAGTGCTCCTTGTAAAAGGATTCAAGCAGCAATTCAGAGAATAACAATAATGCCAAATTACTAATTCTGTCCACTATGCTTTTCCATTTTTTTTACTGAAAGTTCTTACTTAGTCACAGGTCTACTATAAGTTCCTAGGTTTGGCAATTACCTCTAATTCAATTTGTATGAGGGAGAGCCCACCAGTCTGCTTGCAAGGGTGCTGCAGGAATGCTGGTTAGTGACAATTTCAGCTCAGCCTGACGTTATCTAATCTCTGACTCTACGTCCATAAACCTATGTATTTTTGCGTTATCCCATAAATGCTGCAGCAAATAATTATCTTTTGTTTTGGTTTTTGTCTGTTTGTTTTCTTTTCCTTAATGTTCCCTATGAACCAACCAATACCCGACGACCATAGTGAGCTAGCTCCCAGAATTGTTGGACAATTCATTTCCAGAATCTCATTAACCTGGATTTGAATCTCTGCTGTGCTTCCTGCTTAGCAAAGTGAGCTTGACTAAGTGACTTGACCTAAGTCTTTGTTTTCTTATCTGTAAAATGGGCTAAAAATATTACCTACCTTTTAGAGTTGTCAGGATTAAAGGAGATTATCTGCATAATGCATTGGGTAAGTACACAGTAAAGTTGGCTAATGTTACTACATACCTTACTACATAAAGAATACTACACACATCGTTAACATGACAATCATCTGTAGTATTTTTAACTTTGCTACTATTTTGGTAGTGATTCTTCTTTACGTACCTACCCTTTACCCAATGAGCTTTCTAAAATCTGAAATTAGGAAAAGTCAGTTTTTATTGCTGTGTTAGATTTAGAGAAATCAATCGATTTGCCCATGGTTATCCTAATTGGTAAGTGAACAGAATTAACAAGAAAACTTTGCCTTACACAAGTTCCCAAGTGGTATAAATATAAATAAAATGCTTTAAGTACTCAGATAAAAGAATCAGAAGCAACATTTTTTTAACATCTTTATTGGGGTATAATTGCTTTACAGTGGTGTGTTAGTTTCTGCTTTATAACAAAGTGAATCAGTTATACATATACATATGTTCCCATATCTCTTCCCTCTTGCATCTCCCTCCCTCCCACCCTCCCTATCCCACCCCTCCAGGTGGTCACAAAGCACAGAGCTGATCTCCCTGAGAAGCAACATTTTATCAAAAATACTCACTACCAGTTATAAAATAAATAAGTCACAGGAATGTAAGGTACAGCTCAAGGATTATAGTTAGTATTTTATAATCACTTTGTATGGTGTGTAATCTATAAAAGTATCAAATCATTTTATTGTACACCTGAAACTATATAATATTGTAAGTCAACTATACTTCAATTAAAAAAATACCCAAAATGTAAACATAAGCAACAGGCTCTCATAGAGCAGGAAGTTGACTAAGTATATCTTTTATTATTTTCCTATCTTCCCTTTTTGTTCACTTCCTTTTCCTGGGGTAAGAGGTCCCCTCCTGAAACCTTCTGGTTCCCATTTATCTCCACTGTAACACTTCTCCCAGACCTATGCTTCCCAGGCCACTCAAACACCGTGTCTCTCTAGCCCATATCAAAACATCTTCATTATGTGATACATTCTTAAAGTGTGACCCAGTTTGCTGTGGCATTGGAAAAAGAAAAGTCCCACTAAGGTAGTTTAAAAACATTATGGGACCACCTAGCCAAAGAAATTCCATGGGAACAGGCAATCTTGGTTTAACTCAAAATAATTATTTCTTAATGGTGGAATGTTGGAAGTCCTCTACAGAGCTGTGGGTGAGACATCTTGGAAGAAAGTTAATTTTCTTAATAGATAAATCAGTCAACCTTTCAATGACTATACAGCCTGTGGGCAATTCTAGCCTTGATTAAACACATCTACTTATGTATATTTGTGTAGGTTTAGTTGAACCTTCCCAATACTTTTTTTACTACATGTAAATATGTCTACTAATATACGTCACATCTCGCCCTCCTCCCATCACTTGAAAGTTGTTACGGGACACCACCTGAATAACAGCCATATTCACACACCTATGATAAGCTGGACCTGGAAAGTAATTATCCTGGATTAGCACAAGTCCTCTGATGCTAACGTAGCAGCCAGACTCATGCATGCAGTTGCTCCCTGACCCTCAGTTACTCGTCACAGAAAACCTGCAGAAATCTGGGTAGAGCAGCCCTTATGCTATTGGTTTAATTTACTTACCATTTATACACCTGCCCTCAGTTGGAAAACAGATTTATTTAGTTACTAAGAGATTCAGCCAACCTAGGTACATATTAGGCAACAATTAAATGCTTATTCATTGGCTGGAAAACAATCAACTATAAAAAAGGGAAGCGGCAGAATCGATATTAATGCTGGAGTGGGCCTTAGAGATAAATCACTAAGCACTGGATCCCCTTTTACTGCAGATTAGAAAAATGAACACAGGTGTCGTGACAACATATGTTGGCACAAATGGACCTGGTACCCAGGCTCTGGGTTTCTCATGTAGTGCTCCCTGCACTATGATCTCTGGTCTGCTTGTCAAAGGCGAAAACTTAGGGGCATTAAACGCAGTGTGATGCTGACGTTGTAAAGTGTTATCACCAACTGTTAGGAAGAACTGCCTATCCCACTGATTGTTATGCCCCTTAAAATACATTTTACTCTCTCAACCCCGTGACTACATAATGTTTATGATAGCTTCCACTCTTACGGAGTTTTCACTTATATACTTTTTTTTTTTTAATTTATAGCTGTGTTGGGTCTTCGTTTCTGTGTGAGGGCTTTCTCTAGTTGTGGCAAGCAGGGGCCACTCTTCATCGCGGTCAGTTATATACTTAATCACTGTGTCTTTAAATCTAAAGAAATGAAAATGCATTGTTTGCAGCTGGTTCAACAACTGGACAGTGAGGAAAACCCAAACGTTCTGCGGTGGCAGATATTCCTATAACAGAGTCATCAGCCCCAGAATCACTCTGTTCTTTATGTAAACCAGTAAATACAGTACACGAAGTGTGCAGAACAAAAGTTTCTCTGGTGATTCAAGCAAAGAATAGAAGAAGCTGTCTAATGGTAGGTATGATAGGGAATGCCAAGAGTCAGAAAACTGAGGGAACAAAGTGTGAAGTGATTAGTCTGGTGTTACTACTCGGTTATTGGTACTGAAGTCGGAGTCAAACAAGAGCTGGAAAACTTGAGAGCATGGTGGGAATAACTTCGGATAAAACATTAAAGTCAACCAATTTATATATTACATATTATTTATTCTTTTGTTTTCTTTTTAATGCTTTTTTTTTTGTCAAATAGCAGCTCATTGCCTCATGTCAGAACAGCACTTGGTTTAGCACGTGTAGACGCCCATCTGCTGATTTGGAATCCATGGACTTTAATATTAGGTTACTTTTCATTTTGATTCATGAAAAGTATATAAATCATGAATTAATTAAAAACTGATATATATATATAATCCTTCTAATAGGAAACAGAATTGAAGCATTCGAATCATTGAGGGAAAATACTCCTGTTGTCCGCTTGCACACATCAGAGGGGAAATGGGTCAGTCCGAAGCCCCTCTCTGTATGAAGGAGACAACTCCGAGGACAGAGAGGCTCATGTTTTCCAAAGAAAACATGAGGGATCAGTCACAGGCGGGCGCAGATGAAATTCCCAAAGTGCTCCCTGCCGTACCTGACCATCATAACATTTGCCCTTGTCCTGTGCGTGCTATCTTTTCTGCAACTTTTTAAAATAACTACTCAAAACAGAAGATGCTCAGAAACGCAATGGAAAGAGTTAAAAATTTAGGGCTGCATCCAAATGAGGACACCCCCAAGCATGGAAATTACGGGTTTGGGAAAACTGTTTTCTTGGTTTATTTGATTAACACTTTGCCACTGAGGGGAATTTTCTTTTGAGGTTTCTTATTCTGGATAGTTTTTAATGTAATTGGTTTAAGGGATACTTTACTTAAATATCTTAAAAAGAAATCTGCCACTAACTATAAAATTTTCATGTTCAGTCCAATTGACTTCAAAGTAATACAAAATGCTTATTCCCAAGCGACACCTATCAGTCTCCAGCTGTGTTCCTGATGGAGACTGACATCTGAAACCAACAATTAAAGTTACCTAATGCCAGGGCTCTTTAAAGACTAAAGGGCTTTACAGTACCCTGTCAAAGCAGCTCTTAACCAACTCATACTATTATTGCTTCTATAAGTGTGCTGGGAGGATTAATTTCTTGACACTAATTTAGCATTACAGGAAAAATAATTTTCAGGGCCAAAAGGCCATTCTTTGCCAAATCAGCACATTCAAAATAGGATGTTTTAATGAGAAACTGAAAGTATCATTAAAACTTTGACTATTCTGTATGAATTCTGTAATTATTCTGGCCTTTTCTCTCATTATCTATGTGACATCAATTAAGAGATATTACTTAAACTTAAAACTTGCCTTAAAGAACATAACTGCTCCCAACACACACACACACACACACACACACACACACACACACACACACACACACACACACACACACACACACACACACACACACACACACCCAAAGAGAGAGAGAGAGAGAACGCCCCAGGATACACTACCTTTCAGAATGAGGTATGACAGCAATTTTCTTGTTTTTGTGATGCTGAAGTCTCAAAACTCTTGCAGCCATGACTGCTCCAAAACTCAGGAAAGGTGGTGTTAGGGAAACATAAGGAAATATCATTAGTATCAAGCTCTAAATTTGAAATTGAATTAATTTATTTATGTAACAAACATTTATTGTATATCTACTATGTGCCAATCCTGAGATAGTGCTTAAGACTATGGATTGTGGATGACTCAAAGGGTTCTTGATGAGAGTGGGAAGTGACATCTTTATGACTGCAACTAAAATCAACATGTGGTCTTCCCTGGTGGCGCAGTGGTTGAGAGTCCGCCTGCCGATGCAGGGGACACGGGTTCGTGCCCCGGTCCGGGAAGATCCCACATGCCGCGGAGCGGCTGGGCCCGTGAGCCATGGCTGCTGAGCCTGCGCGTCCGGAGCCCATGCTCCGCAATGGGAGAGGCCACAACAGTGAGACGCCCGCGTAACGCAAAAAAAAAAAAAAAAAAAAGTAACTCCTTTATCTAACTCTATCTTCTTCCCTTTATACTTCCTACGAAGTATAAAGGAAGCCTTTCCTCCAACTCCTTTTCTCTTCTTTCCCTTGATGTTTACCCATAAGAATGAATTACCAAGACCACATAGAATTGATTAGATTTAAAGGAACTTAAAGGAAACTGTGCAGTTGTTGGACACAATGCATGATTTATAAATTCAAGCAATTAAGGCACCTGATATCTGGTAGATTTTCAATAGGACTCTCAATTTCTCAAAAGTTTTCAGAGAGTACGTTCTAACCTGTAGTAGACTGATGAATCTCAATTCCATATTACATGAGAAAAAATAACATATAAATAGCATATAAAATTGCTGTAAGATTAATGTCTTGAGTGTTGAATAAATGTTGAAATACAAACTATTTTGGAAAATGTATACTCCTTTTTTGCTACTGCTTTTGCTTTTTATTTATTTTAGGAACTAAACCCTTTATAAAAAATTATATATATATGTAATTTTATTATATAAGTTTCAGGTGTACAACATTATAGTTCAACATCTGTGTACACTACAGAGTGGTCACCACCACAAATCTACCATCCATCACCATACAGTTGACTCCCTTAACCCATTTCACCCACCCTCCAACTCCCTTCCCCTCTGATAACTACTAATCTGTTCTCTGTATCTATGAGTTTGTTTTTGTTTTGTTTGTTGGTTGGTTTTGGTTTTGATGTTTAGATTCTACACATGTGTAAGATCATATGGTATTTGCTTTTCTCTGTCTGACATCTCGCTTAGTGTAATGCCCTCAAAGTCCAACCATGTTGTCATAAATGTCAGGATTTCATTCTTTTTTATGGCTGACTAATATTCCATTATCTATCTATCTATCTATATATGTATACATATATCATATCATCTTTATTATTCATCCATCAGTGGGTGCTTAGGTTGTTTCTATGTCTTGGCTATTATAAAAAATACTGCAATGAACATAGGGGTGCATATATCTTTTCAAATTAGTGTTTTCATGTTCTTTGGATAAACACCCAGAAGTGGAATAGGTGGGTCATATGGTAGTTCTTTTTTTGAGGAATCTCCATATTGCTTTCCATAGTGAGTACACAAATTTACATTCCCACCAAGAGTGGACAAGGGTTCCCTTTTCTCCATATCTTCGCCAGGACTTGTTATTTCTGTTCTTTTTGATAGCAACCATTCTAACAGGTGTGAGGTGGTATCTCATTGTGGTTTTGATGTGCATTTCCATGATATTTAGTGATGTTGAACACATTTCATGTGCCTTTGGTCATCTGTATGTCTTATTTGGAAAAATGTCTATTCAGATCCTCTGCCCGTTTTTTAATTGGGTTGTTTTTTTTTTTATGTTGTTGACTTGTATAAGTTCTTTATATATTTTGGATCTTAATCCCTTATTGGATATATGATTTGCAAATATCTTCTCCTGTTCAGTAGGTTGCCTTTTCGTTTTGAAAGGCATGGTTCAAATGATGATGGTTTCCTTCACTGTACAGAAGCTTTTCAGTTTTATGTAGTCATATTTATTTAGTTTTGCTTTTATTTTCCTTGCCTTTGGCATCAGAGCCACAAAAACATTGTTAAAACCAGTGTCAATGAAGTTACCATCTATGTTTTCTTCTAGGAATTTTATGGTTTCAGATCTTACATTCAAGTTTTATTCCATTTTGAGTTAATTTTTGTGTATGGTGTAAGATAGTGGCAAAAATGTACTTTAAATAATAGGTCTTATTTTGACATAGACAATAGCTGACTTTCAGCTGGAAAACAGAATAGGACAATTAATATTTTTGAAGATGATCTAGAGGGAGAAATGTTCAGTTAACTGTCTAATCTTTTAGATGACATTAAGCCATTCCAATTTGTAAAATGTCAAGTAAACATTTATGTTTTAAGGATGGGTGCATGAACAGCTTTTGAAAGGTGAATTTCAGGATGTGGATTGCAATGCAATTGACTTTAGCAAAACATACCACAAACTATACCTTGAGATGATGACTTCTAAATTATAGGTTAGAATGCCTGAGGCATAACTATTATAATTAGATTTTTTTCTGAAGAAATTGTTCCAAGTTCTGATGAGACTATTACAAAATATTTTGTTACCTTTTTGACATTCTTTAGAAATGAACTAGAAATGTAAAAGAAATGGTGGTTCTACCTTTGCTCAGGATTATGATTCATCTGCACCTGGAATGAGATTATGGTTTTGGTGACTATATTCCATAAAAAAAAAAAAGCAAATTGCAGTCGAGGTTTGTGCCTATTCATTTCTTCATTTTATAAGACAATTGTAACTCTTCAGTTTCCTCACAAGAAAATTCTAGAAGCCTTTTAGTAGAGGTCCATCAAGTCATGAAGTTATGAAGAAGAATTTAGGAATATTAAACAAGGGAAAAATCTTTGCAAGAAAGGTTTTTTTTTTTTTAAGTGTAGACGAACTCATATATAATACTGGGTTATCAAGAAAAATTGGAATTTTGGGGTCAAATTTTATTTGTTAGGCCATCCCAAATATCAGGTTATATATAAATTTTTAAAACAAAAAGAAAGCTGCAGACACTAATTTTCAAACTGGTGTACAGTCTATCAAAGTACACAATTCCATAAGTACTGAGTTGAATAATCCTATATTAGTTTTAATGTGAAAAAATATTCATCATTACTACTTTAACAGAAATGCTAATGGCATTAAAATAACAGATTTGTTGTTTAATGATTTGAGGGATCTAAGTGAAATGCAGATTGAAACAATGAAGAGACAAAACATTGTCGCTTATGTTTGGTCAAGAATGGCACCAAGGCACAATTTGTAGACTCCATAACAAGCAGTAAAGTTAAACTAGGAGTTAATCTAGCTAGTTACTCATGGTATAGAGATCATTGATGGCCATGAGAAGCTGACTATTTCATATAAGTACACACTTCACAGTTACAATGAAATGAAACAGGAACTAAAGCAAGTTTTTATTTGTTTTGAAATACAACGCTCAATGAGGCATTGTTTGCATATTGAACTAAAACATAAACAATGCCGTTGTGGGTTTAATTTGTGAAATGAGTGTAAGCCTTGATGAGCTCTGATCTTTGCTATTTAGAAATAGAAAACTGCTGTTAATTTTTCATATTCATCTGAAGATTGACACAAAATATGTAGACTCCCCAAATTAGCTTAAAGTTTGAGATTTTTCTCAGCAAGAATTTAAATGATAGTGTAAAAGTAATTGACTTAAAAGTTATATGTCATAGAGTATGAAGTTTTATGGCAAAATATTCAACAAACATTTTTAAATGCTCTGATATTAAAAATACAAATGAAATACTTTTAGTTGTTGGCAATGGGTACCTAAATCTGTGCTTGATTGTGTCCTTAGCCTATGTGGGCAGTCCTGGTGTGTTGTACATGCATTATGCTTCATTTTTAGTTTGACAGTCTTTTTTTTTTTTTTTTTTTTTTTCCGATACGCGGGCCTCTCACTGTTGTGGCCTCTCCCGTTGCGGAGCACAGGCTCCGGACGTGCAGGCTCAGTGGCCATGGCTCACGGGCCCAGCCACTCTGCAACATGTGGGATCTTCCCGGACCGGGGCACGAACCCATGTCCCCTGCATCGGCAGGCGGACTCCCAACCACTGTGCCACCAGGAAAGCCCTTGATAGTCTTTTTAAGTTAAGCATCACAGTGTTGTGTTCAAAATGCATTAGCATTATTTTGAGAAAGTAACATAATATTGATAGAGTACTCACCTTTTCAAACATAAATATCTTTGAATTTTGTTTTGATACTAAAAAGAAAACTGTAAATACAAGACTTGCTTTACTCTAACAGTAATATAAAATTTAAATTAAAAAACAGTGTTACATACACACACGACACTTATGGTTTATTCTTATTGCCAGTTATAACTTGCCTTTGAATTGACATCCAGCTTCCATAGGGAGTATTACTAAAGGGGGTAGGTCATGTGCTCTTGACTCCTGAAATTTGATAACCATGGTAAGTGGATCTCATTCATTCTGTCTTTGTAATAATATTCTGAATTCTATGCAACAGGAAATCCATACTAAAGAATTGTTTTATAGGTTTCCAGTTTTAGCCAGCAAATATAAGGTGCTACAAAGAATAAATCTGAAAAGCAGTTAGAGAAAAAGGGGGGCATAATTAGGGTGAGTCTTGGCATTTGTGTTACTCCTTAATTAGTTGCATATTTTTATAAAAATATTATATTTAGAATTCCTGTTAAAAATTTGTTATCCACAGTCACAACACGCACAATGTTATGTGCTCAGAAAATTCAACCAGTGTGAGAACAGTTGAGACCTGTATCCCACTTCCCTTCCCCAAATTAATGAGCAAATCTCTTAAACTCTCTGCAACTAGCATTTTGTAGCTACAGAATGAGAAATTTGCACCAGATTACAATCAAACCTATTTATAGGCTTATAAAATCAGTTATTCTATGACAATGTTTCTCTTACTGTTATTGAAGAAAGAAATTTTTTTTTTTTTTTTTTTTGCGGTACGCGGGCCTCTCACTGTTGCGGCCTCTCCCGTTGTGGAGCACAGGCTCCGGACGCGCAGGCTCAGCGGCCACGGCTCACGGGCCCAGCCGCTCCGCGGCATGTGGGATCTTTCCGGACGGGGGTACGAACCCGTGTGCCCTGCATCGGCAGGCGGACTCTCAACCACTGCGCCACCAGGGAAGCCTCAAAATAATTTTTTTTATCTGAAGTTCTTTGGTGGGTTTCTGACAAGGGTGGAGTAAGCAAGTTAGAGAAACAGTGGAAGGAATTACATAAAAATGAATGATATATTTTAAAAAATGCAAGACTCCTAAAATTCTAACCCTGGATATACTTGGATGATCTTTGCCCTATTTTTTGTTACATAGTCATGCAAAATAGTGTGAACACTTTTAAAAGTTATTTCAAGATTTTTTTTCTTTTCCAAAAATTAAAGGAGTAATGTGAAGTAAACCATGTTGTAAAGTGAACAATCTGATAGGAGAAGTGGGGAGAGGCATTAGAAATGGGAAAACCAATTACATGGCTATATAGATAGTCTGCATAGAGTAAATGAGGCCCAGGTTAAGTTAGAATTTTAAAAAACTACAAAGGAGGGGAGAAAGCCAAACTTATCTCAGAAGTGGAAGCTATGGGACTGAGTAAGTGATTGGATGAACAGGGCTAAGGAGTAAAAGGACTCATTTCTACCCCTAGGTGGCTGGGAGGGCACTGGTGCTAGTAATAGGTAAGGGAACACAGGGAGAGGAGTATCTTGTTTGGGGGGGAGGCTGAAAGGGAGAGACAATGGCTTCTGTTTTACTTGTATTGAATTATACACGTTCCTAGGCATAAACAGTCTTCATGATCTAAGGCCAGGTCCAAATACTACCTTGCTTGTTCCCTTAGCTGGAAGCAAACTCTCTGCTCTGAACTAAAATAGCCTGTTTGTCAATGTTTCTTTTAAGGAGCTTGACATTTTCTCTCTCATGTAATAACTATTTTTAAATGCCCTATTTTCTGCTCTAGACTGAAATTTCCTGCAGGACAGGGACTCTGCCTGCCTGGTTCATCTCGGTCCCTCCCTACACTGAGTGAGCATACGTGAAGGCTAAGAGCAGGTGCTGAGGAACATTCACATTTAAGTGGCCAGAGGGGATTCAAGGAAAGGATAAAGGAGGAGTGATGAGAGGGGTGGAGGTGACTGAGGCCAGAGCAGACCCACAGAAGCCAAAGGAGAAGAAAGTTCCAACGAGGAGCATGTCAGTGGGGCAATTCACCAAACAACAGGTCCTCGAATAGGAAGACTGAGAGAAGGATTTGACAATGAAAGAAGAGCGTTTGAGGAATTTGAGATCCTGAAACCCAGGATGAACACTAAGCAATGCCACAAGGCTCTTGAGTTTCTCTGGATTGATGTCCTGGGTAGCTTTAGTCCTGGTAGTTATGAAGAATTCTTTTGGCAATAAGGCCAATTTGGGGGAAAAAAATTTTAAGTGTTTATGGGTTTTATTTTCGTTCAAAATTAAAATAGCTTCTTCACTGGCTCCCATGGGGACAAAGGGTCAATTCTTATAGTTAGACTGCCTCTTACTTAAAGGCTAATGAGAAGAAGGCTACAGCGTTTTCAGCACTCAAATATTCAGATGAGGCAGAATTGAGATGCACCAGTGCAAAGGCTTCCCTAAAGAGTCTCACATGTGCACTAGCTCATTTCATCTTGAAATCTTGCCCCAATCTCTCTGTTTTTTGAACCCATAGGCTACTTTGGAAATTCCATCATGAAGCTAGAATGCTTCATCACAGATCCTGAACTACCGGATATGCAGAGAACACTTTATCGCTGTTAATGGAGAATAGTAACATGTAGAATACAAAACAGGGTTTGGGCTTAGAGGGTATATCAAATTGCCCAAAGGGGATCCTACAAGAGTTAGATTGAAACACACAAATTAAACACACAGGAGGAGGGTCCCCATCACACTGGATGTCCTCTGCTCTAGTGCAATCAGGTTATCAACTGGAGTATTTGTTCATCCTTCATTTAAGCATTAATTTTATTTTTTTAGTAACTGTCAATCAAGTGCTAGATACAAGGTGCTGTGCATGGAAAGGAAAGGAAGATGTAAGGTTCTGTTCTGCCACATCTGCTCTGGACAGTTGTCACAGCTGGATTAAGATGTTTGTACTTTATAACATAGACGTTTGGACCCTCTTGGAGATTTTTAACTGAGAGAAGAGCCGTACTTTAGAGAAAGAAAAACTCATCTCTGTCTAATGGATTGGCAGAAAAGAGCCTACAGGAGGGGGAGGCTGATGGTGACAGAAGAGGTAAATGTGGAACTGGGCCTGGGGAGGTAGCCGTGATAAAGAAAGGGAAGGATAGAGGAGGAGACACTGCCAATGCAAAATAAACCTGTCCTCTTGACTTGTTGCCTATGAAAGGTAAGAAAGAGAGGTGAAGAAGGAATTCAACGTCAAAGAAGCTGGTGCCACTGACAAAATTCATTCAAGAGGAGAAGCTGGTGGGAGAGGCTGGTGGGAGAAGCTGGTGGGAGAAGCTGGTGGGAGAGGCTGGTGGGAGAAGCTGGTGGGAGAAGCTGGTGGGAGAAGCTGGTGGGAGAAGCTGGTGGGAGAGGCTGGGCTGGCACCTTCAGCTTGGAGTATGTTTGGCTTGGGATGCCAACAGGACCTGCAGGTGAGGCTTCCCAGCCTTCTGAAATGGAGGTTAATAAAGGGGTGGAAGTGGAAGTCAGATTTCTAGGATTTACTAGGTCTGCAAGTAGATGGACTTAGTCCTGACCACTATTTTTTTTTTTTTTTTTTTTTGCGATACGCGGGCCTCTCGCTGTTGTGGCCTCTCCAGTCGCGGAGCACAGGCTCCGGAAGCGCAGGCCTAGTGGCCATGGCTCACGGACCCAGCCGCTCCACGGCATGTGGGATCTTCCCGGACCGGAGCACGAACCCGTGTCCCTTGCATCAGCAGGCGGACTCTCAACCACTGCGCCACCAGGGAAGCCCCTGACCACTATTTTTGAGAGGGCTGGTGGAAGAATAAAGAAATCAGATGAACAGAACAGTCATTTTAATGGGTGTTGGAGTTGGTACTGAGAATATATGCCTCAAATTAAAAAACATTGTGTAAATAGTTTCTAAATGTGCTATAAAATATAGTGGAAAGAATGGACATTACAAAGCTTTCATTATACTTTTCAGTGATATTATAATATGCATTATTTTAGAATTGTCAAGTCAATTTATTTGCCATCCATAAAGTAAACTTCCTGATTGAATTGTGTATTTGGGGACTTTCAAATTATAATCAGTGGACATTTTTCACAAGCAGATACGTATCATACATACATATGATAGTTGTATAAAAAAGAGATTAATTGGATAGTTCCTATTTTGAAATGTAGATAGTTACAAACCAATGAAGCCAAAAGGACAACAAAGTGATCTTGTTCATATTTTGACTACTGCTATCATTTAAAACTGCTTTTGAAGTACTGGAAGGGAAATCAGGATTGTTATAGTATGCTAAAAGAAACACCATGTGAGGTGAAAATAGAGAAAAAAATTACACTAAGTTTGTCAGAATATGAAAGTAGCATGAGTTGGCGGGAATTTGCAGGGAAGCCATAACATAGTGCCACAGAAGAAAAAAAACGTAGGATTTATTCTACTATGTTAATGAGACCACACCTGTAATAACGCATTCAATGTGGGATACCCCTAACAAAAATGAACATCTAGGAAACTGGAAATAGTTCAGAGACAAGCAATAAGAATGATTAAGGGCTTGGAGAGACTGAACTGAAATCAGATTAAAAGGCCTTACATTTGTTTAACGTGGCTAACAGATGACTAAAAGTGGGCATGATATCTGTTTATAAACATCTGAAGGTTGGGTGTAAACACGAAAGATAGAGTAGGATCGCATAATATGGCACTAAAAGGATTTGACTTGAGAAAAAATTTCAAGAGAGAATTGAAGAGTAAATATAATGAAGCTGTCTCCCAGAGAGTATGCATTTCCTTTTCTTTAGAGACTCAGCCAAGAATGAGGAAGTTTAGCAGAGAGCTGGGCAGAAGAGAATGACCCAACAGGTCCCCCGCAGATCTGATTTCTTCACTTTCACTAACCAGTAGAAAACCTTTTTAAGCTTGATCTGTTTGCACAAAAATTACTCAGAAAGTGTGTTTATTTATAGATTTTTAGAAAACCAACAGCACAGCACTTTAGATTCCTGGGCAATCATATTTTATCTTCATTTGCTCTGTCATTGGCAGAGTAGTAGAGAAAACAGTGTTCAACCTAGTTCATATTGATACTGGCCTCTAAAAGTCCACTCTCCCAAAACTCAAAGGGTTGGGCTTAGAATTTATTGGGAGACAACCAAATGACTTTATTTTTTAAGAATTGTGTATACTTCCAGCTGGACTTTGAAGGTACCAAAAATGAGTAATTTAAGAGATCTATTTGAGGATTATTTCTGCAAGCATCCAGTCTTCTGGCTTCTTTTTTGGTGAATGTAGGATTGAGGACCGAGCAGTACCCTGTGGTGCACTCCCGGGTACAAATCCTTTCCGTGTCCCCCGCTTCTTGTTTGTAGGAATCAGGCTTCATTCAGTCTCCTAAAACATTTCCTGAGGTTCCAAAGCACGCCTTCTCCTTGCTTGGCCCTGGAGTAACCCTTTCTCTACTCCAAACTCTGATGCTTTGGTTAGTTTGATGTCGGGCACATGAACTTGTGTTCAGTAATAGTCTTATTCCATTTTTTAGCCTCAAGTTTGCTCTTACTAAAGTGATGGAAAGGTTTTCCCTTAAGGTTACTTTAAAATAAAATTAAAATAAAAATAGAGTTTTGGATTGTGAGCTCTTAGAGGGCTTCGTTTGTTTAATTTGACTTACACACTAACCAATGCCAAAAAGGGGCCAAGCACACTTTCAAAATAAATAGTAGATGATAACTGCAGGAGGGGTTGGCTAAAGGAATTGCTAATACGTGAGTCCTTTATTTCCACTGATTTTCACTATAAAGTCACATTTTTTTTTCTCCCCCCAACAACCAATGTCCTTTCTTAGATGAAGTTGAACGTTCATGGATATTCTGATGGTCTGATTCATGTCATATCGGACCTGCTAGTGTTTCTGAATCACTTCCAGAATTTTCCAGCAGATTTCTGACTTCAGAATTTTCCTCCCTACATATCCTTTCAGGCTCTTTAGCTCCTCTCCATTGATCTACTTTCACCTCTCCTTCTCATTGCCTTGTAGAACTTTGTTGCAGTACCAGACTGCGCCAATAGATGCTGCCACTTCGTGATGCTACCAGTTTAAGTTTCTTTTTCAGTGGCTAAGTCCTAAGACTAAGTGCTTGTTGAGTAACAATGCAGAAGGTAATGAGTAGCTGCTCTGATCTCCCGTGAGAGTAATTTGCTTTTTGATTGTGGGCTTATGAATTGTTTGAATTTTACTAGGAAGAAAGATAATAAAAATTAAATTAAGTTTAGAAAAATGGTACAGATGAACCAGTTTGCAAGGCAGAAATAGAGACACGTGTAGAGAACAAATGTATGGACACCAAGGGGGGAAAGCGGGGATGGGTGGTGGTGGTGGGATGAATTGGGAGATTGGGATTGACATATATACACTAATATGGATACAATAAATAACTGATAAGAACCTGCTGTGTAAAAAAATTAAATAAAATTCAAAAAAGAATTAAATTAATTTTAAGACACTTCAGTTTCAGATACTTCAAGTATATTTTAGGCACGGAAATCAACAGTTGACTAATACCATAATTTTAAATGCCATACCTAAAAGAATTTTGGACTCAACATTTCTCTACAGTAATGGAAATGGAAGGTTGGAAAATTTGTTTTGGAAAGCCCAGGGAACATAAGGAGTGTAATTCTTTAAGCGAGTGTTTCTCAAACTGGTGTGTCAGATAATTTTAGGTGGTACAAGATAATTTTTATTTCTATAATAAAGATTTATTTGCAAGGTCATCTTCTATTTGTGGCAAATTATATTGGTTTTCCATTTATGATGATAAAAAGTTTCCTTTATCATATAAAATTATATAATAAAAATAGCTTGTTTAAAGAATAATATTGAGTCAATAATATTAAAGGTGATATGGCAATAATTATAAAAGTGGTATTCAGTAGAAATGCTGGAAATAATGCCTCGTCTAAATATGCAATACATTTTTGCCTATACAACCTTAAAATTCTTAAATTTCTTGTGCTCAACTTATTTCAAAGGTGGACTGAAAATGTGAGATTTTATATCAGTCCTAGTGGCATCTATGTAATATATGTTTATTTAAGGCTATGTAACTGGATTTGAAAGTAGTAATGAGAAGTTAACTAATGTTGTGATGTGATTCTCTTTTTTGGGGGAGGAGATAACTTCTGTAAACATATTCTTATGTAGATTATAAAAAATTACGTGGGAGAAAAGTAACTTGAAAGCAAGATCAGTATTGCTGAAAATATGATTTTTGAAGGGGGTAAAGAAACATGCAAAAAGACTGTGTGAACAATATGCTGCACTAAAGTATGAATTTTTATTTTATCCAAATTATGCATCTTCTCACTTTTCATTAGAGGTCAAACTAACACATAATGTTTCATACCAAAACGAAATTTAAAAATCTGTAGCATTATGAGGAGAGTATTACATTCAGCACTGTACTTAATTTTTACATGATAATTACTATAGCCACTGAGCATTCCTAGACAGTGAATGATTGACAAAACACTTAAATTGCATACTTTACCTGTAACATATAAACTGTACTAAAATAATTGCTATCTTTCTCACTACTACCACTAATAATAATAGCATGACAGTGGCTAGCAGCTGTTTGAATCTTAGGTCTGCCATTTATTAGCAATTTGCTAAAAATTCTAAGCCCTTAGTTTTCTCACCTGTAAAATGGGGAAAATAAGACCTGCAAAGTTAATTAAATCTGCCCATTGATATTTCCCTCTTAAGTGTATAATAACTGGCATCCTCTTCAGGCCGGAATGTGGCTCTAGATCATGGTCCAAATCCCCTTTGCGCCAAACCCACTGCCAGAACCCTTTCTACCTTGAGCGTCAGAAGAGGAAATCATGCCTGGCGGTGCCTAAGCCCTCCCAAATAAATCTGCAGAAAAGAACACCCAGTGAGTGATGAGAACAACAGTGAGCACGTTTATCAGTTTAAATTTACAACCTCACCTTTCCCATTGCCTATTAATAATTGTAGATAATGCCCCACTAATCCAAAACTAAGTTGAAACTATAAGTATTCAATACTTGTTTTTGTGTTTGAACTTGACAGTGTTGGTGTTCCATTGCTTAAGACTAGCAGAGGGTGAAATTTTTTTCTAAATTTTGTACAGAATATAATTCAGTTAATATATTAGAACTAAATTTTCTTTGGGAGTAATTTCTACTAGTTAACTTGTAATCTCTCGGGTCACATCTAAGGCAGTATAAGTGGCTGCTTGTTGAATCATAAGCTTTGTGTTTTGAGACCACTGGGTTTATCTTGGGGAACATCCCTTAGGTTTCTTTGGGCCTCAGTTTCCTTATCTCTTGTACGGGATTAAATAACCACCATAGAGTTGTGAAAATTACGTGAACTCACATGTACCATAAGTGACCAGTGTAATGACTGACACTCAGTAAATCCTCAATAAATTAAAACACTTATAATCAACGACAATTAAAAAAGGTATTCCTAACATTGATAATAGGTTTTGCTAAGAGGTGATTAAATGGATACAAAATGTATGTATTGTTTATTGCCAACTTTGCTCACATCTCTGATTGTGATATCCACGTGTGTGCGTGTAGAATATTAGATCCTATGTGGGTGCATACTGCATGCGCAGAAGGCTTACGCATGAAATGTCCCTTCAGCAATGTGCCTGGGGAAGCTCTGACGCTGCCTTGGAAGTTGGTCGTCGCAGCCCGACCTTTGGGCGTCTGGGAGGGATGCCTATACCTACGTCCAGCGCTGGAAGGGGCCCAGGCCCTTCGAGCACAACCTATCCCCAGACTGCTTACTCGTGCCTCGCATACATCTTCACCGAAAAGGGTATTTCCTTCCTTCAGAGAAAGCTCCCCAGTCCAACGTGGGGTGGATTTTACTTTACTTGGTTGCAAGTAGGAGAAGTCCCTCCTCTCTCCTCCCTTGGGGTAAGTGGAAAGGAGTCTCGCAGGGAGCCCGCAGTGGCCGACACCCGGGGATCTGGTAGCGACCGAGTTACAGACAGCTTGGGGGCTGCCGGGCCGAAGCAGGTGGGGACTGAGCCGTTCCCTGGTCCGGGGAGGGGAGTGCGGCCGCGGGTCCCTCCCCTCCGCCGGGAGGTGGCAGCGGCCGGCGCCAGGCCAGTGGGGGCGGGGTGGGGGCGGCGCGGAGGGCGCAGAGATCACCGCGGCGCCACTGGGGACGCCCAGGGCCCCGAGCGGTCCCCACGCGGGACCGCAAACGATGACAACAGGCAATCGCTCCAGGTCGAATAAAAAGGAGTCGCTTCCCCGCGCGCCGCCGCCCCCCGCTGCCTGCCCCGGGGGGGGCCCCCCCCGGCGGCCTCCAGTGGCCGCGGGCGCCGGCGTCCCCCGCCCCCGCCCCGCGCGCAAGTGCGAGGCTGCCCGCGGCGAGGCTCACGCTCTGCCGCTCCCGGCTTCCGCGCAAAACTTCGAGCCGGGCCGCGTGAAGTTGTCGCTCCCCTTTCGGAGCGGGAAAGAGCTTGGGGAAGAGCCGGGCAGTGAGGACCGCGGTGGCTGGGCGCGCGCTTTTTTTTTTTTTTTTTTCCTCTGTCGTCGATCCGGAGTTTTGGCTCCTCTCCTTTCCTCCTCCCCCTCGTAGCAGGCTTCTCCCCCCGCCCCGTCTCTCCCCCACTGGTGTAAGCTGTTTGTTGGGGGGTGGCCGAAGGGGATGTCCTCTTTTCACCAGAGGCACAGCGTTCAGGGGAAACTTCAACACTGGAAGGCACGAGAATAAGTACCTAAATACGGACGCACGGATCCGCTGCTGGGGGAGACACTTGAATTTGGGATCCCGAGACGGTCCGGGCGGCAGGAGGTGAGTGCCTCTTCTTCCGACGCCCCCTCCCCCCCGCCCCGTTCCGGGGCCCGCGGGCTCCAGGTTTCAGGGATCCCGCAAACTCTCTCCGGAAAGTGCGCGCAGCTCCTCCGGGGGCGTCAAGCGCTGGGGACAGTGGGCGCACTGCGAGGAGGTGTGTGGGGGCCGGGGTCTCTAAGGGCGCTTCGTTGCGGAATGCCCCCTGCCCAAGGGCCCGGGCCGCTCTGAGTGCCGCGATGTGTTGTGCCCTGGAGGACGCCCTGGCGCCCCGAAGGTCCCTGCCGAGCCTTTCTTTCCCCGCGGAGACCTCGCGGAAGAGGCTGCACCGCTCCATACCTGCACTCCGTCCCCGCCTTGCAGAGGCGCGAGCCCCTGCGTCTCCCCTGCGTCCTTCTTGTGACATTTGTTACTTTGCCTTGACGCCCTAGATAAGTCAGACTAAAGGATGCTGACCCGGGTCCCATGGAGGGCCCCAGGCGCCTGGGGTTTTCACGGTGCTGGGTGCGTGTGTACGTTTAATGCTTTGTGTTCTCATCTCGAGGCACCAACCGGGCTGTTCAGCTGCGGCCGTCCCACTTTAAAAGTTATGTGGCGTGGGCCGAATGTCTCCTGCCTTTTGCCAGGGTCTGTGAAATGAGAGGCGCCTTTTCAGAGGACTCGCGTTCATTGGCCCGGGGCGCGGATGCCGTGGAGGAATGATAACTTCTCCAAACGGAGGGACCTGGCCGGGGCCGTGGGGAGCAGGTTTACTCGTTCCAAAGCCTGCGGTGTCTGGGCGGCTGCGGGACTTGAAACGGCTCGCTGCTTCAGCGTTGTTATGCGAGATTTGGAAGTAGATCGTGTGTGTGTGCTTGTTTTATTTTGCGCCGCACAGCAGCCAGAACTTTCGTTTAGTAGCACTTTCAAGATGTTTCTTTCTTTTGTAAACAGTGTTCGGAACAGCTTGGAGCCATTAGGGAATTTGCCGACCGAGTGCCGCGCCTGAGCGGTGGCGAAACCGGAGAGCGCAGCTTAATTTTTGTCATCCCTTTCCTAGTTGGGGCGGCACCGTCTCCACTCACCACCACCTCTCTTTCCCCTTCCTTTGAAAGCTAATGGGGTTTGTGTTTGAGGTGAGCGCGTGGGTGGGAGGCTGTCGTTTGGAGTCGGTCTTCTCTCCCCTCGCCGCCGGCGTCTGTGCCCTGCACTGCCCAGCGGGCAGAGAGTCATTCATGAATCCTAATCTGAGGGCAGTGGAGGAAGGTGCAGGTCCCTCAGACCTTTCTGCCAAGGTGCAGAATAGCGACGGGGCGTGTGTTTTGGTTTCAGAGCATTTCCACGTGGAGCACCTCCGTGTGCGTGTGTGTTGTGTACTTGATCTGTGAGGAGGTAACAGGAGTCTTGTGTTCAAACCCAGTGGGCCGTTGGCCATTAATTTGCTTTCCTGGCTGTCATTACAGACACTTCCAAAATCTGATACCTAAGAGAACCAACAGGTTAGGTTTCACATTAAGAGCTCATACTTAACAGTTTTCTTTCTCCCTTACCGGTTTTGGCTTGGCACCCTGGGATCAACGTAATTGATGGAGCGAAACATATCTTCTCGAATATGGCATTTTGTTCCTCTTCTCCTCTGCGGCCACTTTTTGCACCCTCGGGCGTGTCAGTTTCAGCGGGCGCTCCTTCTTCTGGACTTAGGTGGGAGTCTTAGGAGCATTTAAGCACCGCAGGCTCCCCTTCTACAGCTCCTGAAGTTTGATTTACACGTAGGTGACTGACAGTCTTGAAAGTTGAGGATGGTTTTTTTTTTTTTTTGTCTGTTGAGTTGTTTTGGGTTTTATTTTAAAAACCTCCTCAGGACAGGGATGTAACCTTTCACGGGTAAAATTAGGTTTTAAGCAGAAACATTGCCCTCCCCCGCCCCAACTTTTTTTCTTTTTAAATATTTCTGGCCAGTTTATAGCTGAAGAAGCAAAAGCTAGGAAGGAGGTGGGGCCGGGAGAGAATCCTAAAACAAAATATTTGGTACATAGTAGGGTGTGGTATAACATTATCCCAAGAAATAGATAGCAGTAGTAAGAAGAGGGAAACTATTTTGTGTAGAGCTAGACTGCCAGAATCTGATCTTTATGGCAACAATACCAGATGCAGATACAACTACACTCACTTTTACTGTTATTATAAACCATAAAAATAGTTTGTTCTGCCTCATTAAAAGTTGTAAGCCATTCAGAGTTAAACCATTTTTTTTTGAAATGGCTGTAGAAGACAGTTAAAACCCTTGACAGTTATAGCTTTGAAAGTAACATAATTAGATTGTCTGAAAACTGTTCCTTTTTTCCTGATTATTAAGGATATATCCTTGCCTTTCATAATAGGTAAAGGTCTAAAATCAATAGGTTTTCAAAAGCCAGTTTTCCTTTGCCAATTATCTGAAAATAGTATGCGTCAACCTAAGGCCACCGTAATTAGAGGTTGTTTCACGATTATAACTGAAATTAAAAGATTTACTTGATTATTCTTTTTTAATGAATAAGTAGTTTACTGATATTAGAGACTTAATTTCTTCTTTACAGAATGAAAGGTTTTTTTATATATTTAGAGAATATTTAAGTTTATGTTCAAGTTTAAAAATTTAAAAAAACCCTAAGATTTGTATAAAAAGAAATTTGTATAAAAATAATCATTACTCTTATTAAGAAGTACAGATGCTGCATTCTAGAGGATTTGTAGAAGCAGTTGAAAACAATTGTCTCTTCATGAAAGTTTCTTTTTTGAGGGTGGATCAGTAGGTTGCCATTTTGCTGTAATTTATTTTTTTCTTTCAAAAACCTCTTTGAATTAAACAGAAAAGAAAAATAAGACCTCCATTTCTGAGAGTTTTCTTTTTATTTATATTATGATTTGGGGTGTAAATAAATTTTACATAGCCACGGGAAATAAGGTGTCCCATTTCATGTTTTCAATCTCTGTTGCAAGCTCTAAATGACTAATGCCATGTCTAAAAATATATTTATGTGGCTTGGTATTTCATTTAAAAAAATTTTATGCACTAAAATTAAATTATCCTGAAGTTTTAGAAAAGTAGAATGATAGAAAAACCATGACTACTGTTATGAAAAGTTAGGATGTTGGAAAGTTCACATTCTAACTCACAAATAATAAAATTATACTTATTTCACCCAGTGGAAACTCGCACTTTTTATACAGAATTCAAGAAGAGGGGAGATAATCCTTTTCAAGACTTAGTGAAATGTTAAGTAATTTAAGAGTGCAAGTATTTATTATATTTTTCATTATCTTTTTTCCCCTCTGTTAGGTAAATGCAGGAACACTGAACATTCAGTAAAAACAGGCCCCCCTTTGCAAGAAGTTTATTCACCATAGTTCTGTATTGCAGCTGCTGGTCATATTTCATGGAGCTGTTAAAGCACTTAAAACCTAAAATTAGGTACTGTCTCGTTGTAAATATTTCAGATCACTCATCTAAGAAACAAACAGAAGAGTGTGTTATCAAAAGTAGATGTTCTGAATCCCCTCACTGAAGAGCTGAACAAAACATCTATGAAACACCTTGTTATTTTTTCAGTGAGAATTAATCATGACAGTTTCTTTTTCAAGTAGATATTATTCTTACATATTCTAAACTCTTATAATGTGTCTCCCTGTAGAGTATCTTAAACTAATTGTATTCAGAAATACCGTTGGAGGATTTTATTACAACAGTTACTGGGTGAATGCAATCCACACCAGGAGGGATAGGATGACTTTCAGTGTACCTGCTCCTCTCATGAATTTTTCCCGGTGAACTAAGAAATGACATGCTCTTTCAGGCACTCGTTCTAGAGATGGGTGAGGTGCAGTGGTGTATTTCATTGCAGTTAGCATGAGACTGCATTTTGCAGTTAGATGAATTTTATCGTGGGAGACACTCAATATTAAGTTGTACATGGAGTGAACTTGGCTTCACTTAGTTTGAACTTGAGTGGAAGAAATAAACAAGAATCACATATTCCGAAGTAGTATAAGCAACTCTGATTGCTTTTAAGAGGTCCGAAGACTTTGTAAACATTACTGTCACCTAATATTGCTTGTGGCTCTGCACATGAGGATATGCCTTGGTGAAGTTTGTGATTCTTACCATGTCCCATCCAGGTTTCTACTAGGAGAGTGGTACTGAAAATAAATACCACTATCCTTACCCCCCTAGCTCCTTTTCTTTCTTCCAGAAGAAGCGATGAAACAGATGAATTTAAAAATAGAAACCATTTCGAGTTATCAAAACCACATTTACATGGTGGTTTAAAACAGTTGCAGAGTGTGTACCTCTGAGTCTCACTGTAACCTTTTCTGTCATTGAAAGGTGCTAATTGATCTTAGGGCACTGACATAATAGTATAGTTTGATATTTGAAACCTTTCAGCATTGGTCTGGCCCTTTTCTCACCCTGAGATTTCGGTTCATGGCTGATGAAGAGTAATACCATGTTAAAATGTCAGGAATTCTAATTTTTTTCCCCCATGTAAAACATTTTAATAAAACAGCTGATATTGTTTAAGCTTTTATGTATGTACAGTAAGTAAATTTATTTTAATGTACTTCTGAGAGAGAAGGACCTATATTATCATGTTAAGCTTTTTTAAGTATTTTTTTCCACAGGTAGATTTTTTTTTTTAATTGAAATTTTGAGGCAAAGTCTGATTACTGTGATCACATCTGAATAGGTTCAAAGTGAACTTGCATTAAAGCAATATAGAATAGCCATCTTGAAATTTCATATCTAAAGTATATGTTCTTAAGTATATGGAGACCTTAAAGTATATTTTAAAATAAAAATTGTCAGTTCAGTTTTTATACAGTTGTAATCTTTCTGTGTAAGTAATCAGTAATTACATCATCAATCATTATCATCATCCTCACATCACAACTGACATTTACTGAGGATTTATTTACTTTTTGCAAAACAGTTTAAATTATTTATGTGGATTAGCTAATTTTAATCTTCTCAACTGTGCCTTTTTTATTATTCCCATTTTACAGATGAGAATTATGCAGTAGAGTGGAGCCAGGATTTCAGCTCTGCCCCCCCGAACCCAGATCCCCTGTCCTTAAACGTTGCCCTAGGCAGTTGCTGCCACCTGTCACACATGAGTTCATTTTAGGTGGTACCCAAACATTTTATTTTTATATTATTAGTTGTATATTTATTTCTAAGGATATTAGGAAAATATGTAAAATTTCACATTAAACCTATAATTTCCTGGATAATGTTGTTTGAGGCAAAACCAAAAAAGGATTGAAGCAGAAGAAAATTTCAAAGCACCTATTTAAAGAACCATATTATGTAACAGTGAACAAGTGCTTGGCTAAAAGAGCCAAAATCATGAAGGCTGATGGCAAGTGACTACATTGGGAGAAACTGGTATTCTAGAATGCTCCCCAAATGTTGAGAACTTCTGTCCAGATCTTTTTAATATTTGACTTACATGTAGACTCTTCCTTTATTTTTCAAGCCTCATCCTTTAGTTAGATGTTATCCATTTTACAGTTTTTCTCTTGTTGCTTTAAGCCTGAATGCTGGTTATGAATCTCAGATCTACACGTTTCTGTTGAACCAACGGATGAGGACTGTGTAATGAATTTCTAGAGGCAAGTTTAAATGATAACGGGCTCACTTATATTTCGGAGACACTTTCAATTTACACGGGTATCAGACTTTGCGTTTTTAAGGTTTTTCTCTAGGTGAACATGTTTGTTCTGCTGTTAATAATCTGTTTTATAACTTGAATGTGTTTTCCAATGAAGCAGTGGTTTTCGTTTTGATTTACATGTTCAGCCACAGAACGCTTTGTTCAAGTGAAAGCTGACACTATGCCCACTAGAGAAATGTCCACTGCCTTGGTGAAGCAGGATGTGGGTGGGCTGTGAATCACTCATCAGCCCTGCCTCTGACCATTGGCCTCCCAACGTCTCTGTAAGGGTCATCCTGGCTGCAAAAAAATGAGTCTTCTGACGGAAGGGGTCAATTCAGAATACCTGCTGCTGTCTGTGAGTGTGTCATCCACTAAAAACCAAAACACAGGGTAACACATCGGCAAAAGTTGTGTCGGTTTACCCTAGTGTAACATGAATATTCTTATCAACTGACCTGCAACTTTCTTTCAGTTTAGTACTGAGAAAATAAAAAGTAGTCAAGATGTTTCCCACATAGAATTACAGGTCTGAATGAGGCACATAGAATTTGTTGCTACAAAGGTTTGACTAGAGCATCTTTTTTTCCTTTAAAGACTTTATGAAGACACATCAGCAGTGGCATAAATTGACTTGACCTTAGATTTTCACATAAATTATTGCTACTGTTTCTGTTATTCTTTCCTCCTTCCTTTTTAAAATGAAAGGGACATTTCTTGTGAAATGCTATAGTTAAATCATAAAAATTTATGTTCATATACCATTAAGTTTAATTCTGCTCACAAAAGCAATAGCATTAAATTTGAAACTCTATCCTTAATCAAGTAGGTCTACCACATACCAGGAGGGCTTATTCTCTGCAAGGTCATATACACAATTCACAGGCCTTTGCATATACCCAGTGGAGGGATCTATTCATTACATTTCACCTCTGACTCTGAACTCCCTCATGTTAGAGGATTTGAAAAGACCTGAATGTTCCGACTAAGAGATTGAATATTTCTAACTTAATGTGTCCAGTATGTTGAAAGTGATGATGACTTGCAGAGTCCAGAGGTCTCTGAATTAGCTAATTCTTTTCACTTCAAATTTTATATGTTAATGCAAATGTGTATTCACATATGATTTTGACTCAAGTAATTCTAGCCAAATTTAATCACAAAGTGGGAAGTCACGTTCGAATTTTCCTTTTGCAGGTTTTCAGTAATCTCAAATTGTGCTTCTAGTAGGTAACTTTGGAATGCAAACCTCAGTGAGTCGGTCAAGAACATCAGTACTACCGAAATTTTGTACGTGAACTTTAGGTATTAAGATGATGCTACTGTTTTGTTTTTCTTAGTCAACCCAAGAAGACTTCATTTAGGTCTTTTGTCTTCTCAGTTGTTGACTTTAGTTTTTAAAGGCTTCATTCATGAAAATACTAGCAAAGTTCTGGGCATATGATAAATGCTTATTAAATGCTTTTTACATTGTCTGTGTTGCTGAAGAGATGCCAAAATTATAGTGAGATGAATAGATTTTTTTTTTTCTACTCTGGATAATTTTGAAGACTTTGGGACTTCTAGTCTATGATTATAATAAGTTCTACTTTTTCCTGGCATATACCATTCATAGGAATGGTTAGCCTGGTAAGTAACTATGGTACCCAAGGTCACAGGTTTAATCCTCAGATTACCACGTTAGCTGTAGGGGGACACTTGTCCTACACACGCTTGGTCATATTGTGTTTGTCGTTAAAAGTATAGTTATGGTATCTTGACTGTCTCTCTTTGGGGACCACTCTGGTCTATGCTGGATCTGTCTCCAAGAATCTCCTCTCATCCCGAGGCTGTTCAACCACATCTGTTCACAATTTTTATCAGGTCCCTTCTTGACTTAAAATTCTATAAAAAAATTCCCTGTTGCCTATAGGACAGATTCTAAAATTCTTAGCAGGATCTACAAGGCCCTTGAAGCTGAGAACTTTGCTCAAGTTTCCCTTCTCACCTCTCACGAGCCACTCATAAGAAATCTCTTCTCCATCTGTATGGAAAAGTGCAGCCCTCAAATACACCCTGGTCATTTCCACTTCATGGCTTTGTGCATGTGGTTCTTTCTATCTGGAAGACATCTTGCCCCTCCCCCTGAAACTTCCTTTTCTGCTGCTTTTGCAAGACTCAGGATGCAAAGTGCTACCTCCTCTGACCACCGGCAGAGGCTGAGTTGGATGTTTCTTTTCTCTTTGTTCCCAAAGCACCCAGTTTCCACCTTTGGTATAGCAGTTGCCACATTGAAATGTAATAGGTAACATGAGTTTAAATTCTGCACCAGACTGAGAATTTACTGAAGCTATTACCAGTATTTGCTATTCTGTAAATTGCTATTTCCAGTAGGTAGGGGACAGTAAATTCCTTTTGAGTGAGTGAGTGAAGGAAATGGAAATGAAGGCAGTGGTGGTGGCACTGGACACCCTCTGCCATAAGATTGGGAACAGTGGGAATAGCTGTGATCATTACAAGGCAGGATAGCCTTAAGAATGACCTCAGGGATTTTTGGTATTAATCCAGTAGAATTGCATCTCTGAATTCAGGCCCAACTTGTTTGTATGGGTGTAATGATGCAGAGATGTATTTATGACCATTGGGAAGTCAGTGATCTAGTGGATAAGCTGAAGACCCCGAAAATCTTTGGAGAAATGGGTATTTCTTAGCACTTGAAATCTGAGGGACCCACTTCTTTTTATGGCATAGTGATTAAGTACAAAGAATATGGAGCTGGGCTCCTTGAGTTTGAAGCACAGCTCTGACACTAATGATCTGTAATGATGAGCATGTTAATTAAATTGGTTTTGCTTTGGTTTTCTCATGTGTAGTAGAACGTACTTGGAGTTCATATGCAAATTCAACAAGTAAATATATGTAAAGCATTTAGAATAGTGTCTGATATGAGTACTAGCTATTATGAATTTGATTGTGTTCCCTCCATTGGAGTATGCCAACTATTCCAGAGATACTTAGAGCTGAAAGTCCTTTTTGGGGTCATAGACTGGGGATCATACGTTGAGTACCCAATGGTCCAAGTACAAATTTAATACCCAGGGGTGATCTTGGCAAATCTGAGACTCTATTTGGAGCCATAAGAAAAGACATTAGAAAACTTAGTTTTGGCCATTTACGTTGCATGGCATTTCTTTTAACAAATACTTTCACATACAGTTATCTAGATTTTTAAAGGCTTTCATCTGTGTGGTTCCTCAACTGCTCTAAGCCACCGTAAGAACATTCTGTAATGGTACTTTTGTTTTATAGCCAATATTTGTTTCCCCAGTTGCTTTTTCCTTCAGCCTGAAGGCACCAATTATAAGAATTTGTATAATTTTCAACTGAGTGAGCTTGATGAGCTCAGTGTAAACTCTTTAAAAGATAACATTAAAGATTACTATGACTCTTACCTTTGCAGAGACAGTAGGAGGTCATTAGCATCTCCGTTTCTAGACTTGATCATTTGGTCCTTGGATTCAGATGTAATGACTATATGGCAAAGTGGGGCCGAGGGAGAAGGGGAAGTTAAAATATTAATTTTCAAGGTTCTGTTTTTTAACTGCTTACTTGAATTGCTGCCAGGTGCATCTGTATAAAAAATATGATGCTGCTACTGATGTTGTGCCTGAATCGCTCAGTTTATTTATTTATAAAACTTATTTGTTTATTTATTTAGTTTTTAACTTTTTATTTTATACAGGAGTATAGCTGATTAACAATGTTGTGATAGTTTCAGGTGCACAGCAAAGTGACTCAGCCATACATATGCATGTATCCATTCTCCCCCCAGACTCCCCTCCTATCCAGGCTGCCACATAACATTCGCTCAGTATGTTTAGACCAGTGTTTTTCAAAGACTGATTGTTGACATTTTGAGCTGGATAGTTCCTTGTTAGAGGAGCATGTGTGGCTGTCCTGTGCATTGTAGGGTGCTGTGTGGCATCCCTAGTCTCTACCCACTAGATCCCAGTAGCACCCTCCCCTGAGTATTAACAGTGTCTCCGGACATTGCCAGATGTCCTCTGGAAACAAAATTGCCCTCAGTTGAGGGCCCATAGTCAAAGTAGATCTTAAGATCACTTGATAAAATCAAAAGATTCCCAGGCATCTGCATGAGAGGACTGTTCTATTTTCAGTCAAGTGTGGCGAATCTTCATACCTTCTTCCTAAGTTTAAACACAAAATCAAACAACTCTTATTAGTCTGTGTTCATAGATAAACTTTACATAGACTGACTATGGTCAGCATATAGCTTTACACAGATTGACTCTTGTCAGCATATTTTCCTTTTTGGGAAACAGAATATGAGTGGGGGGAGCAGAATACTTAGGAAAGTATGTAGGAAGTAGATATTTATTTGAATCACCTATATGTCTATTTTAGAAAAATTACCTTTACTGTTACTTGTTAGCAGATACTTTTGATTCATTTTTGATAATGACAATTACTCATCTTTTTCCATAAATATTCAGCAGTAAGGAACTTTTACTTGTTTTAGTCTGTAGTGTCAGAAAAAGTAAAGTATTATCTATAATCATAACTGCCTACGATGAAAAAACTTTATCAGTTAAATCATTTGTTTGTTTGTAACAAGAAAGTTTCAAATGAAATAAGTCTTAGCTTTCAGTTTGTACCAGTTTCAGGATCTTGAGTTTAATAATATTGGTACAGTCTGAAGAAAGTAAAAATGAACATAAAAACTCCTTTGTTGGTTTACCAAATCCAGACCTTAGGTTCTAATTCTATAGGACATACACATTTTGTCTCTGAATTGATCTGCAGTTGACTGTAAGTAAATGTGATGTAGTCTGAGTACTACATCTGACATTTGCCTAGTTTAGATATATATGAAAGATGCTTCAAAATTTACTGAGCAGAAAAAAATGGGAACATATAATGTTAAAGTGAGAGGGGTTAACTTTGCCTACATGAGTCTTGGGTTGGATGTGAAAATTATTTTGGAGTATGAAACAACATTATAAATATATGATTAGATATATTTAGACCTAAACAGTAGAGAAATTTTAAATCTCACTAGTAACTGTAAGGATACTTGAAATTCCACATATATGTATTGTCTAGTGGTTTTACTTTAATTGTATTAGGCAGGTAATCATGTTACGTGGAAGCAGTCAGACAGACCTAGGGATTTCACATCATTTACTAATTGATGCTCAAGGAAGCAGGGCAGAGGTACTTGAAAACAAACTCACTGTCTCTCTTTCTTTCTCTATTACCTCTCCTTTGATTTATGCTTTAATTTTTGAAATATATTCTTAAGAAGAAAAAGTGGCTGCAAATATAGCATACTGTATGTGATCAAATGTATCAGTACTTCTGTTTTCTAAGAAGAGAAGGACTCCTCACAGCTACTTGTTAGCAGAGAGATAAAGTGGGTGCTAGGCAACCCAATGACCGATGGGGGCCTTTCCAGGGGAGTTAGGTGGGGGTTACAGGCCAAGGGCTTAAATCATGAATTTTCAGACAGTGAAGGCGGGTTCTGCTCCATGCATTGACAGCAAGTCTGAAGAAGGCGTAGCAAACCTCAAGTCCATCCAGGCACTTTATGCCTGACATTGAACAGGAAGCCTGGTAGCCCTTTAGTCATTAGAGAATAGCCAATAAACCAGAAGTTCTGTTTTTCCAAATGAACACTTCTTGGGTTCATAAATCAGGGAACCCCCCAGAGAATTCAAGTCACATACCTACTTTCTCAGGTTTATTTCTTTGTACCGTGGATATGAATGTAAGACTTACCTATTTTTATGAACGCTCCATGGCATAAAATATAATTAGGCATTTCCTTTTTTCTCCCTGGGATATTCTCACCACCCTTGTCCTCCACTGCCCCAACTCCCTTAACCTCCTTGCCTCTTACTTTTTGCTGCCTACCTGGACAAAAAAAATCTACTCATCTTTCAAGGCTTAGCTCAAATGTCACCTCCTCTGGGAAGCCTTCCCGAGACTCAGGCAGAATTAATTCTTTTCTCTCTGTAATACCATAGCGCCTTATGTGGGCTATTGGTATAAGAGCACATTGTGCTGGGGCTAATTTTATGTGAGTCTGTCTTCTAGAGAGATTCTGAACTCACTGAGGGGCGAGACCATATCTTTCCTCCCCTGTAGCCCCAGTGCCTGGGGTAGTGATGGAAATTCACTAGCTACCCTATTCCCTGCATGTCTTCAAAGGACATACATCCAGAGCCAGACAACTACAAAGAATGGATCCTGTTTACATTTTGGAAACTGATTTCTTTTTTGCATATGGTCACTGAAGCTAGTTTATTGGTTCTATTGTATTCTAAATTATTTAAAGCTTCATTTGTACCAAAGTATTACTGATATTCTAGCAGAAGAAAAGATAAGGCCAGCATGAACTGGTATTTTGAATAAACTGAAATTAAAAGGGCAGATTCTAGTGGAGACTTATGGTTTTCCTACTTCCAGTCTTCTCTAGAAACAAACTTCAGCCTCTTTGGTTGATTTCTGTGGAGATACATTTCATGTTATTTTGAAGAATTTTTAACCCTCAGAATTATGGATTTCATCTGAAAGGAAGTATGTTCTGTATTTGTTTATGTCAATGTTTCAAAATATGGGGACCAAAATTCCTAGAGGTATCCGTTAGAAGTATATGTGGTCATTTGGTGAGAGAAATTTGGTTGTTTTTTTCAGGCATAATTTAGGAAGAAAAATTTCTGTTTAGTTTCTAGTGGTTTGTTTTCAGGCATTTTTCCACAAAAAGATGAGCAAGACCCTTCAAAACCACCAACTTGCTATTTAGGGGGAGAAAAAAGCCTTCTGTGTCCAAAAATAACATTAAATTAAAATGATTGTTTCCAATAGTTTCAAAAATTGTGGTTTTATTTCCTCGTGTATGAGTCATTTCTGAATGCAGTATGTGATTGTACTAAATCGTGATGAAGCCTATTTGCTCTGTGTTTTCGTAGGTCACGTTATTTATCAGAGAATCAGATCAGGAGAGGAATTTAGCCTAACTCTCCATTTTGCAGATGAATACTGGATTAGAGACGTTAAGTGATTTAGTCAAAAGGAAGCTAAAAAGAGAACCTTGTGCTGTAAGACACCCTAGTGCTGCCACCTCTACAACTTTCTGCCTTTATTTTTCTTTGTTTGAATTCCACAAGGAGTTGCAAATACTGGAATCAGACTGCCTTTGTATGTATCCTTCCGGGCTGCCACTCATCAGCAGTGTAACCTTGGAGAAGTTATTTACTGACCTGCTTTAGTCATAGTTGCAGCATGTGTCAACAGGGAATAATAATAGTACTTGCCTCCTGGAATTGTTGTAAGGAATAATTGAATTTATACCAGAAAGACACTGAAAATGCTCAATGTTTACGTATATTGAATTGATTTCTTTGAATAAATTGTTGAGCATATTTAATATTCAAAAAAGGGCTCTTCAAAAATAATGCTGAAGCAAGATGTTTTTAATCAATCTTTTTTTTAAACAAAAGTCATCTATATCTTGTGTAACATATTGAAACAGATATTATAGGAGGTGCCTTTGAGGGGCTTGACTAGAAGAGGTAAGGAGAGAGGCTTCTGGAATGCTGATATAGCCCTTTATCTTGATCTGATTGATGGTGAGATGGGGGTGTAGATGTAATAAAAATTTATCGGCTGTCAACTTTTGATTTGCATATTTTACTGTGTGTATGTTATACTTGCCTAAAAAATTTAAAATACAGATATAGTTATATAAAAGATGAGCAAAAAGGATTTACTGTATGGCACAGGGAACTATATTCAATATCTTATAATAGACTATAGTGGGAAAGCATCTGAAAAATGCTATATATATATCTCCAAATCACTTTGCTGTGTACCCGAAACAAATACAATATTGTAAATCAGCTATACTTCAATAAAATTTTAAAAAATGACAGATATATTTAAAATAAGTTGATACCCCTCACTTCATCCATCTCTTCCACATCCCACAAATCAGGGCAAATTGTTGTACTTCAGCGTGCTTCCTTTCAGACATTTTTTCCTATACATGCGTAAATGTAAGAATTTTCTGGGGATGTAATTTATTTTTATTTTACATTTTAGGCCAAAATGGATCATCAGTTGTCTTAAAGCTTGCTTTTGATTGGCTGTATTTTTGGTATTTTTTCATATCATTACATATAGTTTGGGGTACTTCTGTTTAATGTATGAATATGTTTTATACTTTAACTGTTCCCTTCCTGGTATATATTTAAGTTGCTTGCGGGTGTTTACTATTACAAAGACTGCTGCAATCATGATTTTTATGTATCTTTTTATATATCTGACCCAAATTCCTGTCGGTAAAACTCTAGATGTAGGAATAATAGACGAAAGAGTGTGTGCAGCTTGCATAAATGGTGCCAAAATACTTTTCAAAAAGGTTGTAACACCTTGTGTCCCTGTGATGATGCTTGCATTTTTCTCATAAAAGCCAAGGGCAAAATTTTATGCTAAGTTGACACTGTAATTATTTGTGCTCTGGTTAATAATGAGACTCACACACTAATTGGAAGAGTTCACTGATAAGAGCAAATAATTCTGTTAACCACATATATAACAAATCTATGTTATATGTAGTTAATATCTCATTTAAGAATGGTTACTACTCCGTTACATGAATGATTATTATATATATTCATAGTTCTTAAACCACTTGGTAGGAAGGAAAAAACTCAGTGTATATAATATTCATGACATGTTTTTACTTAGCACCATAAAATATTTATAAGAATTGTTAAGAGAAACACTGATATTGTTGAGAATTTGTGAGGAATTGTATGTTATTATTCTGTTAAGAGCCAACTGTGTGCCAGGTACAGTTCTAAGCACCTTACATATATTACTATAGCTTTTAAACATGTAGATGAAAGGCATAGACATTGTATTACTATAAATGAGATCACTCCATTTTGAATGTTATTAAATATTACCACAATACCAACTGTATCTTATCAGTGTTCTGATTTGTAAATTTGGGAAATGTCATAATCTGTTTAATGTGAACATTAAAGTGAAAGCATCAAAATCCAGAGAATTGCTACTCAAGTCCTGGCTAAAGTATCATGACACATAACGTTTAAAATGAAGTATGTTAATCAGTTGGCTTTACTGTTAGAGTCTTATATGTAGAAAAGTCTGTCTCCAGAATATTCAATTCTTATAGTTACTGGTTAATTAAGATTCTGGCTAACCTTTAATGGTTATCTAGTGCCTTAAAAGAGTAATCCAACTCAAAATAGCTAACTTATTCCTCCAGCATTGGGTAAATATAGCTATCAATTTTTGTGAGTTTTTTCTTCCTGCAGAATTTCCTGTTATTCTAAGGGATTCAATAGGACTTAGGCACATAAAACTGAAAATTATATTACTATGGGGAAACTGCTCTGTGCCTTTGAGAAGGAACTCTCTTGCTAACTTAAGTACTATATGTGTGTAGAATAGCTAACATTTTCCTCCCAAGAAATTTCATGTATGCAGTTAAAACACTCTTAAATTGATTAAGCATTTGTTATATATTTCCAGAAGCACTCAAGAGTACTTTTATGGTTATAAGAGTAGAGTGCATTAGAATGCCAGAAACCAACGAATACGCTAGAGGCCTTCAAAACCATGCCCAGCATTCCTGACTTTACCATATAAACACGCGGGACAGTCTGGAAAAATAAAACAACTCCCCTTCTCCCAAACGTAGGTAAGCTTACGATGATAACACTTCAACTGGCTTGAATATTAATTTGATACTTTTTCTGTTAGAAATCATTTTTATTACTTAGAAAACAGAATGGAGAAGTAATAAATATGACTGGTATTTGTTTCTCAAGTCAAGTATTATTTTACATCAGATTTGACCAGTTACCTTTATACTTTTTGGAAAGTGGATTATACAGCTACCACAGTATTTTGCTTATTAATCTGGGAAGCTAAAAAGCCTTTTATAAATGTTGAATCAAAACTCTCACTGCTGTGAGGGAATTAAATTTCAAGCCATATACTCCTTTTATAGGGTGAGAAGCTGAAGTATGGAGAAATTACAAGGTTTTCCCAAAGCCATACACTGAATCATGGCAGACGCGGAAATCTACGATTCTGTTTGCCTGATTCAGTCTGAAACTTCATGAAATTAAAGTTTTCTATTTCCTGACATGTGCCTTAGGAGTGTTTCCTTATTTACTTACTTGTTCATTCATTCATACGTTATACAGGGAACCATGTTTTTGCAAGATACAGTCTTGATGTAGGGACTATAAATAATATTGTGCATTTCTAGATCTTGGATATTTTATTTAAAGAAACTCACTATATTTTTCTTTTTCATGACTATGAAAAAAAAATTAAGGCATTAAAACCTAAGTTGGATTGTCTATATTCAGGCCACAACAGTGTCTATGAGAAGCATCTGATGCTTCTTCAGGGCTAGTATAGTTTGTTCAAGCGTTTGAACAAGAGCTTGGTGGAAGCTCCAGGTAGCTCTGGAGCAGGGTAATGACCAGGAGAATCCACAACAGCCATCAAAAGTACAGAAAGACCAGCGTCCACATCTTTATAACCGGTGTCTTTATATTTGGTTTAATCAGGAGGGGGCTGATTATTCTGCTCCTCTCTCATATTCCTGAGTTTCAAGTCTCATATTTTAAATTCCTATTCATTGTGATCTTTTTCATACTCATTTAACCAGTATTTTCCCGAGCTTTCTTCACCCGCTTCATTTTTTTTTGTCTTCTCCACCCTTTGTCATATTAAAAAAGCAAATAGTATTTCTCTGGGTCAGACCTCACTTCTCCCTGATGGAACAGCTGGTGCCACAGGTAGCTTCAAATCAGCAAAGTATTGCATCTTCCCCCTGCACAGCACCCTATAACAGAGAATCCAAAGGACAGAGGGATGCCATCTGTCCTTCATCTTTTCTCCAGAGAGTTCACTTAACACATTTTTGGTTGGTTGGTTTTCTTGTCCTTTTCTTGCAGCCCTGAGACTTAGGACTCAGACTTGGCTCTAGCTTTATGGCTCACCAGCTCTTCCCGTGGAAGAGTTCTTTCCCAAGACAGTCCTGAGGCCCAAGGGCACTTGGAGCCATGGGAACCAAACCCGTAGATTCTACAAACAGGCTCAGGTATGGCCAAGTCCCAGGCAAACCAACCTTCCTGCAGTTTAAACATTAGTCTTTCTTTTTCTTCTTTAATTTTTCCAGAGAATAATTCAGTCTTAAACAAACCAGCAAACAAATAAAACCCCTAGGGCCTTTCTCAAAGGAGCATTCTTACAGCTTTGAAAATTTATTGTTATTAATTTCCATTTCAGCTAGTTTGATTTCCTTTCCATTTTTTGTCTGGGTATGAATGTAATGTTTGTTATACATTAATGCTGATCTGTATTGATTTAATGTCAATTTATAATTTAAAATAATGATGTACTATGACCTACTTCATATCTACCTTCTGTTCAATGCATTTCCTATGCAGATATGCTTTTGTGGCTGACTGAATTGCTCCCTAATTCCCGTTGGGAAACAAAGAGTTTTTTAATTAAAGATGCAGTCTTATTAACTAGGGGTACTTAACTTGGGGAAAAAAAGATTTAGGGGTGACATGAATGATAGCACTCTCTTAATATCTAATAGCCTGCTATACATATGAAAGCGGGATTCAGTTTCTGCTTTGTGGTTCTGGTGGGCAGACCAGAGTAGAAGTTCTGAAAGGTAGATTTTTTTAAACTAATAAGGAAGAATTGATAGAAGGAAAGAGAAGTAGATGGTTCTATTCAGTGGAGCTAAGAAGCTTTAAGTATTGTACCTAAAAACTCATATGATCAGTCTATTAAACCCTACTTACTTCTATACTCCTCATATCCCAAGACAAAGAAATAAGCTGCTATGGATTTCATTCATATTCTCTCTTTCTTTCTTTCTAAGTTTGCCCTTAAAGTCAAAACATTGCAGGGAAGCAAAACATGGAATTGAAGAGCAACACCAAATATATTTGAGATATTATTTTATGAATTCTTTCAGCTTTAGCCTTTAGGAAATTCTTTGGATTTCTAGAAGCTATAATGGCAGATTTTGTAAATGTGATCCTACTCTTAATGCAGTTACAAAGTCAGTGGATGCTTTTATACTGCAATGCTATAGGGAAATTTATTGAGAGAAAAGAAGGTATTCAAACTTTCTTGGATGCCTCAATTAAAAAATCTAGATGAATAAAATTCTCCTTAGGTGTCCCAAATTTTAGGAAGGCAAATAGCATTATATTTAATTAAATTCTTAACTGTTATTTACTATAGACACAATTCAAGCATGTAACTTGTCTTTCAGTAAGTCAAAGTTACTGCTATATTTTATATCTCTCATGTTTACTTTGTTATACATTGGATAGTCTACCCTTAAAATAAAAAAAAATAGGACTTTCAGGTGTCACATCTTCATTCCTGAGAAATTGGTGATATATAAGATTTGAGAGGAAAAGATATGTTTGTGTTGCTGCTGTTGTTTTTGTTTTCATTAATTTCCTCTGTGGGGATGGATACTTCCTGAGTTTTTTCTTCTACTTCACAAATTGTTTCCTTAGCTGAATCTAATCTGCTGTTTAATTCATTCATTTCTGTTTTGAAATTTCAATGGATATATTTTTAAAAACACTTTTATGGTTCTTTTCCAAATTTGTGTATTTACTTTTTGTAATTTGGGGTTCTTTCTATTTTGTTTCTATTTCTTCTGTCTCTTTAATTGTTTTAAGCATACTTATTATGTGATACTGTTCAGACTGTCATTAATCTCAAATTTTTGGATTCCAGTCCCCCTGTTGTTGCATCTGTTGTCTCTGTGGTGTTTGTTTCCTGATGTAGCTTATCACTTTTGATGAATTTTTCTCTCAGAATCCTTTGTGGCCTATGGACCAATTTTTCATTTGCTCCCCTGCAGTCTAGGGATTTCAAACCTCCGGATCAGTCTTGATTTTAATATTTTGGCTTGAGGTTTCCATGGTAGGAACGTAATAACTATTTAGAATTTACATTTGTGCAAGGCTGAGGTATTGATTTGTCTCAAATAATTATTTCTTTTATTCTCTCCCAAAGGCTCTATCCCATGACAAGCTTCTTTGCAATTATATCACATTTGACATTCTTTGTGTTTTAAAGATATCAAAATACAGTAACAACAGATTGTATTTATTCACTAATATTTAGCACTTTACTCCTGCTTTTGCCAATTCTTAGGATGCTAAGAACTTCTTAGCATCCTATTCACTCTGAATGTCCATTCCTCTCTTGCTTTCTTTTCTGGAAACGGGTTCCCTTCTCTTTCACGTGCTCATCGATAATTCTGTTATTGGAAGCATCAATCTCTCAGTGCTAAAGAAACCACTCACAATTTTGATGCTATGTAGAATGGCAAACTCAAAAGGGGTGAAGGCTAATCGCTTGATCAAAATATCAAAAATCAAATAATTGTTCATTTTTACAAATTAATGTGAGTTCAGAGAATTTGTTAAAGACTGGTGACTTTGGCTACTAACTACCTATACGTAGATAGTTCATGCAGTTTCCGAAAATAACTGATTAGTATAATATTCTTAATTGAACAGAGTTAAAAATCATTTTCACAGAAATTGCATAGGTACAATTCCACAGTATGGCAAAAACTTAAAATATTTTGATTCATTATATGAAGAATGAATAAAAAAGCAGAAATTTTCTTCCACTGTCACAAGTAAATGGCTTACATTTTTAAAATACATGATTTTATTTAATCTTCACAAAATTTAATGCAGTTATTATTATTGTCTCTATTTTATGGATGAAGAGAATGATATTTGGAGGTATTGATGAACTATCCCAAGGCCATACAGTTATCCAGTAGTAAAGCAAGGACTCACGTATAGACTTGTTTTAGTCCAAAAGTCTTTACTAGGAATGACTAAATGTATATTTCATCCAGCAAGCCAGTTTTTAGATTTCTAGGGTTTCAAGAGTTGAATACTAAACTTAGTAGATGTATTCTTCAATTCTTTTAAATTTGCAGCACATTTTTCTCCAGAAGTGTGTAAAGGCAGCAGATGTGTGTTCGGTAATGCATGTGGTCCTATATTCTTCATCAGAAAGCATTCCTAGATGTGGAAGAGAGGTTTATGGCTGAGAAAAAAATCAGACTGTTTATAAGGAAGGGCTCAGGTCGTTTTTTCTGCCAGGCTACAGGAGAGCCAGTTAGATGAACTATTAACAGTGAATACAGAAAGAGTCAGTGTGCAGTGTAGTTTGGGAGGAACAACAGGGGCAACACGCGAAAAGGAAAGTAGGTTTACAGAGTCGGTCTGAGTTTGTAGGTGTGATAAAAGTTGCCCGCGCTCAGGATTCTTTTAGATATTTCTCTGAGACCAGCTGGTTACAACTGCGTCTGTGTTTTCTAAGTTGACTAGCCAACCATCAACAGTTAGCAGACACAAACAAAATAGAAAACCTTGGCTGGCCCTTATTGTCAAAAACCAAGTGATGGTGATTTATAATTCCGGGAAGATTACTGCTATCAAATGCACCTATCACTAAGGACCCAGATGATTATCATGAAATTCAGCTTGTTATAATTTTTGAGCATGAGAAATTAACCACATTATTTTTAAACATTTTGTGTTAAATGGACCATTTTGCAAAGTCCATGCCCTGTCTTTGTAAACAGTTCAAAAATAGCTCAGCATCTACTTTGTAGCTTGGCTTCATTTAAGGCGATTGAAGTCAGGCATTACTGTTCACCCAGATCTGTTTCTTGGACACCTTTGCTGTTTTCCTTTTGTATAAGCAGGGACAAGAGTCATGTGCATGGTCACAGAATGCCCATCTTACCTCTCTGAACAGATGGCCATAGAATTGGAGCTAGGTGTTCTTTGTGCTGTTGGCTTCCCTCTCTGGCATGCTGCCTGAGCAGTTGAAACCAGCCAGTGCCTGACCCAGCTTTACAGACCCATTAATGAAATTTGTAGAGAAATGATGGGATCTTGGTGCAGAGGATGTGAAAGCAATGCCCTTATTGACAGTTGATCCCAGCTATAATATCTCAAGAATGTAATGGGAATATAAGTTGTTAGACTTCTTATACAATTGCAGTTTTCTGTGAGACAATATGCTTAGTAAAGGAGAGAATTTAATTGAAGATTATGAGGATCGCTCATGGAATCCAAGGAAGAATTGAACAACGAAGCAGCAGGAAGAGCAAGAGAGACAGTGAGGCTTCAGGAGTAACAGGATCCAGGGACTTCAATTCTGCCAGGACTTTCTTGCCGTCTCCCGCTTTTGATTCTCTTTCTGGGTCAGCTCCTCTCTGTCTCTCCCTAGCAGATCAGCTTTTTACTCATGGCAGTAAAGAGCTCCCCAGTTCTATGTCCTAGAGATTTTACCACTGAAGGAGGACTAGCCTGGTACTTTCCCAGGCCCACATCCTAAGCCATTGGAAAAGATTGTGACGAGTCATTAGACTGAGGTAATTTGGTGTCACTCGGAAAGCCCTGGGGGACCTAGTGTGTTATAAGCTGAATATGGGTCAGTGTAATAGGTGTGTATATAACCCCATGCAAGCAAGCCTTAATTTGGTACACAAGTGTTTTTGAAAATTAACTTGCAGTTTGATAATCTGCAAGTCAAACAGTAGGTTAGCTGTTCTGAATGATGGAATACAATGGAGTGACACCTCCCTTGGCCCAGGAAACTCTGCACGTGTAATAAATCCTCCACAGCTCCCACCTGGGTTAAAAGGGGGCTGTGTCAGAGGTTACGGATGGGACTGTCCACACACCTCTGTCCCCATTGCAGAGTCTGCACAGGGGCTAGAACAAGAGTTTGGATGGCCTGCAATCTTTACATCTTTCCCTAGGAATAGACTAGACATTTGGAACATGGGTGGGGGGAATGTAGTCTCTTTCCCCCTTCTTTTTTCTTCTTCTTTTTTTTTTTTTTGCGGTACGCGGGCCTCCCACTGCCGTGGCCTCTCCCGCTGCGGAGCACAGGCTCCGGACGCGCAGGCCCAGCGGCCATGGCTCACGGGCCCAGCCGCTCCGCTGCATGTGGGATCCTCCCGGACCGGGGCAAGAACCCGTGTCCCCTGCATCGGCAGGCGGACTCTCAACCACTGCGCCACCAGGGAAGCCCCTCCCCCTTCCTTTTTCTTTGCGCTGCAGCAAGAAGCAAACATAGCCTCTACTGTGTAAGCGCCCTCACAGGAGACTCCCGGTGGAATTCCCAGTCTTTGGCTGCAGCGCAGTGTGATGGTAGCGAAGAGTGAGGGGATGGTGAGGACAGTGGAATAAGGCCTCGACCACAGGGAGAAGGAAGGTGGAGGTCTTCCTCAGAACTCCCACTTTGGTCCATGGCCCCAGGGAGCAAAAGCATCTGACTTCTGATTACTTGTTATGGGGCATTTTGGCAGAGAGATGTACTGCCATAGCTGCAGGTAGGACCAATGAAAGGATTTCTGGTTTATCCCAAGGAAAGGGTACACCTCTGAATTGTTTTAAGAGAGTAAAATCATATCTTTATTTTAAAACTATCACTCTGACTGCACTGTGAAAAAATGAGGTTCAGGGAACAAAACTAGAGGACCCTTCGGAGGCTGCTTCTCCAGTCCAGGGGTGACGAGGGTTTGAACTACTATGGTAGCAGTAAGGAGAGAAACATGGAGAGATTTGAGTGAACTCTATGAGGTATTAATAGGTCATTTATTGAATGTGGAGAGTAGCGGTCAAGGAGTGGATGACAAAGCCCAGGTGTTCAGCTTTAAAGACCGGTGGACGGCCTTGCCACATGTGTACGTAACCAGAGGTGTAGTTTTTGGTTGTACAGCTTCTTCATCCCATGCCGGCCCTGGAACAGAGAGCACCACCCACTCCACCTTCAGGTTTGCGTTTATCCAGCCAGGGTAAAGCATGCCTGGACAATCTGATTTTTACTGATGGTTTGCTTAGAAAGACACAGGATTAGGGTTCTATCACACGGACTCCCCAAACTCCTCCGACTTCAGCATCTTCTCTTTCTTGAAGGCACAGGGTCCTTTGCTGTCTCCACCACCTGGATCCAGCCTAAGTACCTCATGCCATTTCTGAGAATTGTTTTTAACATTTTTGATGTGTAAATCTCATTAACTATTTAAATTGAAGAATTGTTGATTTTTTTATTCTGATATTCTAAGAGACACCTCATGCCTAGAGCAGAGTTCAAGCAAAGGATATGACCAATTTTCTGTGTATTGAAAACCTAACTTCAGAAGAAAGCATCTAACACAGAATGGGTGAGGTCGCTATTATTCCTGTTTGAAATTCACCTTTTCTGGGGGAATGGCTTTGAAGTAGAGCGGAGGAACTAGATTATTGCCTCATAAAACGGCATGAGGTTACTGTTATACCTTAATTTTATATCTTTATTAAGAGGTAATACTTCTCTTACTTGATTCAAAGAGGGTTCTTGTCTTTTTCTCATATACTTGTGAAAACTAAATGTTAAAGGATTTAGCAGAACAACCATTGCTAAATTATGATGTAAAATAATACTGTGTCTGCAGTTAGCCCAGTAGTTTTACTTGGTTCAATAATATAAAACCACCGGGCTCATAATATTTTAGTACGTTAGTGTGTTTGGCAAAGAAAGAAATTCATGTTACAGTTAAACTAAGTGACAATTAATCTCAATTTTACGGAATTATAAAGCGAAGTATTATGTTATAACATGGAACATTGATGCAAATAGCTCCCCAACTGGAACATTAAATAGATTCTGAACCAGTGGTTAACAGAAAAAGGCTAGTTTTTGCTTAATTCTCTTATGCTTGAACATCTTTCTTGAAGTCTTAATTTTTAATTTCACTTGAAATTTCACCAGTGCCCTGAGATGGTGGCCCTTCTGGAAGACGATCCCTTCTTTCCTAATGATCAGTATCCTTAATTTACTTCCTGTGTATTCTTTCTGGAAATATTACATCTTGATCACATCTTAATAATCATTTTAGTGTGATAACTGTACATGTGTTGTGGGTTGAATTGTGTCCCCCGAAAGATATGTTTAAGTTCTAACCCTCTTCCCTGTGAATGTGACCTTATTTGGAAATAGGGTCTTTGCAGATGTAATAGAGTTAAGATGAGGTTTTACTAGATTAGAGTGGGTGCTAATCCAGTGACTGGTGTACCTGTAAGAGTCAGGAAATTTGGATACAGAGACGCACACACAGAAGAAGGCCCTGTGAAGAGATAGGCGGGGACAATATTGTGTGACAATGGAGGCAGGATCGGAGGGACACATCTACAAGCCAGGGGATGCCAAGGATTGTTAGCAAACACCAGAAAATATGAAGAGACAAAGAATGATTCTTTTCTAGAGCCTCCAGAGAGGGCGTGGGCCTGCCAGCGTGTTAATTTAGGACTTCTTGCTGTCAAAACTATGACAGAATAAAATTCTGTTGTTTAAGCCACCCAGTCTATAGTACTTTTATTACAGCAACCTTAGGAAACTAAAATAGCATGCTATGTTGTAAGTAAATAATAGGTTACATTGGTATTAATAGTCATGTTATTGTACGTATATTTTATTGCTACGTCAGGCGAATAGGAAAATACCTGGTGGACTAATCTCAACATTAGATTTTCTGAAAAATTACAAGACTCTACCTGAAAAACACAGGACAGGTCAACATTTTTCTTAAAATAGCCACATATTTGAGACAGGATTTTCAAAAGTTAAATTATATGGCTGTTCACACTTTTTATTCACATCATCAAGTACATTATGTGTGATTTCATCCACCATTAATTTTGTCATTCATTCAATTAATATTGTTAACCACCTAATGCTTGCCAGGCACTGAGCGAGGTGCTGTAGATGACCCTAGTAAATAGGATAAGGAATACCTGCCCTAAAGAGATTACGCTGACTTTGAAATTTATTCCATAGGGAAAGCCACAGAGGTCACTTGGAGAAAGTGTCTGCTACTTAGAAAATTCACTTTCATTGTTTGCTGTGCTTTTAACTGATCTTGTAAAATCATTTTAGCATCATTTGGTTTTACTTACTCTGTGCTCCTGTATTATGGTGGAAAAAAATAAATTTTTATTTATTACACAGAAAATAAAATCAACAATAATCGAAGAATGTGAAGCCAAAGATGTAATTCTTTATCAAATTATTTTTATTTTTAATGTTTCTTTTTAATGAATATCCAAACACACGCTTAGTTGTACATTACTGTTAGCATAGCTAAAATTTTGTGTTCTGATTTTTTTCACTTAATATACAATCAGTAATTTTTCGCTTTTCCATGTCATTTTTTTTTTTTTTTTTTTTGTGGTACGCGGGCCTCTCACTGCTGTGGCCTCTCCAGTTGCGGAGCACAGGCCCCGGACGCGCAGGCCTAGCGGCCATGGCTCACGGGCCCAGCCGCTCCGAGGCACGCGGGACCCTCCCGGACCGGGGCACAAACCCGTGTCCCCTGCATCGGCAGGCGGACTCTCAACCACTGTGCCACCAGGGAAGCCCTTTCCATGTCATTTTTATAATTATACTTTCGATCCTTAAATTATATTATATTAAACTTACTGACCATAATTTGCTTAATCAATGCTCTACAAAGATGAGGCTGCTTCTAGTTTGTATTATGAATAACACTGTAGTGAATACCTTGTGACTTTTGGAGTGGAATAGTTTACTCCTTAGGAAAGTTATTGAGTAAAAAATTTAAGCATATTTTAAAATGCAGTGACAGACTGCTTTCTAAAAATATTAGAAAACTTGACATTATCAGTGGCAGTTGAATGAGGACAGCTTTTTCACTGTATCCTTTCCAACACTGGGTGTTAGTAATATTTAAAATGGTTTAGTTATTGAAGATGTATACAGGAATCCAAAATGTATGCTTGTTGCTTAAGTTTACATATTTTGCCAACTGTGAAAGTGAACACTTTTCTAAATGTTTATTTATTATTTACATTTAAAATAATGATCTATATTTTCACATCCTTGCTTAAGTACCTTAAAAGGTTCTTTAACTTTTCCTTACCAATTTCTTTGTTCTCAGGGTCACAAAGTTTATAATATTTATTGAAGATACTTTTCATAATCTGTTGTGTCCTTTCACTTTTGGGTCTGTTTTTCTCTATTCAGAAATACAAATACAAATTTTTTGTTTTGTTTTACACAGCTGAATATAGTGTCCCTTCCCTTTGTACTATGGTACAGTGTTTTTACCATTCATCTTACCCATCTACTAGAATGAAAAGGAACATCAGATTCTCCCCTTCAGGAGAGTATTTGGCTAATTTGTTATCCAGGTAGTGAGGAGAAAATGGTGTGATGGACCATCTATCACAAGGAGATGATCCATCAGGATTCCCTCCTGGAGGAGAGAGGAAGGGCTCATGATGCTGGTAGGTGTTGAGTCTTAGCAGGTCAGCATCAATTAGACTGGTGGCCATACATCCTAAGGTGTGCACCATATCCAAGGTGAGGCTGAGCCGGGGAGGTCCTGGTCACCAGGGGAGGGAACAGTGTGCAGGGCCAAGGATCAGGAGGTCTGCGAGGATAGGAGGAGCAAGCAAGAGATCAGCAGGAAGCAGGAACAGAGAGAGAGACCCAGATGTGATATGAGGGTCCATAAGGAGGAGAAGGGGGAGAATGGGAGAAGCAAGATGGAGATGTGAGGTAAAAGGAAAAGAGTTGGCCTTTTTCCAGTCACTGTTTCTCAGGTCCACCTCCAACACAAAGAATGACATCTTTAAATCTAGAACTTCTTGCCTACCTATCGTCCTGAATTCAGACGTATACTGCAACACCTCAGTGTGCCTTAATATCTGCACTTCCCCCTTCCCATCTTAAGTGCACTTTAAAATTGTGCTTTTCTTTAAAATGACACTTTTCTGGTTTTGCAGTATTCTCAATCAGTATCTTACTGAGACTATCACATTACATGTTACCATTACCATTTTATGACTTTTAAAAATTAAAGTTAGAAAAAATTTGAGAAAATCAGAAAAAAATTAGAAAAAAAATGTTTGATCTGTGTCTCTGTGTTTGTGTATGCATAAAACAATGTACACTTTAAAATGTCTTGTGTTCTAATAAGGAAAGTAACAGGTTTATTGTAGACCATAATGCAAAGCAGAAATTAAAACCACGCCTACCTGGTTGTAGTAGGGAATATGTAAAACTGAGCAAAACGCTTGCATATGTTGAATGTTCAATAAACTGAACTGGGAACATATTGTTTCTGCAGATTTGAATACTTATTTTCCACTGAAATTATATTCTCAGAGATTTTTGATGTCACCAAATACTCCTTGAAACGTGCATTTAATAATTTATATCTGTTTATGCCTATGATGAACACTTTTTTATATAAATATTTTTTAATCTCTCATATTCTTTTAATTTTATTTTAGAACTAGAGTATGAAGGGCTAGAAATGTATCATTGCTATTTTAAAGTGCATTTCATTTATTCGTGAGTCTGAATATCGTTTTGTGGTGATTGAGCATTTTTCTGTAGGGGTGTGTGTGCCTTTCTATTTGGATTGTAAGAGCTCTTTGTATGTTAAGGACATTAGCCCATTTAGTTTGATATTTGCGGAGATACTTCTTTTTATGTTTTCATGTATCTTTTAATTGTGATTATTTGTGTGTGTGTGGAACTCAAGGGGATGTTTGGCTTTTTTGTTTTATATTCCATTGCTTTTATTATATAAGTCTTCTCTATCTGGGAATTAAAAATATATATGCCTATTTTTCTTAGATTTTTTTTAAACTCCAGTTTGCCTAGAAAATTTTTAATATATGATATGGAGTAAAGATGAATTTTTTTTTAGTAGTTTACTGACCAGTTGTCCTTCCCACATATTTCTGTAATACCTTCTTTAGCATAATAGTCTTATTTTCATTCTCTTTTAAAAATTGGGCGTGCATTTTATAACATTATATGTTTTAGAACTGAGTCTGGCGATTAAGACAAATTTTCCTGTAATAGAGAGCTGTCATATTAAAATACACATTATATGTTTTCAATTTTATGTGCCTTAGAAAATGAATGGTTAATGCAGACTTTTAATTTTTAATCTGTCAATTGCTTAATGACAGACCTCTCTCAGCAAAATAGCAGACTAGGTGTTTATTACAGCCTGGGTCTCTGAAGCTGTCCTCAGATGTTTTTCCTTATCTGCAGGATGCCTGAGTAGCTGTTTATATATCTCAGTTGTACTATGATGTGATTTTCAAGATCATTATTTCTATCAGATACGGGGATAATGAATTTTGTTCTTTAAAAATAATTCTTCTACAGATTACCAACTATCATGTAAATCAAAGTTTTGGTAATTTTACAAATAATTTCGAAAGATAACTTTTTCATTTTTCCACTTTGTTTTCATCTTTTTGTTTTAGATAGTCCATTTTTAATTGAAGGAAGCTGCTTCTACTTGGGAGTGGCAGGAGAAGTAAGAAAACCACATGGAAGACTCCCAGGATTTAAATGAACAATCAGTAAGTCTTAATTCAATCTCAGTTTTGCTGAAAAATATTGTGATAAGACTACTCAAAATCATACTAAAAAGAATATATTGTAAAAAGCAAGTTTTTGGTTATTTTTTAGTTGATTTTTAAATCCTCTTTCAAGATCATAAAACAGACCTTTGGAAATGTATACTCTTTCTGATTAATGATATCATGTTTTGAGGTCTTCTTGATTGTCTACTTGTAAAGCCAGTGGTAGAAAGATGAGGGCATTGAAATCATGCCGAGTGTTTTTGACGGTCTCAACAACTTTACACACCTCCTTTGTTGGGTTTTATTCCGGATGTGCTTGGACAGTGCATGTGTTGTTGAATGTCAGAAGCATGAAAGGAGAAGCATATTACTAGCATGCTTATTGTTCATTTCAAGGATGGTGACCACAGTCCTGAAGGGATTTCCTTATTTGCTAAGCTCTTTGGAGAGTGAAGAATGCACAAGATTGGTGGCAACTATTTTAAGATTCGGATTTCTCAAAGGGAAAGGATTTATATGGCCTTTCCTCCTAACTTATTAGTACTATCTCCATGACACTAGTTCTTTAGTGTGTGGAACTGGCGTCAGTGGGAGATCTTCCCTCACAATCCCACAGTTCTGCCAACAGCGGCCCAAGCTGTTCTGCCCACAGACAACTAGTGATGTCACAAGTAAGGAGATACGTGTACTTACTACGTGTGTGTTATGCAGACTGATGCTAGTCTCCATTAGCTTGTATAATTATGACTTGAACTTAAAGTCTCATGTTTCCATCAGGCAATAGAGGACAGTGTATTGGTGTATAATAATGTGGTTCTAGAAACGATTTCTATAACAAGTTCAATTTAAAAAGTCAGAATAATGTGTGTTCTGCTGTATATATGCCATTCTAAGTTAATTTAATTTATTTTCTATTAAGAATTTCATTTAGATGAAACGATAATCAAGTTTTTAATTTACAGACAGACATCATGACCATTATCTAATTTCTTTGTATATTATATTATTATTTAATTTCACACGGCATCATTACAGGAAAAATGTAACAAAAAATTACAAAGCCATAAGGCTATTAAAAAATCTGTCAAATAGTAGAGATTTTATTCCTCAGAAATGGCTCGAGTTTTACAAAAGTAGACAAAAGGCAGTTGGTAGGCAGGGGCTTCAAGGTAGTTTTTTTAAAATTCTGGTTATTGAATTATAGGCATCAGTAGTGTAGACTCTAGCAAAAGGGATGATAGTGAGCATGATCATATGTCGCCCATGCCATTTTATGTTTTTGGATCCCAGTGACGTCAGAGGTCTGTAAGTGTGACCATATACGTACCTGAGTGAACGATGACATGATCTTGGTGGAGATGCTTCATGAGAGGACTACTGTCTATCTGTAGTTTGTTCTAACACACTGAGGATTACTTAAAAGTTTGTGTCCATGTGTGCAAGTATGCGTGAGTGTGTGTGTGTGTGTCTGTGTTAGACTGACCAACTGTCCCTGTTTTCCAGAGACCCAGGAATTTCCTGGGACATAGAATTTTCAAAGCTAAAGCAGGTGGAGTCTGTGCAAACAGGGATGGTTGATCCAGTTAATTACCTTAGGGTGTGTATATACTTAAGAACAACTGTTTGCTTCAATACAGTTAAAAGAGGTTAAAGAGAATATAGTTTTAGGTTTACCATTAGAGTGAGGTTATTACCCCAAATGCTTCATACCACCTTTTACAAAGTGAAACCCAGCACTTGTAAATCGTATAGAGTTTCCTTCCAGTGATATTTTAGGGCTGTGGAACTCAGTATTTAAAAAAAAAAATTAAGTTCTCAGTGTTGTTAATGTTCAGCCAGGTTTGAGAATCAGAAGTCTTGGGTGACCTCAGCTCAAACCCAGCTGCTGAATCGGTGGTGAGAATGGGAGAGATTTTGAGAGAAGGAAAGATTGCTCTGCATTCTCCCTTTCTCTTTTCCTTCGCCAACACTGAACTCTCCATCTGAGGGTTATGATCCCGTCAGAGTCAAATTGACAGCTTCTGATCTGTGGAGTGGTTTGATAGGCCATCAAGAGTGGGCACTTCCGCTTTAAACCACAGGAAACTTGAAGCTTGGATCAAGTGTTCATGGCTTAATTGCTTTGGTTTTTATAAACATCATAAAGCCTTCTTCTTCAGCATTCTTAGACTTATAAGAGCATACAGGCTCATCTGTTCATCTTGTCCATGTGCAACGGGACACTTGCGTCTATTAAGTCCCAAGTCAGAGTTGGGACTTTGCAATGGTCTTCTGACTCCAAGTCCAAAGCTCTCGCCATGCCTTATCGCAATTGAGTTTTCTTATTTGGACTTTCCTCACTATAGAATCAACTCCCATTGCATTGAAATGATTCCTGTTTGAATGAAATCTTTAAATCTTCCAGAGTATATTGATTAATGTCTCAAAGTTTTTTGAAAAATGATACTTAGTGTTTATTAAGATATAGAACAAATAGGGTGAAATTAAAAGAGAGCTCATAATAAGATGAAAGGGAATTTACTTAGATCATAGCTATTTTACTTCAAGAAAGAGTTTTTTTTTTCTCTAGGCATAGACATAACAATAGGTGCCAGTTTGCGCACTTAATGCACATCTAACATTTTCTGTATATTCTCTCCCATCCTTACCGTATCCCTGTAATGTGTTTGTTATGGTCACCATTTTACAGATAAGGAAATTATGGTTTAGAGACTGTTAAGCTCAAACAACTCTTAAGTAGCAGAGATTAGAATTGAACCCACTGTTATCTAGTCCTAAAACCTGTAATGAGTGGATTTTGCATGATACAGCGTAAGGTAAGGACTTGAGTTGTGAAATCAAACATCTCTGACACTTAAATACCATTGGGAAATTTCTCAAACTCTTCCTCAACTGTAGAGTGGGGAGGATAATAAAAAGATGTTATAAGAAGGACTCAGCACATGCCTTCCTTAGAGTAAAAACTCAATAAATGTTAGCAAATATTACAATAGCCTGATATATTCATATGGTCTTTAATGAGTATGTGTGTTCATTCTTGCATATTCAACTACCTTCTGGCAGCCATCCCTGACTGGAAGCACAGAGGTCTATGGACTCAGCAGATGAAAACTGAACTCACCAGCTCTCCTCTCACTATTTTCCCCCCTTTCTCCTCTATTCCACTACTTCCCATCTCAGTGGATGGCATCATCAGCTACTGAGTACGTTAATTCAGAAAACAGGTAGTCATCCTTTTCTCCTGCATCCCCATCTCAAAGTCCTATCCATTCTCAATTTTTAATATCTCTCAAAGTTGTTCTCTTATCTCTATATCCTTATTTTGGATCTTTATTTTTATCTCTTAACTGTCTTTTTCTGTTTTGTTTCTAGAGTGGCCTTCCTAATTTACATACCTAATCCCATCATTATTCTACTTAATATCCTTCACAGGCCTTTTCTTGCCTTCAAGAGAAAATCCCAAGTGTGTAGTAAAGCACACAGACTTAATTGCTTGTCTGTATCTCTAGTCTTATTTCTGGCTTCTTTCAGTTCCCTGAATCTTGCAGAGTCTGTGGTTTCTATGCATTTGCTAGCGCTATAGCCTCTTTCCATATGGACTTCTTCCCCGCTGGAGAACTTGTAAATCTCGAAGACTCACTGAGGGCTTCACTCCCTCTGAACCAGCCTCTCAGGTTGCCTCCTTCTTCCCTGCGCTGTCAGCCACGCTGGGTCAGGGGCCTCTACAATGTGCTGCCGTACCCTTTGGCATTTACCTCTATCCCAGGACTTACCCCACAGAACTGAAATCTTATCTGTTTATTTGCCTCTCTACTAGATTATAAACTACTTAAAAGTAATAGTGGGTCTTGTTCATCTTGTATCCTTACTTCTTAGCACAATTCTTGCTGACATTCAATAAATGTTTTCTTCAAAAGCTTTTATATACTGTTAGTAAGGTATGTTAATGAACAGCCTGACAAATTTTAGAAAGCCAAAATGTTATTCTCAGAATGGATTACTGACTCATGAATTCATGTATCACTTAACATTTAAAAAAAATTGCATATAACATGTAACACTAGTTTAACAGCATGTGATCAAAACAAAGTTTGGTCCTCTTTTTTTTTTTTTGCATTATATCTGGATCATTTTTTGCAGTCTGGCTTAGAGAATCTAGGAAATTTTAAGAGGTGAGCAATTAAACTAAGATTTAACTTTCACATTTGTCTGAAGTTCTTTATTAGAACTTCATAATTATTTAGTAGCAGTTTGTTATATCCAATTATAGCTTGTTACAGTTTTTAAGGAAATGTTGCTCTTGTTAATAAATATGAATCTAGATTATACAAAACAGTATTTACACTGATAATCAGAAGTTCATTTGATACTCTGAAATATATTATATTCCTTGTATTCAAATAAAGGCTGAGCAATATTTATGTTTTTATAGCTTCTATAGTATCTTTATACACTGAGGTATTTTAAAGTCTTACTTCGGTGGTGCTAAAGATTCCCACAGATTTTTTCTGGTCTGATTCATTCATATCAAAATGAGAGGGGGGCTTCCCTGGTGGCGCAGTGGTTGAGAGTCCGCCTGCCGATGCAGGGGGACATGGGTTCGTGCCTGGTCCCGGAGGATCCCACATGCCGCGGAGCGGCTGGGCCTGTGAGCCATGGCCACTGGGCCTGCGTGTCCGGAGCCTGTGCTCCACAATGGGAGAGGCCACAACAGTGAGAGGCCTGCGTACCGCAAAAAAAAAAAAAAAAAAAAGTGAGAGGGAGTCTGACCTAAATTAATCATCAAGCTAGAAGGTTTGAAAACATGTTGTTTGTTAATTTTATGTAGTATATGTTATACAATAAAATATTAGTGGCTACTCATTAGATAAAATGAGTTACAGTTTATGGTACAGTTGCATTCCCTAATATTAAAACATTAAGGGCCTGAATTTTCCTACATATGCAAAACATTGTTACTGAATCAGTTAATTTATATTACTGATGACATATTTCAACTAATGATGTCTAAATTAAGTCACATCCATTGGATACATATTTTGCATCATATATTTCAGCAGTATTTTTAGAAGTTCATATATATGTAGGTATTAATAGTATTTATTTTCTTGCATCAAACCTGCTAATTTAATAATGCATATTAAAATTCTAGTTAGTTTAATAAATTAATCTCTTTTCTGTCTCTGTTTTTCACCCCTGGAATACCAAATGATTTTAGATTATTCTTCAGCTGTTCGTTCTTAGAGATTCCATATTATCATTTTTGACTATAGCCACTAGCACATCTTTAAAACCTGAGCTGCCCTCTGAGCCATTTAGACAGTTTTCTAGCTATTGTATGGAATTGAATATACCATCAAACTTATCATCTAGATGTAGAGCTTCAGAATCACCAACTTCTATCAGTGTTTCAACACTATGTAGAAAATAATTATTTTTATTAGTTTCAGTTTAAATCACTATTTCATTTTTGATAATGTAACATTATCCATATCTGGAAATCCTATTACTCTTCTATTGCTTTTTTCTTGGATAGTCTAATTGATTTTAGATCATGCATACAGTGTATTTTATTGAGATCTAACCGAAATCAGGTTATTGTTTTTGAGGCTACAAATCTGAAGAACTTGTCCTTTTAACTAGTCAAAAGAACCATATTTACAATATGTATTTTTTTATACCACCCACCTGGACAATATACTTCAGAATTCAATGGAATTCTGCTTAAAGCTGAATCAATTTCAGAACTATTGTAACTCCCAATTGCCAATTATGGCTTTGCTTTGCATTTAGATAATAGAGTACCTAAACGGTGACATTACCAAGTAGATACGTTAAATACATTTTAATTTTTATTAGTCATTGAGACTTGCTCTTTCATTTTAAGCAATTTTCTAACTTTGAATTTCTGTATTTTTGCATGAGCTTATGAAGATTCACAGGAAGATTCCATGAATTATTATCTTCTATGACCTTCTAAAATTATAACTTAATTTAGTAAAACTTTTCCACAAATTTTAGAATGCACACACATATGTAAAGAGAGAGAGAAGGAAAGCGCCGTATTATACAGAATACGGGTTGTAATTGCATACCATTGGTCAAGATCTAGAGAGTAAATATTAGACTTTTCTTCTGTCAACTCCGATCAGTTTGTGGCAACTATGTGGAAAAGAACCCTAAAGCTACCTCCTGGCTCATTGGAAGAGTAACATTATCAGTAGAGTGCAATCTGCCATGAACTTGGTAGGGAGGAGGGGTGGCACCAAAGCTCATACTTGCTGATCCTGAGCTGGGTAGTTATCCAGCTTTGAGCACTTTGTTTGCATAGTATAGGTGCAAAAGAGAGCGATGATATCTTTGGGTACCAGAAGTCTCTTACCTAAATTTACAACTTACATATGGTATATTGATTGTCCAATAATTCTACCTTATGAATTAAAATAAAAGTAACTGTTTATGATAGAAATATAATCTGTTTTTTTATGCTTCAATAGTTTTGAGAAGTGGGAAAATTAATGTAACGTAACTTTTGCTATAAGGTATATGCCAAATGGAAAATATTCACTAATGAAAACAGGTTGCATTCACTGATAGCTGTCATGCTAAGTGCTTTGTGTGACTCATCTCATTAAACCACACAACAGTCCCAGCTCCGTCATAACCCCGACTGAAAGGAGAGCACGCTGATGCTGAGCTTAGAGATCACATTCAAGGTTGTGACCGCTAGAAAGCTGTGCTGATGGAGTGTGAGCTCGCCAAGTCTTATTCCAGAATCCATGCTGCTGCACACATTATCTTACCTGCTTTCATCAACTTAAATGGTTTTCAGACCCTTCAATACATTTGGTGTCTTAAAATATGGATTGAAGCTCAACTTGATATCAGCTTATTTAAACAAAGAGCAAAAGTTTTAAATATTGTGGAGAGAAATGTAAGTTATTCCACTATGATTATAAATCAGTTGCACAATTGTCGTCACTAAATCTTTAGAACAGGGAGTGGTAAGATAGAAGAGTATATGAAAATTGATGATAATTCAACAAACGCAATTAAACAAATAAAAATTTCTCACCCTCGGTCAGGAAACTTGTTAAACTAAGGATTAAAAGATAAATATTATTACAGTTTCTGTCCTGCCCAAACTTTTAGTTTAATATATGATTGTAAGATGTTGTAGAGTTATTTTAAAATGAGATTTGGGCAGTAGCTACTAATTTATTCAGTGAATACTTGTGAGGAACTGCTATATTTGAAGCATAGTTTTAGATGGTGGAAATACTTGGTGGACAAAGTAGACAAATATTACTCTCATGGAGCTTATTATATTCTAGTGGGGAGAGATGAACAGGAAACCAGTGTTATATACTAGAAAGTAATAGTGCGGCCAGAAAAACCAAGTAAAGCAGAGAGGAGGATAGGAAGTTCTGGAGCTAAGATGTACGGGTGGAGCAAGTTGCAGTTTTGGGGGAGTAGTCAGGGGGATCTCACTGAGAAGATGGCATTGTGCAAAGATTTGAAGAAGCCACGTGAGTATCTGGGGAAAGTGGATTTTGGTTAGAAGGAACAGCAACTGTGAAAAAAGTGAGATGGCATCATGTCTGATACAGTCAAGGAATAAGAAGGAGGCCAGTGGTGGAGAAATCAAGGGGGAGATGAGGAAGTGATCAGAATGGGAGTGTGGAGGCGAGGAGTACAGGTCGTGTAGAGGTCATTAGGCCATTGTAAGAGCTTGAGCTTTGCTCTGAGTGACATGTGAAGCAATTCGAGGGTTTTGAGCTTAGGGATGACATGATAGGACTTAAGTTTTTAAAAGATCATCCTGTCTGCTATGTTGAAAAGGGGCCACATGAGGTCAAGAGTAGAAGCTGGGCTATTCCAAGTATCCAGGTGTGAAATGGACAAGATAGCAGTAGAAAGGGTGAGAAATGGCTGGGTTCAGGATATGGTTTGAAAGTAGAGCCAAGATGACTTGCTGATGGATTGGATGCGGATTGTGAGAGAAAGAAAGAAAGACCTTGACTTCCAGGTCTTCGTTCTGAGCAGTGGGAAGGATGGAGTTGGGCATTTACTGAGATGGAATGAGTTAGAAGGAACAGGTTGAGGGTGGAGATCAGGAGTTCTATTTTAGGCATGGCAGCAGAGACATTGCCGTGTTTTCACCAACCCTGTCTCATACTTCTCTTTTCTGGTGCATCCGGGACTACACTTCCTAGCCTCCTTACATTTAGACAGGACGATATAGCTAGTTTAGGGGAAGTGCTGTGTGTATTATTTCCAGGCTGAGGCAGTGAGAAACCTGTGCGTGATTCTTTGGTCTCTATGTTTGCCTAGTGTGGAGAATGAGGAGGAGGGTTGCAGGTAAAGGTGGCAGAGCTCCAAGATGGAGGAAGATTGAATTGCTGAGGCCCTGAATGGAGGACAGCTTCCCAGGGGAGTATTAAGCAACTGAGTTAATAGGGACATAATAAGTTTTACCTGATATTTGAAAAATGAGCGGAAATGTTGGGGGAGTCAGTTAGTTTTAACCATATGGAACCCAGGAGAGAAGGTTGGACTTGAAATAAATTTGGGAGGCTCCAGGGTATTGATGGTATTTAAAGAACTATTATTGGTTGAGATCACCAAGAGATGAAGTCTAGATAGAGACAAATTGAAAGGACTGAGCTCTGGGGCATTCAAATTTAGACGTTAAAGAGATGACAGTTTACATAAGACAGCGTCTTTGTCCTACTACCATAACACCTGTAAGCACTGAGGTATGCCGCAGCTAGTATATGTTGCCAAAGTCAGTGAATTCTCCTTTGATGTGCTTTCTTTCAAATTTCCTAAGGATCATATATTATGCCTGAATTACTGGTTACTGAATTTACCCCTCTCGGGAGAAAAAGCCAGCATACAGCCGAATAGGTATTCAAACATCATTCACTTCTTTGCATTTTCTGTCCAAGAAACAAAAACCCATAAATATTTAGAAGAAAATAATCAACAAGTATTACATTCCTATTGCTGTGTTTGTAGATATGATGTTTCTTTTTTGTTTGTTTGTTTTTGTTTTTGCGGTATGCGGGCCTCTCACTGTTGTGGCCTCTCCCGCTGCGGAGCACAAGCTCTGGACGCGCAGGCTCAGTGGCCATGGCTCACGGGCCCAGCCGCTCCGCGGCATGTGGGATCTTCCCGGACCGGGGCACGAACCCGTGTCCCCTGCATCGGCAGGCGGACTCTCAACCACTGCACCACCAGGGAAGCCCTAGATATGATGTTTCTATGCATCCCAGCTTAGCAAAGAATTGATCTACATCAGCGATACTCAGCTTCAGCATTACTGATGTTCGGGTGGGGTAATTCTTTGTAGTGGGGGCTATCCTGTGCATTGGACGATGTTTAGAAGCATTTTGGTATCTACCCACGAGATGTCAGTAGCACCTTCTTCCCCCCCTCCCCCACTCTCTTTCTTTAGTGACAGTCAATGAAAAATGTCCCTAGCTGTGGACAGATGTCTTCTGGGGGGAGGCAAGCATCACTGATCTATATTATGTCTACTTTCAATGAGTTATTTGTTTATATATTTATTCCCTGCGAAATGTTTGAGGAAGTTTACCTGAACATTAATATAATATGCTATATTAAATTATTGAGGGAACTGGGATGAAAAGACAAACACATGATAATACAGAACTTAAGCAAAACAACATTGCCAAGTTAACAGTATAGAATAATAAGTACTATGCTATCAGCAGGGAAAGTCTGTTCAACAAAGGTCAAGAAAGGAATTCTAGATAGGCTAGGTCATATGTTAACTTGATCTTGAAAGAAAAGATGGAACTGTATGGACACAATAGGACCTATCCTGGCCTGGTGAATAGCAGGAATGAAAACTCAAAATTGCAACATGTAAGGCAGTAAAGCCTGCCCAGGAACCGTAGATGGATTAGAATGACTGAATGAGAAGCTTTGTGGGGATGAAGATGTAGAGTGGTGGGAACTCTGGCTGAGAAGTCCTGAGACCAGACTGAAAGGGTCTTTGAAGCCGAGTTTCAGTATTTACATGGTGCTTGGTTACCAGCGTGATGCCTGTCATGACATGAAGTGTAGAGATGTATAAGATGCTGCCCTATCTTTGGACCTTTATCTTGGATGTAATGGAAAGTCCCATAATTTTTGAGCAAGAGAATAGTATTTTAAAAATGTTGTTTTAGGAAAATTAACCAGATGGTAGGAAGATTAGTGAAGGTGTGCAACTTGGCACGGAGGATGGTTTAGGGGCCCTTGAAGCAGTTTATGTGTGAGCTGAAAAGGGCTTAAACCAGGGGCAGGAAACTTTTTTTGGCAAAAGTCAAGACAGTAAATCATTCTGGCTTTTGCCATGTAGTCTCTGTACAACTCCTCACCTCTGCCGGTGGAGTGTGAGAGCAGCCATAGGTAACGCATACGTGAATGGGCATGGCTGTGTTCTAATAAAACTTTTTTTTACATAAACAGGTGGCAGGCTGTGGACCATACATGGCCAACTCCTGGCCTAAATGTGTGACAGTGGAAAGAAAGCTAGGAAAGAATCCATGTAAAGAACTTGAAGCTTTACTGAACTTGGGTAACTAACCAACAGGGTTAATGGGAGGAAGGTGCGTGGTAGATATGGAGAAGGAAAAGGCAAGGATTATCCTGGAGTTTCAAGCTTAGGGGATACCAGTAAGTGTTCAGGACCACGTGTCAGTGACTTAGGTAATCACAGAGATGTGTTTGAATTTAGAATTTTGGAGAACACGTCAAACTAGCAACTGGTAAAGCTCTGTGGTGCCGTGGAGGAGATGTCTAGGCTGGTCACGTAGAGCAGAACAGTATTTTTTAAGGTGCTGTATATAAGGGGAAATTATAGCTGGCAGAAGGGCAGGAGGATGAGAATACACTTAGGAGAATACCATGTTTATGGAGTGGAAGGAGGAAGATGGATCGGGAGAGACTGAGATAGGGAAAAGAAAGGAAGGTCAGGGTAATACTGTCTTCAGAGCCAGTGTCCAAGAATAACTTTCAGGAGGAACTGGTCATCACTTTCTGACATTTCAAGAAGGCAAGCAGAATCGGGGCTGAGAAGAAGGCTATCTCATTTGTTGATTAGAAGGCCATTGGTGGCCCCTCGGGACACTGTCCTTTTAGAGTTCAACACAGAGGTTGAACACAGAAAAGATGTAGAGACATCTCAGAGGTTGAACACAGAAGAGATGATGAGGAAGTAAGAGCAAGTTTGTATGTTGAAAGAAGAGAAGCAGATGAGTGATTGAAGGGAACACCTTTTTCAAACAAGGGGAAGCTTGTGTGTGGTTGGTGACGGGGGGAAAAGGACTCCGTGGAGAATTGACTCAAGTTGTCATAGAGGGAGGAAGGGTCAGCGGAGGTCAGAATGGAGAAGATAACGGTGGGATGAGGGAGGGATCCACCCTCTGACTGAAAATGTTAGAGAATGCCCGTGTCCTTGGATATTCTGAGGTGCTCTCCCTGGAGGACATTCTTTTTTATTTAGTTCCATAGGAGGGAAGTGCAAGATCAGGAAGTGAATGGAAGCATGGTAGGATTAAATGCTTAGGTAATATAATTAGTATTAAATGCTTAAGAAGATCAGCAATAGGCATAATTTTAAAAAATGGAAGATCTCCTAGAACTCAATATTGTGAGACATTTTCAGTTTTCTTTTAGCAAAGTAGGTCACACTGATTAGGACTTAAGGCTGTGTGTTAGCATGGAAAGTTTATTTATTTATTTATTGCATCAAAACCATTAGGAAGAGACAAGAGAAAAATAAACACTTTTGTGGTCAATGAAAATGCCTCTCCTCTTTGGAAGAAACTGCTTTCTCTGTTTTCTTTGGATATCAGTACATCTAACAAAAAGAAGAGCCTATTTATTTAGATGGGATTGTGGCAAATTAGACAGTAGAGTTGGACTGAGAAAGTACTTGCCTCAAAGTACGTGGAATACTATTATCTCATATCTTCTTGGACGGAGGACTGATTTCTCTGCTCAGACTTCTTTAGGATGCAAATATCCTTGTTAGTGTTCACATGGGAAGAAGTTCATGTTAAATCTCTTGGCAGGAGCCAGCATGGCAGGGTGGAGAAAGGTCTGCCAAAAAAGTAAAAGAGAGTTCAAAAAGAAGGGGCAGACATTGCCTGCTTCCTTTAACTTTTACTGTTTTCCCCAAACTGCTGTGGACGACACCTGTGGACAGCGGATTATACCTAGATTGTGAGCCCCAGATGCTCACAGCTAACATTTATGCAGTCCTCACTTGGGCTTTCTGAATGCTTTGTGTATATCAGCTCGTTTAATTCTCACGACAGCTTGATGAGGTGGGCACTATTATTATCCCCCAGTTTATAGATGAGGGGGCCACCCAGCTAGTGGGTGAGGGAGCAGAATTTTAACCGAGGCAGTCTGGCTCCAATATTAACTGCTAGGCGAGTCCCCTGGGAAAATGCCAATATTAACTGCTAGGCGAGTCCCCGGGGAGAATGCGCTTTTGATTTTTCAGCCCTCCATCCTGACTTGTGTTTTCAACCGCAGCGGCAGCAACGACACTGAAATGTTTTGAGTGTTCATACTGAAGGAGAAAAAACTTTGATCTGTGTCCATTTCTTTTATATTAACATTTTCTGTAATTCGCAGGTCACACCAGAGATGATGTGAAAGGGGCAGAGGGAAGACTATAAAATAGATGGTTCTTTATTTTTCAGTCTACTGATTAAAAAATGGGCGTAGGTGGAATTTGGAGTCTGCTGTTTTTTCTATACCAGGGTCTTTAGGAAGATTCAAAAGCACACTCATGTTTCCTTTATATTAAAGTCTCGCCTAATTTATCTCCTTTTCATATAGCCATGCTTGATTCTGAGGGCTAGTGGGCTTGCTTTAGAGGTGGTAGGGAGCTTTAGAGATTGCTCTTTCCAAACCCTTTATTTTATAGATGCAAAAATGGAGGCTGGGAGGGCTTAAGCACCTTATCGGGCTAAGGCCATTGCAACAGCACTGTGGTTTTTTTTCTTTGTTTTTTTTGCTTCGTTCTTAATGTTTAAACCCTTTTATAAAAAAATTTTATTTTATTTATTTTTTAAACAGCAGGTTCTTATTAGTCATCAATTTTATACACATCAGTGTATACATGTCAATCCCAATCACCCAATTCATCACACCACCACCCCCACCTCCACTTTCCCCCCTTGGTGTCCATACATTTGTTCTCTACATCTGTGTCTCTACTTCTGCCTTTCAAACCGGTTCATCTGTACCATTTTTCTGGATTCCACATATATACGTTAATATATAATATTTGTTCTTTTCTTTCTGACTTACTTCACTCTATATGACAGTCTCTCTAGGTCCATCCACATCTCTACAAATGACCCAATTCCGTTCCTTTATATGGCTGAGTAATATTCCATTGTATATATGTACCACACCTTCTTTATCCATTCATCTGTCAATGGGCATTTAGGTTGCTTCCATGGCCTGGCTATTGTAAATAGTGCTGCAGTGAACATTGGGGTGCATGTGTCTTTTTGGATTAGGGTTTTTCTCTGGGTATATGCCCAGTAATGGGATTGCTGGGTCATATGGTAATTCTATTCTTAGTTTTTTAAGGAATCTCCATACTGTTCTCCGTAGTGGCTGTATCAATTCAGCACTGTGTTTTGAAACAAGATTTTTTTATTCGTTTCAACCTCAGCACTAAAATTTGAATACTTTTGTATACAGATTTTTAACAGCTGGAAATTAAAATTAACACCCTGAAAACTGCCTTGAATTACTGCTTTATTTGGAGGTTGATAAAATAATTGCATTTGAGCTTATACTGAAGTTGTTGGTAGCTCAGGGGCATTTAAGAACTCTCCAGCAAAGGTGTGAAACACTTTATTTTACGTGTTTGTTTTTCTCCCAGTTATTATTTACTGCTCAATCAGCATTAACAGAAGAAAAATAATTTGGCTGCTAAGTTACTCTAGGGTAGGATTTCAAAGGATCTTATTAAAGAGAGATGTAATTTCATCCTCTGGGCCTTTTATATAACAGAGTGCATAATTGGGTTACTTCATTTTGACCCGGAATTAAACAATAGATTAAAGTCTTGCACAGGAAGTTAAAATATTTATTCAACAAAGATTTAAAAGTATATTATGGTTGTTTTTAGGATGTCTTTATACCTTTATTTTAGCTAACTTTTGTCTGAATAGCCCTTGCCTCAAAGTTTTCTGTTTATTTTACAAATCTTATAACATGTAGGTATTTGATAACTACTATGTATAATCAGTGATTTTTAAATGCATAACTTTGACAAATTGATATACATTGTATGCTTTTGTCTATTGTTTAACTACATATGGCCACAGTTTAGTTATGGTGCTCAGCTATGAAAAGTATAGAGTAGATGTCACAGATCATAACAGTGCTTCAAATATTAATATTAAGGGAAGTAAGTCTGGAAGTCCGTAAGTTTAATTTTTTTTTTTAAAGGGCTTCAAATGCTTGGCTTTTTATTTATTTACTTATTTATTTATACCTGTGTTGGGTCTTCATTTCTGTGTGAGGGCTTTCTCTAGTTGTGGCAAGCGGGGGCCACTCTTCATCGCGGTACGCGGGCCTCTCACTATCGCGGCCTCTCTTGTTGCGGAGCATGGGCTCCAGACGCGCAGGCTCAGTAGTTGTGGCTCATGGGCCTAGTTGCTCCACGGCATGTGGGATCTTCCCAGACCAGGGCTCGAACCCGTGTCCCCTGCATTAGCAGGCAGATTCTCAACCACTGCGCCACCAGGGAAGCCCCTGGGAGTCCGTAAGTTTAAAGTAAAAAGCCTTTATGACTTCAGTTTTGAGAGCACTTTCATAAGATGAAAGGGATGATGTCAGGGCACTACTACCTGGAGCTGTCTAGCAGTGCAGGTATCCTTCAATGAGACTCTTGTAAAGGTAGTTACCTCTGCTCACTCACCCTGGACTGAAGTCTCCCCCTTTCTTCAATCCTCTGTGATTTGCATAATAATATCCATAATGATTCCTGTTGGGTTGATTGTTTCCATCCTCACTGTGAGATTGTGAACTTCTTATTTTTTTTCTTCCATGAAGCAAGGTTTTTATAGGCTGGGATCCCAGCTAGACTGATGCTTTTTTCCCTCATTTTGTTTGTTTAACACCTTGGATTTTGAAAGTCATTCAGAATTAAAGGACTTGCATATTATCTTAGGAAAATAATTTGTGATTGAAACTCTGTGAAAAATCCTAAGAGGTGTTTAAACGTTTGTTCAGTAACTTGTTATCAATGGTTGGATAAGATGTCTTTCTGGAGTGCTTGTCTGCTAAACATCTATGTGGTATTTTCTGTAATGGTATCTGCTTACTTTTTGGATGATTCCGACACATTCCATTGTGCATAAGTTATTCTGCAGAAGTAAATCAGGAATCATTCATGATAATTTCAGGTTACACATAATTATTTTAGAATGTTAAGTGAATTTGCTAAACTTCAAGGGAGTACATTTTACACCGAGCGTTTCTGGTTTAGTAGGTTTAATATTTTAATGCTAGACTAATTTTTTCCCCTTAGTTTATTTTATTGTTTCTTGCACTGTCATTGGAATTGTATGTACATAATGTCCATTCTTGAGCCCTTAATGTTAAGCTTGAGATGTAAGGCAATTAACTGAAGGTCTTCAGGATATTGGTATTTGTTACATGAAGATGGATTGAATGTTGATGTTGGGCTCTTAAGCTGGAAGTTGCTTTGCTGTTAGATTCTATTAGATTGAGTGTATCAACTTTTATACAAGAGATTGGGAGGAAAATTGTGCTCCCAGTGTCTGATTTTCTCTGTCTTTGGGACAAGTAACAAATTTAGGAATTGATAGAAAAGGAAAATTTTTGTGCTGTTAAAGCTTTTTTCAGACTTTGTAATGTTATTAAATAATATCCTTTGACATCTGGATGTTTATGAAAAAGCTCCTAGAAAGTTAATGATGCCTGTTTAATTAGCTTTTTCCTTTTTCTAAATGTTGCCCCTTTGGCATAATCTTTGCATTTTAAAGCTTGACGAGACAGCAGAGACCAAACAGTCCAACTCTATCATTTCATAGATACAATGAAACTATGGACCAGGGAGATTAAAGAGGTTATCACCCACAGCCAGTGGATGATAGAGGATTCATACCTGGATTTTTGAGTCCCAGGCAGTGTTCTTTACAATCCAAGCATGCTTGGTTTTTTTCATGTCCCAGAGCTTTCACTTAGGACATTTGTTGAAGTTTTGAGTCTAGAGAACTTCCACTGATGGATTTTGAAGTCACACAGGGTAAAGCTTTACTGATAATTTCAGACTGATTTGAATCCCTACCATATTCAATTCCCAGTGTTCTGTAACACATTGAAAACCCTTATCCAGGATTTCTTATCCTCAATAGAATAAATCTGAGGCTTCTCACACTGAACCCAACCGCAGTGCTCTACTGCACAGAGAATGTGAACTAATTTTAATTGTTTCTGAAGAAAATGACATTGGTAAAAATGAAATGATCATAAGAAATGACTAAAGCGTTACAAAGAAAGTTACTATTTCATATTCTGTATTGTCCATGTCAAGATCGATTTTATTAGTGTGTTTTGCTTTCTGTTTTTATTTCTTTGAGATTCAGAAATCAATGGTAGCAGCAGGTTTTCAAACCCTGTGTTCTAGTATATTTCACAATTACTTAATACCTATGTCATACCCCCTCTCTCTTTTTCTTTCAACTGAGTGTAGGTTATTTAACCCTTATTTTAAAGCATATTGTATTATAAACTACCAGAAGTGCTTTTTTGAAACCATTTATCTATGGGTAAACAGTGAAACATTTATATTCATGCTTTTTCTCTGGAATATAAAGGATAGGAAGTTAAGTATATCGGTAATAGTAAAAGCAGTTCAGTGTTTCTATTTATATTGTAACTCAACATTGGTAGAAGACTTTTTCAGTTGCCTACTAGTCATTTACCTCTTTTCTTCTTTGTTAACAGAATCCTGATTTTGTTGAGGGCCACCCACTGTTCTAGATGTGGAATTGCTTGAAGGCAGATTTATGGTAATCTTAGTCTGCCCTGACAGTGATTGGTCAAGTGCTGGGAGGGTGACCCAAGGGGCTTCTGGGAAAGATCTTATTTCATCTAAATAGAGTGTTACAGGAGGGAGGACTCCTTTCTTTCATCCCTTCATTGATTACTGCTTTGGAGGCTGTTGCTGGAGAATATGATGCCTTAGCCATTCTCTGAGAATGAGGTGATAAGCCTAAGAATGAAAAGCCAAAATGCTAAAGATGGCTAACCAGAAGGACAGAGAGAACTTGCATCCTTGATGAAATTATTGAGCTGTCAAGCCTGGCACATCCTCCTTCCAGACTTCTTGCTTGTGAGATAATTATAGTTTTAAATTGAGATGTTCTGTTAAGACTTGTATGTGTGGTTTCAGACCCCGGGGGAAAGGAAAGAAAAAACAGAAGTCATAGTCCCTGACCTTAAGGATCACATAATCCTGTGCTTCTTAAAACTGGTTTTTGAAATGACATAAGAATCCTTCAGAAACAAGAGGTTGCCTTATTTAATTTGTTTTAATTTTTAAACTTTTATTGAGTATAAGTTATATACAACAAACTGCATGTGTGTTTGTGTGTTTGTGTATATGTGTGTGTGTATTCTGTATACAAATCCTTTATCAGACATATACTTTCAGATATTTTCTCCCAGTCTGTCATGCATTTTCATGGTCTTAGCTTGTTAATTGCCAAAAAAAAAGAAAGAGAGAAGGAAAACAAACCTTTTGGGAGTTTGACTGACATTGCATTGAATCTACAGATCAGTTGGGGACAATTGACATCTTAACAATCAGTGTGAGGCCTTTTGCCCATATATTTATGTCTTCTTTAATTGCTCTCAGCAATGTTTTGTAGTTTTCGGTATACAGGTCTTACAGCTTGTCAGATCCATGTCTTAGTCTTTCATATTTTTGATGCTATTGCAAAAGTTTTTAATTTGAATTTCCAATTGTTCATTCCTTGTATATGGAAATAAGTTGATTTTTGTATATTGATCTTTTATTGTGCAACCTTGCCAAGTAATTATAGTTCTACTGTGTGGGGTTTTCTGTATAGACAATAAAATTGTCTGTGAATAAAGACAGTTTTACCTTACCATTCCTCAGTCTAAATGCCTTTTATTTTTATTGCCTTACTGCAGTGGCTAGAACCTCTAGTACCATGTTGAAGAGCAGTTGAGAGAACAGAATCCTTATATTTCTTTATATCAAGTTGAGGATGGAGTCTGTAATTGTCCATAGAAAGTCTCAAATGAAACTTCTTGGGAGGCTTATGATTGATTTTGAAAAAAGAATTATTCATGTTTTACATTCTCCTCTGTAATGTATCTTTATATTTTAAAATAGAAAATACATTTTAAAAATGTAGTTAGATTATCTCACTCAAGCACTGTTTCTCTCTCCCAGCCCCATTGTTAAAAGTGATGCTCCAGGAAGATGAGCTATATTCAGTACTATGATTTTGAGTATGGACAAATGTATAATGACATGTAACCATCATTATACGATTTTATAGAGTATTTTCACTGACCTAGAAATCCTCTGTGCTCTACCTGTTTATCCATTCCCTCCGACCCCTGGCAACCACTGGTCTTTTTACTGTTGTCATAGTTTTGTATTTTCCAGAATGTCATATAATTAGAATCATACAGTATGTAGCCTTTTCAGATTGGATTTTTTCACCTAATAATATGCATTTAAGGTTCCTTCATGCCTTTTCATGGCCTGACAGCTCATTTCTTTTTAGTGCTGAATAATAGTTCATTATCTGGATGTACCACAGTTTATTTACCCATTCACCTACTGAAGGACATCTTGGTTGCTTCCAGGTTTTAGCAATTATGAATAAAGCTGCCATAATGCACAGGTTTTTGTGTGGACATAAGTTTTCAACTCCTTTGGGTAAATATCAAGGGACATGATTGCTGGAATGCATGGTAAGAGCATATTTAGTTTTGTAAGAAACTGCCCAACTGTCTTTTAAAGTGGCTGCACTATTTTACCTTTTCCCCAAAGATGAGTGAGAGCGTTCCTGTTGCTCTGCATCCTAGCCAGCATTTGGTATTGTCAGTGTTACAGATTTTGGCCATTCTAATAGATACGTGGTGGTATCTCATTGTTGTTTGAATTTCCACTTCTCTGATGACATATGCTTATTTGCCATTTGTACATCTTCTTTGGTGAGGTATCTATTAACGTCTCTGGTCCATTTTAAAAACTGGTTGTTTTCTTACTGCTACATCAAAGTTAATATGTGAGTTGTAATATGCTATGCATGCAGAGCGTGTTTGTGATTAATAGTTTTTTTTTACAAGTTATACAAAATTAATGTTTCAAGTGATATCTGAGTTTCAAAGGATTCTTTAAATGATCGTTATATAAATAAGTTCTTCATCTGATTGTGTATACAAGTGGTCCCCTACCATGATGACAAATTGAATCATTGATTAATGCTAAGACTCTGAACGCACCTAGAAAAAATAGATTTGAAGCTGTATTCAAAGAATTTTATTTAGCCTCACCAGGGCAACTGTCTTACTGGTGCAGTATTCTAGGACCTTGCACTGAGATCCAGCTTGGTCATTACAGAGAGAGATATAGTAGAAAGGTATCTCCAAAAATAAAAAATAATGGCACATATTACTTATTAAGCACCTACTAATTATAAACCACAGTGATTTATATATGATTAATGTTTCACACTTATTAAATTTATGTGTATATATGTAATTTTTATCTTTGCAAAAATTATAATTACAATTTAGGTATTTACAGTCCCTTTTTGAAGATGAGACAATGGAATCTTAGTGAGGTTACGATTTTGCCCAAATTCACATAATGAGTGGCAAAGACTGGATCCAAATCTAGGTTGTCTGACCCCGGGGTCCTTGTTTACTCTGCTATATCATATGTATTATTTATTGGTGAATTTATTTTAAAAAGTTTAATTGAGTATTTACTCTGTGCTAGGTACTGACTGTTATAGGTGCTGAAAATATTGCAGTGGAAAAAAAAGACACCGAGTTCTTGCTTTCAAATATTTTACATTCTAGTGAAATAAAAAAGGAAACAAAGTATATACACTTTTCCTGTGGTGGTAAATGCTATGGAAAATGAGCAAAGATGTGTAACAGGATAGAAAGTGATAGAGGAAGAGGTATGTATACTATTTTTCTATAGGTTGATGGTTAGAGATGGGCAGAGTCAACTCCTTTTGTAAAACTGACATTTGGGCAGAGGTGTAAAGGAAGTGAAAGAATGAGCCATGGGAATATATGCAGGAAGAGCTTTCATGTAGAGGGAACAGCACGTGCAGTGCTGTGAAGATGGGAACTTGCTTGGCGTGAACACGGAACAAAAATGAGACCGGTGTGCCTGAAGCAAAGTGAGTGTAGGGAAGAAGGTAGGTTCAGGGACCAGAGAGGTGGTTTGGCGCCAAAACTTGGTCAAGACTTTGGATCTTACTCGGGGGGAGATGGGAAGTCATTGGAAAGATTTGAGCATGTGTTTCTGATATGAAGTTGCTTATATTTTAGATGAAGAGGAGACCATAGGACACAGGAAAGGGTTTGAGGACCAGTTAGGAGGATATTGCAGTGGTTTAGGCATGAGATGATGGTGGTTTGGGCTAGGGTAGTGACTGTAGAAGTGATGATAAGTGGTAGAATCTATTTCAAAAGTAGAGCCAACAAGATAAGCTAAAGGATTGGATGTGGTTAAGAGGAAAAAAGCGGGTCAATGATGACCATAAGTTTTTTGACTTATGATGAATACTACCATGAGAAAATTTTCAGGAAGGAAGATTGGGAAGGAAATCAAGAGTTCAGTATTTGTATGATGTGGAGTAGGTTTGTTCTTTCCTAAATGTCTCATCATTCCAAGCACATTTATTGGCTTTGGCTGTTTTTCATTTATTGTCTATTTTCCATTTATCATCTATCCATTTATATCCATTAAATTAGACATAATTGTGTTGTTCAAAGCTTCCATATTACAGATTTTTGTCACTTAACCTATCAATTTTTTGTGTGTGGGGGGCATCACTGGATCTATCAGTTACTGAGATAGGTGTGTTAAAATCTCTCATTGTAATGGTGGATTTATTGGTTTATTTAAATACAATTGGTTTATTGGACCTTGGCAATCTCCAAGGTCTATTATTGTAATGGTGGATTTATTGGTTTATTTAAATACAATTTAAATACAAATACAATTGTATTTGTATTTTGGCTTTGTATATATTTATGTTACTGGGTCCATGCACCCAGTAATTTAGAATTGTGCATTCTTCCTGGTGAATTAGCTTTTATCAGTATGTGTTAATGTCTTTATCAAGTGCTCTTTGCTCTAAAATCTATTTGGTTTTATATTAATCTAGCTACAACTGTCATTCTTTTGGTTAGTATTTGTGTTCTTGTTTTTGAGCTCATGTTGTTTTGAACTTTATCTGTGGGAATCCTGTGGGACCTGGATTTAAAATATGTTCCTCCACAAAGAATTCGTACTTGCTTCTGCCAGATGCCTGGAAGCCCAATCATCTGGGGTTAATTTAAACTAAATTTTGATTTAAATTTTTTTGGCAACCCATGTAGCATGAATTTTGATTCCCAGATTGAGTGATTGTGGGCTTGTGGTTAGGAATTCTCAGGAAAGCGTTTTCTTATTTTCCCATCTAAGCCAAGGTCAAGACAGACATGTGGCCCCATCATCGTCCTATGCAAGATGGGGCTTTTCCTGCTTCATCTCTGCGGGTGCAGCCATTCAAGGATCCCACCTTGATGTGAATGTCCAGATCTTAATATCTCACCTGTTTGAACTCCTGGCTTTGCCTCATTGAAACCCAAGTTTGAGTCCAATGGGGACTGATTCTAGGGCAAACCCCAGCCTGTGCTCACTAACCCTGCAGAATTTTCCAGTCTTTTAATTTTTGTCCTCTGAGGAATTTTGTTACTTTCTTGCCATGCTTTAAAAGGTATTTGATTTTTATGCAGCACTTTTACATCTGTCTTAGCAGGAAGGGTTTCTCTAGTCCACAGTGGTTCTTGCTGGCACAGAAGGTTGTAAACACACAAGGGTCTGAGTCCAAGCCCAGCATTGAGGTGGCTCTTCCCAGCTTTATGGGGTAAATACCTTCAGGTTGCATGAAGATCCTCTTCTTCAACCTCTCACCCTGTGGTTTTAGCATCCACTAATGATTATTGCCTGAATTAACTATGATGCTGAGGGCTGCGAAATGGCAATCTCCAAGGTCTATTATTTCTTCTATATGTATTATTTGCTATTTTTCTGTAAAGAAGAGCTTTCTTCTCTGACCTGTCTACCTTTTCCCTCTTATTGTGGTCTCAAGGATTATTTTTAATTAATATTAAAAATATTTTATCCTTTATAAGTTATTATTTTTGATCCTCAAACTGTCCTGAATTGAAGTGGGAGCCCCTCAAACCAACTCCTGTGTCCTTTTGATATGCCCCACTTAAATCTTTGAGTCCGTTTTTAGTCTTTGGAGCAAGAAGGTGTCCCAGGCTTGCTTTGTGCTATCACTTCACTGGCTCTCAAATCAGCCAGTTTTCCCAAGGAATCCTCCTTCTTTAGGTGGGGAATGGCAATTATAAACCAAGATGTGCTCATTGCTTCTGGAGTGTCATTGTGTTTAGGCCCTTTCAGTGGAAACAACCAAAAAGTCTTAATTTTTAAAATCAGAAGTTTATACTGATATCCTCAACTATAAGAGTTTATTTGCTCTGTAAAAATCAATGTCAGGAAAAATAACATAGTGAAATGCACTGGCCTTTTGACCTTGGGCAGTTTACTTAACCATACTGTGTCTTTCTTAGTTTCCACATCTACAAGATCAGAATAATAAAAGTACTACTTAGGAGGTGTTATGAGAAGTAAGTGTGTTGATATATGTTAGAACTGTCCCTATCTAAGAGTATGCACTTTATAGTCATTTGCTAAAAATATTAGGTTGGACCTTATAGAACTACCACTGTTTGACCTTTTTTGACCTCCAAAAATGATAATTTCATATGGTTCAACATAATAAATGTATGAATACCTTCATTCACTGAGTGCCTATTAGGGGCTAGGCATCAGGCTTTGCAGTAGACACTTAAAGGTAAGTACAAGAGTCCCTGCCCTGAAGGAGATGACAGAGAAGTGATGGGGCTATAAATTAGGTTTCTCAGTAGTGCTTTTTACGTAGTGGGAGAGTGAAGCAGGACTCTTCTTAGGTGATCATGTGTCAATTGGGGGCAGGAGACAAAGTCCGGAAATCTAGAGAACAAGAAGGGTGGGGTTGTAGATTGGAGACCCCAGACTTAAGGTGGGAACTCCTATGGGATGTCCCAGGGAGTGAATTAGAAAAACAAACCACATGGGTGCAGTAATGTGTGTGCAATTATGCAAGTAAAAAATTCTCATAATCATGAACCTATTTCCATAATATGAGAAAAATGAACATGTACATTAGAATCCTACTTATTCCTTTGTTAACTCTTTTTAGAAAATTTTCTTTCCACCTTTCAATGCAAACCCAAGGCCATAGTGATATTTTTATCATTGAAATGGTGCCATTAAATACTTAACATCAAGCTAACAAGTGGTTACCCTTCACAATAGTGATACAAATAGAAGTTAATGTGATGAGTATTAATAGTCTATTCTCTCATCATCTCTTATTAAATGTTAATGTAATGAACTCAGCCAAAAAAGAATGAAATATTGCTATTTGCAGCAACATGGATGGACCTAGAGAATATTATACTTAGTGAAGTACGTCAAACAAAGACAAATGTTATATGATATCACTTATATGTAGTGTCATAAAAAAATACAAACAATAATACAAATGAATCTGTATACAAAACAGAAATAGACTCACAGACATAGAAAACAAACTTACGGTTACCAAAGGGGAAAGGGGGGTGTAGATTAGGAGTATGAGATTAACAGATACAAACTACTATACATAAAATAGATAAGCAACAAGGATTTACTGTATAGCACAGAGAATTATATTCAATATCTTGTAATAACCTATAATGGAGAATAATCTGAAAAAATATAACTGAATCACTTTGCTGTACACCTAAAACTGACACAATATTAGGTCAATTCAGTACTGAATACTCTACTATACTTCAATTAAAAAAATGTTAATGTAATAAGAATAACACAGAATTCAGTACACATATGTGACTGAAAATAGCTGATCCTTCAGGAACGAGTGACTTTTATTGGCCAATATTTAGTTAATCTCAGTGTTAATCACACATATTCGTACAAAATATGTTGTCACTTGGTGTCTTTCAGGAGTGATGCATTCTTATACTGGTTGCCATCATTTTCAGATGAGCTTTAATTGATGGAAGTGTCAGAGTGGAGGAGTATTATGAGTACCTTCTCACAAAAATCGCCTTTTACAACTGCTAATGAGCACAGTGGTTGGATCGTTACCACTCTGTTCCGCTTGCCTTCTGTATTCTGTATGTCCAGTTAATTTTCCAGTGCTTAAAAAATTAAAAGCAAAGTTTTTGTAAAATCCTAAGAAACTCCATCTTGCTAAAGGCTAACTCTAGCTGAGTCTTGACTTTTCATAGCACATGTTTCGTATTTTGTACACTTTTGACTATGATGAGACTGGCATATCTGTGTGAGTCATGCCCACGAAGAGGACACGTGGTTTGAGTTCATGCCCTGTAAGAGGGTTCTGGAACATGCATAATTATTACAATCATAAGGGTCTATTAAACCATCTTCATCAGAAACTTTAAATATGTGAACTAGTCATTAAAATAACCCTTTAAGGAGAAATTCCTTAAGGAAAACATGATGCATGAATGTGTTTATCTTTTAAATATTATACTGTTGTATTAATAACACATGATGAAAATTCTAACCACCGTTGTCTTTGGCTGGTAAGTTTTTTCCTTTGTGTATGTTCTAAATTTCCAGGTTTTCCCCTGGTGCAGCAGTATGACTTTTATGACTATCAAGATTTTAGTGGGTTCCTGGATTCCTTTCGAGGTTATTTTTTTTTTAATTCTGTGAAAAAAGCAATATCCTAATACAAAGTAAATGAAAATAGCTGTACATATGATAATAATAGCTATCTTACTGCATAACAGGCACTGTGCTAAGTATTCTATGTGCATTCTTTTATTTCATCTTCATACAACCATAGGAAGTAGATGCTATTTTATCTCGGTTTTATATATGAGGAAAACTGGAACTCGCAGATATTTAATAATGTAACAGCGAGTACCTACTGTATAGCACAGGGAACTATATTCAGAATCTTGTAATAACTCATAATGGAAAAGAATCTGAAAAAGAATATATATATATATGTACACACACATATATATATGTACATATATATGCGTGTGTGTGTGTGTGTGTGTGTGTATAACTGAATCACTTTGCTGTACATCTGAAACTAACACAACATTTTAAATCAACCATACTTACTCAACTAAAACAAAATAATAATGTAAAAGCCAGTAGGTGGTGGAGCTGGATTTGAATCGGTCTTCAGAATTCACATTCTTATTCAGTATGTTTTACTTGACTTTCTGTGTTGGTTTTCATTGATACGTTCATTCATGCAACAGATTTTTGGTCAGTCTGCACTTTGGATGACGGAATGTGCTGGACTTCAGAAGCAGAAAGATGACAGTGACGTATCCATATAGAAACTCAGTGCACAGTCTACTGGGTGATAGTCATTGAGCTTTGAGGACCAGGGACTGAGGAAATACAAAAGAGCATGACCAGATCTGCCTGGGATGAAGACAGGGGAAGCATCAGATTAACTTCTCTGAGGAGTAATGTTTAGGCTCAACTGGCATAGAAGGGGGGAGGAGGGTGTTTCAGGAAGGGAGGACAACATGTGCAAGATGGTGGTTTTGCAGATGACTCAGAGGCCAGATTTTGAAAGGCCTTGAATGCCTGGTGAAAGAGTTTGAACTTTTGTGGTGTGAACTGTGGGGAACCATTATAAGAGTTTAAGCAGTAATAGAATTAGACTTGCTTTTTTACAAAGATTCCTCTAGCAGCCAAGTAGAAGTTTGGTTACAGTCAGGGAGTGTGCAGTTAGGGAGGCCAGACTGCAGGCTGTCAGGACCCCATAGCCTGAGTCCTTTTGGGGATAGGGCAGAGATAAAAATACCTGAGTGCCGGAGATTTCAGTTAGTACTAGAGTTGTAGTGTATTGAGTTGGTTTTTAGAGTCTATAGACTATGTATTCCCATGAACCAAAGTCAATAACATTTTTTAAAATTTATTCATTAAATAATTATTTCACAACTGAATGAATTTGGAATTTATTCAACCAGAAACTCTGACATTCTATAAACAAATTCTTCGTAACAAATGGTCAGTTATGCTTGGTTTAATTTTTTAGCTTAGTGGTTATGTTCTGCAATGAAGCTGAAACTTTTACGAAAATGTATACACACTACACACAAATGCACAGTTACACATCAACTTACTATTTATAGTAAAACCCAAGTAGCTATAGATTATGAAAACTAAAATCTTAAATATTTATGAACAGATGAGAGCATTATCACCATATGTTGATAATAAATTTATATTATTAAATGAAAAGCTTTTTGAAAATATGTAGAATTAAAAGTTTTCCATAATCAGGAAATATTACATCAGCTACACTAATCACAGACAAAAGATTTATATTACTACTTTAGTGCAGGAGCCTGTAGACTTCTTCTGCCAGTTAGTAAATATTTCAGGTTTTGTGGGCCATACAGTCTGTGTTGTAACTACTTCACTCTGCCTTTGTTGGGCAGGACAGATTTGGCCCACAAGCCCTTGTTTGCTGACTCCTGCTCTATAGTTTTGCTTGTTTGTTTGCTTGTTTATGATTCTTAATTTTACTATAAGATGTAGGCTTGTGCTGAACAATATTTGTGTGTGTGTTTGGTCCTAGTAAATGCTTAGCGTAAGCATATTGGTTTTCGGTGATTTCTCAGTGATTTTTTTTTTCCTTAGCAGCATAGATTAGTTTTGTATTTGGTAGAACAAGGTGTATTAATTTTTTTGTGCTGGTTTTTATGTCCTCTTCTGTTTGAAACTGGTAAAGCAGTTCTTCATGGTGACTTGATTATGGTTTGTTCGTTTTAATTATTTCAGATATTTACTTAAACAGAGAGACAGTCCCATCAAAAGTCCAATTGGAGGCAGGTGCGAAAGCCAGGCCAGTATTTTCCAGACACTGTTATAAAACTGGAGAAGCCAATGTTTATAAGCTCCCTTTGCACTGCCTCCACGATGGAGACTATGACTGGTCTCTGTTCTCCCTGTCTTTTCTGCCTCTCCTCATTCCTGGGGTCAGCTGTAGAGATTTTGAATACTTTACTAGCATACAGTACAATTTTCTCCTAGAAACACCTAAATTACTTCAGTCCTTATAATTGGATGTAACAGAGGATACTTCACTTTATCCCATCTTTTAAGATTTGGTTTAGGAGAAATCTTCTTTTCCTCCTATATAAAATATGAATATTACAATACAACCAGTTCTTTTAATTCAAGCTAAATATCATTTCCTTCATATTGTCTTTCCTATCCCCCAAGCTTGAAGTCATATCTCGTGCATCACAGTTCTGGTAGCACCTTGTCTGTATCACTCATGTGAAATTATGTGGCACTACAGTGAATATGAGAATGCTAGCTCCTAGCTGGAGGTAGTGGTGGAGTTGGGTACAGGGCTCAGGTAGGGGAAGGCTTAGCTTCTCAATCTTCATGGTGTCCATGGAGTCTCACATAGAACGTTCAAATAAGTTTGTTGGCTGAATGAATGAATAAATGGATATTTCTTTCTTTCTTTCTTTCTTTCCTTCCTTCCTTCCTTCCTTCCTTCCTTTCCTTCCTTCCTTCCTTCCTTCTTTCCTTTCTTTCTTTCTTTTTCTTTCTTTCTTTCTTTCCTTCCTTCCTTCCTTCTTTCCTTTCTTTCTTTCCTTCCTTCCTTCTTTCCTTTCTTTCTCTTTCTTTCTTTCTTTCTTTCTCTTTCTTTCTTTCTGTCTCTCTTTCTTTCTTTCTTTCTTTCTTTCTTTCTTTCTTTCTTGCCTCCCTCCCTTCCTTCCTTCCTTTCCTTCCTTCCTTCCTTCCTTCTTTCCTTTATTTCTTTCTTTCTTTCCATCCTTCCTTCCTTTCCTTCCTTCCTTCCTTCTTTCCTTCCTTCCTTCCTTTCTACCTTCCTTCCTTCCTTTCTTTCTTCCTTCCTTCCTTCCTTTCAGAATAAATGGATATATTCTCCTTGAAAGAACAAGAGTGGTATTTGATACTGTTGGTAGCAGGGATTTCCCTTCTACACCCTAACACATAAACTTTCTAGTGGACTTCAGTGGCCATTGTTCAGTTCAAACTTGATTAAGTATCAGTCCTATGCTATGTCTCATTTTTAGATTCTGGGGATACACATAATTAATTAATTAGTTGATTGGTCATTTAATTAGTTATCTAATGGGTAAGACAAGCATTAATATATTATTTTAATAACACGTGGGACATGCATCTCTGGGAACATGTGCAGTGGTCTATGGTAGTCCAAGGGAAGGCACCCCACTCAAGAATCTCCTTCAAGAAGATTGGGAAGGTGGACATTCCTTCTTTCTCCTACATCCCCAGATATATCCTGAAATGTGAGTACAAGAAAGCTAGGGATATAGCAGAAGAAGAAAGCAAGAACATTTAGGAGAAGAACTAGCTATAGCAAAGGTAGAAGTGGGTGAGAAATTGTGGCTTGCACTGGGAACCACAAGCAGCTCTGTTGCTGGAGGGCTAAGAGATAGGTCTGGAGAAAGAGGCTGGCACAGATTATGGAGAGTTAGGTGCATCATGGTAAGAAATCGTGAATTATCTCGAGAGGCAGAATAGCATAGTGATCAAGTGTGCATTCTAGAGAGTGAGTTTTGATCCTGCCTCTGCATTTTACTGCAAGTTCAGGCACCTTCTCCATTTTTCTCATCTGTAAAGTGTGGAGATACAGATGATCCACCTTCTAGAGTTTGTTCATTGATTTAGGAGTTAATTTTTGAATACTTACTGTGTTCCAGGACATTCTAGGCCCTGGGAATACAGCACTGAAAAGTAAACAAAAATCCCTATCCCAGGGAGCTTACATTCTGGGTAGAGTGGAGTGGGGAGAAAGACAATGAACAATGTAAGGAAAATGTGTAGTGTGTTAGATGACAGAAGGAGGATTCCCCACTTCTAACCTGGCTAAGGTTAGAAGTGGGGAATATGGAGGAGGTTGCAATTTTAAACAAAGTTGTCAGGGAAGACCTCTTTGAGAAGATGACTGTTGAGTGAAGACCTGAAGGAGGTAGGGGTCCTATCAGTGAGGGTGACTTGGGAAAGAGCATTCCTGGCAGAGGGAACAGCAAATGCAAGATCCCAAGATGGAAAGTGCTTGACGTGTTTGAGGAACGTAAGGATTCACTGTGACAGGAGCAGGACAGGTAAGCAGTAGGAGATGGTCAGAGTGGTAATGGGGCCCAGAGTTTGTAGGTCTTTGTTGGTCATTGTTATGACTTGGAGTGAGATGAAGCATTGGAGAATTGGGAACAAGCAATAACATGATCTGACTGTTTTAATAAGAACACTTTGACTTCTATTTTGAGAATAGACTAGGTAGGGCAAGGTCAGAAGAAGGAAGACCAGCTAAGAGGCCAGTGTGATAGGAGAGGAGTGGTGAGAAGTGGTCTTTGTAAGGATTGAACAACTTGTTCATCACTTCAAATGGTGCCTGGCACATAGTAACTGTTAGCTATTAGTTGATTGTTAAAACCTCTAATGACATTCAGCAAAGAGGGTTCAATGCATATTCGTCTACTTTGCATTGCTGAGCACGGTGCCCTCCATGAGTTGATGAGCAGATTAAACACGCCTTTTTGGAAGCTGAGTGAGAAAACATATATTCAGTTACAGCTGAGTCATGACAGCCTTACCTGCCAATCGCTGCCGTAAGGAGTTAAGCATAGGGACTGAGCCAACCAAGAAGATAACTGCTACCATTTAGCGAGCACTCATGGTGAGCCAGCGTCTTGCAGGCTCCTTAACCTCTTTTCCCTGTAATCTTCTCAGTAACTTAATGTGGTAGCTATTGTTATACCAGTATCTATGCTGCACATGAAGCCGCTGAGGAAGTTGAGTGTCCTATTCAAGACCATAGAATTGGGAAATGGCAGACTTGTGTTTGGAAAGCAGGTCTGTCTTTGTCAACTAAGTTAGATTGCCTCATACCTATTCAAAATTTCAAGTACGTTATACTGAAGAATAAAATATGTAAGTTAATAAACATATGGAGGATATATCTATATTTATGCCATTATTCATAATTCTTAAGTAACAGGATTATATATAGGCTTAATGTTATTGTGTGCCTGTGAGTGTGTGGTATGTGTATTTATTCTTCTAGAAGGTATGTCTGATATAATCACAGTAAACATTGGGCCAAATAACCATTTTCCCTAGCACTTTTAATGGTGTTGTAAAATTCTATGATGCTTCCAGGTCCTTTTCTCTGCCAGATAGACAATGCTTTCATACTGCATGATTATTATCATGAATTACAAAAGCAAGAAAACTAGGGCAGAGAGGGGCTAAACGCTTTGGTAAAGATACTTGTCTAGGTAAGTGGCAGAGTTTAGATTAGAACTGAGCAGATTAGCTCCAGAGCCCATATTCTTACGGAATAAAAGCACCAAAAGGCAGAGTCACAGGCATACAGTGTTAAAGGGACTTTACAGAATGCGCTCCTCACTTTGCATGTAAAGAAAGTGGGGTCCTGATAGTGGAATGACATACCGTAGCCAGTAATGGGTAGAGCCAGTACCATGCAGCAGTCCATGCTCTCCCTTCTGTTTTCCTGCATGGCTTTAATTTGGTCAGCTGTTTTTCCAGGTGAAAAGTGTATTCTCCAAGGGGAAAAACAAATACTTCTTTTATTCTCTCAATGTTTCTGAGCCACTTAGTTTTATTGTGGAGATTTATTAAAAATGGAACCTTTAATTTGAAAACCAGACTTGTATCTTTCAGTTATGTTGTATGTTTAATGATATTGAAAAATCAGCATAATCGGATTCTCTCTTGCTTGTTAGTTTATAATATTTAACATTAAAAAAACTTATACTATAGCCATGTTTACATAGTTATTTCTATAAATCAAATATAAGGGATAAAATATGTCTTATTTATAACCCACATAAATTTAAATCATAAAAGAACTCAACTGGACAGAGATCCTCAGTAGGAACTTGAAAAAAAAGTATGACATGTATTTAATCCACACTTTCCAATCACTGCAACCAAGCAGGGAATGATTTATGTACAAGAAAAACATTTTTTTATTATTTTTGTAGTGGGGCATTTATTGCACACACAGTAAGTGTTATAACCAAAACAAATATACAGTTGGGACATTGTGTTTAAATTATCTTCTGTCATGTACTATATAAACCAACAATAGTTTGAAACATATTTAAACTACCATCTGGGACAAAGCAAAAGCTGTTCCAGGATCCAGCACATGATGAATGTGAGCTGAGTTTCATTAGAAGCCTCCTAGCACGTCCCTGCATACTGAATCATTTCTTCCATGGTTCGAAAGAATTCCAACATCCGTCCTAGCTCCCAGAGGTTTTGAGTGTTTTTAATAGATCATGACATTTTTTTCTGGCCTCATAAGGAACTAAATCAATGCAGTTAAACGTTCCTGCATTTAAGTTTCCTTTTATTCCAGAGAGATGAAGCTCAGGCTTGTGTCTTTTGAAAGCTTCAACAGAATGTCCCATCTGATGAGAAAAGTTCTTAGTGGGATTTGGCAGTTTGAAAGGAGCAGTCTTCCTTTTAGAGTAGACTCACCTGAATTGAGAATCTGTTGTCATAATAACAGGTAGGTATTTAATCAAGTACCCATTAAGGGCTATGGGCTGGAGGCATTTCAGACCTTAACATCAACCTTGCATTCTAATCCAGCTCGGACTGCCTCTGAAACCTGTCTGAGTGTTTTCTTTCTAGGACACTGTGTTTGTTGCATCTTCCCTGTATAATGACAACCATGCAAATAGTGATCTTGCTACTGAGCTCTTACTATGTATCAAGCATGGTTCTAAGCCCTTTACACAAATAATCTCATTTATTCATAACAGCAATCTTAGAGGTAGATACATTTATAATCACCATTATTTTATCTACGAGGACACTGAGGACCTGTAAAACTGTGTAACTTGCCCAAGGTGACATGGCTAGAAAGTGCTAGCCTTCTAATTCAGCCTTCACAGCAGTAAGGCATCAGCTGCATTTTTACGGGTGATATAACTAGGATCAGAGAAGTTAAGCAACTCTCCCAAATCATACACTGTATCTAATAAATGGAAAAAGCGGAAGTTGAATCCAGGACTCCTGATTCCATATGCAATAATTTTAGACTAAAACAAGTTGTCTTATTTTCAATAATTTTATATTTTTGTGCATTTATTTAAATAAGTAACGTATAAATTAAAAAAATTTTATGTTGTTCAGAGAGGTTTTTAGAATTTTTTTATCTGAATTGAATCAGAAAAGATTGCAAGATGATAATTGTGGATATGATTTTCTATAGCTAGTAAATTTTCTAGGTGTACTGGAATATTATTTTCACCCTTTAAAACAAAATATAGCAAAAAATAACATGCGCAGAAAAACATTTTTAGTGTTATGTTTGATAAGACTATAGTGTAGCTTTGTTATGATTCCCAGTATAATTCAGGTTCTTTAGTAGTTATGCTAAGATATATATTTTTTTGTTTTTATTAAAACAATACAATATTCTTTTATGGGCAATGAGAAAAAAAAAATCACCAAACTCTGGAAATCAAAGAGATTTAAATTGAGATAGATAGATAGATTGATTGATTTTATGAGGTATAGTTGTTTTACAATGTTGTGTTAGTTTGTACTGTACAGCGAAGTGGAGTTACCTGTGCTATACAGCAGGTTCTTGTTATCTATTTTATACATATTAGTGTATATATGTCAATCCCAATCTCCCAATTCCCCCCTTTCTCCCCTTGGTGTTCACATATGTTTGTTCTCTACTTCCGTGTCTCTCTTTCTGCCTTGCAAACCAGTTCATCTGTACCATTTTTCTAGATTCCACATATATGCGTTAATATACGATATCTGTTTTTCTCTTTCTGACTTAATTCACTCTGTGTTAAACTAAGATTTAATGGAGATACTACACTTGTTTTCAGGAACAAATTTCAATATATTCGAGTTTAAGTGGAGTCTGATAATGGTTGCATGATTATCCAGAAGGGCAGTAATTTTAGACAGAATGAAACCTTGAAATTTAATAAAAAGAGTCTTAAATAAATGAGGCAGACTCTTGAAAAATTCTAATTTTAACTTATTAGTAATTTCTTTATGAATATACGCAGATGTGATAGGAAAACGTAGGGTTTTTTTTGTTTTTTGTTTTCCATAAAAATGTTCTGTTTTAAAGCCCTGTAGACATTTTTAAACAAATCTTTGTCCCCTTTTCTGATTAAGGTCATACCACTCCACAATGCTGGGGGATAGTTTTCATTAATTTACTATTAATCTTACCATTCTGCCGTTCTTTCCTCAATAGAAGTCTAATAAAACCATTTACTGTAATAAGATAATGTTCTAACATGCCTACCTGCTTTGAAACTGGATCTCTTTTTCTGGCTTGAAACTTGTCAGCCTTTAAGTTCTCTGGCACAAGGGAGTCAAGTGAGGTTAGTCTGTGGAAAGAAGAAAGCAGATCCAACCCCGGGGTAACGTATGGACCTTGGGGGTGAGAGCTTCATCTTATTCTTTTGGGTATGAGACAGTATTTTCTATTGATGAAGCAAGTAGCAGGGAGAAGGTTCTGGGGACTGGAAGGGGACTAGGAAAAAAGATACCTGGAAAAGCCTCTGTAATTCGATGCTAATTACCAAGGTCTTAAATACAGTCTTCCTTCAGTGTGAGGTTTTATGATGACGGCGTGAGGGAGCATTGTATTCATACCAGTAGCCTCAGTGGTCACACTGCCTGGAAAGTGAAGCGGTACAGTCTACTTATTTGGCAATTTACAGTGGAGAGCCTGTGAGAAAACACTGTGCTGTGTTTTGATAATTCCTGCTTTATAGGATCCTCAATAATGTCTACTTGCAGAAGGGGAAAAGCTTTTTTCTTAGCAGAACAGTTGTTGGTGAACAGGGATCTTAGTGCCTTGTTATTTCTCAGCTATATATAGGTCTTCTTCTGACTTGAAAACAATTTAACTTCACTATATCTATCTATCTATATCTATCTCTCTCTCTATATATATATATAAATAGTTCTGATTCAGAATAATTCTTTATTTATTGCCTATTAATATGTTATTGCAACATGTGTCTCCTGTTCCTTCCCTGTCATCCATTAGTTGTTTATCATATAATTTTAGTATAGTATGCTAGGATATGACTTTGATTAGTTTGAATTTTAACATTTTCAATCCAACTCTGAGCGAACCACTGTCATTGTAAAGCAAAACTGTAGCATATAATTGACATAGGAAATGGTTATCAAGCAGTTGGTGATAGTTTTCTGAGGACTTATGTACTTGGATATGGCGTTAAGATTTCATTAATGATATTTCCATTGGTTTCAAGACTTTAGTGACTCTGAACTGTATTTGGAGGAGTCCTGAGGATAAATAAATGTGTAAAACTCTGAAAAGAAACGTGAAGCCTCACAGATTATGACACAGTTGTGTGATTTAGGTGTCTCATGTTTACCAGATCCAAAATCCAAAAATAGATTCTTAAATATTACAGTGTTAGGATACTTTAAAAACTATGTGACTAGCTTTAATTTTGTAGGAAATGACTATGATTTTTATCTTTTAAATTTTCCTTTATATTAGATTTCTAGAAGGTTATATATATATTATTATTTTAAAATTTCTATTTCTTAGAATCTTTCTTTTGATGATTCTGCCATAAGAGCTCTTCCCTTTATCTGTATTTGAAGTTAGTTACCCTATTGAGTTGTCTTTTGAGTATCTCAAACCTAAAACTAAGTTTCACTGTTTTCTTCTTGCTCATTCCCCATATACAGCCCATTACCATTATCAAGGCCTGTCCATTTATTGGCCAATATGTGCCCGGTCTGTTCACATCTTTCTAGTTTCTACTGCTTTGCCCCTGCCAGGCTGTGGTAATTCGTCTTCTGGATCATTGCTGCTGCTTCAAGCAGGTATCCCTTCCTTATTCTCTCTTCTGTGTCCTGTCTTTTCTTTATACAATGGAAGGAGTAAATTTTAAAAAAATTTAAGTTAGATCATACCCCCTTCACTCCCAAAATCCTTCAGTAGCTTCCCACTGCACTCAGATAAAAAGTCAAATTCCTTACCTATAAGCCCTGTATGATCTGCTGCCCCTAGAATGTAAACTCCATTCATTCTCATTCAGGAATGTTTATACATGTGTACAACATAGGCTCTGTGCTGTGCTGGGTAGTGGGGACACAGTTAGCAATCAATTAATGAATAAATAAATAAGAATGAGGGAAGAAAAAGGAAAAGAAAAAGAACACACGTGGACCCTGTATGCATGGAACTTAGAGTCTAGTGGTAGGGCAAATATTAATCAAATAGTCGCAAGCAAAAAACTGTAAAAGTACAACTGACCGATACTATGGAGAATAGGTTCATGGTTTTATGAAAGCAAGTAACACTGCTTGCTGTACAACACTGAAGTTGTACTGAGAGAGTTGTGATTGAGGTCATGAGTAGGAATTAATTATGTTGAGTGGAAGGGTGGGTGATTGTGTGAAGGCGGAAGGGTGAGGAGGTGTAGGGGAGAGTTTTCCAGAAGAAAGAAGTAGTATGTCAAAAACCTGCGGTGGCAGAGGCAGACCATGGCTGGATGGCATGAGAAGTGACCGCTCCATATAATGCTGTGGATCTCATTTATGGATTTTCTAATGGATTAAATATAATGGGGGAAAAGGGAGGAATTAATAGGTTCTTGGTTAAGTGCTTGAGTGGATGTTGGCAAATATAATTAAAACATTTGGAGATGTAGGTTCAAGTCCTGGTGGTACCACTTAACTTGCTGTGGATGTGTGTGTGTGAGTCAGAGAGAGAGAGAGAGAGAGAGAGAGAGAGCGCAACCTATGTTAGGCAAATCACTTAATACGCTGAATCACAGATTCCTCATCTTATTTGTAATAAAAATACTTAACTCATTGTGGTGAAAGTCAAATGAAATAGTGAAAGTACATTACAAACTATAAATTGGTATATACATAGATTATTGTTGTTATTATTTCTCAAATATTTCCCTGTATTCCTCAAATATTAGTTTCCAGCCATTCTCCAGCTAAACTGCCGTTTAGATATTCTTCCTCACTAAACTGGAAGAATTTGCTCGAACATTTATCTTCACCCAAAGCAGATTGTTTCCCTATAAATCACCCTCTGTAATAGCTTCTTTGCTTCCATACTCTTTTCCTGCCTCTATTAAATTTATATTCCTTTTTGTTTCTTTTGTATCCTCCTCATTTTTTTCTTTTACTCTTCTTTCCATCTTGGTCTATATTTCACTTTTAGGATATGACTTTCTTCCATTCTCCTATAGCCTTGAGTCAGACTATGCCCGTTTATGTTTACTTCATATTCCCTTATGGGAAAGAGGAGTTTAGGATTAAGTATAGAAATGTTCAGTTTTTAAGATCATTCATATTCTTTATATTTATTTTCATTTTCTTTTATTGACTAGGTTTTTCTGCTTTAAAATCTCTTTCAAAACTCATGGCTATAACGTTTTATTACTTTTTAAAGATATAAATTACATATTAGATTTATAGTATGTATAAATATATACATATGTCTAATATGTCTAATTATGTATAAATATGTATGTATGAGTATACATGGGTGTGAGAGAGTTCTATTTGTTACATATTGGCTTAGGGAGAAAGAGATGCTCTCTTTTATGATTGGAAGACATTGTCACTCTCCCTCGGGAGAAAGGAAGTTTGCCCCAAGCCAAACATTCCTCCTTCCCCTTCCTGGGGAATGAGGAATGGCCCTCTGCCTGTGTGTGCTCTCCAGATTACTTGGAAAAAGTTCTCAGATAGATGGAGATTGTGATCTACGCATATTATGTGCTTCTTACTCTGATTCGTATTTCATATTTATTGTCTTTATTTTGGAAAACATCTTTTAGATTGAAGAATTCTCCCTTTTTAATTTTGTCTCCCTACCCCAGTTGGTCTACAGTCTTTTTTCTAGGAGATAATAGATTTAGATGCTGATCAGGATAATTTAATGAAACATGAAATCTGTGTGAGGTTAATTGTTGCTATTTCAATAAACAAAATCAAACCAGATTTACTTATTTATTGCCAAAATATGTTAAGCATGATCAACTATTCAGATACATTTGAATCTATGTTATATAATTTATTTTTGTTTTACTTTTATAAACTTTCTTTTCCATTCTTTGATACACAAATATCTGCAATAATTATCTGGCTTCTTTTCCTTCTATAATTGTTAGACTGGGACTCTTCTGTTACCTTCATTGATTGTACTCTATATTTAAGCTGCTACGAAGGAATCCTATTCGAGAATGTGTATGAATTATTTTTCTCTTTCCATGAGGCTCTTTCTGATGTCTTATTTTTCTGAGGCAGGCTGTGTGTTTTGAAAAGTTAGAATGCTAACTTGTCAAAATACCTTTTATGGAATTGAAAATGGCTAAATCCTGGTATGAAGCTTCATTTTTAAAAACTATTTCTATACTTAAAAAAATTATTTTAAGTTGTAGAAAGTTTATAAGTTCTACATTAGTATCTGAGTAAATTCTATGGACAGAGGCATATGTGGTTATGAGAGCCATAAAAATGTAAATATGGCCAAGTCATTCATTTGATACAGATTACTTACGACTTCTGAGTTGTACTTCAAAAATTGAAAAATACATTGAGCATTACTGACTCAGTGTTATGCTGGAAGAAAAATATAGATGAGAACACTAAAGAACCCAGTAGGTGCTTACGGTTGACTGCATATTTTTATATAGAAACTTGTATATTATACACAAAACTTGTTAACTTTTGCAAAACTTATCTCACCTTTTTCAGTTTTACCCGTTAACTTGCAGTTACTTGATTTAGAAAGACCATTTAACTATGTACTTAAGTGAAACCTGCTGAGAAATTTTAGTTTGCAGAAAAATAATCAGAAACATCTCATAGTCAAGTATTTTTGATTTTGGATTAGCCATGCATACCTTCTTTCCTTTCATGTGAATGATGAAAAGTTAGCTATTCTTGATATGAAACGTGAAAATATACAACGTATTTATTTTTATTATTCTACTTTATTGCATGGATTAATTCTCACAAATGGTAATAAAGTACTGTTTTTCTTCCGGGCACACTGATATAACTTGTCTTCTGCATGAAAATATTTCAGCTTCTCAAACCATACTTCTCAAGAACTAACATCTAGTTAACGTAGCAATATTACAATCATATTAATCAAAAGCAAATATTATACATGATTAATTTTTTTTTGATTTTACTTTCTTCATCATCCTTAACAGTTATAACCTTTTCAGCCCATAAAGCATTTTATATGGTGCTATAAAGTAATCTATAGCACTCTCCTTTCAGTAGTTGGTGATGGGAACTGCAAATCAATTGAAATTTCTAGCTGAAATTGGAATCCATTATGATCCAATGTCAGGATCACCTTGTTTTCCCTACTTGTCTAATATGGGTGTGTAATTTGGGGTGATGGCTGATTTTCTAATACAACTTTAAAAGAACATTCTGTATAATATTTTACTTCCCCTAATTCTCCTTGGTGGAAGGACGTGTCTAAGCTGAAGGGAAATCCACCTGCATGGACAGGAGCCAGTCTCCTGGAACATGGTTAATGGAGCCCCTGGACAGTAAGGATCTGTGATTACTGAAGCAGCACAGAATTTCAGTTTTCAGGCCACTACATCACACTTAGCTTGTACAGCTGTGTAGTCAGGGAAGGCTGCAGATATTATTCAGGACAACAACCACAGAGTCTGTTTTTTATAGAGTATTTTCCCAATGCTTTTGGAAACGCATCGAGTGTTAAAACTAAGTGTTTTCTAGGAAAGTTGGTGATTCTTTTTTTCTCCTCTTATTGGTGATTTCAAGCTTAAGGTGAGAATATTTCTTTAATCATATGTAAACTGTATTTTTAATTGATAAAATTATGTTAAAATTAATTTGTGGGAAAATCAACTATACCTCAGTAAAAAAATAATTTGTGGGACATTATTGAGCAAATAGAAAAAAATCTATTTTTATTTGAGATTTGGTTATCAACTGTTCTTTAAATTTTTTTATTGAAATGTAGTTAATTTACAATGTTGTGTTAGTTTCAAGTATACAGCAAAGTGATTCAGTTATATATATATACATATATATGTACATATATTCTTTTTCAGACTCTTTTCCATTATAGGTTATTACAAGATATTGAGTATAGTTCCCTGTGCTATACAGTAGGTTCTTGTTTACCTATTTTATCGAATATATATATTAGCATGCATATGTTAATCCCAAACTCAATTTATCACTTATTCTTAAATTCAGAAAATTTGCGGAGAATTTTCCCCCAGAGTGGAGATTAATGAAAGTTAAGTGCCACTGATAGAAAAGTGGAAAGATTCTAAATAAATGTTAGGAACAGAAGTGATTAGGGTGACTGGAGCAAATTCATAGGGCCTTTAAATAGAAGTAAAAATTTGAACTTAGTCATGACACAAGCAGGAAGCTTGTAGAATTAAATTTTGGTAAGAAATGTATTGTGTAGTAATGATCAGGAAGGTACGTTGATTCTTACTTTAGTTCCTTTTGAAAGCATTTTTCTTTTTTCCACTGCTAAGATCTGTGTTATTAAAAAGCTGGTTTGCATCTTCTGGTAGAAATTCTTATTAAAATAAAGTGGCAGCCACAGTGTGGTAATTTCTAAAAAGGGGGAGATGTAAAATCAACAGGAACAGAGTGTTTTTCTAAGTGTCAGCAGAAAGGTCTGGCCTAACGGGACCAAGCTGTGGGACTACGCAACACATACTCCAGAAAGCACTTCTGCTTTCCCATAGAGCATCCAGCAAAGCCTGCTAGGGCCCAAGGACGCCTTTCAGCTGATATCACCATGGAGGTGGGTACGTGATTTGTATTCCTGTTGAAGAGACTTTAATTCTCACTTCAGTGAACTGAAAACTCCCTAGTTCTCTCAAAAGCCTGGCAGCTTGCTTTACTTTTTTCTCAGCAAATAGTTAATAATAGTGAAGATTTACATAGAGATTTCTTTAATATTAGAAGGTGTGTAGATGAACATATAAAAAATAAATAAGCTGCGTTTATTTGTTCTGTTAAATTCTCAGGTATAATCCTTCCACCTCACATGGTTATGGGCCCCAAGGTAAAACTCTTATAGCCTTAAGTGTACAACCGTAACCAATATAGTTCTATAATCAGCTATGTAAATAGGTTTTACCATGGGTATTAGTTAAGGTAACGTATGCTAGAGCAGATTTTTCTGGGTAGTGAAGTTATTTGTTGGTAGATGCTCTTTTTTAGGTAATTTGATAATTCAGAAAATTAATACTCAAGTGCTAATTGAAATATTACTTTAGCCTGCCAATTCCACCACTGTCATGTTGTTGTTTAATTACTTTCCATTGAATTTCTACCCTACCCCTCTTTGGCCCTTCCTTACTTATATATGGCTATTCATTAATACTGTGTTTTGCCTCTTACCCCATCTAACAGATAGATAGAGTATTCATCTGTGTTTTCCTCAAATCACTGTTTTGATCCTCTGGTACAGCCGTCCTTTGCCTTGTACCTATTAGTTCAAGGTACTGTCAGTGGGAGCGAAGGCTCTGACCACTTCCTAACTATCAATAACTGTTGATGATCCTGCTCTCCATGCAACATTCAGGCCCTCTGGTACCTTCCCTGTGTCCGAGTGGCTTAACAGCATTTTCTTCTTTTGGCCTGCATAGAAGCCTAAGCTTGTTTTATTCATTTTGGACTGCTGGGGCCTCATCTAAATTCCTTGTTCATTTTGGAACAAGAAAGAAAATGATAAAGAGAGACAGAAATGGGGCTAGGAGACAGTCTACCCTAGGAGATGTTATCACCATCAAGCAGCTGCTCAGAACTGTACAGCTCTGTTCATTCTCTTGGTATATCAAAAGGTCAGAAGGCTCTGGGACCTTGAGAAATGGAAACACTCTTCTCATCATGACACTCCTAGTCCCTAGGTGATATCCACATAAATAGTTTTGTGTGTATCCATCTGAATTTTTATATAACCATTCTCAATTTCACCCTTAATCATCCATCCATCCATCCATGTATCATTTATCTCTTTCTTAAAAAATATTTATTTATTTATTTATTTGGCTGCACTGGGTCTTAGTTGAAGCAGGCGGAATCTTTGTTGCGGTATGTGGGATCTAGTTACCTGACCAGGGATCGAACCTGGGTCCTCTTCAGTGGAAGCGTGGAGTCTTAGCCACTGGGCCACCAGGGAAGTCCCTTTATTTATCTCTTATTCAAGTGTGACCACACTATTTATCTTGTAATGACACTTTCTTTTATTCTTGCAGCTTTTAAGATAAAAATATATACTTCTGTGGAAATTAACTTGTATTTGTTTGTTGATCTATAGTTCAGGGTGATGATGTCCTAGTGCTTTGTTTCTTAGCATGTGGTTGTTCAATTGGAATTGCTTTTTTTCTGAAGCATGACACTTTGTGAGCAATTTAAGTCTGATTTGTGGTAATTGTTGGAACTTTCTGTGGGTGTGACTGGTTATTGTTTGCTGGCTCCACTGAACATAGAACTAACTAAAGGGGAAGATGTGAGCAGAATTATCACAAACTTAGAAACAGAATTTTGTAGCCAAATACTCTTTGGTGACTGTTCAGAATTTGATGTAAAGATTTTTCTGACAGTGAATAAACTGTTAGAGAAAATTGTTGTTTGTCTGTGGAGGTAAGCAAAAACTAATGACATCTCTTTGCTTGTCCTTGTTATTGTCACACCTTAGTTCCTGTGGCACCTTTGTGTTCACCTTCATGCCTTGTCTCTCATCTGATAAAACTTGCACTTGGTTTATTCTTTCTGGATTCTCCTTTTATTCTGCTGTCCATATGCTCCAGTTCAAAAAGTAAACAAATGTTTTTCACCATCCAGAGTCTCTTGAACTAATTAAGTTACTTCAGCAGTTTTAACTGCCCTTTTAAACACCCAGGATACCTGAACATGTTCTGTACCACTATCAACACCACTTACGGATGTCATTTGTGCTTATTTTTACCTATTATTGTACTCTCATTTTATCTAAGTGTTTCTAATTTTGGGTTGCCCTGTTGAGACCTGGACTGCGCTTTCTACTTTCTTCTTTCACTTCCTTTGGCATCATTCACTTTTTTTTTTTTTTAAGGCAGTCAACACTGTATGAATATGATCATCTGAACAAAAAATACCGTTTTTCTAAAGTCTGTGTGAATCTGTGGAGTTGTGTCCAAGCAGTGAATCTACTTACAGGAGGACCACATTTAAAGCATTTTCACTAACCGCACTTGTAGCAGGCGCCTCAAAGGCTATGCCATCTAGTCAGCCCTCCTTCTGAGGGAATCTAGAGCATAATAAAACCCTACCCACGCTTCCCCTCTTCAACCTCCCTTACCGTATTTTAGACCCCAGGAAGCCTCTCTTCACAGCTCTTGGGTGGGGTATTTTTTATTCTCAGGGATTTGCTTAAATCTTTGAGGATATCCACATGGATATATCTTTCAAATGGTGGAGAATTTCAGGTCTAGAGACAACTGGGGGGTTGTGTTTCTGTGCTTAGAGTTAGTAGTCAGAATTTAGATATCAATTGCCATGAAGCTAGATGAATAAAAATCCCCCTTTAAGATTGTGTCTGTTATTTATTATTATTCTTTTTACTCTGTGACTCAGTTTTTACTTTGTATGTTTTGAGATTATGTTGTGTGTGCATAAAAGTTTGTAATTATTATATCTTCTTGCTGGACTTTCCCTTCTGTTAGTGGACAATGTATCTTTTTACTCCTGTTTTTTTACTTTAACTTTATTGTTTCATAACATTACTATATTAGCTTTGTTTTTGATTAGTATTTGTTCAGTGTTCCTCTTTCCATCCCCATGCTCTCATTTTTAAAACAGTTGTTTTGCATGGTTTTGTTTTAGGGGTGTCTCTTCCAAGCAGAACAAGCTTGATTTCTTTATTTTTAGATAGCTCTGATAATTTCTGTCTTTGAATTAGGAAGTTTATTGTTAACATTTCTTGTGTTTGCAGGTATATTTATATTTATTACCTTCTTTTGAGTTTTCAATTACCATTCGTTTGTTTTGCTCTTTTCTTTCCCCCTTCCTGTGCTCTACTGGATTGCTAAAGCTTTCTGTATTTTGTTTTACTTCTACTCTGCTTATTTGAAAGTTATATTGTAGTTCTACTTCTTTAGGAATTGCTTTACTTTTTAAATATACATAAATTATTTTACATTTTAAAGTCTGGAGTTAATCTGTATTTATATCCTCTTTCTGACTATACCTTGACATGTTATAAATGCTCAGTGGATAATTCTCATTGTTAATATTGACTAAAGTTTCAGTTCTACTTTTTTTGAAATGGAATATAATTATTATTTTACAGTAAATAGTTGATTAAATTTACAATATATTTTTCTCTTTTCTTCTGTTTCATCCTTCTGGATTTATTTTTCTACGTACTAAAGTATATCTTTAAATAATTGACTCAGAGTTGATCTAAGGGTGGCTTTTTAAAAATTTCATTTTTGAATAATAATTTAGCTGGGTATAAAATTCTAAATTAACATTTATTTTCTCCTTAACACTTTAAGGATGTTATCTTATTGTCTTCTGCCTGGAGCACAGTAAAAAATAAAATATTTTTTGAGTAAATGAAGGACATCTGTTGCTGATTAAAAACTCCTGTCATTCCAGTGGGTACTCCTTTGTTAATAATCTGCCATTTCTTTTTCTCTCTAATGACTTTTGACAGTAACTAATCTTTTGTTTGCAATTTTATTATGTTGTATGTAGGTATAGATTTAGCTTTATTTATCCTGTATGATGGAGTAAATTATTGACTTGAAAAATGATATAACTTTTTGAAAATTCTTACTTTTATATCTCCAAATATTTTTTATCTCTTATCCATAATCTGTATATCTTTATCTATAAAATATATTTATAATCTCTTTTCTACAACTGCTATCAGATATGTGGTAGATCCTCTCATTGCTCTGCAACGTCTGTTTATTTCAACAAAATTTTAAATTTCCTTTCAGTATTTTCGGTCTGTAATATTTATATCTTCTGTTCTTTTTAAATTTCTGTGAGTTGTTGTTTGCAAATTTTTTTTCCACACAGTCTTTCACAATGAAATGAAATTGGGTGTGAGAGAGGCAGTCAAGCCTCATTTAGCTTAGTTTCAATTAGTGATCCTGGGTGTGGTCCCCGATCTCATGATGCTTAGGAGCCTAAGTCCCACCTGCTTCTAGACTTAGAGGCCATAGGTTTTCCCACTTGCTTCTAGACATAGAGGTCCATGGCTTCTGCCTCCCTTACTACTTTTCTATTTCTTGCCTAAAGATAATTATCATATTTTAAAAAAATCTCTATTACAGCTTTTGACTTTATATTTTCCTATTGTGTTTATTATAGTTATGGTTTCTGAGCCACCAGAGGTATGTCAGTGATTGACAATATGGAAGCATCTTGACTGGAAGTTGAGACCAGACATAGGAAATAATTACTGGAGGGTAAAAGGGTGAGCATTGGTTCTTTAGATTGAATGGCTTTACTATTTATTCCTTAAACGGAGACACTTTTGAGAGTAGAAAAAGGCACTACAAGTAGTAATAGAGAACAATAAGTAAACCAAGGCCTCTACAGAAAATTGAGTTGTATAATCATTGTGCTATAAAAGACTGTTCTCCTTTAATTTTTAGATATGAATACTTGTGACTAGTATCATAGACAGTCTTCCATTGATGTCTGCACTCTACGCAGAATTAAAGATGGCTTTTCCTACAAGAAACACATGATTAGTATAAAATTATAAAAGCCTGAAGACTTTGAACACTTGGAGTACAAGGCTACTGAGAAGAAAGCATAGTGAATGAGTAAACCTGAAGCTAATTTTATTCATTAATTTATTTAGCAAATGCTTACAATTCCGTCTTTAAAATATTTATAATATTGATCCTCATGATAATTGAGGCTGTTTTCCAAAGGAACAGACACCGGAATGTCAGTAGTAGGAGCTGATTCTGAGGTAAAGTTGCATTGACTTTTATATGATGCACATTATGTGATGTAACTATATCTTGACTATTGTAACATGCTATAATTGCCAGTGAATCTCGTGAATAGACATGTATAAAAGAAATTCAGAAGCAGTATGCCTTACAAATACTGAATGAATACTGAATGAACCAATATACAGAACTTTAATTAAAACTAGTAGCATAAAATGATCATATTTTACAAATACATTTGAGACTTTCTGTGCCTGCTGCTAAGGAAATACAACAAGCTGATCTCTAACTAACCTGCTATCTTTGAGGGCCTATGATTCTAGTGATTGTTTCTAAATATAAGTATTATCGATCAGGACAAAATGCATTTTCATTCTATATATCTATATCTAATATATGTCAGTACAAAATCTGTGTGTGTGTGTGTGTGTAAGTATCAAAAACCCCATGATGACTACAGGCTTTACATTTTTCTACTCATCAGCACATCTCCCCAAGCCACCATAATTCTTGTTTTTCTCTTTTTCAAATAAGCTCCCGCCATCATGTTGGTCAGGGAGAAGGATAGCCATCTCGTCTTTTGTTTGCTAGAGAGTTTCAATTATTTAATAAGTGCAAGTAATTAAGACATTAAGAATTAAAGTGACTCCAAGGAGAGCTTTGAGACTCTGAACTGCAGAGTGTTGCCTAGGTTTCTGAGTTTGAATTTCAACAGAAGTGAAAAGGTCTTGCTACTGGTTCTTTCCATTTTTTTTTTTTAATAAAGATGCAGTGTAATCCATCTGAATTAGAGGCTGAAAAATTATATAACCTTTGGTTAACAAAAACAGTTATAAAATTCAAAGACAGTACTTTCATTTCTTACTAAAACTATCATTATTAGTATCCCCAAATGGCTCAGTATAAATGTGCATTTTTTAACAAGTATGTAATAACTTAATAGTTGATAATGTGGTTCTAGTGGATAATCAAGGATTATTAGTGCATGTGAACGTGTGTGTATGTGTGTGTGTGAGAGAGAGCGAGCAGGAAGAGGAATAGGAGTGAAAGTATCGGGGTCAATACTTTCAAAAACTTCTTTTCCAATGACTAGGTTTTATGTGTTAACATAGACAAAAATGATAAAATTATCACCATTATTTCTGTAATCTTAAAGATGTTTCATAGTCTCTCCTCAGGTGATAAGGCACACATCAGGAAGAGGTGGTACAAACACATCTGCAAGAAGCTCCTTGGTGTAGTGGTGTAGAGTGGCTATCTGGGTAGCCACTCTTATTTCTCAGATAATAAAAGGACTTCTTTGGGGTTAAAACTCATCCATTAACTTTTAAAGAAATTTCTACCTCCATCTGAACAAGTTCAAATATTATTGATTTATTTTTCTAATTTTGAAAATAAGCTCCTCAGGTTTTCAAAGGCAACTTGAAAATTGGATACCAGTTCATATATAATTCATATAACCTCTCAACTGATGACAAGTCTTGCTGTAGCTTCATATTAGAAACATAGTTAAAATTCTTAAATTTGGAAAAGTGCACTATTTTTTATACAGTGCGTCTCTTCATATGACAGAAAATTTATACTGTATTCTACTCTCCCCCAAGGTAATTTCAAGCAGTGTCTATAATAATATTTCAGCTTCTGTAATTTTGAAGAAAATATAAGAAATCTAAAATCTTTGAAGATTTAAAATTCTGGGTTTTTTTGGGTTTTGTTTTTGGTATTTTGTGGTGAGAGAAATGTCAAATATAATACCTGACCACCAACTTTTTTCAAGAACTCAGTTTAGAAGTGCATATACTGGTATTTATTATTTTGGTTTTATGAACTATTTTTATGTAAAATAAATGTACAAAATCCTTCTACTGTGTTGGGAAAATAGAGGTTTCCTGTGAAAGGGAAAAGATAGAAAACCAATGCTAGGTTATTTTTCTGGTTCAAACTGGATCCCAGCATAGCTTATGGCACAGAGTAGGTTTTCAGTAAATACTTGTTGAATGAAAATTTTCATGGACTTTCTTGAATATAGATCTTAATAATAATGATGATAATAATAAATTAAAAGAAAACTTTTTATTAGAAAAATAAGCCAATATAAAAAAAATATCAGGGCTTCCCTGGTGGCACAGTGGTTGAGAGTCCGCCTGCCGATGCAGGAGACACGGGTTTGTGCCCCGGTCCGGGAAGATCCCACATGCCGCGGAGCGGCTAAGCCCGTGAGCCATGGCCGCTGAGCCTGCGCGTCTGGAGCCTGTGCTCTGCAAGGGGAGAGGCCGCAACAGTGCGATGCCCGCGTACCGCAAAAAAAAAAAAAAAAAAAAAAAAAAAAAAAAAAATCAAATTAATGTCTTTAAAGTTTTGTTAGTTTTTTTTCTGGAAACTTACAGAGCATATTGTGGAAGGCAAACATTGACGGGGTGAGGAAAAAACATACATACAGACAGACAGAGAACTGAAATAGCATATCTTATTGGTGTGGACCATTTTGTCATGATCAGAATTACTACTGCTTATATCCACATCTGTGTGATCCATCTTATTAGTGTGGGTTAGCTGTGGAGATTGACTTTATGATGTTTTTATGGTCTGTCCTTTCCAATCTTAAAATTCTAAATTTTCATTGTGTGCACTTATCTGCATGTATAAATTTGCATATAGATACACCGGTATTTCTCTAAGGCAGAGATCAGCAGACTCTTTGTGGAGAGGGCCAGGTAGTAAATGTTTTAGGCTTTGTGGCCCTATTGTCCTGGTTTCAATGACTCAGTCGGCCCCTGAAGGAGAAAGCAGCCATAGGCAATGGCTGTGGCTGTGTGCTTCCGGCTGGCTCAGCTACAGGAACTCAGGAAGTAAGTTTGCTGACCTCCACCCTTGCCACACTCCCTTTCTCCCAGCAGCCACTAGCTTTTCACAAGTGATAAACTGAGCCCTCTCTATCATCACCCACCTGCCTTACAGTTAGTTCTGTTGTAACGCTGTATCTGCCAGTTCCTGTGTCAGAGTCTGCCTCTTTGCCTCTTATGCTTTATAGATCCTTTCCTAGGAAGACCCTGAGGGGACTTCCACGCCTCTTTACGGGTTCAGATTTGGGAAGATAAGTGCAGCCTCTGCCTTCTTTTCTGTTCCCTCACATGTGGAGGCAGTGATGCCCAGAGCAGCCCAGATCCAGAGCCAGTCTTGACTAGAGCTTGACATGTGCTGGGGGACCTCAGCCACTTAAGCTGGCAGAGTGGGGTGAGTTCTGCTGCCGTCAGTGGTGTCTGGTAGGGCGGGTCAACGTTGGGCAGGGCTTTGCGGCTGCAGAACTGGACCCGTCCACCCCCTTGTGTTTAGAGGGCTCTGATCCTCTGTTGGGATTGAGATCTTGCCTGCTTGGCTGGACTGGGTGATTCACTCTTCTCTAGAGATCTGACTTACCTTCCTCATTTCTTCGCTGTGGATGAAGTGCTGCCTAATGGGCAGCTAGCTGACTCCCTTTGTTTTTTAAATACAGGTGGCATTGTGGTCTCCAGTGGCTCTGCCTTGTCCATCACTTGGCCTTTCCAGGCTCTCAGTGCCTGCCTGAACCAAGACTCTTTGGGCTCTCTCCTTGGCTCCATCCTCCCTATTTCTTGACCTCCCAAGGGTACCTGTTGCTGAAGACTCATGCCTCACCCTTGGCCCAGCATGAGTTATGTCAAAGTAGAGATTATGGTCCTTCTTTGCAGTGCAGTGATACGTAATTTGATCTTTTGTTCAAATCCTTACATCTTACAGTTATTGTTAGTTAAACACTAATAAAACACTAATATTGATTTTAAGAGCTATTTTTCACAGAACCTTAAAATTAGTGCTCAAAGATATTACAAATAAATTAAAAACAAATTAAAACCAGAGAAAAGATCAGTGGGATCCCATATTGATCCTGATACATAGGGAGCAACACAGGGAGGAATTTGAGATTCACAGGAGGTAAAAAAAAAAGACTAAAAGTATTGGTTTCCCTCAGTGATAAAAAGGTACTAGGAGGTTTTCTGCTTCTAAATTGTCTTTTACAATTCTGGGGTCAAAATTCTGGATACAATTCAGTAAGTGGACATGCACAAGAAACTAGTGATTCTTTATATTTATATCAGAAAATTTCTAGAAATTATATTGAGTAATAGTCATTCTTTTCTTACAAATCAATCTATAGAGAACTGTTTCATATGTATATGCCCTGGAGAGAGAAAAAACTAGATGCTTAAAGACCAGATAAGAGATGCTTAAAGACCAGTTGTCCATTTAATATGTGTTGAGCATTTAGTATGTGTTAAATGACATAGATGACAGGTTGTGTGGATTGGGAGATGTGAGATGGAAGAAGTTCCTAGAGACTGCAAACTGGTTTGTGTCACTTCCATATGGGTCAAGCTGGTAGACTTTTAATAAAGTTCAGGATCATATATATAACCAGTGTAACCCTTTGGGGTAAAGGGGGGGTTAGACAGAGGCTTTGAGAATGTGATGTTAGAGGAGAGGTTAGAGCAATGCCAAGTAGTCAGACTGCCTGATATGATATTACAGCTCGGTTCTCCACCTTAGTAGTAGGAAAATTATTTTACCTCTTTATGACTAGTTTTCTCATCCCAAAGCTAGTGCTGTTGAGAGTACAGACATAGATGTAAAGAACAGACATGTAGACACAGCGGGGGGAAGGGGAGCGTGGGACAAACTGGGAGATTCAGTTTGACATAAATACACTACCATGTGTAAAAGAGATAGCTAGCGGGAACCCGCTGTATAGCACAGGGAGATCAGCTCGGTACTCTGTGACCACCTAGAGTGGTGGGATGGGGGAGTGGTAGGGAGGGGATATAGGTATACAGATGGCTGATTCACTTCATTGTACAGCAGAAGCTAACACAACGTTATAAAGCAAGTTTACTTCAATTAAAAAAAAAGTACCCAATTTCATAGGGTTGGTTATGTAAAGATTTAATGAGAGAAGACATGGAAGATACTAACATTTAAAAAATGGAATTATTAAAAATTTTTTTGAAAGTTATTATTATTATATGGATTCACACAGACATAGGTTTTAATCCCTATTCCACCATTTACTAGCTGTATGACTGTTGGCAAATTAAGTTACCTTTGTTTAACTATCCTTATCTTTATTGTAGGAGAGATTAACCTATTTCATTTAATGGATTTAAGGCTTTATTTAGATAAATATTGGTAGTGATCATTTAACACATACTAAATGCTCAATAAATGATAATACTCATTAGCATTCTCTAAAGAGATAAAATACCTGGTTTAAATAATCTGCTTTTAGGGAGAAAATGAAATATATAGAGAAATAAAATCTGTCTCCTATATGTCATTTATTTAAAATTAGCTTCTAGTTTTCCTCCACTGATAAATATTTTCAAATGTAGTCACTAATTAAATCCAGTTCAGTATTTTGTATGGATAGAGAAATAGGCAAGAAATACCAGACAAGTGTGTATATAGAAAGTTGTCCCTCAAGACTCAATATTGAAAAATAAATAAATAAATAAATAAAGGAAAATAAAGACATTCATAGATTAAAAAAAAAAGACTCAATATTGATGAATTTTAAAATCTTGAGATAGATTGTTTTGATAAATCCACAGGTTTGCAGAAGACATTACAGGTAAACATTTGGCTTATAAAAATGGTACTGGATGTTTACGTGAGAGTCTCATCTGGTATCAACTTCAAAGACTTGAAGATTTAATTCAGTTTAAAAAAAATAGAGGGCCACTTGAGTGTAAGGAAATTTTTCTACTCTGTCATTTTCAAAGTATCTTTCATTTATTTGCCTAATCTTTATTTTTTTTAAATAAATTTTTATTGGAGTATAGTTGATTTACAATGTTGTGTTAGTTTCTGCCGTACAGCAAAGTGAATCAATTATACATATACATATATTCACTCTTTTTTAGATTCTATTCCCATACAGGTCATTACAGAGTACTGAGTAGAGTTCCCTGTACTATACAGTAGGTTCTTATTAGTTATTTATTTTATATATAGTAGTGCGTATATGTCGATCCCAGTCTCCCAATTTATCCCTCCCCGTCTTTCCCCCATGGCAACCGTTAAGTTTGTTTTCTACATCTATGACTCTATTTCTGTTTTGTAAATAGGTTCATTTGTAACATTTTTTTTAGATTCCCCATATAAGCAATATCATATGATATTTGTCTTTATCTGTCTGACTTACTTCACTCAGTATGACAATCTCTAAATCCATCCATGTCTCTGCAAATGGCATTATTCATTCTTTTTTATGGCTGAGTAATATTCCATTGTATATATATACCACAACTTCTTTATCCGTTCCTCCATCAATGGATGTTTATGTTGCTTCCTAAAGCAGCAGCCTCTCCTAGTTTTTGGAGTGGTGACAATTCTAGTATATTGTGATTCAATGATTGGGTTTGTTTTTATACCATCCAAACTTTTCGAAGTTTTAAAACATTTTTGAGTTTATTTTTCCCATTTCTGTTTTCCCAATATACATAATATCTACCCTAAGAGTCTTATTCTGCACTAGCAAATCCATTCCCAGTCTAGAGCCCATACCTGTTGAGTAACTACTATGAAACATTTACAGATACTAAAGAGGAATATAAAAACTAGCAATGCAACCCCTCATGAAAGAGCTGAAATTCTAGCTGGGAAATTGGAAGTGAAATGATAATTCTTTCCCAATTCACAGAAAAAAAAATGGTTTTTTATAGTTTTAGAAAACCTTAGCCTGTCTACTATGAAAGAACAAGTCACAAACATCAATTAATAGAAAATCTTGGAAACATACAGTCTTGGGTGAGTTATTAATTAATTTGTGAGAACTGTGTATGCTTATGACTGATTTTACATTGCAAAAGTAGTCGTATGTCTTCTTGTAACACTGTTACCAGTTCATACTGCTAGAATTAAATACTTGGTATTTCTCAAAAGGCATAACATTTTCCCACAATTCTCTTGTGTTATTTGCTTGAGACCCGCCATTGTTGTAGAGTATATAGCTGCATGTAAATCCACATGCTACAAACCACAATAGGGTTAATAAGGATTACTTGTGGAAGTAAATGGGACATGTTTGGGATCAACTCTGTAGAAGAAATGACCTGACTTGGCAGAGAAGGAGATCAAAATGCAAAGGAATAAGCAAGAGCTATCCAAGGAAGGGAGATCAGCTTGGCCAGAGATGGGAACTTGCCCGTTGAATGAAAAATGTGTAGTATGAAGGAGAGAAAAAGGGAAAACAGTGGAAAATCTCCAGTGATTCAGAAAGGGCCTGTACGAGAACTTTCTAATCCTATCAGCTGACTGAAAATGAAATAGGCTGCCCTGAAAAATTGTGACTGTGGCTCTGGTAGAAATACTCAAGTCAAGACCATCTCCTTGTTGTTGAATGTTGAGGGAATTCATACATCGGATAGAAGATAGACTTCTAGACGGTGCCTTTCAAGGTACGATCCACCTCTGAGATGCTTTGATTATAGCTGTTATATTGCTGATTAGCCAGCAAATAGTGTATGTCAAAGATATGACAGTACAATTTATTGCTCTGTAATTATAAATTACCCATTCTGTTAATGAGTTTTTTTAAAAAAACAAAACACTACTGAAGCAATACATTTCTTTTTTTTTAAGGTTTATGTTCTTTGTTATATGTATGTTGTATGTTACACTTCTAAAACTTTGCGAATCCCTTTTTTAAAAATTGAAGTATAGTTGATTTACAATGCTGTGTTAGTTTCAGGTGTACAGCAAAGTGATTCAGTTACATACCACACACACGTATATTCATATATTCTTTTTTCAGCTTATTTTCTATTATAAGTTATTATAAGATATTGAATATAGTTCCCTGTGTTATACAGTAGGTCCTTGTTGGTCATCTATTTTATATACAGTAGTGTGTATCTGTTAATCCCAAACTCTTACATTTAACCCTCCTCTCCCTTTCCCCTTTGGTAACCATAAGTTTGTTTTCTATGTCTGAGAGTCTATTTCTGTTTTCTAAATACATTTAGTTGTATCATTTTTTTAGATTCCACCCATAACTGATATCATTTGATATTTGCCTTTCTCACTTAGTATGATAATCTCTAGGTCCATCCATGTTGCTGCAACTGGCATAATTTCATTCTTTTTTATGGCTGAGTAATATTCCACTATCTATCTATCTATCTATCTATATATATATGTATAGACAGACATACACACATACACACATCACATCTTCTTTATCCATTCCTCTTTTGATGGACACTTAGCTTGCTTCCATGTCTTGGCTATTGTAAATAGTGCTGCTATGAACATTGGGGGGCATGTATCTTTTTGAGCAATACATTTCTTTATAGGAAGATTATGTCACATTTTCTAACTTAATTTTCTAAATCCCATTTAAGAAAAATCTGCCCTCTGCTAGTAGAAATAACAAAAATCCAAAACTACTGTCTTAGACTGAGATTTTAATGTATAAGTATCTTATTTTGGATCAAAATCCTTAAAATAAACCAAGCAGAATAATGAAAACCTATATGTTTGGCCGATAAGTTTTGAAATGGCCTAGATTTTGTCATGCACTGTGGCATTCAAAAAGCTCAGATTTTCCCCAAGTTAATAAAAAAAAGTCTCTTAAATATTTTCACCCCCTAAAAGTCTGGGTTGATGGGTTTCATTTCTTCTTATGCTGATCTATCAGCCTATGTATCTTCTGCAAAGTGCAGTGAAAGCAGGACAGCAGTGAAGTATGTGGTATGGAAGCCCTTAAAAATTGTGCTTTATGTTGGTTCATGGCAAATTGAAAAAAGTACATGGACTTTGTGAGACTCTTTTTACTGGGGAGTTTTTCGTTGTACAGAAATCAAACAAAATTCTGAAGTTTTATTACTAATGTTGCTTGATTATTTTGCATAATTGAACATTTTTGCTCCAAAAGTGCAAAAATTGATTAATATATTCCTCCTCATTGTTATTTTGAAGTTGAAATTTCAGATTTTAGATTCTGAGATTCCTTTGTATACTTCTCCTTTAAAATGAGTAGGTTCTGTGAATTAAAATTTTCACCAAATAAACACATTTTTATGACTGACAAAATCATGGCCCTAAATTTCCAATGGACATTAAAAATTTTGTGAAAATATCAGACATCTTGTGAAAATGTGACTTTGGAGAAGGATACAGCATAGGTGTGATCAGTATCATTTATTGTCGGCAGAATGGCAGAACCCTATAAATAATTTATTTTCTTAAGGCCAGACTGATACTTAGCGAATCCCTGTGTCATCATCAGCATTATTTAAAAGATGGCACAGAAGGTAACATCTGGGAGCCAATTCATCATTTAATTAAATTATCCTGTAATGAAATCTTCTGTAATGAGATTAATTTTAATTATTAATCAGGAGTTGACATGGGCACAAGGCACGATGAATAATAAATGAAAGGCTTTGTCTGTTCCATTTCTAAGAAAGGACCTACTTTACTGCAACAGTGCTTTTTATCCAGCCGTGCTGAGTCCTCGCAATGTGATCGTCCAAGAGCCTGGCTTGATTTTTATTTCAGAACCTAGAGAGAGGATAATTGGTCAATACTTTCAGATTTGAATTCCGAATTTATGCATTTTCAGTGTACCCATTGATTTTTTGCTTGAAGCAATTTTTAGTTTTTAAAGTGTGCTGAATATGTCAAAGACACAAAATATCTTTACAAAATAATATGAGTTAAATTCCTAATTCAGGTATGAAAATGTCCCCTTTTCCCCCAACTTTACTGAGATATAATTGATGTATAAAATTATGTGAGTTTAACGTGTACAGTGTGATGATTTGATACATGTATATATTGAGAAGTGATTACCATAGTAAGGTTAGTTAACACATCCATAGCCTCACATAATTACACTTTATTGTTTTTGTGGTGAGAACATTTAAGATTTCCTCTCTTTGCAACTTTCGAGTATATAATAACCTATTGTTAACTATAGTCGCCATGCTGTGTATTAGATCCCCAGAAGTTAATCACCTTCTAACTAGAAGTTTGTAGCTTTGGAAAATGTCACCTTTAATGGTTAAAAGTAGTTAATTGCAGTCACACTCTGTGATCAACTATAAGTAGGTAATTGTGCTCTCTTATGAATGGTCTGTCAGTTCCTGACAAATCTGTCCAAGTTGGGTAGTTGGGTACTGGCCTCCAATCAAGCTTACACCCATCCTGAATGAACCGTGTGTGGGTCAGTTGACTGGATCAGAATTCACTGGGGACTCAGCAGTGCCCCGGGAGTACTGGGCATCCGCATAGTCACCACGCAGAGCCTTCCCTGAAACCCTGGCCACGTTTGCTCAGGTCTTACGGCTTCTTTTTCCCTTGGTTGCCTGAATGGAGGACAGTCATAAAAAGAGGAATGAGACCTATTCTTTGCAGCCATAGAAATCAGGGTGAGGGCCAAACTAACAGGAAAGCAGACTGAGGGACTTACAAAAACAAAAACTGATCATCTCATCCCCCTTGACTAAAGCTCTTCAACAGATTTCTAATTTTATTTAGACTAAAATCTAATATCCTTACTAGGCCTGAAAAACTTCTGCAACTTCTTCAGCTTTCTTCAGTCCACCCGTGACCCATCCCCGCCAACACACACATGCTCATTCCAGTATAGTCCCAGTCATATTATTTTAGGAATGGAAGGGGCCACGATTTTTCCTGGATCTTTTCCAGATGAATTCTTAGTTATCCTTCGGATCTTAACTTAAATGTCACTTCTTCCAAGAAGCCTTCCCAGATTCCCCAGTCTAAATCATTTCTCTTCCTGTTTTATAGACTCTCATCACATCTCCATTGATTCATTCAATATGGTGTTATTTTGGACTTACCACATGCCAAGCAGCTTTTGCTTTCATTCCAATAACTTATCAAAATGTGTATTTTGTACTCATTTTCTGTGATTATTTCTCTTTCCCACTAGACTGTAAGCCTCATGAAGGCAGGGAACATGCTGAAACCCTGGCTCGGTACCTGGTACATAGTGTTCCCTTAATGAATACTTAATAAATGAAAACAGAGATGAGAACTTCTTAACAATTTAATCTAGACACTAAAATGAGCTTCCTTAAGAGGCAATGCACTTTCCATCCTTGGAAATATTTTAAAAGAGGCTGGATAACTTGTGTTAGAGTTGAAAGAGAAAGAGAATTTAAGCATCAGAAAAAAAATGGATATAGACGACCATAAAATTTAACTCTAATTCTGTGTAGTGGCGGTTCTAACATCTAGGAAACATTCAATAAATAATTGCTTACTAATTGACTAAGACATTATTACTTCTGGTGAGAGTCTCTCAATGCTCACTTCATAAAAGAAATTGAACATGTTTTAATTTATTCTTTACATATTTATTGAGAATACTGTGTAAAAACTGAGACAACAGGTCAATATTTTAGCCATAGCAGCAGTGTCCAACACCAAATAATCCCCTATGATTCTTTTTTCCCTTTATTTCCTACCACTTGTGTTAGCAAGAACAGAATGATTCTTTTTTCCTATGATTCTTTTTTCCCTTTATTTCCTACCACTTGTGTTAGCAAGAACACCTGTCTTAATATATTAAAATAGTGACGAATGTGTAAAAAATAAAGGGAAAATAAATAACATGAGAATTATAGAAAGCATTATCACATTCTGTAATCCGATTAGGTTGTCCTGTACATTTTGAATGTTATTACTACATTCTGTAATGACAAAACTTTTGCAGGTAATAAAATTATCTTGCCTTCTGGAAAATTTCTTTATGATTAGGAACTTTACTGGTGGGCTATATATATATATATATATATATATACATATACATATATATATGTATACACACACACACACACACACACACACACACACACACACGAAGTAACTCTTTTTAACTGGTAAAATTCCACTGCTCTCAGCTATCTCTCAATCTTGACCACTTAGTATAATTACAAAGACAGAGCAGAAGAAACATCGAGCCTCTCTACAGTTTTCCAGCCCAGTTTGCTGTTTTGCTCAGTGACAATGAATCTTATATCCCACCTTATAGCTTTCAACTTATAATATGACAGAAATTTGAATTAGCAGATACACATGCTAAAGGCAAAACATCATTTTTTAAAAATTTTGATTTTACAAGCATAAGTTGTCCGTGATATTCCTCAAAGGCATGTAGGGAGAAACCCCATGTAACTATTTCCTCATGCTCCTTATGTCTAAGAAAAGAGATTCAAGCCTTCAGTGTTTTGCAACCAGAAATTTAAAATAGTCCAGCCTAGAATGGAACATTTCTTTCAACATGATCTGTTTGCTAGCAGGTTAGTAGTAATAGTAAGACTTTCAGAGCAGGAGTTTTTGTTCTTAAGTGGTATCTGGAAATTGTATTAGTAATTGTGATTAGCAGTCTCTGCTACCATGTGTCTAGTTGGCATGTATCAGCAGGGCTGAACATTTTAGCACAAGCTAGAGGTTGTATTGGGTTTCAGTAGTTTTCCTACATGAGCATGCCTTTGCCAGGCTATCTATTTGATCACTCTTAGCCAGGAAAAAAACACCCTAGTGACCTCTACCAAATTGTTTATAAAATAGTCTATTTGATTAAGGTTCATTTTATTAAGGCTCTATTATGTAGTCTGAAGGTTGATGAGTATTAGCATAAATATTAGAAATAGTACCTTGGTAAAGAATAACTTAGCAACCATTTATCTTGTGTTGAGAATTTGCTTTCGCTGCTGAAATTCCAGTTGGTAACAACTACATATAGATCGAGCCAAAATAATAATCTTTAGCTAAGTTTTGGATTAAGAAAGTTGTCAAAGCTCTAATGGATCATGTTATGTTGCTTTTGCTATGACACAAAGTGTTTGCTATAAGAGAGAATTCTTTATTCTACAGAAGAAAGGAAAGTTATTTTTAGACATGACCAATGACATGGTAAAGGCCTTTCTTCATTTCAGTTTTTTCAGGGTAGTCCATTGATCCATTGTTCCAGATCGCCCAAAAATATTTTTGATTAAAAAAAGGAAAACTACAGCGGTGGTTCAGCAATGTTGCCTTTGTAATGCTTAGGGCTTTGCTTTTCCTTTTTAGCTAATTGTAGATGTACTCAATGATAAGTCCTGGGGACTTTGATGATTGTTTATGCATCTTTTACAGACACTTCCATTCTGTCTCTAAATAGTTTAAAGGTAAATAAAAATAATTAGTGACACTGTGCATTAGGTTCATTTATTCATTTATTCAACAGGTATTTATTGAGCATTTACTATGTTGCAGGCACTGTGCTGGGTAAAACAATAACAGATTCTGTTCTTGCCCTCATGTTGCTTGCAGTTAAGTTAGTAAAAGAGGGCTAAAGCCAGTAGCCATGCAAATAAATATAAAAGCCAACTGTCTTAAGTACTGCAAAGTTAGATTAAATAGTTAAAAGTTTTCTCAGAGAAAGGGATTGATTGAAGACTAAAACTGATCAACAGGAGTTCAGCAGGAAGAAGTGGTTGGGGAGAGCATTCCGGGAGGGGAATAGCCTTTATACTGTTAAGGTAAGGGTGATTTTTTTGGTATTTATCCTAAGAGCATTGGGAAGCCCTTAAAGTGTTAAACGTGTCTGTGTCTGTGTGTGTGAGAGAGAGAGGGTGAGAAAAAGATTTGCTTTTAGAAAAGGTGACTTTGGCTGCACTGTAAAACACGGGTCAGAGGCATTAATAGAGGATTCAAAGTAATGATTGTGATTTATTATAACACAAATGGAGGAAATGAAAATCTGTGAACTATAGTGATTCTCTGGGGGTAGGGTGAGGTGGAGAAAAGCTCTTCTTCACAGAAAATAGCCAGCTATTTTAAGTAGAGGAATGATAGAAAGTCACCATTTTGCAGTTCCTAATATAATAACTGATTAGGGTATCATTAACAGAAGCTAAAACCATTAGATCACCCTAGTGATCTCTTAGTATCACCCTAGAGACTGAATACTAATTACCGAAGAAAATTTGTAGTTTTCCAGTGGAGGGTCACCACTTGGTTCCTTGATTTGGTTTTAGACATAATGGGTTTGAGATATTTTGAGAAATTAAAGGGAAAATGTATCATTTGATTATACAGGGTAGTTAAGTAGTTTGGCTGGAAAAATAGACTTTTAGAAATTACTGTAGTACCTTTCTTTTGCTCAAAATATCACGCATTTGGTATACTTCTGTAATTGTTCTTGCTTAAAACGGTTTTCAGACAATTAAATTCTTTTTTAGTGGTAACATTTTATTTATTTATTTAACATCTTTTTTGGAGTATAATTGCTTTACAATGTTGTGTTAGTTTCTGCTGTATAACAAAGTGAATCAGCTATATGTATACATATATCCCCATATCACGTCCCTCTTGCACCTCCCTCCCACCTTCCCTATCCCACCCCTCTAGGTGGTCACAAAGCACGCAGAGCTGATCTCCCCATGCGATGCAGCTGCTTCCCACTAGCTATCTGTTTTACATTTGGTAGTGTGTATATGTCAATGCTGCTCTCTCACTTCGTCCCACCTTACCCTTCCTCCTCCCTGTGTCCTCAAGTAGTGGTAATATTTTAAAAGTCACTTTTCTCCACTGTTTACTCTCTATGAAGCTATACTATGTAAAAACATTATATAAGCTGTTACTTTTTTTTTTTTTTTTTTTGTGGTACGCGGCCTCTCACTGTTGTGGCCTCTCCCATTGCGGAGCACAGGCTCCGGACGCGCAGGCTCAGCAGCCATGGCTCACGGACCCAGCTGCTCCCGGGCATGTGGGATCTTCCCCGACCGGGGCACGAACCCGTGTCCCCTGCATCGGCAGGCAGACTCTCAACCACTGCGCCACCAGGGAAGTCCTAAGCTTTTACTTTTTTCAGAATTTTTTCAAATATAAAAGTTAACATTAATTCTTTACAGGGTTTAGAAAAAGTCAAATACTTTAGGCCTTACTTTATGGGCTGACCTATCTAATAATTAGCCAAAAAAATTACCAAATTATTACTACCACAAATAATAGATACTCGTTTTTAGAAACACAAGAAGAGTTCTAGTAAGTTAAGAGAAAAAAGTTCGTAATTTCACTAGCATTTGATGTTGATAATGTATGTTCATTTTAAACTAAAATTTTATTTGTGCCTTATATATATAGTGAGGGAATTTTTTTTTCATACCACCCACAAATATTTTGTCATATTTATTGAACAAGAGGTAACTGGATGGTTTGTTTTACTTTACCTGAATGTGTACTTCCATTCCAGGATGGTTCTTTCAGGAAAATCTCTACTTAATTTACGTTGACAGTAATTCATAAAAAAGAAAGCCTTTTACTTTTACCTCTGGAAGTCAGTTAGATGTCATAGCCATTTAGCCTCTACTAAAGCTCTATCTATAAACAAATGACAGATAGTTTAACATAAGACCATGGCCCCTGATACAACACTTCAGTTGCATCGTACTTTTGCTCAGTGCCACATTTGTGCCTTAAAAGAATTTCTTAGGAAACAGTATAGCAGCCACATTTGGAAGTGTTTAACTTAACTATGGCATGATGAGTATAGAAGAGGTAATGACTTTAGTTCTTGTGTGTATGCATGCATGCATGTGCTTGTGCACTCACACACACATGATAAAATTTAGGAAATGATCACCAATTGCTTCTTTTTTTTTGTCATCTCAGAAATAGGCAGATGTATTATGTACTAAAAGTACAAATCCCTAAGAATCTTTTGAAGAAGATGATGTCATCATTGGTCTCTTAAAAATTGATTGCCGTACTCATTTTTATCACTATCAGAAGACTTTATTAGGTGCTGAAATCAGTGCTGAAAATGCTGGATGTGGTAAGGAAAACATCGTGCTGGGTATCGGGAAACCCAGGTTCTGTGCAGACTGGGTCACAGACTTGTCATATGTTTTTGTACAAGTCATTGTTGATGAAATCATCTTTTGGTGAGAGTTTGGATAGTCTAAGGGAAGTGACTAAGTGACCAGGTAAAAGGACTTTTTTTTGGACTTCTGCTGAAGCAGCATGAGGTAGTGAGTCCATCAGGATACATCCACTTCCATTGTGTTAGGCCTCTGAAGGAGACAAGTTCAGATACTGAGTCGAAGGAGCCGGTGGAATTGAGTGGAGCTGAAGCTTCAGAGCATTAAAGCAGTTGCTGAAAACACACTTACCTTTAGAGACCAGCAGGTACATCGTGGTTGCAGTTAAATCAGACTGCAACCTGGTACAGAGGGCAGAGGTGGTACAGAGCCATCAGTGGAAGAATATATCAGATTTATCTGTTTTTAAAATTGGGAAAACGTGATCATGGGTGTCTGCAAAACAAAGGTCATCCCTAGAGACTAAATGGAAATATGCAAGAGAAATGGGGAGAAAAAGTCATTCCTGCTTGTTGGTAAGATTATCCTCTGAAAAGATGATCGTGGATTCTTGGCTGTCTAATGAAACACAAAAGTCAAGGGGGCCTATATCCTGTGGTTAGGATAGAATGTTCAGTAGTCATGTGGTTTTTGAAGTGATAATAGAGAAGAGTTTGTGTTTGGAGAGGGCTTAAAGAGAGCTCAAGCTTTGACAGGTTGATTAATAACAAGTTATGATAAAGTCCAGGTAAGTGTTTATAAGTAGCTGAAGTGGAGAAGAAATGAGAGGTCACTGCCTTTGAGGCAGTGAAGGACTGTGCTTCCAGAGGGCAGAAAAGGTTAGTAACATGACAGTGAGTCATCAGGGATGAAGGTCAGGAATGAGTTACAGAGGTGTGTAAAATAGTTGCTGAAACCAACAAGGATATTTGGAACATTGATCCTGGGATTGGTGAAATTTAGCAACCAGTATGGGTATAAGGTGGTGGGAAAGACTTAGAAGAGAAGGGGGTGTTAAGTCACAATATCAGGGTTTGTCATATCCATTGAAGTGAGTTAAAAAAATTGTCACCAACGTCAAGACTGTACATAGGCTTAATGTGTTCAAGCATGGGCAAAAGTTTATTCCACACCCTTTCTGTTTACTGGAGGGATTGTGGTTATAGACTTAGACAAACAGAATTTAAAAGCCAAGAAGCAGTGTAAAAACTCACGTGCTGTTCTTTGACAGATTGGTTTTGGACCACTCGTCTGGATGAAAGAATGGTTCTTTTTCTGTTTTTACCCCTTTGAACACACACATCTTGCATTCCTGACTTGTGCCATTCAGAAGGGCATGGGCAAGTTTGACCTAGAGTGTTATCAAGGTCACCCTCATTCCTTTCTTCACATTTCACAATATGGGTCCTTTGGGTAGGCTAGGCACCTCTTCCCTGTGTTTATCCAGTGCTGTTTTTTGCAGATCTTCCTTGGGGGATTGGAAGACCTTCTCTTAAAATGTGTGTTCAGGGTGCTCAGATCCAGGGTTCATGTCCAGGGCCTGTATCACAGCACATTATACATGTAGGAGGAGTTCAACTTTATCATTTCATACGTTTTTGGTTCCATGATAAGTAACTTCTGTTGAAAATCCAGTCCATCAGTAGATTGTATTGGCCAAGTCTTCGAAATCCATACACACTTTTAACTACTACTCACCCTCCCCCCTTTAATTTCACGCTGATTAGTAGCACAGGCTTGAAGTGATCTTCCTGTGTGTTCCCTGACCCCTCTATGTTTCTTTCTTCACAAAGCAGCCAGAGAGATTCTTTTGAAAGCTGACATCAGCCATGCAGTTCTTCTGCTCTAACCCTGCAGAGGTTACCCATGTGACTTAACACTAAAAGACCACAGCTTTATTGGCCTACAGGGCTCAATATCATCAGTTTCACCGAACTCCCTCTGACTTCAGCTTCAAGGGCCTTTCCTCTCTTTCACTCCTCTGCAACCACTTAGCTTCTTTGCTGTTTTCAGACACTCAAAGCACTGTTCTGCCTTGGGACTTGTACGCATCCAGACCCTGAATGCTTGTTTCCCATTTATATTAGACTTTTTCTCTCATGTCTATGAGGTCGCCGTACAAATATCACCTTATTAGTGGGACTTGTTTCCTCCACCCCATCCTCTTGAATCTCCTTTCCAGCTACAATTTCTCATAGCCCTCCCTTATCACCAGCTGACATGCCATATATTTTCCTTGCTCACTTATTTATTGCCTGTTTGACTTCACTAGAATGCAAGCACCAAAAAAGCAGAGATTTTTGTCTGTTTCGTTCATGCTTTACCCGGGAGTGCCTACAAAGTGCCTGGAACATGGAGGTATCCATTAAATGTTAGTTGAATAAATAAGGGATTGGATGGACATGTGGATGAATTTAACTTACACGATAATTTAAACTATAAAGGTAAGTAGTAAAGCCAGGATTGACAGGCCACATTTTGGTCAAAGCTAGTATTCCTTCTATTTTACCATGTGAACTAATCTGCATCCTTTTCTGAGAGATGTGGATGAAACATTAACAGTGAAGCCTTTGGTAGAGTCCACTATAACATTAAAATGTAAATTCCAGCTGGATTTAGCTTTATGGACTTTCAAATAAAACTAGTCTAATAAATTCTAGTTTAGAGGTATAGATTGAACAGAATTTAGAAAATTCTTTTCTATCATTGAAACAAAGGACTTTTGCATTAGTTGAATAAAAAAAAAAAAAAACGACTCACAAATGACTAGCTAAGGGAGAGCAGGATTTCTAGATAAGCAGGACAAAAAATTTCCACTGTTTCTCACCAACTATGTAGCTAATGGGGATGGTGGCTTTAAGCCAACTACCACTTAAGGAGAAAAAAAAGCTTAGCATTCAACAAGTGAAATAGTTAGTGCGGAATGGATAGCATCTATTGAAATTTGATTTTCAGCAGTCTCCCCAAGTGAGTGAATACATTTTTTCAACCTGTTTACTTTTGTAGCATGTCTTCTCATAGTCAAGTTCAGGATTAATTATATGACAGTATGTGGTCTAATGCTATTGAATTTTTTCAAAGATCTCTTGAGGGGTCATTTGAAACATGCTGGGACCCTAAATGGCTGACTGGCCTAGGGACGTTAACCCACAATAGTCAGGGCTTAGGGGCAATTTATTGACTATAGGACTGAGCCCCAAATCCAGATCATAAAATCTCAGAAACTGAGTTGAACTTGAGACCAGTCTAGATTGGAACCAACACCTTTGGGTTTCTTCTGTGGCAGGGTGGAATCAGGTGGGTGGTACCATGAAGTCATTTTGGATCTGGGCTGATATAAGTCTAAGGATTAATTCTAGCCCAGGAGGTAAGTGGTGTACAAAGGCAGATCCAATCCCCAGAAGGGTTTCAGGAAGCCTGGACACATTTTCAGGGTTTGGTCAAATGGACTGAATTTCAAGGCAATGATTTGGGCCCATCTGGGGGAAAGGGAGACAGACACAGGTCAGCAAGCAAACCAAAGGGCAAGGAAAGGCTGTTTTATAGTAAGCATCTAAATTTAGGTCCTTCATTACTGAGGATTTCCTGAACAAGCTACATCGCTGCTCTCCAGCTTAAGACACCCACTGTAATACCTGTGGTTTCTAGTACTTTTCTGAACTTAACTGAACTTGGCTTAAGGCATACATTGAACTTCTTCTGCATACTGTAATTCTTCAGCATTTTTATATGTGGCTTTGGCTAGGATAAACCGGTATTGATGAGAGAATTTGGGATTTCTGATATCTTTATTTAGTATACCTGAGCCATTAAGTAGGCTTGATAGAAACTGAACAGTGCTGATTAATTTTAATGGTGAAAATTTCCTTATATTTTGATGCCAATGTGTCTTAAATAAATTGTACGGCCTTGAATCTTAATTGTGTACTCTACTAATAGTTCTGTACTCTGAACACTGTTATCTGTAATGGGCTTATTTATCTTTTCAATAGAATGAATTTGTGTTTAATTTATTTTTAAGCTATAGAAAAGTGAACAGTTGCCGTAAATATGAAAATTTACTGATCAGTGGCTATTGTGAGTTATTTCATTTCTTAGCTTTAAAGGTTTCTGCTCAGGAGGTGGAAAGTAAATTGATTTTTCTTTGAAATGGCTTATGGACTATTCTAGAATATATGCAGATATGCTGGAAAATGAAGGAGTGGGCTTCTTTGAGAAGAGCTTGACCTTGGGCCAGCCTAGCAACAACTCAGTTGTGAAGAATTTCATCAGAACAAAATTGTCCACATTAGCAGATATAGTTCCTACTTGTGACTCCTCAGCTGAACGTACTGCGATGGCTCTGTTATTGGTTTCATTTCCTACCCACTTGTACACTCTTTTACTCTGTCCCTAATATGCCATCCTTGAGTCCCAGCCTCTCCATCTGTTTTGGTTTTTGACACAGACCTTGATCCTACACTTGAACTCAGTTTCAGCTGGTGTCCTGGGTCAGTGTTGGTCTTGTTCCCTAGCAAGTGGCCCCACCCTAGCCCAGCGATCCCTCCATCTCCACCACCATCACCAGCAACCACCCCTGCCCCCCGCCTCGGCCCCTACACACACAGGTAAACTGTATTCTGATGACCTAACTTAACAAAGGCTAATGATTACAAATCACACACACTTTGTACCATTTACAAAGTGTCTACACATTCATTTTCTTATTTGAGATCGTGGCTGCTATTTTAAAATAGAAAAGGAAGAATTTTATATGAGTTAAAGGTGAACCATATTTTTTCATAAATATTTATACATATTCACATATACGTAGGAAAGGGTCCACACAGGCTATCTATAAATATGTTCTTGTTTTAGTGGGAAATCAAATATTATGGACTTTTTTATATGTGCAAAGTCTTCTTTGTTCATCAGAAAAATATTGGCCTCAAAGTCTTACAAATTTTATTCATTATTAAAGAAATCGTTACTTTGGTCTTGTTTTGTCATATGAAAGTGACCTCTTGTTCTTGAGATGAGAAGAAAGGGCAGTAGATTCTTCATTCTACTGTATGTATGGGAACAGATGAAGGTAGCAAAGCAGGGCCTGATAGGAAAAGAAATTAGCTTGTGTTCAACACTTGCTAAATGTTAGGCAGGGTTATATTGGACCGTAAGTCAGGAGACCCAGGCCCTTGATTACGTGACAGATCTGACTTATCTCAGGTCTTTGGTTGCCACATATGGAGTACACTGGAGTAGATCTATGACCCTTTGATTTCAAGTTTATGTAATAAGGGATGTCCACGCCCCTTTTCCTTTTGAAAGGGTTTCTGTTGGTTTTTGATATTTGAGAAATATAATTTTACAAATTTAAGAATCCAAAACTATGTTTCAGTTTTTTGAGAATTTTGCTTTTGCTTATGATTATAATAACTAACTGAATTATTTCAATCTTATCTGGCCGAGTTTTCAGGTCAATTTTACAGGTTTTTAAAACTTAGTTCTACTTATATTTTGACCTGATCAACTTTAGGTAGTAAACCAATTAAGGAAGAAAACTGCCTTTAGACAAAGTTGGTATTTTGAATGAGATGGCATTTGAAATGATCATTTTGATATAAATATTATATTTTTACATATGCATTTATAGATTATATAAATGAAGCATAGTATAGATTCTGATAAGTATTTCTTTAATCATATCAAAGTCGTACCTCTCCCTTTACGCATTCCATTTTCAGTTGATTTATAACAACATGAATGATATAAAATTTTTATGGCATTTATCTAATATTGCTCCATCTATCAATATCATTAGAACTGAGAAGCATATTTATCTCCTAAAAATGCCATTAATGCCTTGGGTGTTTTCTCCTCTCCACTTAATCTGGTTAAATAGATGGCTTGGAAAGAAACAGTCTCATTTCTGAAAAGAGACTAGATATTCCTTCAAGGTTCTTTAATTAGGTAAAATTATTAGCTCTTGACATGCTGTTCTATAATGGTGTATATATATGGAGCTGTGATTTTATCAATCTTTTAAAAATGAATAATAGAATGAAACAGTTTAAAAGAAAAAATTGTGTAAAGTCATTCTATGGAAGAAAGAAAATCATTAAGCACACTCTTTCCATATAGTTTGTTAATTAGATATGCAGCTGTTACACGGAAGTGAAGTGGCAGAGGTGATGAGATGTAGACGTTGCCACTTGTGTCTTGTGAAGAGTTCTACTTTGTGGCATCGATTATTTGGCCAATCTGTCTTAACAAACTAAACCTTTCCATATGGATACTAAATATGATCTATATGATACACCTTTGCGTATATATACATGTCATTGAAGATTTACTAAAGTATTTTTAATTCAACATGTAAATCCAAAATCTGCATACTCAACTTCTAACTTCCAAATATGCTATCACCTTTGTGTGTTATCAGTCTTATCCTCCACTAGTGGCCTTTTTAAGGTAAGCCGGTAAGTTTCTCAGTTCTGATGATATTGATATATGGAGTAATATTATATAGATGCCATAAAAATTTTATATCACTCACATTGTTACAAAACAAATGAAATGGAATGAAAGCAGCACATTTAAATGGCCAGGCGTTTTTATTTCATCATATGTTTTAGTAATAAGTGACAGTGCTCCCATTTTTAAAAGGTAAGGGCATCTTTAGAGGAAGAGAGTGTTTCTGATTTAGAGTTAATCCGACACGGGTTACCTGGAATGGAAGACTTGAGAGCATAACCACCCACAATCAAAAAGCATGAAGGGGCTTCCCTGGTGGCGCAGTGGTTGAGAGTCCACCTGCCGATGCAGTGGATGCGGGTTCGTGCCCCAGTCTGGGAAGATCCCACATGCCGCGGAGCAGCTGGGCCCGTGAGCCATGGCCGCTGAGCCTGCGCGCCCAGAGCCTGTGCTCCGCAACGGGAGAGGCCACAACAGTGAGGGGTCCGCGTACCACAAAAAAAAAAAAAAAAAAAAAGCATGAAGGTATGGATTGCATGGGTGACAGACTTGTCACCTGTTCATGCCTTCCTCGAGTTAGGTGCACTCACCACAGCCCAGCTGTGGGGCCTGTGTCAGGCTGAGTAATTCTGAGAGGAAACTGCTTTAGGGAAATGATTGCTTGATATGATTGAAGTGACGGCTTTATCCATTAGTCTTTTGGGCTTTCTAGGTTATGTCTCCAATGTGCTCCAGGGTTATGGAAGTTTATTTGTTTTAATCATAGGCTTAAATAATTTTAGTTTTGGTCAAACTCTAGGCTAAAATTGATATAGATATTAAGTTTTTCTCCCCTCAAGGGATAGTTACATAATCTTTTTTTGACATGTACTTAGAATGTACAGTTTCATGGGCTTGAAAAAGTACAAATAAATAATTGGAATTAGCATTAAAGTAGTCAGAGGAAGGCTTACTCAGATCAGTAGAGCATCTTAGACATGGTCTATGATTTTTGGGTAGAATTAATATCTCTCAAAAATGGTTTTTCTCAGGATATCACATTTATTATATTTAAAAATCTTATGGTTAGAAACCTTAAGGACTCAAAATTATAGTTACAATATTCTAGAATTATTCTCTTTTCTGTTTATTTGTGCAGTTCCTTTATTGTTAGCCTTTTTATGAAATAATGGCTAGTATTTATTGGGTGCTTCCTGGGTCCTTAGAAACTAAATATTCTCAGAATATATTATTCCATTCTGCCTTCAGTTGGCTTTATCTGGCAGGCATGCCCATTTTCCAGTGATAGAGCAGTAGCTTAAGACTGAGGATTTTTGTCCTGTCAGGCTGACTTGTTGCTCTGGGTCTTGACCACCACACCATACTGCACCCAGGACATGAACTTAACACATGATGCAGAAAAGCTTTTCCTGTTGCTACAATTATGAATCTTACAGAAACAGAAGCATTATTTTAGTGATGAGGTAGGACCAAATTATGTTTCAAAAGTCTTACTAATAATACAGTGTTGTAAAGATGAAGAGCCAGCCTTTCCTTTAAGGAGCTCATGGCTACTGGAAAGATAGACGGTTTAACAGATAATTGCAGGGTGTTTGTACAAGTGTCAAAGAAGAAAGTGACAACTCTGCAGTGAGGAGGGCTTTGGAGAAGACGAGATACTTAAAAGTAAGTGGGAGCAAAATTCTCTGTTCTTTTTTTTTTTGCGGTACGCTGGCCTCTCACTGTTGTGGCCTCTCCCATTGCGGAGCACAGGCTCCGGACGCGCAGGCTCAGCGGCCATGGCTCACGGGCCCAGCTGCTCCGCGGCATGTGGCATCCTCCCGGACCGGGGCACAAACCTGTGTCCCCTGCATCGGCAGGCGGACTCTCAACCACTGCGCCACCAGGGAAGCCCTCTCTGTTCTTTTGTATGACCCTCCCCTGGCAACTTTGTTCAGGATTTCATGATACTCTTTTCATGTTTCAATTCACATGAATTTCTGATCATGGCATTTATTCCAAATGATGCATTTCTCTACAGTTTCATTGTAGTTGGTTTTCATACTTTTCAGTTTCTTTTTATGAGTATTTAAATGCATACTTTATAATGTTCTTGAAGAAGGATAGTGATTATTCTATTTTTTCATTTTTTTCCCTCAAAATAGAAATGTATTCAACTCTTTTCTTTTTTAACTTCCGAGAGTACAATGGGTAAATTATGCACTTAAAATGGAGAATTACAGTGGTGATGTTTCATTTGAAATGGTGAGTATACGTGCCTCCCCATTTCTTGCCCTTCGGTTTTAGAGCTGTCATATCTCATAGTAAATGCTAAAAAGGTGGTTGCCCAGGTTTAGCACAGTGTTTAGAAATAATAATTGTTAAACTTTATCATGAATTACTCTGTGTCAAGCATAGTTGTCAGCATTTATTGTAGGTTATTTTATTTGATGCCCACAATTCTACACTTAGGTAACTGTTATCATGCCTATTTTAGGCATGATGAAACTGAAACACAGAGTGGTTAAAATAACTTGTCCAAGGTCACATGCTTAGCTCGTGGCAGAGTGAAAACATGAACTGGGATGATGTCTGGTTCTCAAGCCTGTACTCTCTACTTTATTGTAGCCTCTTGGCTTTGAGAAAAATCTATAATTTATGAACTGGTCATAACTTTGATTTCATTCAATAAATAGTCAGTGACTATCCTGTACTCCAGAGAATTATTTTTTGACTTCAAAATCAAAATTTCATTCAGGTCAAACAAAATGTATCTTCTAGCCAGATTCAACTTGGGGCTGCTAATTTAGGAGCTCTTCTAAGAGAAGCAAAAATAACAGCAATCTACCTATTCTAGCAAACCTTATCTGTATAAAATATCATCAGAAAAGTTTGTAAAATGACTTGAGTGGAAAATATGTAAGACATTAAATACTCATCAAATCAAGAATATTGGATCAAAAAATAGTTCCTATAATCTTTTGAAGTGTTTCTGATTCCCTTTACCATTTCTGTTGATTGCTATTCAGAGTGACAGGGGTCTGGTCTATGATGTTGACAGTGTAATTTAGCGAAGAAACAAGCAAACAAAAATGATTTGAGTCCCATTATGTGCCACACATACTGTTCTAGGTGCTGGGGTTACAGGAGTGAAGATACAAAGGTACATCTTCACGTGAAACTTCCAGTTCATTTGATGGGGGAGAGGGTGACACACAGTCATCAGATTAGCTAATGAAAACAATTTTACATAGACCTAAGTGCTTAAAGACATAAAACAAAATGTTCCCATAGAGAGTTCTGGGGTTGGGGTGGAAGCTAATTTACAGGGTATTAATGAAGGTGTCTTTGAAATGGTGACATCCGAGCAGAGACCAAACTGACACAAAAAGCAACATTCAAAGATCTGGGGCAGAGCTTCTAGATAATGGGAATATTAAATGAAGAAACCAGAAAGCAGAGGAGAGCTTGCTGTGTTTAAACAGCAAACGGGACCAAGGGCTAGAGGGCAGTGAGTGAAGAAAAAAGCTGAGCTAGGTGAGGATGGGGAAGTAGGCAGGGACCATATTAAAATGTGATTATAAAGATGACCTTAGAGCCCAGGGCATGGAGTTTAGATTTTATATGAAATGCAGTTAATGGGAAAGCATTGGATAATTTTCAGTATAATCTAGTTTGTATTTGAAGCAGAGATCATACTTTTTTGGTTTATACTCATGGTCAGAAATATTTTAGATGACTACCCAACACACACACACACACACCAAGTTTTATGAAAATATACTTAACTTTATTACACACATGGCACTCTCATATTTTCTTTTCTATTCCATTACATTAAAAATTCAATTTTATGACCCAGTAAAGAGTCATATCCTACAGTTTGAGGAACAGTGTGTTTTAAAGCACCCTCACTGGTATATAGACGCATTGTGGTAGGTCAAAACTAGAAGCAAAGAGAACACGAAGAAGACATCTGCAACAGCAAATGAGATAAATTATGCTGTCTTGGACTAGAATTGACATTGTGCCAGTAGAGAGACATGTAATGGAGAAGAAGTACTGAAACAGGGAGATTTTAAAAACAATCAAATTTATTGAGATACAAATTACCTACAGAAAAATGCATACATTTTAAATATAACATTTGATGTGTTTTTGACAAATGTATGCATCCATGTGCCTACCACCGTAATTAAGATACAGACCGTTTCTATCCCTCCAAAAAGCTATTCGGTCTTCTTTGCAATCAGCAAATCTCCTGTCCATAGGCTCAGGTAGCCATTGACCTTTCTGTAACTATAGATTAGTTGTGCTTTTTCCAGGATTTCATTTGAATGCATTCATACAGAATGACATCTCTTTGCTTGGCTTCTTTTTGCCTGGCATGATGCTTTGGGGCGTCCTGAATTCTTGTGAGCATCGGGAATTTATCTTTTATTGCTGCAGAATATCCAGTTATATGACTGTGCCACAATTCGTTTATCCTTTCAGCACTTGGTGAACATTTGGCTTGTTTTCAGAGTTTGGGGTCTATTATAGATAAGCTATGAACATTCATATACAAGTCTTTGTGAGAATTTATGGTTTTATTTTTCTTGGATACATATATAGGAATAGAGTGGCTGGGTCATATGGTAAATGTCTGTTTAAATTTATAAGCATCTCCCAAACTATTTTCCAAAATGGTTTTACCATTTTATATTCCTACCAGAAATTCCTAAGAGTTCTAGATGTTCCACAGTCTCACCATTTGTATTGTCTTTCAAATTTTATCTTTTCTAGTGGGTGTGTAGTGGTATCTCTTTGTAATTTTTCGTTTGCAATTCCCTATTCATAATGCTGTGGAGCATCCCTTCATGTGCTGTTAACTGTGATATATCTTGTGTGTGTGTGAATTGTCTGGTTAGCTCTTTGCCCATTAATTATTGGATTTCTTATCTTCTTATTCTTGGGTAAGAGGTCTTTATACATCCTGAATGAAAGTCCTTCATCAGATGCTTATATTGATAATATTTTCTCCCAGATTGTGACTCAAAGTGTCATTTAAAATTTATTTTTAAAATTTTTCTAAAATTTTATTTTTTTTAATTTTATTTTCACCAAATTTTTGGACATGTTTATGCAGAAGCTTTTCTGCTCCCCTCTCAATTCCACCATATGTTGTCCCACAAGTCCCTATGGCTCTATTACTTTTCCTTATCTCTTTCTTTTTTCTTTCTGTGTTTCAGTTTGCTATGTCCCCAAGTTAACTGATCTTTTTATTTCAATGTCAAATCTGCTGTTCGGGCTTCCCTGGTGGCGCAGTGGTTGAGAGTCCACCTGCCGATGCAGGGGACACGGGTTCGTGCCCTGGTCCCAGAAGATCCCACATGCCGCGGAGCAGCTGGGCCCGTGAGCCATGGCTGCTGAGCCTGCGCGTCCGGAGCCTGTGCTCCGCAGTGGGAGAGGCCACAACAGTGAGAGGCCCGCGTACTGCAAAAAAAAAAAAACAACAAAAAAACCCGGCTGTTCATCCAACCCAGTGAATTTATTTTTATTTCAAATATTCAATTTTTTAGCTCAAGAAGTTCAATTTCATTCTTTTTTTACACATTTCATTTCTTTTTGTTATATTCCCATTTTCATTTAAACTCTCAAGCACATTTATGATAATGGTTTTAATATCCATTTCTCCAACTTATATTATCTCTGTTACTTCTGTATATATTTCTAATGACTGGTTTTTCTTCTATTTATATTTTCTTTGCACAGCTAGTAGCATTTTATGAAATGCTGAACATAATGAGTATTATGTTGTTGAGTGTCTGGATTTTATTGTCTTCCCTTCTGGAGTGTTAAACCATGTTTTAGAAAGCCATTAAGGAACTTGCATTTTAGAGGCTTGTTTTTAAGTGTTATTAGGGTGAGTCCACTGTAGCTTTTAACTTAGTGTGAGTTTTGCCTTCCATTAATGTGTGAACTTCAAGGGTCTCAACAGGATGTCCCAGATATTCAGTGAGGTCTTTCCACTCCAACTTGATGGAACACAAATGTCTTCTAGCTGTACCTTAGATTAGATTAGTTAAGATGGGAGTTTATCAACTGGTAATTTTTTCCACCTGTCATGTGGAGTTTCAACCTATCTCTGTACAGTTTAGTTTTAGCAGCAATATAAAGGGACCCCATGTAGATTTCTGGAGCAATTTGTCTGCATAGCTCTGTTATCTCCATTGCCCTGCCCCATGTATTCAAGGCTTCTTAACCTTCTAGAGCTCCGTTATCTGACTTCTCATCTAAAGGTATACCCTTGCTGCATTACAATCAAGAAAATGACTCTAGACAGAAAGCTGTTACGATTGTAAAGCTTGTCTTTTTTATTTCCCTGCTCTCCTGGATTACTCTGCTGACTTTGTCTAGTATCTAAAATTAACCATTTGATATATTTTACCTGGATTTCTAGTTGTTTTATTACAGGGATGTGGGGAGAGTCTGATACAAGTTTTTTTTGTTGTTGTTGTTGTTTTGTTTTTTTTCTGGTACGCGGGCCTCTCACTGCTGTGGCCTCTCCCGTTGCGGAGCACAGGCTCCGGACGCACAGGCTCAGCAGCCATAGCTCACGGGCCCAGCCGCTCCGCGGCATGTGGGATCTTCCGGGACCAGGGCACGAACCCGTGTCCCCTGCATCGGCAGGCGGACTCTCAACCACTGCGCCACCAAGGAAGCCCACAAGTTTTTTTTTTTTTAATTTATTTTATCGAAGTATAGTTGAATTACAATGTTATGTTAATTTCTGCCGTACAGAAAAGTGATTCGGAGATATATATATATATATATATATATATATATATATATATGTACACATTATTTTTCATATTCTTTTCCATTATGGTTTATCACAGGAGATTGAATATAGTCCCTGTGCTATGCAGTAGGACATTGTTGTTTATGCATGATACAAGTTCTTTAATATGGTCAGGAACAGATGTCCATGAGAAAGATTTTTTTCCTATGATATTTTATTATGGAAAATTCCAAACATTTACAAAAGTAGAGAAAGGAAAGTAGAGAAACTCTTACACCCTTCGTCCATCTTTAATAGTTAACAACAGAATACCAAACATGTTCACCTATACGTTCTTCCTGGTCCCCTCACCCATCTTAGATCATTTTTAAACAAATTATGAGGAAGAATTTAAAGCAAGAAATGGCAAGACTTACTGCTATGTTAAAGACAAAAATAACAGAAGAGAAAATAATATTTATTGAATCCCTACTTTATTTAGTACTCATTCTTGAACTATAGAGCTAAATTTTTTTTTTTTTTTTTTTTGCGGTACGCGGGCCTCTCACTGTTGTGGCCTCTCCCGTTGCGGAGCACAGGCTCCGGACGCGCAGGCTCAGCGGCCATGGCTCACGGGTCCAGCCGCTCCCCGGCACGTGGGATCTTCCCAGACCGGGGCACGAACCCGCGTCCCCTGCATTAGCAGGCGGACTCAACCACTGCACCACCAGGGAAGCCCTAATTTTTTTTTTTTTTTAATCTCAGAAACTTTACAGCTTAATTTAATTTTTTTTGACTGTTAATTTTTTTAAATTAACACACATTATCGAGTAGTTTATTTTTTAAAGAATGTTCACAACAAAATTGAGTGATGTATACGGAGAATCCCCATACTGTCCCTGTCCCACACATACACAGCCTCTTGCATTATCTACACCACAGTAGTGAAGTGACAAAAATTGATGAACCTACACTGATACATCATTATCACTCAAAGCCAGGTATTTTTTAAATATACCTATATTTGTGTTGCTAAGAAGCATCACAATTAGGCCAAGAATTTTAATAGTTTATGTATAAGGATTGTCTTCTGTACAAAATGTTATCTAATTTGGCTAAAATTGATAAAAGTGTAAGAATCTTGCAATTCAGTGGCTGCCATGGCAATAGCCAGTAATCTCTTGCTTGAGAGGAAGTTTGTTTTGAGATTTTTTTTTAATTATGATGTATACTCTAGAGTTTAAAAAGGTAAGCAATGAAACAACATGGAAATGTTTTGAATTTATATAATATACTAAGTGAAAGAAACTATTCAGTATTTTCATGTACATTATAATTTGTAGTATTCTACATCTTTTACATAAATGGTTAAAATATATACATACATATAAAAGTGGTATAATATAGATAATGTGGTGGATATCTTAAAGGAATCTAGAAGAAATAAATAATGTGAATAGTTTTTTTGATGGATTAGTGGAAATGTTTTTTCTTTCCATTATTGTTTATCAATAAATACAAATTAAAATAAATGGAAAAGAAAATAATTGGAGACCTATAATTAATGAATATAATCAGGTGACTTAATTTACAAAACATGATAATAATGAGATTAGAATTGCACCTGCATGAAAAGGCGAAAGAAAAAAAAAACATAGTTGAAGCCAAGTTCAATAAAAGGAAGAGTCTTTTTTTGTTTTTTTTAGTTTTATTTATTTATTTTTTTAACATCTTTATTGGAGTATAGTTGCTTTACAATGGTGTGTTACTTTCTGCTTTATAACAAAGTGAATCAGCTATACATATACATATATCCGCATATCTCCTCCCTCTTGCATCTCCCTCTCTCACATCCTCCCTATCCCACCCCTCTAGGTGGTCACAGAGCACCAAGCTGGTCTCCCTGTGCTATGTGGCTGCGTCCCACTAGCTATCTATTTTACATTTGGTAGTGTACATATGTCCATGCCACTCCCTTACTTCGTCCCAGCTTATCCTTCCCCCCTCCCCATGTCCTCAAGTCCATTCTCTACATCTGTGTCTTTATTTCTGTCCTGCCCCTAGGTTCTTCAGAACCTTTTGTTTTTTAGATTCCATATATATGTGTTAGCCTACGGTATTTGTTTTTCTCTTTCTGACTTACTTCACTCTGTATGACAGACTCTAAGTCCATCCACCTCACTCAATTTCATTTCTTTTTATGGCTGAGTAATATTCCATTGTATATATGTGCCACATCTTCTTTATCCATTCATCTGTCGATGGACACTTAGGTTGCTTCCATGTCCTGGCTATTGTAAATAGAGCTGCAATGAACATTGTGGTACATGACTCTTTTTGAATTATAGTAGTTTTAATATTTAATTGTAATGACTGTAAACTGTCTACTTAGAGAGGCTGTAAATATATCTTACGTTGGCATCCTTTTCTTCAAAACAAGCAGTCCAAATATATTATCCAGTAGGAACATTCACTATTTCCCTAACCTCCCAGGTCTTTCAGACCTCTGTATCTTTGGACACATCCTAATGCTTTCTCCCTCATCTATAATTTGGACAAATGCCATTCACCTGGCGAAACTGTCCCTCCTACCACTACAGGCCCATAGCACTTGGCATATACCTCTATTATAACAGTTCTCAGGACCACTGTGTGTAATTGTGCAGTTTGTACACTGCACAGAGGCACCCAGATGAGGGAGTAAGTAAATCTTTCAAGACACCGAAAGTTGGGAATTCAATCACTCATAGCTAAACCAACAGATTTAATACCATTAGTGAAGCTCCTTGTGTCATAGCTCAAAATATCATGGTTGGCAATTGTGAAAAGTTGATTATCCTGTTGTCCCAACACTAAAGTTATTTTGGACAAGTATGTACAAGTTCAAATGATAATAAGTTCATAGCTTATTATCAATGAAAGCAAGTATATATTGCAATAAAAATCCCACTGTGGGTAGTATTTTCTCTACTTGGGAATAAATTGCACATGCATTTTTAAAAGTCATGACTGTAAGTTGTGCTGAGAATGTTCTTTTCTGTAACAATGGAGAGATTTTTCCTGAATAATGCATAATCATTATTGAGTTATTCCTCTATTTTTTACATAAAGTTTCTCAATTATCTATTAATCAAGTATTCCATTTCTAACATCTTGCCAATGAGCTGCACTAATGTTTGAGTGTGCCTGTGCTTCCGTGTGTGTGTGTCTCTGTGTGTGTATTTGTTCTGTAAGATAGTTCATGTTGAGATGAACGAAGGTTATCTACTCTCCCTTCCAAATCTTGCTCCTGAATAAAAATGAAAGAAGCCTCAGACCAAATTCTGCCTTCTATATAAAGATGGTATTAAACATTTATTAGCAAGCAAGCACAAAAAAGATGCCCTAGAGTTTGTTCTGTAGGTTCAAGGAAGTTCTAGCTCAATGTCCTTCTAGGTATTGTGATTATCATCTTGCATGAATGTTTCAGTTAAGGCAAATGTCAAAATTCAAAAGCAGAATTCTCTCACCTTACGGCCAGTATCAGAAAATCAGAATCTTCTATAGTTCATGACTCAGCTTAAAGAGTTAGCCAAAAACATCATCTCAGAAGTAAAGGGGGCAGGCTGCTCTGATTTTTGTACTCACTTTATGTAAGGGTGGGAAGTATTGCTAAAATATGTTAGCAATCCACTTATCTTGAATACTTTTAATTTCATCTATGGGAGCTCATTTCTGACATTCACAGTGCTAGTCAAGAGGCCACTGTTTTCATCAGCGAAAACCCATTTCTGATATTAAACATTTTAATTTTCTGAATGTTCATTGTTGATGAAAATAAGGATACCAGAAGACTTTTAGCAGACACCCCAGGGAATATGGGTTTTCTGAGCAGAATGTCACTCCTCTATTCTTGCATTTTTTAATAGAATGATTAAAGCACCTAAATGATAGCTTAATGTTAGTAACCCACTCATAATAATACATTGTATATGCTACAGTATTTTAAGAAAAATTTGTAGACGTCATGACAACATACTTGTTTGTAATGTTAAGGGCAAGGTTAGATATGCTTTAGAAGTCCTTGGTTACAGCTTCTGTGGCAAAATGTCCCCTAAATTCTTGAATGAACTGTGTATAGCAATGAACTCCAGAGGGGTGAAGTTGTAATTTTCCATTATCAGAAGTGAACATACCACCAGTCATAATAATAGTTACTAGTATTGTTATTATGGGTAATAGTGGTCATGGTGGATTGAAAAGTCATAGCAACAATAGTAGTCATAATAGAGGAGGAAGATGAAGACTAGCCAGTGTTTCCTGAGTGCTTATTCTGTGCTATAGTCCTTATTCAGTTACACGGTGACTTGAGCACTGTTATTTTACCTTAACTTTTCTAATTAACAATTTCACATATTTTTTAAGCAGCAGATATGGATCACAAATTCTTTATTCTCAGATTCTAAAATATGTACTCATTTCAGCAGCCTTAGATTGCTTCCTTTTTGTCAAATCTTTTATAAGGATTCTTATAAAAAATTTTAGAGACATTTCTGGAACAAGAATAGTTTATAGGGAAAGAAAGGATCTAGAGTTCTTCAGTTTATTAAAAGTTGTGCCGGAAAAGAAAAGGGGGGAAACTTTATTTCTGTTCATAAAGGCATTCAGCTTCCGTGTAAAGATATGACTCAGACCACTGAAAATAGGTTGAGATGCATTTTTTTTTCACATGAAAGTTTATGGGAGATCACAGAAACAGAGCCTCTCTGTAGATCCTCAATTTTCCCCAGAGCATGGTCAGCTTCTCATTAAGACTACCGCAGCAGCTTTTAGAAAATAGAATAACAAATAGGCCTCTTTGGTCCGTAGACATCTTAATAAACTTTCAGGCAAGTGGTATGTAAAATAGTGCTGTAATGTTTAAAGTTTCCTGGGAATGAACCTCTGTCCTAAGCTTACGTATAATGGCTTTTTCTCAATGGTTGCTATATTAGGATCTTTAATAAGATCTCTTAAGAGCTTTGTGTCATTATTTATGTTCTAAGGTTAAGTTTTTTATATTGAAAAATCTTTTTACATTTTTGTGCTTCAAGAATTCAGGATCTTGAATGTAAAAACAAAATTAATTAGTTAAGGGCATGCTTTTATTTGAAAAATAATTCTCAATAGGGTTACATGATATGGTTGCACATTGTCTTAGCTCAGGCTGCCAAAACAAATATCATAGACTGGTGGCCTAAACAACAGAAATTTGTTTCTCATAGTTCTTAAGGCTGGAAAGTCCAAGACCAAGGTACCAGCATGGTTGGTGCTGGTGACAGCTCTCTTCCTGACTTGTAGATGGCCACCTTCTTCCTGTGTCCTCATTTGGTGGAGAGACAGAGACAGCAAGCTCTCTGGTGTCTCTTCTTGTAAGAGCACTAACCCCATCATAAGGGCCCTGCCCTCATGACCTCATCTAACCCTAATCACCTTACAAAAAGCCCATCTCCGAGTACCATCACATTGATTGGAGGTTGGGCTTCAGCATATGAATTTCGGGGAGATACAGACATTTAGTCCATAACACATATGATCAGCTTTAAAATCAAGAGTCCCTTGTTTATAGTTTTTCACTTGAAGGGAATAACGTGAATTATTGAAACTGGCATATTTTACTCAAGTTGTATTAATGCACATTTTGATGGTTGTTACGATGATGTTAGGGAAATAAATCAGTGTTTGACCATAACTATCTATGGTACTTCCCCTAAAACTTTTTTTATTTCTGAGGTTATTGATTATTGCTCTTGGCTGTTATTAAGAAAGTTAGGCAGAGCATAGGAGAAGTTGACTGCTCATAAGGTGATGGTGATGTCTGCTCAGTTCCAGATTTAGAAATGATGGCTACTATTATGAAGACAGCTATTTTGGTATTACGAGGACCAAACAAGATCATGAATGTGAAAGAGTTTTGAGAATGAGCTTACTGAAGATTAGTCTGCTGTTAGCATTCAAAGTATCAAAGCATTATTTAGTATAAGGAGGGAGTAAAGAGTATTGGTAAAGCCTGTGAGTTTTTTTAAATGCAAGCGCTCCTATCATATTATGGCATCATAATAACTAATAGGAAGATATATAATAAGGAAATTGTACATACCTATATAGTAATCATCTTAAATATCTATTATTATAACTAATGTGTAGGGAGTAGTTTAGGAAAAATTAATTCAAACTTAGGCAGCAGTTCTTCTGTCAGTTGAACACAATTATTTATTTAAACCATGAATCTGGGCTCCAATTGCTATTTGCATTCATGATTCATGACAAACTTGGTTAAGAATAGCTATATATGTCTAAAATTAAATTGGTTATTTTTCCTGTATATTTACAGTTATGATTGCAGTATATTTAATGGCCCTAAAGCGGTCTTTTATTCTTGACTTTTTCTCTTTTGGTTAACCTGAGCCTTTCTGAACTGAGGCAACCCTATTTTAAGAGTTTACTTCCTATTATAGTAAGAGCAGAAACAATAGTTTGTATTTTTCTTGCAAAATCTATTTTGCAGAAGTATCTGAATGTGGTTAAAGTAGTAAAATGAATTTTATAAAGGTAAGTTTTTAAAAACTCTAATTAAATGATTGTACCTGATCTAATTGTAAGATCATTTTTGAACTGCAGAAATCATTTGGAAAAATTCCTAAAATATCTTTCCACTCTCACACCATACATTTCAGAATTTGACATAAATCCAAACACTCCCATTTCCAGGTCATGTCAAAAAGTCTAAACTGTTTGTTTTGCAGTAGCTTTCAAAGACCTGGAGTCCATTATCCAGAAGCAGTTGTTTCCTTATTAACACTTAATTTCTTTTAGAATGTATTCACACAAAACGGTGTGCTTCGTCACTAGGGTCGTTTGTTTTGTAATTAAGAGGAGGGGTATAGTGGTCTTTTGATAGGTTTGCTTGCGGCCACAGATTTCATATTATGGTAATTCTTATTGTTTGGGGAACAGTAATTATATATAATTATATATTCATATGTTTTATTTGGAACAATAATTATGTAAATGTTATATATTTTTTACATATGTTTCATTAGGACCAGTTTACCTAAAGTATTACTAAGTCTTGCTACTACATAATATTTTCCTTTCAATATGGTTTGAATTAAAGCAATTGTTAAAGGTAAAGCAAACCCTCGAGCGAACCCCACTGATAACTTCACAGCTTATGTTGACTTTTATTTAAGTTCTTACTTCAACACTGCAAAACTCACTTACCTGAAACTCATTTGATAGTAAGAAACCAAAATGTTCTTACTCAACCCTCTGATCAGAGCCTTCTCTTTATTTATTATTATTATTATTTTTTGCGGTACGCGGGCCTCTCACTGTTGTGGCCTCTCCCGTTGCGGAGCACAGGCTCCGGACGCGCAGGCTCAGCGGCCATGGCTCACGGGCCCAGCCGCTCCGCGGCACGTGGGATCCTCCCGGACCAGGGCACGAACCCGCGCCCCCTGCATCGGCAGGCGGACTCTCAACCACTGCGCCACCAGGGAAGCCCCAGAGCCTTCTCTTTAAAGCAGAGGTATCATAATGTACTGGACTTGTAGCAAAGGATCTGAATTTGAATTTCAACTATCAAGTATTATTTTTGTTATCACGAGGAAGTTGCTAAATATATGAATTTTTGATTATTTTCCTCTGTAAAATTGAGATTATAACTATCTCACAGGATCAAATAAGAAAATGAATAGGTGAATCTAAAAAAAACTCTCTTTTTTTGGACTGGAAAATGCATCTATAGCATCATACTTTTCCCATACAAAACTCATAGTGAAAAAGAATCACCCATTTTTTGTTGGGTTTTTCAGGTAATCTAGGTTTTACCCATTTAAAGTACCAAACCTTTTTTCTAGTTGAACTAGTTCGATTGAGCGTTTTTCTAAAAATTATTTCATATGTATTTGTTTGTTAAAATGCATGGCTAGTATTACCTTATATTTACATATTCATCAAGATCATTAGCAAAAATTTGATGAGTGTTATTCTGTACCAGGCACTCTGCTAGACTCTGTATATAAACTAATGGAAAAACAGACATAAGTCCATTTTTCAGAGTTTGAACTAGTAGGGAGACAGGCATTAGGTAAAAACAAACAAATAAATGCATAAAAATCATGATAAGTGCTAAGAAGGAAAACAAGAGGGCTCTACAAGAAAGAAGAGGGAAGAACTACTTTAGATTGGGTGATCAAGAAAGGTGTCTCTGAGAGAGTGAAATTTAAGCTGGGATCTTAAGGATGAGAGACAGCTAGGCTTACAGAATGTGGGGGAAAGCATTCCAGGCCCTGGACACATGGATGGGTAGCCTTGGTAGAAAAAGGGCCTTTTTTGTTTTTCGGAAACTGACAGAAACCCATGGTGGCTGGAACACAGTGACATGCGGAAGAATTGTCTGACATAGATATAGAGTCCTGTACATTTTAGAAAGCACAATATAAAAAATAGCTTATAGCAACCAGTTGAGATATATGACATTGTTTTTTGTTTGACAAAAACAAACACTGAAGGTTAAGGAGGATGACTTGCCCAAGGTTACCTTTTTAGTAGGTTTGGTGAGAGCACCAGTCTCTGATACCTGGTCCTGAGCTGTTTCTCCTGTGAAAATTTCCTGGCTGAACATTTTCATACTTTCCCAATGGCCAAGGTCATCATTTTGCGGCCAAGGTTATCATTTTGCAGCCAGTTAATGAACGGAAACAATAAACGGCAGTTGGAGTACGGAAGGCCAGTTGCCCTTATATAAAGGTCTTTTGGATTCTTGCATTTGAATGATTTTGTTTTCTCTGTGTTGGGTTACTCCCCAGTTAATGTCAGCTATTCATTCCCTTTTCTATTTTTGAGGAGGTGCAGACATGAAAATTAGTATAGTTAGTTTCTTAGGCATGTGTAAAGTAATAGTAAATAGCTTCTGAGTAAGAGCCCATTGGACTGTCTTATTAATGTAGTCCAAGAACTCAGGTATGTGCACTTTGATATTATTTCTGACTGTTCAGAAGTCAAGTTTGTTTGGCCTTTGTTTGGGTCTTCTTCTGATGAAGTCTTGAGGGTTCCGTATAGCTGAGGCATTCCTGGTGTTTGGGAATGAAACTGTGTATCTCCCAATACGTTTTGTCTCAATAGTCCAGGCAGTGATGTATAATTATTCTTAATTGTAAAATGGATTTTACTTTGGAAATATTTGCCTATAAAATAAAACACATTCCTCTGTAGCAAAAGGCAGCATGTTTACTGCCCATTATAAAAAAATTGGGTTCCCTAAGCTCAGAGTAGTTTTGCTGTAATGCAGCCCATAGCACATGCAGATGTCGTGTCACTGTGAGAATTGGAACTCAGCAACGGTCACAAAGAAATGCTGATATTCTGGCTTCTGCTATTGCTGTGAGTAACGAGGTCCTTTATCTGTGACCCAGAAGTCTCCTGTATCCTGCCAGCATATGTGAAATTGTGCCACGTTAACTTGTTAGCATGTAAATAAGGTAAAACCTCAGACCCTTCGCATTCTTGGCAGTTTTATCATGAGGATAAGATGCTGAAAAAGACATGGCTTTCTGGGAGAGAAAGGATGAGGAGGATCTCATGGACCAGTCGATAGGATTTGATGGAAATTCATGGACAACATTAGTGAACATGTTGACCAACTTGTTTGGTCAGTTTGGGAATAAATGGTTTTCCATTTTATTGTCTTTTAATGAAGATGAATTGGGGAGGTAGTTGTAATCCAAGTACCCAGAAGTAGGTTCAAAGTTATCTGTCTGAAATGTACCCTGGTTGTTGCTAACCCTATTCCAGACATGCGGAATTCCTTGCCAATCTGGGGGTCAGTGTCAGATCCACCCCACTGTGACAAGTAATACAATGACCCGTCCTGGTCTGAAGGAATGTTCTGACCCTCTCTAAACAACAGTTATAATTTCACACCCTAAGCAGGAATGGAGGGACATTTGAAACCATTATGGGTAGAAACTAGACAAATGGCTAGGACTTTGACTGGTTCACTTGGAAGATGAAGGTGTGGGGTGTATAATACTTGTTAAGGAAGAATAGCAATAGTTGGTCTAGTTTACGGCTTAGCCTCTCCTGCTGTCTGTCATACAAGCTTAGATTTGCTAGGAGACAACAGTGAAAGGTCTTAGAGTTCTTGCAGTGGCTGGGCTGCTGTAAGGGAGCTTTGTCTCTGAAACAAAATATGTTCATGGAAAACCATAGATGAGGTATTGACTAGTTTTGGGGCTCTTATTGCCCTGGAATGCTGACAAAGATGATCTATTGGAAAATGAGAAACTGACCCAAAGAAATTGAGGCAAATTCTTGCAGTTATCCTCTCTGCCTTGGAAAACTCCTGTAATTCTTATGTTGAAACAGGGATAGAATGTTAGAGGTGTTATAATAATAGGGCAGTAAATGCCTTCCATGAAAAAGGACGCCTTAAAACAATCCTTGCGGTGCAGATCAAGCCCTAGTCTACCAAAGGGACAAATACCGTAGCCACAGCCAGAGTTGTTGTGGCTACTAAGTCTCGGGATTCCCCAAGCTGAAATAGGTGATGTCAGTGATGGTGATCTTGCTGCCCAATACGGAACATTGCATGGACTGAAAGCATTAGAAGTTCATTTGACTGAGCTCTAAGCCAGCTGCCAATCAAAACTGAAAGTAAATGCACCTTGTTTACTAGCATGGAGCTGTTCTCTCCCTCTGTGCCCCTAGATCTCTCCCTCCCCCTCTATCCCAAATTAAGCTTCTTTAAGGAGAAAGATGGTTAGGGATGAGGCTGTCTTGGAGGAGGACAAAAATCTTATGCATCCATCCAAATGGTGTGTAAAAAGTATGTAATACGCTGGGAAACTCTGGAGAGGGGAGGGACTTCAACTTTTCTGGCCACGTTAGATAGAAGTACTCAATTTTTACCCATCCCATGGAGTAAAGGGGTACCTGAATTTAGCGAATGTGGCTTGAGCAGGATTTACAATGGGGGAAGGAAGCTAACAGATCTTGTGAGTGGGGCGCATTGGTCAATTCAGTGTATCAGTGTTATAGCTTCCACTACTGAATTTTACATGATTATACTGTGAATGCTTGTAAAATCCAGAGGGATTCTCCTGATCTGAAAGAGCTGCATATAGAGAAGTGCTAGTACCTTTGGAGCCCCACAATCCTAATGCCTTCTTTTGAGCTTCAAGTTTCTATGACTTTGCTGATCGAAGCTTCTGGCAAAAGAGGCAGCCTCCACCCAGAGGTACCACTTGGGGTTCTGGACTCATCATATCCCTGACTTTGATACCAGATACACTCCTTTGAGTCAAACTGAATGCTTCAGCTTGTTATTCCCATTTTGGAGTGGGTCAACTCATACTCAATGAACAGCAAGGTAGGAAGGGCCCAAGAAGCCTTGGTTGTCAAATGGAAATAGTATAGTGAGGAATGCCGTTGATCTGACAGCAACAGAATCTTAACGTCACGTGAAAAAGTGGCAGCTCTCCCTTTGGGGAAAACCTTATCCTCCTGATTCCCAGAAGATTCCCTTAAATACCTGAGCTTGGTTCACTGATGGATTAGCTAAATTGAAACCTGATGGTATATCCACTGGACTGCTACGGTTGTTCAGTCTCACCATCAGCTATGTAGAAAAGTGGATATTGTCTCTGTTTGATGGGCAGAATTCAAGGCAGTTCTCACAGTGTTGGCCAATACTCCATTAATGAATCTTGTTATATAGTTATTTTAGCTGGGAAAGTTGCCAATGATTAGTTGTATGGTCTGCCACTTGAAAAACTGCCAACTGACAGATTAGAAAATCCTTTTTGGGGGCCACAAGCTGTGGACATGGTTAAGCTGTCAGGGCCATTCATGAAGATGCTTATGATAAGGGCATGTTCTCTGATGAGAACCAACTGGAATCAAGCTGGTTCAGCTTGCACCACCCAGATCACTGCCATTGCTACCTAGATTCATTATTGTCCTGGACAGGCAGCACAGCCAGGGTCACAGACTGGGCAGGAACTGAAGCACTCTGTGTTTCTGTTATAGAGATGATTGGCATGGAAGACTGATGACTCCTCTTAATAGTTGACCTGTTTGTCTCTGGGAGGGAAGACATATTTTATAGGGGTTTACCACTGCTGTTTCTAACAGATTGACTGCATTGTACCCCCTCTTGGGACTGTCAGTGGTGCCTCACAGCTGCTGACACTTTTTCAGGTTTTGGTTTTGCTGGTCCATTCCAATCAGCCAACTCCAGCCACACTGTGGGGGCCATTGAAATTAATCTAAATAAATCTGACAATGGTGTACCTTCTATCATGGAAGCAAGGGCTGATAGGCAAGGTATTTAGTAGGGGTTTCACGCTCCCTATCCACAAACATTTTGTATTGTTACACATTGGAACAGCCTCCTTAAAATCCACTCAAAAGATTTATAACTCTGCCTCTCTGATCTTCTGGTCTACATACGTTAGTAAAACACCTTGGTTACTGAATCTTACTGGACCCAGTAAGGGATCATCTCTTGGCTACTTCCTGGGTTATGGGCAAGATGAAAGGTGTGAGAGGTTATATCAAATTTTATATTTTGAAAAATTGGCATATTATCCTGACCATTCCTAGACATGATGAGTCTTTCTTTCCCCTAAAAGCTACTGTAGACAGCCTGTTAGGTAAACCCTCTAGGTGGCAGCCTGGTTAAAGGGGAAGCAGAGGATTCAAGCTTACTGTGGTTCAGTCACTTGAATTTTCTTGTTGGATTGAGTCATCCTAGATTATAATGCTATCGATCACTTGATGGAGTAAACTGCTTGCTAGAGCCCCCCTAGAGTGGATCTTGTGGGTCAAAGTGGGGAACATATGGGCCTCTGTACGTTTTCTAAAAACGGCTTTGGCCTCTTGCTCTTGACCTTTCAGGATGAGAGATCTGTGTGTGCCAGTAAAAAATGATTGGAGAGGGCTTCCCTGGTGGCGCAGTGGTTGAGAGTCCGCCTGCCGATGCAGGGGACACGGGTTCGTGCCCTGGTACAGGAAGATCCCACATGCCGTGGAGCGGCTAGGCCCGTGAGCCATGGCCGCTGAGCCTGTGCGTCCGGAGCCTGTGCTCCCCAATGGGAGAGGCCAAAACAGTGAGAGGCCCGTGTACCGCAAAAAAAAAATAATAATAAAAATTTTTTAAAAATAAAAAATGATTGGAGAAAGGTGGTGAAATTGTAGTGACTGGAACATGACACATGATTTTGTGGGGATGGAGGAAGAGCAATGACTCTGAGGCTGTGGGTAGAAAACTTTAGGTCTGGGAGGTGCAGTAGTTGGAAGGACATTAATGATTTTTTGTTTTTCAGAGTCACCTTTAGCATCTTCTTCTTGGAGGGAAATGCTTTAGCATGGCAGTCCCATCTGTTAGAAGCACCTTCAAGTTAGCTGACTCCAGGCTCTGCTATCCCCCTGCCAGACATCTCTGACATGTTTGGAACACCATTTCCCTTAAATTTACCAACAAGTCTATCATAACAGCAGAAGGTGGCCCAGCCCCACCTCTTATTCAAAAAGCCTCTGAACACCTTTTGATGTCTTCCCCATCATTCCCATAGCTGTTACTCATTCATTTCATAGAGCAAGCAAATGCCACTGGTTAGTGGTATGAACAAACAGAGATCGAACTGACTAGTTTGCAAAACAAGACTAGACTCAATCATTGGAGCTGCACTGGGAACTGTCAGGCCCACCAACTGACCTAGAAGCCACATTGGAGGCACCATGTACCTGTGCCTCCCCAACCAAGGCCATTCCCACTTATGGGGTACCATCAAATGTAAAAGCCACTTTCTTTCTGGTGGCTCAGTGTGTATCTTGGAACTGTACTTGTCATTTAGATGACTTTTATGTTAGGGTTGACATAAGAGACATTCAAATGTTTAAGGATTATAGATCATATATCATCAAATGTGGAACTCCATCCAAAATGAAGCCACCCTTGGTCACTCGGGAGTTTCATGGAGAGATATTGACTTATTACTTATGTGTGCCCTGTGGGACATTATCTCTGTCTCCAATTAGAAGAGGCAATATGAAATTTGTTCCTGATTTTAGCTGGTGTGATCAGTGACACGAGCTTGGTCCTGGAATGCATTCAGAGAAGACTCAACTCACTGGCCAGCTCATTGTGGATAACAGAATTGTCCAAGAGTTCCTCTTGTGAGGCACATTGCTATATATAGACCAAGTAGAAAGGTTGATACAGAAACTTAAGGATAAAGCCACCTGGTTGACTTTGATTGTTTCTGAGATTTGTTCTGCTAATTTGGTCTAGTGCTCTGGGAGGCATGGTTCTTCAAGTTGGTCTAATCTTGCTGCTTAGATGCGTTTAGATGCAGAGTTTGAGGAAATGGAGGACCCAATGATTCTGGTTTCTGGATTTATTTATATGGAAAATATGGGACAGTAAAAATAGACTTGGTGAAAAAGAATTATAATAGAGCCTAACACTGGACATGTTAAATTTTGATATGGCTGTGAGATATTTATATAGAGATGTAAATTAGGAGAAAGTAAGAGTTTAGGACTTAGAGGATGGGTCTTAGGAGGTGATGAAAATTTAGGAATCTACAACATATGGATAGTATTTAAGACATGAGAATAGATGAGAGGGAGTGTGGAATTTGAGTGGTTTCGGGCAGATCATGCATTTTGCCAATAGCCTCACCTCCGTTTGACCCACTTCACTCCTTCAAATTACCCACTTGGCTTCTGAATGTATTTGAGTTTGTCAGCCTTATCGGAAAAAGAAGGAAAAAGATTAAACAAACGATGACTATAATTACTGCATCGATTACTAGGTGGTATTTGTTATACAAGGTCATGGACATAATTTGCTAAATGTTTATTTAAAAATAGGCTCTTAGGTTTTGAATTTTACGTTTTTTATATTCTAATATAGATACCACATCAGTAACCTGGCTAAGGAGGCTGCTGGAGTTTGCGGCGGCTGTTTAATTTTGATTCCATGTGGCCTTTTTCAAACCAGCAATTTGGGAGCTTATTGTACACACAGAAATTTTAAATTGTTTTTTTTCTCCATTCTCCGTGGTTTTTCAGTTGTTGTCAGAATTACATGATTGCACTTTTGGTGTTCTTTTGTCCCCTCATGTTGGCTCTGTTTTATCTCTTAATTTCTAATATCCTTCCTAGGGATTTTTCACAAAGCTGTCTTATAATTAATTAGGCAATAATGAAAAGTGGCGGGAAATGCTATAAAAGAACCTGTGGGTATCTTATAACTCTGAAGAGGGTGGGTGCTTGATAGATTACTAGACAGTGTACAAAAGAGGAGATGACGCCACTAAGCGGGGAAGACATGAAGAGCAGGGGTCACAGAAGCAACCAACCTGTGTAAGAGTTTATGGAGGGTGGGTGGTCAAGGATGCACCCCATGAAACTGCAGTAACTGATTTATTTTCTTGATTTAAAAAAATTATGTGATTTCTACTGAACCTTAGAGTTGTCACGATTGAATAAACTTAATCTTGATTTGCATGTTGCTTGGAAAGATACTCCTGCATTTAAGAAATAACAGTGGAACACGGACACCATGCAAGTCACTGCTGTAATGTACCGGCTGCCAGCCATTCATAATAGCTTCACTTTTATCAGAATGTGGGACAGGCCCTCATTGATAGTACTTACATCACTGAAAGGTAGAATTGAAGGACTAAATAGAGGTTTTGGAGGTCAAGGTGCCATTTTCAGTATTTTTTAAAAAATTGTTTTTTGAAGTATAGTTGATTTACAATATAGTGTAAGTTTAAGGTGTACAGCACAGTGATTCAGTTATATATATTTTATACATAGTAGTATGTATATGTTAATCCCAGTATCCTAATTTATCCCTACCCCCATCCCCCTTTCCCCTTTGGTAACCGTAAGTTTGTTTTCTGTATCTGTATTTTATGTATTTATTACTTTGTATTTTAATACATAAGGGAAACCAAACATTTACTCATAATAAGGCTCTCTTGGCTTTTAAAAACATCTAGTACCTTTGATTTTGGCTATTTTATTAACTCATTTGTACCTGGAGTGTATGTCATAATAATTAGCAGCATTGATTGACAGCTATAATGCCTGATTTTAAGCATGGGTAATGAAAGCAATTATAGGTAAATAAAATCTATTTTGTGGACGGAGTCTTCAAAGTATGTGGTTTGCATTGAAAAAATAAATACTGCTGACACTCTGAGGTGGAAACCTTTATTTCACAGGAGGGGAAACAAATGCTCAGAAAGAACGGTTTATCTATTTGTTCCAGGTCACTTAATTAATTGATGGCAGTACACTGGGGCTAGAAGGGCATCCCAACAATCTTTGTCCATAAAATGTTATTAAAAAACCATCAGTGTAATTTTCCTACTTAGTCATAACAGTCTAAAGTAAAAGTTTGCATTTACTTTTATGATCCAAGGCACATTTTGATGCCCTAATGTAAGCTGAGATAAAGATTACATTTCTCAGAAAAATTTTATTTATCTGTACTCTTTAAGAGTTGAAACTACAAATGGCATTTCTTTTCTTTTTTTTTAAACATCTTTATTGGAGTATAATTGCTTTACAATGTTGTGTTAGTTTCTGCTGTATAACAGAGTGAATCCGCTGTATGTATACATATATCCCCATATCCCCTTCCCCTTGCATCTCCCTCCCACCCTCCCTATTCCACCCATGGCATTTATTTTCATGTTTATATTTTCCTTATCTCAAAGTTTTCACCACACGTGGCTCATTGCCCTCCCCCCCACTTCCCAACCCCCAACTGAGACTGGGAAAGAAAATTACCATACAGCCAACTTTCTTTAATTTATGAACTGATTTTGTCCTCCTCAGGGTTTTGGGTATGGTTTGTTCAGTCTCTGTTGTAATAGGGACAGACATAGATTTTTACTTCCAAGAATGTTTCTTGAGCTCTTAAGAGTTTAGAAAATATTGAATAATTTATAATCCCTTTAAAAAGTAGCCAGTTCAGAAGCATATTCTGTTGAACTTAACAACTCTGATGTATACCACAATACTCAAGGAGCTGTAACTACTTAAGATGATTCAGCTGCAAAGAAGACGTTGCTTTTAGTGATCCTAACCATACAAAGATCAAAGAACTGAATCTGTCAAAAGTGGGGTCTCTAAAATAATGAATGAACCATTTTATTAACTCTAATAGACCCAGGCAGCTCTCTGTCAAGTAAGTATTGGAGTGGCATCAGAACCTGGGCTAACGTGTGCTGTGGGTGGGACATGGACCCTTATCCAGTTTCTCAGCAGCAACATCCGTGGCCAATACTGTGGGGAGATAGCGCCGTCTTCAGTCCCTAAGGGCACTGGGGTTTCTTGTAGTGCAGCCCAGACCTGAAATAGGTAATGGCTCTTCACCTAGTTCCACCCTCGAAAATGAAAATGACTTCAAGAAACATTTGTGCTACAAATTACTCAGAATGAAGTATTGAATCCTTGGCTGTAGGTCTTTATTTTGAACGCTTTGCCTCACTGTATCAAAGAGTCACACTGTAGAGACCAAGAAAAATGAAAGAAAAAGAAACCATCCCAGAATTACACAGACAGATTGGAGGCAGTAATTCCCATAATGCCTGTAAATGCTAAACTGAAATATTGTTGGAGGAACTTATGAAATGAGCTTAGCTTTTTTTTTTTTTTTGAGATCTGTGAGACATATTTAAAAGGACTAGATGGGGAAAGTTGCATAATATTGTTTTCTCAAAAGAAAACAATTCTTTTTTATAAACCTTTAGAAAAAAGGGGAACCTCAATGCCGGAGAATAGACTTATTTGCATTACCCTTATCTCTTGAATTTAGCTCTTCTTGTTTCCTTTTCATTTCATTAGAACTTAACATATGTCTTCTTTTGAAAACACAAAAGGCTTTATTTTAGAAAATATTTTACATAAAATGATAACCTCTGTGTGAGCATGTCTAATTGTGTCCATCCCTTCCTCTACCTCAAATAAAAATACATTAAAAATGGATGAAATACAAATGCCTGTAATTATCTTTCCGTTTTGTCAGCATGCACATGTGTATGCCTAGGGGAAGAAGAAAAGTTTGTGCTTAATGGAGAGACGTAATAATGAAAGTGAAATCTTACAAACTTTCTGCCTCAACCAAAAACAAAAAACATAAAGTGTTGGTTGGGACTTTAAATGAATACCAATCCTCATTTAATCCCTATTTAAATGAGTACCAGTTCTTAACTTGCCATGAGGTATTTCTCCTGCAGAAATGTTTCACTTCAAAAGAAACTCAAGTAAAATTTGCTTTTAGAAAATTTAATGCAGGGATTTAAACTCTTCGAGTAGCTACACCAATGGGTTATGAAGGTGTCCCCATGACAGCAGGTTGACAGCCTAGGAATCAGGATAAATGCTTTAGATCCCAGTGAAAGACAGGAGCTGTTGATGGGGGTGACCTCTGACGACAAGTCATCTTACTATAAACAGAAAGGCGTGGAAAGCCATTGGTCAGAGCCAAGAGTGTTTACTCTCCTGGTCTCCTCCTAGTTAACCTAAATAACTGCACTGCTTCTACAGCCTGCAGGTTCACGGCAGAGCAAGGTGTTTTTAAGGCTACCTGGATATTGATTCGAGACTATAAACCGTGCAGACTGTTCTGTAATCCTTGAACCGGGTTTCATCCTTACTCACACTGGAGAGTGGAATTTATTGGCTGTTGAACTTCACACATACACACAAAACTTCCTTCCAAATAAAACTGGAATTAGTTTCAGGTTTTTGGACTTTGAATGAGGTAAGTTGTATTTAGCTTCTGATGGAGGCGTTATAATTATTATTGTGTTATGTAGAAAGTCATTTAAGTATAAGCAGTTCTATCTCAGAGAAAAAATATTAGGTAAAATAAATTTGGATTTTTCTCAGTTTTAGCACAGAATGAGAGAAGAAATATGTACATAAAAATTGAGTGAGTAGGACATTAAGTGAATAGGTCATTAAGAGAAAATCCCTAGTCTGCCCATGCTGAAACTTTTAAATACATTTTGTCTTTACTTCATAAAATTGAACCTCTGTAATTACCTTATGTTAATGCTGGGACAAATGCTGGTGATCCATTAATTGATAATTAATAGATTAGCTTTCATTAGAAAGTTTTAATAGTTGACTTTGAGGGGTTTTCCCTTATAATAAGGTGCATGCTGCAGTGTTTTAACGATTAATACCAGCCATTTAAATGAAAGGCTTTTTTTTCTGGATAACTTTTATCTTGAAATTTTGTGCCGAATTTGGGTTTTTCATTAGATTTCAAATGTAGTCATCACAATGATGTATTTTATATTTTTTGTGAGAACAAATATTTCCCTCTATTTATGGAAATTTCTTTTTTTCCCAAAACTATGATTGTAAGTTTAATTTTAACTTCTTAATGATACCTTAAGCTTCCAGCTGGTTTTTACCTTCATTTGGATGTGCACTTGAGCACGTGCTTTGATTTAAAACCTTGACGTGGAAGCCTTTGGAATGCTTTGGTTTAAATTACTTAAACATATTTTTTTATCGTTGAATCCCTTTTTATCTTTGAATGAAGAAAGAGTGTGAATTGGTGTTTTGCTGCATTAAGGAACTAAGCTGTGGGTGAATTGCCACAATAATTACAGTATCTTAAAGATTTCTTTCATTCAAGACAACTGAGGAAGGCTTTGCTCTGTTGGTACTGTTTTATTATTCTTGTGAGAAAAGCATAATTCTGGAGGAGAAAATGTCTTCTAAGTGTCTGATTTACTACCAGAGTTAGATTGTTTAGGGAACCTGTTTGAAGAAAAGGAGGATGAATTATCACAGCCAATAAGTTTTCCAGTTTGGTTACCAGGGTCTACTGAGCATCAGTCAGCGCTATCCAGTTTCCTGCTCCTTTCCTTAGTTGCGGTTACTGTTTTCTGGAATCCTGTGTAATTGAATAATGATGTTGCACTACCTTATTTTGCTTTTTGCCTGTTGGTTTGTTCTTTCACCCAACCTTTCCTAAACTAGTAAAATACTACTTATCAAAATAGCAACAAAAGCAAATACTAATAATCATATAATGTGTTGTTATAACTTCTTAGGGAGAGGGAGAGAGGGAGGGAGAGAGGAAGAGAGAGAGAAAGAAAGAGAGAGAGAGAGACCAATTTTTAAAATCTCTAATTTGATTTCTCTCTTTCCTCCTCCAAGTTCTTTACCAGTTACTGTTGTTAGAATTTTTGAAACTGTATGATCTGACTTTTTGAACTCAGCCACCCGCAGAAGGAAGGTCGTTGTGTGTGTCAGGGGCAGTCTCACATTTTGCTTTGGGGAAATACTATAAGCCAATTTCGAAGGTAATGCAGCTGTTGAAGAAATACAAAAGCCAGATGACTTCATAAGTGTGTAGTGAGGAAACCACGATAAATTGTCCTTAGAACCGGCTCTCAGAAAGCCGTTTTAATTGAGGTCAAAGAGGAAAAAATTGTAAGTGTATCTCAATTATTTATTAGGTTTACCTAGAATGAGACCTTCACGACAGATAAACCTAATTTATAGTTCCTTTACTCTTTAACCCTTGAGTTTAACCACTGTGGGGATCTATTTTACATTGAGACTGCAGAGGGTACTTCATTCTTTATGATAGACACGTATTTAGGGTCACAGAAATTTTGAAATTACCTGACTAAATTTCACTTCCATCTAAAGAATCAACTTGTACATTTTAAAAGGCTTGCAATAAATTGCTTAGTTTTTACTTGGAGTTACACAGTTAATGGAACTATTTTTTCTGACCACAAATTTGTATGTGCGAAATACGTTTCACATGGAACTATTTTGTCTTTTGCCCTTAGCTTACAGGTAATTCAAAATGTTACTTTAATTTGATAGAAAATCTACTCAATCTACTCAAAACGTAATTTGTGTTTTTTTAGTGTGTAAATTATGCCACAGAGTCTGTGTTTTACTAACTCTGCTAATGAAGAATTTCATTTTAGGATTAAAACCTGAGGAAAGGTGATTTATAAGCTTCTTACAACAATGGTTATGCAAGATGGACTTCATATAAAACAACTTTAGAATAGATTTTGAAACTCAAAATGTTGCTAGAATGTCTTTTAAAAATCAAGTTAAAATGCAGTATGCTACAAATACATTTTTGCTTATTGGGTATAGTTTAATTTTAAAAATAAAGAACATGATGCCAGAACCTCAGGATTTTCTCTTTAAAAGTTGCTATTTTAATGGAAGATCAACAATTTAAAATTTACAAAATTTGAAAATATAGCTGTCCATTTATACTTCTGTTATCAACACGCTGTGCCAGAAATATTTATATCCTATGTAAATTCATATTCAGATCAATCTGCAGGTATATGTTGTTCAATTTAAAATTGTCTTTAACATTTTATTGTTTACATTCTACCTGTCAATTTGTTTTTAAAGTTAAAGACTTTCTCAGTTTTCCTTACTAGTTATTGTGATACCTTTGGGCACATTAGGAGAGTTTTCAAATATTCATTGAAAATATTTTTTAAAGTTTACATATATATATTCAAACCTAAGAGAGATTTTAACAGAAACTTTTACTAAAATTCAACAATTATGTATTAATAAACCAGATTATCTCTATATTGATTACTGTTCAAATTGAAAAGGTTAGTTATCAATCGTACCTAGTGCACAAATGATATCAGGTGCACTAGAATATGTTACACAATGACTGATATCTGTACTTTAAAACAAATGATAGCTAGTCGATGCCTGTGGCCAAATTCTTTTGAAGTTTCATGATTAAGATGAGCTGAATTAGTTAAATGGTAGAGGGCTGTGTAGTCTAGGGGCCAGTTGTGCTTGGCAGGTCATGATAAATGGAGAAGTTTTTCTTAACCTTGTGGCCAAAACATTCCAATATCTTAAAAAGGAAAAAGAAAACAAACATATAAAAAACGTTGTCAGAAACATTAGCAAGATTTCTCTATTTAGGGGAATAGGATCAATTCTTAAGATTATTTTTAAAGCGTTGTTTGTGTGAATTCATATATCTTCACTTGAATGGAGGGAAATCTAAAGGTAAAGATTTTCATATTGAATACTGGTGGATTTATTCTTTCCTGGTCAGTGAGAACGTGTACAGCAGAGTCAGCAATGTGAATTTAACTGCAATGGATTCTACCAAGTCAACATTATGCTCATTAAGTATTTAGTTCTTAGTTTAGAATTGCACATTCCATTTTCCTTTTTGTTGTTTTAATATTATCTATCTTGTGACACCCAGAATTGCAACAGTACATGTTCAAAAGTATAAAGAGACCTATACATACATAGGTAGCTATCTCTTATAGTTTATAGTGCACATTTGTGAGAAAAAAAATCATTTTAACACTTATCTGTCATATTTATGCCAAGTATCATGGCAATCTAGTCTCCTTTCCAGGCTTAGGAGGGGACCAACTTTCATTTGAACTGTAACATGATATGTTAAGGCATCTTATGGTTACTTTTGTGGCATTTTAAGTACTGTATTACTTTTGATATAGTCCCTGGTGGGTAGTAATGAAAAAACATACTGTTAGAAAGAGTTTGAAATTTTCTTGAATGTTTTATACAGTATATATGGAGTTTATGGCAGGTGACAAAAGACTATGGCATAACTAAAGAGAAAATGTACTCCAGAATTTTAAAAGCTTATGTGGCTTGACATTTGATTTAATACATATATACTGTACCTGAACAATTATGCTTTGTCTCCCTCAGTCATTGTTACTAAGTTGCTTTTTAAATATTTTCAACCTTGCAATGAACTCTCAAATAATTTGAACCCTATTGTGACAGTTGTAGTTGATGAAGAGTTATAGCCTATAGGATTTTTTAGCTTTAAAACATAATTCCTCCCCAGTGTGTAATTTTATATAACCTCCCTCCCCCAAACCTGGGTCCTGGAAGGCTCCTGCATTAAAGGCCAGAAATCAAGTAAGATCTTGCCATGACAGTCCAATACTAGAGGGGTAAAATAATTTCCACTTCAGGTTTTTGGTGGTGGCTTTGTTTTTATTAAACCTCTAATCCCACTATTATGAGCGTCTTGTGTGTTGTTTTTTGTTTACAGTTGCAGTTAATAACAGAATATTCAATTGTATCTTTATACTTTGTCTATGAATAGCATTTAAAGAAGGGTTATGGCAATTTTCCTTTGGACCGAAGTAGATGCAGTAGAGTTCTCGCACACTTTTATAATAAGTAAGTGGTACCTTGGGCTTTTGGAAACCTATACTTAGTATTGCAGGGAGAAGCTCGAGTAAGCAATGATAAAAACATCGAAGAGGGATATAATAAGAAAAGGGAGGAGTAAAGAAACTTCCCTAACTCCATGAAAAGAATTTCAGAAATGTGTGAATTATAGAGCCACAAGATTTTTGTTTCTAAGGAAGAATGACACATTATAACAATAGTTCTATTAGATTAGTTAGTAATTAGATTTTCACAAAGTCTGTCTCCAAAACTTTAATTTTTTGTCCACCATTTGGCAAAATGGTATTTTATTTTTTTGAAAAAACTCTCAATTTGTATGAGCATATTAAAACAGAGGTGTCTTTTTTAAAACTCTGTGTGACAACCTTTGTTTTCCAAAGATTCTTTTTTCATGCACTGAGTTTTTAGAAGTCAAGAACTGAATTGTAACATACCTAAAAAATGTAAAATAAGTCTTGCTGAGATATGTGGAGACGTTTTCCTAGAAGCCAGTTTAGATAGTGTAAATTTGTATGGGAGAATAGCAGAATAGCAATTCTATGCTGATCTCCTCAACACAAATTATATTTACTTGGCTGAACAAATAATCGTAGTTATCACATTAAAGTGTACCTCCTGTGGTAAGTTCCAAAGTGGTATTAACTTGCAAATATTATATTTAGAAAAGGAACATATATTTTCTTTCACTACTCTAAGTAAATAAACACTAGAATAATTTTCGGCAAAAGCCTCTATTGCAAAAAATATATGTTTACTTGAGTATGCCAAGTGTTATTATTTTGACTCAATTTTAAAATTAATTCATATACCTACTTTTATATTTTCTTAGTTATGTTACTGTGTGCATCCTGAAGTAAAATAGAAAGGGACATCGTTTAATTCATATTTATTTAATGCTGTTAATTAGAGAACAGGATGTTCAGGGGGAAGCGCATCAAACTCTGAGCTTGGTTCAACTAATTGAAAAAATTAAATGTGTTAAAAAGGTCATCTAATGGAGATGTAGGAATTGAGAGGATAATTTACATTTCTAGAATAAAGCTGGAATAATTACAAGAAAAACTTTTAAGTTCCATTACATAATTTAAAATTCAAATATGACCAAATTCTATGTATTAGAAAATATGAAAAAAATGGCACATAACCATTTATACCTCTGTCTCTTTTTTTTTTTTACTAAATTAGAACCTAATGGTAACTAAAGTTAGGTACCCATTCTGCTTTATCAGCAATTATTTATAATAATTTATCTAACCCAGTCATAAAATACATTTTATAAAGTGTGTACTAATACAAGACTCTAGGCATTGATACACTACAGTATTTGTATAAATATTATTTACTGAGTCATGTACATTTTGTAGTATTCACACTTGAAATACAATCAGAGCTGACAATTATTGTTAACATTAATTTTGTATCACTTTCTATATTCCAAAGAGTATTGCATGCAATAACCTACAACATAATTTGTATTGGAGGAAAGAATTTTATTTTTATATCTATATTTTATCCATTGTTTTCCTTAAACAGTAATGCATTCAAATCTATTTTTTATTAGATTCTCTACAGAGTTCAGTGAAGAAATAAAAATTGTCTTACATACCACCCACAAAAATATGTATAAGTTATTCATTACATCAGCAAATTTTCATTTATAAAGTTTTTATCTTGGATTTATAGTTTCAGAATTGATCCTTCATTATCACTGTATAGTATGCTCTAAGGCCTAATCGTTAAAGTTCACTTCAAAACAAAATAAAGTTACAAAAGAGGTCTTTTTAAAATGTCTTCTTCCATTATTCCATCCTTTACGTTTTTTATTTATTTTTTTTGGCTGATTTGGGTCTTCGTTGCTGCATGCGGGCTTTTCTCTCATTGCGGCGAGCAGGGGCTACTCTTCCTTGCAGTGCGCAGGCTTCTCATTGCGGTGGCTTCTCTTGTTGCACAGCACAGGCTCTAGGCGGCGGGCTTCAGTAGTTGTGGCACGTGGGCTCAGTAGTTGTGGCTCACACCCTCTAGAGCACAGGCTCAGTAGTTGTGGCGAACGGGCTTAGTTGTTCTGCAGCATGTGGGATCTTCCCGGACCAGGGCTTGAACCCGTGTCCCCTGCATTGGCAGGCAGACTCTTAACCACTGCACCACCAGGGAAGTCCTACATTCATTCATTCATTCATTTATTTATTTATTTATTTATTTATTTATTTTGTGGTACGTGGGCCTCTCACTGTTGTGGCCTCTCCCGTTGCGGAGCACAGGCTCCAGACGCGCAGGCTCAGCGGCCATGGCTCACGGGCCCAGCCGCTCCGCGGGGCATGTGGGATCTTCCCGGACTGGGACATGAACCCGTGTCCCCTGCATCGGCAGGCGGACTCTCAACCACCTCGCCACCAGGGAAGCCCCCTACATTTTTTTATTATTGAAAATGTTTCAGGATTTATAAACAGCAAGATTACAAAATAATTGGGATAATTGTTTCCAGCATTTTTAGAAGAAGGTGGATGGGATAAAAGAAACTGGTTTTTCTTTGCAATTTTTTTTACAAGTTAATTCTGTTTTCCCTCAAAAGATTGTAAGCCTCTCAAAGTACCTAGTGTTATAAAATGTGAAAATTTTTAAGTTGATTTTTATACTTGAATATAATTGTCATAATGCAAGACATTCTAGAGATTGTATTTTATACATATATTTTCCCGACATTGGAAATATTCATTATTCTCAATACCAGATCCCACATTCTTTATAATTGTTTAAAAAGTACAATTTATATTACTCATGTACATAACAGCCTAAAAAATTTGAAGAGTGAATGGTTTTGTGAAATAAGAACATCAGTTTTTTATAAGTGGCTAGCTAATGTAATATTGTTGACCAGTCTTTTCTAACCCCTTATTCTGCTTCATTTTCTCTTGGCAGTCGTTGCTGCTGACTTTATATTTGTTGCTTATCTGTTCACATTTTTATTTTATATCTCCTCCACTAAAATGCATGATCCATGCAGGCAGGTTTTTGTTCGTCTAAGTCAACGCTGTTCAACAGAAATATAGTCCAAACCGCTTGTGATTTTAGCTTTGTTAGAAAAGTAAAAAGAAGGGATTATAACCCAGTACACCTAAATATCATTTTATTTATGAGTATAAAAAATATTGAGATATTTTCCCTTTTTTGCATACTAAGTCTTTGAAATCCCATGTGCCTTTTACATTTCCAGCACATCTCAGTTTAGACTTAACCACATTTCAAGTTCTACATAGTCACGGTGTGTCTAGTGGCTACTTTGCTGGACTGTTCAGGTCTAGTTCATCGCCGTGCCTAGAAGGGTGCCTCATATACCCCAAGGCATTCAGTAAAGCCTTGTTGAATGAGTGGATCCTGATACATCAGACGTACAACAACAGCAAAGACAACAAAACAGACGCTGTTTTATGCATTAGACCATCTTTGCACTTGTTAGGGTGTTGGTACATGTTACTAGTGCTTGGTTAAAAAAAAGGTTACTTCAGTAGTCTAATTTAAAAGATTTATTAGATGGTTAATATATTGCAAGAAGTAACTAGTAGTGTCAAAAATTGTTCCACAGAATGTTAGTTTCAACTCTTAATTTTAAAACAACCTGATAAAAGCAACTGGCAAATCTAGCATCGGAGAGAAAGGCTTGCTGTGGAGCATTCAGTTCTAATTCTGTCCCTGTTAGTGCTAGCTGTGTGACATTGCCAAGTTGTTTAACCTCTCTGAGCCTTGGTTTTCTCATTTGTAGAAGGAGGATTTCATCCATCACTCCCGTTTTCATAGATTAAGTGATATTACATATATATAGTCCAGTACAATGAGTGGAAAAGAATACTTAATAAATGGCAGCAATTATCATTATTATGATATATTAAAAATTGAACTTTTAAATATTAAGGTGTTTTGATCTTCATTTTAAAAAGATTAGTTTATATGTTTATGAATTTTAGTTTTTTAACATTTACTCGTTAAAATGCCCTCAGAGATCAGGATTTAAAATTTACTACATAATTGCTTGCAGATTAATCTTTCTAGTTCTCAGCATCATCATCTGTGAATTGGGATAAAAAGTAGTATCGGGCTTCCCTGGTGGCGCAGTGGTTGAGGGTCCGCCTGCCGATGCAGGGGACGCGGGTTCGTGCCCCGGTCCGGGAAGATCCCACATGCCGCGGAGCGGCTGGGCCCGTGAGCTATGGCTGCTGAGCCTGTGCGTCCGGAGCCTGTGCTCCGCAACGGGAGAGGCCACAACAGTGAGAGGCCCACGTACCACAAAAAAAAAAAAAGCAAGCAAACAAAAAAAATTCAGTGTTTGATGTTTGTATCTTCATTACATACTAATAGTTATTTTCTTGAAATAAACTCTTAATTCTTTTTCACCTTGCTTTGATTTTTTTAATGTACTTTTATAACATTAAGGGTTAAAATTCATATTTTTGCCACCAATTAAATGCATTTAACATTATTTATCTTTTTTCTCTTGGCATATTTTTGGCTCATTTCCTTGTGTGTCTTATGAAAACTAAGATTTGGATTTAAATTATGGGCATGAAATTCTGCCTCGTTTCTTGGCCTGCTTGTTTCAGCTTTATTCAAAACAAATTCAAAACTAAATTAGTGGTCATTAAAGACAAAATTCTACGTATTTTGTAAGAATAGTGTTCCTTTAATAGTGTGTATATTTCAGCAGTCACTGTTTAATGAAGTACTGATCTCTCAAATGGGACAGTGTGTTTAAATTTAGGTAAAACTGTCCATTTGGCTTCTAATTCTGTGATCAAGACATTGTGAACATACAAGTTTCTTTATTTAAAATTTTTATTTTTTATTGTAGTAGAGTTGATTTACAATGGTGTGCCGATCTCTGCCGTACAGCAAAGTGACTCAGTTATACACATACACATATTTTTATATTCTCGTCCATTATGGTTTATCACAAGGTATTGAATATATTTCCTGTGCTGTACAGTAGGACCTTGTTGGTTATCCATTCTAAATGTAATAGTTTGCATCTACCAACCCCAAACTCCCACTCCATCCCATTCCCTCCCCCCACCCCCTTGGCAACCACATGTCTGTTCTCTATATCTATGAGTTTGTTTCTGTTTTGTAGATAGGTTCATTTGTGCCATATTTTATGACATAAGTGATATCATATGGTATTTGTCTTTCTTTCTGACTTACTTCACTAAGTATGATAATCTCTAGTTGCATCTATGTTGCTGCAAATGGCATTATTTCCTTCTGTTTTATGACTGAGTAGTATTCCATTGTGTGTGTGTGCGTGTGCGTGTGCGTGTGTGTGTGTGTGTGTGTGTGTGTACACACACACCACATCTTCCTTATCCATTCATCTGTCAGTGGGATAAGTTGTTTCCATGTTTTGGCTATTGTGAAACAGTGTTACTATGAACATAGGGGTGCATGTATCTTTCTGAATTATAGTTTCATCTGGGTATATTCCCAGGAGTGGGATTGCTGGATCATATGGTAATTCTATTTTTAGTTTTCTGCGGAACCTCCATACTGTTTTCCGTGGAACCTCCATACTGTTTTCCATAGTGGCTGTACCAACTTACATTCCCACCAACCGTGTAAAAGGGTTCCCTTTTCTCCACACCCTCTCCAGCATTTGTTATTTGTAGACTTTTTTAATGATGGCCATTCTGACTGGTGTAAGGTAGTACCTCATTGTAGCTTTGATTTGCATTTCTCTAATAATTAGTGATGTTGAGCATCTTTTCAGGTGCCTATTGGCCATCTGTATGTCTTCTTTGGAGAAATGTCTATTTAGGTCTTCTGCCCATTTTTCGATTGGGTTGTTTGGTTTTTTGTTGTTGAGTTGTATGAGCTGTTTGTATATTTTGGAGATTAAGCCCTTGTCTCTCGCATCATTTGCAAATATTTTCTCCCATTCTGTAGGTTGTCTTTTCATCAGGTAGGTTAATTCTTACCTGTTCTTCTTTTTGGAAGTCAGAATAGAACATGATGATTGGAGCTTGCATGACTCGTGATTAACGTCTCTGCATAATCAGGACTTGCAAAACAAGTTTCTTAATGATCATCTAACTTTTCTCCATCAATTCAGAGGAAAGATGGCGTTTTGAAGTATTTTAAAGAAGGCATAAGTTAACTTTTTTTTTTTGATCTTTGGTATTACCAAAGTTTTTTCAAGGACAGATTAAAAGGTCAGATCATATTCTACTTTATACTTTGTTTCAGTCAATAACAGTATTCTGTCAATTCTGTCTTAGAAGTATCTATCAAAAACATCCTCTCAACTCTCCCCATGGCTCCTATCTTAATTCAGGCCTTCACCATCTCTCACTGATGGATTGAATGATTCACTTAGTGAACTCATATTTGGGGACTCTCTTAATCCATTTGGGCTGCTGTAACAAAATACTGCAGGTAGTTTATAAACAACAGAAATTTATTTCTCACCATTCTGGAGGCTGGGAAATGCCAGATGGAGGCTCCAGCACGGTTGTATGTGGTGACAGCCCACCTCCTGGTTTAGAGCCAGTGACTTTCTCTCACTGTGTCCTCACGTGGTAGAAGGGCTAGGGAGCTCTGTGGGGTCTCATTTGTAAGAGCATTAATCCCATTTGTAGAGCCTTCATTTTCGTGATCTAAGCACCTCCCAAAGGCCCCACTCCCTAATTCTGGGGGGTGAGGATTATACATATGAATTCTGAAGGGTTACAAACATTCATACCATAGCAAGGAGCGTCTATTCAAGGCTGGGGATTAGTGATATACAAGATCAATGCCATGTCTGCTTTCATGGAATGTATACTTTCTCTCTTGCTGCATTAGGCTCTTATCTGTCTCTCAGTCCTCAGCCTGTCCCCTTCCACACTACCTCCTGCACCATCTCTACCCAGTCTGTTTCTTAAAATCCTTCATTGGTCTTCATTGTTCAAAGATTAAATTCCAAATTCTTTACCATTTATAAGGTCTTCATAATATGATTCCTCTGACAAACCCCATGAAGTACCTACTTTTTCCAGATTTCGTCTTTGAAGCCTATGTCCTTTAAGACTTAGTTCAGAAGTCACTTGCCTCTGAACAAGTAGATTGTCCTCTGAACATCGACCTCACTGCATAGACCTCTCCTATAGTAGTCATGGTATCCTAAATATTATTGTTCCCTCATTCGACCATGAACAAATGAATAAAACCTCTAAAAAGAATTACTTTGAAGAATGCAAAGTTCTAACAATATCTAAAAGAATATCTATATCTACTTCAATCTTTCATCATATTCTTATTAAGCATAAGCTATGAATCTGGGACTGTGCAAACTAGATAGTAAGTAATCAATAGATGTGTTCTCTGGCATTACAATTACTACTTTAAGAATAAATTAAAATAATAAGAACTTTCTGGTTAGTTATTTGGAGAAAGATGTTACGTAAAGCCATTGGTATTAAAGATTTTTTAAAATCTTTGTTTTTTAAACCATAGGAAGCTTGTCTCATTCTGACTTCTGCTTGGAAGTATCTGTCTAGTTTGCTTGTGTGATCTGGAGCTCCTTTAGTCAGTCCCAAAGTCAAGCTATCATAGTCTTTCAGAAAGTGACATTCACTTTGAAGTGATTTCTACATATTCATTGGGCAGTTCATATAGTTTCTGGTGATGAATCATAGGTAAGAACCAGTGGGAAAGAAGGGTTTTATTATCGTGTCCTTCCCTTTTAGTTCTTATTTTTCTTGGAGTTTTTAATGGACTTTTGTGGGTTTCATAGTGAATTTTATGCTTACTTTTTAAGAAAAGTTTTCCTTTTTCCCTTTTTTTTTAAACTAATTAATCAAAAATATTTCTTCACCCTTCCATCTCTTGGTGCTAAGTTTCGTATTAAGAGCATAGAATACGTTACATAATAGGACAGAGATAATAATTTCTTTGCTAACCAGTTTTATTTTCATACTGTATGAATGTATACACAGGATGCAAAAAAGAGTATAGTTAATCAAGCCAAATACTTGATTTCCCCAATTATAAAACGTCTAGGCTTAAAACTGAAAGCAAAAACATGGCTTTTTGAAAGTGTAAGGATCTTTTTTTTTGTATTTGTATTTTTAAGTCAGAAGAGGAAAGAGTTACTTTGTGAGCTGGAAAGACAATGCTGTGTCTTTAACATTTAAAACTTACTCTTAAGTGATGCCGTTTGTATCACAGTTCACACTTATGTAGTATACTCACGGTGTAAATTCAGGAGACTTATTTTCACTTCCAAGCTACATATTAGAAGTTAAAGTGCCTTGGATTCTGTAGGTTGCGTAAATAGACCATGGCAATGTAAACACCCAGAGTGTATGACAATGGACTTGTCAATGTATACTGTTTATGATACATATTAACTAAGGAATTTTTGAAACGGAATTTACTTTGCATATAATGTACCATTAAGACCATAATAATCAGACATAGTTATCTGTGCTTGAAGTTAAATTGTGAAAGGCAATGGATGTGTGCTTTACCTTATTTTAGAGGATGTATCACACACTTTCGTCCAGAAATGGATAGTGTGTCCTAAAGTAAAAGTTATTTTCATTCTTTACCTTTTGTGGGTTAAAAACCACTAAGTTGAAATACAGTCTGCAAAGTATACTCTAAATATATATGAGATGTCTGTGAGCAATGCCGAAACTTAATTGATATGCTGAGCAATATATAAAACATACAGCCACTGGATTGAGAAAATGAAAATTAATATATGAATGTTTTAGCTAACACTGTGCTTTGCCCCCAGAAGCTGGTGTTTATTATTGTGCACTTTAGTAGGAGACAGAAGCAGTATCAACTGGAAAAACATTTCTTAGTGAATTGAGAGCAGTATGACTTTCCAGTTCCTAAGTGGGAAACCTGGTTCTTCGGTTTCTTTGTTCCTAGTTAAGCTAGTCCCAAGCTATTTTAGCTGAACATTTTACATACTAATGGAGTCTAGGGAAGTGCCTTTGACAGCTGTTCATAGGATAATAGTGAAATACACTATTCAATACTGCATGCTACCGCTGTAAAATGTGGGGAGTATCTTATAGAGATCTTGGTGAGCAGAGCTGTAGCCACTTTAAGTTTAACAAGTGTGTGAACCTGAATGAGGAAGTTGTATTTTCATATGAGACTAACTAGTACTCTTTTCTTACAGGTAAAGAAAACGTGCACAGAATCAGATGTTCCAGAACCCCAGAATTCCAGGTACAGTAAAATAGAGGCCAATACTTCACTAAGAAAAATTGCAATTTTTGAGAACTAATAAGACATTAGACTCCAGATACAACTGTGTTTTAAAACATTGAGTTTAAGAACTTATCTGTATGGAAATTACACATTAGACTGGCTAGGATGCCATTAATCATAATATTAATAAAAAGGGCACTGATTGAAGTCAACTTTAAAGAACAATAGTGGGAACATCTCTAGGAACACTTGAAAATATATTCCCTTAGCATTCATTATTTTAAGTTCACCCTCATTTTTCTTTCTAATCTCTTCTTATAACATATTCACATTTGAAATTTTGCCAGAAACTGAATGCCTCTTAAATCTGTGTTTACCAAAAATCTACCTTTTTTTTTTCAATCAAACATTGCTAGATTTTGAGAATGCCATCAAAGAGAAAAGATAAAAATTAACTTGGCATTCTCTTTATGGTCATATAGAGCTTGAAGAAATGATGAATTAAAGTGGTCAGGCCACTACATACAGGAGTTAGCCCCATTTAGTTGTTTGTGGTTGGACCAGATGCCTAACAGACATTTTTAGGTCTATACGGTTTCATTGTTTTTATTTCAAAATTTTAAATGGGTAAGTAAAAGTATTTTAAATATCATAACAATAGTAAACGCATATCCTTCATATGATGTAAATGATATAATTTAACTTCTTGCATTAAGAAATTTGTTTAACGGTGAGATGGGTGTTAGTTTATTTTGTCCTACTTGCTCCAGCTTATGATGTATGTAGTGATTCTCTTGATATAGTAAAACAATACAGAGCTAGGTAAAATGTTAATGACCACCATATTTTCCTTTTGGAAAGCAAGTATATATTATATACAGTCCATTCACAGTTTGAGTAAATCTTCCTTTGTTTTATGTAATATGATATTCTTATAATTAATTCCTAGATATATTATAGTGAAATGATTGCGTGTGGTCTTTTTTTTGGATCATCAAAAGTATATAATATGATATAGGATTTTTGACATATGATCTTTGTCTTTTACGATTAGACATCAAAATAGAACCAAATACTTTTAACTTATTGGAGCTTTAGGCAATGGATGAACCATTAAATTTTTCCGACAAAGCAAAGGAATTCCAGGATGCATGGAGAGGGCAGACTCAAGCTCTAGTCCTTGTGGACATTTCCTTCCTGACCATTTTGCTGACTTCTGTGAGAAACCCACCTATGACTTATAGTTTAACTAATTAGATAATCTTTGCAAGTAGCTGGTCTTGAGGGTTAGTAGGGAAAACAGAACATATAATTATATTCTTTTTATTAATATTGTATATCAAAATGTTTTACGCTTTAGGCCGCTCGGGATTTTTGGACAGGTAGTGTTAGTGCTTGAACAAATTTTAAACAAGCAGAAATGCACCAAAGTGATTCAGTGTTTTCAGTTTATATCAGTAAGTTAGAAAAGAAAGAGAGAATTCAGATCTCAATGTATTTAAACCTGGAATTAGATCATTCTCATTTATCTAGCAAATCCCAACCCATATGGCCTTAAAAGTGCCATTTTATTTTTAAGATCAATAACAGTTGTTTTTAAAAGATTGTTTTAAATATATTTTGTTATATATTATTATTATTATATAATAGAAACTAATTGAAAAGTGTCTTGACCTCTTGGAAACTACTAGTTGGTTGCCATGGATTAGCTGCTTCTAAAAGTTTCCTAATCTGCAATATATGGGTAAAATTAGGTAAATCAATTTCTAAGGATTCTAAAGCTTTGTGATATAAAAAACAAACACATAGGGGCTTCCCTGGTGGCGCAGTGGTTGAGAGTCCGCCTGCCGATGCAGGGGACACGGGTTCGTGCCCCGGTCCGGGAGGATCCCGCATGCCGCGGAGTGGCTGGGCCCGTGGGCCATGGCCGCTGAGCCTGTGCGTCCGGAGCCTGTGCTCTGCAACGGGAGAGGCCACAACAGTGAGAGGCCCGCGTACCACAAAAAAACAAACAAACAAACAAACGCATAAAGCACCCTTGTTTATAAAAACCCGAAATGGAAAGGCCTTCAAGAAAACTTAGAATCATTTATTGATTCAGTGTTGCCCAGACATTTTGATAGTGTCTGGTCCCTCCTCCTAACTTATGGTGCAAATGACAACCTCCACACCCTCATAGTGTCAATAACAAAAAGAGGTGGATATTCTTGGATTCTCTATTTATTCACAGATATTAGGTCTGGGAGTGGCAAAATGGCATTAAGTCAGTGCAGTGATGGAACACCAAGAAGAGAATAAAGATACGCTATAGAACATCTTACACAAAAAGGATACAATAACTTACTGAATAGTCAACGAATCAAGGGATGCCAAAATTAATAATTATTATATGCATGTACTGAGGTTCAGTTTTTATAAACAATCAGAAAAAACATGAAGATGCCTTTATTATAGATAATGGACAGCATTCCTTTAGCATATACATGTATGGATACATTCTTTTTTGCTCATTAAGAACCACAAATATTCATATATTCTCTCTCTCTCCCCCATGCCTCCCTCCTTCCCTCCCCTCTGTGTGTGTTTATATGTGTGGGGGGGGGTGGGGAGAGAGAGAAAGAGAGTTAAGGCCTGGGGCTAGGTAATTCTATTCTAAACAAATCTATAGTAAAGAACTGAGCTCAAAATGAAATAAGGTATCAGCATAAAATGCATGGGAGCTGGAGACCCACTGCCTTATAAAATGCTCCCTCACTTGGAACCTAAAGCTAATATCATTCATTTATTTAGCTAGCTTTATAGTATGTTGGTTTTGGATTTGAAAAGATTAGAATAAATGCAGATGGAAAGTGTTTTTACAGTAGGGAAGTAATTAAATTGGGCGTGGAAACTTTGCCAGGGAAATTTTTGGAGTGACATGTGTATCAGCAAATTCTTTGTCTTGCTTGGCCTTAATTCCTCTTTTGGAAAGAGATGCTTGGCCCGCAGATGTGACTGGTAGATTAGAAAAAAGAGAATTTACAAACCCATACAATATAAGGAAGGTAAAATGTCTTCTTAGAAATAATATTATGTGTATATACTGAAAGTCAGACGTTAGGGACAGTATTCTCTCAGTTTCATAAGACTGTATTGAACTGGATGTCATATGGAAAGGGATAGAATGTGCTTCATGGAAAAACTGACATTCCTTAAATGTACTTTTTTTGTTGTTTTACTTTCCTCTGTGTCGTAACCATGTTGAGAATGTAGTGTTGTTGGCCTTTGTTCCTAAAACCTACGTTAACCTTCAAATGGGTACATGAGAAAACTAAAGTTTATATTTCTCATGCTTTACCTTTCCCTAAAATTAAGTCTATTACTAGACAGACCATCTTAAAACAAAATCTGAATTATCATTTTTATGTTGATTTTTTTCTATATTCATGGTGACTTTATTTGTGTAGATTTGTGTCTAACATGTGCCATCCCTGAAAATACATGGTTTTTTTAAAATTTAAAATAATAGATATCTCCTGGAGTGAAATTAGAAGTTTCTATGAGTCTCCCTTTTTTTTTTTTTAACTCTTCTACTTTTCATTTATGAGGTGAGGAAATAATTTATCTAATTCTTTAATTGCATTCTTGGCAAATATCTTAGAGTGCCTCTATGTTAAAATAGTCCCCATAATACCCGAATGATTTCTCTGGTAAACTTCTGTTTCTCTTTATTTTTCCCTTTTTGGGCCACTAACTAGTAGAGCATTTTCACCAAGAAGAGATCAAGAACTTAGAAAGGAGATAAAACTCAAATCAGCCAGTTTTGTTATATACTTGTTCTGTTAATTAAGAAGTAAATGGAAATAAAAATTTTGGTGAAATTGAGCTATGAAGTGACTTCTGGGAATTATACCAGTTCTTTTCCTATTATTGCTCTGTCTCATTGTGGCTACAGTATTGCCAGAAGATTACAGTAAAGAGATCTAAAGGAGAATATGAAAGTATATATATAGGAAGTACTTATGGTACATACGAGCTAAGATGATAGTTTTTGCACATGGAGAATAAAAAAGATTCTGTGGGTAATGATGAGGGTGCCCTAGTCTATACTAACTGCAACCATCAAGAGAAAGACAGAACAAACCTGCAGCTTTTAAGGAAGCATTGGAATTAATCTCAGTTTAATATCATAATATTTAAGTGAGCTTCAGGAAGTTTATCTATTCAATGTTTATGTGTAAAAGCTTAAAAATGCAACTAATTCATCTTATGTAAATAGTTATGATATGACAGTGTTATATTTAAAGTATTAAGTTATACATGATTATTTTCTAGCAAAATAATTATTGCAATAATTCCAGAAGCCTGAAATGTTTATCTGTATATAATTGCCTGTCAAAAAATTAAATGCTATATTGTTTTCATAGCAGTGAAAGCTGAGGGCCCCTTGGTGAAAACACACATTGTATTTCACTGTGTCAAATTAGAGGTCCATTTAGCCCAAAATTCTGTCTCCAAGAAGCATCAGAAATTATTAATACCAGGTTGCATTTCCTCAAACCTGAAAATGTCAAGATGTAGTTCCAATAAACTTAGATTCTTTCAGTAACACAACCTAACTGTATAGTCCATGGAATTATTTAACCATTTCTTTGACTTAGTAATACATCATTGACTATCTTCAGATCCCGAGATTTTATTCTTGATCATTTTTAGCTTTCCTTCCATTTCATTTTTTTTTTTTTCACATATAATCTCTGTTCACAACTCTTGACGTAGCCCACCATGTCTAGAATGCTCTGGCCACTTCCTATTACTCTAGCCTCAGTGTCAATCAGCCTTCCCCTGTAGGAAGATCTGCATTTACAGATGTCATGCTCCTCCCTCCACAGGGGCTGGACTGCTCCTTCCCCTCTTGCACTACCCTCCCCCTCCCAGCTTTGCTCACCTGCTGAATTTCAACTCATCCTTCAGATCTCTGCTCAGTACATCTTCCTCAGAGCAGCCTTTGCTGCTTCTGGTCCCACCGTCATCAGGGCCTCACGGCCTTCTCCTTCACGGTTGCCTCGTTTAATTAATGCCTGACTCATGCACTACACTATAAGCTCCACAGAGTGAGGGATCATCTCTGCTTTCTTTTGTTCCCCATTGTAACATTAGGATATAGCACAGGGCCTGGCACAAAGCAGGTCCTCAGTATATACCCGTTAAGTGAATGAATAACTTCCAAATACAAAAATCCAGCTTGCAGTCTCTCCTGGAACTTCTCTTGTAACCACAAAGTCCTAATGTAATTTTATTAGGGATTTTTCTCAGCCATCTCAAACTCCCTTTGTATAGAATGATTACTTTCCATCCCCCAGGATCTTTTCTTTCCAGTGATAATTCTCTCAGTTGTCCTGCCTCAGAACTTCAGAATAATCCTTCACTTATTTCTCTCTTTCCTTTCCCAAATCCCGTTGGTCATCAAATTGTATTTAATTTTCCTCTGTTGTGTTTTGAATCTCTCTATCCTGCCCCTTCCCACTGCCACTATGGAAGTTCAGGCTCTTGTCACCTAACCTCTGAACTAATACAACAAATCCCCTATGGCTTCCTTGGATATAGACCTTGCCTTTCTAGTCTGCCGGGTTGTGGGACGAGCCTTTCTTAAATGATACACTTTCCATATGGGATCGTTCGTTATTAGACACACAGTATTTAGTAGACATTAGAGTATACACGGAAGCATGAACAAATAACTTTAAAAGTGGAAGTGTGCGCAAGAGGTAAAAATAAGGACATGTACTATTCATGTCTAATTGCTGTCCATAAGAGGTCAAGGATTACTTGGGCTACCTGTTATCCACTTTCTTATTGCCCTTATTCGGGTGTGTTAGATGTTCATTGAGTCCCATTTCATTTTCTTCCTTTAGCTCTAGACTGACAGAAGAGTTCTTGAATTTAACATGGTCCCTAGAAAGTAAATTCCAGAAAAAAAATATACCAGTCACACAGGTACCTTGATTTTCATCCCCTTTTCCTGCCACCATTACCTACATAGACATTAGAGTGAAATACGATATTTGTGTACTGTGTAGTTCGTTAGCTGAGAGCATCTGTTTAGGAGAGTACTTCCCTGCTAGTTCTACAGATGAGCTCATTTCACTGAGGAACAGTCAAGAATGATACACCAGAGTGTAGCCTGAATTCTGAACACGGTGGGCCAGAGTGGTTAGGAAGAGTTGCATGGAAGTTTTAGGGCTACAGCTGGGTATCAAAGGAGAGATAAGATTTGAAGAAATGGGAGAAAGAGAACCCACAGTGGGGTTAAGGGGGGAAAAAGGACTAGAAACTGAAATTGAAAGGTAGCTTTTATGGATGGTTGGTGAGTAGTCTCGTTTGATTCGTATGGAGAAATAGTCGATGAGATTGGAAAATAGGTAAATTCGCATAGATTGTGGTTGGCTTGGATTTCCTGTTCATCTGTTACCCACCTGTGTCCTCACTGCTTGGCTGCTTCAGTGTCTTTATCTCTCTTTATGATGGTTGGCTGGCTGCTCAGTCTTATCTTTTCTGCAGGACCCACAATAGGAGGAAAATATCCATGTGACACTGCTCCGATTTTGTAATCTTTACCTCTTCAGACACCAAGATAAGAGGATCTCTCTCTTTCTCTTTATCTCAGTTCCAGATTTCCATGGAAGGGAATGGTATCAGAGTGGCTTTCAGGAGGCACCTTTAGGAACACATGTATCAGTGGTGAGAACAAATTCCAAGAAAAGTGATGCTTAGCAGCTAACCCATCAGGTGCCGTCTACTTTCTACCTTTTCCCCACCCAGAGCATACAACACACCTATTTCATCCAACACCCCTTCCCCAAGCCCTTCATTTGATGTAATCCAGCATATATCACTCGCTCCTTCCCTGATTATATATAACTCACTGGTTATCTGTTTCACTAGTATGGAGATTTGGAGCTCGATTTTAGGTCAGGTGTCTACAAACTATGATCTGCAAAGTAGAGATCTCTTGCGAGAGCATTAAGTGGAGTGGCAGCCAGACTTCCAAGTAAGAGGAGCTGCATTCACCTCTTTTTGTAAACCCTTCTACCAATTTTTGACCTTCCTGTCCCCATCCTCAAACTGACCAGTTACTATTCAATGAACCCAATCTCCTTTTCTGCTCTCAAAAACCAATCCAAATAGAAATTGTTTTCTCCATTTCCTGTGGTTAATCCAGTTGTTAGATAATTGATGAATGTTCTTCATACTGCAGTTTAAATTATTTACTTTTCTGAAGGTAAATTTGCCAAAATGAGTATCTAGTTCTGGACTTTTCTCTCTTTTGAAACCAGTTCTCAGACCTACCTAAAGAAATACAATCAGCCGTCAATCACTTGTTGTCCAAACTTGAAATTTTGGCCACCTCTCTTTCAGGTATTAGGAGGTCACCACTGAATTTCTAATCAGATAATAATATTATTAAAATTGTACTTGCGATGACAGATCAGCCATGGCACAGGTGCCATGGAGGCAAGGAAACCAACAGTGAGACTTACTTAAAAGGCCTGAGAGACATTTAGCAAATTGTGGTTATATTTTGGAGACGATCTTATACACCATTTATTTCATGGTTTAAACATATTTTCTAATTTTTCTACATCATGTATTTATTTTTTTGTGTGTCTTAAGAATGTGAAATAATGGATTTGGCTTGAAATCGGCATAGTGGCAGTGGAAGGACCTGGATTCTTCTTTCTGACAACCTGCATTATCCTCCAAAAATAAGAAAACTCCTGATTTCCTCACATGTATTAGTGATGAATTCCAGAGAATGGCTATGTTCCTGGTCAGCCTCTTCTGTACTAAACTGAGTTCCTCTGAAGTCTTTATGGTTAATGATCTAAAACAGTCTTTCCGGAGACTCTTAGCTGCTTTGAATTAATTTGGTCAGAGTAACACATCACATAAAGTAGCATTTGTTTAGTGATTTTTATCCAGAGGATCAGAGGAGCTAAGATAAGACTCTACTTTGCATCACAGTAATAATTAAAATTGTTATTCAATGTGAGTAGAAACATTGGGGGTCCCATTTTATGTGGGGCCGACTTAACATGAGAGCAAACTGGAGGAGCTTAGTTTTCTTTTCAGCAGTTCAATTATAGGAACATTTATTCTTGCCCTTAAAGTTACCGTTTATTGTGTATCAGCCATGTGTCAGGCACTGGTCTGAAAGCTTGAGATACTTCAGTGAACAAAATAGGAGCATACGTAATCGTGGAGTATGTTAGAAAGTGATCAATTCTAGGGATAAAAGGGAAGATCAGGAGTATTGGGGAGAGTAGATTGTGATTTTAAATCAGATGATATTTAAGTAAAGCCTTGAAGGAAATGAGAGAGTAAGTCAAGAAGGCTGGGGGAGGTGCATTCAGTTCAGATTGAGCGATGCACAGGCCCTTCAGTGGACGCCTGCCTGGCATGTTCAAGCAACAGCGGGGAGAACAGTGTGGCCAAAATGGAGAGAGCCCAGAGTTTCAAATTTGAAATAGCGGCATTCTAAAAAAAGCTACTACTTCTAGTCTTTCCCATATTTTGAAAATATTTACTTGGAATTTAAATACATCAGTTGCAAATATTTGTTCTTGACTCATTGGTAGTAGTCTCTGGCAGGCATCTCATCCATCACTGCTACCAGATGGGACTGATCCACAGCCAGGAACACCTCTCTTTGCCACACCACACACATTCTCCAAGACCAGGGAGGGCTCTCTCCTGATCAGGAGGCTTCAAGCGTCTTCATCAGCAGAGCTCGAAAGCCTGAAGCCTGTTTTGTTTGTTTCTTTTTTTTTAAGTAATGTTCTTAAAGTTTCAGCTGTAAATATAGATGAGGGCTTAGTAAAGATTCTAAACATTCGATTCGTGAAGGTGCAGGGGTTCTGCCATTATCTCACATTTAATCATCACATCTCAGTTGTCTTAGCAACCTACACAATGTTCTCATTTGCTTTTCAATAAGCCAAGGGATGAATGGATTCTTTGTTCATGAGTTTATGAATTTCTATCACCTGATACTTGATGTCTTTCTGGCATGCTTACTGTGCCAGATAACTGTCTCTATTTTCTTAAAATTCATGTAACCAAAATTAAACTCTGTTTTTCCTAAAAAACTAAATTTCTAATGGGAAACTATCCAACCTCAGATAAACATAAATAAGTTTATGCTATAAAATGTTTTTGTTGTAACTGTAATTAATTTCCAAGGCTCAGCAAACTTGGCAAACTCAGTTATCCAGCAGACTTGACACATGCGGGCATATCTGTGAACTAAAGAGAGAGAAAAAAGCCTGATGACAAATCTAGGTGTCATAGAGTCGATTCCCCCAAAATCACATGTTTGCTTCTCTCTGATGCTGTCTTGGAGCGTATGTTCTCTTACCTTATGTATATCTCTAATTTTCGAGCTCATACCGTAATAAAGTGGATGTGAGCATGCTTACACGGCATAATAGGCGAATGTGGTAGACTGCCTGAGTTCAGATTCCAGCTGTTTGGCCTTGTTGCAAGCTACTTTACTTCTCTGTGCCTCGCATATCCTCACCTGAAAAATGGGATTAATACCGTATTCTCCCATGGGGTTATTTTAAAGACTAAATGAAGCAATATAGGGAAAACACTTAGAGACGTATCTGCTACATATTAGATGAATTTAAACGACGGCTCTTATTACAAGTACGCACAGTGATGGTATCGATAAGTGACAGTGTAACAATAAAAAGAGACAGGAAAATAATGAAACATAAATGTAAGAAAGCAAAATGCTTAATCATGTGGGATGTTTGGTTATTAATGCTAGAAGCCCCGTATGCTTTAGGAACCCCTGAGGGCAGCCCTTAGTACAGTGTACTGATTCTCATTAGTGTTGATCACCTTGATTCTACAAGTGAAAGTTAAATTGTGCTTATCATCATAACACATTTTAGAATTATTTCTATATAAAGTGATTTCCTTTTAAATGTGCTATTGCTTAAAGTGGTGTACATCTTAGCGACAGCGAGAATTTTGACTAAACCCTAACGAGTATTCTTTGAAGGTTCCTGATAGCTGAGATTTTGTAAAATTATTCCTTTTTTCCACTAACAGGAGCAACTCAAGTGTCTGGATTATTTAGAGATTTTCTTTTTCAGTCCAGTTCTGGTACCTAGCACAGTACCTGCCGCATAGTAGGAAACCAGTAAACATTTATTATATGAATGAATGAATGAATGAGCAGTCAGTTTTTACTTTTTTGTTTCTTTTTTGGTGAGAAATTCTTCATGCCTTTACACTATTCTCACCATGATATGCTGCATTATAGCTGATAAGGCTTAAATGTCATTTGTAAACAAGGGCAAATCCAAGAGAGGCCTCTGTTTGCTGTAGCAAGGAGGGCGACTCTACATCCCAGCTTGCCCAAGTACAATCCCAGTTTCCTTCGGCTGTCCCAGTGTCCCCTCTGGTTAGAGACACTTGACTTTCAAAAAAAATCCCAGTTTGCCTGATAAATAGTATGATCACTCTAATTCAGATCATCATGCCCTTACCAAACTTTTTGAGATAGAAAATGTGACAATCAATCTCTTTCTCCATCCCTCCCTCCTTCTCTCTTTCTTCCCCTTCCTCTGTGTCGTCTTCTCTTTCCTGTCTTAGGGGTGACTTTTATCATGGGACATTGCACTTTTATCTTTAAAGTAACACTGTGTGAAAATGCTGCTTGAAACAAAAGACCACATAGGAAATGATGGTTCTGTTCTATAGGCTTGACTTAAATAGGAGCTTGTCTGTTGCATTCTGTCATGTGATTAATTTGTAGAAATTCCATGCTTCTCAAGAATAATACCATCTTTTCAAGAACACACCCAGTCTTATTACATGACGTGATATAATCCTGTATTATTTATCCTCCCCCGTGTTACCCATTTTTTCATTTTCTACTATTCTTCTGATGGAAGATCCAGAGTCCCAACTAATGGGGATGTTACGTATCATGCCTGGGAAAAAGATGACTAATGTGGTTTGGCAAAATGCCAAGGGAGCAGCATACCCTCCAGCAGCAGCTGCTGTGGGAGCACCATGCCTGGCATCCAGCAGGAAACAAAACCGGCTGCTGTCGCTCAGACATGGATTTTTACATAGTCTCAATCATAACGTTGCAGAGGCGCTCTTGGGGTAGTTACTGTTGTAAGTTTCTCATTATGTATTGTTGTTTCTTTCAAAAAGAGAAGCAATGCTGGGCTTCCCTGGTGGTGCAGTGGTTGAGAGTCCGCCTGCCGATGCAGGGGACACGGGTTCGTGCCCCGGTCCGGGAAGATCCCACATGCCGCGGAGCGGCTGGGCCCGTGAGCCATGGCCGCTGAGCCTGCGCATCCGGAGCCTGTGCTCCGCAACGGGAGAGGCCACAGCAGTGAGAGGCCCGCGTGCCGCAAAAAAAAAAAAAAAAAAAAAAAAAGAGAAGCAATGCTGATAACCATGGTGGAGAGAAAAAATGAGGTGTGTGTGTACATGACTAGATGACCCACTGTGTGGATTACCCACCAGTGTTTCTCCAAAGGGGATTTTAAGAGTCGATTCTTTGCTATGCAGGACTGTCCAGCACATTGCTGGACCGTCGGAACCTGGCTTCTTCCAAATCTCAGTAGCAGCCCCGTCACTGTGAGAACCCCAAACTCCCTGGTGTGTTTTCCCACGCTCCCCAAGTACCCAATAGATGGCTGATTGCAATCAGAGGAGGCTACTGTGTATCTTAAAAAATTCATATGTGTCTCCTGGAGGTGTTTTTAAAGATTTGAGAAATACAATGTTTAGAAAACGATGCTAGGGAAGCGAGGCTTCCAGAAGCCCAAATGAGTCACTCCACTTTGTTGGAAAAAGCGCTCTCTTCTCTTCTATAGCCCCTGACAGTTAACCCCAGCTGTGGCTCTCACAGACACTTGACATTGGAACAAGGGCATCCAGTGAGAGTACAGACAACAAAACACGGCTCATCAATAACTTAGCAAAAAAACGGAAGGTCGGTGTCCCAATAACATCATTTGACTGTAGGTGCTACTTAGACAGTCAGTAAGCTCCAGAGTCGGAATTCAAGGCCTTTTCCTGACAACGGGAAAGAGCAATGTAAGGTTTCAGAATTATTTTCCAAATGTCTGTATGTTCAGTGCCTTTTACTCTTTCCGTTCCATTTCCAATCTATTGAATTTCTCCTGACAAATTCTTGGTATTAGGGCATATGAATTTTTATAAAATTTCATTTTACTTTATGGAAATGTTTTTCTTCATTCAAGGGAAATTAGTGATCTTTGAGGAATATTAGGAATAGTTGGCTTATAAGTATTGATAACCTCTCCTTGGTTTCTCATGTATGAGTGCTCTAAAAAGGGATTGGAAAGTCTTTGGAATTAATTTATCTTACTTGCATGTGCAATATACTCCCACATTCTTTACATTGCATTCTTTTGTGCATCCTTTCCCCTATGGTCATGCATTGAGAGTCCTTTTTAATTAAAGCAGTTGAGTGGCTGCTAAATAAAATTGGGAAAAAGAGAAGACAGGCAAAACGGAGGCTTATCTTCAGGTCAAGAATCCGATGAATAGCAAAGGAATGCTTGTTTTCCATCCCTGCAATTCCCGAGAGTAACCAAACTGGTTTTACAAACCATGTGAATTGATTCTATGTGTCTTGGGAAGGGCAAGGGGGTTGTTTAAACTAGTTTATTTGAAATATTTTGAGTTTTTTACTTTTTAAATAATGTTACCTCTTTTTTACAGGGAGGAATTTTATGCATAGACTTTCATTAAATTGAATTTTCACCTCCAAAGTGAAGCTGCATATCAGTTGGTTGAACTCTCACTAACTGAATGACTATCAGGGCAGGTTTCCATTTCTTCTTATTTAAGGAGTCAGATTTATCCAACTGCTATTTTTTTTTTCTTCATATTTTCATGTTACTTTTACCCAGCAGGCTTTTCTGTCGATATCGTCAGTAGTAAGAGTTAAACTTCTGAGTCTGACATGTGTTTCTTATTTCAAAGTTCTCTCCTAAAATTGCTCTTTTTGCATGCATGCTATAGGTTTATTTGAAAACTTTGGTTTTAGCACAGTCCAAAATTTCGATGAAACTGTGGACATTTTCTTGGGTAAATTGTCCATACTGCAGAATGGGAGGGCGGTTTCCCAAAGAAAGTCCTGGAATGACTTCTCTGAAAAGAGGCCAATTTGCAGGTTAAAATTGTGTTTAGTAAAATCTTGCCCCCCAACTGTTAACTTGTAAAATGTGTATATAAACAAGAAACCTGCACAGGGTTATTATAGCTGATACATTTGGTACGTGATGTGGGACGATTGATTTGTTTACAGATTAATCATAAAGCATGTGGATGAAAGTTAATTAAATAAGAATAAGGTATAGCGTCACTACATGGTTATTTATCTTCTGACTAAATGTGTGCCTTCCAAGGTCTGCAGTCTTTCAGGCTTCTGTTTAGAGGAGTGCCAGCTCAGGTCATGCTAAATCCAGGTCAGAATCTGAAGGGAATCAGCTTGCTTTGCTAGTGGATTTTCTGGGCATAATTTATACATGCTCAAATTTTTTTTTCAGTGTCAGACCAAGCGTATTTATGTTAAAATTTATTCTTCATTTAATTTGGAGCAAATATAAATTATTCCTAATGAAGCATTAGGGACAGAAGGAAATTACTTTTGTTAAACAAGTACTTTGGTGTATTTTCCCCCTCTTTCAAGTAGAGGATTCCTGTGAAAAACCAGTATTCAATATTATTCATTATCTGGTTGGTTCACTAGATCAAGATGTCCGTGTGTAGTGTAGAAAGATGGCAAAAGTTAGGGAGTTAAAAACAGGTTGATACAAGCTGTTGAGAAAAAAAAATCAAATGAGACCACTTATGTTTTAAATCAAGAATATGTTTTCAGTGAAAATATTTTCTAATGATTCACAGAAGAATGTTGTCAACTTTGACTACATCTGCTGAAAATCAAAATATAAGTAGTTACATAGCATTGAATTCTGGCAGGAGTTTATACTGTGACATGAAACGAAGTTCCCATTACATGACAATACTTTTTATTTTTCTGGCTTTAAAAGTAGTTTTCTGACTTTTAAAAATGTTCACAGCCTTTTTTTTCTCCACATTATATGGATAAATTGGCAACATGCCCGTTTGATTTCCAGAGTAGGTTTCTTAAAATAATTTTGATGGGAAGATAATTGTTTAATGACAGTGTATAAAGTTCTGCCACAGTTTAAACAAAATTAAATGAGAGAAAATACAAAGAGGGGGTTTGTATAATTACTGGAAAAACATAGATGGAAGGAACAATTAGGCAGTTAGATCTGAAAAAATGGCAACGTGGGTTTCCAAATTTTGTAATATCCGTAAGGATTCCTTGCCTCATTCTCTGGCATTGCTTAGTTTTTTACGTTTCTGAATCTGCACATCAGAATAGCAGTGCATTTATCTACTTATTTCTAGGTTTTTTGTGATTATATATTCTCTATTTAAAAGTTTCATATAAAAATGAAACACACCTACGTATTATGTGCGAAACAACATCATTACCAAAATCGATCCAGATAAAAGTGAGAAAATTACATGCAAGCCCCCTTGTGTAAACAGTCTGCACCAATATAAGGACTTTATTTAGCAAGATTCATGAAAATCGACTTTGCATTTTTGCCCTTGGACATCGTTCAAAGGTATCACACTTTAGTCAAGGATAGTAATATAGCACACAAAGTATTATTGGTTACTTTCTCTTTTAACAGTGTTATTTTTCTATATACCTTTGAGGTGTTCTAAATTATGATTTGGTTTCCAACCAACTTCAGTTAGCATCTGCTCCTTTTATGTTAAACTGTACACTTTTTCTCACTCACTTGGCATACATTCTAATCAATTCTAACCTCTTTGTAAGAATGTAGAAAAAGAGTTTGAAATGACTCATATGGGCAGTTTTGCTTTTGGAATTAAACTGAGGGGCACAGCTCAAGTGTTTCTACTTTGTTCTATCACTCTTCTTAAAAAATAGTATCAAATAAGCATAGACTTTAGACACAAAAAGATCTGAGTTCAAGTGTCATCATCCTACTTACTAACATTTAAGTTTCCTCTCCTCTTTTACCCCAGAAATCTGGTGCCTTCCTCTTTTATTTTCATGAAGTCTGAATTAGATGATTTCATGTTTAATATATGACACATAGTAAACACTCAGTGAAAGGTAGTTATCTTCCAAAGATGTGTACACAGATGGCCCTGGGGACTTATGACTTGACCTGTTTTAAATGGGGCAGAATCCAGGACTCAGCTTTCCTAGAAATAAGGAGCCTTGGATTGAGGGTCTTTTTCTATATAACTTTCTCTTATACCAGAAACACAGTATTTTAGCAGACCCAGCGAAAAGATGACAGACAGCAGCAGTGCCACAGGAGAATGTACTGCTTTTTCTATCCTTTGAGCAGTAACCATAGTGAACTAAGAGGAAAAGAGAGGAGAGCTGGGGAGTTGCCCACCACCCCGTTATGACCAGCCATCTCCACTGTGTATGGGAGGACCTTCCTTGACCTTTCTGCTCCAAGTGATGTCTAGATAATTTCAGCCAAAACATATTTTTTTTCAAAAATATGTATAGTATTCTTGGGAGGGGGGATTTACATATGTGTATGTGTATACACACACACACACACACACACATCTTGTTTCTATCATTGTAGTTTTGTGGATCCAGAATGCACACCTACCACAGACAGCATAATAACACAGAAGGAGGTCTAATGATAACTCTTAAAACTTCCCCTTATTAGGGAGAAGTACGTTGGTGCCTTTGTTAAGTTGTAGAGTGGCAGGCTCTTACTGTGTTATCTTTATTATTTAATTAGCTGCTCATTATTTAGTAAATAGCTCTCTAAATACAATACCTGCCCTTTTAATTCCCTGTCAGATTTCTAAAAAGGTAGCATTCATAAAATAAAACAGCATTATAAAAAGCATTCCAAAGTGAAAATGTAGTTAAGTATCTAGAAGCTTAATTCAGACTACTTAGCAACACAGATGTTGAAATGTGTACTAGAACAGTTTAGTCAAATTTTCCCTGAGCAAATTCATTTTGATGAAGCACTGTGAGAATTTCTGACTGTAATTAGGAATTGTGTGCTGGCCTCTGTTTAGTCTAGCGATTCAGGGAGCACTGCAATATGAAGTTGCTGTTGAGGTTTGACCAGTGCGAGCTGTTGCTCCCTATTAATCCCTTGTGTGAAAATCCTGAGCCATCACTAAGTATGGTCTTTATATATTAGCTTGTCAATAATAATTAGGATCATACGTATGAAGCCAGAAAGACTAGACTTTAAGCCCAAAAGAATAATCGAATGAATCCATTTGAAAATATAATAAAATCTCATGTTTGTAGAGAAATAAGAGAGAGGGTAACAAGGAAGAAGGACCAGTAAGAATTAGGGAGGAGCATGGTTTATAGAATGGTGAATTATTTGATACTTACTTTAATTGAGAAGACAATGCTAATAAATAATTCTTATTGAATATTTGAGAAATGGCATTGTACAGTGGTGAAGGGCATAGGCCCTGGAGACAGACAGTCTGAGGTGCAGCCCAGCTCCTTGGCATTTGCAAGTCCACCTGGGAAGCCCTTCTCTTAACCTCTCATGACTCTGCGTCATCACTTTTATCATGGGGATAATAACAATGCCTTCCTTCCTGAGGTCCTGTGAGGATGAAATTAGGTAATGAATTTAGCACTTAGAACAGCATCAAATGCCTTTTTTATTATTTCTGTTACTTCCATTGTGTGCATGTGTTTACGTAAAAGGAAGCATTAGTATCGTGCAGGCCAAAGAGTGAGAAAAAGTGTTTTGCTAAATTAGAATTCGTGTGCTTTTAGTGTACCTGAAGGTAAGTATGATTCTGGGATTCTGAAAGCAGAAAAGTTAAAAAAAAAAAGTCCTTTCAGACCATCGTAATTTGTTTATAAAGAAAAACAGAAATCGGCCTGATAGAGAATGAAAACTATGAAACAGCTAACTGCCTTGCTTTACTGATGTTTTCCATAGGCTTTAAGTCCTGAAGACTTAGCCTAAACAATAGTGTTTCATAGAGCATATAGTGATATAAAATAAATAATCTTTCAATTTTCCCCAAAATGCCTTCTTTAACTGAAGTGGAAAAATGAATACTACTTTGTTCTGATATGTTTAAGTCAGGGTGGTATAGTGTACAATGTTAGTTCCATATTAAAATGACAATTTGATGAAAGTGTTTATTAAGAAAGGTTGCATTTAACGTCAAGGATTTTCCTTTATATCAAGAACTATTTATTTGTTATGATTGAACTCATCTCCTTAAAATAATCTTTTCAAATCTTAGTGATAATAACCTTCTATTTGCACATTCATAATTTATACTGTCTTATAAAAGAAAGGAAGCTGCCCCGTAACTAATACTTCAGAACTGGGAGGTAGATATCTTTCCCTATCATATATTCTTAATAAAAATGTCTTGGGAATTTAAACTCTTGACTTCTTTGGGCTACTTCCTTTGTTCACTTTTTAAAATTCAAAGTGAGTGTCGCCAAAAAGAGATAGATTAGATTTAAAAATATAAAGCACATTGTCTATTTCCTAATTCTGATATTATTCAGTAATGAAGCAGAACAGATAAGGTCCCTAGTTACTGAAGCCATGAGTAACTTTATTCCATTAATTCATTTACATCCATTTAACCAGTATTTATTGATGACCTATGTTTGTCCCGGTCACTGAGCTCCTTCTGAAAAGACAGTACAGACTCTTAATGGGTTTGACAAGTAGTGGTTCCTAGTTCAATATTTTTCCTAAAACATTCAGAACTGATTTTTTCATATTACAAATGTAATACATTGTAGATCCTTTAGATTGGAAATACATTCAGTCATACTAAATAAAATAAAAATCATCTATATTTCCAGCTCCCACCATCTTGTAGTGATCTTCTTCTTCTTCAACATCTTCTTCCAGTTACTGGCTTAACTGCTAAAGGCTTTTCCTAATATAAAATACTTGAGACTAATAATTTTCTATGCATTTAATTATCTGGTAATATAAATCTATGAGTAACAGCATTTTCATTTAGTTTTGGGATGGACTTCTGGTCTACCTGTGTCCCTGCTTCATCGGCCACCTCAAAGCAGTTTGCTTATATTCAGCGTATAGTCCCCTTGCTCTTCATGTGAAGAGGGAGAAATGAGACCCTAATTCCTTGTTCACTTGTTTCAACATCTATGATTACATTCTATTTTCGGGCTCTTCCCTAACAGTACTTGTTCACTCATTCTTAGCTGCCTTTCAACGTGCTGTTCTTTCTGCTTGAACACACTCCCTTCGTTCTCCTTGTAAATAACTCTTACTTTTTCTTTCTCACTTAGGAACCCACTTTCTGAAAATCATTTCTCAGTGTATGTGTTTGAGGCGCTTTTCCCATCCATCTCCTATGCTCACCACAGCCATGGCCTTATAATACTGTTCTAGAATATTGTCTGATGCCCTGCCACCCTAACTGGTCTTTGGGTTGGTTGGGACCATACCTTTTATTTGTATTCAAGGGACTTAGCCACCTGCTGGGACGTGGAAGTGGGTGTCATAAAATATCTACTGGATATGTGAATGAAAGAAGGGATCAGCATCATTTTGGCAATGTCTTTTTACCAATAAAAACCAGAATGGAATATGCTTCTTATAGACTAATGGTTCTGAATGAAAGTAATGATTATCTTGGTGGTAGAAAGCACTGTTGTGAAAAACTCAAAGCTGTCTAGTAACTTTTTCTTATTTTTCTTGCATTTGTCACAGTGAGGTTACTAATTTCCACAGGTCTCATTAAAAAATTGTTCTTAATATTTTATATTCTAATACCTGTCTAAGGAATACAAATACTCTTGGTTCATTAATTCAACAAATATTTATTGAATTCCAGTAATGTGCCAGGCACTACTTTAGGTGGGGGTCCAACAGGGTATAAAACAGACAAGAGTTTCCTCTTTGGGATGTACATTCTACTGGAGGAAGGTAAAAAATAAGCAAGATTAATGTAAAAAATAGAATAGTGTATTAGGTGACGATAAATGCTTTGGAGAAAAACAAAGCTGGAAAAGAAAAGAGGGAATGTGTGGGGACAGAGGGTGATAATTTTGCATTGCATGAAGCCTCAGTGAGAGCATCAGACAGGGGCAATGATGGTGTGGGCCGTATCTGGGAAAAGAGTTCTAGGCAGCAAGAATAGCATGTACAAAGGTCCTGGGGTAGAGCATGTTTGTTGTGTTTTAGGGACATTGGGGCCAGCTGGAGAGCAGTGAAGATGAGAGAATGGTAGGTGATATGGTGGGGGGTGAGGTGAGGCAGAAAGCTTTTTGAATGAGTATATATATTTTTGGGGTTCTCTTCATTAAAAATATGCTAAGATTTATCATGACGTTGAGTACCTTGGTCTTCAAAATCCTCTGTTGTCCTCAGCTAAATACCAATATATATCAGTTAGATTGCATAGCCTGTATACGTTTTCAAGTTGAAAGCTATTAACAAGTTTTATAAAACCTGGTTTTTTTGTTGTTGTTGTTTTGTTTTTTGTTTTTTTTGTGGTACGCGGGCCTCTCACTGTTGTGGCCTCTCCCGTTGCGGAGCGCAGGCTCCGGACGCGCAGGCTCAGCGGCCATGGCTCACAGGCCCAGCCGCTCCGCGGCACGTGGGATCCTCCCGGACCGGGGCACGAACCCGTATCCCCTGCATCGGCAGGCGGACTCTCAACCACTGCGCCACCAGGGAAGCCCTAAAACCTGTTTTTATGTTATAACCAAATATATAATTTCCAGGATGCTACTATGATTTTTTTTAATTCTGGAATTTTTTCCATCAAAATTAAAATGAAATATATGCAATTTTTTAAATTTCACTTTAGCCTACAGGTGTAAAATCTCAGAACAATGCATGATACACTGTGTGTTTGAGCTTAGAAAGAAAAATAAAACTTTGTTACCACTTTTTTATTAGGGAAAGGGTTAATTAAAACTCTATAATTGAGCTGTTTAAATTAAAGGTTTAAATGCTAATTCAGTTTTATCAATCGCGTTAATCACGTGGTTTTATCAACCAACATCATTAAATAACTTAGTCGAGGCATTTTTTTAATTGAAGGAAGGATTCATCGTAAGAGGTTTATTTAGATCATTCTGTTTCATCTTGGGAATTTGTTAGTATTTCTTAAATTGGAAGACGATTGTACTAGATGTTGAATGGGGATGGAATGGGGATGGGGATGAAAGGAGACAGACCCTATAGTATCAAACTCTCCCAAATCACCAGAACTTTTGTTCTTGCTTACTTCCTTCCCTGCCCTGGAAGACTGCTTTCTCCCCCCGCAGCGGCGTCACATTACAGCCAGCTTAACAGAGGCAGTTCATAGGGTGCCAGCTCCCCTGACTCTTGAATAATCTGAAGACCCCTTGTGCCACAGATAAAATGCAATAATAAATCTTCTTAGCTCCAGTGATTTTAGTCTCCTCAATTCAATTAAGTTGAGCTTAGTAGGAATTTGTAAATCAAATAGTGAACTCTACGTAGATTCAAATCCAGCTTAGGGCTCCTATGTTTGTTACTGATTTTCTTTTTCAGGAAAGAAGAAAAAAAAAAAAAAAGCATTGCTGCTGTTTTCCATTTCTCAGCTTCCTTGTAAAGGTATTTCTTATTGAAACCAAACTCATAGTTCTTAAATTCCTAGACCACTATCTATCATGCACTTCAAGGCTATTTTCCAAATGGTAGAGTTCCAGAAAATCAAAAGCTGCTTGCTTTGGTTGCCTGATTTTCTCTAGCATTCTTTGGAGGATTTAAAGTAGGGGGTAAAAAACAGAAAAACAAAAAACAAAAAAACTGACCTATATTATAGAGCTCAACATGAAAAGGGGCTTAGGACGAGCTTTAACTTAATTATGCAAACACTCCTAGAATTATAATGCATACCTTCGTAGAGTTTCTTTTACTGTGGGTGCAGCAGTTTGGATTTTGCTAAAGAGTGTTATTACTAAGGATTTAATGGTTCTTACAAAAGACATGACGCATTTTACATTTGGACGCTTTACATGATGAAAAGTCCATCCCGCCTTCATCTCTTCTTGGTGACTGCCCAGCTAAAGTCCTGGATGGTGAGCTAGGGAAGAGATCCCTCCTCCGAGGGTGGCATCTGGCTCCCGGGCAGATCCCTATGCGCACTTCAGTTAATGGGCTCTACTTTGCCCGGAAGTCTTTCATGTGGTTACATTGCAGATGGACTGTCTGCATAGTCTTGTCCTCCTGAACGATTTGTGTAGAGGTTTAAAAAAAAAAAAAAAAAACCTTTGTCTGATTTCTGGAATATACGCATAAGATTGAATGAATCTCAGCAGGAAAAAAAAAAAAAAGTTGTTTTTACAGTAATCTAGTATAATGGTAGAGAAGGTAGACTCTGGAGCCAGACTGACTTAATCTGAACCCTGGATTTACCACTTGTTAGTTGTGAGGCCTTGGATAACTTCCTTAGCCTCTTAGTGCCTCAGTTTCCCCATCCAGACAGTGCCAACCTCAGATGCTTCTGTGAGGGGTAAATGAGATTACCCCTCAAAGCTTTTAGGACAGTGCCTGGTGTATACCGGATACTCCGTGAGTGTTCGTTATGATGTGACGTGTGTCCATGGTATTCATCCGAGTAGAGTGTGCTCTCAATTTTATGAGATTTAAAATTAAAATTGGCTTTAACTGTGAAATGGTTTAAGGCTATTTTTTAAATTTTTGGTGGAACTCATGGAGATGTGTGGTCATATTTAGTGGAGAGCAACTTCAGTTCCTTTTTGAGTAGTGAAAAAAGAGTTCACCTTCCACTAACTAGACTTTGATCTTGCAAAACCCCTGTTTCAATCTGGATTTCATTATAAGTGAAACGTAGTTGGTGAGTTAGTGGTCCTAAGGTCCTGGGTCCTTAGCTGCTGTTGAACACAGAAAAGGCTTGGGTTCTTCAGAGATGACATTTGAGGCTGGATTGGCAAGATAACTTGGAAACATCTACTCTCCCAACCAAAATTAAAGCATTAAAATTTATATTCATTTCTTTCAGGATTGTTTGAGTGGACTTAAAAAAAAGAAGTAGAGGGCTATTAAACTTTTGAAACACCTCAAATACAGCTACAACCAAAGCATGTCTATTAAAAGTTTAACCTTTCAAATTTACTAATATTTGTAAAGCCAGGTCATGACCTTAGCATCCTATGTGCTACCAACATCTGTTGATTGAACCTCTTTCATTGATTTAATGAGATAATAGTGATATATACTAGAACTTGCCTAAGTGAATGGAAAAGTTAGCCTCCTAGAAAGCTTCCTATGGAATGTGATATGAGTAAAATGCTCATGTAAAAATCTATTTTTAAAAAATAAGAATGTTATTGGTGTTTCTTAAATATAAATTACATGCTGCTTTTCCTCCAAATTCGATCTAAACTTTACAGTGAACAGCAGTGTCTGAAGACTTAGAAGAGAGAGAAAACACATTTTGAGAAAGTATTAAGTTGGTGTAAATCCAGCTTAATTAATGGCATTCGTTAATTAATATTCAGGTCATCAATTTTCAAAAAATTATCACCTAGTATAAAAATGAGCAACTTCTTCCAAAAGTAAAGATTACAGTTTGACTGTGAAGGAGACCCTTCAAAAAAATGTTCTCTGGCGCTTCCCCGGTGGTGCAGTGGTTGAGAGTCCGCCTGCTGATGCAGGGGACACGGGTTCGTGCCCCGGTCCGGGAAGATCCCACATGCCGTGGAGCGGCTGGGCGCGTGAACCGTGGCCGCTGAGCCTGCGCGTCCGGAGCCTGAGCTCTGCAAGGGGAGAGGCCACAGCAGTGTGAGGCCCGTGTACCACACACACACACACACAAAAAAAAAATGTTCTCCGTAGGTTTTCACTGAACTGAGATCTTAATTTCTTCTATCAATCATGAGTCTTCCCTTTCCCCTTGAAGGCTCCCTACTCTCCTGTGGCCGGGGCAGTCTCTCCTGTTGACCTGGCTTTCCTCCCCTCCAGAGGCTCCCTGCAGTCCACTTCAAACAGAGCTCTGGCTCCCCATTGGGCCAGTTAAATGATTACCCCCAGGTGTTAATTCACCCTTGGCATTTCTGGGTTTTACCTCCTTCAGCCACGAATCCTGGGGGAAGGGGAAGGGAGTTAGTTAGAAGATCAAAGTAGTGGTGCTCTAGTGGGAGCATTTGAGGCGGGGTTGAGCCCTGGTCCTATCTTCTGCTCCTCTGTACCCTACCCACACCAATTCTGGACCTTCTGCCCTCCTGAACCTAATCAGAAGGCAGTGGGGTGTGTGGCTAAACCAGAAATCGTGCAGTTGGAAGTATTTTATTTTTACTTTTGAATACAAGCAACGAAAGGTTTAATGCTTCATGATGTTTGTTTAATTGTAGTGTACAACCATATAAATAGAAGGTAACAGATGCGGTCTTAATATGGGTTTGATTCAGTATTTTTTGAGCATATAGACTGTTTTCCAAAGTACTGTGGAGGAAAGTTAAAATGAATAAAATACACCCTGCCCTCAAGCAGCTCAGAGTCAAATAGTTAATACAGTTCTTATGGAACAGAACCCGGTTGTTACTTGTGTTGTTATAAAAATGTGAAACTCCATGAGAAAAGCAAATAAAAATGCAATACCAGCATGATTATTTTTAAATCTGTAATCAGAATATTGTAAACTCTTCTTGGAAAATCTAGGAAATACAAAATTTATTAAAAGAAAACCAAAATCACTTTACCCAGAGATAACCACACTTCGGTACATATTTTTTACGTGTATTGGGAATTGTAATGCTGTATATTCACTTTTTCTGTCTTGCATTTTTAAAAACGCTACATTATAATCATTTCACCATGTAATTGAAAATTATTTGCATAATTATCACATCACAGGATATAAGAGTTTATGTAATCATTTTCCCATTTGGGGACATTTGTGTTCCTTTCAAAGTTTCCCCTCTTATAAATAATTCATTGAATATATTTATGCGTAAGTCTCCTCATATTTCTAATTTTCTTAGAATGAACTTCTAGAAATGGAATTCTAGGTCAAGGGCCATGCATATTTTAAAGCTCTTGAAACATCTTGCCAGATAGCTTTCCACAAGCTTGTGCCATTTGAAAGTCTAACCAGGAGGCATAAGAGTTTTTGTCTCATGCCTGCCAGCAATGAGAATTACTGTGTTGTTTTTTTTTTAACTATAACTTTTACTATTTGGATAAATAAAAAAGGCATGTGTTTTTTCTCAGTTGGGTAGTTTTAAAATTTAGTTTTTGAAGTGTAATATATACCCAGAAACGTGCACATTCATAAACGTGCAGTTTTGTGAATTTTCGTAGAACTGGACACACCATGTATTCAGCACCAAAGAAGACAAGGAGCACGGCCAGCTCCCAGCAGCCTACCTCATGATCCCTTCCCAGCCACAATCCTCCCTTCTTACCTTTAACATCATAGTTTGATGTTACCTGTTTTTTACTTTGTATTAGTGGAATGATATATGTGCTATATATACTTTTTTGTGTCTGGCTTCTTTTGCTTAACTTTGTACTTTAAAAAATTCATCTGTATTGCTATGTGTGGTTCTATGTTTGCTTTAGTCTCCATTGATTCCTGTTAAGTGACCCTAATGTGTGAGACCTCATTAAGGCACCCATTCTCTTGACCCAGTCTGTCAGCTCTGAATGATCATCACTTCTTGTCTGTCTGAGATCTCATGGCTCACCTTTTCAATGACTCACCTGCCTGGAGTCTTAGTTTCCTATCTCTTTTTCTCTTTATCATACCCTTTAGCAGAATCAAAACTGTCCACCCTCTCTGCTCATATACTTATGGCTTCCGAGTGGTTTAAGACTTACCCTATGTATTAGTTAGACTAACAAAGAAATCTGGGAGCACCCAAATTAAACAAGATAGATGTTCTTTCTCACATAACATTCCAGAGGTTGGTAGGTGATCAAGAACTGGTGGTTGGTTTCCTCTTCACTCGACTTCCCTTGGTGGGTCCAAAGTGGTGGTTCTAGTTCTTACATCTCACAGCAGCTGAAAGGGCTAAGGATAGGGAAAATCAACCCAAATGGAAATGACACATCTCTTACACTCAGTCCTATTGGATAGAATGCAACCACGTGTGCATAAGAGAGGTTGTGAAATGCAGAAGTATGGTTGGGTGGCCATGACCATAACTAAATCCTGTTTATTACAAAGGTAGAAGGGAATCACAAAATATTGGGGAATAACTACAAGTATGCCAGAAAACTACCAATTCATCCTTTCTCCAACTAGGATTTTAATCCTTCCTGGCAATTATTCTGTCTCACAAACAACTCCTTTTCTCATTTCTGGTAGTATTTATTCAAAACTTTCTCCATTCTCCTTAACCTTATTCCACTTCATCTTCCCAAGTTTGAAGATATTGCCTCCTACTTCACAGATAAACTAAAAACTGCAGGCCAGGAATTTCCTTTGCTTCCTCTCTTATCTCTTCTCTGTATCTTATCTCATCTTTCTTTGTCTCTTATGCTGTCAAAGGCCAATTCTCCCCATATATGTTCTGGGTCCCCTACAATTTCAGAGTTTACTAATAACTTCTAGTATTAATCCAATGAATTTTTTTTAACTATCCTGAGACCATACCCTCCTAGCTTTCCTGCCATCTCTTCATTCTTTCTTTTCTGATGTCTGTTTTGTGTTCCTCTTTCGTGGCCCATCCCTTAAGCAGTGGTGCTTCCCAAGATTCTACCCCTTTATCTCCTCATTTACCACTGTTTATTGGGTGACTTTTTCCTTAAGCAGGGCTGATAAATATTTAGGCTGATGAATCTCATATCTGTTTCCAGCACAGATCTCTCCTCCAAGCTCCCTGTTAACTGCTGGGTGTCTCTACTTGCATGTCCCTTGGGCACTTTAATCTCAACATGTCCAAAATTGAACTCATGTGTCTTCAAATGTTCTCCTTTTTCTTTGCTTCCTATCTCAATGAATAGTGCCTTCCCTATCACAGAAATCTGCATATCCACCCTTGATTCTTTTCTCGTGCTTTCCCCGCATAGTTGATCAATGATAAAATCTATCCCCCTAGAGTTTCTAGAATCTATTGCCTTTTACTGATCTCTACTATTACTGCTCTAGGTCATACCCATAATCTATCACCTAAATAGCAGTCTCCTAATAATTTCTCTGCATCTGGTTTTCTCTTTCAATCTACTTTCCACATGAAGCAGAATGATTTATACAAAATACAAGTTTAATTATTCCCTCCTTAAACGATAGGTGGCTCCCCATCGCCTGCAGTATTAGTCCACTTTTCTTAGCCAGACATGGAAGGCTCTTCATGCTCTAGTGCCTACTGACCTCTCCACTACTTTCTCTCTTTCTTTGCCCCTTTTATTTTCCTTGCCTTCATGCTCCTTCCCATATCTGGGCTTTTAAGTGGGTTCCCACTCTTGCTGATTGCCCTACCCTCCCTGGTTTAGCTCAGCTCCTGTTTAGGTTTTAGAACATAGCGTATGGTTTCCTCTGCTAGAAACCTTTCTCAGATCTGCTCCCTCCAAGGTCTGGTGAAGGATCCCTCTTGTATATTACCAAAAGATTGTGTGTTTGCTCTTATTGTAGAGAACCTAGAAAACTGTATTGTAATTTTCTGTTTTATGTGTCTGCATCCCCACTAGCCTTTGAACTTATTTTTTTTCCAGCCCCTTTATTTTTTTTAATATTTACTTATGTATGTATGGATGTATGTATGTATGTATGTTGTGGCATGTGGAATCTTCATTGCAGCATGCGGGATCCTTAGTTGTGGCATGCAAATTCTTAGTTACAGCATGTGAGATCTAGTTCCCTGACCAGGGATCAAACCCAGGCCCCCTGCATTGGGAACACAGAGTCTCAGCCACTGGACCACAAGGGAGGTCCCCCAGCCCCTTTATTCTTAAAAATTTTTAATTGAAATATAGTTGATTTACAATGCGTTAGTTTTAGGTGTACAGCAAAATGATTCAGTTATACATATATATATATATGAATATATATATATATTTTTTTACATTCTCTTCCATTATAGGTTATTACGAGATATTGAGTATAGTTCCATGTGCTATACAGTACATCCTTGTTGGTTATCTACTTTATATATAGAAGTGTGTATATTTTAATCCCAAACTCCTAATTTATCCCTTCCCTCCCTTTCCCCTTTGGTAACCATAAGTTGTGTTCTATGTCTGTGAGTCTATTTCTGTCTTGTGAATAAGTTCATTTGTATCATTTTTTTAGATTCTACACATAAGCAACATCACATGATATTTGTCTTTCTCTGTCTGGCTTACTTCACTTAGAATGATAATCTCTAGGTCCATCCATGTTGCTGCAAATGGCATTATTTCATTCTTTTTTATGGCTCAGTAATGTTCCATTGTGTATATATACCACACCTTTACCCATTCATCTGTTGATGGACACTTAGTTTACTTCCATGTCTTGGCTATTGTAAATAGTGCTGCTATGAACATTGGGGTGCATGTATCTTTTCGAATTATGGTTTTCTCTGGAGATATACCAGGAGTGGGATGGCAGGATCATATGGTAGCTCTATTTTTAGTTTTTTAAGGAACCTCCGTACTGTTCTCCACAGTGGGCCTTTGAGCTTCTTGAGGGCAGAAACTCTGTCTTATTCTTCTCTGAATCTATAAATGATATTCAAAATAGTTAACACCAGATACAGCGTCTGCACAGGTCCGATAAGAAGGAAGCCAGGCCCCCTGCTGTGCCAGGTGCTAGCTCATCAACTCATTGGGCTCCACCCAAAACTCATTGGGTTTTTCCTTTCTTCACCATGACCTGAAACTTTTCTCCAGAGACTAGGCTGGAGGCCTCATCTGAGTTGTCCCCCATCTCTCAGGGGTCACTGTTCTATGTTGCCTGATGTTCACCGTCTTGAAAACCATTGTTCTATGTGTTGTGTTTGCTTGTTTTCAGGTGGGAGCGTAAGTCAGCTTCACGTTACTCCATCTTGGCTGAAACGCAATCACGCGTTTTTATGTATTTGAGGAAGATTATGAGGGGAATGTGAATGAGGGATCTGTACATTAGGAGATGGGGCTTCAGAGAGTATTTCAACATCATATAGGAAAGATAAAGCAATATGTATACCTTATAGTATGTTGATATCATAGAGAAACAAAATTATACATGCATGAGAATTTACACACCTATGTTTTTGCATTCAGAGCAATCAGACTTTTGCATTGAGGATAAAGGCACCAAATCTGAGTACTCCAGCTTGCTTAGCAAAAAGCAGTAGACCCACGTTCCTTGAGGTGAAATTGCATATTCCCTTTATGTCCCTCTACTCTTTAAATACCGGGGCTCACACATGAATGGGAGGGTAGGGCAGAACACCATCTCCCTCATAGCATCCATTCTAGTTTCACAGAAATGAGTAGAGATGGTCGGGCCAGCTGACCTCTATAGTTATTCCGCTGTGGGTGCAGTGGCGGCTGTGGGAGCATGTTGAACACCTGCCGCCTACATGGATCAGGGTAAAGCAATATGCTGATAAAGGACATCCTGTCCTGATCATTATTTCATTTGGGGCAGTTGTCTTTTTTTAAGTTGAAGTAGAGTTGACATACAGTGTCATATTAGTTTCAGGTGTGCAGCATAGGGATGCAACATTTATATACATTGTGAAATGTCCAGCTATCATGTGTCACCATACAAAATTAATAATACATTTTTGACTACAGTTGACCCTTGAGCAACATGCGTTTGAACTGCTCTGGTCCATCTATATGTAGATTTTTTTTTGAGTAGTAATTACTATAGTACTACATGATGGGAGGTTGGTTAAATCTGCAAATATGGAACTGTAGGTATGGAGGAACTGCATGTATGGAGGGCTGACTATAAGTAATACTCATATTTTCCACTGTGTAAATGGTCAGCGCCCCTAACACCTGAGTTATTCATGTGTCAGCTGTATACTTCCCATTCTGTACATTACATTCCTTATTACTTATTTATTTTGTAACTGAAAGTTTGAACCTCTTGATCCCCTTCACCCATTACACCAGCCCTCCAACCCCTTTTCCCTCTGGTAAACACCAATCTGGTCTCTGTATCTATGAGTCTAGTTATGTTTTATTTTGTGTGTTCATTTGTTTTGCTTTTTATACTCCACATGAAAGTGAAATTTTATGGTATTTGTCTTTTCTGTCTGACTTATTTCACTTAGATTAATACCCTCAAGATCCACCTGTGGTGTTGCAAATGGCAAGATTTCATTCTTTTTTATGGCTGAGTAGTATTCCATTGTGTATGTATGTATGTATATATATATATATATTTGTATACACACATACACACACACACACACACACACACACACACACATAATACCATATCTTCTTTATCTGTTCATTCATCAGTGGATACTTAGGTTGCTTCCATGTCTTGGCTATTGTATCTAATGCTGCAGTGAATGCAGGGGTGAATATATCTTTTTGAATTAGTGTTTTCATTTTCTTTGGATAAATACTCAGAAGTGGAATTGCTGAGTCATATGGTAGTTCTATTTTTAGTTTTTTGAGGACCCTCCATACTTGTTTTCCTTAGTGGCTACACCAGCTTAGTCCTACCAACAGTGCAGGTGAGTTCCCTTTTCTCCTCATTGTCTCCAACACTTGTTATTTCTTGTCTTTTTATTAATAGCCATTCTGACAGGTGTACAGTGGAACAGTTGTCTTGACTATAGGTTTTTACAGTGATGCTTTTGATGTGTCATTTGAATATTAAATTTAAAATTAAGAATATTAGAGTTGGAAGGGACCCATGAATCATTTAGCTCAAATCTACTCAGTTTATAGAGGGGGAAACTGAAATCCAGAGAGGTGAAGGGATTTGCTCAATATTTGGGGAATTTGAGGAAGAATCAAGACTAGACATTAACCTCTTGGCTCATACTTCAGTTCTCTTTCCACTACACTTTGTAAGCTACGTGGTACCTAAACAGGGGAAGGAAAGCCATCTTTTAGGAAGGTGGATCTATTGATAGGTCGGGAATTACGGTTGAAGCAATAAGGTCTGGACAGTATTGTGATTCACACCTGAAACAGAGAGAGGGTCAGGATTAGGGTGAAGTAAATGGGAATAAGAAATAAAAGGTGAATATGGGGCCTGTTTTCAAGATAAACTCATGGAACTTGTGATGAATTGGTTAATGCACAGTATTTGCACATGGTAGACAGTCAGAATATATATGTTGTAGAATGTTGAGTGAATAATGATCTACCTTTGTATAAACGTGTGAGTATACACAGCCCTCATACATATCATGAATACACTCTAAATTGGATATTTCATTCATATTAGTAAAAAAACAAAACAACAATCAAAAGTAATGTTCCTTTAGTCTTTACAATAACACTAATAGATATCGTTCCCAATATATAGATAGAAATAAGTCTCCGAGAGGTTAAATGTTTGCCTAAAATCACAGAGTTCTGTGAGGAGCTGAGTTGAGACTTGAAGACACATTTCTTGAGTGAAAACCTGAATCTTTCTACAGGAGCCTTTTTAATTACCCCAAATATGTAGGGGATATTCTGTTTTTTTCTGCCATGGCTGGTTTTTAAACCAGGTATGTCATTTTATTCCTTTATTGTATGCACTGCATAGTCTTCCTGCTTTGGAAGTACACCCCACACCCTCTTCTCTGGTTTTCCAGATTTGTTTTGCCTTTACTGCTTTTCCCTGTGTTTGACGGCTCACCCCATGATGTGCTGCATTGTGGCATTAGTTTTTGCCTGTGGGCTTCAAGTATTCCCACTTTAGGTTTTCATCCTTCACCAGTTGGGGGAAAGCAATATACATTGTGAACCTATGTACTACCTAGTAAAAATGTGTAACGTCTATGTCGTGGTTGACTGTATGCTAGGAGTGTTTTTCATAAGAGCCTGCCTCTCAGGGGTGGTGCCTGAGTAACAGCCCACATTTTTCACAAAGTGGATGTGACAGCTGTGGCTAAGCTTCGGGCTTTGTTATGTATATGCTAGACTGTTAGACGTCTTGTAAATCTCTTCTCCCCACACTGCCCAGCGCAGCACCTTGCATATACTAATTGCTCAAAAATCTTTGTTGAATGCATGATTAATGAAAGTTATTGCTGTCATTATACTCTGGACTTTTTTCCTGACTATGACATTTAACATTGAAATGTATACGTATACACACATGCATTATAAGCCTTTATATATATACACACACACACACACAAATATAAACTATCTGTATTTATTCTCAATATATTTCAAATACACATAATTGTTAAGACAGTACACAGATAAATTGTATGAAGTCTGATACATGAACTTAAGGTTTTATTCAACCTGAGTACTTTATATTTTAGACAGATTAGCTGGGGAAATGGTAGTACAGTAGCTCAGCATAACCCGACATACAGATTAACCAAACAGATATAATCAGGGATCGAAAGAAAAATTATGGTTTTATAAAGTTTACAATTTGGGCATTTCCAGGTTAGAAAACTGTATATTTCTTTTTTTGATATATACTTGAAAATAGAGAAAATAGCTAAGCCATGAGCAATAATTTCTAAATTGATGAAGACTTACTGCCATGGCATTCTATTCTGTTCCTGTGGTTGAGAAGCATAAATAGAGTGATATAATTCCGTGCTTTCTTTCTCTTGTTTCTTTTTTAAAATTTATTTTATTGAAGTACAGTTGATTTACAGTGTTGTATTAATTTCTACTGTACAGCAAAGTGATTCAGTTAAACATAAATATTCTTTTTCATATTCTTTCCCATATGGTTTATCAGAGAATATTGAATATAGTTTCCTGTGTTATACAGTAGGACCTTGTTGTTTACCCTTTCCGTACATAATAGTTTGCACCTACTAAACCCAAACTCCCAATCCATCCCTCCCCACCCCCCCTCCCCCCCTTGGCAACCACAAGTCTGTTCTCTGCGTATGTGAGTTTGTCTCTCTCTTGTTTCTGGGCCACTGTTAGATTATGTCTAGTCATATCCACTCACAGGACATGGGATGGTCTTTTCCTCTCATTATAGAGGGTGGAATTATGCAATAGTATTTCAATATTCATTCCAGAAATTCCTCAAATTCTTTAATTTCTGATGTGATTTCAATAAGTGCAGAATTTGCCTAGCCTTACAAATAAAGGAGACAGGACAGAGTTTGGGAGAAAATGGCCAGGAGCATCATCTCCACTTATACAAATCCATGAACCAGTGTGTCAGTCAGCTTTACACTGTGTGACAGGGCAATGCTTGCCCAGATGTTGTTAGTCCTAGATCAAAATGGAAATATTTTGTTTGCATGCAGATATAATATCCCTTGCAGTTCATTTGTGATTCATCAGAATTCCTTCTTTGAGATATATCCCTGTCCTTCACAAGATGACAGTGGTCTTATGTGTTGGGACCCCTCAGCGCACATCTTACCTGTGTGTCATCACTGCCCCTTTGTGACACCCTGCCTGGTACTGGCTTTTCACTTATGATTGTTATGGCTTGTCTTTCTCACTAAACTCTAAAGTCTTGTAGGAAATGAATTATTACTTACAAACCTCAGTAGATTTCAGATAAATATTTGTGAATGAATGAGATAATTTCATCCTATATGAAAATAATTCTGAAATGGAAGACAGCATGCAAAAACTCCATAAATACTATGCTTCTTCCATGTGCACGTTCTCAAACAAACCAAAACATCATACTACCCAAACAAAAAAGGTTTCTGTGCATTTAAAAAGGAGTACAATACAGTCCAAGAATGTATCAACCATGACAGTCTGAGTAGGTGTGATCTCATTATGCAGAACAAACGGTCCATCTTCATCTTGTGTATGGAGTGCCTAGCTCAGTACCCAGCACACAGCAGGCATCAAAGAAAGACCTTTGTGAATGAATGAATGAATGAATGAATGAAATGCCTCACATCTGAAAAATCAGAAGAGATGTTTCATGTTAATACTACTGCTCAGGGGTCCTGTTTAGTGTGTTTTTGGGGAAATAGTGCCAGTGTAAACATGGGAAGCATTCTGAGGTGACCTGCTATAGTGGAGAAGCTACAGGAATGTATTTAGGCAAGGGACCGCACAGGAAAGCTCTAATGAGATCTGTAGTTTTAGTCTATGGAACATCATCAAAAATCACCCACAACTTACCATGTAGGAATTTCTCATAATTTGAGAGGCATTCTTTTAGGGGAAAATCATATCTTCATGCTTGCTTTCGTATTTATTATGAAGTCCATGAACATTTATTCAGCATCCCTTGGGGGCAGAGCTGATAGCCTGTTGATAAACATCCAGTGTTTACCTAACACTCTAAGACTATGGAAAGAAGGGGAACTTTGTAAATATAAGGTCTCTCCTGATTATTTTTGCGATAATTACAAATAACCTCTTGCATTTGCATATGACTTAGAGTTTTAAAAGCATCTTCCCAAACATATTCTATCGTCTTTATACCATCTACCTTGTTGGGCAGGACAAGTGCTGTTTTCCTGGTTCTCTCCATGAGAAAACAGAGGTGCAGTAGAATCTAAGTAACGCCACTCCCCGGGAAAAGAATGGAGACTAGAGTCCAGGCCTTGTAAACATGCCATTCTTCCATCCAGACCAGTTGGACTTCTAAAATAGAACTCCGAAAGCGGCTTCAGGAGTTTACCTTTTGCTAAATAATGTTCGAAGGAGAGGTGACCTTGATGGCATTGAGGGCTCTAACACTTGTGTGAGCACGGGCCAAATCTCCTCTGCCGGATCCAGGTCCAATCTGCGCTGTGCCCGTCAGTGGCTGGAAGCGGAAGGGCCCACCCTGAGTCATGACTGCATTTTGAGCTGCTGCCAGACTGCTAGAGTTAATGTTGGTGACTGAGCCGGAGGAATCCAACAAGCAGCTCTGTAGCCTCTGACACTCAGTTTAATGCAAACTGAGCAGGCTCCACAGTCGTTCAGGAAGTCGCTGCATCCTTGGTACAGAAGAGGACACTATTTCACAGCCTTTTATCTGGTTCACTTTTCTTCTCCCTACTGTTAGTGCACGCTGCCCTCTAAGTCAAGTTTCTCTGCAGATAGGAGATGGAGACACCTAAGAAAAAACAACCCTTTCCTCCTTCTTTCTCCCATTTGGCTCATTCTTAGACGTACCTCCTCTCCAAGGAAGACGAGGCTCGATGTGGCCGTGCAAGAGACAGGTCAGAGGGAGCTATCTGCTTCCCCCACCCCTCCCACAAGATGCGCTTAGCAGCTCATCCCCCCCGACCCCCTGCCCACTCCCCTCCCCCGCATGTTGATTATAATTGCACCTGGAGTCGGGTTCCATATAAATGTCATTCAAATTAGCTTAGCTCTTCTCTCCAAGAATTCTTGTAAGAACCCAGGAAGAAGAGCTGCTCAAACTGCCAGCCCATGAAGCCAGACATGCCAAGGAGTCTAAATAAATCAAGGCACATCTCGTTTGGGATAAAGCTTAATATACTGAGCTTGTGGCAAGCCACAATGTTTGGAATGTATTCCACATGCCTGAAATTTGGTTACAATAGGTTTCGTTTAACATGGTTCTCAAGAGTGGCCTAGACAGTCTTCATTTTAATGTTTTTGGATTTAGGAGATATTTCCGTGGGTGTTCCCGAAGCTCTACCTCACTTTGAGGTGATACTAATTGAATTGCAAAATCCAGAGTTTTCTGAAATTGGGCATCACATAATGGGAAAGGATTGAAACCATGTTTATTATTTTGCTTAAGGCTGAATTTGCACAAGAGCAGCTCAGCTTTAGAAGATGTTTTCCTAGAAGAACATTCCATCATCAAAAGCTGAACTGTTTACAGGATCAGCTTAACCAGGACATTTTCCTCATGTTCATAAATTCATAGCTGGGGTGTGAATTTGGAATTGAAACCTAGTCAGCCTTCATCACCTCTGTTACATGTTTTTTTTTTTTTTTTTTTTGCAGTACGCAGGCCTCTCACTGTTGTGGCCTCTCCCGTTGTGGAGCACAGGCTCCAGATGCGCAGGCTCAGCAGCCATGGCTCACGGGCCCAGCCGCTCCGCGGCATGTGGGATCTTCCCGGACCGGGGCACAAACCCATGTCTCCTGCATCGGCAGGCGGACTCTCAACCACTGTGCCACCAGGGAAGCCCACCTCTGTTACATCTTAATAGTTCACTATTTTCTATTATAAAGGGGTTTTAAAGGTAGCATATGTCTACAAGACTGTGTTTTTGTTTTTACACTATAATAGAAAATATGAAATAGTTTTGGTACCAATCTTTTTGGTTTAAAAGGGAATAAAACTATTTAATTTTTATACACTTATAAATATTTGTACCCACACTCTATATGAGATCTTAACATCAATTTGTGTTCACTTTGGATCAAAAAATACACACTACAGACACTGCTGAAGATCCTTGTGTACTGAGCTACCTATCCCCTCTCTCCTTGAGAAAGTACTATCCTGAATTTGGAAATTATCATTACCATGAGTGTATTACATGTTACTACATATTTATGAATTCAAAAGCAGTATATAATATGCATTTGCCAATTTTTAAACGCCACGTGACTATAAAACAATATGCATTGTTTTGTGACTTTTTCCTCTAACGTTACATTCTTTATTTATATTAATATATGTAGCTGTATCTCATTTATTGTAAACATTGTATAGTATTCTGTTGTATTTACATAACCCTAATAATCTATGCATTCTTTTCTAGATGGACCTTTAAATAGTTTCTAAGTGTTTACTCTTACAAACAATGTTATGGGATACTTTTTTGGGGAGTTGAAACAGAAAAGAGGAATTTGAGTGCATGGTGTTTGCTGTATCAGAGCAAATGACAGCCAGCACCTCAGCATTTATCTTGTAATACAAGTATTAATAACAGCACGTTAAAGTGTCAGAGTGTGTCCATCAATAAAAGCATTTTATGACACTAAATATCTAAAATATATCACTAAAAATTAATAGCTACGAATTATAAAATTAGAACCTATCTCTGTTGTTGCTGTTGGCTTTGCTGATTCCTGGGTGTTGTTACCTCAGCCAGATGCCCTTGGAATAGCCTCTTCTGACATGCTGTAAGGGCTTCCGTACCTGCCTGCTGTGTCCACCTTGCCCACTGATGGACTGTCTCCATCCCAGCAGAGAGATGTGTCTTCTTCAGGTGGCACTTCTGATCCCCGCTCAGCCTTTTTTGGGGGGTGAATGTGGGCTTGGAATGGGGAGGTTGGGATGGGGAAGAGAAAGGGAGCTGTTATGAGGCAAGGGGTCTCCAGGAATGGTAAAGTGACTGGAGGGTTTGTGAAGCTGTCAGAGAGGAGAAAGAGGAAGGACAGGGGCAGGAGGGGATTCCAGAGAAATCTAGGAGGGATGAACTAAGCTGTGGAATATTTACACAAAATACACCAAAAAAGTATTCCAGTATTTTACAAATGGCACCAGGGGCTTCCCTGGTGGCGCAGTGGTTGAGAGTCCGCCTGCCGATGCAGGGGACACGGGTTCGTGCCCCGGTCCGGGAAGATCCCACATGCCGCGGAGCGGCTGGGCCCGTGAGCCATGGCCGCTGAGCCTGCGCATCCGGAGCCTGTGCTCCGCAACGGGAGAGGCCACGGCAGTGAGAGGCCCGTGTACCGCAAAAAAAAAAAAAAAAAAAAAAAAAAATGGCACCAGTAGCTAGAATAATGGAAAATTGAAAAATAGTTCTGCAACCATTAATGGTATAAACACATTTTCAACTTTATTAGATATTGCAATATTTCTTTCCAAATATGCTGTACCAATTTACATTTCCACCAGAAGCATGAGACTGACCCATTTTACCACCCTCTAGCCAACATTTGACCTTATCTGATTTGTAGTATTTGACAGTCTGATGGGTTTGATACAGTGTTTCATTGTTGATTAAAGTTGCTGTTCCCTGATTATTAGGAAAGTAATTGTGTGCCTGGCCAGCGTGCTTTTTTATAATTTTTACAATTTTTGAAATGAATTTTATTACAGAGATGATATGGTTTTATAGCATCACATTTAAAATGTAAGAAAGCAAAAGAAGAAAATTAAAGTCAACTTCTTTTGTGACAGCGACTATCCACTTGTGAGGATACAAAAATCTTTCCTCAGAGGCATTTATTTATTTATTTATTTTTAACTTCTTTTTATTGAAATATAGTTGATTTACAAGTTGTGCTAGTTTCAGGTGTACGGTGAAGTGATTCAGTAGATATATATTGAACATATATATATGTATTTAGTAAAGAAGGTCTTTAAAGAGATACAAAACAGAAAGATTCACTGATACAGCTACTGAATATTTTAATATTGCTGTATGGATACAGACATATTGTTAAAAAGTTGAAAGGAGAAATGAGAAAAAAAATAAGTGCATAATCCACACTTAAAGATACTCATGATTTTTATTATTTAAAGACAGCTTTATTGAGGTATACTTAACATGCATATTTAACGTGTTCAATCTGATGATGTGACGTATGTGTACGCCAGTGTAGCCATCACCACAATCATCTGTCAACTTATCCATCACCCCCAAAATTTGCTCCTGCCTCTCAATTATTTTTCCTATCTCCCTTCCACTTCCCCCACCTTCATTTTCCTGCAAGCACATATCTCCTTTCTATTTATTTTCACTTTCCTCCATGCTGTGAGCATCTATCAGTGGGTCGTTCCTTTGTGTTGCTGTATCGTATTGGTTGGTGTTTGACCATTCACTTCTTGACAGACGTTTGTGTTGTTTCCAGTTATTGAATTGATTGACCTTTTTAGAGAAAAAAAATATATATCCATAAACTTTCTCATAAGCAAAACATTAAACATGAAATAATACCTGTTATTAGTCAGAGCCTGGGACAGTATCTGGCATGTATAGGTGTTCAGTAATTATGTGGTGCGAGAACTAGATATCTGTTGGCAAATCTAAAAGCTAATGAGGAAAACAAAGCAGGCAAGCCTAAGTAGAAGATCATGGGACAGTTGAAGAACTGAAATCAGTGGTATTTTTCCTTTACCCTGAGGTCAGGAGGTCCTGCACTGCTTACCTGGAAATCTTTTCTTCAAAGCAACACATCAACTCACTTTCACTGAAAACAACCTCAATTCTTTTTTCCTCTTTTGTTCCATCCTTCCTCCAACCAGTGAGTTCAAATCCTGAGTGATCTCTGAAATTTCCCTCTCTTCACGTCTAATTAGGTTCCAGGTTCTGGTAATCCAGCGTCTTGCGTGACGGTCATTGCATTGCCCCTATGATGCTCAAGTTTAGTCTCTTCTCACCTCCTGCCTCAGCAGGTCAATAGTCTCTCATCTTGGGCCCCCCTCCAGTTTTCCCCTCTCTAATTCAGCCTCGACGTGGTCATCGCATATTTTTCTAAAAGGTAGTTTTGACCACACCGCACTGTTGCTACCAGCTCTCCACTTGCTCTTCCCTGCCAGCAGACTACAACTCACGTCCTCATCACGGAGGTGAAGGAGTTCTGTGTGCTCTTCATCACCTGCTCCCTAATCTCTAGGATGCAGAAATATTTTACTACTCGCAGGTATCGCAACACACTAGGCCATTTCCTTTCTCCGGGCCTTTGAATAAACCTGTTTTCCCATCTTCTGAACTCCCTCACCAACACCAACCCGTGTCCCCCTGATACCAGGGGAATCACTCAGAACTCAGTCTTGAAGTCTTCTTTTATCTCTGCACACAGATGCACGTGCAGTTACAAAACCCCAGCAAAGTTAATCACTTCTCATCTCTGCTGCCAATGTCCACAGCGCTGCCCTTGTTCTGTGCTGTTGTTCCAGCTGCCTTGCTAGACTGTGACCACAGTCACAGAGTGTGGGGACCATGCCTTTTTTTTCTTTTGAGTCTACTAACAGGTAGAATGGTAGTTACTTAGCAGGTGTTCAGTAAATATGTTGGGTGTTCAGTAAATATGTTGGGTGCTCAGTAAATATGTTGGATACTCGAGAAATATTAATAACTCCAATTGCGATGCTCAGTACATATGAATAAATGAATGTTTGACTTAGATGTCTGATCATCAAGTTGTAATTTTCCAACCAAAATATGCTTAATGCCTTTCACTTGTTTTCAATCCTGTCATCGCCAACTTAGTCAAAATCCATTTAACTTCCTGCCTGAATTGTTGCATCGGCGTCCAAACCTGCCTGTGTCAATAACTTCTCCCTCTTTTCTAAGCCATATTAATGCAGATTAGCCAGACTAAGCCCCTACAATGACTGCTTTAATTACAGTACCCCGCCCTGGTCAGATTGCACTGCTTGGCTTTTAAAAGCTCTAGCTATGCTAGTAATCAAACTTTTTTCTCTTCTCCAACACACATTCTCCATTTTAGCTGGCCTGTTCTTCCCACTTCCCCATGCCAAGGTGTGTTCATTCCAGCTGTGTTCCAGGGCTCAAGTTTATCCTCTCACCAGAATACCCTCTCTTCTCGCCTCCATGTATCTGAATTCTGCTAATAATTTATGTCTTGTTAAAGTTACACCTGTGTGACTGAGCCACCTCTCCCATGGACACCTTTGGTGTTTCTGATCTATAGCACTCATAATCTAACTGCATTGTAGCCAGTCTTATAAATAGGTGAAATAACCCACTGCAACATTTCAAAGTGAATGATGGTTATAATATAAGGGGATGTACATTCTTCTCCTACCCCACTCTAGAAAGTAAGCTCCACAAAAGCACAGACTTGTTTTTTTTTCATAAAGGAAAACTGAGGGCCCCTGGGCATCCAAATAGTTGTCAAATAATAAATAAAGGTACAAAATTGTCTACTATATGGTGGGGATAATAAACAATAGTCCTTTCTTCAGAAGAACAACCTGGAAGGAAATATGAACAAATTTGAGTGATCGCTGAATTTTAAAGAATGTGATACAGCTTCCGAAAAGTAGCGATTTCTGTACCTGACAGTGTCACTTAGTCAATCATGTGTTTTCTGGAATTCTTGTATATTACTATAAGATGAAAGATCAAGATCATTCTAGGTCTAGATAGATAGAGCATAAAAAATGATATGAGAATATTCTAGCTCAGAGTAAATTGATGCAGTTTCTTGGATTCAGAGTAGAATGATGATACTTATATTTTTCCTAAATTATGCAATTGTTAAAAGAAGAAAATCATAACGCACTCTTTTAAAGCTCTTAACCCAGAATCTTAAGTGTAGTACATATTTGTTAAATATTTGAACTTAAGCCACTAGAGAACTTTTTTTCCCCCCGAGGGGTAGTGGGGAGGGAAGGGAATTTAAGAAGGGAAGTCACGTGGTTATAGTTTTATTTGAGAAAAATAATTCTGATGATTGTCTGGAGGATGATTTGGAGAGAAGCTAGAAACACCAGGAAACTATTTGTTCCTTCGTCAAGGTATGGTCAGAGCCCCTCCTACTTGATATACACTTAAGAATGAGTGAACTGCTAAGATTCTGTGTGATATGTAGAGCCTGTAGCAAAGATTAGGTGAAGAATTATGAAGACCTAATTTAAGTACTAAATAGATTCCTAATTTGGAATCTATTTAGGCAGAAGCACTGAGAATATTTGAGGAACCTGCTAAAGACTGAAGGCTTGAGGATATCGCCTAGGATTCTGATTTGAGTGACCAATTTAATAGTATAGTTAGAGATAAGAGCACGAATAGGTGTGAAAGCGATGATGATGAGTTTAGCTGTGGGCAGAGAATGTTAAAAGAGTCTGTGAGAGATCCTGGTGGAGATGACAAGTAGAGCATTGTAGATAAGATCCAGTACTTAGAAGAGATTTGAGGGCTGAGGAGGGAGGGATTTTGAATTGATTAACAAACAATAGTTGTTAAAGACATAAATATGTGTGGAAATTCCCCAGAAGGGTGTTTCCCTGAGTGACATGAGATGAGGGCTGAGGCTGCAAGATTACGGGCATCAAAAGGTTAAGAGGACAAGAATGACCCACGAAGAAGTCTGAAAATTGATGGCCAGATGTGACGTCAAGAAACCAGGAAAGAGTAGTTGTATCAGTTAAGATGGTTTCAAGTGCAGGTAATAGAGAAGCTGACTCATGGAGCTTTAAACAATAAGGTAATTTATTGGTTCACATAACTGGAATTCCGGAGGTAGAAAGGCCTCTGAGTGGTTGATCCAGGAGCTCAATAACTTCATGGAGAAATCACTTTCCTTTGTCTCCTTTTGTTCTGCCCTCCACAGTTTTGGATGTGCCCTAAGGCTATTTCTCCACTGGGGATAAAATGACTGGGGGTAGAAATCAACACTCCACGCTCCCTCGTTCACATCCAGCTGAAGATTCAGTTTGGATCTGGAAGCTCTCTGAGAAGTATGAAGAGGAACTTACCCACAAGTCTCCAGCAAAGTATTCCTTGGGTCTCTTTGGCACAAATATGGTTACCTTAGGATTCCTGAAACAATCATTAACTGGAAAGATGAATTAGGCTGCCATCTCCTGGAAATGAGGGTAGACTTAGCTTTCTCTAAGACGCTGAGCTTTTTTGGTGGGAAATAAATACCTAAACAAAAATTAAGATTCTTTTAGGTAAAAGGGAATGAATTAAAAATGGCAAACCCATAGCCAGGCAACAGGACCACTACAAAATTATTAGATAAGCCTAAGAGGAAGAAATTTTGAGGAGAAGTCATTAACAATACGAAATGCCAAAGAGGGGCCAAACTAGGAGTTAAAGAAAAAGCCCATTATATTAGGAATTGGGAGGAGGTGAATCTAGGTAGACTCTGGAAACTGATTGAAGTGGAAAGAAGATTGCTGTGAGGTGAGAAAGAAAATACGAAGCATTGACTCTAATTTGAAAATTCTGGATTTTGAAAGGAAGAACAATGTTTATATAGCAACTAGAGGGGGGAAATAGAAAGAGGAGTGCTTTTTTGCAACCACCTATTCCTGTGTCAAAGTCTAGTCCATGGCTGCTGATTAGGTTCTGTTGAAGCTCTTCCAGTGACCAGTTGTATGAACTTAGTCAACTTGTCAAGCCCTCTTGAGTTTCCAATCACTTTAAAGGCAGAAAAACAAAGCTGTGGGGTTTTTTTTGTTTGTTTTGTTTTTGTTTTTAATCTCACAGAGTTGTTAAATTTCATAAATATTTTAAAGAAGAAAATAATATTATTTTTAATTTTAGGTGTCTGTGTATATGTGTGTTTAGGAGAGATTTTAAATGTTATACTCTACTGAGGCTTCAAAAAATATTTGGGGACTGAAAATAGAACAGTTTTACTTTCAACCTCATTGCTTGGTGCTATGGTCTAAATATTTGTATCTCCTCAAAATTCATATGTTGAAATCCTAACCCCTCAAAATGATAGTATCAGGAAATAATCTTTGAGAGGTGCTTAGATCATGAGGGTGGAGCCCTCATGGATGGGATTAGTGCCCTTATAAAAGAGGCTCCAGAGAGTTCCTTTGCCACTTCCACCATGTGAGGACACAGTGGGAAAGCAGAAAACATGAATCAGGAACAGGGCCTTCACCGGGGAACTCAACCCTGCTGCACCTTGATCTTGGGCTTCCTAGCATCCAGACTGTGAGCAATACATTTCTGTAGTTTATAAGCTACCCAGCCTGTGGTATTTTGTTATAGCAGCCTGAACATACTAAGATACTTGATCTTAAGCTAAATTGGATTTTGCAAAGAATATAAGAAAATGTTTAATTTCAGGTAAAACTATGTTTTTACTAAAAATATAGAAAACGTAGTACCTGATTACATGCTAGGCACTCATTAAATAATTATTAATTTACTCTATTCTTCAAATTTAAAGACGAAAAAATACTAGAGATTCTGTCAATCACATTGTACAATTCTTTATATTTGAACTGTATTTTTTTAATCAGAGAGTTGATTTTAAGAAACAATAAAACTATGCCACAGAAAACTAGTGATATTGAGGTGTGTGATCAAGCCTAGGTAACTAGGACTAACTAGGTTAGTCAGTTGAAATTACTGGAAAATCTATTCATACATTGAACACTTATATGCCAGGCACAGTCCTAGGCACTATAGATACAGCCATGAATAAAAACTCCCCTCCTGTCATGAGCATACATTCTAGAGGGAGAGACAATTAACTAATAAGTTAATATATACTATGTCAGGGGAGATAATTGCCTTGAAGAAGAATAAAGCAGTATAAATGGTACAATTATAACATAAATTAGATAGTGGGTAATTATTGGGTGAGGTTGTTGCTGTTTTATAAGGAGGGCAGAGAAAGGCTCTCTGAATAGGGGGGGTCTGAGCAGAGGAACAGGACAAGGAGGATGGCTGAGGGAATGGTGCTCCAGGGAAAGGAAACGTCAAGTGCCAAGAGCCTGTTCTAGGAGCCTGTTGGGTATGTTTGAAGATGGGCAGGTCAGGGTTGGGGAGATGGTGTGCCATGGGCTGGAGGAGCTCCATGGGTGAGGGAATCACTTGGGAGCCAAGGTCAGGGAAATGGTGCATCGGTGTATCACATAAGGAAGTGACCTGAGAGGCCAGGTGAGCAACTGGGGAATTTCTCTAGGAGCGATGGGAAAGCGTTAGAAGGTTTTGAGCAGAAGATGAACTTGGTTTGAGTTGGTTATTGCAAAGCTCCACTCTAACTACCATGGGGAGAAAAGGCTGTCCTAGGGCAAGCATGAAATTGAGAGATAAAAACAAATGCAGCTTTCTTTTTTCCTTTTAAATACAGAATAAAAATGAAGCCATCCACCTAGGAGGTTTGCCCAAGTAATAGCACAGATAGATCTACTCTAAGAAATAGATAGTATTGGTTTGTAATTAGTAGCGCAGTAACTATTCATAGAGAAATAATCCAGCAGACACTAGTCAACCTCACTTATGTATTTGGTGAACCTTGCTCTGTAGCAGTTAGAATAAGAAGCACACCCTCCCCCTTTAGCCCCAACAAACTACAACAGATTATTGAGTTTAGGGTCCTAAAGAGTAATGCCATTATGCCATTTTATTGTAAAGAAAAAATTACATTGTAGTTATTTTTGTCAAGCTTTTAGGAACTGTTCAGTGCTTTAAATTCAGAACAGTGTGTGTTCCCCTTAAATGTTCATGGTTGGAACACATCTAACTCTATGCAATATTTAAACACCTTTTTGGCAGTGAAACTCATGGGACAGTGATCTCAAAGCTTCTCTCATCCTACATTTTATAGGCTACACATCAACTGATTTCAGAATTTAGGAGCAGCCATCTGTATTTTCTAGGCAGAATTTACAGAATAATTTTGCTTTGGAAAATGAGAAAAGTAAAGATTGCATGTGAGCCTAACAAAATACCATTCAATTTGCCTGATAATTTTTGCCAAGATTTTTGTCTTGAGGGCCGACCATAGAGCATTATTCCACACCCCCAGCTTTTGCAAACCACCCATCTTTTCCTAAGGGACCTTAACAGATGAAGCATTGAATTCTCTGCAGTCAGTGTTACCTCCCACCTGGGAAAAAGACAGCCCTGTAATTGAATCCCAGCATATGCATTGTCATCCCTCCTGCCTGTCCCTCTGGTGCTACAGCAAATTAAAAGATCTCTAAGCTCAGCCTGCCTTCCAGCTGCCAGCCCCTGGTAGACATGAGGGAGCCAGAAGGGACCAGGTGGAGCAGTTTTGAGTTGCATTAAACACACAGCACAAGGAGGTTGGCCGTAACTTCCCAATGAATATTTATACCAGCCCCATTTCTCATCTTGCTCTTTGGCATGGATCGGAGTGCTGAGCTCCTGCTGATTTCAAGGGCCCTGCATTGTGTTTGGACCTGCTCCGTGAAGTATTACGTCAGATGAGCAGTGGGCCCCAAGTTCCTATCACTAAGATGGCTGTTTGACTTTTTTTTTTTAGTGGAGACTATCATGTTATGGGGTCATAAGGGTGGGGCAGTGGGGGAGTTCCCTGATGTCTCCTGGCATTGCTGGCTGTTCTGTGAATTACACACAGGAAGCAACCATTGCTTCCTGTGGAGTGGAACTTTAATTGCTTGTATTAAGAGTGGCACAACACTCTGGTTGGTATATTGGTATATTACTGCATTTTCTTCATTGTTTTCTTAGAGGTTTTTTTTGTTTGTTTGGTAAAAGGTCAGGCACTTATCACAGGGCTCCCTCCTCACATTTCACATTCTGATCCCCCGTGGCAGGTGCTAACTTCCTTGCCTTCAAAGTGAATGGGTTGAGTAACCTCATAAAGATACAGAATGTCTTGGCATAGAAAGGGAGAGAGTACAGAATGCCTGTCTGTGGAGGACGCACAGTGTTATTTCGAGAGCCGTGTAAACCTGAGAAGATATTAGGAAAACCATCTACACACACACCCATTAACTTTTCCTAAGTAGTAGATCATAGACTTAGATTCCTGTTCCTCCTTCCCCATCCATATTGTTATCTAATAAAGCACATGCCATATGTGTATTTTAGGATCAGATTTCTAAAGAGAAATCATTTTTTCATTGTTTCATTGTGTGACACAATAAACTTTAGATCAGTGATAAAAAATGAACTTATTTACAAAACAGAAACAGACAGAAAACAAACTTAAGGGTACCAAAGGGGAAAGGTGGTGGGGAGGATAAATTAGGAATTTGGGAGTAGCATATATACACTACTATATATAAAATAGATATTTTATATATTTTATGTATAAAATAGATAAATAGTAAGGATCCACTACTGTAGAGCATAGGAAACTACACTCAATATTTTGTAATAACCTGAAAAAGAATATATATATATATATATCTGAATCACGTCACTGTACACACATATATAGGTGTATATATACATATATATGTATATCTCAATCACTTCGCTGTACGCCTGAAACTAACACCACATTGTAAATCAACTATACTTCAATAAAAATTTTCAAAATTAAAATGTTCGAAATCCATCTCAAAAAAATAAAATTACCTTCTTCGATAACTAAATATAAATAATTAGAAAGAGGACTGTGATCATGAGAATCCAGCGTAAGTTCTCTAAGCAAAAGCCATGCCGGAATAGCCTGACAGCAATACCAGAAAAGAGGAACAAAGGCCTGCATTATACTTAGCACATATGGCATTCAACAACGTGTGTCTCAAAGGCTCTTGATATATTTATGAGGAAAATACAGAAAAATAGAGACTGAAAGATAGTACTGCTATTAGCTCAATAACTATCTCCCAGTGATATAGATCTAAAGATATAACTCTAGTGCCTTCTTCAAGACCTGTCCTTGACATTGGCCTGTTCAACATGTTTATTGTGATTTGGCAATGAGCGCATGCTAGGAAAGTTTATGGGTGTCATGGCACAGGGAAAGAATACTTGGAACAGCAGAATCAGAATCTGACAGGACAAGATAAAACAGTGGACTCAATCCAACAAGATAGCATTTAAGAGGAACATATGAAAAGCTGTTCACTTAGGTTCCAAATGCCAACGGCATGTGTTGTGGCTGAGAGAAAACAGGGCTGTAAAGCATTACATGGGACAAATCATAGGGGTTTGGTTGGCTGGGTTTCAGTGTATGTTCATACTGTAAAGTGTCTGATAGCAAAGCTAGTGTACTCTTCAGACTATACTGATGGGTCCAGAGTGATCCTTTTAATATTCCTACCATGTTTTGCACCTTTAAGGCTCTGAGTTGGGACATTCCTCTTTGAGGTTTGAAGGGAAGTTATGGGAAAGAAAGTTTAGACTTACCCCATGTCAATGGGTTAAATTTCTTCCAGGACCAAAGTTGCATGGAAACCATGTATGGAAGACTTTCTGAGTAATAAGTGAGTGGAAAATGAAATGGGCTTCCTCTTAAGAAAACAATTTTCTTGATACTACAGGTTTTCAAACAGACAAATCAGACATTTATTGACAGCATTGTAGAAGTGACTTTGGTAATAGCTAACATTCATAAAGATACACTGTGTGCCAAATTCTGTGTAATTTGCATGCGTGCTCTTATTTCATTCACTCAGTAACCCTCCAGTGGGTATCATTAACTCCATTTTTGAGCCTAAAGTCCATTGACTGGTAAGTGATAGAGATGGAGTTTAAAACCCAGGTTTCAGCCTATAGTACAGGCCCTTAACATAGTACTCCCAGCCTTGCGCATAAAATGGTATTTTTGCATTCGAGGACATTGAATGTCCCTCAAGACTCCGAAATTCCCTCATTTTCATAGGGAGCTATCTTTATTGTGTACATTATGCTAATGCTTTGCTCTTTTCAATTCAACATTCTAGCATTGAAAAACCCTCATTCAATCATCCAGTAAAATGTTTGATCCTTACTGGTAGAGTTTTTTCCTTAGAAAAAGAGTCTATATATTTCTTGGTATAATTAATGGTATTAGATGTTTTTATTGTGGCCGTATGGCTTTATTCTTCTGCTTACTGGAGGGAAATAATTTCCTGCTTCATTAACCATGGTTTGTAACTGATCTAACAGAAACTTGAGTCCTGTACTATTCAAATAACGGTTGGAGAATTCATTGGGCTTTTTTTCCTTTGTTTTCAAAGTAAAGGGGGGGGGCTTTGAAAACCTAAATTTAGAGAAGTGCTTTAGAGATACACTTTTTAAAAATTTACTCACATTTTTTGGGTGGGGAGACCATGTTTTATCTAAATAATCTGTTAAGAGTCGTAGTGAAGAAAGGGCCAGAGCTGTAGGACTCGTCTAGATCTGTAAGGAAGCCCTGGAAAGGAAGGACTGTAAAAGTGTCCAGAGAACAGTGTGTCCATGGCTTTATTTGCTGTTACTCCAGGGCCTGAGGTCACTCTGGCAGACGGGTCACTTGCACTGCAAGCATTCAGGCTGGCCTCAGGGACAGGCATGAGGTCACTGACAAATTGCAAGAATAGCTCCCATTATTCATGGCCCACTTCCCTGATCCTTGTTGATAGGGGTTTTCTTCCTCCAACATTTCCTTTTCTCTGCAGCAGAGCCCAGTTCTGATGATGTCTGCTGAAATGGGCTAGTGAGGGCCTCCTTCTGGGACTCTCTGGCCACCTGATCAGTGACATAGACACCGTGCAGCAGAGAGCATCCACATCTCCCAGCCTAACTGAGCCAGGGGAGAAACTGGCTCAGGACTGCAGCTGGGACAAGGGTTTCTTGGCTCCTAATCTGAAATGTGTTGGTTTAAGGTGGACGGATGTGCTTTTTCCAGAGAGTGGGAATTGGCACCCAGTAGTGACATGCCTATGACTTTCATCCAATCTAAGTTGACCAAATGGCTTTATTATATTTTTTCTTGCACAGTGGTTTTCTGTATCCATGCAGGGCATCTTCCTCCCCACCCTCTTGCACGCTCATGGGTGCACACACACACACACACACACACACACACACACCTCACTCATTTGGGAGTTCTAACATTGCACATGCAGATATGAAACCTTCCATACACATTGACATCACAGTGCTAATCCCCGTCTCCCTCCACCCATCCCTTTGCTCTCCTACTAGCCTCCAAGCTCTCAGAAGATACTTTCTGGATTCCTAGAAATGTCCCTGAACTTCCTGGATGCTCAAGCAGTGTTTGTTGAACCAGAGTACTCTTGACTCCGAGTTATTCAAATCACTTCATCAGCATTTTTCCTATTCCTATCTTATTATTCATCCTTAGCACTCACTAAGTACCCCACACAATTCTAAGTGTAGAGGAAAAAAGCAATGAATAGAAAATAATCCCTACCCTAATGCAACCTATACTCTCATTATTTAAGTAAAAGCTGATTTTGTTATTCCAATTTTTCAGCTAAGGAGGATGAAAAGGCTTATATTACATAAAAAAGGAAGTTATGAGTAAAGCAAATACCTGAACTCTTGCCCTTAAATGCATTCTGACGGTCCAAATGAAAATTGGCTAGTTAGGCAGACTCTGAGAGCTTGGGACACAGAGCCCTGCATACACACTGTCCACTTTATGCAAAGAGAAAAGCTGGCATGGGAGTGAATGCCTTTGAAAGTCTAGGATGTTTTTGCATTTCTTGGGTCATGAAGAATTGGTGGAATCTCAGCCTGTAAATAGTCTATGACTCATTACCAGGCTCTGTGCAGAAGGAATCATGGTTTCTGAGTTACAGGAGACTAAATGCACAAGTATAAAGCATGCTCTTCCTTGGGTTTGAAGAGGATATTTAAGTCTGCTAGAAATAAATTCCACCTGTGCTGCAGAAGAATGCAGACAAGAAGCAAGAAAACAGCTGCATGTGACCTGCAAGTCTTCTTTTCTTTTTTTTTTAAAGAGTTTTTGTGTTTATGGATAAGTTTGTTTTTTATTTTGTCCAGAAAGATGCTAGTATTCACATGGCCTTATGTCATGGGTTGAAAATGACATCTTGGAAGATAAAAAGGGGCACCTTTATACATATATATACATTCTTTTAAAAATTCTTTTCCAGTGAGGTTTATCACAGGATATTGAATATAATTCTCTGTGCTATTTAGAAAGGGGTCTCCTTTAAATATGGTAATGTAGATTTGTCAGAGTAGAAGCTTATATTGAGTTGAGTAGTTTTTGAAAACCATTCAAAATGTTTTATTGCAAGAATATGCATTCCTAATTGTGGTTTCACAGTGTGAAAAAACTAAAGCCACTTTTAAAAATGGGAAACATATAATGTGACAGAAAGAACCTGGGCTCCGGCATCAAATAGACTTGAGTTCAAGTCTTGGTGCTGCTACTTTCAACCTATGAGGTCTTGGGCATGCTGTATATCCTCTCTGAGTCTCAATTTCTTTATCTATAAAATATGGAAAATAATATGCACATCAGTGTGTTAATGTAAAGATTAACAGAGAGGATATATTTGAAGTACCAAGCGTAGGCTGTGTCTTACAATATGTACTCAGTAAAAACTGGTAGCTGTTAAACATTTTCTGCTGTTGAACTCTAAGGTAAACTTTATATTTTATATGTTACATATTGTATGAACTAGACTTAAAAAGAATCTGAAGTTTAACATACAAAAGGAAGTACAGGAATATCCTTACTGTATAGTTTATAGTTTATAGCAATAATGTATGGTTTATAGCAATAATGCATGCCTATTCTCTAAAGGCTCTATTAATTGTAAGAAATATCAACCCATTAAAATAAATTCAAGCAAAGGAGACTTACTGTACAGAGCCAGATAATTGCATTTTGGCTTCCTGGAAACTGGAATGTAAGATACAAAGGCTATCTTTCTTTTGTTTTCCAGGAGTGACATATTCCTGCTCCTCTCTGTAGTGTGGGCTCCATCCTTTCATTCCTGACTGATTTTCCTTCTTCACGTTGCATGTGGCTCAGATTGGCTGTGTTTCAGTAATACTACCAACTAGATGCTTCCCCTAGAACCCCTTCTTTGAATTCATCAAAACCCAGCTAACAATTTCTGAGAAAATTTTCTAGACTCTTTAAGTTCACAGTATTAATAGTAACAACACTCCCTGCCCCACTCCTTGGAAAACGCGCCTCTATAATCTCCCATCGACCCACCTTGGGTTTAGTAATCCTGTGGCGCAGGCACCCTGCGCGCCAACAACCACTGCTAACGTCAATCCTCCAACTGATTTTTTTCATGACTCCCCAGATCAACAACCCTCGATGCCTCCTCATTGCCTATGGGTCAAGAATAAACTCCCTGGCGGTCCAGTGGTTAAGACTCTGCGCTTTCACTGCAGGGGGCGCTGGTTTGATCCCTGGTCGGGAAACTAAGATCCCACATGCCGCATGGCACGGTCAAAAAAACCCAGAAAAACAAAAAAAGAGGGATAAACTCCTCAAGTTTGACAGCACATTCCCCTGGCACCCTAAAATGAACTTAGTGTGATGAAACCTCTCTGGCCAAAGGTTTCTGTCTTGCTTTGGCCTCTGCTCCTGAATGCTCCCCTCTGAGGGCCCCATCCACCTCCTAACTCTTACGGAGCCTCTTACCTTCTACGCAGCATTTATCCCAACCACTTATCGAATTCTATACAACTCCTTCAGGCATAACCCAGTAGTGGACACGTGGTAAAGCTGGAAAAACCTATTCATATGTCTCCCAAGCCCCGCACGCCTCTGGTCAGAGGGAGGGAACGCAGCTCTCAATGACCTTCTCCAGGATGTGGCCCCAGGCTCTGTCTGGATACTTAATGTACTGTAGTTTTCTATGCACAGGATCTGCTTTCTCATTTAGATCATAAATTTCTTTGAGGGTAGGACCATGGTTTCTCCATTTAGCAAGCCTAACACCTGTGACAGTACTTTGCATGTAATAAGCAATTCTTCATTTATTAGTTCAATTAAACTAAAAATATTTCTGTTGGGTGGGTTCGGTAGGAGAAGATAAAATCATGAGCATTCGTTGTTTACCGTAATTAAGCCTGTTATCAGGAGTGTGCTACCGATAATACTTTTGGGGGTTCCTACTATTCTCCTCTTCTCTGTGTCTTTTTTATCCGATTGCTATAAAGATCTCTCTTTATCTTATTTTAAGAATTTGACTGTAATGTGCTGTATGTATGAATGTATGTACGAATGTATGTATGAATGTAATGTGCTGTAATGTGTAAGGTTTGGTTTTCTTTTTCTTTTTCTCATTTATTATGTTTCAGGGCTTTATGGGTTGCTGTTTATTATCAAATTTGGCCATTATTTATTCTGAAATTATTCTGTCTCTTTCCCTTTCTTGCTTTCTAATAATATTCCACAGGTTACTTTTACTTTATTCAATATTTTCCCCAATATTTTGTCTGTTTGCTTCAGTTTGAATAACTTCTACTGGCCCAGTTTCAGATTTACTGAATTTTTTTTTTTTTTTTGCAGTGCCTTGAAGTCCATCCAAAGACTATTTTTTTATTTAATATATTATAATATTCATTCTAGAACTTTCATTTGGCTCTATTTTGCAGTTTTCATTTTTTTCTATATGCGATATTTAGATGTAATACATACACGTTATATTCATAATTACACATACATATAAAATATATATGGCACATATGTATATATGCCATATATGTATATATCTATATACGTGGCATATTTATATGTTTATACCTTGTGTACATATCTTTTCCTATAAATTATTTCACATATACACCATAGTTTTTTAAATCCTTGTCTGCTAATTTCAAATCCTGAGTCATCTACAGGTCTGCTTCTATTTACTGTGTTTTCTCTCTACTATGGGTCCTATATTCCTGCTTCTTATTATGACTCAAGATGTCATTCTGAACATTATGTAAAAAATAATTTATAGTATTCTGAAAATCATGTATTTATAGTTTTCTGAAGATTGTGTACAGAAACTCAGTAGAGACTGAAGCATGGTATTTGTTTTGTTTTATTTCCCAAAGTGTCTAAGTCGTTTGTTCTGGCTGGCTGTGAAAACAAGGGTCTGAGCATTCAGATTCCTTTTGGAGTTGAGTTGAGCTGGAGCGGGACTGTGAATAACCCAACTTCCAACCTCCTGAACAGCCACTGTTTTGGTAGTTCATGTTTGAACTAGAAAGGCATTGACTGATGTTTCAGATATTTTTGATTCATGTTTTTATTTATTATTGGCAAGGCCCTTGTACCTGTAACTTTGGTAAATTCACCCATTAGTTCTCATAGGGTTTTTCTTAATGGATTTCTCAGAATATTTTACATAAACAATTATGTTACCTGTGAATTAACAGGGTTTTTTTTATACAGCAGGTCCTTATTAGTTAACTATTTTATTGAATTAACAATTTTTCTTTCTAAGCTTTACCCCTTTTACTTATTCATTTTTGTTTTCTCCCACTGACTAAGAGTGCCAATAAAATGTCATATTGAAGTGGGAAAAAGAGATACTCTTGCCTTAGTTCTGATCTTTCTTTAATGAGAAATCATTCAATATTTCATCATGACATAAGATGTAGATTTTTCAAGAATGGTCTTTATCATATGGGAGGCAAATGCTTCTTTTCCTAGTTTTCTGAGAGTTGTATCATGAATGGATAATGAATATTGTCAAATGCATTTTACACCCATTGAAAGTATATTCTGTTAATATATTGAATTACATTTATTGATTTTTAAGTGTTAACTCAACTTGAATTCTTGGAATAAAACACACCTGGTCATCATATATTACCCTTTTCATTGCTGGATTTTATTTGATAATAGTTTTTGAAATATTGTTTCATCTATGTTCATGAGAAATATAAATCCATAATTTTTTTTTTCTTGGAATTGCCTTTGGCAGACTTTGGATCAGGGTAATTCTGGTCTCTTACAGTGGAGTGAAAAGTGTTACCTCCTATTTTTTTCTAAAAGAATTTATGAAAGATGGCTGTTATTTTTCCTTAAATGTTTGCTAGCATTCACTAATGTGACCATATGGCCATGGAGTTTTTTTAAATGTTTAATTATGAATTCAATTTCTTTAATTGGTATAGGACAGTTTTTAAAAATTGTTATAAGTTTTTATAGTTTGTGTCTTTCAAGAAAGTCTGATTTTATCTAAATTATTGAATTATTTGGCATAATATTGTTCATAATATTCTCTTATCATCCTTTTTAATATCTTCAGTATCTCTAATGATCATCTTCTGGATTTGTAAATTGTCTCTGTTGTTCGTAGATTTTCTATTTCAGTGATTTCTGCTTTTTATTGTTTCCTGTCTTTTACTTACTTTGGATTCAGTTGCCTTTCTGTCACTGGTTTCTTAAGGTAGAAACTTAGATCACAGATTCTAAACCCTTCTTTTCTTATGTAACCGTTTAAAGATGTAAATTTCTCACTAACCACTGCTTTATTTGCATAGGACCAATTTTGATTTGGTTTTTCCTAAGATTTTATTTTTCAGGGTAGTTTAACACTTACAGCAAAGTTGAACAGTAGGTACAGAGATTTTCCATCTACCCCCTGCCCTGCACACGCGTAACCTCCCCTATTATCAGCATCACTCACCGCAATGCTGCATTTGTTACCAAGGATGAACCTACACTGAAAGTACATAGTTTACCTCAGTGTTAATTCTTGGTGCTCTACATTCTGTGAGTTTGCATGATGTATAATGACATACATCTTTCATTACAATATCATACAGAGTATTTTCACTGTCCTAAAAATTCTCTGTGCTCTGCCTATTCATCCCCACCCCAATCCCACCCCTGGCAACTATTCTTTGTGCTGTTGTTGTCACATATACTTTTATCCTATATCATAAATTACACAGTTCACTGTCTTTCATGAATTAAGAGAAAAATAAGATAATCTTTTGTATTTACCTACAAATTTACCTTTCTGTCACTCTTCATTCCTTCCTGTAGATCTGAGTTTTTGTATGGTTATTACAAATAACAAACAAATGAGGAAGCTTAGCTATCATGGAAGCTTTACTTATTTATTAACTTTTAATGGACCGTCACGTTCACCTGATTAACCAAAAAGTCTTAGCTGTGGGTTTCAATTCCTATTATTGTGAGATCACCTGCATGCTCAGTAGAGTGATATACAGAGTTTATTAAGAAAGCATTGCTGAAATTTCAACTTTTTCTCTGTTGCTTCCTGCTCCAACAGGTCTATGGAAATGCAGGACCTAGCGAGTCCTCATCCTCTTGTTGGAGGTGGCGATACTCCTGGTAGCTCCAAACTGGAGAAAGCTAATCTCAGCAGCACATCGGTCACCACAAATGGGACAGGAGGTAAGTGTACAACCCTGAAGACACCCAGAATCACATTTCAAACTTCGTTGTGGCTTTACATGTTAGGAATCTGCTAGTAAATAAATATTATATCTCATAAGCAATAACATCACAGCATCATACTCAAGTAATATATAGTTAATGGATTATTTATTGTTCTGTTGATTTTCTTGAAATTTTTGCTCCTCCTCTATAGCTGGAAGCATTCAGAAAGAATAGATAGCCCCGAGCAACATTTTGAAGGCCTTTAGCAAGGCTTCCTTTTTGTATTTGCCCTTGTACATATTTTTCAAAATGTAAAAAATGTGGCCCAAGGATTTACTCTCTGATCTTACTCAACAACAACAAAAATAGAAAATGGAAAAGAAATTCTATTAGTTTTTGGTTTTATTTTGAATTTTAAGAGAAAGCCTACTCCAAAATTTTTCTTAAAAATGGTTTTTCTTAAAAATGGTTTTGGGAATGGAAAAATGTCCATATCTGCTGCATTTTCTTTTCAAAGAGAGAAATACCTAACATGTATTTAAAATAGGAATTGAATTTTTTCTAGATACCTTTTCATATGATTAACTCATAATTATGCCACAACATATGGCAACAATAATAACTATTTCAAATATTTCACCCTATTGTTTTTATAAAATGCATTCAACCTGTCAGAAAATACGATCTGATTTTTGCATCAGAATATGTATACGTAGAATGCCTATACATATATATATACATATATACACATATATAAGCTGCATTTTCAATTACTCACAATTATTTTGAAGTTTTGTAGATTTAGTTGTTTTTGTCGAGTGAAAAATTACTTGAAAATTGCTTTAATTTGTAAGCTATTCATATTATTAGATATCAGCATTTGCCACATCATATTTTCTTTTAAATTTTCAGTAAATATTTATTAAATCGATACACCTCTTTCCACTTATTTTAGAGTAACTGTGAAATCTAAAATTTTCTTTATAAAGTTGTGTGGATTGCAACTTGCCTGTATTTAATAATGTTTTACATAAAACCCTTTGTAAATTAACATTTTCCTTGTTTATAGTGTTTGTCTCTAAACATGCATCTATAATTTTGGCTAATTAATTATAGGATTGCAAATTTATAAGATTGTTTAGTGATAACTTGTGGAGTAAGAACATTTATATTTAAACCTTAACTTGGGTGCAAATAATAAGATTTAAAAAAAAAAAAAAACATGCACTCTGAAATCAGACTTTGAAGGTCACTAATCACCATGTATGTATATTTAACTGAACTAAAACATACCTGATAAACTAAAATGTAAAAGTCATACCATGCAGTTATAATTTTGACAAAAGGGTCAGAAACCAGTACAAGCACTGAAGACTATTCTTGTACACTGAGCAGGCATTCAGACAATGAACCCTTATGCTGTTCCTGTTCTCAGGGGACAACATGACTGTTTTAAACACTGCAGACTGGTTGCTGAGTTGCAACACCCCCTCCTCCGCAACAAGTATGAGAGATGATGGTACACTGCATGTGTTTGGGTGTGTGGATTTGCCCTTCTGGTTTGCTTTCTGTTGCTATTTCTGTTTGCACTCTCTTTTCTGTGTTCAGTACTTGTTATAAAAAAAAAAAAAAGGAGACATGAACACACCTTTTAGTTGTTTATTGATAACAGTTGGCTATGTTTTTCTTATCAACTAGTATTCTAATCTTTGGTCAGTAGTATTCTTTTCTTAGTGTTTTCATAATTTTGCACAAACGGGTGCATCTGCTATTTTTCTATCAGTTTATTAAGTGATAATTCAACACAACTGTCACGTCAATGAGCAGTTGAAGCAGATTGCGCCTCTGTACAAACTCAATCTCCAAAGCCTACAGGCTTTCATAAATTAAATTAAATTCATAACATGGCAAAATGATATTTCCTATTTTACAGACTTTAATAAATATTCCAATTAAAATACCTAAAGTAATATTAACATTTAAAAATCCATCATTTAAAAAATTACCAGTGATGAAAGCTATACATTTAAAATTATAAATTAATATTAAATCTCTTAAAATGTTTTGAACTATATGTATTAACTACATTCCTATATTTATATATATATATAATATAAATAAACTTTTTCCCAAACCAAAAGTTAATATGCTATCAAAATTTAAAAATTAAAACAAAACCACATAAAACTTCTGTAGAACCACCCAATTCTAGCATTAAAAAGAAGAGCTCACGACCTGTTAGAAATGTGCATTACAAGCAAGCAGTTAGAATAGGCACAGTTTGCCTGGACCTTGCTGTATGTAGATTAAATTAGAATATATGACCAGTGGATGAAAAGTACTCCATTATGCCCGTTATTTAAATTTTTATCGTTTTAGTTTCTTTTTTTTTAACGCCACACTTAAAATATACTTTTCATACTTAAAAAATATGTTGCCAGAATTTAGTTGCTCTTACTTCTCACTCAAGGGTCTTTTTTTGCAAAAAACCAGACAGGAAATGTTTTAGGCTTTGTAGGCTATGCTGTCTCTCTCTGTCTCATCTATGCAGCTCTGTCGCTGTAGCTCAGATGCAGCCATAGGCAATACATAAATGAATGAGAGTCGTCAGGTTCTAATAAAACTTGATTTATGGACCCTGAAATTTAAATTTCATATAATTATCACATGTCACAAAATATTCTAATTTTGATTTTTTTTTTAAACATTTAAGATGTAAAAAACATTCTTAGCTCACTGGCTCTTGTTCTATTCTGACATATTAATGTAACATAGGCAACTTTACAATAGTGAATATATACAATCAATATTTAGTAATTTACATCTAATATCCAACAGAAAAATTTTTTTAAGTGTAAAACATCAAGTTTTCCTTGTTCTTAGTATAAATGTTTAAGAGTTGTGTGACCGTGTGGGAGAAAAAAGGACTTCTGTGTCAGGAAGACCATGGATCTGAAACCTGGCACTACATTTACTAGCTGTGTCTTCTTGGACAAGTTACTTAACCTCTCTGAGCTTTAATTCTTTTCTACAAAAGAAGGATAATAATACTTTACTGGCAAAGCTTTTGTTTTAAATCATATAATGTATGTAAATTTGGGGCAATATAAACCAATATATTTTCCTTAATTAATAATTCAATAATAATTAGGCAACAGCTTTTTAAGGAAAATGGAAACATGCAGTCAGTGTGTTAAAAGACCCTCCAGTGTTTGGTCAGATAATAAACTTTTCTGCATTTAGAACATGTAAACTGGCCACAGTTTATTATTATTATAATAAAACAAAAGACAAAAGCAAAAGCTAATTTAGTGGCTTTTCAAGATCTTTCCATTAACTTAGATTTTCAAAAAGATAATTTTGATAGTTTTTACTGATACAAATGAGTCAATAGTATCACCTTAATATCCTACCCTACTACCTTGGTGCTGTTTAAATATATTACATTACTCCTTAAAAGTAATTTTTAAAGGGGTTCATCACCGTAATCCTAATTCTGTAATTACATCTGCAGATTTATATTAGAACCTAGATTTTCCTTTCAAATTTTTGTCACTTGTGAAATTGTTAAAATGAAGAACTGTCAATAAAAATATAATAAATATAATCATATCTTAGCATACAGATCAGTGGTCAACAAACTTTTTTTGTAAAAGGTCAGATAGTAAATATTTTCAGCTTTGCAGGCCATATGGTCTCTGTTGTAACTATTGAGCTGTGCTTTCATTGCACAAATGGAGCCATAGACAATAGTTAAACAAATGAGCTTGACCATATTCAAATAAAACTTGATCAATAAACACTGAAATTCGAATTTCGTAAAATTTTTATGTCACAAAATTTTATTCTTCTTTGATATTTTTCAACTATTTAAAAATGTAAGAGTCATTCTTAGCTCATGGGCTATACAAAAACAGACCGTGGGGTAGACTTGGCACTTGAGATGTAGTTTGCCAACCCAGATATAGATTCATGTATGCTACTTCATGTATATGTATATACATGCATGTAAATGCATGCCAATCATGTGAAAAGTTACTTCCATATATAAGTGAGATTCTAATTTCCCTAATGGTGTCAAGATACATGATTAACTCTACTTTATATACAAAATACTTAGATTTATTGGAAGTGCTTAGGATAGGGTCTAAATGTGAATTTTCACTTTCTAACTTAAAATGTATCAGGTTCCTATTATATGCCAGGTTCTGTGCTAGGAAATGGGAACCCAATGACCTATAGAACATGATACTAGCCATCAAGGGACCAAAAGTCTAGCAGAGGGAAACAGAAAAGAAAATAATGAGTGAATAATGTGTTCAAGGTGGGTGCACAGCAGAGGGAGGGAATATTTGATTCTACATGGAGATTAAGAAAATACTTCAAAGAGAAGATTTGGGGGAACCAAGATCAGACATTCTGATTTGGGGGAACCAAGATCAGACATTCTGATTGGGTTTATGGTGTTTTCTATATTTGAAATCTGTAGAGCATAGAAAAGAATCTCCCAGAGTTTTTAATATATAGATGATTGATTCACATGGGATGAATTTGTTTCTGAGTATTATGTGTCTGTGCAGTAGAACCAGCTACTACTGTGGCTCTACTCCTTTTAGATTTTCCTTCTGGAATGAAAGCCGTAAATTGGAAGCATCATCAAATTATTTTACAAAACTAAATACTTCATGGATATTTAGAAATGAAAGACATTTGGTGCTCATAGGTTTTTGAGTGAAAAAATTAATTTAGAAAAACATAAATCATAAAACTAGTAGGCAATACCTCTTTCCTCCCCTGCAGTGTTGTAAATTGTATCCTTCCTGATCTAACTCCTCCTGAAATTCTTTGTAGAACCTAAGTTGTCAGAGGTGGCTATGTGAGATTTTGTGGTTCAGGAAGGAGTATATTTGGAATTACATATATAGTCTTTTAAGTGGACACCAGTTTAAACACAGATCTCTGAAGATGAAATGTAAAATGTAAAGTACTTGGGTTACCTCTCTTTCAAGGGTTAATTAAGCCTAATATTGCAAAAAATGAACATGAGCATTATTAAGTTATGATAATAACATAGACTTCCTCTAAAAATAATTAATATATATTAATGTTGTACTTGAGTTCTAAAGATAATCTGAGGGCACAAGATTAAATTTGCTTTGAAAATACTTGTATGAGGGTATGCAAGAAGGTTGGGATGTAAAGAGAGAAAATCAGTGATTTAGTAGCCATAGCTGACAGTAATCTCATGCAATCTTGATTTAGTCCACAGAGATCAATTATTTTTGAAGGTTAAAAATAAAACCCAATCATGTCAATATAATAAAATGACTTTGACTTTTTTTTTACTATTTGGCTTTATGAAAAACATCTAAGTTGCAAGTGGATAACTAGTGTGGAGGGGGCCTGGCAGTATAATTATTTCTTGAAGTAATGGTTCTGTACAAAGTGCTGTATGTATGTAGATTTTCCATCCCACCTTTTGGGAAATGAACCTTGAATCACTTATTTCGAGCATGTAGAAGAATAAAACCACAAAACTCTCTAACCTAAGAATTAAAAAATGATTGCAGCTTTTGAAATCAAAATGTTTATGTTGTGAGTTTGAATTTTGCTCATAAAGATGATGCTTTTCTTCTATAGAAGGTTATTCTTTCCATTTGATAGCATGAACTGTAATGATATTGGTCACAGTCCTTAAAATAAATTAAAAGCCCTGTTTAACTTCTGTGTTAACTTAAGAAAAATAGAATACAGTAAAAAAAAAATACATTTGAACATGACAGTGAATGTACACTCATAAACTTTTGGAATGAGTATTTTTATAAGTTTTAGAAAACAGACGCATAAAACTAGGTTTGTTTCATTGATGAACATCTTTCCAATAGTGTCTTGCACATATTAAATGTGTGGAAACAAAAGCAAGACAAAAGAAAATGGAATACATTTCAAATATATTCAGACCTGTAGTGAAAACGACTTCCATTTTTCAAACTTTATAATTATCATAATGTTTACTTTATAGTCATTAGCTGTTTTCTAAATATTAAGACACTTCTTTGTATTTTAACATCTTTTTAATAAATCAGCTAATCATATAAAACATGCCCATTTCACTTCAAGTTTTCTGTTCCTGAAAAAGACTTATTATTACTTAATATTACTTTCTTTCTCTATAAAAATCAAATCAAAATAACTTTGCATCTTACTCAAGAGATGTTTGCTGATGCTGCCTTCCTGTGAACATAAATTATTTTCTGTGGCAGCATGATTAATTTTCCCCCTTTTCCCTATTATTCAACTCTTACCCACATATGAAAAATAAGTTTGGATTAATGTGTAATGTTTTCCCCCAAATGTTAGCATCCATTTAACTATTACTTTTAAATCCATGTGTTTTAGTCCACTGAACACATCTTGATGTGTATGCTTCTCTTTATATACTTTCTAGTGATGCCTCTTCTCAGCTAAATGAGCCTCCTTTGTCTTTGACTAAAAGCAGACCTTTAAAATTTTAATGAGAGATGATTCCAGGATAATGAACGCAACCACAAACTCTCTCTCTGGCTTTTCTTCGTTCTCCTTTCAAACTCTCTGGCTTTTCTTCCTTCTCCTTTTGACCACCTGAAACTTTCAAATTGAGGAGATTATAATCAACACCAATACTAAGTTTTTGAAATCAAACCTCAAAGTTGGGATCCAAAGTAACAAAACTAAACCTCATGTCTAGCTTGGTTAGTTTTTTAGATATTCTGCTTCCCCTCTCCCCACTTCACAAGTGAAATATATTTAACCATTAGTATTAATACATCTATTTTAAAAATATTGTTATAGATTTAGACATGTTTACATAGGAATTTCGCCATGATTAGAATTTGGAAGTCTCTTATCTTAGTTTTGCTGGAGGCTTTGGACGATTCCTTTTTGTCATATGTCAGAAGTCAGATGGGGACATTGCATCATAGAGAGTAGCTTTTACACCTTTCTAAACCCTACTCTGGATCATCTCTATACAGATGAAAGGAATTCTTGGTTAGTTAGTGCTGCCTGTGAGGCAGTGTGGTTTAGAGTTTGGATTCTTTCCAACCTTTACAGTTCGACTCTGAATCTTCCAGCAAATCTTCATGACATAGTTAAATCCCGGATGCTAAATTAACCCCAGAGCTCACTGAGGGAGGGTCCAGCCAATTCTCTTCATGTGGAAAGGGAACATAATCATTACTGCATGTTTCTCCATCATTAATTGCTTTTCTAACAGAGTAACGTCGCTGACTTGCTTGCTTGGTGGGTGCGCTCTGAGCCCACTATTCTTTTGGCCATATTTGTCCGTGGTGGGCGAGTCTTCAGCTTTCTTCTTCATAGTTTTCTGCTTGCTTCTGAGGTTTTGAACTGTGTCATTCCATTTATGACCAGGAAACATAAGAGGTGTTAAGCAGAAAATAATTTAGTTTATTCCCTTGCTGCTGTGATACATGGAGCTCTGGCCACAAAGGGAAAATATGGTGTGACAAAATGGGTAGAGGCTTGCCCCTGCCAAACTCGTTGCATCTAATAATGACAGTGAAGTATACCTCAGTGGCTACATCATTGCCAAGTGAGGATTTTGCCAAAATATACCACCTCAGAGGAGAAATAATATATGAAAGAGTTTTCAAAAGATACAATTAGTGTTGTAGAAACCATCTCGTATTCTATGCTTATGTCTATAATGTATTAAAAATTGTTATACCATTAGAATAAAAAGCCCAACACCTTATGGCTCTTTTGGCTTTTGTAGAGCAGAAATTTACTGAGTGCTTCATTTTTCAACCACCATATGAATACACCCCTGGTTTCTGTATTTGCATATGCCTTGTTGTATTCTTAAGCAATCTTTTTTTTTTTTAATGTCATCTTGGGAAGAATAAAATATCAGCAGTAAATCTCTTTGTTACGATTCGGATTACATGTGCTAAAGACTGACTGACGATTCCTTTCTTCTGCCTTTTGACTATAATACCAGAGTGTGCTTAGGTGATTTAAAAATGCAAATACACGTACTGCTGTTTCACTGTGTAAGGTTGACTGCCTTTATAAGCCAGATTCGAGAAAACCAGCTTAGGCAGAAGATTTTTAGATTAAATCCTCTATAAATGCATGTCCATTTAGAAGCTAAATTAACAAAACTCTCCTCATCGACTTCCCAAGTTTTCTCTTGCATGCCATGGTAGCTAGAAAAGCCACTAGTCGTACAGTCTGCATCTTTGATATAAAGTTAGAAATAAAACTCACATGTACTTATTCTTCTACGTAGTGTCTCTCCTTGCAGTCAAAACAGAGCCTTTGAACAGCAGTGAAACCACAACCACGACTGGAGATGGAGCGCTTGACACTTTTACTGGGTCAGGTAAAGCCTTAAGCTCGTGTGTTGTTCTGTACGCATTGGGGTCCACCTCATCCTCCTGGTGAATAAGCGAGAATTGGATTTTTATAAATTCAGCAATAAATTCACTTTTTGGAAAACTCATTGTCATAAAATTATGCTTTTTTTAGAAATGATGTTTAGAATAGTTTTGCTGAATCTGCAGTTGACAGCAAAGCAATCCCCTGACTTTCTTATTAGAAATAAGCAGAACTGACTTCTTTCATAATTATTTTATACAGTGCTTAATTTAATTATTAGGTTGTAATTGTTAACTTTGTTCCTTCAACTTACCCATTTAAATGACATAAAAACTGCCTTCTCTCCAACATTCGAGATGTAAAACTATCCATTTGATTCTTTCTAAATAACCTTGTTTCCTCTCTGGGTTTAAAAAAAAAAACCTTCCTGTGTAAGCAGCTGAGTGACAGGTATTAAAGGTTAATGGGCTGCAGGAGAGCACATGCTGGTCGCATTAGAACCCAGCCTCTGAGAGCACGACTTTCGCTTAAATGCTTCAAAGAGAACAATAGCGTGTCTTTAAACATCAATCCTCTTTAAATATAAATACCTGATAACTCCCAGGTGGGCAAAAGGACAGGCAATAAGTTGACTTAAAGATTTTTTTTCGTTACTATATTTCGTTTGGTTGATTATCTGGTGAAAGGACGTTTTTTTTTTAACCTGAGGAGGAATTTGTATAGCAGAAAGATGAACATTAAACCTAGAAAAGTATTTGTGATAATTAAATCTTGGTTCTGTTATTCTACTCTAATATATTTTATACTTATTCATGTTCTCATATACAAGGATTTTGTGTGGGTATGCTTCTCATGTAAAAAGAGCTGAGGTAAATCCTTGACTATAATGTCATTATAGCATATATTTGATTTTTATAGATACAGATGATCCCGTTTCATTGGTTCACACTGATTGGAAGCAGCTGCCATGTATTCACTTAAATATTAGTACTCCAAACAGAAAGATATAATAATTTATACACTTTGTATAGAGAAGCATGTGTCCTAATTCACATCCTTTCTAGCAAATCTCTTGCCTCTTAGCAGATAAAATAGGCACCAACTTACCCTAGCATTTATATTACTTACCATAACTGTTGTAAACTTTCTGCAAAGTAAATGCATATATGAACACAGTTTTTAAGGATAGGAATGAAATTAAGTGATTGCTGATATACTTAAATAGTACACTACAAGTCAATGAAAGATGAATGAAAAAATTATGGGATGTTAGCTCCAGAAGGAATTTCAGAGATCTGTGATGATCCGTTTTATAGGCAAGAATACGGAGGCACAGAGAAGTTAAAGGTGGTTAAGGCCGTACAGTCAAGGCCTCACAGGTGGTCACTGGTAAAAATGATTCTAGAATAATGTCCTGGTCAGTCCAACAATCTTTTCTTTAATACCCCACTGGAAAATATAAAGGTGGAAAAAGAAACAGGTGTGAACCGTCAAGCTGTCTGGAATCTACTCATATTATATTTACAAATAGTTTCCCAGTTTTCTTTTAAGAATTATCTAGGGCTATGCTGTCCAGAAAAGTAGCCACTGGCCATATGTGGCTATTTAAGTCTAAATTAAATACTATTTGGTAAAGCAAAAATTTTTTATCTAGTCACATTAATTACATTTTAAGTGTTTAATAGTTGTATGTGGGTTTTTTTAGTGGCCACCATAATGGACAACTCAGATATAGAACATTTCCAACGTCATGGACCAAGTTCAATTAGACAGAGTGCTTTAGGTCAGGGATTCTCAACAGCACCACTATTAAAAACTTGGCTAATTTTTTTTATTGTGGGAGAGCTGTCCTCTGCACTGTAAGGTGTTTAGCAGCATCCCTGGCATCTATCCCAAGTTAACAGTAGCTTTCCTCAGTTGTGACAACCAAAGATGTCTTCTAGCATTTTAAATGTTCCCTGGCAGGCAAAATTTCCACCCATCCCCCAACTTCATCTCCCACCTCTCATCCCATTGAGAGTCACTAATCTAAGGTGTTACAGTAATACCGGTAAAACCTTAAAACTGCTTGACACCACCCTATGAGAATCTGATAATATTCATTAAAAATGTGTTTTAATTAATTTTCAGGGCATTTTGAAGACAAGCACTTTTGCTCACTTTTGTATGCAGAAATGATGGAGTATAATGAGTTGAGTGCTTTGCATACATCTCTTGATTAATTAAATGACAATGGGGAATAAAAGGAAGGTCTCCTAAATTTGTACATGGGATTCCAGAAATCATACTGGAAAGATTAGGCTGCTCTGTGTAGGAACAGTCTTTACTTTGATCAGCATAATCTCAGCTCACTTTAATCCAATTTTGTTGTTGTTTTCAATTGTCTGCAGATTTATTAGTTAGAATAAAATATATACAGCTTCCTTAAGAAGCACAAACTTTCTAAGTTTTATGTAAACATAGTTTTTTGAGTCAAAGGTTTTGTTTTCTACCTAGAAAATGAACATATAGACATTAATATGAAATTTTAAAGGTTGAGCCTTTATACTGTTATGGGTACATTATTCTAATGGTATCTAGATTCATTCATTAGAGGGAAGAAGCATCCTATATATTCAGATTTGTGTTCATATATGTGAGGCTTTTTTTCTGAAATAATTTTGTTCTTTGGCTAATTCAATAAAAGCTGCATGTTTCTTTTTATTATTTGATATTTCTTTAGAAAAACCTTGTGTTTCACAGTCTTGAGAATAACTGATTAGTATAGTCTGAGTCTTGAGTGTACCACAATGAAGTTTTATAAATGAAACAAAAAATGTGGAATTGAGCCTTACTTAAGTATATTTCTGCTAAATAGAGTATAATTATTGTGAATCAATGAATCAGACTGAATTTCCTGTGCAGTACACTGTTGCTATTATGTAGCCCATAGTGTGAGAGAAAAGGCCTGTTCTCATTGAATTGATTTGAAAGTTTTAAACTTTCTTTATGTTTTTAATAAATAAGTAGAAAATTAATGGTTCAGTGGTCCATGTGTTTTCAAATATACATAGCAAATTCACTTAAACTTGGTTGCTGAAAATATTTAGAACGTAACACCTCTAATCATATTCAGTGATTGTCAAAATTGATTCATAATATTCTTGAAAATATACTCTCTGCATTATTGCTATGAAAAGTATAATATACTCTCCGTACTCAGAGCTTACAGTCTAAATAGCATTTTAAATACATTAAATTCTATGTGTTTATGAAGCAATAGATCACAAGGGTACTTAATAGCATTTGGATATAGAAATATATCATGTTTCATAAAATAGTTAGCAACCTAAGCCTATTTGTCACTTTTACAATTCTAAAAGTTTAGCTCCAGAATTATTATGAACAACTTAGAAAAGACATAGTACTTTGAAGTATAACTATGATTGATTAGACTAAACTAATTCCAGCACTGCATTGTATACTACTTTAATCTTTTTGAAAAGTGAATGAACAGCAGATGGCCTAATAAAGACACTCTGTGTGCTTGCCCAGTATGGATTGGCTCTGAAGGGACTGCCTTAACACTTTAGGGTCCATATATTTGCAGTACATCTGTCTTAGTCAAGGCAGATGGTTAAAGGAAAGAGAAACTTCCAAACTTTTGGATACATTCCAGTTTGGGACTGCATGTTTGGCTGAAATGTTAATAGGACCTGATTTTCACCTTTAAGTTCTCCTCAAAAGAGTACAATCTCTGAGAGTTCAAAATATATTTATAAATATGACTGCTGCTGCCTCTTGCAGTTAGGTTTTTTTTTTAATGTTGCATTATCACCCATGCTTTCTGTGTATATTCCAATTATTATTAGAATTATTTGGACCCTGCATTTTTAACGACTCATTGGATTGACCAAATGAAAGGAAAGAGAAAACGATATCATTTTACAACTTGAAAATGAAGCCTGAAGCATCATATTTTTCTTAATTTTTATGATATTTCTAATAGAATAAATACACAGGAAGAGCAATATATTTGGAATTTAAAACATAAAGTCTGCAAATGAAAAAATGTACCTTTATATCATGAAAGCTTAATTACCTATAGTCAAGGATATCTGTTCATAGCATATTAATACGTAAGAGCATGCTACGGATTTAAGAAAATGGAGGAATGATGAAGGGGAACGATTTGTGAAAAAAGTTCGTGTCATGCTCCTAGCACATACGTGAAACAGTTTAGTTAGAAGAAAATGTTTAGGCATCTGTTTCTGTCTAGAAAACGAATGAATTTTCTGTTTAGAAAATGAATGAATTTTTTGAAACATATCTCTAACATAGTCATTTCTTGAAATAAGTTTTGCACACTCCAGTGAAATATATTTATAAAGCAACCTTTTTTTGCACTGGTTTTTGTGTCTTACAGTAATAACAAGTAGTGGCTATAGCCCCAGATCAGCGCATCAATATTCCCCACAGCTGTATCCTTCCAAGTAAGTGGTCAGTAGTCTTTCAGATTTGTTAGAATGATTTTCCAGCATTATCTTGATTAATCATGTTTATACAAGATAACAACTTTAAATCAGGATATATTTATGTATATAAATGTTATAGATAGGCAGTTGAATTGACAGATACTTGGATAGATTCATTGGATAGATTAGACATTAGGTAAATACCCTTCACAGGTCTAGGAATACCCTCACTTATATCTAGACAATTGCTTTAATTCTGGATATTTATATACTTTGAGGAAAGCATCAAGCTCAAACCGGAATACACAGATTTTTTTAATGAAAATTCAAAAATGCTGACTAGTTTAAAGAAAATCTAAAACGATTACATTTTATTCAAACATCAACACTTCGTAATTTGTTCCATCATTACAATATTTTTATTGGATTTCAAGTTCTAATAAACATTTTTGAAAAATATACACTATTGCTTTTATGACTAATATAGTCAACTTTCTGAGCACAGTGGTAGAAATTTCAAGTTTAACTACATTGGGTGTATCTGACTTTGGTTGCCATCAGCCAGATGTGTCAAGATTTTGGATTCCTGATCATGTACATTTAAAAGTTATTTTCCACAGCAGCTAGAGTGTTATCCTTAAGTATAGGCTAGAGATTGGATATCCATTTTGGGAACATTCCGTAAGACGTGGCATGATGAAGGGAATGGCATTCCATTTCTTTTCGGGAAGCTGCCTACTTTTTAATTTTTTAAAATTTTATTTATTTTTTAAGATTTCTAGTTCTCTGTAGAGAATTTTTGGTAGGGCCTTTAATGACTTTTGTAGTCATTACATAACATTGGGTCATGCATGGTAACAGGAAATATGCTCATGAGTGTACTAATTAACTGGCCTGGGCTTTACTTTCCTCATCTACATATCAGTTGGAATACTATTTCGAATGTAAGCAATATAGACCTGGAAGAGACTTTAGGTGTGATATCTAAACCAAAGTTTTCTTTTCACAGGTGAGGTGTAGACTTAGCAAGTTTAAATTATTTGTCCAAGGTAACTAGACTGGTTTGTAGCAGAGCCTGGGCTCCTGACATTCAGACTCTTGTCCTTTTCCATATTGTTAAAATGATATTATGGATAAAGAAGAGGATTACTTCCGGGCTATTGTCAGGTTTCACTGAATCTAAGCTGTCTGAATTAATATGCAGTCTTTGTTGCCACAGTAATGCTATTTTTCTGATATTTAGGCCCTATCCACACATTCTTTCTACACCAGCAGCTCAAACAATGTCTGCCTATGCAGGCCAGACTCAGTATTCGGGGATGCAGCAGCCAGCCGTCTACACAGCGTACTCACAGACAGGACAGCCCTATAGCCTGCCCACTTACGGTATTTCACATCTTCTCTCTTCTTCTTTGGTTATAAGCACGTAATCCTGCTGGCTAGTAGTTGTATAGTCTAATATATTGATATGTTACAGCTCAGAGGTAAGATCACTTTACTAATGAAATGGGTTGCACATGCGTTTTCCAAACAGATCTGGGCGTGATGTTACCAGGCATCAAGACAGAGGGCGGACTCTCACAGACTCAGTCACCGTTACAGAGTGGGTGCCTCAGTTACAGCCCCGGGTTTTCTACCCCGCAGCCAGGCCAGACACCTTATTCTTACCAGATGCCAGGTAAGTACCACACAGGAAACATGTTATGTGAGAAAGAATTCTTTGAATGAGACTCCTTGGCTTCAGACTAGGAATATAAAGTCATGAGGACAGTTTTAAATCTTACCACTGCTCACACGACGTCATCAGAAAAGACAAATAACTAGGAAGAAACATGATGAAAAGAGTTCAGTATACATCAAGAAACATGACCCATATCAAAGTTAAATATTTAAGTTTAAGTTGCATAAAATTGGCAGGAAACTAAGTCCAAGCAAAGCAACCTCCAGGCCAGTCGCCACACCAGTCACATGTTTGGCATCTATTAAAGTGATTTCAAAGATTCATGACAAAACCCAGTATTTTCTTGTCGGGATTCCTTACATACGTAATGCTTTTTTGATTAAATTTAAAATTGAATTAGCACTTCTCTAAGTCCCATTTATTGTTGAATAATTGAAGATTTTTTTGTTCATTTCTAAAATCTCTCCCCTGTTAATACTATATTTCTTGAAGAGGAATATTTAGATAATTTGTACCTCCACCTTAAAAATTTTTTCTCCATATACGATCATTATTTAATTTTTCTTTTTGTTTTTATCTCCAATTAAAAATTATTTTTAAACATTGTGTAGTAGTTGCAGAAAATATTTTAGTGACATACTAAAAACATTAAAAGGTTATTTCCTATCTGTCATTTTTTCTATATGGTTAGTCGTAGTTTGGGGGCTATATTAACATTATTTGAACCAACTAATATTGCCATTTTAGTTGACTGACTAAAATGAAATAATTACTTAGACCTTTTTGACTGAAATGACAGGTCTTTTTTTTCCTTATAACATTGGTAGATACATCTGTGCATACATGCCTCAACCACAATAAGCCACTGTGGAAAATGCCATAGAGACATATCCATTTATTCCTCAGAATACTTTCATATCGGATATTCCAGGCCATGTCAGTTTGTGTCGATTACCTAATACTATTGCTATTCAAGACACATTGATAAAACAAGTAATCAGCTGCCTCAATAGTCTTTTATTTTATTCCTTAACAAGTACATTCCATGAGAACATTTTTTTTAATCTGTAAATTGATAGTTCACTTGTTTTTGCTCTAATTTTAAAAATAATTAAATAACTTTCAGACCTTGTCGTAAAATTTTAGAAGGTCGTCAAACCTTAGATGATTGCAGTATAAACAGTTCTGCCTTGGGTCTGAGCCCTAGCTCACAGCTTTTTTTGTTCTAAAGAAAGGACATAGAGGAACAGAAAGATGGGGAGCTGGAAGCATGAACTCTAAATGGATTCCATGTGTTTATTTCCTAAGCTAGCCCCAGCCAAATGTTTGAACTTGAGTAGTTTTTGTATGTATATGCAGTTGATATGAGCACTGGAAAGTCCCAGTAGTTTCCTGGAAGTAGTCTCAGTATGGATAATATCTTATTCTTTGAGTACTTCTGTACGTGTAGACATTGACCCTTGAAGGTTAGCCAAGTCCTTGGTAAGACTGTTCCCACAAGCTCCTGTTTACCTCTATAGACTTCTAAACAAAAGACTTTACCTGTTGTCACAAGACACAGCTAAGGACATTTTCCTTAGAAATCTCTCAATTTTCAATCTCACTGCCTCAACAACAAAATTTAATATATATTTCATTGAATTCTGCAAAGAGAAATATTTTTAATATTTTTCAAGAAATATTTTTTAAATGCAATTTGTTCTTTACCTCTAGGTTCTAGCTTTGCACCATCATCTACTATTTATGCAAATAATTCAGTTTCCAACTCAACGAATTTCAGTGGTTCACAACAGGTATAGTAGCTTTTTGTGTTTATGCTTTTATATATATTTCAGATTTTTGAAGAATAGTATCAGGTTAGTAAGGTTTATGTATTTCAAATTAAGTTGGCATTTCAAGGTAGTAAAAATGAGCTGTCTGGAATTCTTTGGATTTGTGTAATTCTGGATGTGTCAGTTTTCCTGATTGCTAAAGTTTTGCCCTTTAAACATTTAAGCCATGATTATTTTAGTCATTTGACAGGAAATTACAGAATCTATTGCATATTTTCCTATTATTTTAAGCTATACTAAACATAATTTTATTTTTTCTTGATAAAACAGTTATTATGAAAATTCATAGGTTGAACTATAATCCATAATCAGATTATGATGTAGACAATAAAACACTCTTGGTCCAAAACCAAATCATTTGTTCCTAAACAAAATGCCTCTCAAAGTACTATTGGCTTTTATTTTTTAGTTCTATGATTTTTTTTTGATAACTGTTAAATTCCTACTGCCCTGACAGCTGTAATTTTTTGCTTTTGTCACCCACTACACTTGCTCCTAGAATTCCTTAGTCCTCATAGTGAAGTTTGCTTAATATTTTTGTGTGTTTTGAAACCTGCGATTGTTTTTAGAATCGTGTTAGAATTATGTGTGGAACAAGCGTGGATGTGCCTGAATGAGTGAGTTAGCATGGAACGACATGAATTTGTGATCTATTCAGAAAGTTTTGTCCCTATTTCCTGCTCCTCAGTCATGTTCAGAGTAGCTGAGGTAGAAGGGTAGCTGATTTCATGGGTAAGCAACACACTAACATAATCGCTGGACTTCTGTACATTCTAAAATATGTTACTGCATAAGTGTTTGCTCTTTGGATTTACTGAAGGAATTATATTAATTGCCTTCTCCTTTCAATTTTTATTAAGGTAACAAGAGGCAAAGAGGAAAATTTGATGATTAAACAGTGGAATAATGATATTTTTGACAGCATTAAACTGTATAGTTTGGCATTAGTTTGAAAAATGGTTTCTTAGAACAGTAAACATCAAAGTCAGTATGCATATTTTATTATAAAAAATTGAGAATTTTTGATAATCCAGGTAGCTTAATTTCACTCGCTCATTTATTAATACACCAAACATTTATTGAGCACCTGTTAGCCATTAGATTTTTCAACTGTGCATTGGAGATTCGAAGTCGGTGTTCCCTGCTCTCTGGAAGGATACAATCCTCCTGAAGACACAGACATGAAAATAATATGGGCAGGGAGTGGAATATTTGGAATATAATAATAGAAATATACACTAGGCAGAGTAGTAGCATAAGGGGAAGACTGCTTTGTTCTTTGTTGGGAGGATTAAAAAAATGATTAATAAGGAGAAGAAAATTTATTGACAAACAGTTTTATATCACAAAATACATCCAGTACTAGCAGTATATTTAATTCAGTGGCCCCAATATAATATGTAATCTGTATTTTGGACCATGGTCTGAAGACTAATTGATTCTTTTAGCAAATACTCACTGAGTGCCTATTAGATATTAGGAACTGGTCTGTATCCTGGGGAGCTGAAGGTAGGAGCAGCGTGAATGGAACCTGTTTCTTGCTTTAGGGAGCTTTCTGTCTACTGAGAAAAGCAGACAATAAACCAGTAAACACCTGAGTAAATATAGAATTGGAAAGCATGAAGGGAGAGAACAGGGTCCTATTAAAAATATTATGAGAAGGCTAATTTTGAGTAAGGGGGATTTTGTGGAAGGCTTCTCCATGGAAATGACATTTAGGCCAAGTCTTCCAAAAGTTAGGTGAAGACTGAGGGCAAGGGTGTCCAGGCATAGAAAGCAGCATGTATCACATCCCTGAGGGGTGAAAATCGTGGGGTGTCAGTGAACTCAAAGAAGGCCGGAGTTTAGTTTGCACCTGAGGGGCAGGTGGGGAAACATCCATTTATGGAGGTAGGCTGCGGCCTGCTCATGTGGGGCCCTGTGGCTTATAATAAGGAACTTCAATTCTATTCCAAGCCCAAAGGGAAGCTATTAAAGAATGTTTTAGCAGGAGAATAGCATCATGTAATTTATTTTTGAAAAATATTACTCTGGCTTCAGAGACTTTGGAAAAAGCCAAAAATGGAAATGAGGAGAGCAGTTAGAAAACTGGTACATTGGCTACAGCAGGCAGTGAAGGTAGCTTGGACAAGGTGATAAGAGTGGAGATGAAGAGTAGGGGGAATCTTTGAGATATACTTGAGTGCAAAAAGACACTATAATCACTGGAAGCTGGTAGACTGGACCTTTCCAGTGAGTAACTTCATCTTCCTCTCCGGGCACTGGCAGCCCAGTGGAGAGCTTCCCACACAGATAGATGCTGGAGTCAGTCTCTCTGGCTTCCAGTTTGAGCCCTGAAACTTGCTGTCTGACTTTGGGCAAATCTCTTTAAACACTCTGTGCCTTTATCCCTTTACTTCAGTGTAAAATAGAGATAGTAATAATACTGCATAGGAGGTTGTGAGATTTCAATAAGTAAATCTACTAAAGGCCTTAGAGGAGTGCCTGACACAAAGTAAGCACTGTGTTAATATTTGTGATCCATGTTTTACTCTGAGAAAAATACGTTACTAGGAATTTTGTCCAAATACTGCCAAGAGTTTTCTGGTTTTTTTGTTTGTTTGTTTGTTTTGTTTTTGACTCTCAGGTAATAGTAGGGAACATCAGATCCTGAAATTAACAGACAAATAGAATTTTCATTTTCTGCCATACTGCTTAACCCTTTCTGATGATACATATATTTGCTTATACATATATTTACGAAGGCAGAGAATTTCCTCTTTTGGAAACCACATCAACCATGGATCTTTGTTTCCCTTAGAAACGTGCATTAGGGACTCTTCATCCTGACCAAGGATTTGTCATCACTGGTAACAGTTTGGGCTAAAACATGTCAGGTATATTAAACATCAACTATTGCAACAAATACTTATTCCTTATCTTAATATGTAAAAGGATTTTGAAGGATTATTTACATCATTTTAAGATTATTTAAAAAATTTTTAATAAAAAGCAGGTGAAAGGAATTGGCCCAATGGCTTTCTTTTCTCTCTAACAAATGATGCAAACTAAATATATGAAAGCCTCACAAAAGACTTTAGGTCAAGGCCTCAGGTGGCATGTAGCCTGTGAGAAACTGGGTAAGAATATCTTTTATTCATTTTCTTTTGTCTACTGTTTACCTCCTGCCAAGAAAACAAAATTATCAAGAGTAGCCTAAAAAGGGAACAAAAATCACAATAATGCAGCCCAAGGTCTGGATGGAAGTGGGGAGAGGGGTACACCTCCTCCTTGCTGGTGATATTAGAAGATGAGAATGAATGCTGTGAATACGAACACCTCCTTCTCTCCTCTTCAAGTGCATAAGACCTGAGGATGTACATCCTTGGAAATGTAATTCTGGGGGGAAAGTGACGCATATACAACCTTTAAACAGATTAAAATTTGTGTACTGGACCTGGTTTGCAAGACCCGCAAGGTATATCATTACCATGTGTGTGTAGGAGATGCCCGCAGAATGGTCTCTGCTTATTAGGATCACCTCAAAGCTGGGGACTCCAGAACCAGTGGAGCCAGATACTAATCTTTCCATTGCCATTGCGATTGCTTTTCTTTGGAGTATACTAGAGGGTAATCTGTCTTTCAAACACACACACATGTCAATTATTATTTCAGGATTATCCATCCTACGCAGCCTTTGGCCAAAACCAGTATGCACAGTATTACTCTGCATCAACATATGGAGCATATATGACATCAAATAACACAGCTGATGGCACGTCCTCCTCGACCTCAACCTACCAGTTGCAGGAATCTCTCACAGGACTGACTAGCCAACCAGGTACAGATCTTCATCCAGGTGAAATACTTTTTATATGTTTTGCTGTATCTAATAATATGGAGAAAATGGGCATTTTACAAACAAGGCTGAAAGCTTCCAGATAATTATGCTGATGTTTAATCTGTGCTAGTACCACTGATTTAGGTGAGGCTTTTCTGGCATTCCAGAAACCTTTCTTTTAGGTGTGGGATAGTTAGGAGATTTTAATATCAAATGACAGAATACATATGAATATGGAGATAAAAGGTAAGCGGATCTTTTACCAGACTAATTATTTCATGGAGATCTTGACAACATAGAAAAGTTGTAATATTATCTTCTTTGGGTAAAACTGATTTCCTTTATGCTTGAGAAACTGTATAACTTTTTCACCTTACGAGTCATCAGTAGCCCCAGCCAGTGAACATCTCCCACATTCCTAGGATTTTTCGGATCTTTGGTAGGTAGTTTAATATCTTTGTCTGATCAACACATATTTAAAATCCATGATAGTCTTCATTGCCAGAAGCTTGTCTGTATTCTTATTAGAATTGTATTTGCTGACATGTATTTAACACAGCTGAAGAGCTTAAAGTGAAAAGCAAGTTTAATAGAGATTCATTGTAACCCCAATCAAAATTCCAGCAGGATCTTTCGGAGAAATTATCAAGATGATTCTAAAATTACAAGGAAAGACAAAGGAACTAGAATAGCCAAATAATTTTGAATTTTATAAGAACAAAGTTTGAGGACTCACATTGCCTGATTTCAAAATTTATAAGATATAATAATCAAGAATGTTTGGTATTGGCAAAAATATTAGATACATAGAGCAATGGAATAGAATAAAGAGTCCAGAAATATATATATTTCTGGATATATTTTGTATATGTTGTATATAATATATACAACATATACAATGATACAACATATACTAAAAGTTTGGTTTTTGACAAAGGTGCAAAGGCAATTAGAGAGAATGAATAGTTTTTCAGAAAATGGTGCTGGAACACTGACATCCATATGCAAAACAAAACAAAACAAAACATAAAACAGAATCTTGACTTGTAACTCATACCATATACAAAACATGTTAAAACTGAAACTTCTAGAAGAAAACATGGAGAAACTCTTTGTGGCCTTGGGTTACATAAAAATTTAATAGATATCACGCTAAAAACACAATCCATAAAAGAAAAGAAAAGCTAAATTAGACTTCATAAAACAACTTCTGCTCCTCAAAAGACACCATCACAAGAGTAGAAAGACACGCCACAGATTAGGAAAAAATACTTGCAAAACACATATCTGATAAAGCACTTGTATCCAGAATATATAAAGAACTATCAAAACTCAATAAGAAAATCAAAGTTAAGAAATTTTTTGTTTTTGTAAATACCATTTAGTATGTTCAAGAATATTTTTCTGACTTCCAGTTATTTGCAAGATCCAAACTCATCTCTGCTTCTTTTTTGTCCTGCTTTGGAAGGGCAAGAAAATAGGGACACATGGTCACAATACTGTAAATTCTTTCTAACTGGACCAGTGGTTCCAAGAAGACAAAAAGCCCATTAAACAATTATTCATTGAGTGCCTGTTAGGTACCAGGCACTGCTGGTATTTCAGCAGTGAATATGCTCTCTGCATACATTTAACTTCATTTAGCTTCCATTTAACAAGCAAGACAAGATCGAGCAAATAATTAAAATAGTATGAATGTTGAGAAAAGGAAAATGCTAGATAACGTGGGGAATATTAACGAGAAAACTAATTTGAACATGAAGAAGTGACAATGAAACATACTTTTGCGATACGCGGGCCCCTCACTGTTGTGGCCTCTCCCGTTGCGGAGCACAGGCTCCGGACGCGCAGGCTCAGCGGCCATGGCTCACAGGCCCAGCCGCTCCGCGGCACGTGGGATCCTCCCGGACCGGGGCACGAACCCGCGTCCCCTGCATCGGCAGGCGGACTCTCAACCACTGCGCCACCAGGGAAGCCTGACAATGAAACATACTTTAAGCGACAGAGAAAATGCAATTATATTCATGAAATGGCAACATTCTTTCTTTTTGGTTCACTATTATATAACAACAAGGTCCTACTGTATAGCACAGGGAACTATATTCAATATCCTGTGATAAACCATAATGGAAGAGAATATTTAAAAAAAGAATCTCAAAATATTGTCTCTAATCTAACTATAGACCGAAGGGAAAATTGTTAATAGGTGTACTAGACTTTGATGCCCCTACTACCTGTTTCTTTCCCCTTATCTTCTTTTTAGACCTTCCCGCCTGTAAACACATAGCCCCTTTGAACCTCTAGTCCTCATTCCCTTTTTAGTCGTTCCACCTAACCTCCCCCTCTCTTAGCAGCCATATCTTATGTAGGGCCAGGATGAAGGGAAGGCAAGAGTTGCCTGGGGTGCAGAATGTAAGGGGGCGTTCATTCTCACAGCCCTTAAATTTTACACCCTTGGCACACTACCTGCCTTAACTTCCGCCCAGCCTAAATCCCATGTTCCAATTCTGTCCTGATCCTCTTTGAGTAAACACTTACATTTCATTAAGAATCTTATCTTAATTTAAAGAATGAGTGATTTCAGAATCCTTGCTTACAAGTGGTGGAAGCACTTTAGGTGGGGAGATGTTTGACGTTCTCGTCACACTGCGAAAGGTGTTTCTCACTGGTGAATGCACGGGGAAAACAAAGTAGAATGACTGTGTTCAGAAGCAAAACCACAGACTAAATATTTGATCATCGAGATATCAGAGACAGAGTGACAGGACTGGCAAAGTGTTTTGGAATTTACTAGAATTGAGCTACCAGGAATGAAAACCATTCAAATACCCCAAAATGGTTTATGCTGCGTAGAACTTTGGGTGGAAGATTGGTTTTAATCTAATTTCAGTATGACCACAAGAGTTTCTATGCACGAAAGACACAGATGGGTACTCTCTATTAGCTAAAGAATAATCAACTTTCAGAATAGCTATTTTATTTACATTAAAAATACCAAACGCAGACATGTAGATATTCTGAGCATGTGACTTTGAATGTAACACATTCATATGTGACATTCTCATATTCAGTATCAGAATGCTGCAATTTCTTCAGCTTTCCACTGGTTGCTAATACCAACGAATACGGTTTGACATAATTGTCAGATCTTACGAGACTTTCCATTGAATTTAAAGAAGAAATTATTTCTACTTGTACCCATATTATTCTCTCAACCAAAATCATAACAATACACGTGTCTAGATCTTTAAGGAACTCTGTGACCTCAGACCTTCAGTCAAGATAGTTTTAAGTTTGATTTTTGCCTTTGCAGGTCTGGCATGCATCCAAAAAGTAAACAAGTTCATAACTATGGGATTTTTCTTTATTATTGATGAAATTTGAGGTATTTTGTTTAAGGGTATAAAGAGTATTTTCCACTGACTGGCTCTGCGTTTGGACTTAAAGCAGAGACCTAACAGTTAAATCCACAGTTTGTCATAAATCATTCACTGTTGACTTCTCCCGTGTTTAAAATGGAAACATACTTTATGTTCTATAAGAGACAGCTGGTTGCTCTGATTTAGCGATAAACCTAATGAAATAAAGTTGGATCTAAATATCCAAAAGTTAGAAGGTGCAGTTATTCATTACGGTACTGATTAAAAGATAATTATTCAGTCATGTATAGTGTTAGCCCAGGAAAAAGCCTAGGGCAATGGGTAATGACTGATGTTATTTGGAAATTACAAATAGCATTCAGTCATTTATTTTACCTTATTAGGTAATTTGACAATGTATTTAAAGAAACATTACCATGCTGATTAAGAACAGATATTTTAGTTCATTATCTTTGAAAAGAGCTTTCTTTGCCTTTAACATAAAGGTTATCTTAGGTATATTATATTTTTGATTCACATTCCGAATGTTTGATGACTGATAGCACATTAAGCTTAGTGATATTTTTATAGCTCCTTTTTAAAATTTTAAACATCTTTAAAATTAAATATAACTAGCAATTTGTAACAACATTCTGTAGTCTGAGACCTTGGCAAACATTTCAGATACATTAGCTAATTAAACTTTACAAGTGTTGCAGAAAAGTAAAGGATATGGTAAGATCACTCTTTGAAAAGAAGCCAGTTTCTTAGGCAGAACTCAGTAGACTGTCTAGGCCTCGTGGCATTTCACATGAGGACAGGAAGGAAAGCAAAGTACTAATTCAGTTCATTGAAGGAACAAGAGGACTTAAACGGAAAGGACTGACCACATTTAACTTCTCTGCCAATTTGCATTTTCCCTACCTGCAGCATACTGTACCCTAGTGCAATTACCTGAGTGAAATTGACAGAGACACTGGAATTAACAGCTTTCTCCTTTTAAAAACAAATGTCAACAAATGTTTAATGACCAGTTGAGCTCAAGTTCCTGATTTTGCCCTTATCAGAAGAAAAGCTAGAACCTTCAAAAGATATGGAGGTCAGTTCATTTCCATCTGGGTGGTTGCTGTAGGAGCCCAAATACAGCACATGGCCTCTTAAGGACCTGCTCTTTTGCTCTGATGTTCTTCAGATGAATTCCTTGGCCCTCACTCTCACAGAAATTGTGTAAAGTCTGTGTAACTCTTTTGATTAGTAGAAACAGATATACATTTGACCTTTTTGTAACCTGGACAGACTGGTGCTATTTGGGAGAGGAAGTATTACCTAGTGGTTAAAGCGGGAGTTCTGGAACCATATCAACATTTCACATACAGGCTATTTCATCTTGGTTAGTTAATTGAGTCCCACATGTCTCCAGTTCTCCCATTATTAAAAGAGGCTAATAAAGGAAAAAAATTCACTGGGTAGAAGTGAAGTTTAAGTCATATATATATGTGTGTGTGTGTGTGTGTGTAAAGAACGTTTCACAGTAAAGAGCTCTGACAAATCAATAAGAAAAAGATAACCCAATTTTTTTTAAATTAGTCAAAGATTTAAACAGTTACTTCATAAAAAGTAGATACCAAATGAGTAAGAAACAAAGTATTCTACATCATCACTCATCAAGAAAATGCTAATTAAAACTACAATAAGATACTACCAACCCCTACAATCGCTAATATAAAAAAGACTAGCAATACCAAGTATTGGTGAGGATGTAGAGCAACTAGAACTCTCATTGCTAGTAAGAGAGTGAATTAATACAACAGCTTTGGAAAAGAGTGCTCAGTGTCTACTGAAGGTAAACATATTCCTTCCATTTGACCCAGCACTCCCTCTGCCAGGTGTATACATATAGGCATATGCTTAGTATATACATACAGGGATATGCTAGGAAGGGGAGCTTATGCCCACAGGTATAAACAAGAATGTTTATAACAGCTTTATTCATAGTTGCCTAAAACTACAAATAACCCAAATGTTCATCAACAGAATGTATAAAGCATAGTGTACATATGTCATGAAGTTCCAGCCACATTAAGGAAAAAACAAACAACTGCTCCAGGCTACAATGTGGGTGGATCTCAGACATAAGGAGCGGCGACTCTAGCCAAACACGTATTCCAATAAGCTTATTGAGACCCAGACACTTCCTATGACCAGTCTTTTCCCTTCCTCCTTCTACTCTTTTCACTCCCTTGTTGTGATAGCTGCTGACTTCCAGTTCATTCGAGTAGCTGAGTTGTTCCTGCCAAACCCCGTCTTTAGGGATCCAGTCAACCATCAACCACCCATAACTGAGCACAGTAACTTTGGGATTTTGCAAGATTTTGTCTATTCACCCCTTGCACTGTGGCAAGAACAAAGCTGCCTGATGAGAGTTAACTCCTGAAAATTGATCTATCATGGATAGAAAGATAGGTCTTGGGGAATGTCAACCAAAAAAATCTTACAAGCTTAATAAATGTGTGTTAATTTGAATCAATATTTTATCTGAAAAAGAACATTTGACTGGCAGGACACAGTAACCTTAGAAAAATAATTGAAAATAGAAAACATTTTGTGTGATATTTTTAAAAAGTAGATGTGTGTTTAAGTACCCAAATCCCCATCTAACGCCTATACACGTAAGCTGAAACCTGATTTACTATGACATAGGGCTGTATTCAGCATCGTAACTCAAGATCCTTTTATTATGCTTTCTACTCTCATGCATTCGATAGCAGAGACCCATGCAATGAACTGTGCTAGCAATGTTTTAAGAGCAAATAATATTTGGAACACAGACATTTTTTTTGATGCTGTCCTGACATGCACAGATGTTTCCCAAAGAAAACATTTGGCCGTTAGAAATTATTAGAGCTTAGCTATGTAAACACTGTTTACCTAAAACATCTCAGAAAAAATGTTACCTAAGTGTGATCTAGTTTGTTCAGATGTGTTTATTTAGATTAATAACTGCTTGGCTGTCCTCATAATTATTTTACTTTAATTTTTATGATAAAGCATGAGAGTCATAACATCTTTACTTTTAAAAATTGGGTAACTTTAATATGGTTTGCCATTGTACTCTCCTAGACATTTTAACATTATGCATATGATTTCAGTTAAACATAAATCAGATTTATCTCAGTAATACAAAAAGATAGCTGCTATTACCCAGGCTTTAGTATACAAAGAAACTGAGATTCAGAGAGACTGAGTAAAATGCTTGAAGTCATATAGTAAGTCCAACTCTTGTTACTTGTGAAGTTTTACTGCACCTCACTGTCACCTTGGTGGGTTTATCTTAACACCCTCTCCTACAGACTTGCCACTGCTCTGTACTCTCCACCTCATAAGATGCTGCATCGCTAGCTTTAGACGTGTCAGACTTTTGGGTATCTGTGGGACATGCAGAACCCAATTAAACCTAAAGTCTGAAACTTAAGATTTGACTTGGTATGCTGTATGGGTCATCACGTAGAAAGTGACTGACCTATGAGAGGGTTAGATTGCCCACATGGTGTGGAGTGGGGAAAATGATCAAAGGAGACAAATGTGCCGTCCAGTACTGTAGCCGCTGACTTCAGTCTGTACTAGCCCCATTACAAGGACTTAATAGGCACGTGTGGCTAGTACAGACTGAAGTCAGCTCTAACTGTCATATACACACAGGATTTCGAAGACTTAGCATGAAAACGAGATTATGTAAAACATGTCATTTTTATATTTATTATATGCTGAAATGATAATGTTTTGGATATATTAGAGCAATTAGCATATAGGAATGAAATTAGTTTTACATGTTTCTTTTTACCTTTTTTAATGCGGCTTCTAGAACATTTAAAATTATATGTATGCGTGGTTACATTCGTGGCTCACTTTGTATTTCTGTTGGACAGCACTGGTACGCGCTGTTCTTTTAAGACGGGTCCTTTAAAAAGAAAAGATAGCAAACAGATAGCTTCTAGATAGAAATGCAAGGTCAAAGGGAAGGACTTTTCAACTTGTCTGTGTGCCCCCCGCCCCCAGAAACGGGAGAGGTTGAAGGGAAGGTAAGAGAGAGTTTGAGTAGTGGAGCATGATTATTCTCTAATAGGTGAGGCACGGAAGTCATATTTGCAGGGGGAGGGATGGCATCTCATCCTCAGACATAAGGAGGTGACAACAGATCTAAATTTAGATAAATACATAGGTGGGGATAGAGATGGGAAGTTGAGGGCATCTGGAGTACAAAAGGTCTTCAGGTTTAATAGATCACATAGATCGAAACTAGGAGAAACCTGTGTGACCTGCAAAATTTTGACTGAATTAGAATTTTGTGTATTTGTGATTATAAATCTTTCTTGTCATAAGGAATTTTCTGTTGTAGGATTTGTTAAAATCATTAATCATGAAGACTCATACCTGATCTAAAAATGAAGTGCTGTCCTTGACAGTATTCATGTTATTCACAGGAGAGTTTGATACCGTGCAGAGCCCCTCCACACCCATCAAAGATCTTGATGAGAGAACGTGCAGGAGTTCTGGGTCAAAGTCCCGAGGAAGAGGCCGGAAAAGTAATCCCTCCCCGCCTCCCGACAGTGACCTGGAGGTATGCTGACTTCTCCTTAAAAGGTGTAATGTGATGTTTCATTTTATTGAATGATATATTCTATACCGTACAGTTCTGTAAAGTTTCAGACTTAAAAGAAAAAGATACATCATGAAATGAGTGGACCTACTATGAAGTAGGCATTTCACAGCTCTGAAATTGGAGATTTCGTCCATTATAATGGCAAAACTAAAAACAATAACAACTTAAAAATCATAATGCTCTATAAATTCTAGGCCTGAGATAGTTGCATCTCTTGATCCAAAAGACACAAACAGAAGGCACAAGCAGAAATTTGAAAAATAAAGCCATTGTTTGTGGAGTATTTATCTGAGAAGCACTCTTTCTGGGAGTACTAGGGTCATGAAAGATGTTTACATGGGTCAATAAATATTAAAAGGTAAAATTAATCTGTATGGAGAAAAAAAGTTGTCATCAGAAAATAAGAAAAATTCCAATCATTTGATACATATGTTAAAATTTTTATACCTGTAAAAATTTCCGTGTGTCATTGTTTCCAGTTGGGACAGATCTTTTGAGATATATCCATACTAAGCAGGTTGTTTTTATTATGAAACATCAGAAGAAACTATTCTTAACCGTAATGTGTTACTTCTTACACAGCTGCATATTTTAACTGCGAAAAAAAGTTAAATCTCCAGATTTAGTAAAGTCAAGTAATAGCCCTTGTATCTCTTCATAAGAGATCATTTCCTTGATGCGAACAACAGTAGTAGATTCAAATGCCTTCAAGAACCCAGCAGGTGATATGAATGAGTGAACTGGGCTAGGGGGCCAGCAGACTGGGAAGAGTGGGGAGCACCGGCCCAGTCTACAGGGACCCCTGCATCATTGCCACATGGACTGTCAACCACCATTGCCACAAACTGGAAGTTTGTCTACTGCAGTCAAAACCCTGAACTTTGTGTGAAATCTTCTAATCTGGACATTTTAATCAATAATTTGAAACCGTTCAAAACACCGTGCAGGCCAAACAACCCACCTTATGACTTAATCTGACCCAAGGGTCCACACGTTACAATTTCTATTTAGGGATTGTTCATTGATTCTTTAAAATATTTTTTAAAATATAATTCTTTGCATGAATTACAAAACTTCATGAATTCATGAGACATAAAATTTTATAAGAGCACACTTCTATCATAAAGTCCAAATGTGTCTTTTGGGTATTAACTGCAAGTACATATTTGAATGAGTTCATTCAGATTAGGACATCACATTTTTAAGCCTTATTATTTTTGTCACTCTTGTTCCTCAAGTTTTACAGGGGTTAGATTTGACAAATTTGGAGGAAAAATTAATGGAGTAGCATAGATTTCCATATAATGGTATCAAGATTATATCCAACAATAAAATGAGAGGTCTTCTACTTGTAAAGAGATTTCGGTTTCCTTAGAACTTGATAATTCTTCGATATTTATCTTTTTTCTCCAGCGTGTGTTTGTGTGGGACTTGGATGAAACCATCATTGTTTTCCACTCACTGCTCACGGGATCTTATGCCCAGAAGTATGGCAAGGTAAGAAATCAAGAAATTTTACCCCAAGACACCTTGTTAGAATTTTACTTTAAATAAAATCAAAAACCATTTAAAATTACCTTGTAGTGTTTTTATTGCAGTCTGTCAAGTCTGCTCTTAATTATTTATTTCCAGTGGCTCATTGTTCTTTAATGTGAACTGGCAAATTTACAGAACTTAATTAGAAATCATATTCTTTTTCCTTTCTTCATAATAACTGAATTTTCTACATGAAAAACCAAGCTTATTACCCTCACATAATTATTTTAGAAAATGTTTTTGTAAATTGAAATGGACTTTAAACATTATAATACATATATTATTGTCTAATAAGGGAACCTTAAGAAATTGTTTGGATTAATTTGTTGCACCAGATGTTGCTATAGAATGCCATTTGAAATAAGGAAGTAATCTTTTGTCTGACAGATCCTTTGCATTTATAAATATAAGTATTTTTTGGTAACTTTGAGGAAGCATATTATAGAGACTGGGAATAATACCCCGTCACACATACAAATCCAGAGGCAGATGTTCTCATTACTTTCCTTTGTCTCTTGCCATTATTTTCATAGTCAGTTTGCTTCTTGTAACAGTGTTGTTATACACGTGTGTGAGTCTGTTTCAAAGAGTGATGCACCTGCAACAGGTTTTTCAGCTAGAAACACAGTTGTAGAGGCCATTTGAGTTTGATTCTGTAGGACTCACAGTCTAACCAGAGTCAATTCACAACATGTTGACCTGCCTTCAATTACTGTATTCAAAGTTGTATCTAACTTTGGTTCCTTTTCATATGACACTTACAGAAGTGTCTCCCTTCATCTTTATAGTGTCACATTATTTCATAGGGTCTCATGTTAGCTCAACATGCAGTTTTTAACATCTTCTAGACTAGTTGTGATGAATTAATTGCACTCAAGCATTTCCTCCTAAATTGCGCTCTTGGTGAATTTGCATTGCATTTGATTCTTAGTATAAGTAATGAAAGTTGCTAAACATATGAAAGGTAACAATTTTATTTAGTGACCATTCAGAAAAAGGAGTCTTAGCTCCTTTATCACAATCATCATCATCTGAAACAGTGATCTCCAAAGCAGGATGTATGCGTATGTGCCAGATATACACAAGGTGCTTCACTGAGATAAGGAGAGAAAATAACACATTTATACCCGCAATTTCTATTCTTATCTGTTTCAATACATGTAAATGATTATAACTTAAAGAATATGTATGTAATTTATAAATAACTATACATAAATTTGTGGTACACACTCAAAATTCTATTACTGACAGAGCATACAGTCTAAAAAGTTTCCAGATAATAATCTAAAGCATTTTCTTCTGAAATAATTTTGGCTTATGTGGAATACACAGTAATCCTATTGAACTGACTACAGTATTTTTGTGCAAATTTTCATATTAGATAAATGTTTAAAATAAACAGCCTAACTTGAACACACAAATCCAAATAAAAGTCCCCTTCAGAATAGTCACCATTGGAGGCTATACCTAAATATCCCTGTTGCTTCCATTATGCCAAACCAGTGGTGCGACTCATCTTTCGGAATTACCTTTAGATTTTTAAAATATTTTCTGACTTCAAATCTTCATCCTTGGGCTTCCCTGGTGGCGCAGTGGTTGAGAGTCCGCCTGCCGATGCAGGGGACATGGGTTCGTGCCCCGGTCCGGGAAGATCCCACATGCCGCGGAGCGGCTTGGCCCATGCGCCATGGACGCTGAGCCTGCGCATCTGGAGCCTGTGCTCCGCAACGGGAGAGGCCACAACAGTGGGAGGCCCGCACACCGTAAAAAAAAAAAAAAAAAAAAAAAATCTTCATCCTTTTGTGGTAATTGTGATATTTGGAAGTAAAAGGATGATTTGAACCCAAGACGATAAATAAAGAGCATGGTCAAAATGTCACTATATATATATATATATATACACATTTTTTTTCCGTTTTCGTCAAAAATACCTTAAAGTTTCTACCATCCCAGAACTGAGCGCGGCCTTCTATTTGGGATATGAAGGGGTACCAGTAAAGAAGCAGAGGGGTGGTAAACCATTATAAAACAACATCAAATAATGAAGCTGCTTTTCTTGAGTGACTGATAAACTGGCTCTAAGAGCAATTCCAAAAGCAAAGTTCTCCTACTTCCCTCAGCAGTGGTGCATCACTGAAATAACCCATCCCCTCCCAGGATGGCCACCTGGTCATGCAGCATTCATTTCACAAACAAGTTCCGTTATTTTAAAGTGTTGTCGAAAAGCTTTGTTCGCATAGAAAAGAGAGACATTCTCTATGCCTACAGAGGCTTAAAACAGCCGAGCTTGCAGCAACGGCGGGAAAAGTGAGGGGAAGAAGGAAACTAATGTGTATTTAATGCCCACAATGTGCCAGCGTTAAGCGTCAGAACAATTTTAAGAGGTGGGTTCTTCTCCCCAATCTGTACGTGAGGAAACATGCTCAGAGAGGGAATAAGATGTGTGCAGTCACACAGCTAGTCAGTGGTAGAGATGACTCTTGGGGCCCTGGACTCTTTGACCTCAAAGCCCATGGCATTTCTGCTTATAGAACATCACATGGCATAGACGATTAAGCTACCATGAACACAATATACAAGTGACATTTCCTGAAAGGAATAAGGACAATTAGTGAGGTACTGTGAAGGCAGTTGTGTGAGTTCTCCTTTAAGTTGGAATGATTCTAAGTATCTTCTTGCAGACAATTGGGATAGTTTTCCATCAAAAGGGAAAACTTAAGAAATGTTCAGTGAAATAGAGTGTGGTAGACAGATACCAGTACCTCATGGTGGTGCAGAATCGGAATAGGATCAGAGGCACTGTTGGCAGGGTGTGGGGAAGATAAGCCTACATTTCTAGAACACCTACCATGTGGTAGCACCTGTGTTCGGCATTTCACAAGCAGTAGGGATGGGGGAGAAGGACAAGAGCCTTCGAGTCAGAGAAACCTAACTTTGAAAACCCAGTGCTGACGCTTACAGTTTTCTGACCTTGGGCAAATTACTTAATTCTTCCGTCTCCATTTCTGTAACATGGGAATAATACTATTTATAGTGAAGGAGAAGTAAAGAGAATACCATGTTTAATAGCTTAGCAGAACACTTGGTGTGAACTAACGCTCACAAAAATTGTAACTGTGATTAGTCACTTTCACAAATGTTATCCAACTTAACTCTTATAATTACTCTACTGTAACGTATTGTGATCCAAGTTCTGTGGATGAGGAAACCTGGGTTATTGGAGTTTAAGAAACTTGACCAAGGTTGCAAAGTGATAAATGCTGGTACGAGTATTGGAAACCAGGTCATTCTCATAACAAAGCTTTGTCCTTAATACTATTCTCTGCTACCGGAAGGGGGCCTGCTGGAGTTGACCATGTTGAATAATGGTTTCCTCCAGGAAATTAAAAGAAATTAAAGGGAAAATGTTTTTAAGCTCTATTTTTTTCTAATCAAAATGAAAATTCCTTTATTGAGTTGCATGAAAAACAATTTAGATGACCATGTTTATTGAATTATTATTTATTTTTTAAAGTAATTTGATCATTGACTTTTTTCTTAATGTCAATAAGGAAATTGGTGTTGCCTCTTAGTAAGACGTTAATATTTTGGCATGTTAAGAAGTGACTAAATAAAGGATGTTGTTATATGAGGCCCATCCTGTGAAGCTGGGGACCACATGTAGCTCAGGGGTCATTTGAAGGGGACAGAGAGGGTATTGGGTAGTTGCACTTCACCACACACCATAAATAGACTAGAGCTACAAGGACAACTGTGTTCATCCAACAAATATTTACTTAGCACAGGTACACATGCTTCCCGCTCTCATGGAGCTAACAAGCAAACAAAGTAACTTCAGATTATGGTAACTGCTCTGAAGACAATAAAACTAGGTCAGATGGAGAGTGACTGGGTGGGTGACTGGGGAGAGATGACATTGATGCTGACACCTAAATTACAAGAAGGAGCTAGCCGTGCAGGTTAGGGGGGAGAGGAGTGTGGAGGGGACCGTTCCAGGCAGAGGACATAGAAGGGCTCTGGGCAGGAGCAATCTTCCAGTGTTCCGGGCATATAAAGGAGCAGTGTGGCTGGAAGGTTGTAAACAAAGGTGCGTAACACAAGATAACACAAGGTAAAAACAGAGAGACAGGCAGGGGGCCGCATCAGGTCCAGCGTCTGCCGTAAGGCATTTGGAATTTATTCTAGGTGCAGTGGAAGTTGTTGTAGGGTTTAGGTTGAATTGGGACCTGGTGGTTTAAGATCGGCTGCTGCGTGGAGAAAGGAGTTTAGAGGAAGAAGACCGTTTAGGAGACTGCTGCCTGGAGAAGGGCTTCTTGAACTTGAATGTGAGTCCCTGACCCTCAGGGATTGTAAAACCCAGAGTTTCTGATTCTGTAGGTCTGAGGCAGGGCCTGAGATTTCACCTTTGGAATAAATTTTCAGTAAAGCTGATGGACCATGCTTTGGGAACCGCTAGAAAAGAGCATTTCCCCAACATTTTTCTTGGGAAAGCGAGTTCCAAAATATGTTAATTGATAGTCTTTGTGGAAAAAAAAACCCATGGCCAAATAAATTTGAGGAATACTTGAATTTTATGGCCATTCAGTATATGTTATCATCTTAAAGGTCCTGAGATGTTTTACAGTTAAGAATCCTTTGTAACCATGTTTAATTCCTCCGTTCCCGAGTGTCTAAGTAATGACCTTGAGGACCCACTGAAATGAGGTCTTTCTGGTGATCAGCTGACAATTCAGAAGGACTTTGCCAATAGCGAAAGTGACCAGGGCCATTATTTCTGCTGAGGAAAAAAAAGACCCCTGTACTACGTAAAGTTTATCAAATCTTGAAATTCTTAATGTCTTCAGTTTTTTTAATTTCTCGGATCAGTCTTGTTTCCACAATGTGCACTTTCAGAGTGTAAAAGTTTTGTATGACATAGTGATTTTTCTGTTCTTTTAACCAGAGAATCTTTTGTGTTCGTAGTATATCACGCTGAGTATCTTTATGTAAAACATATAAGGGCAGATCTGCTCTAGGTGAAATGTAGAAGTTGGGGGACTGGAGACATCCCATTTCCCTCATGTAGACAATCCCTTCCCCCATGGTTCTCAGTCACCCCAGAAGGGTTTCCTGAGTCCTGAGGGTTGCTCAGAACACATTCTGTAGGGCAGTAATCCAGCTGAAGGAGCACCAAACTAGAGGTTAGGAGGAAGTCCTGTGCCTAGATGTACCTTAAGCTACTCATTTAACCTCTGAGCCTCTTTTCACATCTAAACATGGTTATAATCCATTTCCTTCCTGGAGTTACCGGATGGATTAAATGATATAATGTAAAAAATATATATATAAAAGTAGCACTTAGCTCTGAAAACTATCATCCATGTCCTGTGGCGGAGAAATTTAATGCACTATTTCCCCCAAAAGGGAAATGACAAAGGCAGAAATTTCCAGACATGCAGAAGGTCAATGTTTGCACAAAGTGGTACTGCAGTGGCCTGAAGTATAGTGAGCTGAGAGCTGGAAATATAAGCGCCAGCGGTGTAAAATCATGTCCTGCCATGACCACACCTACCTACCTATCTACCTATTTTTCTCTCTCTTCCCCACCTCCAACCCCAGTAAAAATAAAGAAACAAGCAAACAAATAAGTAAGTACCATTTTTGAGCTCTTGCTATGTGCCTGGCACTTTTCTGAGTGTCCTGTTAAATGCATTACTATCTCCTTTGCTTTCACCACCACCCTATGTGATTGGTACCATGTCACACAGCTCGCAAGTGGTTTGGCCAGCCGGAACCCACGTCTCTTCCACCTGCTCTGGATCTCTGTACTCTTTTTGTCTCATGTCTTTCCCCACCACCTATCAAAATAAAATTCATGGAACATAATAATTTAGGAATGCCATTTTTACTCATAAATTGCTCTGTGTAACTAACTTTTGTGTTTTAATTAAAAAAAAACTTTAGAAAAATCCTGCTTCACTTTATAAATAAATAATATTATGAATTTTCCAAGGATCTTCCTAATATATGATCACTTTGGACCCTGTTCAGTTGTCAACACAACATGCTCTTTTCCCAAGCAGAACTATTCCTGGATATTTACCGTGATGGCAAAGGAGGGATGTCAGTATTTGAGTTCTGCTGCCTGTGGAGCTGGTGATAGGCTCTGCAGCTGAGCACCAGCTGGCATGTACACCTTTCAGCACTGCACAGCTCTAAAGCAGGAGTTTGTAAGTTTGGCAGGACACAGACCAGGAATCATCCATCATCTGTTAGAGTTTATGAAGATTATCTCTATTCCCTGATTAATTGTATATAGTATTTTACCTGATAAGTTGCAGTAATTCCCCTTTGTTAGAAGGAGGAGTGAAAGAAGCTAAATAAATTGTGCTTTAGGGATTTGGTTTATTTTGAAGCATTAATGTGTCATGTGCTATGAGGCCATGATTCTCTAAAAGTCATTCCACAGGAAGGATGCAAAGGAAATAGCCCAAGTCAGGGAAAAGACTGAAGGAAAAGTGAACAGTTATATTGCGAAACTGAAATCCAAGCTCCCAAAACTACTTGCTCAATTTAGACAACATCTTATATAAAAGGAGCACTGGAGAAATGATATGTTCATCAGGATAAATCCACTGGTTACTTTTATATTAAACAATCTACACACACTTATGTGGAAAGGCTTCTGAAACGGCACAAGCTATATTTTAAATGATGAGATTGTCATGAAGATAAGTACTGACGTGTGTGTACGTCACCTAAGGAAAAGCAACATGATTTGCTAGAATGTGGTTAGAATGAATCAAGTGTTGGAACCATGGATTGGAGGCCACTCTGATGGCAGCATGCAGGTGACCACCCCTCTGGGCATAATGGTTAGAGCATTCTGAATTTGGAGGGAGAAGGGACCTGAGTTTAAATTCTATCTCCACTTCCTACTATGCATGTGACCTTGGGTAGTTTTTTTAGTCTTTGTGAGCTTCAGTTACTTTTATATAAAATGGGGAGAATAATTTCATAATTTGATTAGAAGGGTTAAATGAGTCAGTGCATTAAAACTCAGCACATTACCTACCACAAAGCAAACACTCAATGAGTGTAACCTGTTTTATTTGGTTCCAAGGAAGTCTGAATGTTGAGAAACTGAATTTGGGGGAAACTGGGTGTTTTATCCAAAAATGTATGTGTTGTTTCATCTCATAATGTGAGATACTCAGCTCAGTGTTGTAGAGCGTGACTAGAGAGTGATCATGGCACATATAAATTGAATGAATGAGGAATTCACAAGTCTCAAAAACTTTAGTGATAGAGAACAGACTTGTGGTTGCCAAGGGGGAGAGGGGGCGGGGAGGGATGGATTGGGAGTTTGGGACTAGCAGATGCAAACTATTATATATCGTATGGATAAACAACAAGATCCTACTGTATAGCACAGGGATCTATATTCAATATCCTGTAATAAACCATAATGGAAAAGAAAAATAAAATGAAAAAAATGTTAGTGTTTTTCATGGTTGCTCATAGTATATGTGTTTAAGGGCACACATGCGTGTGCATGTAAACATAGTATAGTTGACCCTTGAACAATGCGGGGGGTCAGGGGTGCCGACCCCCCATGAAGTCAAAAATCTGAGTAACTTTTGACACCTTAAAAACGTAACTGCCAATAGGCTGCTGTTGACTAGAAGCCTTACTGGTAACATAAATGGTTACCACGAATTTTGCATGTTGAGGTATGATATACCGTATTCTTACAATAAAGTAAGCTAGAGAAAGGAAAATGTTATTGTGAAAGTCATAAGTAAGAGGAAGTACATTTACAGTCCTGTACTGTATTTATCAATACCATAAGTTTGTCATCTGTTTGTAAGGTGAATCGTCTGTCAGTACCTATGTCAGTATTGTCTTACATGGTATAAAACACTGTAGATGTGATACACATTACTAACACTAGACATCAAAAATGAAAAGATAATGTGAAAAATAAATTCATATTTATTTACAGACATAACGATTCATGCACTGATAACAAAGCAGCGATGTGATTGCTTTATGGTAGCCTAAGTGCCATCAATATGGCTGCTTCACAGTAGCCTAACCTACACACTAATGAATGAGTCATTGTAAAATTTTTATGACACACAGTATTACAGTTATATTCTTAATACAGTATTGGAGACACAGTTACATTAAAAAAAAAAAAACACTTACCTATGATGATAGGCTGATATGCAGTTTCTCCAGTTAATAGAGAGGGGTATACTGTACAGTAATGTAATTCTTTGAAAGCAAAGTTATAAAACAGTAAGAAAACTAACCCATTATTAATTTTATATGATATATCGCTCACCTTATGCACACGTAAGGATAAGCTGTTCACTTCAATACAAGTCTTTGCACACGATGTTCTACAAGACAAAAACTTAGGCGATGGTGATTATGGGACAAAAACGTGTCATACAGTTCTTGCCGTACAGTTATTAGATTTTCACACGAAGACATTCAACACACATACACAACAGCTAAGGTTATTAACTGTCTGTCATGATGATTACTCTTCATTTAGTGGAAGTGGATCGTCATAAAATTCTTCATCCTCGGTCTCTTTACCATGAGTAGGCTGAGGACGAGGGAGAAGAGGAGGGGTTGGTCTTGCTGTCTCACCAGGCGGCAGAGGTGGAAGCGATGGTGGAGGTGGAAGGGGAAGCAGGAGAGGCAGGCACACTCAGTGTAACGTTATGGAAATACAGCGCAATTTCTGTCTGACTTTTTTTGCTTTTTCGTTTTTCTAAAAATGTTTCTATATGGTACCAATCTTTCCATCGTTTGCTTTAGTTTCAGCGCCCATATCATAGAAGGGTCCATGTCTTAAAAGAGATCAAAAGCAGTTTTGAATAATCAGAACCTTCTGCCAGACTGCCTAATGTCATTTTGTTTCCTGGCGCTGCTTCTTCTATGTCTTCTTCCTCGTTGTCTGGCACTGGTTCAGATGCACTCATCTCCATCAGTTTGTCCCCTGTTAATTTTTCTGGTGTGGTGTCTGTTAGCTCTTGAATTTCTCCAAGATCTCTATCTTGAAACCCTTCGCCCTCACCTCTCTTTGCCGTATCCACCATCTCTTTCATGATTTTCTTGATTGGCTCTGTCGTAAATCCTGTGACGTCATGCACAACATCTGGACACAAGTTTCTCCAGCAGGCATTTATTGTTTCTGGCTTGATGGCTTTCAGGGTTTTTTCTATACCAGTGATGGCATTTTCAGTGGCATAATCCTTTCAGACATTCATGATGTTCTCTGTTGAGGTTCTCTTCCATAGCATTGACAATCCTTTCCGTAGAGTACCATATATAATGAGCCTTAAAGGGCCTATGACCGCCCCCCGTTCTGGAGACTGAATTAGAGATGTTGTGTTTGGGGGCAAGTAGACCACTTTACAGTGCCTTCAGTGTTGAACTCATGGGGTTCTGGGTAGCCAGGGTCGTAGTCCAATATCAAAAGGACTTTTAAAGGCATTCCCTTACTAACAAGGTACTTCCTGACTTCAGGAACAAAGCCTCAATAGAACCAATCCAGAAAAAGTGTTCTCGTTGTCAGGCCTCCTTTTTGTACAATCAGAAGACTGGCAGCTGGTGTTTATCCTTTCCCTTCAAGGCTTGGGGTTAGCAGCTTTATATATAAGGGCGATCCGGATCATAAACCCGACTGCATTTGCACAAAACGGTAGTATTAGACTGTCCCTTCCTGCCTTAAATCCTGCTGCTAGCTTCTCTTCCTTATTAACAAATGTCCTTGGTGACATTTGTTTTTCCAGAATAGGGCAGTTTCATCTGCAGTAAAAACCTGTGCAGCAGATATTCTTTCTCCCCAATGATTTTCTTAATGGTGTCTGGGAACACATCTGCTGCCTCTTGGTGTGTGAAGCTTCTTCTCCTGTTATCATGACATTTTTTAAGCCAAACCTCTTTCGTAAATTATCAGACCATCTTTGCTGACATTAATTTCTCCAGCTTTAGCTCCTCCACCTTCCTTTTGCTTTAAGTTGTCATTTAATGACTTCACTTTTTCTCCAATCATATTAGAATCTACACGTATGCCTTTCTTGTAGTAATCCTGAACCCACATCAAAGCTGGATTTTCCACGTGAGATAAAAAGGTATTTCTGAAAAAGAGCAAGGTTTCGAGCCTGCTGGTGTAACTGCAGCGATGGCTTCATGAATCTCCTTTTCTTCTTTACAAGGGTCTTTATGCTGGATTTACTTATCTTGAGATGGAGGGCAACCACAGCTGAAGAATTTAAGCTATGGTACATATCAAGTAATTAAATTTTTTTTTTTGTCATGTCATGATTTTCTCTGCTTCTTGGGAGCACTTCTAGCATCACTAGGGGCACTCGTATGGGTCCCCTGGTGTTATTTAAGGTTTATGGTATTGCAGTAAACAATGCAAAATACGCGAGAGCTGCAAGAGATCACTTTTTACTGCAATGTGCAATTTACTGGAGAAATGAACTGCTCACAAGGAGTTGATTAGCCTCGCTTGGCATTTAAGCGGATACTTGTAACACTTGAGCTCACTGAAATAGTAACAGGAGGTGGCTAGGAAATTCCTACAGTAGTACAATATGAACTACAGTTAATTTTTTCAGTTATGATTTAATCCTGCATTTAATCCTGTTTGTATACATTTCTCTTGACTGTGAACAGTGCCCTGAACAGTCTGTGTGTGCATAAGTTTTGATCAATTTTAACTTTTTAATAGATTTGTGTGTATCTTATGGTATTAAATGATAAAATAGACTAGTATCTCTATATATTTTATGCATTCATGATATACCTAATTTAATTTTTTTTTCAATATTTCTAGGCTATGTGGTTGGTCTGGGAGTTTTTTTCAAATGATCGCAAATCTCCAAAAAATGTTCCAGCATATTTATTGAAAAAAAATTCCGCATATAAATGGACCAACAAGGTTCAAACCTATGTTGTTCAAGGGTCACTTGTACATATGTGTGTAAAAGTAAAGCTAAATCAAAGACAGTGACACTTCTCAAACTCTCATAGGGAGTTTGAGAGACAGTGAAACTTGAAATTAATACACAAGAAAGATAAGTGGTTATTCATTTCTTAAAAGCACAAACTTCTGGAGGCATCTTTTATAACCTCCCTGAAGTTTCAATCTCCGTTTATGATCTTCGCTTATGAACATTCAATCTCACTCTGTATGACAGTCTCTAGTAAGTCAGAAAGAGAAAAATAAATATCGTATATTACCACATACATGTGGAATCTAGAAAAATGGTACAGATTAACCAGTTTGCAAGGCAGAAATAGAGACACAGATTTAGGGAACAAACGTATGGACACCAAAGGGGTTGTAGGGGGTGGGGGTGGGGTTGGATGAATTGGGCGATTGGGATTGACATGTATACACTGATGTGCATAAAATAGAGAACTAATAAGAACCTGCTGTATAGCACAGGGAACTCCACTTCGCTGTACAGTAGAAACTAACACAACATTGTAAAACACCTATACCTCAACAACAACAAAAAAATAAATAAATTTTAAAAAAGCATTCCATCTCACATCTTGGGTGTTGGAGGGAGGCAGATTACATTATTGTAATTGCCTTAAACTTCCATAACTCATCATTAACTTGCCTTTTTCGAAATTCATGTCTCACTTATCTTTTCTACAGTCTTCCTCTAATATACCACCCACCTTTCTCCAAGTCCTGAGGCCTCAGTTTGGTGGGTTCATTTGCCATCTCTGTCACTTTTCTCTCAGTCCTATGCTTTCTAGCTCATCCTTCCATGGTCATTCTCACCATTCTCTTTTCTTCTCCCTTTCCATCTGGTTGCTATGCTATACTATTATATATTGTATAATATAAATATGATACTTTACTATTTTTTATTTTTAAAAGTATTTATGATATATTATGGGCTGGAAGCAAGTTCCATCCGTCCATAATCTCTATGATAGCAGTAGTATAGCATAGCAACTATAGTTGTAGCATATTACTATTGCTGTAATTCCCCTTGAAGTATATTTAATCTGTTATTAGTTTAATAAATGTGGTGAGCATTATTCATTGGATTTTCTACTGATCAAAACAGTAGAAGCCGGTAGTGGTAGGTAAGCTGTGTGATGTCCCCTTCATGACTTCTGATTACTTAATTTGACTACTGTTCAGTTACAAATATGATGCTTACATCAAATACTTGGATTTTGAACAAATCCTTTTAATCCAGAGGAAAAATTAACTAGTTTTACACCTTTACCTGCTCCCTAGAAGGTCGTTGGCTACATGACTAAGAAAAGAGGCACCATGGTTCCTCTGGTCCTTGAAGTTAAGTCCACAGATGATCTTTATGGAGGTGAAGGTGGGGCAATTCACTCTTACTCATAACTGTAAGCTATTTCCAGGGAAGCCTAATTCCCAAGAAATTATACGAGTCACCATGCTACTCAGTAATCAGACTGATTCAGGTCATAAGAGTCTTTTGGAAGCATCTCAGAGGCTTAACTCCTGGGAAACCAGAAGGCCATGCCAGCTCTGGTGTTCCCTAACCATCCCAGACCTTCAGGAGAGCTCTTAGACCAGTGCTTTATAAATATTAACATGCGTATGAGTCACCAGGCAATCTTGTTAAGCTGTATATTCTGCTTCAGTAGATCTCCAGGGTAGGGTCTGTGATCTGCCTTTCTAACAAGCTCCTAACTCAGTGCTGCTGGTCTGTGAGCCACACTTTGGGTAGAAAGATCTTAATCACTGATTCTCGGTCTTGTGTACATTAGAATCACTGGAGAGCTTTGAAATTACTGGTGCATGAGTCCCACCTCAGAGAATACCTGACTTAATTGGTACAGGGTGTGGCCTGGGCAGCAGGATTTTTCAAAGCTCCCCAGGTGCTTCTCATATGTTGTCAAGTTCAGGAGCCTCTGCCTCAGACGTCATCATCCCAGCCCCGGATGATGCTATCACCCCGCTTTTGCGTAAAGCCTCATCATCTTTATGCCTCTTTTTCTCCGTCAGGCTCACCTTGAAAAAAACAAAACAAATCAAAAAAACCCTGTCCAACACTCTACCTGTACCTCAACAGCTGAACGTGGCCACAAATCTCAAGTGGGTCCCAGCACACCTGGGCTAACTCTTCCAGCTGATTATTTCAAACCTTCTCTCCCCTCAGCCCTTCAAAGCCCCCTCTCAATTCTGCACAAAACTCTTCCTCCATCACTTTAAGGGAAAAAAAAAAAAAAGCAAACTGGAAGAATCACTTTATCTTTGCACCATAACCGTATTCTCTGCCTGCTCTCTGCACCCCCATTCATGCCCTGGATCCAGGCCCTCTCACTTACCCAGTGAATCTCCTCCCAAAAAGACCTCTTTCATTCCTGAATCCCCAGTGTCCCACTTTTTTGGATTATTCCCATCACTCTTTTACATATCGTAATAGTCCCATCACCAGAAAAGCCTCTTGAGCCGTTTTCCAGTCACTGCTCTCTTTCTCTGCTCTTCCCTCACTTGCCAGTCCTACAACTCTCTTCAAGTCTGAGAAATGACCTTCTTGCCAAATTCATGGTTTATCTTCCTGGTGTCTCTCTCACTTGTATTTGACCCAGTTAATCACTCCCTCTTTCTTAAAATCCTTGGTCCATTTCACGTCTCTCACATGGGTCACTGTGCCTCACACTCTCCCGTACACATTTTTCTCACTGTCGCCTCTGTGTATGTTCCCTATCGCCATGGCTGTGCATGGCTAGTCCCCTCCCTTTTCTCAGGTCTCTTATCCTCCACTATCACCTCCTAAGAAAGGCTTTCCCTTCACTTCCTTTCAATAAGCCATCACCACCCATCCCCATAGCCTTCTGTGTCTGCTGACTGATTTTTTTTCACCACCTAGAATACTACATACTTCCTTGGTTTTTGTCCATGTATTCACCAGAGGGCCCATCCAGTAATAGTATAAACCCCATAAGGGCAGGGAGTTTGCTTATTTAATTTTCTGCTCTCTGCCCAGAATTTGATCATGTCTGACACATAGTAGACACTCAATAAATACATGAAAGTTCCCAAAACCCTTCTCCAGTTCCCCCTGAGAACGCTTAAGCCCACTGCCTGTCCATTACAGACAAACAACTCAATTGTAAAATTTCCCTTCTGATTCATGACTGAATGTCATGGCATTTCTTGTCACTGATTAAAAGAGTTTAGGTATTCTAACAAACCCACTAGCTATTTCCACCTTGGTTCGTGGAGCTAGTTTGTCTTTCTTTTCCTGTAATGAATTTGCACATCTTCTGCCTCTGTGTGCACGTGTCCACAAATATGATTCAGGTCCCAAGGGAGTAACTGTTCCAAGAGCTTGAGTTCTTAAAAAAAAGTCCCCCATTTCTTTAAAAATACATAATTGCTGCCTCTCCTGAAATATTTTTACAGTGTGTCCCTAGAGGAGGAATTCCAGCTGATGGCCCAGTGCAGGGCAGAGGCCCATAGACAGACTGTCTGGCTCCAATTTACGCTCTGCGCTTACACGGCTAATAGGCGTTAGTATTTTGATATAGAGAAGTGCTGTCCTTGATCCTGACTTGGTTATACACTGATCACATCCGGCTGAAAAGCACACAGTTAAGGGCCAAGAGCTACTCATTTTCTTCATCTCCCCTCTGTCTCTGTTTCTGTCTCTATATCTCTTGTCTGTCTCTCTCTGTCCAACAAATGTCTTGGGAATCGTTTCAGTATTTTCGTAGAACGCTACACAGAGTCAATTTAAATTGGCAGAGGTTCAGTTTGCCCCATAGGAAACTCTGCTGTAGACACTTTGAACCGATTGGAACTGTTATGCATGTATAATACGTATCAGAGCTACCACAAAACCCTGTTACTCACTTTATTATCCCACTTTTCCCCTCTATCCAAGTTTTCACTGTCACTTCATTGCAGACCCTAAACTCAACACTCACTACAGTTAAACTGAGGAAAGGCAGTAACCCTTGATTCATAAGGTGCCCATAATTCTACAAACATCTAATGAAAACGAGCAAATATCTCTGTATAAAAGTTGGCTTCAATCCAGAAGTATGTTTAATTCTCAAATGCCTGATAAAGCCGTGGGATTGCAGGCTGCGGCAGCTCCTGCCCAGTGCTCTGCAAGGGAGAGGGTGTCCCACATGACAGCGACACCCACCAACTTCCTGCCCATCTTTCTTGGATTCCTACGTCTGGGGGTTCTTTAGCTGGAAAATGGGGTGCTGGAATCTTGCTTACTTAGAATTAGCTATCCCAGTGACTTAGTAAACTGGAAAAAGAAAAAAAAAGTAAAACCAGATATTTGAAAGTAAGCCCTCACCTGATGTTCTCTTAGAAACAAGATCAGCACCTCTTACAAGCACAGCTTTCCTTGGCTTGTGGCGTGGCTCTTCCTAGCCGTTCTGTGTCAAGCCTTCGGCATAGGTGACAAAACACCTCCCTTTCAACAGGCCTTAGCAAAATACAGCCAGTTCACACTCAGGCAAACCTCAAACTGAAACTTCCCCGGTTAACCAATGAAGTTTTGCCAAAATGCTTACTAAGTCCTGGCTCTGGGAGCCTGTGTGATGTGGAATCGCCGGAGCTAGAGAAACAGATAACTGCCCCTTCCTTTGCCGTGGGGTTGCGTTCCAGTGGGGTGCTCAAAAACAGTTTTCATCATGTCATACGCTATGCTTCTTTGTTAGAGAATTCTTGTTGATTTTCTAAAAATTATGTTTGTTTGTGTGCCTCTCAGATGCACAAAATGCATTCTTCATGGTTTTTCCTATCACTGCTTAGGTAGCATAGAGAGTTACGTGCTACAGAAGCGTGGCATCGGTGAAAGTAACAATCAAAAAGAAATAGTACGTTTTCTCCCATCCCCGTAAATCTGATCTGTAAATGCAAAGAATATGAGGCATTGAACATAACAAATTGAAGAATTTTATCTAAAACTTGAAAAAGAAAAATTGGCATATCATACGATAAGACTTTAACCAATCTAGTCTCAAGAAGGAAAACCTTTTATAGAAGACATTTCTGAACCCCCATCTGAAATATATATCTTTAGGGCAGTAATCATCAGAAACATAACAGAGTCCTGTGGAGCTCAGTTTTATTGTCTTGCATCAGTGAACATTCCTCAAAAGCATAGAGCATCACTAATGGAATTATATGTTTTCATGCTATAATTACATTTGATTTTTCCTGATATTTCTGTAGGCTTTTTGTTCATGGTTCCATGACTAGATGGAATATTTACAAGTTTTCTGTGTCCTCAGCCTATTCAAACCCCCCACCCCCATAACAAAGAGAGAGGGAGTCTAGAAATAGGAATTTTTTACAGGAAGAAGACACATGTATATTTTTAAATTTTTTTACCTCCAGAGATTTTCTTTCAGCAACAGCAACAAAAACATAAACAACAACAAAAAGAAATAAGAAAAAAGAATTTTATATTTGAAGGAAACAGAGCAAGAGATCCCTCTGAGTTTTGAAGCTCCTTGAGACACACAATGGGCACTTCATATTTTTGTTTTCATTCTTGAATGAATACTTGTTGGATAAAATGGAATTTATTTGGTCTTTGGGTATGTTGCTCCAAATGATCCTGTCACTGGAATACAGATGAATCTAGCATAGAGTCATACTGACTGGAGGACATAACACCGAGATGCCATCAAATATGTGAACCAGGGCTTCCTGGTGGCGCAGTGGTTGAGAGTCCGCCTGCCGATGCAGGGGACATGGGTTCGTGCCCCGGTCCGGGAAGATCCCACATGCCGTGGAGCGGCTGGGCCCGTGAGCCATGGCCGCTGAGCCTGCGCGTCCGGAGCCTGTGCTCCGCAGCGGGAGAGGCCACAGCAGTGAGAGGCCCGCATACTGCAGAAAAAATAAATAATAAAAATTTAAAAAATATGTGAACCATGAGTCTCTGTTTTTGAGAAGAGAGAACGTCTAGCTATGAAATCCACAGAAATCTCCAAGAAAGAGACGTAAACAGTTGGAAAATTATGTTGACACCCAACATACTATGATTGTCCTCTCATCTTCTCCCACATCAAGTCTTAGCTTTGCTCAACATCTCTGTGACTTTCTCCTCTCTCTCCTTCTCAGCACTCAGTTCCTATTCTGTAGGTTTTCATCACTACAGAATAAGAGGCTGACATTCACTTCAAACATGGTTACACTCTAAGGTTTCCCCCCTCAAAGCATTATGGAAGTACAGAGGGAAAAAATTGGTTGTTGAAGTATAGGTGTGGCATAAAGAGGGTCTTCTTCTTGCAAAGTCGAGGAAGTTAGGGGGTGTTTATGAATACTGCTTGACCTGACCTGGGTTGCATATTCTCATCATAAATTGAAGTAACGTTAGCATTACATTTCCCCAAGTTTAAATACATTTCTTGAAACGCCATTTATTAGAACATTGAAAACACAAGTTTGGTTCTCTCTCCTCACATCCCTACAGTCTGGCTCCTGGCCCAGCCACTCAACCCAAATCACCCTCTATGGTCTTCCAAAATAACTTCTCAGCCAAAACCAATAGTATCCGTCTAGATCTGTCAGCCTTATTTGAAACCATTTTCTTCTCCCTGCCAACACCCATTCTGGTCTCAAATTCTGAGGATTTGTCCCTTCCAGGTTTCCTCTTTTCTCATCTCCAGAGTCACATCCAGAGCTGTTCTCCTTTAGAGATATTCCAACTCTGATCATTTTAAACACAAGGTTTGTGCATGACTTATTTCCCTAGCCCTAAAATAAAGGTCTTACTTTTAAAAATAAAGTCTTACACCTCTCTCTTCCAGGCTTTCAACTGTAATTAACTGTGATAAAGTACCAACTCTGGTCTTCATTCTCAACTCCTTGCTGCTGTGTAATCTCTTAGTTTCTATAAAGAAAAATTAAGTCACTTTGACTTTTTACTAATCCCCTTACTTTCATTAGACTTCTAGATGTATATATTTTATTTTTATACATTTCTATATTATATTTACTCAATTAATGTTCCTTTAGCCATACTCCACCCTTCCCTCTTCATCCCTAGTCAAATGCAGGTTAGATCAGACTCTACACATATTCAGATAAATATTGCCTGTTGATCAAAATACAATTAATAATGAAGTTAGAGCTGCTCTGCCAGCTCTTTCTATCCCACCTCCAGACGATATCGTCTGCTCTCGTCCTACAAACATCCAATAGACCTGCTTTTCTCTCTTTTCTACTTATTTGTTGTCATTCTTAAAAGGACGTCCTTTTCTCTTTGTAACAGATCTGCTCCATTCTTCAGTGTCCCATCCAAGTACCTTTCTCCAAAGGACTTTCCATGGAGTATATGTAAACTGGGTCCTGTGAACTAGCTTGCTTCCTTCCTCCTCCTCTCATGAATGTATAGCTTTATGTGAAAATGTATCTAAGTCATTTTTCTGTGCATATAAAGTTCTGTAAATTCACAGATGTAGCAGTATATTTAATATGTTGTAGATAACCCTTTAGAAAGGCACCTTTTCTGATAATTGGGAAATCTTTTGCATCTTAGGTTAAAAACCCAAACAGGGCTTGCCTGGTGGTGCAGTGGTTGAGAGTCCACCTGCCGATGCAGGGGACACAGGTTCGTGCCCCGGTCCGGGAAGATCCCGCATGCCGCGGAGCGGCTGGGCCCGTGAGCCATGACCGCAGAGCCTGTGCGTCCGGAACCTGTGCTCCGCAATGGGAGAGGCTACAACAGTGAGAGGCCTGCGTACCGCAAAAAAAAAAAAAAAAAAAAACCCAAACAGTCTCCGCCTCCTTACCCCCTACAGGCATATGCACTTAAGATAATTTTAATAATAACTGTGGTTACTGAAAATATACTTCATTATATGTGCATTTCCTTTTCAGGATCCCCCCATGGCTGTAACCCTTGGACTCCGAATGGAGGAGATGATTTTTAATCTTGCTGATACACATTTATTTTTTAATGATTTAGAGGTAAGAATTTACAGAGCTAAGAATAGTTGTATCAAACTATTAAAACTCTTATATGGTTTCTATATATGCAGATAACCTCAAGAAAACCAGAAAGATAGAAATTTAGCTCAAGAGAACAGTAAAGTTCCTGTCAAGGGAAGAAATTGTATATGCAAATATAAACAAAAGAGAAATTGTATTAATGAATGATACATATTTACTGGTGCATATTTAGAACAAAAAGTGTCTCCAAAAAGGTCTGCTTTGATGTCTCATACCATACACCCCTGTCCACTACTCCTGGTCTTTTTGGTGTCTCAGCCACAATTCATTCCATCTTTGTATCAGCATTAGCTTTTCCAGGTTACAAAAAGGATGCAATTTAGGTTAATCACTGCACAGTAGTTAGTCACAGATACTGTTCCTGGTTCTAGCGTGGATCATTAATTTTTTAAATTTTTTTATTGGCGTATAGTTGATTTACAATGTTGTGTTAGTTTCAGGTGTACACCAAGGTGGTCAGTTATAATCTTTTTTAGATTCTTTTCCATATAGGTCATTACAGAGTATTGAGTAGAGTTCCCTGTGCTATACAGCAGGTTCTTATTAGTTATCTATTTTATACATAGTAGTGTGTATATGTCAGTCCCAATCTCCCAGTTTATCCCTCCCCGCCCTTATCCTCTGGTAACCGTAAGTTTGTTCTCTACATCCGTGAATCTACTTCTGTTTTGTAAATATAGATAATCTGAAACTTAATTCTAGACATTATCATTCCCTATTTCTTCCCCTTCTGGATAAAACCGTGCAAGAGCTATTTACATAGCACTTCTGACTGGTTTGATTGCACTTATTTTCTCTTTTTTCCTTAATTCATCTTTCCATTTCCAACCTCAGATGAAGAGAAAGCAAAAACAACAAACTAAAAGAACCCAAGAAAAAATAGCCTCAGGATAGCTAAATAAGTACTGTAATAAGGTATATAATAGGAGTGCTAACGATCTGAGTTATTAGGCATTCAGATGATAAAATCTGAAATAACCGAGTAACTTGGGCACTGGACAGAAGTTTCTCTCTGTCAAGAACAACTATGCTGAAATAGATTTCTCTTTCTTTTTTTAAATGACCCATTCCAATTGATTTTTTATCCCATGATTTCACAATGAAATTAAAGTGTTTATCTATAATCACATTATGAGTGAAGATGGGGATTATTATTACTGAATCTGCTCCTTGTGTTTGACATTTTATATTGGGCTTTCCATTAATTAATTAACAAACTTTTGGAATAAATATGTTTATCACATTATTGTTGTAGAGAAGAAACTGTAGGGCTCACCAGCATAAAAATCATGTCTAAGGCTACCTGCTAACTGATAGAACTGGAATTTGAAACTCTGGAGTTTGTCTGTCTCCAGAACACATACCCTGTCCCCATACTATGCTGAAATTAACAGACGTGTGCAAGGAAAGTAAGCCAAGTTAGTGCTTTGAATAAGTTTTTTTTTCAATTGACAAGGTCTTAAACCCAGTTTTAGTTACATCTGAGGCATGAGTAAAAGATGTGTTGTTCAGTATATCCCATAAACATATGTGTTGGAAACCTGTGTAATCGCATTTTCTTTCTTGTTCTCTCTGCAGTGAGTCACTGTTTTTACTGGATAATAAAATTTAAATTCTGTTTAAAGAGGTTTTATTTTTTTCTTCAAGAGACACTATGAAAGATCAGTATTCTTGGGCAAGTCTTCCAGTTTTAGATAATAAGAAGTAATAATCACCTCTCTAAAACCTGATTTAAATTAATCTTACTACTTATTACTGTCTACTGTATAGAATTATTTTATATATACACAATAATAGGAAACACACTTTAATCTTTTGGGAACTTGAATTTTTTATACATATATGGTGATAACTTTTTAGGTTGATTTTTCTGTTGGGTAAAATGGACGAGTCTCATTCTAAAAAGAATTCTAAGATTATTACTCCTCTCAAGCCTGTAAAACACACAAAAAAGAAGTTTGATATGGTTTTATCCAAGTTTTACAGTTTTATTTCATTTCATTTATTATTTTTACTAGAAATAAATGAAATAAATGACTCTAGGTTCTTAGTGGCACATTAGAAGCCAGATGGAATAAATTTACCATCCAACTTCTAACAGAACACTAAAGTGAGAACATATGATGAATTTGAATATAACTTTATATTGATGATGATGAATTTGAATATACCTTTAGCAAGTTTGACGTGAATATTGGCATATCAGAAACATGTGGTCAGCTATGGTGCTTTAAGAATTTTTATTTTGGATTTGATACTATATAAAATATATCTTTCAAATACCCAACAGGATCTCAGGTAGAAATAGTAACTGAGAAAATATTGGTATTGACTTTCTCATCTATGTTTATAGCTTTTTAGTTGTGCTTTAGAATGTGATAAAAATTCCATTTTACTCAAACACTAAAACTTAGTATCCAACAATAATGTACTAGATCAATGAAATGATTTGGTCTCTGCATAGAAGCTGAGTTCTCAGATGTGCACATACCCATGTGCACACACATCCAGGTGCCCAAGGAAACTCAGAGGTTTATACTAACTTAGGTGAGATAAACAAACAGTAAAACTAATAAAATCTAAACAATAGCTTTCAAGATCATTCAGTACAGTTACATACATATCCACTATACTTCTGTATCTGATTTTGAAGCTTTACTTTCTCCCAGTTTTTTATTTCAGTAAACCTCTTATAAGCAAAGATTGTCATGAGCTTCGTAACTGGTATTAAGCTATGTCTGCTTCTACTGACAAAGAGAATTCCTCAGGAGAATAACTTCATCATTAGCCTATTATGTGATTTCCCCTTGTGTATTTAATCTCTCAGGGTTCCTTTTCTTAACCTAAAAATCTAATTTGAGACTCAAATCCTTCAATAGATACTGCAACATATGTAGTAGCAGCTGCTCACACATAATTCCTTAAAAGATACAAATTTAAATCCTCTTAATAGATACTTCACTACATCCTGTCCAACTGCAGAGAAGGCAAATGCTCACACCACTGTCCCTAAGAAGTGAATACTCTCTGTTTAAATAAAATGTTATTTCAGTTAAAATAACTTCCAGAAGAGAAGGCACCAGGGAGTTTGGGCTAACAAAAGTGAGAGAAGACTGCTGTGGATTATAACTGATACAGATCAGTGACAACTTTGCGGTCACCTTATAAGACAAAATTAAAGAATTTATGATTAGTGCCAGAATTATTCCAAATGTTTGAGTTCTTTCACTGAAGTTTGTTAAAGCCAAAGCATGACACTGTTTTTACTATTTTGTGTTTTGTCAAAATGTTTCTTATAAAGTTCCTCTGAGTGAACACTAATTGAAGAACAATTATTTAGATTTTTCTAAAAATGTAAGTGATTGAAGTTCAGGTTTCTTTCACTGGACTGTAATCCTTGGGCAATGGTCCAGAGTCAACAAGCATAGTTAACTAGGCATAAATTTAAAGAGAAGTTCCATTTGGAAAAACCTCAAATATAACTTCAAATATGGAACTCACGGTCCAATAAGTTTGATATACTGATGTCCTCAGGAGTAAAAAGTAAATTTGGGGGCAAAATGTACAAATTAATCATATGAGTTAATACTTGAAATGTCAGAGGAATTTCTATAAAAATTAGATGGGAGGATATTAAATATAGAAATGACTTGTAATTCATAAGATCCCCCTTTTTTAATATCATTAGTTTATTATAAAATTATGGAAATTGTTTACATGATAAAAGATTTCAGAACCTCAGTGGAATCAGCAGCTTCGCATGATTCTGTTTCAATAGTGGTTTAATTTGGTCTTCATCCTTACCAAGATCGTCACCAACTCAAGAAATAATCCTTGTCTTCGAGAACTACTTTGCTGCCTCAGTATTCTGGAAGAACTTTTATTTTCAACTTTCATACTAACTAGTTAAATCTCTTCACCCTTTCCTTTAGAACCCAATCCAAGAGCTACTACGGTTGCCTGCAGTACTTTTCCCTGAGAATTTTCTGGAAGCATAATACCTTCTTTGGTTAAAGTTTGGGCTGTGCTCCTTTCAACAAACACTCAGTCAAAATGGGGAAGAACCTCTCTAAATGCCTCTCCTGTAGCCTCAGCCCGTACTCTGTTCTCTTGCCTTCCCCTCCAATCTTAATATAAATATCTTCTTACAGTCCTTACCATCTAGAATATTGTTATTTTTATCACCTAACTTTATGTTAGAAAATTTAAATGATTGTGGTAATTCTGTCATAAACTACATTTGTTTAGAGTTCTGCCATTCGTTCAAACAAAGAAGTGTTGAGTGATTACTTCTTGCCAGAGAGTGCCTTAAGTGTGGGTATAGCATATCTGGGAGACCCAAACACCCCCCTCAGGGAGCTTCCAGTCAGATGAACTTCTTGAGGCCCTTCCTTACTTACGAATATATTTATTCAAAAATTACTAAACCTATAATTTATGTACATAATATGAACCTTTAAAATTAGTTTACCTGGATTTTCAAGTTATGTACTAAAATTGTATTGATTGAGCTACTCACTAAGTTTTATATTTTAAAAGAAACCTGAGCCAACTAATTTATCCTCAGACTGCAACAAGATCTAATATACTCAGTGTGGAAAGCTAGAGATAAAATATTAAATATTTCACCATCAGATACTTCCAAGTCCTATAATGATTATAAATAGTAGCTGAAAAGTCTTTAGTATGGCATCTTATTTTCAAATTTAATGATTTTTCAGAATTGATTTTGAATGATGAACACTTAATATATATAATCAGACTCTGTGAGTTTGACTGTAATTATCTGAGGGGAAAAAATGAGGCCCAAAGGGCTAAACCATATTTACTCTGAGGTTAGTAAACTAGTTATTGAAACGCCCTACCGAAATTCCACCTTCACATCATGTACTATTTCACTGGAACTATGCCGATTATTTGAAGATAGAAAAGGACTCTTAGAACAGCAAAGAAGAAATGAATTCTTTTCTAGAAAAGTTACCATTTGTTCTGAGTACACTATACCTTAGGTCAAGTATGTGGGCGTATGTACCTAAAGTTTATTTTCCTTTGAATTTGTAGCACATTGGAGTTGGTAAATCTTCATTACTCCCTTTTACTTTCAGTATTCTTTTCAGTTGAAAGACTTAAAACAACCACAAAAAGTGTCAGCTTCTATAGTTATTAGCTTTTTGCTGGTTGAAAGACCAGGACTTTTAAAACAACATTAGCATGATTCTTTTCATGGTGTCACTGGCCCAGCAAAAAGGAAGTCATAGAAATTTAACAGAACACCATAATCATCAAGCCCCTCTGTTGCTGCTCCAAAGATAATAAATAATAGTAACCACTGAGGTGTTCAGCCCAAACAAGTTTTGAGTATCTTCAGATTAGCTTTGCTTTCATACTTAAGTATGCTTAACGGAAATGGCCGAAAGTGATCACCAGTGATTATTGTAAAGATTCAAGAGAATTCCTTATCAATAATTTTAAGATTAAAATTATTTTTGTATTTGCTCTGAAGAAACTCACATGCCATATGTTTTCAGGCCCCTTTTAAGGTCCTCTTCTGGATTTAGATCTTACAGAGTAGAAACGGTGCCATTTCCCAGCATGAGAGGGCGGGATGGGTGGGCAAATGCTGCCCTCTTCTGGCCATGGGCTGAGCAGGTGGAAAGATGGAAAAAGCTTCAAACATGGTGACAAGCATCCTTTGAAAAACGACTCTTCCAATGTTTTTAACAGGAGTGTGATCAAGTTCACATAGATGATGTTTCCTCTGATGATAATGGGCAAGACTTAAGGTAAGCCATGCCTTTCAGTATGCTCTTTCCTACAGAAATTCAGCTGTGAAGTTTTGCACATGTAATTATTTCTTTTATTTCTTTTTAATGTATTTTGGGTGTTGCAGTACCTACAGTTTTGCAACTGATGGCTTCCATGCAGCTGCAAGTAGTGCAAACCTTTGTTTGCCAACAGGTGTAAGAGGAGGGGTTGACTGGATGAGGAAGTTGGCTTTTCGTTACAGAAGAGTAAAAGAATTATACAACACCTACAAGAACAATGTGGGAGGTATGTGTGGCTTTTACAATTTAATAAAGGTACTGCAGATAGAGGTACAATTTAAACTGTAGTTTCAAGTTTCATATTAGGGACTATCCTTCTGTAAGATAAATTACCAAGAGCTCATGCTGGACGACAGTGAGCCAGAAATTTTAATTTCTTAGAGTTAGTGGGGGGAAAAAAATCTAACTGCAAAATAAAACGTGCAGCACTGTCAAAGGAATTGGGAATTCTTTGTGCCCAGATGTTTGGTCAAGATTAATTGCAGGGCAGAAATAGAGACACAGATGTAGAGAACAAACGTATGGACACCAGGGGGGGAAAGCAGGGCGGGGGGGATGAATTGGGAGATTGGGATTGACATGTATGCACTGATGTGTATAAAATGGATAACTAATAAGAACCTGCTGTATAAAAAAATAAATTAAATTTTTAAAAAAAGATTAATAGCAGGACATTTATTTTGCCCTTCCTCAGCTGGGACGCTCTCAGTGAAAACCAGACAAAGGAACTGATACAGGCTGTGGAAAGAAGATCTGTCTAAACATAAGAGCCCTAGTCAGTGAAGCAGAGTTGTTAGCAATCATTACCTTTCTGGAATGCTATCAAAAATAAATGCAAACTGTGCTTTATGTCATTTTGAAGACTTCAACAAGTTAACTTTATCCTGTCAAAAACTGCATATTATCTGACAGTATATCTTTGCCATGTATAGTGTTAACTATATCATGGTTTTTATAAATTCAAATACTCTGTAGGTAGTATCTAAACCATTTTGTACTCATTCATATATTACAGGTGATATCAAAACCTGTGACATCAAAACTTAGATCCTGGATGTGCTTCTTGGCACAATAAACCTTGATCGTCTTTATTATTAGGATCAGTTTTAGGGCAACAAGATCGTAGGATTAGTTATGAGGTCACTTAACATTCTTCTCTCAGGGCTTTTTGTTTGTTTCTCTTTTTAAAGAAAAGAGGGATGGTTGAGGAGTATAAACCAGAATCTAAAATTGAAATAAGACAGCTAAATATATATTTTGCATGCTATACATGTGTATATTTACATATATGTCATAGAATACAATATAGTAAATAAAGTTTTCATCTATAAGGTATATACTACACCATACACATCTTAAGGTTGGCTGTGTGTCTATTGGCCTTGTATCCCAGTGCCTAGCTAGCTTGAAGCACATAATAGATGCTCAATAGATGTTCAGTAACTACAAGAGAACCAAAACATGTAGAACCATAGACAGTAATAATGTTAGAACCAAACCGGAGCTTAGATATGGAAGATCTTTATTTCCAAATGAGAAATAGTCTCCTGCAGGCTACTAACCTGCCCATGCGTTTAGGCAGGCAACTTAGGTTTCCTAATTCACTCTAACACTCTATACAAGACACTTCTGTAAAATCAGATAAATAGGTATTCTATTTAAAAGCAGTTGAGGGTAATAACTTTAACTTTAAGATAAATATCCCTTTGGGGAATCTGAATTAATTTTTATCATTCAGGCATGTCATTATTTCCCTCTTAAAGGGTATTATTAAAATTATTTTAAAATTAACAAGATTACTAGTAAATAATCGTATAGCTTAAAAAGTTTAAACAATGAGATATTAATCCATTTTTTGTGATATGTTAACATCTCTTTATTGAAATAATGACAAATGAGGCTCAGTAGAAACTATAAATTTTGGTTTAAAAATTTGTCCACCAAGGACTCTCCTGGTGGCGTAGTGGTTAAGAATCCGCCTGCCAATGTAGGGGACATGGTTTCGAGCCCTGGTCTGGGAAGATCCCACATGCCGTGGAGCAACTAAGCCCGTGCGCCACAACTACTGAGCCTACAATCTAGAGCCCACAAGTCACAACTACTGAAGCTCGCATGCCACAACTACTGAATCCCGCGTGCCACAACTACTGAAGCCCTCGCTCCTAGATCCCATGCTCCACAGCAAGAGAAGTCACCGCAATGAGAAGCCTGTTCACCACAATAAACAGTAGCCCCCACTCGCCACAACTAGAGAAAAGCCCGTGCACAGCAACGAAGACCCAACAGAGCCAAAAATTAATTTATTTTTTTTAAAAAAAGTTATCCGCCTATAAATGAACTCTTAATATTCTGAAATATGATTTAACTAAGGAACTTTATTTTTTAATAGATTTACATGATCTTGTTTCCTCATGAAAGCAACAGGTTTTTCAGTAAAATTAGTATGCCTACTTCTTTTCTTATCCTAACATCAATGTAGTTTTCAACCATCGTCTATAGCTATATCATAGGCTTCAGGATTTTAAACAAAATTCTTAATTCCTTTGTACAAAACAACGTATTTCTGACAGCTTTAACACTAGTATTAGAAACAAATTCTAGAAAACTCTATAGCTGTATGCGATAATGTCATTATTACTGTTTCCAAGTGGTAATGGTTGTGATTATTAAGAAACTAAACATTTTCAGACAACCAAAATATTTGAGGTTTGTATCCCTAGGCTGGTAGACCCCTACTTCTTCTCCAGACCTATCCTGTCAGTCTTCTGGAGTAGTTGTCAAAGCTCCTCAGGTGATTGGCATCCACCATGCCGGATTCTAGGATCAGTGAGGGCAGAGACTGGGACCCACTCTTTCACTGTTATATCCCTAATTTTTAGCCCAGAATGTGATGTGCAGAAGTTGTTCAATAAATGTTTGTGGAATGAATGAATCAGTGGATAATCAATTCTGAAATGGAAGATCAAGGTTGATATCAATCTCTCTCTTTTTGATATAGGTGGGAATAAAAATCATCTGGAGCAGACAGAAGGAAGACCAAACTAGGCATCCCAGAAAAATGTTCATCTCTTGACACTGCCCTACTTTTCTGTGTTGCAGGACTTCTTGGCCCTGCCAAGAGAGATGCGTGGCTGCAGTTGAGGGCTGAGATTGAAGGTCTGACGGACTCCTGGCTAACAAATGCACTTAAATCTTTATCAATTATTAGTACTAGGTAAGCGGTATTGTTGCAGTTTCTATATTTATTGTATTGAAGATGTAGTTCTAATAGCATAGCATATATCAAAATGTTTTAATTCCCAGATTTGTTTTAGAGTTTGAAGGGACCTAAAATTCACTGTGTGTGTGTGTGTGTCTGTGTGTGTGTGTCTGTGTGTGTGTGTGTCTGTATGTGTGTCTGTGTGAGTGTGTGACTGTGTGTGTGTCTCTGTGTGTGTGTGTCTGTGTCTGTGTGTGTGTGTGTCTGTGTGTGTGTGTGTGTGTGGTGTGTGTCTGTGTCTGTGTGTGTGTGTGTGTGTGTGTGTGTGTGTTTTGGGATGGAGGATGGGGGTTGCTGCTTCTCAGAATAACTGGGAGATCCATCTCTTTACCGTTCTCTCCTCATGACCCCTGATAAACCCCATGGGAATGTCATTTGACTTTCAAATTTAGAAAAAGCACTCTGTTGGTGACAAAGTACAGAAGATGATGGCAAAAAACACAATACTGTTTATACAATTAGTGCATGTTTTTAAGTCTTTTATGCCATTATAGAGAATATACGTAATTTGAACACATCAAAAAAAAGCAAGAGAAAGCTCCTGAAAAACTTGTAACCTTTGTGTTGTTTAGTTCAAACGGTGAAATGCTGACTTGTTAGTGTAGATAATAGAACTGAATTGACATAACTAGTTGTGTACCATGTGCCATAAATGCTAATTAATAATATAAATCCGGAACATGATAGCTAGTAGGGTGGGAATGAATCTTTGTTCTATCCTATTCCTTAGTTTTATTTCTGTGTTGGATGAATAAATAAAATCATGCTTAGCAAATGTGTGGGTAACACAAAATTCAGAGAAGAGCTAATATTTGGACTGATTGAATCAAGATACAGAGAAACCTTAGCAGGGTAAAAGGAGAGTCTAATCAGAACATGGAAGTAAACGAGTGTGTCCCAAATCCCTCACGTGGCTTTTAACCACGTGGCATGACAAGCCACTGCATTTATAGCAGAGTCTCTAAATGGAGAGGGGAGGGGGCCGTAGATTCCTGGGTCAGGCTGGGGAAGCAGAACAGAGTACTTTGCTCAGTTCTGGGCACCTCATTCCAGCAGGGGCTGTGACATATTTGTAGCATCTTGTGTCCAGCAAAGTGGCCAGAAGAGTTTAGGCTGTGGAAACTACAGAAAAGGAACAGTCAGAGGGAGGAACCGAGGAGTTTAATCTGAAGAAGAGCCGTGTATGGAACAAGGTTACCAATTCAACTACTTGAGATGCTGGGCTGGAAATAAATTACATTTCTCTCTGCATCTATGAAGGAGAGAGTTGGTCCCGACGAGTAGGAAGCCGGGGAAGGGAGGTTCTGGCTCCATGTGGGAAGAATTGTCTGACAATTAAAGCTGTTTTAAAATGGGACTTGCTGCCTTGTGAGCTCTGTGCAGTCACAGAGACATGGAGACCAAAGGGCAAGGAAGCTGGGATGTGAGGACAACAGCCCCTAAAATCGTGTGTAAAATGTAGAAGGTGCTTTCATTATTTTTAAAGAGGTCTCCTAGATAGTTAAACACCAAAAGGTATTACATTACATTGTATGTGTTACATTGTTACATTATCTATGTGTAGCCGTTGTATATTATATATAGATTATTATTAAACACACGGGTATGTGATATAACTAACTAACTAACTAAATAAATGTATGACAAGGAAATGAAGGGAAATAAATCATTATACATTGAAGTTTTAAGTACCATGAAAGTTGCCAAGTTATCCACATCTGTTACCTTATTGGTAAATTTCACAAACTCTGTCAGAAAAGCAGATGTTTACACCAAACACTGCTGAATTATATATCAGAGCCTGTAGCAAAGTGTGTACCCTGTGACTGTAATTCCTCTTCTAGGAATGTAGTCAAAGGACATAATCATATGCATAGGAAAAGTTTATATGTAAGATAGCATTGTTTATGATACTGAGAAATCAAAACCATCTAAGTGACTAAGCTTAACTTTAAAAAATGGTGGTGCAGCCACAAGATAGAGTAGTTTGCATACATTATGTTTTGTTGGAGGGGGAGAATGATGGACAATATGACATATATAAGTAGGCTCATGATAAAAACAAATGAAAAGAGTAAGATGTAAGATTACACATACAGTATGATCCTAATGGGAAAACAACCTACATGCAAACTGAAAATCTGAAAATAAATGCACAAAATGGGGACAGCAGTTATCATCTCTGGATGGTTAAATAATTGGTGCTTTTCATTTTCTTCTTTATATTCATCTGCATTTTACAAGTCTATATATGCAATTTATAAATGTATGCAATGTTTGTAATTGAAAATTACAATGCATTATAAATTGCATATAAATATATGCAATGTTTGTAATTTATTTATTAGATTTCAGAACCAAATTTAAAAAGCCCGTGCTATCTTTTATTCCACCGTGTTTTCATTCTGTAACACTCATCTATATATGACATTGAATAACATCTTATTTTGATGAAGTATGATGTAGAAACTTGTGTCACAATACAGTAATGTGTTTGTGTATTATTCTTAGTAGTCTGCCATTATTTGGGGAAGTTTTGTCTGATCAAAGGCAAGTCACTTTCTAGCTTTTTATTTTTTTATTAGTAAAATTTAATATTGTATTCATGATACTTATTAAACTTCTACCTCTAGAAGTCTTTGTTTCTTTGTCCCATATAAATTGATAACCTCATCATTTGGTCTATGGAGATAATTTAGAAATGAAAATGTTTTAAAAGGCTATCATTATAAAGGTTTTATAATTGTTTTTAAATAAATTGTAGTCTTCTTTACACATGATATGTCTAAAGAATATAAAGCATAATATGAAGAGTACTGGGGGCTAAACATACACATACCTATAAGAATTTAGCACTCAACTTGTCCTTCTAAGTTGCCCTTGAGACCGGTTTTCTGAAAATCAGTCTGCAGAATTCTAGAGAATATTGTATCAGCCCTTACAAATATGTATTAAAGGCTCATGATACAAAATATCTAGTAGAGAAAGGTGCATAGCTATATGCCTTCTGATTCCCAGTTTCAGGTGTGTGGTTTGAGCCCCTCCAGGTGGGACAGCTCAATTTCCCTGTAATCCAGAAGGAAGGGCCACAGTCCATTCTTTTCCCTGACTCAGGCTAACAGTCTCCCCTCTCTTGGTGTTTCCTTTATCTCACCTTCCCGGCTGCACCCTCACCCCCCCATCCTGTCTACTGTGAAAGAAACAGATGTAAGTTGCAGAGTGGAAGATTCTCACTCTCAAAGGGTAAGGCCTTAGTAGATGGATTAAAACAAGGCCCATTAAATGCAGTTTGCCCTTGGTTGTTAGAAGGAGATTCAGGAACTCAATCCCTTCCGTTCTAAATAAGAATCCTCTCTATTTTTACTTCTTCAGGATGCACCATTTGTCAGTACCTTGATTGGGACTTTCTGGGCTGTTTCTTGCACAAAATCTAAAAACTCCTCTTACACATCCCATCCCCTCCTCCCTTCCTGTGTCCTCTACTTTCCCAGGCTCTAAAAACTCTGGGACATGGAGTCCTATCACCCTAAAAACTACCTTACCTGCCTCAAATAACAAAGCCCCTTGTGACTCTTTGTATATGTGCAAATTTTATGAAAACTGCTGATGTGCATACTTGTAAAACTCAGAGGTAAGCCATGCCCCCTTTAATAATCTTTCCATGATTGCCGCTGGCTGAGGTAGGTATCCTGTGAGGTTCCACAGGGGCCGGAGGAGATCTTGTTTATAGAACACATTTTTTATTCGCAGGGGTCTATTTACTTGTCTCCCTCCCTGTCTAGCTTGTGATCTGGGTAGGAGGGAAAACTTATTTTCCTTCACTTCCTTCATTTGGGGATGTATTTCTGGCATCTGGCATTGCGCCTACCAGGTGATAGGTACCGTAAACAACTGTTGAATATTGAAAGGGTAGGTTATCAGGGACTGTTCATTATAGAATTGAAAGACTGCAGGATAATTTAAAATTGGTACTGTTAGATGTTATCTAGTATTAGAAAACAAAAATGCCTGTTTCCTCCTCATCTTAGGAGTAACTGCGTAAATGTCTTGGTAACAACAACCCAGCTGATCCCAGCACTTGCGAAGGTTCTACTCTATAGTTTAGGAGGTGCTTTTCCCATTGAGAATATTTACAGTGCAACTAAAATAGGTAAGAAAATTATTTCTAACTCCGTGTGAAATACGTTCGTATCTGTGTTTTGGGGGATTTTCTTAATGTGTGTCTCCATATGATTCCCTCTTTCATCAATTTTGCTATAAGAATATCAAGCAAATTTGAATAGAGCTCAAATAGCAAAGTCCCCTGCAACTCTTTGAGCATGTGCAAACTTTATGAAAACTGTTGCCTATGAAATTCTGAACTCGGTATCTGGATAGCTCTGACTCTTTATATATACATATACATGTATATTATATTTGTATTTCATTATGGCACATGTTATCTAAATAATATACAGTACCTTTAGCCATAGTATTTAATATTTTACCTAACATGGTATATGGTATTACATCCTTGCATATGCAATAATCTAGATCTAAGATAAAAGTACTGTTTTGGCATTATAAGGGAGTGTCAGATGGATTGAACTAGTAACCTTAATTCCAGGGGAAAAAAAATTTCGTGAATCAGAAAACATAATTGGAGCATTCATAACATATGAATGGCTGGAAATCCACATTTCCAGAAACGTTCAGTAGCAATCAAAGAACTACAGTCTTGTTTATTTAGATCATAGCTATCTATGGAGACATCTTTGACTTTAAGTACCTTTCACAGGCTCTAAGACTTCTAAGAAACTTTCAAAAACAAAAGCTCATCAACTTCTGCCATCTTGAAAGAGTTAAAAGAAAACAGCTCATGTATTCTGTTGTCTGTCAAGGAAATGCCTGGGGAAATAGATGGGTTGCACAATGTGCCCTGAAGGTCAACAAACAGGCTCTGGCGGCTTGACAAGAGTTCCGAATGCTAAAATCCCCCACCAGAAACAACCTGCCCTGGGCCTTGCAGAGGTCTGATATTGGCACAGGCAAAAAGAGCCCCCAGCTACAGCTGTTTGGGGAGTATAGTTAAAGAGAGGCAAGCTTTCGTAAAGTAAATTCCTCATTGTCCTAAGCACTGCCATTCAGAGCCCTGGTACCAATCCCATTCATTTTTTATATAAGTGTATTTATGCTAGCAGGATTAATACATCGAACCCGATTTTGCTTTTTGACAAATCAAGTAGTTTTACACAAGCATAAACATTTCCTCTAGTAAGGACAACATTCTTTCTTATTGGCCAAATTGTTCCTTATCTTTAATCTGAAAAAAAAATCATTTTTATTTTTCCCTTTAAGCTAGTATTTTTTGGAGTTCTGAACTATCAGAGTAAGAAAAAGTGAAAAAGAAGCCATGACTGAATGAACATGCTGGGAATGAAATTCAGAGAATAATGCCAATGTTGTAAAAACAAAGAACATGTAAAAATTCTGTGGTGTTATTCCCATAGTGCGATCAGAGGATACTAGTGTCACCAGTGCTGTGGTCCAAGCAAACAGCACCCTTAGTACAATTAATCTGAGCAGACTAGCTCCCAGCCACTTGAAGAAAGGAATTGTTTATCAAGATAAATCCATATCTTAGTATTTCCTCTTTCGTTCTAGGTGAACCTTCAGTTTTTCACAGTAATAATTTTAGCTGACTTGTCCATACTAATTAAAACAAACTAGATAAAATGTAGAATTACACAAATAAATGTAAAAACTGATAGTTGCTTGTAAAGTTGTTCCTATAGCCTTTTAATGGACTGAAAGATATAAAAGAGATATAAGTTTTTTTTCCGATTAGATACTTAGCCCTACTGACTTTTTTTGGAGTGTGAAATACATTCATTTAATAATCTGTCTTAAGTAAAGACTTAGAGTATTCAACCATATTTGTTGATTTCATAAACCCAGAGTTTGCAAGCAAGTTTAAGTGATTGATGTTCAAGAGAAAGTAACTTAACACTTTATGAATCTTTAGGTTAATGAATGCAATGGCTGGAAGAATAAGCAGTGCATTGTTTTTCAGGCAAGGAAAGCTGTTTTGAGCGTATAGTGTCCAGATTTGGCACTAACATAACTTATGTTGTGATTGGAGATGGCCGAGATGAGGAGCATGCCGCTAACCAGGTAACTTCACTCTGAACTTTATCTTGTTTATCTTCCAGGAAAAGAAAGTTGCTTTGAACGAATAATGCAAAGGTTTGGCAGAAAAGTAGTATATGTTGTAATTGGGGATGGTGTAGAAGAAGAACAGGCAGCAAAAAAGGTAACCTGTTTCAAACAATGTTGGTGTGATACTTCTAATGCAAGCTTTTTTGTTTGCATTCCTGTAGTTTGGCCCAATGGCAGCTTGACAAATGATTTAAATTTATAGATGCAAAGCAGTAAGAGCATGAGAAGGTCAGTACTTACATTCAAATAAACCATTTGGAGTCTAGCATTTTTTTTGCCTGAAACTTCATAGGAAATATAGGAACATTTAGTTACATTTATTTGTGTGTGTGCTTATGTGTGTGTGTGTGTGTGTGTGTGTGTAATACACACAGATATAAGAAAGATGGGGGAAAAAAAACGTTTTTGAGCACATGAAGTTCAACAAGATTAAAGACGCTTAACGAGCTCCATAGAAAGCCATGTGAGTGGCTCAGTTCTTACCCTTTTCCCATCCATCCTCTATGCCATATGGTCCTTGTGAGTGCCTAGTAGTAATTGTGCCCCATGATGATAAATCTGAGGGTAGCTTTAATAGATGAAGAAGAAAACTTACTAGAGAAGTTAATAAATGCTATTGGAGTGGGATATATTATTCAAATCCTTTTGTGCCAACTTGTTATAGAGACTTAGAGGCAATGTCCCTTACATCTTCTAGAAGAGTGTTATTTGTTTTGGTGAGTCATTGGTACTTGATTGAAGCCAAGCAGCTGGCTTTGAATATATTCAGAAGATCTCATAGGCCCTAGGTATTTAAATCAGCCTTTTCATCTGGCCCATATTTCTGAAAAAATCAAGGCAATTAAAAAACCATTAACTGGTTGGTCCAGCATCAAAAGGAGAATGATATCAAGATTGGCCCCAGATACCAGACTATCGATCAACACAACTGAGATCTACTGCTTCCTTCACTGATTGATAGCAGAATATCATCTAGCCAGGATTAAAGTGATATAATTTATAAAACAAAGCAAAATGATGAATAAGTATTGTTGAATAATGACATGTCAGCATATATTGTTTTACATAGAAAGAACATTGTCTTTATTATCCTGAGGAGATTTCAAATAATCATCGGATAAAGCCTTCACTAAACACTTGCATGTGCTGGAGTGTTTATCTGATTTCTGTCCCCCCTCGCCCTCCCCCCGAAAAAAAACAACATAAACAGTTTCCTAGGAAAGTTTATAGTGATACTAGAAAGGTAAAAGATACGATTTATGTTTGTGGTCAATTCAAATCAAGCAAAATGGAGAAAAAGAAGGAGCTTCCACTTTAGAAGGTTTGGTGACGCGTTGGAAGCCATACTTGAAATATTCCATGCTTTTCCATAACATTAAGAGAGTTGTTTCAGACTCATCCTCCCACAGTGCCCCTCCGTCTTAATTAGCAGTGTCAGTGACCCAAGCTGACGACCACTTGATATCCTTCCGGTTGCACACAGTTGAAATATCTTCTGGAGTTTGTCAGTGTCCCGAGTCCTTGTTGTTTCAATTTTTCATGTTGGCACCATAATTACACACAACAAAGAGCAGTCAGTGCAGCCACCATAGCAAGCATTTTACATGTCTTTTAGCCTATGTGAAATTCACACACATCTAGGTCAGGACTAATCAGATTCGCTTTTCCAAACCAGAAATGGTATATGCCTTTGAAAATCAAAATTTATAAAGTCAACCCCATTTATGCGTGGCGTGAAAACTAGACTTGGTATACCAGTTGTTAACACCTTCGGCTTTAAACCCAAAACTTCAGGAGAAAAAGGCATGACTCCAAGTGGATAAGAACCTTGGTTAGAATGCTATTTCCAAATGGTTGTTTATGTAGGTACAGTTTTGGTGATGGTGAAGGCTTATAATTCTATTTTGAAACACAGGTGGTTGGTTTCTCTAGTATCCGGAATGCATGCTCTTCTTTGGATGTAGCTGTAATCGCATGTGCAAAAATATAAAGTACTATTTTGCTATTACAAATAGATCTGAGCTGAATTTTTAAAAAGTTACTTCTAGGTGAATTTTGTGCTTTAATTCGACCCAAAAGCATAATTTGTTTTGTAAATCTAAGAAGAAATTTCAAAGTTGACAACTGAACTCCCCTATAGAAATATATGATGTGAGCCATATTTGTAATTTTAAATTTTTTGGAAGCTGTGTTTAAAAAAAATTAAAAAGAGAGACAGGTAGAATTAGTTCTAATGATATACCAATATACTCAAAATATTATTGTCTAAACACCTAATAAGTATAAAAACTATTCATGTGATATTTACATTTTTAAAACAATTCTAAGTCTCCGAAATTCAGTGTGTATTTTGAACTGGACTTGCCACATTTTGAGAGCTCAATAACCATATTGGGCTAGTGGCTACCATATTGGGCAGTAAAAAACTATATAACAATAGAGATTATTATTTTAATTATTCATTTTTATAATAAAGTGTCTTTTCCATGTTACATATAATATACATATATTTCCATTTTACATGCAAATATATAGTCTACAAGATGTGATCAGCCCAAACTTACAAATAAAGTGTTGGTTTTGTTAATTGCAATAGTGCATTATTTCCTTTTTTTCATTATTGTCCACAATGAAGTATTTTTAGACATTTTTTTTCCTAATTACAACCATTTATGAAATTTTAATACCACGCATATACCATTACTGGTATAGCTTTGGAGAGCCACAAACCATTGTAATATCTAAGAATTTTTTCTCCACAAAAACTCATTTTTGTCCCCGTAAGGGGGTGATATCTCCCCCTTGAGCATGCATGCTGGAGTGCTTTCCCTCAATCCCACACCAAGGAAATAAATCAGGTCAACTCTGCTGGCTTAAATTATTACTTACCCCAGACAAGTAAGAAACTTGATCATCCCCACATTTTCTTCTACCTTATATAGTCCAGCTTCAAATTATATTTTAATGTAGAAAGGAATTCACCCTCTTCCTCTCAAATGGACAAAAAGCCTTGGATTTAGGAAGTTTATCATTTTTTCTGAGAGATGGACCTTAAGGAGTGACGTAGTAAGTAAAATTTGTTTTCCTCCAGCCACGTAGGATTTTGACGCTCAGCTTGCTTTCCCGGATGCTGAGATTAGTAATGACACTTTCCAAAATAAATATTAAACTACTTAAGAAATCTCATTACTTTCTTTTATTATCATTAAAATCCAGTTCAGATCTATTTCTCTATTATTTTGACAATACCACATTGATGCTACCAAACCTTCAAATATGATCGTCCCTCCCTTAAACTCCCTCCCTTGAACTTGGGTGAACTACACTTCCTTGTGCGGACCGCTGCTTCACTGAGATAATAGTTATGCTCTCTCTCCATCCCTTCCCCTTCTCTCTCCCATCCCTCCCTCTCTTAACCACACAGCACAATATGCCCTTCTGGAGGATATCAAGTCATTCAGACCTCTTGGCTCTACATCAAGCACTGGAATTAGAGTATTTGTAACTGTGTTCTCTAGCTGGAGATCCGTTTTTTTTTTGTTTTTTTTTTTTTGTTTTTTTTTTTTATATTTCAAGTACACTGAATTTTTATGTGTGATTCAATGCCTCTGGCTTTACACATATAAATTGTCTTAAAGGATGAAATCATATTTGGAATGAGAATTCCAGAATGAAGAATTCAGATTGCTGAATGGAATTAAACTTTAGTGCTACAGAAAGGAAGCTCTATGGTCTTATATTTACAACACTTTAATGGTTTAAAAAAAAAAATCTGTGGAGGTTGCTGGTACACACCGAATGAGTCCTAACTGGAAGTAACAGCTTTAGCAAAGAGCTCTCACCCTGGCAAAGCACCAACACAGGCTCCGTCTGACAAGGTTCAACAACATTCCTCAAAATGGGAGATCTTCTCAGCCCTGAGGTTTGAATCTGACTTTAGCCTACCTAGCCCAGAAAATCTGAATTGGAATGCACTCAGACTGTGTAAGGACAGTCCTATCTAGACCTGTAATTTGTGTAAATTATTGATGAAAGTAATTTACTGTGACTTTATTAGCAGCTGACTTTGAAAGTGGATGCAATTTTTCTTTCATTTGTCGGGGAGGGTAGCGGGAGGGGAAATGGGAATCTAATCATGTCTCTTTTTTTAAGTTTGGCAAACAGAATGTTCATACTGATGTGTTGTGCCTTAAAGACAAGACAGCATTTGTGTGTTACAATGTAACTTTGGTTAAAATCTCTGTAGATAATGAAAAACAAAAACCTTTGTGATCATTCTTAAGATGACCAAATTTAAAATTCAAGCTATCAAAGCTTCATAATGCATCAGCAAGAAACTGAGTATTTGTTGCAATAAGAAAACAATAATAATAAAGGAAAGCTTGTGTTTTATTTGGGTTCTTAATAATTCCAATAATTGTATGAGGCAACTATTGGTGCATCCAACCAGAAGCAGAAGGTTTGGGAAAGATTGTGGGACCTTTACTTAGAAAGTGAAGTGTATGTTGAAACCTTGAGTACCCTTTCTACAGTTTTACTGGAGAAAACTAAGAGCCATATTCATGATGACCTATACTGTTTGGAGTCTGACTCGTTGATACGTCTAAGTTGTATAGAAGAAAATATTCTGATGAAAATCATAAGCAAATATCACCCAAACTTTCTTAAAATATGCATGAACATGGCTTAAAATTCACATTGGGTGAACAGGGCTTAAAATAAAGCTAAGTGCATTTATTCCCAATGCCATTGCAAAAATGAAGTGTCATCAGTAGTGGAAGGTGAATGCCCCAGATGGTTTCTAAGGAAAGAAGTGAATCAATGGAAATTTTACCTAGACTATCATCATAAAATAAATGAACAAGTGAGCCAGATCTTGGCAGCGTTACTGAAGTTACAACGGTGAAATAGTATCTGGTTCTCTGTCTTAACACATCCATCCAGTCTCTCTCCATTACAGACCCGCGTACCTTAGTTTCTGGCCGTACCATTACTGCACAATGGACTTCATTCATTGCAAGGAGAGCCTGTCATCGTTGTGTTTGCATGTTTTTTTTTTCTTGGTGTGTAGCCCATGTTAGGAACACGATACAGGTTCTCCTGTCATTTCGTATGACATGATTTCCCTTGTGGAAATTTAAGACTTCAAGATCTAGGAGTGTTTTAATGGTGTCTACACCTGCAGTTCTGTGTTTAAAATGTCACAATGCGGAACTTGCCATCCAACTACTAAGCAGTACTCCTAACCAGAGGCTGGTCCATGATAATCCATCATCTGAGGCTTCGGTGGCTCCCAAAAGATTGGTGCTTTGTACACTGATCACAACATTTGCTATGGAAATGTGATTTTATTTTCCAAGCTATAAACCTGTATTTCTTTACTGTACGCTAAGGCCATGTTTACATTGGGCAGAAAGAGATTGAGACCCTATTTTGCAGATTTTAAGATTGTGGTTTCATCACACGTAGACCTTAATCTTAATCTTTAAATTTTGTAGCTTTTGGCTACCTCTGCACCAAGTACTCTTGCAGATAGATTAAGGTTGGAATACTTAATAATAATAATAATAATAAATCTTACATTTCTATTGGCCTTTAGCTTGAAAACAGTAGTTTTAAAAAATTAAAGAGCTGCATTGATTATCAGTACATAATTCTATTTTGTGCACTAAAACCTTAAATATTTATTACTGTGAACAAAACAAAATTATCTTTACTGTAGAGCCAGGTTCTTTAAATGATAGAATTTTGGCATTACATCGAAATTTTTCACTCTTTTTTTCATATCAAACAGGCAAGGCTTCTTATGCTGCTAAAACTGCAGGTACAGAAAGGAACACCCCTTTACAGGGCAAAGAGAAGAGTCGCTGATTACATCAGCAGTGCTATGTCCCACAGACCTCTTCTCCGATGATGATGTGTTCAGAAGAGGCTGCCAGCCTAAAACCTAAATGCTAGGTTGTTGGAGAACAGCTCGTCTGGTACCACCGTGGTGCAGGCCAGTGAGCCCACATCACAGTTTGTCCTGTGACTTTGAGCATGCTCAGGCTAGAACGCTTCTCTCCCCCCGCTTAGGAACCCAAGATCCTATTCCTTTCTGATCTTAAAAACAAAAGATAAACCAACAAACAAAAAAGCCCCTTTGGAAGTTGCCATGTTCTGTTGACATATAGGATATTGTGCCTTATTATAAACCAATTTGAAAATGTTTTGTCACGGACATGGGTGTTTGGTTCCTCTATGCACAAACTTGTGATATCGCCGGGACAGGTCACCACCTCGTGTTGCACCTGAAGAATAGCAAAACAGGTGGCCCAGCTACAATAGTGTCACAGACAAGATGAAGTCATTACACCCTGCAAAGATTTGTAAATCAAATTCAGAGGCAAAAAAATATTTTAGGATCATGGAATTTGTGCACAAAAAGTAGATAATAACACTCTAAAAATGTTTTTTCCCTTAGTCTCTGGTGAGCTAAGATTCAAAATAGTGTCAACAGCATGCTCAGTATGAAGGTTTTTGGGGTTTTTTTTTTAATGCACATTTGTTTATGACAAGCCTGCATTCTCAGTGAATATGGCATTTAGTATCTCTTTTAAAAACAAACAAGCATCTTGAGCCAAAGTTGCATTTTTGACTCCCAACTATGGTAGCATTATGGAAATCTAACAAAGTCAAGGGTTTCTGTTACGTATTAGTAAAGTATAGATTATTGGGGCCTACATAATTTAAAGAAATGTAAATTAATATTAAAAGCTTGTAAAAATATGTATATCTTTACTATTTCTCAATAAATACCTTTGGAAATGATTTCGTTTTCTTCACCCTCCATGTCGTAGAGTTTCTGTTGTGTGTACTAAGCTTGATTCTAAATAACGTGAAATTTGTATTTAGGCTTCTTGCTGTCTTCTTACCTTCCCTTGTTTGTGCCTAAATTGCATAGTTTGCAGTTAAGGCAAGCTGAGCTGCCACACAGTAAAATGTCACTAATTAAGACTAAAAGTTGGGCTGATGTACTGAAAAAGATGTGAGTACCTAGTTTTTTACATACAGGTAGTTATGTTAAAGTATAATGCATAATGTAGTCACTAGAGACAGTGACTACATTAGTGATAGATGTATCGTTAGTGATAAAATAATACCATTTAGAATATTTAAAGCAAGTTCCCTTTAGATGAATATGGGACATGGTTTATAAGTAGCTTCCAAGAGTGATAAAGGAATGTTTTTCTGAAACAGATCTAACAGCTCCTTTATTATCTTGTGTATAGTATTGATTTACTTGCAAGTCTGTTGTTCAAATACAAACCAAAGGGAAATTTCAGACCAAGCTCTTTCACAACTTTTTAAAACATCACCCTCCAAGTTGATGAGTAGGTCCTTATCTCTAAAACTGCACATGCTCATCCAACACTTCTGTCATTTCCCTGCTTTACTGTTAAATAATATTTAGTCCTTATACTTATCCAACATGACACATATTTTATTTATCTTTTGTATTAGATGACTCACTTACTAGAATGTATGTTCTGTGAAGGCAGGGATTTGTTTTGTTTTGTTTTCTTAACTTCTATATAACCAGTATCTAAGAAAGTGTCTGGCATATAATAGGTACTCAAAAAACATTTGTTGAGTGAATGCATAAACCATAGGAAAACATCTATATGATCATGGTTTGGAATTAAAGAAATTTAAAATGGTAGAGTTAGATTTTTTTTAAAAAGAAGAAAAAGAAAACATACAGGTAAGTTTAGAGGGGACCAATGTAAATTTTTACAACTTAGCTGGAGTGTTTACTGACCTAATAATTCATGAAAATAAAGAGCAATAAGCCATAAGCTTAGGTGTATTTGGAAAAAAAGTTATACATGAGCTGGAAAGTTATACATGAGGAAAAAAAATAAGTTCATAATGAATCAATGATTTCTTCCTCTTCCTTTTACTCTTTTCTTTAAAAAAATAATATGCAACATCAGTAGATTTAGTTGATTTAAATTACTTAAAGCCACAAAATATTATGTAAAAATCAGATCTATGCAGACTCTGTGGTTCATGATTCTGAATCCCAGAAACAAAAAAATGAAAGAAAGAGAAGTGTGTGATTTTCCTTAGGTAGCAAAAGGTAACCATTGTTTAATATCTGTGCATGGTTTGCATTTATTTATTAAAAAATCAGTTATTGGATGTAGTGATACATATATTCTCATTCACTGGTCACTTCTCAAAGCCCTCTCAAGTCTAACCAGGCCAAAGTCAATTCTGGGGATGTACTCTGGCCAAGAAAGATGTTTGCACACAGCAAAAATAATTCCAAGCTCTGACTTTAAATGCCTGACTCGCCTCCAGAGGATCTTCCAGGATTGTTAGCACAGAGTTTGAAAAATGTGGAGACATAATGTGCTAAGAAATCTCTGACAAAGCAGATATATACGAGCCAGATGCTCATTTTCCCTCCCCATGAAATACTTTTTGATTGGGGCTTGTGCGGACACTGTCTCTACAGCTAAAGGGCACTGTCTCTACAGCTAAAGGGCACTGTATTGTCCTTCGTAGTCATGAAGTCTTGGAGTTTTGTGCCTGGGAGCTGCGATGATGATGTCAATCTAGTTCTCTGGGGAGCCTTCCGGGAAATACAAAGATTTGAATGAGAGCATGTATCGGAGGCGGTGGAAGAGCCATCGAGTCAGTCTCCTACCACAGCTGGTAGGGCTGACCGTGAACTCAGCACACTCCTGACCCTCGGTTCGGTGGCGGAAGGTGTGAAGACAGTGTGTGAAAGGCGCCACGATGGGTAAGCACATGGTACGTGGCCAGTAACTTGCATATGCACCTGACCAGCCCACAAAGGGAGAATTCCTGGACAAGATGATTTCCAAGCTGGAACTCCACTGGCAAAATGGAGAAGGCCAGGGAAAAGGGGATGGGAAACACCCAGATAAAGTGGAAAATATATATATGAGACTCTAGGTAAGAGAGAGAAAAGTAGAATGATGTGGTCAAGGAGCTGCAAATAATTCCTGTTTCTGAGGCACAGAGTAAAGATAGGAAATAGTAAGAAATGAGGCTGGAAATAAACAAGGGCCAGATCATGAAGTTTTCCAATACACCGTGAATCAATTTTGGTTTTATCCTGGGATAAGTAGTATTCAATGAACCGTTTATAAACAAAGGATTTATGTGTCTGGATTTATGCTTGATAACAGTTTCTCTGGCAACTCATTAGAGGTAAGGGATCTAAGAGGATCCCAGAGAGTTATTGATCTATTCCTGAATTAGGGGATGGCTGTGAATATGGACGTACACAGACTCAAAAAGATTAAGATGCTAAGAAGAATGAGGACTTAGCAATCATTACTGCTTCTCAGGTAAATCCAGCCTGCCTTCTAGGTTCCTGGTTTGGGAAATTTGGAAGACGCAGTGCAGTTCACAGAGATCAGAAACACAAAAGAAGGAAAAAAGCTTCTGGTTGTTGTTTTTATTGCTGGTGGTGGTGCTTGTCATTGAAGGAAGATACTGAGTCCAGTGTTTGAAAGTGTTCATTTGGAAGAATTGTTCTGTGTAAAGCTGAATTTGCAGCAACTTCCCGGCTGTTTCTTAAATACCCTACTGCATCATAACTGAGTTACTCTGAAAGCAGTCCAAAAATCTAAATAATTTCATCTGATCATATCAGTTAGTCATTTAAGAAACATGTAGCATTGTGCAAACTTGAGACAGCACAAGTGAAAGTTGGGAAAGATGGCGGTAATGTAGAATGTGTAGGCACAAGGCACACCAGGGAAAATTATTGGGGGTGACCAATTGATTTAACATGCTGCTCCCCATATCCTGCCTTACCCCAGTTTCCAGTAAAGATAAACCCTGGTTTACAACCCTGGAGAAATTCAAATGCCTCAGTGAAATTTTCGTCAGTAAATGACAGATGATTTAATCACTTATTCTTAGATGGATTCTGTATTCCCCCAAAGTATGGCTTTCATTAGGATCTATGTTTTGGTTGAATAAGCTATTTCATGAGAGTGGGCAGTAATAACATGTATGTGAACAGAAATTAAAATTAATGCCAAACACACACCTGCAAAGCTATGCTATTTGGCTCATGAAATTACTTCTACATCAGTTATGGGAACAGCAGGGGGTGGAGGTAGGGGAGACACTAGAAAGGGCTCTGAAAAAAAGAAATGGTCTAACACATCATTTTTTAAATTTGCATTTAGAGTTTTACAAATGACAAGTGCATTTTCCAAGTTTTGAGGACCCACCCCTCTTCTCAATAAAATCTACTACCACATACTATTACCCCTTTCGGCAATATGCATTGTTACAAGGCTTGGCTCAAGAATTGGTTTCTAAGAATAGACAAGGGAACATTTTCTTTCTGTCTGTGCAGAGTGTGAATATTCATTCATGCTCCTTCTCTCTGTGTGAAGCCTTTATTGTTGTTGTAGTTTTACTCATCTGACCTCAGCAGTGTCAGCTGGGTGGAGACAGTGGGTACCACTGAAGTGAGGTGAGCAATGGGAATGTCTTGCAGTCTTGCTTTGATTTAATTGGTAGCTTTGGAGTCAGCTCTAAAGGGAGAGAACGTGCCAGAGGAGGAAGAGGAAGGAAAGTAACATTGGCAGACATATAATGAGCCAGGAGCTTACCCTATGTGACCTCATTTAATGATCACATCCCTGGGAGCTGGTATTATTAGTCCTATTGTATAGTTTAAGTGACTTCCGGAGGTCACATGACTGGTGGGTGGCACAAATAGAACTGGAAGGTAGGTCTATCAGGTGGACCATCTGGGCTGCAGAGTTATGCTCCTTGCACTGTATCTGGTTGTCCAACTATTGTAATCGAGTTGCTCAGAACTTGTAGAATTATGACCTGAGGAAAAGTGCAATCAGGAGCAGGTGAGGCGAAGGATGGATTGGGAGTTTGCAGTTAGCAGATGCAAACTATTATATATAGGATGGATAACAACAAGGTCCTACTTATAGCACAGGGAACTGTATTCAATATGCTGTGATAAACCATAAGGGAAAAGAATATGAAAAAGAATATATATGTATATATATATATATATATATATATATATACACATACACACACATATATGTATACTGAATCACTTTGCTGTACAGCAGAAATTAACATAACATTGTAAATCAACTGTACGTCAATAAAATAAATGTTTTTAAAAAAGCATGTGAGATTGCAAACAATGGAGTTAACTGTAACTCTTATCTCCCCACATGGGTATAAATGCCATCCAAGTAACATCCTATGTTGCCTATGTGACAAATGGCTCTTGTGCTAAAAAAATGTTACTTTTGCAGATAAATGGTAAAAGGACCCTTAGCTGATGATTTGACTTAGTGATCACAGTTATATCCAGTTCTATATGGAAACCCAAGAGATAACTATCCAATGAAAGCTGCTGAGTTGATTGACATTTAGTTAAAAACACATTTTCCAATGTCCCCTTTTCAAAATGCCTTTCTTGAATTAACACATACATCAACAGCTTTTAGCACAACTGACTTACAGGCTCCCTGACCTTACGGAGGGCTCTGAACAGGTGTCTGACCAGAGTGGGGAATTAGGAAGTTTCAAGAGCCACCTGGTATGAGGGGAAACAAACCAAGGTGGAGCACTGAAGAATCAGCATGATTTCAGCAGTGTCTAGAAGGAAGATGTTCAGAAGAAAGTCCCTAAAGGGTAAATGGAGAAAATGTTTTTAGAAACATATTGGCCAACTTCATATCTTTTTAAAAATTCTATAGTGGACATGGGTTTCTTTTTAAGTTGTAAAATATACATGAAATTCACCATCTTTACAATTTTTAAGTGTACAGTCAGTGGTTTGAAGTACATTCACATTGTTATGTTACCATCACCAACCATCCATCCACAGAACACTATGTCTTGCAAAACTGAAACTCTGCACCCATTGAAAAATAAAACCCTTTCCGCTCTCTCAAGCCCCTGGAATTTGACTACTCTACGTACCTCATATAAACATAGTCGTACAGTATTTATCCTTTGGTGACTGGCTTATTTCACTTAGCGTAATGTCCTCAAGGTTCATCCTGTCCCAGTGTGTGTCAGAATTCCTTTCTTTTGAAGGCTGAATGATACGTCATTGTATACATATACCACATTTTGTTTATCCACTCATCCAGTGAACATTAGAGTTGCTTCCAGCTTTGAGCTATTGCAAGTAATGGTGCTATCAACATGGGTGTACAAATACCTCTCGGAGTCCCTGCTTTATGTGTTGGGTATATACCCAGAAGTGAAATTGCTGGATCATATGCTAATTCCAGTTTTAAATTTTTTGAGGAACCACCACACTTTTCCATAGTAACTACACCATTTTACGTTCTCATTACTAATGCACATGGGTTCCAATTTCTCCACATCATCGTTAACTCTTATGTTTTTTGATTGTAGCCATTCTAACGTGTGTGAGGTGATATTTCATTGCGGTTTTGATTTGCATTTCCTGAATGATTCATGATGTTGAACATCTTTTTATGTGCTTATTGTCCGTTTATATACCTTGTTTGGAGAAATGTCTGTTCAGTCCTTTGCTTATTTTTAAATTGGGTTGTTTTTCATTGTTGTTGAATTGTAGGAATTCTTTATATAGTCTGGATATTAACTTCTTATCAGATATATGAGTTGCAAATATTTTCTGCTGTTCCATGGGTTGCCTTTTCTATAGTAAACATGAGCTTTCTTGTGTACTCAGTATCTCCCTTTTTAGGGAACGACCATACCTCTGGGCTCAGCCTTAGCCAATCAGCATATTCCATCCTATTTGCCACAATAATTTATTTGCCCAAAGATAGGTATAGGACCAAAACTTGGCTTATGGAAGCCCACCCCGAGACTTCTCTCCAAATCTGTTGTGGGAGATGCACTGTCCTTCTGGGATAATAAGCTCTGGTAGCTTCTTCAGCCTAGAACACCAGGACTGTTCTTCTCACCATGCTGAGAGAGAACCTGAATGTGAAGCCAGCACATGAGCTGAGAGATGGAGCCTGGTGATATTACTGGAGAATTTAGTTTCAGCATGTCAGGAGCCAGAACTTCTACTCAACAACCATGCCTGGATTTTTTTAGTTTCGTAAGCCAAGAGCGCTTCTTTCCTTTTCTTCCCTTTCCTTTCCTTTCATTTCCTTTTGTTCCTTAAACTTGTCGTCAAGAAAGTGTGCACTAATAAACAATTGGAAATGGTGATTCCTGGAGCAAACAGCCCAAAGGATGCCCTCCAATCAACGTCCGAGAGAATAAAGGAGGTTAGAATTGGTCAAAGTATGTTAAGTGGTTTGGGACTCCTGATTCTCTGGGTCTGCTCTTTCCGGTTACACTGCGGCCAAGAGACATGGGATCGGCAGGAAAATAAAAGAGAGGGAACTGTTTATCTAAAAGAAAGGGACCTAGGACTTCCCTCGTGGAGTGATTAAGAATCCGCTTGCCAGTGCAGGGGACAGAGGTTCGAGCCCTGGTCTGGGAAGATCCCACATGCTGCGGAGCAACTAAGCCTGTGCGCCACAACTACTGAGCCTGAGCTTTAGAGCCCGCGGGCCACAACTACTGAGCCCACGTGCTGCAACTACGGAAGCCTGCGTGCCTAGAGCCTGTGCTCCGTAACAAGAGAAGCCACCGCAATGAGAAGCCCGTGCACCGCAACAAAAAGTAGCCCCTACTCGCTGCAACTAGAGAAAGCCTGCGCACAGCAATGAAGACCCAACGCAGGCAAAAATAAATTTAAAAAAAAAAAAAAAGCGATCTAAAATATCTTAGAATAGTTTTAAATTGTTACTTTCAAATATTCCCCCCTCTACATTACAGTGCCCTTGATCAATCCTGGCACCTCACTTTATGTCACCCTATAAATTGGCCATACGTCCTGAGAACACAGATATGTAGGCCTGGAATCTCAGAGCTCCATCTGCTTCCCTCATCCTCCCTGCCCTAAATCCAGTGACCACATCACCTAATCATCTGTGAAAAGCAGTTTAGAACAAACTTAGTCAACTGGATGCCAAATCCTGTGACCACTCTTTACTTTTCCTTTCTTTGGAAAAATGTTTAGCCTATCACCCTGACTCATGACAGTCCCTCTGATAGGCACACAATGTGTTTAGCAAAAAGGGCACTGCTAAGCCACAGCAAGTCCCCAACATTCTGTATGATGAGAACTAACATGATAGTTAGAACTTGTACAGGTTTTCTCTTTTCCCCTATTTTCATGTAACCCAAAACACTCATAAGGCGCACACCCTGAGAGCTTATTTACTTTGTTTTTAGATCAACCAGAACCTTTTTTTTTTAACAGCTGAATGCTAAACCCTAAAAGTAAGAGTTTCTATTACAACAACTGACAGAAACTTAATGCTGGAGAACACATCATAGTAATGAAACAACTCATGACCTTGACAGTTGTGAGGCTGTTGTCTGTTGGCCTTTTTACAGGGCAGTAATTTAAGCTTGTAGGTACTTATTTCTTTAACATTATGTATAGGAATAAGTCACCTTCCTAGCCTGAAATTCCCTTCTTTAATAACCAAATTGTACATAATTAATTAGTGCCTTTTTTATGTTTTGTTTAAAACAATGGTCTAGCAAGAGTTTCCTTCTAAACACTTAGCTTGAATCATATTTATTAACTACAAAACATGAGCTATTTGCCAAAATCTGACCATAAAGTATGCTATCTTGAGTTTCTCTGTCTGTTCTAAAGAGAATAAGAAGAGAAATATCTTTAAAATAACCAATCCCATCCTGAGAAAAATTTCCAGTTGCTTTCTCTCCTTGAGATATTTGTTTTTAATTAAACCCAACCAAAGTGAAATAAAACAAAAATAAAATGATCTGGAGTAGTGGAGGCAAGTCGAATTAAAGTACCTTTTCCATTCAAAACAATGTCTAAATAAATGTTTAAATTCATCAGACTTTCACTGCCTAATAATGTGACATGTTTACAATGTTGAAGGAAATCAGGTGTTTTCATGCTAAATGAAAATAAAATTTATGTACTGTTATTACCATATTCTTTGCCTGGTATTTCTCACTCTATTCATCATTAAAAGCTGCTCAATAAATACTGTGCAAACTGCCTGTAGGGATGTAATAACTTAGAATCGTCTACAAGTAACCACTCCTCAGAGGCTTAAGAAGAGTAAAGGGCTTGAGAGGGAATGTTTGCACCACAATTGCTAAATTGTGAAAAAGAGAGTTATCAGTCTCTTTTCTCTTCATATTTGATATAGTAGAAGCAAGTTTGGACACTAGTGCTCTAGCCTGAGATGAAGTCTTTATCCATCCTCATGTGAGCTGAGGCAGACAATAGGTTAAATGGTATGATTTTGGAGACTAAGTTTCCTCTACCCAGCTATATCAGAAAAGCTGATGGAGAAAGACTTACTTGTCTACCCCATGTATTAGTTAGCCATTTCTGTGTAACAAATTACCCCAAAATTTAGCTGCAAAATTTAAAGTCATGTTGGTTTCTTCTACTGTCTACAAGTAATTACCACTGCCAATTTTGCATTATTTGTATTGCTTAGGGCAATGGAATAAGGATGTCCCTAGATCTTTCCAAGTCAAGTGGGTGTTCCATTTCAAGGCAAAAAGGGAGGCCATGAGCCTATTACTTGGTTTTATATCAGGAGCCAAATGTCAGCAGCTCAGAGCGGCATTAAGGACATTTTAATATGTGTACTTTTACTGTTTTTTTTTCACTTACAAAAGATTTATCCCAAGATTCTTTAGCAGCAGATGCTCTTCAATTTCTATAAAGTGTGATTCAGTTCACGAACAACTTGTAAAAGCCGCATATGCCAAAATATTCTAGCTTACTTCCTTCTTACTAAAGTCACGCTCCCCTTTTTGCCTGTCAACAAGAGTGTCTCTAAGGTCAAGCATTGTAATATTTGCTCATGCCTGAGGAAAGAAGGAATGAATGATTTGAACAGGCCAGATTGAAACCTAGTCAAGGAAAACCAAGAGATTGCCTCTTCAGCATATCTGACTATGGGTTTACAAGATGTTTTGATGTTGAATCAAGCTTGAAATCTGCTTTAAATTATATGATTTATCATTTGTCCCCTTCTTCTCTTTGTCATTAGAATTCCTTTCTTTAGAGATATATTTTATGTGACTGAAACAGAGCATGATCCTGTGGTCCTTCCCCCTCACGTCCCTCCCTGTCTTCCACCTGCCTTTTGTCTGTAGAAAAACTTTAGTCAAAGAATAAGTTTAATCAGAGAAGTGAGAAAATAGAGAAGCAAAGGAAAGCAGTCAAACAGGACAAACTAATAATAGTTTAGTCATTAAGCAAAGTCAAGGACCTTTAGTTCCTTTTCAAGGGCTGTAGATAATATTCTGAGCCGTATCCTCTGAGCTGTTTTGTAGATACTGAAACCCCCACCAGGTGGAAGAACGTAACTACATGATGACCAGATTATAGCCATGACATAAGCTGCCACAATTCCGAGAACTGGCCTCAGAGAAATGGGAACAAACCGACCCTGGAACTGAAGACTAACTGTACTTGAAACAATCAAGATGATGCTGATCAGACCACCTCATGACCGATTTCAAGATGACTGTCAGAGCCAACTGTGCTGTTTCTGCATGTAGCCCCTCCCTCCTTCTATACAAAAAAGCTCTTGCCCACTGATTGTCAGTCGGGAAGTCAGCCTTTGGACAGGAGTCTGCCCTTCCCTCTGGTTGCCAGCCTCTGAAATAAAGCAAACTTTCCTTTCCACCAACTTTGCCTCTTTATTGGCTTTAGAATGGCGAGCAGCCAGATCCCACTTTTGGTAATATGATGACTACAAAGGAAGAAGCTAAGAGTAGTAGCTTGAAGTATCCAGTGACAATCATTGAGGAGATGTTTTAGTGGTTTAGTATGGCAAAGAACCCATCACAAGAACTCTGCTCTCTGAATCTGATTTTAATGAAAATATGGACTCTAAATTTAAATAGTCCAATAAAGTTGATACAAAAATGATGCTTAGAAACTGTTTTGGACTGATAGGAAAAATTTCTTTATGTGTAGAAAGACCAATTTGGGATGATGGGAAAAGCACAGGATTAAGAATCAAAAGACCTATTTCTTGATCTTACTTTTAGGGTTTTTTTCCCTTAATTGAGATATAATTGACATATAATATTATATTAGTTTCAGGTGTATAACATAATAATTTGTTATTTGTGTATATTGTGAGATGATCACCACAGTACATCTAGTTAACATCCATCACCTCACAGTTACAAACTTTTTTTTTGTGATGAGAACTTTTAAGATCTACTCTCTTAGAGACTTTCAAATATACAATATAGTATTAACTATAGCTGTATTAACCATGTTGTATATTACATCCCCAGGACTTATTTATTTTATAACTGGAAGTTTGTACCTTTTGACACCTTCACCCATTGTGCTCATCCCCACCCCACCCACCTCTGACAACCACTAATCTGTTCTCTACATCGATAAGTTTGGGGGGGTTTGTTTTGTTTTTAGATTTCACATATAAATGAGATCATACAGTATTTGTCTTTCTCGGTCTGGCTTCTTTTACTTAGCATAGTGCCCTCAAGGTTCATCAAAAAAATTCTTTTCTTTTCCCCTCTGTTTTTCAGGAACACTTATAAAGTAAAATAAGGGGAATAGAAATTATTGTTTCCAATATTCTTTCCTATTTGGGGATTTGAGCATTTATAGTTGATTGAAAATTGGAAATGAACATAATATCAATAAAAGGAGTATGTGACTTCTGTTTACATTTAAGAAATATTTTGGCATCTGGCAATAAAAACTTACTGACTCATTTACTCAACAAAAACTTATCAAGCACCTATTATGTGTCAAGCCCTCTATTAGGCACTGGGCCAAAATAGCAAAGGAAGGAGGCCTTGTCCCCAAGAGGTGTTTGGAGTTTGGAGAGGGATACAGTTAGAAGCACAGACAACCACAAGGCCTGGGATAAGTGCTATAATGAGAGCTGTATGGGGTGGTATTTGGAAATGAATACAATTTCCAATTTAATAGTTTTTGAAGTGGAACCACTTTTTATCCGTGTCCAACTAAAATGGCTTCCTAATCTTACATCACAATATAAAAAATGCAGGCCTTCTGTTGATCTGCTGCAGAGATGGCATATGTGCGCAGAGACATCTGTTTAGACGTCCACTTAGCAAGCATTCTGTCAGCCTGTCAGGACCAGCACCCCAGCTGAAACACATATAGCCCCAGACATCAGCTGTAAGGGAACCAAATGGTGTCTTCTCAAAAATTACCTTAGAATTCAAAGTATCTAAACAGCTTGACAGGCACAACCAATGATTTATAAAGGAAACCCACAGCACACAGATGTACGTAGCCCCTAAGTTCAGTAAGGAACATTCTGAATTTCAACTGTCTCACTCCAGTACTGAATTTAGAATCTTCTCCATTGAATGAGACAACGCATAACACCATGAATGTAAGCCAAATGAAAAGACATGTTAGGTGCTAGCCAAATAATGGCAGATCAATTAATAATTAATTCATTCCTTATTAATTAATTAATAGGTAAAATTCCACAAATCTAAAACACTTGGCAATATTGGAAATCTTTGATTGCTTGATAGTCTGCTGTTTTTATGAGAAGTTTCGAAACTGAAGAAGCTTTTTATTTTTAGATTTTCAGAGTAGTAATGCAGCAAAATGGACTATTAGGTCGTTACTGCGTCAGTCTCATATCTATTGAGAATAATTAAAGAAAAACAAAAGTTCCCCCCATGCTCCCAGGAAAGCCTGAAAGTTCTAAAGCTTTGCTAATCAGTAAAGACTAGAAATTCTTTTAAACCTGTTTAATCAATAAATTTCAGTTAAAGGGTGGTGGTAACAAGCAAACACCAGAGCTGATTTTAAACTTACCTAATCAATCAATGAGGACTTGCTGCAATGAAGCAACTCTGAAAACCAACCAATCAATGACAGCCTTACATTTTCAAAGCCAGCAATTGCGCAGCACACACACTCTAGTGAACATGCTTTAAGGCTGAAATCAGACTACCCTTGCCCCTCACCAACACAAAACCCTGCTTCCAAGACTGTGGCAACCTCGTCTTGCCTCTGTAACCAACACCACCCAAACCAAGTTCTTCCCCAAACCCTTTGTAAGATCTCTCTTTGCTCAGTATGACTAGCCGAGTTCTTCCTACTTCAGCAAGCAATAAATTCAACTTTGTATTTTCGGGATCCAATGTGTTGACCTCTTCCTTTTTTGACGCTATATACACATTATTTGAAACTATAAAATGACTCTAACTTTACTTGACACTTTGCGTACACTTGTTTTTCTACAAGATGACCCATGATGTTAAAATACTTTATTTAGGAAACATTCTATACTAAGTATAGACCCACACCCCTATGTAAAATCTGTCTGCCTTTTATAAGTTTATCTTTACTTACAAATTCTGCCCTTAATCTGTCCAACACACAGTTTGGACTCCCAATCTTTTTTTATGCCATAATTGTCCACCTCGTTCTCCAAACTATAAGCCTTGGACTTAGTAATGACCCTTCCTTCTTTCTTCCCTCTCCAGGCTTAGCAATACTATTTCTGAAATGTTCTTTAAATCTCTGTCCTCACCTCACGCCTCTGGCCCTAGCCCTAATTAAAGATTTCAATTCATTTTTGCCAAGAGGATTACCCAAAGTTCCTCCACACCCTTCTAATACATCACCTGTGAGCCAGACCGCCGGGGTGATAAAGAACAGAACTAAGTTTGTTTCCTTGCTCTTTGAAAGTCTGTTTTAAAGACCCCAGGATCTCTTAAGGGACTAGGTAGAGACTCCTTCCTATGACAGTGTGACACCAATGCTACTGACTCACCCTCCTCTCTGCCCATTTGGATTTGGCGTTTCCCATGGAAATTGCTTGCTCTTCCTTAAACACCCTGTACTCTCATTGCTCTTGCTAATTAATTCCTCTTCCTAAAAATCCTTTTTGTCTTCTGAACACTGCTCATGCTAAAATCATCTCCCTATGTTTTGCAATTCATTCTGCTAGTAGAACATGGAATTCAGTGCGTTCATGCTCATCGTACAGTGCTTTACGCCCTTACTGGAAGCAGCTTAAGACAAAAGCAAAATCTTATTTCTCTTTGGGTTCCATTGGTGAGAAAAAAAAATGGTAATACAGAGTAATATTCCAGTAAATGTTAATTTAAAAGGATTTCATTGGTATATGGACTATATACTAATACAGCAGCTGACCTTAATGTGTTCATAGGACTTGTAGAATTTCTCTACTGAAAACTCTTCATCGTGTAAATCCACTTGACCCTGACCTCCCAGCACTGCCTATATTAAGGTCTGTAAGTTTCTAGGAGCAAATGTTAGTCTCTGGTTTCGTTTTCGTCTCTGCTGGGCTCTCACTGAGCTATTCTTATGAGAGAATGCCAAGGCATTCCAGAATTAATGTTTGCATGTGTTTCCAGAGGAATGTTTCTTGGACTTTCCTGTCTTCGCTGTCATTTTAAAGGAATGACTTAGACGGCAGCAGAGACTCCTGTTTGCCTTGGCAGTTGTTAGCGATGCTTTGGCAGATAGATTCCACACCTCCTGGTTTGGGAGGTGGGAGCTTAAAGAAACATTTATTGAGCTCTTACTACATGGCAGGTTCTAGGTTAGATGATAAGGCTACAAAGACAATTAAAAACAAATATCTGTCCTTAAAAATTTGCACTCTAGTAATGAATGAGGCAGGTGTCCATGCAAATAATAAAAACACACAAAGAAGGGGTGGGGTGCAGCCCTGAAGACTGTGTTCCAGAAGCAGAGAGATGGACTGGGAGAGAGGGCTTCCTGGGGAGGTGATGTTGGAGCATATACGCATATGCATATGTGCCAGAGAAACAGGCCAGAAAAAACGGTAGATTGAATAACTCACAGGGCCTCATGTAAACATGCAGCTCACGTTCTAGAGCAGTGGCAACCCTTTCAACGGAGGCTGCTGTTGGCAGTGCCTCTGTGTCCGCTTGACTTGTATACTCCCAGCTCCCAGGATCAGTGTGGGGTGCTCTCATCCCTCCTGCTTAGCTCAGGGCATTAAATCCTCGCCCTACATTGTACAGCTTCGACCCCGTGACAGGGGAGCTGACCCCAGCTTGGTGCCAGGGACCCAGCAAAATGGGGATTAATAAACCCCGCCCCAGTGTAGCCAAGGTCTCAACAGCTGCTTCTTGCAATTAGACTTGTCATCATTCTCTTAAGAAGCCCCTGTTGATTTTTAAATCCTAATTGGCAGGAGACACCTGTTTCCCGATGAGAAGGATGGGAAGGGGTCATTCACTTGCAGCAGGCATAGGAGAGAGGCCGAGAAGCTGGATGAACTCGTGCAAATACCTTTGTCTCAAATCTGTTTACTTCCATTTAGAGTTTCTTTTTTCTTTCTTTCTTTTTTCCAAGAACAGCATATCCAGAGTCAGGCTAGTCCTTGGGAGTAAGTAAGAATTTCGCTCTGAATCTTTTGTTGTCGTTGTTGCTAGCAAGAACTTCCCACTGGTCTCTCCCTAAGGCGTCCTCCTTACTATCCAGCAGCCCCTTCTTGGCATGAGTACTGTTTCCTGGCTACATTTTTTGCCAGGATCCTGGCTGTCTTTCATTTGGTATTTAGCTATTTATTAACTGCCTGCAAGCTACCTAAACCCTGTAACCTTCTTGCGCCTATAAAGAGTATTGAGTATATTTTTAGTTCCTGTCTTCGCAGAGCTAGCCTTCTAAATAAAGGGAGGCGTTAGAACCACATGTAATAATACATGTAAAATATTCTTTTTCAGCTAACATGTTTGAGACAGTGTTTATGGGTAGAAAAAAGAAGTGGTAAAGGTTCTCAGGACAGTCTTTTTAGAGGTTTGGGCATTTTGATTTTATCTAAAACTTAATCACCTTAGAGTTTCTGCTTAGATCTAATGCTTGAAGTTGTCTAAATGGTAACAAGTAATGTCTGATAAAATCACTGTGACCATTTCTCTTAATTTATACCACTGGCTGTTTCCAACTAAAGTATTACTATTATTTGTTAGGTTCCGATCGTTAGGGCAAATATGTGGGATAGTAAGAAAAAAATAACTGGATAGAAATGTGGAAGAAGCTATGAATCAGTAAAAAGGGAGAAGCAATGGAATCATAATTCTCATTTTCATGTGACAAGCATTTATTGAACACTTAGTACATGCCAGGATCTTTCCTAGCACTTAGCCTTCTGGGTCACACCCGGTTTCAACTCAGTTTGGAAGCACTGTCCTCTGAACAGAACTTTGCCCACAGCCAGTTAAGTGCTCTCATCGACCTTGCGGTGTCCTTGTGGGCTTCAGTGAAATTAGGCAATCAGGGAAGACTTATCTACGCCCAACTGAATACCAGTGAGATGGTCCTTCAATTATAATACAGTAAATTCAAATAAGTTTTTCAGTTTTGCTTGACTTCCTCTATGCCTTGTTTTATGTTTAGCTTCACAAGATTGTATGTCTTGTTTACATACAGTTGTATTGCCACTGTCACTGCTGAAAATGTAACGGAAGTAAAAGACCTGATTATCGCCGGTTAGAGATTTGTACGTTGGCGGTACATATACATCGTGAGAACAACCACCTACATTTGGGCAATTATGCATGAAAGTTTAATTGAAGGCATTGTTGGAGCCCATTACACCCCATCACTCTTCAGAGAATTCCATTGTGATTAGTAATCTGAAAGTCTTTTAAGATCCTGGATAAATGGTTCTCAAAATTCAGCGTCCAAAAAGATTACCCAAGAATCTTATTAAAATCCAGATTCCCAAGGCCCCCAACTCAGTGATTCTGATTCAGTAGATTGATGATGAGGGCTAGGAATCAGCATTTAGCAAGCACTCCAGGTGATTTTGATGGAGATGATCTGCACCCAACACTTTCAGAAACTATGAGACCATCCCTCACTGTCTGCAAATGGAAGGATAAAATTACAGAGCAATCATTTCTGCCTCTTTCATTTTTCACTTAAGACCAAGTGGATTTCAGTCATGAATGTCGAAGTGCTTCCAAGGCTCATGACTTGTTCCTTGTGATCCCGTACACGTAACTCCATTTGAAAGGTGGTTGACTGTATACCTGCCTTAAATACATTTTTATCAAGTACAGAAACAAGCTACTCTAGGTCTTTGTTGATATTGCCTCTGACTTCCATGTTCCTTCAAAGATAGGGCCCTGCTCTGTCAGTGGTTCAGAGCTCTAGCATTACCATGTAAGGAGGGGGACACCGAGGCCCAAAGCTCCTTTTAGATGTTTGGAACAAAGTGTGAGGCTTTGCAGCCTCCGTGTGTATGTGCATGACGTGAGCAACGGTGACTACTGCAAGGAACTCAGAGGAGAATGGATGATTCATTCTGGAAGAAATAGCTTGCAGCTGTGAGGACGCCTCAGACGCCACTTGGCATTATTGGGGTGCTGCATCAGCTGGGAGGCACCCTCTGTCCCCAGACGAGCTGACAGCTTGTCGATCTTGAGCAGACCTGAGCTCTCTCACTGTTATGTTTTGCTTTTGGAGTGAAAGCAAACTTGTGACTCACATGGGAGCCGAGGGGCGGTAGGTGCTTAGTAGCATTCAGTCTTGGCAGGAGGGCGTCTGCTGCAGACATGGGATGCAATCTAATAAGCACATGTGTTCTTACAGTACGCCTCATGGCCAGGCCACTTTATCTTCAGTAATCCTGATCTATGTCCCAGAATCACATTATTTGGCTGGGGCTCAGACCCCATGTATTCTTGGCTTGGGGAATAATGAAACGTGATCTCAAGACAAGATAGGATTATGATCTGAAGAGGCACTGATGGATTTCTCTCCCCCGGCAGCACAACATTAATGGGACATGGTATCAGGAGAGTATATTTAACATGCCGCCATTAGAGAAGTTCAAACATTGCCTTTGTACGTGGAATCCTGCCTCTATAGTTTATGATGGCTGACAGGAACAAATTGATGTTAAAGATAAAAGAACATAGAAAACAGAGCTCCAGTAATAGGTAGCAGTAGCCCTGACTGAATCTGCTGTCACTGGCAGTAGTCATTCATCTTTGAGAAGGCACTGCATGCTATTATACGTGTCATTCAAGGGGCCATTTATCAAGAAAAGCCCTTCAGGGTACAATAATGTTAAAAGAAAAAACCCTTTGTGCTTAAAGAGTGCAGTGAATGGGACTAAGCCATGGCTAGAGCTAGGACGATCTCCTTTGAGCAAGCCCAGTGCAGTGGGCTGTGATCTAGGTAGGGTCACTGGGAGGGCAGGCTTCTAGAAGACTTGAGGCAGATCAGGACTGAATCCCTGTAGCCACTGATGATCAGAAAGTGGCTGGTGCTCGATCCAGTAATGAGAAAAGGAATCATTCACTTCGGAAAGCCTGACTCTCTTGAAATCATACATATGTCATATAATCTCTTAAAGCAGTGATCGTTCTTTTCCAACTCCGTCCCATTTGCTATAATTAAAACTCTGGCTTGCACTGCAATCATCCCTTTTCAAAATATTAAATTATCCTTAAGCTCAGGATTCACACCAGGGACACATATGTAAATAGGACAGGTCAAAGTCACTACTGCATAGAATAGAAAAATAAAAAGTACAGCTAGCTGGGTGTGGTAGGGGAAGCATGCAAATTCTGTTGACTCTGTGTGAATATACTTAAGAAGTCCCTGTCCATGCACTTTATTATCTTGATATCTTGGTGCAACACAATTAAAAAAAAACAAAAAACCCTCCAGGTTTAATTTCGCAAAAGCTCCCCAAAGGAAAAAAAATATATCTATATATATTTTATTTTTAGATTTGGGTTCTACATTTTCAGAAAAATGAAGCTTTGTCTTCTTTTTTTTTTGGAAAGAAAAATAGCAATGAAATTTGTTTTTTAGTAAACGGCCAGTAACCAGCGATACATTTTTCAGGTCTGACAATTTGAGTTGTCCTATAGTGAGTACAGGTAGCTAGAAAAAAGGCAGAAATAGTCAAACACTGCCACCTGCTGTTACTGCTGTTGCTGTTATACATTTGCTGTTAAAATTTAGGTTTTATTTGGCCTCTGTCACATAGAGGCAGACAATGTAGAACAATGGCTCTCAAATTTCAGCTGGCATCAGAATCACCTGGAGGGTTACAAAAACACAGATCACTGGACCCCACCCTAGAGTTTTTGATTCAGTAGGTCCGGATGAGGCTGAAGAATTTGCATTTCTAACTAGGTTCCCAGGTACTGCTGCTGCTGGTCTGTTACCAAACCCAGGTTCGGCTGCTCGTCACTCACAAGCCAATAATTCGAGAGGCAAGTGTCAGTAGAAGGGAAAGTCACTTTAATCAGAAAAGCCAGCAATCTGGGGAGAAGGTGGACGAGTGTCCAGAGACCAACTCCAAAGAGTCTGCTCAGCCACGGCAGTTTTTAAAGGGAAAAAATGGGGGAAGAATCTCAGTGAATCATCAAGGTAGGAGGCTGGGTTCTGCATCGTTCTCCGTCAGGGGCAGGCTGGCTGACTCGTCCTTCAGATGTTATCTTGCTGGTGTGATCTGCCTGTAGGATTCCTTAGGAGGCTGTTGGGGGTAGAGAGCTAATCACTCTTTAACTACTTAAGTCTTCATTCTTCTTTTTATTTAGGAAAAGAATCAACAAGTTAGACAAGGCATGTTGTGCATTCAGGAGAGCATAAGTCAGGAGTTACCTAGGTTCAATTGCTTAGCGATCTCATTCCTATAATTAAGCTTTTAAGTTTAGAGGGGGACAGAAATGGGTAAACAGGGAAGGAGCAAAAGAGCTGCTTTCAGATCCAGCCACTGATCTATTTTAAAATGCCAAGGATGCCCTGGGTTGCTTGCCTAAAGCTTTCCTGACAAAAGAACTCAACCTCTATGGCCCTATGAGGATTTACATTGTATTGCTTATTCTAACCTATCCTCTACCTCACATAAGAAGAATAAGTTGGGTTTGAAAGCCAAATCTGAAAGGAGATGCAATCAATAAGGTATGCAGGTTGCTGTGCTTCAGGCTGAATGATTATATCAGAGGAACATGGGGTGACTTGAGCTACAGGAGACTGTTTCTATAAAGAAATAACTTGGCCTGGAATGTGAAGGAGCTGCGCATATGTAAGAATACTGCTCTCAAACCAAATGGATAGTGCTGGTCTTGGAAGGTCTGGGCAGAGCCCCAATTTTTCTGCCTTTCTTTCATGCGCCACATGTTAATTTGTCTTCAAGATTCACTTACTCTGAAAAGCAGATGGCCAGAAGTGTGAAATTTTGGTGGTATTAAGTGCTATCACTTTTGTCATCACCAGTGTTTTCAGGAAAACTGGAGAGTTCATTGATTAAATAACTCACTGAGCAAAGCTGTGCTTTTTGAACTTTGGAAACTGATAAGAAGGAATGTGCTTTAATCACTTTTTTTTTTTTTTTTTTGGTTAAAAAACACCACGTGGCATTAAATTTACCATCCTAATCACTTTTAAGTGTATGGTTCAGTGGTGTTAAGTATATTCACATTGTTGTGCAACAGATCTCTCGACCCTTTTCATCCTATAAAACTGAAACTCTATAACCCATTAAACATCCCTCCAGACCTTAGCAATCACCTTTCAAATTTTTTTCTATGATTCTGACTACTTTAGATACTCCATATGAGTAGACTCATATGGTATTTATCCTTCCGTGACTGGTTTATTTCACTTAGCACAACGTCCTTAAGGTTCAACCATGTATACCCATCCATCACATATTGTAGAATGTGACAAGATTTCTTTCTTTTTTAAGGCTGTGTAATATTCCATTGTATGTATTTATTCATCTGATGATGGAGAGATTGATTGCTTCCATCTCTTGGCTAAACATGGATGTACAAATCTCTTCTCAAGACTTGGCTTTGAATTCTTCTGGATATATACCCAGAAGTAGGATCATAGGGTAATTCTATTTTTAATTTTTTGAGGAACCTCCATACTGTTTTCCACAATGGCTGCATGATTTCACGTTCCCACTAACAATGCACAAGGATTCCAATTTCTCCACATCCTGGCTGACACGTTTTATTGCCAATAACTTTTGTTATTTTCTGTTTATTTGATAGTAGTCATGCTAGTGAGTGTGAAGTGATATCTAAATGTGGTTTTGATTTGATTTCTCCAATGATAAGTAATAATGAGTCATCCTCTCATGTGCTTACTGACAATTTGTATGTCATCTTTGGAGAAATGTTTATTCAAGTCCTTTGCCCATTTTTGCATTGAGTTATTTGATATTTTGTCATTAAGTTGTAGTACTTTATATGTTCTGGATATTAACCATTATTAGACATATAATTTACAAATATATTCTCCCATTCCATAGGTTGCCTTTTCACTTTGTTGATTGTGTCATTTGATGCAAAAAGATTTTAAGTTTGATGTAGTCTCATTTGTCTATTTTTGCTCTTGTTGTCTGTGCCTTTGGTGTCACATCCAATAAATCATTGCCAGATCCAGTGTCATGAAGAATTTCCCCTATGTTTTCTTCTATGAGTTTCATCATCTTGAGTTTTACATTTAGGTCTTTAATTGATTTCAATTTAGTTTTTGTAGAAAAGCAGATAAGGGCCTAGCTTCATTCTTCTGCATGTGTATTCCCAATACCATTTGTTGAAGAGACTATTCTTTCCCATTGAATAGTCCCAGAACTCTTGTCAAAAATCATTTGACCACATATGCAAGGGTTCGTTTATAGGCTCTCTATTCTATTCTACTCTATTCTATTCTACTCTATGTCTGCCTTTATGCCAGTGCCACACTTTTTTTTTTTTTTTTTTTTTTTTGCAGTACGTGGGCCTCTCACTGTTGTGGCCTCTCCTGTTGTGGAGCACAGGCTCCGGACATGCAGGCTCAGCAGCCATGGCCCACGGGCCTAGTCGCTCCACGGCACGTGGGATCCTCCCAGACTGGGGCACGAACCCATGTTCCCTGCATCGGCAGGCAGACTCTCAACCACTGTGCCACCAGGGAAGCCCCACACTGTTTTGATTACTGTAGCTTTGTAATATGTTTTGAAATCAGGAAGTGTAAGTCTTCCATCTTTGTTCTTTTTCAAAATTGTTTTGGTTATTCTAGGCTCCTTGAGAGTCCAAATGAATATTAGGATAGATTTTTCTTTTTCTGCAAAAAATACCATTGGGGGCTTCCCTGGTGACGCAGTGGTTGAGAGTCCGCCTGCCGATGCAGGGGACACGGGTTCGTGCCCCGGTTCGGGAAGATCCCACATGCCGCGGAGCGGCTGGGCCCGTGAGCCATGGCCGCTGAGCCTGCACGTCCGGAGCCTGTGCTCCACAATGGGAGAGGCCACAACAGTGAGAGGCCCGCGTACCGCAAAAAAAAAAAAAAAAAAAAAAAAAAAATACCATTGGGATTCTGATAGGGAATACATTGAATCTGTAGATACTTTTTTTTTTTTTGTAGTATTGACCATCTTAACAATATTAAGTCTTCCAATCCATAAACATGAGATGACTTTCCATTTCTTTGTACCTTTAACAACAATTGTAGCAATATTTTATAGTTTTCAATGTGTAGTCTTTCACCTCCTTGGTTAGGTTTATATCCTACAACTTTATTGAAGTTATTACTTTTGACAGTTTTTTCTGTGAAATCTTAAGTGTTTTCTGCATATAAGATCATGTCATCTGCAAAAACAGATAATTTTACTTCACCCTTTTCAATTTGGATACCTTTATATTATTTTTCTTGCCTAATTGTTCTGGCTAGGACTTCCAACACTATGTTGAATAGAAGAAATAGGGGAAGAGATATGGGGACATACGTATATGTATAACTGATTCACTTTGTTATAAAGCAGAAACTAACACACCACTGTAAAGCAATTATACTCCAATAAAGATGTTAAATAAATAAATAAATGTAGTCAAGATTAAGGACTCACAGCCTGAGGAGAGGGTACAAAATGGTCATCAAGTACTACCTGTAGCCTGAAAAATATCTCACACATATGCACTATCGTTTTACAAATATATGTAGATGATATTGAGAATAGTAAAATACAATCCTATTTAAAAGTGTTACCAAGTTCATGTAGGTGATTTGTCTTTATGTTCTTGTCAATTGGTATCCCATGTGGGGATTCAACTACATTTTAGACATCGAATGTTGCATCCTCAACAAACCAACAGTAAAAACACGTTTCGGTACAATCTGGGAAATTGATTATGAATTAAATATCCTATGATACCAAGAACTACTGTTAATTTTTTTAGATGTGGTAACAGCATTTATGTTTAAAAAACCGTCCATTTTGAGATTGCACATATCTAGAGGTGAAATAATATGATGTGGGATTTGAAATATTAAAATATTTCACCAAAGAAAACAAAGGAAAGAAGAAGGAATTGTCAAACAAAGGTAGCAAACTGTTGAATCTGAGGGTTCCCTTGTACTGTTCACTCTACTTTGGCGAATGTTTGTAACTTTTCATCGATATTTAAAAAATTTTAAGTGAACCAAATACTCAAATCTTGGTAAATATCTTATTAGATATCAAGAGAGCAAATATTTTTTTAAAGAAAAAGTATGCAGAAAAAAAATTTAGTTTTCTATTTCTTAAATAGGGTTATCTCTATTTTTAGGGTGCCTTGCTTACCTGTTGGGGACTCCTGTAGTAATATCGAGGTGCAGGTCCCACGGCCAAGTAGCCATCTTACTGAGAATATTTATTGCCTTCCTACAATTTGTGCATGGTAGATTTCCAGGCACAGAGTCAAACATTTCAAAATAACAACAAAAGGAGCAATCTTAGGTGGTTCCTCATGTACTCCCCAAAGAAGATTATGGATGATAAAAAAAACACCATGGAAGACCTAAATGGGAATCTATTTTATTATTCAGGTAAAATATTGGTGTCAGAATCCCAGGTTTACAATTTGTCAAGAAATAAACCAACTTAAAATTATAATAAATCACCAATAGGCAAAGGGCTTATAATTTTTGGAAGTGAAACATTGCCATTCAAAAAACTGGCATTGGTTCTTCTCAAATAACTGTACCTGCAGAATCAGTAGGGTCAACAGGTTTACCAAGACCAGAGGCCATCACTCAGATAAGCCATTAAAAAATACTTAAATTATCTACTGGAGGGGGAAATAAAGAAGAAAAAAAAACCCAGCTTTTTAAAAAAATTTGAATTTGACTAGATTTCAATTTTTACTTGTGCTCAATCAGAAAGATGTCCTGAGGTCTATAAATTTCAGAGAAATTATTATTTTTTAATAAAGATGAGAAAGATGGGTCTTCCAGAAAGACATGAAGCGAGATCTATGATTTTTCTATTTCGTTCGTCTTGGTCTTAATCTAGGTAACCAATCATCAGAAATCTGTCCTCATTCCTAGTGCTGCCCACTAAAACTTGGTTCTCCTTATAAAATGTGTCACATTTGAGATTTATGGAGTAAATAGATTCATTGTATGATTTAAATTTGATAAGAAGTCAGGGGCTGCTTTTGGATTGCATTTTATATACTAAGCACTATGGAACATTTTATTATGCTTGTTTGGTTTTTATTTTTCATTTGTTCAAGCTCCTGATGACCCAATATCATACAGAAAGTTAAAGGCCTCACACATGGTTACCCAAATATAAACAATTAATCTGCACTCACTCCATTTATTAGAATGTAATTTTATCATTCATTAATTTATTTCCTCAACAAAATATTTATAAATCTCATTTTTTAAAACAAGCACATTCTATGCTAGGTGCTAAGAATACAAAGTGAATAAGACATAGTCTTTGCTTTTAAGGGGCTCCAATACAAATGGGATTATGTAGATCTGAAAACAACTTACAAAACTCCAACTGCTAAGTGCTACAGTAGAGATGAAAAGACGTAGTTTCAGAGAATGTGATGAGAATGGATTACGATCCTACTTCATCTCAAATTAATGAACAATTTCCAGATTCTGGATTGTACAGGTACACTACTGCTTATCCACCTTCAAGATTCAAAGAGGGAAGGGATATGTAGGTTAAAAAAAAGCAAACTAATTTTCAAAAGACTACCTCCATCATTCAGCCCAAAGTTCAGGGGATCTTCAGACTTTGAACCAACATGAATTGGAGACGTAATCTTTTTTTGTGGCATGTCAGTTCCCTAGATTGTGGCATAGGCCACAAGGAGTCCAAAGAAGACAAAACTGAAAACAAACATAAAACATGAGGGATGCAGAACCCTGACCCCATGAATTCCTTTCACATTTGTACTTCTCAGGTAGCTTCCCCTTCAGTCCCTGACGCACTATGTTTCCATCTCAGCCCCCTTTTGATTTTCTCAATTTGGATTTTATAATCCAGTCCAGTACTGCTTCCTTTCATGCTAGCTAAAACCCCCTCATACACTGCCTCTGAAGAGTACCTCTAGGATCACCCACTCCGACTATACTCTAATGCCAAGTGCAGGCCTGGGGATATTGCTGGCCAACTTCCCTGGCCTTTCATCACTTGGAGAGAGACAGGGGAGACACCAAGGTATGGCAGTGTTGCCACCTCCTCTCTCTAGGCCAACTTGTAGACTGAATTATAATGCACACAGAGTTTAATAACACATTTTTCCAGTGCATCTCCCTACACTTTGCATGTTCTCATTCACACTGCAATTGTCGAGCATCTTCATGATGCCTTCTTGCTCCTGGACTTACCCACATAATATTTCCCCCCAACCAACATTTTCTGAACAGATCCCAATGTTCCACCTTTCCAACCTCCTTTTCCAGTTTTTGATTCCCATATGAACGAATGCCTCATCCTTCCAGGATTCAATTTCTGCCAAGAAAGGTTGGCTAACCTTTGAGTATAAGAGAATAATTCTCAAGCGCATTTGAGACAACTTTGAGGATTCTCAGAAATGTGGGGGAAGAATTCAAGGGTGACTGGAATTCCCAAAGAGCAAGAGGAAGCTGATATTATGTTTACCTACAAGTTGGTGGGTTTCCCTAAATAATCAGTAAAACCTGGTAAGCCAGCAAATATTCGAGAGCAAAAGAGAAAATTTTAAGTATCTCCTCCATCTTTCTTTTAGCCATTAGCACAGTATCCGGCACATAGTAGAAGCTCAATAAATATTTTTTCATGGACTAACTGATTAGAATGGCTACTCTCAGAGACCAAAAGATATAGGGTCTAAAGCTTGGATGGGGAAAGAACTGGCTAAGACTTGAGGGAAAAGAGCAGTAACATAAAACCAACAGAAACTAAGGAGTGAGAGAAGAATAAAGAGATTCCTTCGGTGGGTTCACAAGAATATCTCACAGCTGCTTCCTTGGAATTGTTGCAATGTATTCATTTAAAGGAGAAAAAACTCCATAAACTTTTGCTTGATTCCTCTTCAATAATACACGCTCACGGTTTTTGTCTCCTGATTGACAATACTTTAAAGGGACACCAGAGGGCGGTCCATTTTAACTGTTCGGAATCCCTCTAACGTCCAGTCTCTTTCAGAGTTCGAATCTCAATGCAGGAATTCCTCTAAGAACTAGTCCACAAAATAAAGTCAGAAGTAGCATGACTTGTAGAGAAGCTGCAAGGTTAGTTATTATCCTTCAATATGATTATTTCATGTAACACAGAATTTATTCTAACTGCACAAATATGAAGATTATTTGAAGTCTAAAAGGGGGCCAGTTCAGAGGAGGAAGTATTTAAAGCTTTAGAAAACGGTAGTTTGCTTCACACTGTGATAGCATCCTTCCTGGGAATAAGCTGCTTTTCTGCAACTACCTCCTTGATAAGTGTGATATTGTTACAAAGTTATAGGTAAAGCAATAAGAATTACAGGAAGCACATACGGTGCCATATAAAAACAAGTTCATATACACATACGTGCAGCATATATGTGTTTTGTATATTTGTATGTATGTGTATATCTGTACAAATTTTGAACCCCTCAAAAAAACTATGCATATTCTCTCAAATATTAACGTTACAGATATCATTTCATCCTTCTCTGACTACTGATTTATAGCAGTTTTACTGGGAATGGAGATGAGAGCTTTGGTGACTAAAAGCTTGTCTCCCCTCAGCTGCATCTGCAGGGTGTGTGGTGAGGTTTAGCCATCCTGAGAAACGAGTTTCAAACCAGGTCCCACTGAGTGGCGATCTCAGCCCTCCCTCCAGCTAGAACCGGGCGATATCACGCTAACTCTAGCACACCTGATTTGTATATGCTTCATATAAATGCAACTTTGTCAAAAAATACCAGAAATGGAGTTTTTAATAGCAAACGTCCAATCCATTAATAAAAGTATACTGATTCTCCTGAGAGCTTAATAGTGACAAAGAAAACTGACTGGGTTAGCAATTTGCTTCCCCCTTCCCGCCCCCAATTCTGGCCTCTTGTGACCTCTTTACAGAAGGGTATGGCCCTGAAGTCCTGAAAACCTCTCTGAAACATAAGCTAAGATCACTGTCTCTTCTCCCAGACCCCAAAGTTTTATTTTCTGTGAGGCTGCATTTAATATTCAGAAATGATTCTGTGACTTGTCATATAACAACAGTTAAGGGGATGTGCAAAATGCAATTGACTCAAAATATACAAGTACTTGAAAGCATTTTAACCTGTAAATAAAGTCCTCTCAAACCCTAAAACATTTGAAAAATTCAGAAAATAATTTATTAATTCAAATAGTGATTCCAAGTTATTACTAATATTAGCAAAATACTGGAGGTTCAATTAAATTAACTCTATAAAAATCTGGAATCTGGGAATAGTATATTCATAATTTTTAGAGATGCCAAGGCACAAATATTTTACCTAGAGTCTCACATCAATATATAACACCCTGTAAACTAAATTAGTCAAAACTGCTGCTTCAATAATTAACTGCATTTGAAGTGTTATGGTAGAGATCATTTTTAATGCATCAGAAGGTTAGAGATTAGAAACTTGCCTAATTTCTGTTCAAGTCCATATTTGTTGCTTATGTGCAATTTCTCTGAATCTCATTTTCCAAATTTGAACCAACAATTAGAAAAAGCAAATATTATTAAATAACAAACATGAAAATGTATTCAACTTCAGTACCAAAGAAATGCAAATTGCTACATATTACATAAGAAAAAATTTAAAATAATGAAATATTTTTAAATCGACGAAATATCCAGTTTTAATGAGGATGTGTTGAAACTACTATCTTCACACATAGCTAGTTTTAATAAAAGTTAAAGCAGTCATTTTGAAAAGCAAATTGCAACACAGTTCAAAGGCAAGTTTCTATTCATTTAGAGAATCAAACAATAACTACTGAGTACCTCCAATACACTGATTTAGGGGCTAGCTGGAAGCACAGTGGCTAGCCTAAAATGACACGCTGGCTCTGTGCCCATGTTGCTTGTTGTCTGGTATTATTTTAAATTGAAAGGAAACAGCTGTCTGCACATGCGTATTCTCTGATATTCTCTGAACATAATCTAAAGGCCCAACAATTGGAAAGGCAATAATTAAATTTTAACCTAATGTGTAAAACCATATAACTATTAAAATGAGAGTTATGAATAAAGCAATTAGGAAAATGCTTCTGATATAATATTTGCTGAATAAAAAAATGGGTACTGATAATATGCCATGCATATAAAACCAAATATAAAGTCTAGAAGGGAACATCAGAATGAAAGGGTTAGATGAATTAAATATTTTATATTGTACTCCCCATTATTTTTGTCACCATAATTTTACATAGTAATTTGAAAGAATTAATAACTGAGATAAATAAGTTTTTCATGATTAACGTCATAGAATTTGTTGTGCCTGTCAATTCTTCTAAAAAAATCTTATGTTTCCCAAACTACATTTTATGAGAATTCTGTAAGGCTTTTAAAAAATTATATTTGATTCTTTTTTGGAAATTAACCTATGAGATGATTTTTCACTGCTTACATTAACCTAAGCACACTATATATCTACTTTTCCATTATAACTATACTTAATACTCCTGGGTCAAATGAGTTTGGAATTGCCCAGCTAATAGATGTAAAAATACTTTGAAACCTGTAAAATGCTTTGTAAGTATAAGATTTTATTACTGCAGTGAATAGTTCCTTGAATCATCTTTTTTATTTCCCTTGTTAATACTGAGGATTGATTTAATAAGATTTTAACCCAGAAAAATCTTTCTTCTGTTCCTTCTCTTTATGAGTAAGAGAGAATGACTTCCCCAAAAGAATGTGAAGACACAGTTGGTCTGTTGTGTTTAAAACAGGTTTAACTGATAAAGCAAGCCTTTACATCAGGAGAACTGTAAACAGTGGGAAACCGTGCCCTGAGGTGATCCACAGGTATCACACAGTGTGACATTGCCTGAACCTAGACACTCAGGAAAAGCCATTGTGACACAATTCTCTGGGAACGACAGCGCATCTTAAATTAGGAAGAAGATGCATACAAGGCAGAGGGCATGCTGGGACTGTGTAGTCCTAATCTTCAGCATTTGAGAAAGGGAGATAGGGATTTTAGTTCAAGAGATGATAAAAGTTTTGTTTTCTATGCTTTGTTTGTTTTGCTACTTCTTTTTCCCTATGAGAATAGCAATAATAAATTTAGGCTGCAAATTACTAAGCTGAGAAGCTCTGTCCTACTCGGCAGCAGGGCTCCTGGGGAGAGGACTCCATGCCCCAGTCCCGGGCAGTGCTGACAAGGAGAGGTGAGCAAGCTCAGCCACGAACCCAGAGAAGCAAAAAGGAAAACCAAGAACTGCAGGAGACAATTTGATCCCCCCTTTCCAGTCATAGTTGTTAGGTCTTGTCCTTGTCTGGTTGGGATAGCTGATCCACCATATAATGTTGAAGAGAAGTAGGCATCTCTGTCTTGATGTGATTTTTTTTTTTTTTTTTTTGCAGTATGCGGGCCTCTCACTGTTGTGACCTCTCCCGTTGCGGAGCACGGGCTCCGGACGCGCAGGCTCAGCGGCCATGGCTCACGGGCCCAGCTGCTCCGCGGTATGTGGGATCTTCCCGGACCGGGGCACGAACCCATGTCCCTGCATCGGCAGGCGGACTCTCAACCACTGCGCCACAAGGGAAGCCCTTGATGTGAATTTAAAGTGAACACGTTAAATATTTTACCAAGTTGTCTGACGTTTTCTAAGTCTTTTGTATTCTTTTATTGTATTATGGAAGTTGCCTTCCACTCCTTCTTCGCTAAGAGTTTTGATAACGAATGAAGGTTGGGGTCTATTAAGAGCTTTTCCTGCCTCTGAGATAATTGTTTGATATTTTATCTTTTTGATCTGTTGATATGTAAATTATTTTCCTTTTTTCCCTGAAATATATTGTGTACTATTTCAGACATACAAATAAGTATAAAAATATGCGGCCACCACCCAGCATAAGAATAAAAATTTAGCATTAGAGCTGAAGTTTCCTAAAACAGATCTGCTTGATCAAATTTTCCTTTTTCTCAAAGGTAGTTGCTACCCTCATCTTGAGATTTAAAATTTCCAACCATTTTTCTTCAGTTTTACTAATTAGAATATATACACCTATATGATACACACATGCACACACACATCCCTAAGGAATATATAGTTTTGTTTTGCATGTAAACATGCTTTATAGGAGTAGTGTCATGATGTATGTATTCCTCAGCAATTTACTAGTCTCACTCAACATTGTTTCATGAAGTTCATTCTTTCATTCATTCATTCATTTTCATTGCTACATAGTAAGCCATTAAATGTCTATCTTTAACAATTTTTATTCATTCTTATCTTGTTCAGCATTAAAGTGTTTCCCATCTTCTTTAATATAAACATGACTGTTTTGAACAATTTTTTATATTTTCTTTATACACATGAGTAAGAATTTCTCTAGAGATATAAGTTCACATGGAATTTCTGAGTCGTAAGCTATATGTATTTAACCAAATCTCTACAAAGTGGTTTTAACAAGCCACACTTCAACCAGAATTGTATAGTTTTAATGTTCTTCTACATATTCCATGACAATAAGTGTGAAAGTTTTTTCCCCAGCCCAATGATCATGCAAGTATATATCTTTTTGATTTTCCTTTACATATTCCAATTTTCCAGTATCTTTTCATTTGTTTACTAGTCATTTACTGCCTTCCTCTTTCAATTTACCTGTTCATATTTATGTTCAGTTGTCTATTAGATTGTTCTTTATTGGTTCATTTTTTTAGAGTTATTTATGTATTCTGTATACAAATTCTTTGTTGTATGCATGCATTAAGACTATCTTTCACCTTTCTGTGGTTTGCATTTTTTCCCTTTTAAGGGTTTGGTATAACACAGAGAATTAAAATTTTAATAAGTTAATTTTTTAAAATAAATTTATTTATTTATTTATTTATTTTTAGCTCACCAGGTCTTCGTTGCTGCATGTGGGCTTTCTCTACTTGCAGCGAGCAGAGGATACTCTTCATTGCGGTGTGCGGGCTTCTTATTGTGGTGGCTTCTCTTGTTGCGAAGCATGGGCTCTAGGTGTGCAGGTTTCAACAGTTGTGGCACGCAGGCTCAGTAGTTGTAGCTTGTGGGCTCTAGAGTGCAGGCTCAGTAGTTGTGGCACACAGGCTTAGTTGTTCTGCAGCATGTGGGAATCTTCCCAGACCAGGGTTTGAACCCATGTTCCCTGCATTGACAGGTGGATTCTTAACCACTGCGCCACCAGGGAAGTCCAAATAAGTTAATTTTTATCTTTTTGTTTATTTTGTAATTTGTTTATTTTGTAATTTGTGATTATCGTATTTTGTTTAGAAAATCATTTACACTCTAAAATTGTAAACACATTCTCATGTATCTCTCATGTATTTTCTTTAAAAGTTTCATTTTTTAATTTTTACACTAGATCTTTAATACACCTGCAATTTTGTGTTTGCAAATGTATTTGTGCATCTATGTGTGTGTGTGTGTGTGTGTGTGTGTGTGTATGAGAGAGAGAAAGAGACATCCAGATTTTCTTTTCCTGCAATAATTATACCAGTACTATTTCTTGAATACTCATCTTTTTCCCACTCATCTGAAAAGATAGTTCACCAGAGCTTGATATAGTCCATTATTTCTTATTTTAGTCATTCTAATAGATGTTTAATGGCATTTTATTGTGGTTTTAATTTGTATTTCTCTAGGGTTAATTATGTTGCACTTATTTTCACATGCCCATTGCCATTTTGATATCTTATTTGATAAAGTATGTGTTCATGTCTTTGCTAATGGTTTAATTGTACAGTTTGATTCATTTTTAATTCTTTTGAGTTTTTTATACACTTGCTAAAAATTATTTGTAGATATGTGATTTGTGATAATAAAATGATAGCTGTAAATCCAAGTAACTAAGTGATAGGTCTCTATATGTGCTGTCTATAAGAAACTCACTTCAAATATAAGGATATTGGTAGGTTAAAATTAAAAGGATGGAAAAAGGTATACTGTGCAAACACTAATAAAAAAATAAGCCAAACTGGCTATATTAATGTTAGTCAAGATACATTTCAGAGCAAAAGAAATTATCAGGGACAAAGAGGGACATTACATATGGTAAAAGGGTCAATTTATCAATTAGACATAATAATATTAATTGTGTATGCATCTAACAACAGGAATTCAAAATGTATGAAACAAAAACATACAGAACTGAAAAGAGAAATAGACAAATACAGAATTATAGCTGAAGATTTCAATTCTCTCCTCTCAGGAGTAGGAGGAACTAGTATTCAGAAAATAAACAAGGGTATAAAAGAGCTGAACAATGCCATCAATCAACTGGATCTAATTGACATTTATAGAACACTCCAATCAACATAGCAGAATTCACATCTTTTTTCAAGTGCACATGGAACATTTGACCATATCCTGAGTCATAAAACAAACTTTGACAAGTTTAGAAGAACTGAAATTATACAATATATGTTATTAGGCCACACTACAATTAAACTTCAAACCAAAAGAAAAATAAGAGAAACATCTCCAAATATTTAGAAATTAAACAACACATTCTAAATAATATATAGATTAATGAAGAACTTTCAAGAGAAATTAGAAAAAATTATGAACTGAAAAAAATGCAAATGCAACATATCAAAATTTATAGGGTACAGCCAAAGCTGTATCTGTAGAGAGAAATTTATAGCATTAAGTGCTTAGAAAAGAAGAAAGTGTCAAATCAAAAATCAAAGCTTCAGACTCATAGATATAGAGAACAAACTAGTGGTTACCAATAGGGAGAGGGAAGAAAGGAGGGACAATATAGGGGTAGGGCAGCAAAAGGGGTTATTAAGGGAGTACATAAAAGCATGTGTGTGAAACTTGAAAATTGTAAAGCACTACAGAATTTAATGAATCTTTCATTCAATTAAAAAAACAACAACAAAGCTTCTATTTTAAGAAACTAGAAAAGTAAGAACAAAACAAATCCAAATTGAGCAAAGAAGAATGTAAAAATAGAAATAAAATATAAACGTAACTACATACAATATAATTATGATAATAAAAATCATGTTTAATAAGGAGAAGTCAATAAATATAAGTTAATAAAGAATATCCATGAAACCAGAAATGGTTCTTTCAAAAGATCAGTACAATTGATAAATGCCTTGCTAAACCGACAAAGAAAAAAGAAGACACAGATTTTCAACACCAAGAATGAAAGAGGACCTATTGCTACAGATCCTGCAGATAATGAAAGAATAATAAGGGAATATTACAGATGACCCAACATACTGTTAAAATAAAACAAAATGGAGACCAGGCTTAAAAATCCCCCAAGCAGACAAAACCATTTAAGCCATATAAGCAAAACTAAATCTAGCTAATTTCATGATCATAAGTGAAACTTACCTTAGATTATTTCTTGTAAATATCTGATAATCATAAAGAAACTTATGTATATAAAATGCTACAGGATAATCACTTTTAACCAATCGCTTGCATGTGGAGGAAATCCAAAGCTTTACAAACAAGCAAAAGCTAAGAGAGCTCAACACCACCAAACCAGCTCTAAAAAAAATGCTTAATGAACTTATCTAAGTGGGAAACACAAGAGAAGAAAAGGACCTACAAACACAAACCCAAAACAATTAAGAAAATGGTAATAGGAACATACATATTGACAATTACCTTAAACGTGAATGGATTAAATGCTCCATCTAAAAGACACAGGCTCGCTGAATGGATACAAAAACAAGACCCATATATATGCTGTCTATAACAGACCCACTTCAGACCTAGGGACACATACAGGCTGAAAGTGAAGGGCTGGAAAAAGATATTCCATGCAAATTGAAATCAAAAGAAAGCTGGAGTAGCAAGACTCATGTCAGATAAAATAGACTTTAAAATAAAGAATGTTACAAGAGACAAAGAAGGACACTACATAATGATCAAGGGATCAATCTAAGAAGATATAACAATTATAAACATATATGCACCCAACATAGGAGTACCTCAATACACAAGGCAAAGGCTGACAGCTATAAAAGAGGAAATCGACAGTAACACGATAATAGTGGGGGAATTAACACCTCACTTACACCAATGGACAGATCATCCAAACAAAAAATTAACAAGAAAACACAAGCTTTAAATGACACAATAGACCAGATAGATTTAATTGATATTTATAGGACATTCCATCCAAAACCAGCAGATTACACTTTCTTCTCAAGGGCACATGGAACATTCTCCAGGATAGATCACATCTTGGGTCACAAATCAAGCCTCAGTAAATTTAAGAATATTGAAATCATATCAAGCATCTTTTCTGACCACAATGCTATAAGATTAGAAATAAATTACAGGGAAAAAAATGTAAAAAACACAAACACATGGAGGCTAAACAATACGTTACTAAATAACCAAGAGATCACTGAAGAAATCAAAGAGGAAATCAAAAAATATCTAGAGACAAATTACAAAGAAAATATGACAATACAAAACCTAGGGGAGGCAATTCTAAGAGGGAAGTTTATAGCAATACAAGCCTACCTCAAGAAACAATAAAAATCTCAAATAAACAATCTAACCTTACACCTAAAAGAACTAGAGAAAGAAGAACAAACAAAACCCAAAGTCAGTAGAAGGAAAGAAATCATAAAGATCAGAGCAGAAATAAATGAAATAGAAAGAAAGAAAACAGTAGCAAAGATCAATAAAACTAAAAGTTGGTTCTTTGAGAAGATAAACAAAATTGATAAGAGAAGATAAACAAAATTGATAAACCATTAGCCAGACTCATCAAGAAGAAGATGGAGAGGACTCAAATCAATAAAATTAGAATTGAAAAGGAGAAGTTACAACAGACACCGCAGAAATACAAAGCATCATATGAGACTACTACAAGCAACTCTATGCCAATAAAATGGACAACCTGGAAGAAATGGACAGATTCTTAGAAAGGTATAACCTTCCAAGACTGAATCAGGAAGAAATAGAAAATATGAATAGACCAAGCACAAGTAATGAAATTGAAACTGTGATTAAAAACCTTCCAATAAACAAAGTCCAGGACCAGATGGCTTCACAGGTGAATTCTATCAAGCATTTAGAGAAGAACTAACACCCATCCTTCTCAAACTCTTCCAGAAAAATGCAGAGGAAAGAATACTCCCAAACTCATTTTATGATGCCACCATCACCCTGATACCAAAATGAGTCAAAGATACTACAAAAAAAGAAAATTACAGACCAATATCACTGATGAATATAGATGCAAAAGTCCTCAACAAAATACCAGCAAACAGAATCCAACAACACATTAAAAGGATCATACACCATGATCAAGTGGGGTTTATCCCAGGAATGCAAGGATTCTTCAATACATGCAAATCAATCAATGTGTTAAACCATATTAAGAAATTGAAGATTAAAAACATATGATCATCTGAATATTTTCAGAAAAATCATTTGCCAAAATTCAACACCCATTTATGATAAAACTCTCCAGAAAGTGGGCATAGAGGGAACTAACCTCAACATAATAAAGGTTATATATGACAAACCCACAGCCAACATCATTCTCAATGGTGAAAAACTGAAAGTATTTCCTCTAACATCAGGAACAAGACAAGGGTGTCCACTCTCACCACCATTATTCAACATAGTTTTGGAAGTCCTAGTGACAGCAATCAGAGAAGAAAAAGAAATAAAAGTAATACAAATTGGAAAAGAAGTAAAACTGTCACTGTTTGCAGATGACATGATACTATACACAGGGAATCTTAAAGATGCCACCAGAAAACTACTAGAGCTAATCAATGAATTTGGTAAAGTAGCAGGATACAAAATTAATGCACAGAAATCTCTTGCATTCCTATACACTAATGATGAAATATCTGAAAGAGAAATTAAGGAAACACTCCCATTTACCATTGCAAAAAAAAAGAATAAAATACCTAGGGATAAACCTACCTAAGGAGACAAAAGACCTGTATGCAGAAAACAATAAGACACTTATGAAAGAAATTAAAGATGATACAAATAGATGGAGAGATATATCATGTTCTTGGATTGTTGGAAGAATCAATGTTGTGAAAATGACTATACTACCCAAAGCAATCTACAGATTCAATGCAATCCCTATCAAATTACCAATGGCATTTTTTACAGAACTAGAACAAAAAATTTTAAAATTTATATGGAGACACAAAAGACCCCGAATAGCCAAAGCAGTCTTGAGGGAAAAAAACAGAGCTGGAGGAATCAGACTCCCTGACTTCAGACTATGCTACAAAGGTACAGTAATCAAGACAGTATGGTAGTGGCAGAAAAACAGAAATATAGATCAGTGGAACAGGATAGAAAGCCCAGAGAAAAACCCACACACCTATGGTCAACTAATCTATGACAAAGGAGGCAAGGATATACAGTGGAGAAAAGACAGCCTCTTCAATAAGTGGTGCTGGGAAAACTGGACAGCTACATGTAAAAGAATAAAATTAGAACACTCCCTAACACCATACACAAAAACAAACTCAAAATGGGTTAGAGACCTAAATGTAAGATCGGACACTATAAAACTCTTAGAGAAAAACATAGGAAGAACACTCTTTGACATAAATCACAGCAAGATCTTTTTTGATCCACCTCCTAGGGTAATGGAAATGAAAACAAAAATAAACAAATGGGACCTAATGAAACTTAAAAGCTTTTGCAAAGCAAAGGAAACTACAAACAAGAAGAAAAGACAGACCAGAGTGGGAGAAAATATTTGCAAATGAATCAATGAACAAAGGATTAATCTCCAAAATATATAAACAGTTCATGCAGCTCAATATTAGAAAACAAGTAACCCAATGAAAAAATAGGCAGAAGACCTAAATAGACCTTTCTCCAAAGCAGACATACAGATGGCCAAGAAGCACATGAAAAGCTGCTCAACATCACTAATCATTAGAGAAATGCTAATTAAAACTACAATGACGTATCACCTCACACCAGTTAGAATGGGCATCATCAGAAAATCTACAAACAACAAATGCTGGAGAGGGTGTGGAGAAAAGGGAACCCTCTTGCACTGTTGGTGGGAATGTACATTGATACAGCCACTATGGAGAACAGTATGGAGGGTCCTTAAAAAACTAAAAATAAAATTACCATATGACCCAGGAATCCCACTACTGGGCATATACCCAGAGAAAACCATAATTCAAAAAGATACATGTGCCCCATTTTTCATTGCATTACTGTTTACAATAACCAGGTCATGAAAGCAACCTAAATGCCCATAGACAGATGAATGGATAAAGAAGATGTGGTACATATATACAATGAAATATTACTCAACCATAAAAAGGAATGAAATTGGGTCATTTGTAGAGGCGTGGATGGACATAGAGACTGTCATACAGAATGAAGTAAGTCAGAAAGAGAAAAACAAATATCATATATTAACGCATATATGTGGAACCTAGAAAAATGGTACAGATGAACGGGTTTGCAGGGCAGAAATAGAGACACAGATGTAGAGAACAAACGTATGGACACCAAGGGGGAAAAGTGGCAGCGGGTGGGGGGGGCGGTGGGGAGATGAATTGGGAGATTGGGATTGACATGTATGCACTGATGTGTATAAAATGGATAACTAATAAGAACCTGCTGTATAAAAAAATAAATAAAATTCTAAAATTCAAAAAAAGAAAAAGAGTAACAAGCAGCTCTATATTTTTAGAACAAATTTTTCTGAGCTTATGCTTAATAAAATCAAATAATTTTTCTTTTATAATTTTTTATGGTTATATATACCCTAATTAGTACATATATTCTCATAAAGGGACTTTTATTGCTGTATGCCATATTTATTACCACAATCTATGTTGTTAGATCTTGTTCCTTAGTAAATTTAAAGAAGGAGGTATATAGTAGTGAAGAAATTCATTCCTAAGTGTTTAGAAAGCTGAAGTTTATTGAGGCAGCAAGGGAATCTGTCTAAAGGGTAGTAAAGAATTGTGAAGAACAACTTTATGCCATAAATTTGATAACCCAGATGAAATGTATGTATCTAAGTCATGAGCATATGTCACATGGCTCCTTTAAAACAATAGAGGTATTCTAGAATGCCTTTCCTTTGGTTATTATTAGAACCATAGAGCAAGTTAATCAGAAAACCAGGTCAGCAACCAGAAAATGTGGGAGAGTGGTGGGAATGGGGAAGAATGGGGAATGAGAGGTTTACCAAAGCCAAACTTCCTCACCACTTCATCCCTAAAGGGGAATTTCTGAGAACTCTGAAAGTTATGCCATGGATCACACTTTCAAGATCAACGGTTAAGGATGAGGGAGTTCTCTGTGAGTACACAGGAGGAAAGAATGAACAAAGTCTTCTTCCCAAATATTTGTCAACACAGCAACACTCTTTTAAAATAACCTGAAGAAAAAAAAATCACGAGAAAAACTGGGAATTATTTTAAACCAAATAATGAAAATATAAAATTTGTGAGATATAGGTAAAGCAGTGTTTCTGTTACATGCTTATATGAACAGAGAAAAAATGTTTAAAATCAATTATCTAAGCTTTTACCTTCGGAACCTAGAAGAAAGGAGAAAAAGTTAAACCCAAAATTAGTAGAAGAAAGGAAATAATAAAACTAAGAGAAGAAATCAATTAGATAGAAAACAAGCAATAGAGAAAATCAACAAAACCAAAAGAATGTTGTTTGAAAAGTGAGAGAAATGAGTAGATTCCTAGAAAGAAATGACCTATGTCAGGAATGAAAGAGCAGACATGTCTACGGATCCTATGAAAATTAAAAGGGTAATAAGACTTCCACTTCCAGGAAGATGGAATAGATGTAAGTTTTCCTTCTTCTCCCACTAAGTAGAATAAAAACTGTGGAAATTATATATGAAACAAACATAAGAAGATTCTGAAAGAAGAAGGCAGAACAGTTACAGACCTTGGGAGCTAAAGAATGACATGTTGGTGAGTTTGCTGATTTTCTTTTGCCACCTAGTCTCCAGGCTGGGTGCTGGAGAAACCAGAAATGCTGATGGACACAGACTTTAAAATAGCTCCAACATAGACTGCTGGCCCTAGTCAAAGGCCCAGAGAATGTGTAGCCTAGCAAGACAAAAAATTTTAGAAAATAACTACTCCACTCTCTCTAAACATCACACACACATACACACACACACACACACACACACACACAAACTGTAGTCCCAACCTCCTGTATGGCAGCCAAGACTGAGTGGTGACCCTACACTTCCCACTCTTCCCAGGCTGTCCCTCCAACTGCTGTCCCCCACAGGGATGACATCAGAGGCTGAGTACAGATCTGGGACTTTGTTGCCTGATGGACAGTAACAAAGCTCTCCTTACAGCCATGTCCTGGAGACCACATGAGAAGCAGGGTCTTCCATCTCTAAAAGGCAGTAACAAGGTGCCCATCCCACCTCTCAAGCATGTTACAAATATTCTTGAAACAAATGAAAAAAATAGAAAGTAGCAGCAAAAAAAAAAAAAAAAAAAAATAGAAAGTCTCAACAGACAAGTAGAAAACATAAAGATGAACCCAGTGGAAATTTTAGATATAAAAAGTATGGTGAAAAAAATCAATCCCAAAAGATTGCATAGCTATAATTCCATTTATGTAACATTCTTGATAAAATTACAGAAATGAAGAACCAGTTTAATGGTTGACAGAGTTTAAGAGGTGAGAAGTAGGCAGGTGTGTCTATAAAAGGGCAACCTGAGGGCTCCTTGTGGTGAAGGAAATGTTCTGTATCTTGACTCTATCAATATCAATATCCTGGTTGTGGTATCGTATTACAGTTTAACAAGATCTTACTACTGGGGGAAACTGGATAAAGTGTATAGGGGCTCTCTAAATAATTTCTTACAATGACACATGAAGCTACAGTTATCTAAAAATAAACAATATAATTAAAAATAAGACATTCAAGCTAATAAAATATTTTCTAAAAAAATGCAACAAGAGGATATTATGAATGATCTTATGCTAATAAGTGCAACCACTTAGATATAATGAACAAATTCCTTGAAAGACAAAATTTGTCATACCTGACACAAGAAGATATAGAAAACCTATGACTGGTTTTTAAAAACTGAATTCATAATCAAAAACCTTTCCACGGGCTTCCCTGGTGGTGCCGTGGTTGAGAGTCCGCCTGCCAATGCAGGGGACACAGGTTCGTGCCCCGGTCCAGGAGGATCCCACATGCCGCGGAGCGGCTGGGCCCGTGAGCCATGGCCGCTGAGCCTGCGCGTCTGGAGCCTGTGCTCGGCAACGGGAGAGGCCACAACAGTGAGAGGCCCGCGTACTGCAAAAAAAAAAAAAAAAAAAAAAAAAAACCTTTCCACAAGGAAAACTCTACAATCAAGTGGATTCTTTGGTTAGTTCTATGAAGCTTCTGAGGAATAATACTAGTGTTGCACAAAACTCTTTTGGAAGATAGAGGAGGGAGAAACACTTCCTAACTCAGCCTACAATGTCAGCATAATTGATATCAAAACCCAATAAGAAAAGAAGATGAGGTATATATATATACATGTATGTGTGTATATACACAAACACACACAATGGAATACTACTCAGCCATAAAAAGGAATGAAATTGTGCCATTTGCAGCAACATGGATGGACTTGGAGGGCATTATGCTGAGTGAAATAAGTCAGACAGAAAGGCAAATACTGTATGATGTCACTTATATGTAGAATCTAAAAAATACAACAAAGTAGTGACTGTAACAAAAAGAAGCAGACTCACTAATATAGAGAACAAACTAGTAGTTACTAGTGGGGAGAGGGAAGGGAGAGGAAATATAGGGGTGGGGAAGTAGGAGGTACAAACTATTGGGTGTAAGATAGGCTCAAGGATATATTGTACAACATGGGAAATCTAGCCAATATTTTGTAATGACTGTAAGTGGAGTGTAACCTTTAAAAATTGTATAAAAAACAATAATATTATAAGAAAAATATATTAGTGAATTGAATCCAGTAATATCTGAAAGGATAATGCATAACAACCAAGTGGAGTTTATCCTAGAGATGTGAGATTGTTATAATATCTATCTCTAATTACTTAAACCCAGACACCTCTGTGTTTAAAGTCTGATTTTCTGTTGCTTCAATGTGGTGTTGGAAACTGAGGTTGGGAATCTACTAGAACAGGACTCGCTGTTTTGTAGTCTGTGCAGTGCAGGTCTAGTGAAGAAGGCCTGTCAGAGTCTGGTGAAGCAGGGATGTACACACTGTCCTGGGAATGGATGAAGATCAACCAACACCTAGGGACAGAGGAAGAGGAGTCATCAGATTAGTACGTGGATGGCAGGCATAACTCGGCAACCAGAGCCATAGAACAGGAGCATAGAGATGCCTATAGAGCAGGCAGAGAAACATGGCAGTAGAGAAGCACCAGTAAGAGGCAGGCATGAGCCTCTTGCTAGGGAGGACCAGGCTATTATAGAGGAATTTGAAGTAGACCAGAGCTCCTGGAATTCTCTCGTTGGAGAAAGTCTGAAAAGAACACATTTTTAGGACTTCCCTGGTGGCGCAGTGGTTGAGAGTCTGCCTGCCGATGCAGGGGACACGGGTTCGTGCCCCAGTCCGGGAAGATCCCACATGCCGCGGAGCGGCTGGGCCCGTGAGCCATGGCCGCTGAGCCTGCGCATCCGGAGCCTGTGCTCTGCAATGGGAGAGGCCACAACAGTGAGAGGCCCGTGTACCACAAAAAAAAAAAAAACAAAAAAAAAAGGATTCCACTTTTAAAGCAAACAATGATTGCATTTAACTGGATATAACTTTCAAGTGATTATATTTTCCCTGAATGATTGCAGTAGTCTTTTTTACTGTTCTCTCTGTTTCCAGCTTCCACTCACTCGAATCTCTCCTACATTCTACCCACAAATCATCTTTCTGAAGTTCAACTCTGATCGTGTCATTCCTCAGCTCATAAACCTTCAATGACTCCAAACTTGAACCGGCCATTCAATCTCCAAATTAGCTTCCAATTCTGTCTTCTACTTTATGGTCTTTATAGTTCAATTCCCTTTATGACCCTTAGAGTCCAATCATCTGGAACCACTCCTATTTTATGTGTACACCCTGCATATTGCTATCTAACTATTCAGTTCCCTTGTTTCTGATACTGGCAGTCTTTGTATATTTAAATTCTATCCAAATTTGCATGCCCAGTTCACATACCACCTGTTATGAACTGAATCACGTGCCCCCTCAAAATTCTTAAAGTCCTAACCCATTCTGTGACTATATTTAGCAATGAGGCATTTAGAGAGGCAATATAGGTTAAATGAGGTTATAAGGTCGGGTCCTTAATCCTATAGGACCGGTGGCCTTATAAGAAGAGGAGGAAGAAACAGCAGTGATCTCTCTCTTTCAGCACATACAGAAGAAAGTCCAGCTGAGGACACAGCAAGAAGACAATCCTCTGCAAGCCAGGAGAGAGCCCTCACCAGAAATCAACTCTGAAGCACCTTGATCTTGGACTTCTAATCTCCAGAACGGTGAGAAAATAAATTTCTGTTGTTTAATCCAGGGGTCCCCAAGCCCCCGGGCTGCAGACTGGTAATGGTCGTTGGCCTGTTAGGAGCCGGGCCACACAGCAAGAGGTGAGCAGCGGGCAAGCGAGCGAAGCTTCATCTGCCGCTCCCCATCGCTCCCCATCGCTCCCCATCACTCACATTACCACCTGCACCATCTCCCCCCACCCTGTCCGTGGAAAAATTGTCTTCTGCGAAACTGGCCCCTGGTGCCAAAACGGTTGAGGACCGCTGGTTTAAACCACCCAGTCTGTGCTATTTTGGTATGGCAGCTCAAGTTGGCTAATACACAACCTCTTCCACAAATTCTCTCTGATCATCAACATTTTCCCTCTATTCTCATGACATTTTATTTGTATCTATACAATATTACTTATCACTTTCTGGCATTAATTACAGTAATTTAGTGTATCCGTTAAGAGTAGAGCTTAATTGTTCTCTAATGTAAAAGCAGTGGGATGTAGGTATTTTAGGTCTAGTTGTATGCTCAAAAAACCCAGTCTTGTCTTATCTTTTGATTTGTCCACTCTGCTATTTCCATCCTGAAGGTCACCTGATTGTTCAAGATAATTGTTAAATTTCAAGCTGCATGTGTTCCAGGAAACAGGAATGAGGAAGGTAGGAGAAGGAAAGGGGCAAAGAGCCCACCTCACTGAGTCACCTCCCCTTAGGATGTCTTTCTAGAAATCGCAAACAGCACTCTGCTTACATTCCATTAACCAGAATCTAATTAAATGTAACACCTAATTGCAACAGGTGTGTAGCCATTTAGTTATATGTTAAAAAGAAATATTAACTGGTAAATAGTAATCTCTGCCATCTTTATATTCATTTTTATCACCCTTAAAGGACTATAAGTTCCTTGAAAGCATGTTATGTCTGTGCATCTTAAACAGTATACAACACTACGATTTGCACATATAGGACACTCAAAACTGTTGAATGAATGAGCTAACAAATATTAATTCACTTGAACCATGCATGAAAACCTCTTAAGTAGAGCTTACCCATTTCCTGCTACCTGCTCAGGCTTATGGGGCATCCTAAGTGCCTTTCTATAGTAACACTGTCATTAGACTAGAAATGTTGGATTTTATGTTGAATTTTTTTCAAGATGGAGGTTTCCACTCATTTCTATGAGGGTCAGGTAGTCTGTCTAAACTTTTCCACAGGCAGCAAATTTTTGGTGTGACAGTATTTCCAGTTTTGGGGTGTTTTTGGAACATGTGTACCATTTTTATTTCTATATGTGGTAAATCTAGTAGGCAAACTAGTACATACTTCTTTTTTTTCATTGAGGGATAGTTTATATGTATAATATTATGTAAATTTCAGGTGTATAATGTAGTGATTCACAATTTTTAAAGGATATATTCCATTTATAGTTTTTATAAAATATTGGCTATATTCCCTGTGCTGTACTATATATCCTTGTAGCTTATTTATTTTATATATAGTAGTTTGTACCTCTTAATCCCCTACCCCTCTCTTGTCCTTCCCTCCTTCCCTCTTTCCACTGGTAGCCACTAGCTTGTTCTCTTTATCTGTGACTCTGCTTTTCTTGTGTGTGATATTCACTAGTTCATTGTATTTTTTAGATTCTACATATAAGTGATACCATACAGTATTACTCTGCAAGTCCATCCATGTTGCTGCAAATGGCAAGATTTCATTCCTTTTTATGGCTGAGCAGTATTCCATTGTATATGGAATACAGTCTTCTTTATCCATTCATCTATTTTTTAAAAAATAAATTTATTTATTTATTTATTTATTTATTTTTGGCTGCATTGGGTCTTCGTTGCTGGGCGTGGCCTTTCTCTAGTTGTGGGGCGAGTGAGGGCTACTCTTCATTGTGGTGCATGGGCTTCTCATTGAGGTGGCTTTTCTTGTTGCGGAGCACAGACTCTAGGTGCTCAGATGTCAGTAGTTGTGGCACATGAGCTTAGCTGCTTCACAGCATGAGGGATCTTCCCAGGCCAGGGTTCGAACCTGTGTTCCCTGCATTGGCAGGCAGATTCTTAACCACTGCACCACCAGGGAAGTCCCTATCCATTCATCTATTGATGGACACTTAGGTTGCTTCCATATTTTGGCAACTGTAAATAATGCTGCTATGAACATTGGGGTGCACCTATCTTTTTGAATTAATGTTTTTTGGTTTTGTTTTGTTTTGTTTTGTTTTTGATATATACCCAGGAGTGGAATTGCTGGCTCATATGGTAGTTCTACTTTTAGTTTTTGAGAAATCGCCATACTGTTTTCCACAGTGGCTGCACCAATTTACATTCCCACCAATAGTGTACGAGGGTTCCCTTTTCTCCACATCCTCACCAACATTTGTTATTTGTGGTCTTTTTGATGATAGCCATTCTGACAGGTTTTTAAGCTTCCAAAAGATTGTAAGAGCAAAATTTTTCTTTTTAAACAAGGGAAATAGTTTTCATATTCTTCTAGGAGAGAAAATTGTGTCTGCATACATTTGTATGCTAAACTTGATGACTTTAGCATCATCAGACAATTTGCCTTCATCTTTTCCCATAGACAGTGGTGAGATGGAGTGGGAGTGGGTAGGATGCTACATTATTTCGTCTTATTTTGCTTTGTTTAAAAACCTACCCTCTTCTTTTGGGATTCTGCTGAGGGCAGAGTACTTACACTGCTCCTTAAATGTACTATCATACTTTCTTTATTTTCCTTTTCTTCACCCTACTCCCTCATGCTCTAAACCAGGATTAAAAATCACACAGGATTGGGGCTTCCCTGGTGGCGCAGTGGTTGAGAGTTCACCCGCCGATGCAGGGGACGCGGGTTTGTGCCCCGGTCTGGGAGGATCCCACATGCCTCGGAGCAGCTGGGCCCGTGAGCCATGGCCACTGAGCCTGCGTGTCCGGAGCATGTGCTCCGCAACGGGAGAGGCCACAACAATGAGAGGCCTGCATACCGCAATTACACAGGATGGTAAAGGATATATATGAGATAAACATAGGTGATGGGGTAGAGATATGGGAGGGGTAAATTCCTACTCTCTCAATCCTTGCTTCAGTGTCCCATCTTGTGGAGGTACAGGGGGCACCCAGCAGAAGTGAATTCAGAAATGGAACTAGGTGACTATTGCTTGTCACCTCCTTTCATCAATTTCACAGCTGGACTGAGCCAAGGGAAGACTGGTGAAGGTGTTGCCCCAATGGGTGAACGAGAGTCTCCTTTTAGACACTTCTAGTCCAGTCCTGCTCACAGGGATCCAAGTTTCTACTGAACTTTTCTCTACTAAAGCTATCCCTGAAACAGAACACAATCTCTGGTCTTAACTCCACTGTGCCATCCCCCCATGAGCACAATTAGCACAGAAGTAGTCACATCTAGCAAGGGATCTTTGCCAGGTCTAGCAGAAACACCTAGAGAAATGGAGGCATCTCGGTTTGTTTATCCTAACTCCTCCTTTCTCCATTGTATCCAATCAGATCTATGGTAAATAACAGATGTTGTTAATAACATAGTAAGAGCCACTAATATGCCCATTTTCCCAGGAGTGCAACTGAAGGTTTTCCTGTCAACATAGTAACAAGTGACAAATTGTTCACGTTTACTTTCATGAAATGTTTTGACTGCTGAAGTTGTTCTATAGCAGTTCATTAAAAGACCCATAAAATATGTAAGTTTACGTTCTATAAAAAGATCATCAGGAATGTCTTGGCTGACGGCATTCCTTCTATTAAGCATCTGCTTTCTATTTTCTAAAGGATTGCAGCAGTGGTTGTATAACTGTATATTAAAAATAGTTGATGTAAGCGGCATGAAAATGTTGTAATTTCTTATTAAAGATCAGTAACCCACCAATGAAGCTTCCTTAGGAGGCAACCAGCAATGTGTACGTAGCTCATCTGGTTTCAAAATATTAAAAAATGATAAACACTCACCGATCTAATCCATCTGTTCCCTCCATCTACATAATTGTCTTGTTTTTAAAACTAGGACATGCACTGAGCTTGACATTACACAAAGTGAAGACTTTTTTTTTCTCCATGTCTAGACAGTAATGGATGACTGAGGTCAGTTTCAGAGGAATGTCATGTTTATTATTGAATATGTAGGCATTCTGGAAAAATGGTTAAAATCCAATTCCAATATAAAGTAGATTATCTTTGATTTGGAGTTGTGGCTAGAGTCAAGCAGATAGAATATGTGAGATCACAGACTAATGTTTTTGATGAAAGAGTGTCAAGAACTCAGTCAAGACTACCTAATTTAACACTATTAATAGCAGCTAGCACATTACTGAGTGCTTAATGTGTATCAGGCCCAGTGCTAAGCACTTTACATGCATTGTTTCATTTAGTGCTCATAACAACCCTTACTAACCCCATTTTAGAAAAGAAAACTGAGGCTCAGGCAGTGAATAGTTTACCCAGAGCCACTTAGCTAGTGCATGGTGAAGCCATGATTCATAATTGGGAAACATGACTGCAGTGCCCATTGTCTTATGCTCTCTCTGATGTGGCACACAAAATGCCTTTAAAAAGAACATCGTCTTCTTAGCCTTAACAGTTCTTTCCTAAAAACTCCATCTCTCAGATATTAAGAACTTCTTCCCCAGCCTGCATCTCATCTACAAATTTGTTAAATGGTAACATGAATAATAATGATAATAATTAACAATTGTGAGTGCTGTGTTTCAGATATTACTCTAAGCTCCTTACAGATTAACTTGGTTAATCAAAATAATAACCCTACAACATAGACACAATTCTTACCCCCACTTTTCAAATGAGGAAAATGAGGCATACATAAGAGGTTAAATAACTTGCCCAGAGCAAACAACTAGGAAATGAAGTTTCCAAGATCTGAACTCAGAAACTCTGGCTCCAAATCTATACAGGAAATCATTTGCTAGGCACATGCCAGGAGCCATGTTAAGTGATATATATACAAGGAGGAGTAAAACATTGTCAGCTTATTTCGGTTAGCATATTTTCATGGTTCATTCATGTTGTAGCGTGTATCAGAACTTGTCTTTTTTTTTTTTTTTTTTGCAGTATACGGGCGTCTCACTGTTGTGGTCTCTCCCGTTGCGGAGCACAGGCTCCGGACGTGCAGGCTCAGCGGCCATGGCTCACGGGCTCAGCCACGCCGCGGCATGTGGGATCTTCCAGGACTGGGGCACGAACCCGTGTCCCTTGCATCGGCAGGCGGACTCTCAACCACTGCGCCACCAGGGAAGCCTAGAACTTGTCTTTTTTATGGCTGAATAATATTCCATTGTATCAATATGCTACATTTTGTTTATCCATTCATCTTTTGATAGGTACTTGGTTGTTTTCACCTTTAGGTTATTGTGAATCTGTTTGAATCCTGTTTTTTATTCTTTTGGATGTATATACCTAGGAGTAGAATTGCTGCATCATATAGTTATGATTTTTATGTTTTTATATACTTTAACACAATAAAATAATAGTAAAAAATGGTCTGTATCTTTGGAGGACTCACAGGTTAATAGAAGATGAAAGAAATTTGAACTAATAATTAAAGTAATATGATATGTGCTATAATGGTAGCATGTGCAAAGTGCTGTGTGAACTAGAACATGCCTAGGATGGCTTAGTGTGGGTGTAAGGCTTTAGGGAAGACTGTAGAAATTACATTTGGGAAAATTCTTGAAGGACAAGGAGATATTCTCAAGGATGATGGTGATGGCTAATAGGACTGGAGGTGGGGAAGGTCAGGAGGGTGGAGAAAGCATTGCAAACAGAGGAATTCCCATGAACAAGGCTCAAATGTACCTAAGTCCAATGCGACTATTTTATGTGTCAACTGGACTGGGCCGCCAGGTGCCCAGATATTTGGTTGCACATTCTTCTGGGTGTGTCTGTGAGGGAGATTTTGGATGCAATTAACACTTGAACCTGTAGACTGTGTAGATTCCTCTCCCTAATATGGTGGGCTTTGTCTAATCAGTTGAAGGTCTAAATAGACCAAAAAGGATGACCTCCCTGCAAGTTAGAGGAAACTCCTGCCTGACTTTTGAGTTAAAACATTAGTCTTTTCCTGCCTTCAGACTCAAACTAAAACATTGGCTCTCCTTGGGTGTTGAGCCTGCAGGTGTACGGACTGGAACTTACACCACTGGCTCTCCTTGTTCTCAGGCCTTCAAACTAAGAGTGAAACTACACCCTTGGCTTTCCTGGGTCTCCATCTTGCTGACTACAGATCTTGGGATTTCTCAGCTTCCATAATCCCATGAGCCAATTTCTTGTAATAAATCTCTTTCTATATAAATATACATCTAGTTGGTCCCGTTTCTCTGGAGAACCCTGATGAACCCTGATTATAGTTTGTGTGGCTGTGCGTGAAGGTGAGTGGAGGGGATGGGAATACTCTTTCACAGTTTCTAGAGTTAAAAACTTTACACTCCCGTTTGACAATTCTCTCTTCTTTACCTATTATGTGTTTCCAAATTCTATTGATTCATCTTCAAAATGACGTCTTAACTGTTGGTTCCTTACTAGGGCAATCAATGTATTTTGGCATTTGACTCCATCTTAGCTTTCATCTCCCTCTTCATGCCTGTGCATACTCTGTGCTTCAGCCATCCTTGGTTGTTACTGGCATGTCCATCACATGCACTTCCCTCCCTCTGTATGTTTGCTCATGCTTCCTTCTCTTCCAGGAATGCCCTTTCCCCATCTCTGTGTGATTATATCAAAACCATGCTTAAAGATTTATGAAACAATGTGAGTTCATAAGGGAGGACAAAGCTAGTTGCTTTGTTTGTGTATTCTCTGCTGTATCCCCAATGTGTAGGACAGTGACTGAAACATGAGATAGAGGGAGACAGAGAAAGAGAGAGAAATTGACAGAATTCAGGACCTAGGATGAATTGTCAGAGTGTTCAGCTCCAGTTCTATTCTTCCTGCTTTGATTATATGAACTCAAATTCATTCAAATTTATTTCACTTGCAACTGAAAAAGCTCTGGCCAATCTACTATCTACAGAGATTTAGTCATTAAAAGTATTGAAAGAGATTTCTCACAAAAAAACTGGTCACAAGGATGTAGGTCCAACATTCTCCACTGTCTCATGCTCTTCCCATCCTTTAGGATATGTAAACACTAAAATTCTCCTGCAATCACAGGACCACTTTGAGCCGGGAAGAATATCTTATCTCTGAATACCTTTTTCTTTAAAAAATAGAATGTTAACTAAAAGCTAAAAGAAACACCTTGAAGTCAATTTATGAACCAACTGCTCTTAAGATAGCCAACTACTCTTTCCATTTGAAGTGAAGACACTGCCCTGGCTTGTCATGTTCTACTGTGTCTAAAATTGTATGTTTCATTACTAGCTTAATAATTAGTTTAATAATAATAATATGTATACCATTAGTTTAAACATGTATCATTATTTCATTGTTTATTGATTCCATTATGTTTGTTTCCTCTGTACTATTAAGAAGAAAAAATAACTAGTTTCATCACTTGGGATTTCTGCAATTATGTTTTTCCTTTTTAGAGTGTAGTGAAAGAGTTTTCTTCCTTTCCTATTACTGTTTTTGTTATAAAATTGTGCAATCCTGCTACTTTTTATATCATTCATTTGCATAATCTATGGCTCTAGATGCTATATAAATATAGTTCAAAGTATAATAAAATGCTCTTGGTCATTCTACAGTAGATTCAGGGAGTGATTGTCCTAAAGGATTCTGAATGAATTTTACACACAGAGAAAATGGTACTTGTTCTGGCAGGGAGAAAAATATGGCAAGACTAGCTGGAGTCTAGCAATTTTGAAGCCGAATCTCGTCTCTGTACCCCAACACCGAATTAAATCTCGGAGACAGAGTTTTGAGTGAAGTAGAATAGAATAGCTTTATTGCTTTGCCAGGCAAAGGGGGCCACAGCGGGCTAATGCCCTCAAGACTGTGTGTCCCAACCTGGAGGGGGTAGTGAGGAGCTTTATAGTAATGGGAGATCAGCTCGTGGACATTCTTCTACGTGGTTGGTGGTGAGGTAAGTGGAAGTCGGCATCATCAACCATCTGGTTCCAACCGGTCTGGGGTCTAAGCGCTTGTGGGCAGCATACTTCTCCCACCTGGTGGGGGGCTTGCAGTATCTGCAAAACAGCTCAAAGATATTGTTATGTGTATCCCTTGAGGGGGGACCAGGACTCTGCCCCAAGGCTGCACTGTTGTTTCCCCGACTATTCCTCCCTTGCCTCTGCATCCCCTCCCTTCCCTAATTAGCAACTGTTTGAACCTGCCCTCGGAACTCAGGGAAGGTCATAGAGGCTGAATGAAGCCTATTTCCTGTAATCAAGAAATGGGGGACACAGAAAGGCTTTTCTTCCCAGGAGGCCCACAGGGTTCTGTTTGGTTTCAATTTCATCAAGGAAAAGATGAAATTTCCTCATTTATAGCATAGTATGTGTTTAATAACTAATTGTCAGATGAAACATTGCTTGAATGAATGAATAAACAAATGAATCATAGATATACTGTGAAAACACAAACTTCCAGGAGTTTCATGTAGAAAATTTTATTACTTAGAACAATGGAGGTTCCCTTCTCCCCCAAACGTGTAGGGCTTGCTGCATATGATAGAAAACATACATTTAGAATTAACTGAGATGGGATACAACATACCAAATGTGGTTTCAGATTTTCTTTACATAAAAATTATAGAATAGAAATGGATGGCCATTTGATTTGTGTTGTTTGGATGGTCTCCTCCCTAATAGAACTAGAAAGCATACTGATAACCCTTTCAGCATTTTGGGCTTATGAGAATATATAATCCAAGAAGGTAGCTGGGCAACTGGCTTTACTTAAATTGGAAGAAAAAGAGCTCCATGGAAAAATGCAAGTAAAATATCATGGCAGGGTTTTTCATGGATGTTTCAGCTAAAGATAAAAAAAAAACAAAAAAACCCAAAAAACACTACAAGAGAAAAGGTGAGGTTAGATCTAGGATAAAATGAGTCATGTTTTTATGACTAAATGGAATCTTCAGATTAGTGAAACACAAATGCATTTATGTCAAAATATGTGAACTAGGGTAGAGTACACTAGATAATCACTGTCTTGATAGGGCTTTTTTTTACGAACCAATTTTGGTTTTCCTTTTACTACAGCAATTGTTATTCTTGCAAAATGATCTATGAATAGTAGCATTTTCCCTGTCTTAGTAACCTCACATTAAGAAAACACCCATATTTCTACTTTACTTATCACAGAGGAAGGCTGACTTCCCAACTTTAGAGAGAACAAAGTTATAGTCTTCTGAATACATGGGTGGTGATTTGAACTTGACCTAAAAAGTCAAGCTTACAAGTAGTCTAACTTCCAGAGATAGAATGCATACACCAAAGGCTAGAAATGCTATTTTCTTTTTGTAACTTTGAGGATGGCATACATTTAAAAAAATATCTCTGAAGGTGAATCAAAGATTGTCATGAGGGCCAATCTCTACCGCAGCTTTCTTATTTTCTATCCATGACACAAGAGTTAAACAAAACGTTTGAATGGAACATTTAATAACAAAAGACATTTATGATGTTTACTTAATGTTTTGGACCATTAAGCATCAGTGACATGAGTTATTGTATGTAATATCTGGCCAGAAATCTTTTGACCAGGCTGTGTTTTACTACTCTTGGAGCTGCCAGCATCCCGATTTGAAAAAAAAATCTGTGGTCAAATCCTAGTTTTCTCAGAGGACTTTGGATTTGAAAATATCTCCTGTTGCCAGAAAGTACCTTTTGAAGTTTACATTAAGATGGATATTTATTTATTTTTTCTCTATAACAATGACAGTGGTTGAGATAAACTGTTTAATTCTAAATAGAAAACACATCTGCTGTGTCTGCATTGTTTGTGGTTGCTGGAGGGGTGACAATTTAAACCAAGTAGCACACATGACATTTTAAGTGAGATGTTGTGTGAGGGCTCACAGCTGCTGTCGTTGTCCTCTGCTGCTCAGCTGGGTCCAGTGGGGCCGCCCGGCCAAGCCAAAGCCCCCATTAGGGAACCCACTACAAGTAGACATCCAGAGATGTCTTCTGCTTTCCCTCATCCTCAGAAACTGGGAGAGTGGAAAACTAGGACTTACAAACTAACATTTTCCCTAGTTATACTTACCTGTTGATTAGTAAAAACAAATTTAGAATATTTTTTTAAACTTCTTCTCCACCCCAAGTCATATTGACTTTTGTCTGAGAATGTACGAAATCTATAGATTAATTTAGGGAATGGATATCTTTGTAATATCTATTTCTTCTATGTATTTTTCACATGCTTTATAAAAGTTTCAAATATTTCTTCATATAGTCTTCCGTATTTCTTGTTACATATATGCTTAGGTATTCTGAAATTTTTGACATTTTAAATAAGATCTTGCCTATTTGTTATACATCACAGTTTTCTGTGATTAATTGTTTTTACATTAGTATTATAGCTTGTATTCCTAATGATTTTTTAAATTATTTCTAATAGGTTTTCAGTTCATGCTCTATAAATATTTTTTTGTAATTTATGATAATGTTGCTTTCTCTGTTGTAATTATTATACTCCTTATATAGTTCTCTCGCCCAAGTGAATTATCTAGCACTTCCAAAACAATATTAAATGATGATTCCAAGAGTGGGCATCTTTTTCTTTTTCCTGATTTAGTAGAGATTTTCACCATTAAGTTTGATGCTAGTTTTGGTTCAGTTTACTTATTTCTCTTATTCAATCCATAAAAAATTTAGCATGTATTTATAAAAGATAAGGATATTTATTATATTTTTTATTGAAGTATAGTTGCTGTATAATATTATGTAAATTACAGGTGAACAATATAGTGATTCACAATTTTTAATGTTATACTACATTTATAGTTATTATAAAATATTTGCTGTGTTGTATAATATATCCTTGTAGCTTATTTTATACCTAATAGTTTGTACCTCTTAATCTCCTACCCCTATCTAACCCCTCCCTCCTTCCCTCTCCCCAATGGTAGCCACTAGTTTGTTCTCTATATCTGTGAGTCTGCTTCATTTTTGTTATACTCACTAGTTGTATATTTTAGATTCCACATATAAGTTATATCATACAGTATTTGTCTTTCTGTCTGACTTATTTCACTTAGCGTAATGCCCTCCTAGTCCATCCATGTTGCTGTAAATGGCAAAGTTTCATTCTTTTTTATGTCAGAGTAGTATTCCATTGTATACCTATACCACAACTTCTTTATTCATTCATCTATTGATGGACACTTGCTTTCATATCTTGGTTGGCAATTGTAAATAATGCTGCTATGAACATTGGGGTGCATATACCTTTTCAAATTAGTGTTTTTGTTTTTTTCCGAATATATACCCAGATGTGGAATTGCTGGGTCATATGCTAGTTCTATTTTTAGCTTTTTGAGAAAACTCTACACTGTTTTCCACAATGACTGCACCAACTTACATTCCTACCAACAGTGTACAAGGGTTCCTTCTTCTCCATATCTTCACCAACATTTGTTATTTGTGGTCTTTTTGCTGATACTCATTCTGACAGCTGTGAGGTGATATCTCACCATGATTTTGATTTGCATTTCTCTGATGATTAATGATGTTGAGCATCTTTTCATGCCATCTATATGTGATTTCTTGAAAAATGACTATTCAGGGAAAAGATATATGCACCCCAACGTTCATAGAATCATTATTTACAAAAGCCTAGGTGTGGAAGCAACCTAAGTATCCATCAACAGTTGAATGCATAAAGAAGATATGTCATATATCTATATATATATATATACACATACAATGGAATATTAGTCATAAAAAAGAATGAAATTTTGCCATTTGAAACTACGTGGGTAGACCTGAAGGATATTATGCCTAGTGGAATAGGTCAGACAGAGAAGGACATACTGTATGTTAGCACTTAAATGTTCAATCTAAAAAATAAAACAAACAAATGAATATAACGAAACAGAAACAGACTCACAGAGAACAAACTAGTGGTTACCAGTGGGGTAGAGGCAAGATAGGCGTAGGGGGTTAAGAGATACAAACTACTATGTACAATATAAATAAGCAGTAAGGATATATTGTACAGTACTGGGAAATATAGCCATTATTGTGTAATAACTTAAATAGCATATAATCCATAAAAATATTGAATCACTGTATTGTATACCTGAAACTAATGTAATATTGTAAATCAACTATACTTTAATAAAAAGAAAAAGATGTTTTTGATATAGTAATATGACTCTGAAAACCAGAATGGCAGTAGACTTCCTGTCATTTTTACTCTTCTCTGAACATCTCTTTATCTGCACTCCAACGTGTAGAAGATAACTCAATAACTCCCAATTTCAAAACCCTCGTTTAATTCATATCCTGAGAAAAAGCAATCATCACTGTATCACAATTGCAAATTTCCTGGAAAGGCAGATTGTGCAGATTCCCTGGCCCACACTGGGAAACGTGTATACCTATGTCTAATTCATTGTAGCCAGAGGAACAGGGACACAACCAAAAACGTGACTGTGGGGAACCTACCCCATGACTGCAGAGAGGCTTTCTTAGAGGAAGTGATCAACGTGAGCTAGGCAAAGAGCTCAAATCATATATTCTACAATTTCTAATTCATTTTATCAATGTTTTTAATAGATAAATCTTTAAAATTACCTAAAATGCCAATGTTTAAACAAATACATTTAAATAAATTTTGGTAAATGAACCCTGACATTATGTTTGCTACAAATGAAAAGCCGGGCAGGGTCCATTCATTAATCCATCACTTTGAGAACATGGTCTTACTTTCAGCTCATTACAAATATCTTTGGAAACAAGAGAGTTTCGCAAACATCCCTTTCCTCTTCCCCTATGGTCCTTTTTGATCCATAAGAAACTTTTTCCTTTTGTAACAGGGAAGAGCTAAATCGGACTCCATGTTTGATCTGTTTCTTCTACTTTAACCTTTGCTTTTCGTTGCTTTTGTTATTATAATCATACATCATGGCCTGCCTCAGGGAACCCTGCCCCTCTGCCTGAATGTTAAACTAAAGTGCCTCTGTTCAGCTCACAGGGAGTTAATTTGACCCTGCTGGCCTGTGGATAGCTGCAAGGAAGAAGAAATTAACACATCCCCTCACTGAGGCTGGTCATTCCAGGGGATATTTGCAAAACTTATGGCCTTTTTACTTTACTTCCTCATCTCCTCCCCCTCTCTGTACTATAAAAGAAACTGGCATCCAAACCCTAATAAGATGGTTTTTCAGAGACACTAGCCTGCCATCTTCTCGGTCTGCTGACTTTCCAAAGAGTCCTATTCTTTACCTCAACACCTCGTCTCTGATTCATTGGCCTGCCGAGCGGGGAGCAGAGCGAGCTTGGACTCCGTAAAACTTTTAGCACCAGAATTCTTCTTCCTGTTGGATTTTCTCCTTTTCTATTTCTTTTTTACTCAGGATTCCAGCCCCATTCTACCATAAGCCTCTGCATCCAGCAGGCACCTTCCGTCTCTCATGGATTCTTAAGTATTGGTACTCACAGGTCCTGTTATCTCGGGTCCTTACTGATTTTCAGAGAGCAGCACATGTAAGACAAGCTAAGCACTCTCTTCTCCTGATCCTGGTTGCCTCAGAGAAGCTTATTCTGTTATTTCTCAAAGATCCCTCTGCAATTACAAGAGCTGCTGAGAAAGACAATAGGAGTAAACCATCCAGGCACAGTGATTTACAAAAGTTAATGCAGTTTTCATCCTGAAACATGAACAGATGTGTTAAAAGATACAGAAAAAGCTGTCCCACCTTGCCCTCATATCACCATTATCTTATTAAAAAAACTGTGATGGGAAATTTTTTAATTCAGTTGTCATCAGCGCTAATTTGTTTTAACCAAAATACCTACATCCCTAGGAGACTAGCAAAGTGGTAGTTGAATAAGCATTGGATTAAAAGATAAGGTCTGAGTTTGGGAACTTGATGCTAAGTTACATGATTTAAGAAATTCTCTCTGAGCCTCAGTTCACTTTTCTTACTTTTCTGTACCCTGTACCTAATAATACCTGCCCTACTTAAATTGCAAGGATACTGTAAAGATCAGTCAACAAATTTTATGATACAATATTTTTCAATTTATAAAACATTTTGCTTTCTTTGGTTACAGGTGCCAATTCTTGGTCATCTTTGTACTCCATCAGGACCCAGTCAAGTGCCTTAACCATAGTCTGGTCTTGATTAATGTTAAGTAACAAATTAAATAATCTTTGACCCTATCATCCCTTTCTATTGTCTTGTCCAGCATGTTAAACCTTTGTAGACTCCTATTCTTATATCACTTCGTATCTTCTCCATGGTTACTAATTGCTTTCATGTAAGTTCATTTACTTAAGTCTCTCTATTCTTTTGAGCAATGTCAACCATACATCTGTTACCTTGGACACTCAGTGGAAGGAGAAAAATCTAGTAACTTATGTCTCTATATAAGGGCACTAATATAAAGCAACTGCAAATTGAGAGAGAGATTTTAGAATACTAGATAGGTAGAGAATTGATATAGCCTCAACATGGATGAAACCTTTGAGAGTCTGGTGTTTATAAGAATAAAATCATGGTATCCTTAATGTTGTACATTTTGTTACCAAAAAAGCTATTACATGCTACAATCAGTTTACCCATTTATCAATACATGCTACCCACCATACAATGTTCCTTAAAATATGCTCCAATTCACTCTGTTTTGTGATCCCCAACAGTAGGGTGCTCTCGGCTCAATTTCTCTTTATCCAAGGCTCCGTGATCTCCCAACCCTTCGCCAAAACAATAGATTGAATTATTCCATTCAAATAGTTATAGCTTTCCTAGTAATAAGATGATATATGTTTAGCTAAAGTATTCCATTCATGATTCATGAAGAAAAACATACATGAATATTTTAGGTATTTGAATTTATAAATTAAATTTGTTAATTCATTTGACAACTATATGTGTCAGTCCCTATAAAAGATGCTGGGAATAGAGATATTAATGACATACAGTCTCTGCTTTCAAAGAGTTCAAACTCAAGTTCTGGGAATGACCATCACCTTGACCAGCATTCTGTGTAATGGTATGGCAAAAGTTAATTGATCTAACTACCTTTAAGATACTTGAAATTTGGAAATAACTTTTGAAATAATTTACTTTCTCTTTACTACCTACCAAACATGCAAGATGCTTACAGGACTTATCTTATTTAATACCAACAATAATCTTGTGAGATAAGTATTATTGTCTTCTCACAGCTATTTCACCCAGTGTCAGCTAGTTAGTAGCAGAATCAGTTTTTGAACCTGATTTTTGTGGCTTCAAAACTGGGGCTGTTAATTTCTATTTTACCCCATCTCTGATAAAGAAGACCAATTTGTCTTAAGGTCACCTCATGATTGGAGCTGACATACATATCTTTAGCTTTCAACATCTTTCCATTGGAAAGACTGGGATGATCTCAGAGCAATCCATAGTTGGAGAGGAACTTTATTATAAACCCTGGGGTGGGCAACATCTAGTCAGTAAAGGGCAGAGCATAACAGAAGTTTATTTAGAATAAGGAAAAATATCTTTAAAATTTTACTTGGGGAAAGCCCTAAGTTATAAAATATTGCTTCGTCATACTGCCACAAACATAAACAATAAAGGAAAACATTGATAAGCTCTGAAGAGGTACATATTCAAACATCTAAGACATGTAAATGTTAAGAAAAATCCATAAATAGAACTGAAATGCAAGGGGCAAACCAAGAATACATGGCAACATATAAAACAACCAAATATTATTAATATGTAAAAAGTATGTTTTCAAAATAAGAAAAAAACAAATCAAAAACTAAACAAAGAATAATAGTAAGAAATTACAAAAGAAAAATGTGAAATAACAATAAATATTTGGTGAAGAAAAACTTGTATCATTTAGCTAAGAAGGAAATGGAAATTAAAGCAAAAGTGTTTGGAAAACTGATGGTACTTACAGTTTACAAAAGTATTAGAGAAATGGGCAGTCTCACTGCTGTAGAAAACAGAATTTGTAAAAGATTCCTGGGAAGTCATTTAGTAATATTGCATTAATACCTTTAAGATGACAGTTCTAGGGGCTTCCCTGGTGGTGCAGTGGTTGAGAGTCCGCCTGCCGATGCAGGGAAAGGGGTTCGTGTCCCAGTCCGGGAAGATCCCACATGCCGCGGAGCGGCTGGGCCCGTAAGCCATGGCCACTGAGCCTGCGCATCCGGAGCCTGTGCTCCGCAACGGGAGAGGCCACAACAGTGAGAGGCTGCATACCGCAAAAAAAAAAAAAAAGATGACAGTTCTAGGAATTTATCTTAAGCAATTAATAAAGATGAACTTAACTATTTAGCTACAAAATGGTTAAGTGTGGCATTATTATAAAAGAAATCAAGCGGAAATGTCCAGAAAGAGAGGGACTGGTTCAATAATACATAAAGTATGGTGCATTCAGATGAAAGAATACTTAAGCAGCAATTTTAAATGAGGCTGTTTTGTTTAAAATGTGAAAAGCTGTTTACAATAAATTAAATTAAAAAAAACAGGTCACAAAATAAGCATGTCTGGTTTTATCATGGATGTGTGTCTTTGTTCATGCGTGCGTGCCTCTATTGGAAAGGCCAGTCACCAAAACCACAGTTGAGCCTATTTATGGGTGATGGTATTATAAGCACTTTAATTTTTGTCTTTTTGCTTTGATAAAAACAATGAATGCATTTTTCTTTTAGAATTTTTTTCATGTAAGGAAATTTTAAAATAAGCTACCCTATGATCTACCATGCAGAAACTTGATATTGTCTATGAAATAGCCTCCCTTGTTCAGTTTTTAATTTCCCTGTTGAAATTTCACAACATCCCCTTTTGTGTTACTGCAGGCATTGGTCAAGTTATTAGTCAGCATTTATTATGTGAGAACTGTATACTTGACTTTAAACAAAACATAAAGATGCAAAGGGAGCTGAAAGTAAATAAGAGGCCTGAGAGCTGTGGTGCTGATGGCCCTTTGGCAGAAGCTCTTCTAATGGGCTGGGATCAGTGGCATATTTACTGCATGGCCTCCTGACAAATGGGTTTGGACAGCCCTGAGAGGCCTTTTAGGCCCCAGTTGGCAAGCAGGAGCAAGGAGAGATGAGTAGGTGGTGAGGGAATTTAAGGCCACAGCCTGTATCCCCATAAGAAAACTGGATTCGGGGTTACATACAAGGTGGCAGCTGCTGTAAGCTGCTGAAACGATGGCTTATTTACCTATCAGTACAGCATTTTCTATTTCAGCCCGTACATTCATAAATGCTAGAAACTACCTTGGAAATAGAGAGAGAAAAGGCGCTTATCAATGAGAGCTTAATATCTGCAACAGGATGAAATCTTATCTTGGCTCTAGGTTCTACTCTAATTGGAGATTTCTTCCAGGAATGATAGAAAGCACAGTGGCTGGAAACAATAAAACAAGAAATGCAGATTGAAGGCTATTCGAAATCTAGGTCCCCACCCAGGTAATAACAAGTATGTTGTTTTCGCTCCTATTTCCTATTTAGACCTTCTTAATCTCTCTCCCGAGATCTCTCCTGCTCTTTACACACACAAGACCGACAGAACCCATGACTCTGTATCAGCAGTTCATGAAGTGTGGTCTCTGGTCCACTGACATCAGCGATTTCTGGGAACTTACTAGAAATGCAGATTCTCAGGGCCAACCCCAGCCATACTAAGTCAGGATTACTGGGATTGCAGTCCAGCCATCAGTGTTTTGATAAGTCCTCCCAGGTAACTCTGAAGCACGCTCAAGCTTATGAACCACTGGTCTAAATGATGCAACATCCAAAGGTCTCTGGGTCAAAGTAAAAAAAGTCCCACAGGGGAAAGGTGGGGGAGGGGATAAATTAGGAGTTTGGGATTAACATATACACACTACTATATATAAATAAATAATCAACAAGGACCTACTGTATAGCACAGGGAACTCTACTCAATATTCTATAATAACCTACCTGGGAAAAGAATTTGAAAAAGAATGGATATACATGTATGTGTAATTGAATCACTTTGCCATACACCTGAAACTAACACAATATTGTAAATCAACTCTACTCTAATATAAAATAAAAATTAAATTTAAAAAGTCAATTATAAAATCTAAAAGTTGATGCATCACCAAAAATGTAATTAGATTTAAAAAAATTTTGAGGGGGATTTTATTTCTGAGTTCAACACTTCTTTTCAAATTAATGAGTGTCATATTTAATAAAACCTAAATTTATGTTTATGTATGTATACACATACCATATAATTAAAAGTATTCAAAATTATACACTGTGTATATATGCACGTGGAATTTTATTTTAAAGACTCCTTATGATATGGTCATCTATGTCTATCTGAGTTTCCTTTTTGTTACAGTGGAAACATTAAGAAGAGGAAGATCAGTGGTAAGACACTTCCACTCTCCTAGAGTATATTTTGCAACCTTTCTCATTTCTCATAGTTCCAGTACTCTCTTTCCTGTTCTCAGGTAGCTGATGACCTTCTTTATTTTCCTCAGAAAACCTCACAGAAGTTGTCAGAGGGTTAGACGTAAATGCCCACATGCTTGGACCAGCTCATCTATCAGCCAGCTTGCTTGTACCTCACACTCTGTTTTCCCCTGTGATGGATGAACTTGAGAGTGAATCTCATCCCTTTGACTCACCCAAGTGTATCCTTCCTTTAGCATCGTTAATTAATCACTCTATATTGAGTCACTCCCCACAGCACACAAACATTTTATATTCATCTTCCAAAAAAAAAGTCCTTTTACCTCATATCCCCATATCTTCTCTAGATATTGCTCCATTTCTTCCCACAAAATTCTCTAGATATTGTTCGCTTTACAACAAAATTCCTCAGAAGAGTTATTCATACTCAGTGTCTCCCCTTCCTCTCTTCACATTCTCTTTGGAAGCCACTCTAAGCCGGCTTTCATCCTAACCCCTCCACCAACACTGTTCTTGAGTTACCAAGGACCTCACCTTCCAGATGGAATGGTCACCTCCTCATCCTCAGATTACTCGAACTCTCACCTTTGACACTGTTCTCCACTCTATCTGGAAATATTTTACTTGGCTTCTCTTGGATTCTCCCTGCCCTCAGTTTTTATCCTACTTCAGTCACCATTCTTTCTTAATCTCCTTCACTGAATCTTTCTCATCTTTCCCTTAACCTCCAAACATGGAGTGCCCCAGAATTAATCCTTTGACCTCTTCTTTTCTCCATCCACTGCCTGGGAATTTTATACAGTGCCACTGCTTTGAGTACTCTATACGATTAATACCAAATTTACATCACTAGCCTTGACATTCTCCCTGGTCTACCCTATTGTCTTCTCAATATTTCCACTTGGATGTCTACAGGGGGTCAAAACCCTCCAGCCTAAGACAACCAGGCCCTGCTGGATAGGACCAGGCCAGATCCCAGATGTCAGGGGCTGCTCTTCTCTTTCTCAATGGGTATCTCAGACTTGAAATATCCAAAACACAACTCATGATTCTTCCCCTCTCCCTACTTCTCATTAAACCTGTGTCTCTCAAGTCCTCCTTGTTAGTAATGGACAATTTACTTATCAGGGCTAAAGTCCATGAGTCCTCTGCTTCCCATGTAATTCATCAGCAAATTCTGTTGACTCTGCCTTCAAACTATGTCCCAATCCTGACCACTTGTCATGCCTATTATCCTAGACAGAGTCCTAATCATCTCTCACTTAGACTCTTGCAAAGGCCTCCTTGTTGGTCTCCATGTGTTCACCCATCCACCCTTAAAACCTCTTCCCTGTACAGTAAACAGAGTGATTAGTTTCAAAGGCAAACCAGACTATGTTACTCCTCTTCTTTAAGCCTTCAAATGGCTTTTCTTCTAACTCATAACAAAAACCAAAGGCCATAGCCTATAAACCTTCTGTGGTCTGTGTCCACGCAAACTCCCTGACCTCATTTCCTCTCTCCTCTTGCTCAACCTGCTGGAGTCCCGCTGGCCTCCTTCTGCTCCTTAAATACACCATGCACAGTCCCCTTCCAGGACTTTTGCACTTGTTGTATACTCTTTGCTCTTACATTCTTCTCCCAGATATCTGCACAAGGCTCTCTCCCTCCATTTAAGTTTCTTTCATATGTCACTTTATTAGAGTGGCTGTCCCTGATCACCCAACTATTTACTCTTTCTCCATTGACCCTCTTCTATTTGTCACAGTGCTTACTGCCACCTGACATATTTTGTTTATTGTTTCCTGTCTGCCTCTTCCCACCAGAACGCAATCTCCATTCAAGTTGGGACTATCCTGCTTACTGCTGTACCAAAGCATTGTCTAGCACAAAGTAGATGCTCAAGGAATTTTTTTGAAATAGTTACATGGTTTACAAGAAAATTCCTAGAGCTAGGCTTTCTTTGATGCACTAGAGAAATACAATGCCAAATTTGGTACTGTGAAAGAAAGAAAGCCTTTGGATAAAGTTTCTTATGAATAAATGAACGTTACCAATAAAGAGAGTGAGGAAAGGCATAATGGGGCACTGGGATGGAGCCAAGGGCTATAGAGCTGCAGTATGTGAGGGTCTTTATGCAGACTCAGGACATTGGACTCTTGTGCCCATTCTCCAATGGCCTGCTGAACAGTCTTGGACAAAGGAACTATACTCTTCCTGGGTCTTAGTTTCCCATCAGTAAGATAAGGTTTAAATGATTATTAAGACACTGAATATTCTGATTATAAAAATATGGTAACTTTTTTTGTTTGTAGGATAATTAGTAGGACTACTTCTTCATCTTCGTTTTCCATTACAGTTGTACCCTCCTTCCACCTCTTCTCAACGTTTCTCCTGCCCATCTCTTCCAAATGTTCTATTACCTCCATTGCACCAAGACTACCCCGGGCACCAGACTCCTGGTGTTGAGCTTTTTTAAAACATGTCTTCTCTTTTACCAACATCTCTAATCCATCATCAGTGCAGGCTGATAATCCTGTCTGTAAAACCCCACTCTGTTTGCCATGCTCAAGGCCCTCCTCAGTGCACACCCAAATCATCATGGTTATCTCCTCCTTGGAACCATCTCCAAGCACCTCTCTTGAATTCACCCAAATGCAACAGGTGTAGTCCCTGAATAGGAAGTTTTTATTATCTCAGTCTTTGCTAAACCACTCAGGTAATTTCTAGTCTTTTCAACCCAATTAATGACTAGCTCTTTCCTTTCATGTTAACCTCTTTGCTCAGCATCCCTCGTTCTCCTCTCCAATGAGTTTGGAGGTACTTTGTCATCTCCAGCAAGACTCCCTTGCTCTCACCTCTGTGTCTTTATGAATACCAGATTCTCACCTCCTTTAAATTAAAAAATAAAGAATTTCCTTAGAGAGGGCAGACAGCAGAAGCAAGAAAAACTACAATCCTGAAGCTGGTGGGACAAAAACCACATTCACAGAAAAATAGACAAGATGAAAAGGAAGAGGGCTATGTACCAGAAGAAGGAACAAGATAAAACCCAGGAAAAACAACTAAATGAAGAGGAGATAGGCAAACTTCCAGAAAAAGAATTCAGAATAATGATAGTGAAAATGATCCAGGACTTCGGAAAAAGAATGGAGGCAAAGATCGAGAAGGTGCAAGAAATGTTTAACAAAGATCTAGAATAATTAAAGAACAAACAAACAGAGATGAACAACACAATAACTGAAATGAAAACTACACTAGAAAGAATCAATAGCAGAATAACTGAGGCAGAAGAACGGATAAGTGACCTGGAAGACAGAATGGTGGAATTCACTCACTGCTGTGGAACAGAATAAAGAAAAAAGAATGAAAAGAAAGAAGACAGTCTAATAGACCTCTGGGACAACATTAAATGCAACAACGTTCACATTATAGGGGTCCCAGAAGAGAAGACAGAGAGAAAGGACCCGAGAAAGTATTTTAAGAGATTATAGTCAAAAAATTCCCTAACATGGGAAAGGAAATAGCCACCCAAGTCCAGGAAGTGCAGAGAGTCCCATACAGGATAAACCAAAGGAGAAACATGCCGAGACACATAGTAATCAAACTGGCAAAAACAAAAGACAAAGAAAAATTATTGAAAGCAGCCAGGGGAAAAGGGCAAATAATATACAAGGGAACTCCCATAAGGTTAACAGCTGATTTCTCAGCAGAAACTCTACAAGCCAGAAGGGAGTGGCATGATATAAAGTGATGAAAGGGAAGAACCTACAACCAAGATTACTCTACCCAGCAAGGATCTCATTCAGATTCAATGGGGAAATCAAAAGTTTTACAGACATGCAAAAGCTAAAAGAATTCAGCAGCACCAAACCAGCTCTACAACAAATGCTAAAGGAATTTCTCTAAGTGGGAAACACAAGAGAAGAGAAGGACTTACAAACACAAACCCAAAACAATTAAGAAAATGGCCATAGGAACATACATATCGATAATTATCTTAAACGTGAATGGATTAAATGCTCCAACCAAAAGACACAGGCTTGCTGAAGGGGTACAAAAACAAGACCCAGGGGCTTCCTTGATGGCACAGAGGTTGAGAATCTGCCTGCCAATGCAGGGGACACGGGTTCGAGCCCTGGTCTGGGAGGATCCCACATGCAGCGGAGCAACTAGTCCCGTGAGCCACAACTACTGAGCCTGCATGTCTGGAGCCTGTGCTCCACAACAAGAGAGGCTGTGATAGTGAGAGGCCTGCTCACAGTGATGAAGAGTGGCCCCCACTTGCCACAACTAGAGAAAGCCCTCTCACAGAAATGAAGACCCAACACAGCAAAAATAAATAAATTAATTAATAAACTCCTATCCCCAACATTAAAAAAAATAAACAAAGAAACAAAAAAATAAACAAGACCCATATATATGCTGTCTACAAGACACCCACTTCAGACCTAGGGACACATTCAGACTGAAAGTCAGGGAATGGAAAAAGATATTCCATGCAAATGGAAATCAAAAGAAAGCTGAAGTAGCAATACTCATATCAGATAAATTAGACTTTAAAATAAAGAATGTTACAAGAGACAAGGAAAGACACTACATAATGATCAAGGGATCAATCCAAGTAGAAGATATAACGATTATAAATATATATGCACGCAACATAGGGTCACCTTAATACATAAGGCAACTGCTAAAAGCTATAAAAGAGGAAATCGACATTAACACAATAATAGTGGGGGAATTAACACCTCATTTACACCAATGGACAGATCATCCAAACAAAAAATTAACAAAAAAACACAAGCTTTAAATGACACAATAGACCAGATAGATTTAATTGATATTTATAGGACATTCCATCCAAAACCAGCAGATTACACTTTCTTCTCAAGTGCACACGGAACATTCTCCAGGATAGATCACATCTTGGGTCACAAATCAAGCCTTAGTAAATTTAAGAAAATGGAAATCATATCAAGCATCTATGTTCTTGGATTGTTGGAAGAATCAATATTGTGAAAATGACTATTCTACCCAAAGCAATCCACAGATTCAATGCAATTCCTATCAAATTACCCATGGCATTTTTTACAGGACTAGAACAAAAAATCTTAAAACTTCTATGGAGACACAAAGGACCCCAGATAGTCAAAGTAGTCTTGAGGGACAAAAATGGAGCTGGAGGAATAGACTCCCTGACTTCAGACTATACTATAAAGCTACAGTAATCAAGACAATATGGTACTGGCACAAAAACAGAAATATAGATCAATGGAAGAGGATAGAAAGCCCAGAGATAAACCCATGCACCTATGGTCAACTAATCTTTGATAAACGAGGCAAGGATATATTATGGAGAAAAGACAGTCTCTTCAGTAAGTGGTGCTGGGAAAACTGGACAGCTACATGTAGAAGAATGAAATTAGAACACTCCCTAACATCATACACAAAAATAAACTCAAAATGGATTAGAGACCTAAATGTAAGACCAGACACTATAAAACTCTTAGAGAGAAACGTAAGAACACTCTTTGACATAAATCACAGCAAGATCATTTTGATCCACCTCCAGAGTACTGGAAATAAAAAGAAAAACAAACAAATGAGATGTAATGAAACTTAAAAGCTTTTGCAAAGCAAAGGAAACTACAAACAAGATGAAAAGACAACCCTCAGAATGGGAAAAAATATTTGCAAACAAATCAATGGACAAAGGATTAATCTCCAAAATATATAAACAGCTCATGCAGGCTTCCCTGGTGGCGCAGTGGTTGAGAGTCCGCCTGCCGATGCAGGGTACACGGGTTCATGCCCCCATCTGGGAAGATCCCACATGCCGCGGAGTGGCTAGGCCCGTGAGCCATGGCCACTGAGCCTGCGCGTCTGGAGCATGTGCTCCGCAAGGGGAGAGGCCACAACAGTGAGAGGCCCACATACTGAAAAAAAAAAAAAAAAACCCAATCAAAAAATAAGCAGAAGACCTAAATAGGCAGTTCTCCAAAGAAGACATACAGATGGCCAAGAGGCACATGAAAAGCTGCTCAACATCACTAATTATTAGAGGAAGGCATTTCAAAACTACAATGAAGTATCACCTCACATGGGTCAGAATGGGCATCATCAGAAAATCTACAGACACATGCTGGAGAGGGTGTGTAGAAAAGGGAACCCTCTTGCACTGTTGGTGGGAATGTAAATTGATACAGCCACCATGGAAAATAGTATGAATGTTCCTTAGGAAACTAAAAATAGAATTACCATATGACCCAGCAATCCCACTACTGGGCATATACCCAGAGAAAACCATAATTCAAAAAGACATATGCACCCCAATGTTCATTGCAGCACTATTTACAATAGACAGGTCATGGAAGCAACCTAAAGCCCGTCGACAGACAAATGGATAAAGAAGGTGTGGTACATATATACAATGCAATATTACTGAGCCATAAAAAGGAATGAAATTGGGTCATTTGTAGAGGTGTGGATGGACATAGAGACTGTCATACAGAATGAAGTAAGTCAGAAAGAGAAAAACAAATATCATATATTAACGCATATATGTGGAACCTAGAAAAATGGTACAGATGAACGGGTTTGCAGGGCAGAAATAGAGACACAGATGTAGAGAACAAATGTATGGACACCAAGGGGGGAAAGTGACAGAGTCGTGGTGGTGGTGGTGTGATGAATTGGGAGATTGGGATTGATATATATACACTGATGTGTATAAAATGGATGACTAATAAGAACCTGCTGTATAAAAAAATAAATAAAATTAAATTAAAAAATAAAGAAAGAATTTCTTTAGAGAGCCTTAGATTGTTTTCACTTACCTCTGACCATAGGTAAGCAGAACATCTGAGCTCTAGTTGCATTCTTCTATGCCATGTTCTCATGGAGATGGCTGGGGTCAGCTGCTGTGCTATTCTTGAGGCAAGGGATCTTGGCTAAGGCTGATAACCCCATGCTGGAACCCTACCTCCTAACATGTCCCTAACCACTACCCCCTCTACTGCAACCCTCTCCTTCCTCCATGCTCCCTCTTCTGCAAGTCCAGTGAGGTTTTCTGATGCTCTTGGGCTTTTGGAAATACAAACCAGAAAGTGTTTCTGTCTTGTACTTGTCACAGGCCAACACTTGAGCTAGCTATCTGCTTAAGTGATAAGAAAAGATAGGGAAAAGGTAGAACAAATTCAATATATTATCTTTCCGCAAGAATATGAGATAGATTTTGCTGAGAAATATACTTGTGTCATATCTGATAACACAAAATTTTCCCTTCAAGTGTTTGGATACATGACAGGGGGGTTATTTTATTCTGCTTGAGATAGATATATGAGGCTCCTAGATGGCATTACAGAAAATTTCCCTATTTGTACTTGGCCTCAGTCCTTACATTTTGAAAAGATAAGAAGCATCTCCCAGAGAAATACATGTAAGAATTCATTTGTCATAATCTTTTTGCTTTTCTGACATGAAGGATAAGGAAAATAGAGTGAACATTTAAAACAACTGAAGATTAAACTTTACTCTTCAAATTCACAAGGAACTTGTCTTGGAATAAGTGATAATTGTGGCTAAGGGACCATATGATGTGAAGTAGGCATTGGCATGTGTAAGAGAAAACAATATAGAATAAGAAATGCTTATCCAGAAAGTGAACAGTATCGCAGCTTTTGCTGTATGCCCGCCACTGGGGTGAAGTGGAGAAGCACATGCTTTATCTTTTTACCTTAATTTCTAATTTTGAAAATATTTTTTTCAAAGTACATTTATGTTCATGTCTCTGTACTCTTCATAAACCAATATTACACCATTTCTTTATGGGACTCACTTCTGTGGCACGGCTTTGGGAAAGGTCTTAGAAGCTCTATACCTATGACTTTTTCAACACATAGGTGGTTAGCAGATTGACTCATGGGCCCATTCCTTCTTTTTTAGCTTTAGAACTGTTTATTGCTGTTCATTTTAAAATCTGGATTGAATTCTTTGTCTATCTGTCTCATTTTTTTCTTTGGACTGAGTCAAGTTTCTTTTCAGATTCTCAATTACATTTTGGAATGAGAGAATTCTCTTTACGGGCATTCCTAAGTTAGGCAGCAGATGTTCTGATTTCTTTTGTTTTTATTTTTGTTTTCTCCTAAAGTGTGGAAAAGATGAAAGAAGTATATAATCACAGAATTTTAAAGCTGAAAGAAGTAACCCAATCCGTAGCTTTTTTTTTTTTTTTTCATTTACAGATGCTGAGGCCCAGATTAGGTAATGTACTGAAAATTAAATATCTTATAATGATAAAATTGAGAGTGGAAAGAAGATTATCTACATTCTAGTCTTTTTGAAAAATAATCCTAAGGGGAACATCTATCCTGTTTACTGTTATATCACCAGAGTCTAGTACTCGGCATGTATGGGACAAAAGAGAGGTATCATAAATATTCATAGAATGAATTAATGAGTGAATGTCCAAGTCTGGAAATCCAAACTGCCAAGATGATTTTGGAAATTATCTAGAAAAATCTCTAAAGAAAAAAATAGGCACTCTGTGGTGGTCCCAGACCTACTTCTGATCAAAGGTATTTCCAAGATGGTGAAGTATGGAGGGATATATACCATCCTAACGCTAATCAGAAGAAAGCAGGAAAAGCTATAATAATTTCAGACAGAGCACACTTCAGATCAAGGAAAGTTATCAGGGATAAAGAGGGGCATCACATCATGATAGAGGGGTCAATTCTCCAAAAAGCCATAACAATCTGATGCACTTAACAGAGCTTGATGCTCTGTTAAGGTGTTCCTTCCTCAGGACCTATGGGCACAGGCTCTGCTTTAATATTATTGCAAATAATTAATACATCATCTTTGGTCTTTCATAATTGAAACATATTTATATATTATTCATATTTTAAGCTGTTAGGTGGAAGGGGCTCTATTCTGTTTTTACTTTTGATTCTTCCCCCAGCTATTGATAATTGTGTCCTGCACATATGTTGAGAGCTGAATAACTATCATTGGTTTGCTGGAGTCCCATGTACCCTTTCTAAGTTACTGAGATCTATAACCAGAACCTGCCTGATTACAGAACTGTAAAGCAGTGACAGTTCTCAGCCATGCCTCCCCAGCTCAAGTTTGGCTCCTAAGCAGGGTTTCTATTCTTGTGCAGACTTGCCGCCAGTTTTTGCTTAGGACACTTAACCTCTCTGCACCCCATTTCATCATTGCTTAGACACAAATGATGATATCTACCTCATAGGCTTGTTGTTGCTTTGAGAATAAAATGTAGATATAAATGTAAGTATAGATAGATGTTATCAATAAAAGTACATTTCTTTTCCTTTCCACAGTTCCAGACTATAATTTAGAATCCTACAAGGATTGACCAGAGACAGAAGGACAGAAAACCAAGTTAAGAAATGCAGTGGAGATTTCAATAATATGGATATATTGGTCTCACTGATTGCTAGGTATAGAAGGTGAAGGAAGACACGAGGTTTGTGTAGACTTGAAATTTTAACCAAAAATGGTAAAACATGTGGGACTTGGAAAAGACAGCAACTCAGTGCAGACTTGCCCAGGAAATGCCAGTTCATTTGCACAATAACTCCTCATCCTCGTCTTAAAAGTCCTGGGAGCAGCTGTGCATTTTCTCTTTGTTTCCAAAAATCAGTCCAGCTCCCTCTTGACCCATTGTGCAGTTTGGCAGTTTGCTTCACATTCTGCTCGTACCCTTGGTGCAGAAAGAGTCTGTCTGTGGAGATGGCAGGAAGGAACTCCCACCCCAAGGCTACTGCTGGAAAAGCCTGCCGAGACATCACCAACTACTTTGCCCCATTCCTCCTGTTCATCAGCTTTCTCTTTTTGGCATTCTCCTGACTCTCTAAGAGATTCTTCACCTCTGTTTCTCTCATTTGATATTGAAGCAATTATGTCTAACTATCTTCTTTTCTTCCTGTTTCTGTTCCTATACACTCAATAAGTGTCGTGTTTTTTGGCTCTGCTATTTAAACTCATCTGGGCTCTTCCACAGTTTAGAAAGTGGAATGAGTACTTTCATTTCAGAGATTAAGTCTGAGAAATGGCTATTTTTTAAAAAATGTGAATGTTCTTGGAAAAGTCCTTTTTTCAGGTATTATAGCAGAATCATTTTGTTCTTACCAATTTCCACACTGATCATGGGATTTCAGGCTGCTCCTCTGGGATTGTTATGTATATTCCTATTCAATTAAAACCCAATAATGGAACATATGACTGACTTCTACTATCTTGAATCAGGGAACTGAGAAGGTTTTGATTCTTAATTTCTCAGAATTAATTTGCAAATCAGTGTAATAATCAAAGGTTCTTCCAAAGGAATTGGATAAAAATGGAGTCATCCATCAGAAAAATGAGGTCTCTGCCCACTTGGAAACTGATCAAATTAACTATTTAGAAAAAACAGAGGAGCATGGTGATCCAGTCATCATGATGAACTAAATTAATTTGGGGCTCTATCCATGTAAATTGCATGGGAAGTACACGTATATTATGTGTGTGTCTGAGCACATGTAGATGAGATTATATCCTTCATACTTAAATATGATATTATTCACACTTTGTGTGTCAAGATTCAGAGACACCATGGGGGCTTCCTGGTGGCGCAGTGGTTGAGAGTCCGCCTGCCGATGCAGGGGACACGGGTTTGTGCCCGGGTCCGGGAAGATCCCACCTGCCGCGGAGCGGCTGGGCCCGTGAGCCATGGCTGCTGAGCCTGCGCGTCTGGAAACTGTGCTCCGCAACGGGAGAGGCCACAACAGTGAGAGGCCCGCGTACAGCAAAAAAAAAAAAAAAAAGATTCAGAGACACCAAAGTTTGAACAATGGTTTGCTAATATGAACTTTCTTTCAAACTACTTTCATATTTATAAGGAACAACTTATGTGTGTCTTCTGTCAAGCCATTAAGCAACTGTTTATTCTAATATACAACTTTGATCACACCTCTCAAAACTGTTGACTGGAATTTATTTTACACAAGGAAAAATTAAAGCTTGTCAACCTGTCATTAAAAAAAACCCAAAACTTCATGTTATAGAGTTAATTTCTCTTTCAAAGCTCATTGTAGCGGACACAGCTGTTAGCTAATCTAATATTCATTCTCAACTGCTCTTCGCCCTGAGTGCTCTGCAGTAGAACGCAAAAAGCTAAGCTGTCACTTTCCCAACCTCCCTTTGGGTTGCCATGTGTCCTAGGCTGCCATGTGACACAGTGCTTTCCAGACAGTTGCAAGCAGAAACAGTGAAGGAATTTCTGAAAAGGATTTTGTTCTTCTTAGGGCAAAGGAACAGATACACTAATGCTTTCCACTTTCCCCTCTTCCTTCAGTTTCCTGGTCTTAGCAAAGACAATATGCCTAGTGTTACAGCAGCCATCCTGTGACCCTGAGGAAGAGGGCATTAGAATTGGCCCTGACATAGTTGATATACTAGAACAAAACTTCCAAACTTACATGAGAAAAATGAACCCCCATTTATTTGGTTAATTTGGGCTCTATTATTGTTGCAGAATGGTAACCTAACTGACACACTCATTTTTTACCATTCTTCTTTGCACAAAACTTTACGCTCCAAGTAAATTATATTTTGCCAAGCATACTATGGGTTTTCATGCCTTTGTATAGCCTGTGCTGTTTCATCTTATCCACTATTTCCCTAGGGTGTCTAGTGTCATCTGGTAAAACTCAGCTTTGATATCACCTCTTCTAGGAAGTCTTCCTTGAGATTCCTCAACACAAACTAATCACTCCCTTTCCTCTGGGCTCTCTCTTTATTTCAAAGATATCTTCATTTTTGAATTTCTCACATAGTATTGTCATTTATTTATTTATGTGCTTAGCATCATAAATAGACATGAAATAAAGTGCTGTGGAATGGCATGCAGTGCATTAACTATGGACAGGGTTGGAGACTATAAAGACAAGTCTTCTAGCCAGCTAACAGAGAAGATCAAGCTTATAGATGACTAACCAGACTCTAAGATACATTAAAGTAAAGGTTGTCATAAAGCAAAAATGGGTATTATATGAGTTCAGCAAAAATGAAGAATTCATTCCAGCTGGCGGCAGGTCCTGCTTCTTTAGGATTATATTGAAGTGAGAAATAAAGAAAAGAAAATCAGCAGATAAACAGGATTTGATGACTGGCTGGATGGAGAAAGACTGAGAAAGCACAGTTGCTCTTGGGAATCTAGTGGCCTAATTTGTGAAATCAGGAAATGTACTAAAGGATTACTAATGGCTCCTCTAGCCATTAATCAAATGCTCTTTGGTCAGTTGAATCAATTGATGTCATCAAATTGACACTATAATCAGAGTAATGCTCCTTTAACCTTGCTTCTTTTTTTTAGGCATAGTAAACTAAAGAAAAGAAAAAGAAAGAAAAAATAAAGACAGAAAGTGAAGAGAGGTTTTCAAAAGTCACTAGTAAGAATGAAGGAAAAATAGAAAGAGAAAGAGACCTACATCTGAGACAAGTCCTAATGGAGGCAAGCATTTGGGACAGAATCCCACCCAGTGATTGTCTGGCATTCCATTCTCGTCACTTCTTCTGCAGCTATTCAAGGAATTGATTCTATAGCATGATCCGCTCCAGATGGTGTGAATGGATTGTGATGGTGGTGTGGTATGAACATGCTGTCATATGATGACAATGATGATGATGATGATGATGACAGTGACTATGGTGGTGATGGTAATGTTAATCATGAGGAGGAGGAAAAAGAGCATTCTAGCACTTCACATTCAATCTTCCACATTATTCCATTCCAAACCAATACCTTCCTAGTTAACTAGTCAAAACTAAGTTCTACCATGCCACCATTGGAAGCCAGGAATTTAACTGAGATGTCCATGAATCTCTCCACCAGTATCTGTTCTAAAAGTTCTACCTCTTTCAGATAAAGTTTTCTGAAGAATCTACTAGAGTTGGTTTCTGGAGTTGTGTCATATGGATGCCACGTGACCAGAGCATTATTGACATCCTAATCAATGGGTCCCCTGATATTCTATTGATTCTATTGAGACACATCTTATTCAGAGATGATTGTATCATTTGCTTGTGACTACTAGGAAATACAGTGCTCTTTATGGACTAAACCTTTTGCAAGGGGGATAAAAGGATGCCATATTGTTTCCTTCCTTGGCTTCTAGCAGAAGCTCTTTTCTCTGCCTGGGAATATCTATTTCCTCTAATCTGAGGAACACCTACATTACTGGGAAGTTTGAGGAAGTTCTCCATAGAGAACTCTTCATATCCATTCTCCCTCAGGAGTTTATCACTCTTACTCAATTTTAGCACTGATCAGACTATGCTATGTTTATTTATTTGCATATCTATCTTTTCTACAATATGGTAAGAACTTGATGCCAGGGTCTATGTTTGTTTGATCTTTGAAGTTTAAAAGTCTGAAAAAGTATCTTGCACAAGCACTTGTTTAATGAAATAATGGCATTCATGTTACTAACACACTAACATTCTTTCAAGAAAAAAGCTAGAGAAATACCATTTACCTAAAGATTCCAGATTTCATGGATTGGATTATCTTTTAAGAATAAATGACCAAAGAATAATGTATGAAAATAAAATATTACAAATCATTTTAGAGAGGTAATGAATTTTAATGGGAATTTAGCTCATCTATTAACAGCTCAGGTATACACAAATGGGCCCATTCTGTTGAAATGTATATTGCAGAAGTTAAACTGTCTTCTTATCTTTTATGATTTTCTTTTTCTTTGCATTAGGCAAGATTTGTATTTGAAACTTAGATAGTATCTCCTTTGGCCAGAGTTTTCAAATACCACTCATGAATTATTTAGTAGCATAACAGGAGAGTGAACCCTTTTGCATGTCAAACATCAGATTGTAGAACACATACCGCATAAAGTTTCTATAGAACATAACTGTGCAGCTTCATGAGGTTTTTTTCATTAGATATTATTAATTGTTGAAATTATTGTTATTGAAATAGTCCCAAAAGATTGCAATATGATTAGGACTAAAAGAACTAACATTTTAGCAAATATATTGGCTGCTTATGGAATAAACTGTTATTCCATGGCCAACTTTTTGTTGTAAACCATGTTATGCAATAAAATACAACTTCCCCCAAAATGGACATGGGCCTTCACTATCTTTTTGGATTAAATTATAGCATCTTTCAAATGATTTTTAGTATGTGTGCTACTTTATCTTCGTCATGAAGAAAAAATATTTGGATATAAGCTTTGGAGAAAATTACAGTCTCATCAGGATACAAATAAATTACGTATGGCTCATTAAAAACTGTCAGTTTAATCCAGATAACATTTATTTATTATTAGTTGTTTTAAAGGTTTATAGTTATTTTCCATATTATTTCATTGCACTTTACTTACCCTCATTTAAAATTCTTTTTCCATGGTGAACTATCTAGTTTAACTTTTCTTTCCGTTACTTTTCTACTGAAAGTTAAATAGAAATATGCTGTCATTTGCCATTTTCCTCGTATCATTATCATGTGCTGTGCAATAGTATTCTCTGAATTGCCAGTGGACTCTATGCCACTTATTTACAGGTACTGTGTTGATATATGAATGTTGAGAGAAATGAATTTACTTTATCAAGATACAATTATTATGTGGTACTATGTCTTATGTAAAAGTGAATCAAACAAGAAACAAATAAGGAACTGTGTCATCTAACTATTCTAGTATTTTGAAAACACCTTAAAGTTTTTGTACACTAGAACCAGTACTTTTGGCTTTATTTCACATAATTTAGCTGCAGAGATGAGTTTATCTGATGTGAATTTTTCTATTTGTGTACATAGGTCACAGACATATAAAAGCCATTTATTGGTAAAAAAAAAAAAGTGATGTGTATTTGCAAATTTAACAACATAGTGTAAGGTAAAAAGCACAGAACTTAGAAACAAGCAGACGTTAATTAGAATTTTGAATCTGCAATTTACCCTCTATGTAAGCCACAGTTTCCTCATCTACTATATAGGAGTAATAATAAATACCTAGGAAGGATTGTTGCAAGGATTAAATTAGATAATGTATGTATGAGAACTTGAGAGGCTGTAGTAGTTCAGTTCATGATGGTAGGACTAATTCGAATGAAAAGAGTAGTGTGGGAATGGTGATCATATAGATAATTTTTTTTCTTTTTTTTTGCGGTATGCGGGCCTCTCGCTGTTGTGTCCTCTCCCGTTGCAGAGCACAGGCTCCGGACGCGCAGGCTCAGCGGCCACGGCTCACGGGCTTAGCCGCTCCGCGGCATGTGGGATCTTCCCGGACCGGGGCACGAACACATATCCCCTGAATCGGCAGGCGGACTCTCAACCACTGTGCCACCAGGGAAGCCCCATATAGATAAAGACCCATATAGATTTTGATTTTTCATCCAGAATTTTGCTGTTTTAGGTAAGCACATGATCTAATGTTCTTTCACATTAATTTAATTTAGTAGCAAAAGTGATCACGATGATGATGATGCTGGGCTGGTAAAGTTGATATACTGTGATGCTGATGCGGGGAGATGATGCTGTGTTGTGAATACAGTTTGCTTTGAGGATGGTTTAGTGTGATTAGGGTGTAGTTTGATGATGGTTTGGTGTGATGATGATGTGATGTGATAATGGAGTCACATGTGCCAGGAGGTAATGGTGTAGTGTGATGTGATAATGGTATAGTATAATGTCTGTGTAGTTCTGTGTCTCTGGTTGAAATATGACTGATACAATTTTTGGTATGAGAAGTGATTCTAGAGGACCAGAATCTCAAGGATGAGTTTTCTGGGTTGGTTCTAGGTTTTCTTGAAGTGGTTCTATAACGTGATTAGATCTAAAAGCATTAATAATTCTATTTCCACTGGTAAAAAAGGACCCTGGTAGTCCGTGACTTGGTGTGGCAATTGAGATACACAAAAAATTGCCATTGGATACTCCTACTCAAATACCAGTAGAAGGTAAGGTTATGGGTGATCATGTATTTGATATCTTAGAACACTGTAGTCAAACTAAGGAGTACAGTTGGGATTGGCAGCTTGTTCCCAAATACACTAAGGTGGGAGGACAAAAGGGTGAGCTCAGCGCTTCAGATTTCTAGCTCTAGCTCTGTGTAAATTGCCTGAAAGCTTCTACTTCTGCCCTGAAATCAGGATCTGTCCATATGTCCTCAAGTATGAATAAGTATGTATTTCAAGTTTAGAATTATGTTAAGTTCCTAACATGCTTCCATTTGTAAGGTATTCCTTGTCTCCATCACCACCAGAGAGTAATGGTTTTCAAGTGTCACTAGGCCAATAGTAACAGAACTAAAATTTCTAGATTTATAACCACTCTTTGCATTTTTCTTCAAATAATTTTTTTTTAATCATAGTCTTTTATCTTTTTTACTTTCTCTTATTCTAACTCTCTTGCCTGATGCACTCACAAGTATATTCCTCCAGAAAAATGTATCTAGGCAACTCTATATTACATCACACTTCATCCATATTCATGAATTTATTTTCTCATTTAATCATCCCTCAAATAGTTACCAAGTACATAACTGTGTGCAAGGAATTATGCTACATTATTCAATGTGTCAGGACCTCTTCATGACCAAATCCAATTCTCAGCCTGTGGCAAAAATCAAGAGTAAAAACAGAAAATAAAATCCTTTGCCCACATTTACTTAAGTGTTTGCTTGCAGATAAACATTTGATTTTTCTCCTTCTCTAAATTCGAGTTAGAAAGCTAAGCAGATTTTCAAATTGCCCTTGTGGTTTCTCCCTACAGCAAACACACACACACACACACACACACACACACTCTTAACTGCACTTTTCCTTAGAAATTCATGAGTGAGAGTGAACTCAGACACACACTGACAGACCATTTTGAATACCTGTATTATAACATTGGCCATGAGCAATCAAACATTTGCATAAGAGCCAGTGGTTCTCATTTTTATCCTTTTCGAAATATTGGAAGGGGAGTAGCAGTCAAATTTCCAGAGAAATCTAACTTTGAGGGTTAAAATCATATGCTACCAAAATCCAGTCTGAAGTCCTCTTTTCTCCGGCAGGAAAGACTAGCTCAGAGAAGGTTCTGAAATGGGTCTCTCTGTCAGATGATACTGACCATGAAGAAACTATCCTGAAGCCCACAGTAGTGCCATGTTCAAAGTCATAACATAAGATATCCTAGAAAAGCTCTACCCACCTTGGATGGGATACTAGAGATCTTTATTCTGCCTTCCATGCTATAGAGGGCTGTGTTGCAGCCGAATTCCAGAGCATGATCACTGCCACAATGCAACTGTTTACTCCATCTCAAAATGTCACATCAACATGACCTTTGAGAGGAGGTATTTGTTTGTGTGACTCCCCAGAGCAAGGCCTTCTCTGTGTCTGGAACATTATGAGTTGTTAGTAAATATGAAACAAATAGAGGAGAAAATGAGAAAATTGGATCCCAAATAAACAAAAAGAATAAAAATGGAAGGAAGGAAGGAAGAAAGAAAGAAAGAAAGAAAGGGAGGGAGGGAGTAAAGGAAGGAAAAGAAAAGAGAAAGAAAAATATGACAATAGTAAGACTAACATCTATTAAGGGCTCAATGTGTGTCAGGCAATAGTCTAGAATCTAGTCTCTCACATATTAATTCATTTAGTCCTCATACTATCCTGGAAATTATTATCTCCATTTTTAGATCCGGAATCTGGGCACAGAAAAGTGAAATTGCTTGCACAGTTAGTGCAATTTCTTGGTGGTAAAGCTGGGATTTGAACTCAGGAAATCTCAGTTCAAAACCTGCACCGTTAAACGCTGTACTGTAGTACCTCTCAACAAAAACCAATAACAACAACATGAAGTGGGAAAGGGTAAGGAATTAGAAGAATTTATTCAATAAACATTTTATCCTATAAATATTTATTGAACTGGAAAGACAGTATTTATTGAGCTACTGAAGAAGACAGAGCTCCTGGGATCAAAGAACTCAAAATTTGGTGGAAGAGAGAAAAAGGGAGGGAAACAGAAGATGAATGAATGCAATAGAGTACAAGAACTATAGCAGGACTTGATGCTGTGCAAGGCCTTAGGTGTACACACAAGAAGGCAGCCTTCTTCACCTGGGGAGGAGGTGAGGGTGTCTGTGGTTCTCCAGGAAGTAATGTCTGGGCCGGCTCAGAGAACCAACTCTGGCAGCCATGAGAAGTGTGGGTTGAGAGAAGGTGAGGCCCAAGAGGGGAGCTGTTAGAGCCTGTTGTAACACACCAAGTGGGAGATGATGAAGACCAAAATGAGAGCATTGATTGATGAGAGCAGTTGGATTCGAGAGGATGGGATAAACTGAGTTAAAGTTTGGAGGAAGAATTGTCAAGAGCCATTCATCAACCAGTTGCCATTAAAGAGAGGGACACCATGAGCTGACTCCCAGGTTTCTAACTTGGCAACTTGATTCTGCCACCAATGAACCGGGACAGGGAACACAGGGAGAAGAGCAACTTACAGGGTTAGAGGAGGGGAGAGGATATAAAGACAGTTCTTTCTTGTTGAGTTTGAAATCTCCATGAAACTTCTAGGTTTAGATGCCTTGGGAGCTGTACTTCAGAGTGTACAGATCTGCCCAGCATGTTACATCCAAAACAGAAGGATTGCTGATAGAATGTGCTTAATGGGAGAAGAACGGAGGAAGGAACCCTAGAAAACACTGACAGTGGAGATACATGAAGGAGAAAGAGCCTGGAAAGTAGTCAAGGGTAGAAGGTAGAAGAGAATCAACCACTCAAAACTAAGGGAAAGGGCTTCCCTGGTGGCGCAGTGGTTGAGAGTCCGCTTGCCGATGCAGGGGACACGGGTTTGTGCCCTGGTCCGGGAAGATCCCACATGCCGCGGAGCGGCTGGGCCCGTGAGCCACGGCCGCTGAGCCTGCGTGTGGCTCAGGTTTCTGTTACGCACAGGACTTTCAGAGTTACATGACCCCTACCCTTAGGATGCTTACAGTCAGATGGAGGACTCACATGAAAATACTGCAAAGGAAAAGCAGTGTGGTGGAAGCTATGTACACTTAGGAGGCTGAGAGATCAGAGAGCAAGGGAGTATAAACCCAGACTGGGAAGGGAGAGAAAAAGGAAGATTTCCTGATGGAGCCGTGCCTGAGATATAAAAATGAGTAGGAGTTAGGCAGGGTGCTTAGATGTGGTCAAAAGAGGCACATGGTGAGGCTGAAGAAATAAAGAGGGCCAGATCATAAGAAGCTCTCTGGGCCCTACTAAGGAATTTAAATTTTATCCGTTAAACTAACTCACTCTGTCTCTGTCTCTGTCTCTCTCTCTCTCTCGGCAAATTACAACTAACAGCAAAAGCAAGCAAGTATTTATCCTCCAGAGATACGTAGCCTACCTAAATTTGTTGTTGCTCAAGTTAAAATTCCTCGTTTCCATATTTAGAAACAAATGTGAATTTTATAACCTCCTTTAAAATATATTAATTTAAATATACTTTGAATTTTTAACCTGAAAATCAATCAATCATCAAGAAGATGCATCATGCTTCTCTTGGAGTTCCTTGTTTGTAAATTATAGCCATAGATAAACAAAGAATCATTGAGTTGTTTTAAGCAAGACTGTTGCATAATCAGATTTCAGTTTTAGAAAAATAACCTAGCAACGATGTGTAGTATGGTTGGGTAAATCAAGACTAGGAACAGGGAAAGTAGTTGAGAGGCTGTGGCGGTAATCCAGACCAAAAAGGATGACTTCCTCCATATTAGCAGTATGAGGAGCAAGAAGGGTAAATAGTCCCGAATTATTACGGGAATAAGAATTTCAATGAATTCTGTAGTGCAGAGGAGTCAGGATGACTGGCAGAAGTCTGGATTGAATGCTGTTCCCTAAGTTGGTAACTAGAGGAGGAAAGTCAGGGCCTCAGGAGTAGAGAAATGGTGAGTTCTGCTCTGGACGTTGAATTGGAGATTCCCATGGGGCATCCATGTGCTGATGACCAACATGAATTTAGATACCTATGTGGAACGACCAGTGTATATATGGGGAAGTTACGTGGTGGAGGCGGAGAAGGTCATCAGACAGGGTGCCTTAGAGTTTATAATGCATTTGTAGAAATGATCTGGAAATGACAAATAAACCCATAACAAGTAAGTCTGGTAAATCAGTTCCAATGGAATGAAAAGTGCTGAGGGGACGGGGAGTTAGGGACTGACTGGACTGCGGTGGGTTAGTCAGGGGAAAACACCACTGAGATACATCGCTGGGCTCAGAGGCAAGTTCACAGCTTTATCCTGAACAAGAGGACCACAGTCACAAGCCACTCCTTCTTTGCTGCATCACCTTGTCTAATTGCCAAATCATCTGCACCTGCCTGGAACAATGAGGACGCCTTTTTTCTTTTCTTTTCTTTTTTTTTTTTTTTTGCGGTACGCGGGCCTCTCACTGTTGTGGCCTCTCCCGTTGCGGAGCACAGGCTCTGGACGCGCAGTCTCAGCGGCTATGGCTCACGGGCCCAGCCGCTCCGCGGCATGTGGGATCTTCCTGGACTGCGGCACGAACCCGTGTCCCCTGCATCGGCGGGCGGACTCTCAACCACTGCGCCACCAGGAAAGCCCCGAGGATGCCTTTGATGAGAGGGATGGCCTATTTATGAGAACTCCGAAGATGTGAAGACCATGTGATGAGTGAGATTCCTGAGCAGGGACTGTGAGCCTGGAGGTGATGCTATTCTTCCTATTGTGAGTTTGGGTCTACCATGTTGCCGCAGTTGGAAAGCATTGCCTAAGCAGCCGGGAGAATCTCACCTTCTGGAGAACACATGCCTGCCTGCCTGCCTACCTGCGCAGCAAAGTTCAGTCCTACATCCTAAACCCAAAGTTGGGGTTTTGAGTTACTCCCAAGTGGGAAGGAGAGCCTTGAGAGTAAGATTTGGATATAAATATATTTTAATTTCTGGGACATTTTTGTAGCTTCTAGGGATGATAGCACAATGTATAAAATTAGGTCTGTCCTGTCCTTGTATTTATATGGAACTTTCCTGAGTTCTTCTTCCTGGGACTCCAGAATGGAGGGAGGAAAAATGGTCAGAAGTGGGCCCTGCACTCTGCTGTACTTCCAACCTCTCCACTTTGCAGATTGAGCTGCGTTAATGCAGCCCCAAGGAGGCTTGGGATTGAGCAAAGACGAGGTGATGTGAAATGCTGTGTAAATACGAGAGGATGTGGAGATCTAAACCTTGGCTGGACATTTAAGTTCTGGGCTCCTGGAGCTCTCATTTTAACTTTATTTAAAATAGTTACGTTTTCCACTTTGGAAGATGTTAGTGAATGGAACATTTTACATTACTAGATTCAAAATGAAATAAATTTAAAAAAAATGAAATACCAGTGAAATATGTTTGGAGGTCAAGAAAAAATATATAAAACCCTAAATTCTCTCAAGTCACATACAACCTGGTAGTCCTGAATACCACTTTTCATGGTGTTCATTTTTAATTAAAAAAAATTCTTTGAATTTTCTACATTGAATTTATCTTTCGTTTGTAATTAGAAAAAAATACAACCTATTTAAAAACCAATAATACTAGAATTACTACCAAATGCTCCTTTCCATGTTTCATTCTATTCTATTTCAAATCTCTATTCTCTATAACTGATGTCAGAGCTGGACTCAAATTATCTTAGCAAATATTATGTCTCCTGAATAGCTAGAATCAGATTTGTGCTATACAATCACCTGTGAGTTCTCTGTGACTCTAGTTTCCAAAGAGTCTTAATCCTGGAACTTCTAAAGGCCAAAGATTTATGCGGCCGTAAGTGAAACAGTTCTTCTGGAATGAACAAGATCTAAAAGTTTAGAAATCCTCAGGCTATTCTCTAAACAAAGATGTGGGAAACTATTAATGTTTATATTAAAGTTTCCCTAGTGTTGGTTTTCTTTTTTTTTTCTTTTGGTCATTGTAGGATATGAACGGTTATGTCCTCGGCAATCCCTATGTAGTTGTCTCTGGGCAGGGACCCCTTAGCTTGAAATGTGGCTGGGGGAGAAGGTGGAGAGGTGACTTACCTACCTTAGCCATAAAAGGAGCCCAAATGTTCACACACACTCACACATACACACACACACACACTCACACACACAAACACATGCACACATGTCTTCTCGACCTGGTTATCAAATAGTAGATCTGAAGAACTAGAAAAGAGTAAATAAGTTTATCCTTTATAATGTCTGTCTAGGCTGACATACATTAAGCACGATAAGGACAGTGCCCAGGGCCCACAATACTTTTAAGGGCCTTTGAAAGTGTTTTAATTTCTGTTAAAATCAGAAGAAAAAAAAGTGAACCTTTAAATTGAAGAAACATTTTAAGATGCAATATAATATATTCATCTTTATACCAATACAATCATAAACTATAATTATCAATCCTTCCTTTGGAGGAAGCAGCCCACAAAAGCAAAGGGGCCAGGGCTCTCAAACGTCAGAATGTGGCCCGTGTCTGTGCTCCATTCTGTTAGCTGTAGAGACCCTTGTGAATACAGTATCTGAGCCAAGCCTGTCAGTTCCAGAAGCAGGATGCTAATGAAGCCGGGATCTTGGGTTTCATGCCTAAAGAATTCAGTTAACTTTCATCAAAGAAAAAAATATTTCATAGCAACCAAGCCATCTACTAAAAGCATTACTTGAACCAAAAAAGTAAGATTGGACATGAGAAAAAAAATCACATAGCTCAATGCAAGCTCATTGCCACCTCTGGGGGAAAGGACTAGGAATTCCATGTATTTTTAAAAAAATTAACATTGTAGCATTTGATATGTTAAATGACCATGAGCCTTTGTGGTTTATAAAAACAAATATTTACTCTCTCAGGATTCTGTGGGTCAGGGAGAGGGCCGGCAGCTGGGGAGCTCTGCTGCTGACCTCACCTAGGCTCACTGCAGTCCGTTGGCACCTTGGCTGGGCCAGTGGACTTCACTCATAGGCCACCAGTCAGCAGGCTGCTGGTCAGGACACTTGGGTCCTCCCCCATGTGGCCTCTCCTGCTAGCTAGACTGGATTTCCTCATGCCCTGGTGGAAGTAAACTCTGCTTGTGTCACATTTCCTATCTCCATTGGCTAAAGCAAGTCACATGTCCAAGACCAGATTCACAGGGTAGAGAAATAGACTTGACTTCCTGATGGAAATAGATGCAATGTCACTTTGCAAGGGACATGCGTACTAGGATGGGAAGAATCTGTGGCCATTTTGCAATCTACCACACCTCACCCTTTAAAATCCTCATAGCAATACTTTCGCCATTTCACCTCCTTTTTGAATGTTTATGCTCAGATGATTGGTTTTAGAGTGTCAGCTAAAGTTTAGTTTGGTTTCTAAAAGAAGGGGAAAGGGAGATGCAATTGAAACCAGTCCAGTATTTTTTTAAACCACATTTTATATTATATTTTTAGAGTTTACAGCATAATGTGATGGAACAAGTTTGACTATTGAGTTCATATCACAGCTTTGCTACATACTGTGTGACCATAAGAAAGTTGCTTACTCACTCTGGGCATTTGTTTCCTCCTCTGTGAAATAAAGACAATAAACCTCCCACTCAGGGTTGTTGGAGAACAAGAGAGAAGTGCTTAGTTCACCAAGCTTTGGTAGGTACCTAATAGTTCTTAATGTTGGGATAAGGATGATTACATCTGGTAAACTGCTGATTAAAATTAAAAATTCAATAAATAACTATGGAGTAAATTCTGTGTACAAACGCTCCACAGTCTATCTTCATTTTTCATGTGCCTTTGTGAATTTTACATATTTAATGATTAGATGTTCTAGTGGCATTACTTCTCTTCTTGTTAGTGGGCAGCCAGTTCTGAAGCGGAATGGGGGTGTCTCCTAAAGACCAATATAGCTTTATTTGGAGGTTTTATAATTAAATCAAACCAATCATACTATAATGTCACACTTGCTACTAAAATTTGAAATTTTATTTCTCCTATTCATATCTCTGACTGCAGTCTGATTTTTTTAAATTTCATTTTTTGGAGTTACTGATGAAAATGTTTAGACAAAATAAATAGTTTGGAAATGCTAGCTGCCCATGTACTTACCCTGAGAGTGCATTAATGAACCTGACTTACTCTACAGTGTGCCTGCTGGGTCACCAGTTTCTGAGCATCAGAAACCACACTCCTAAAAGTCTAGTAGGATGAGGTTAGGTTGAATCAAAGAAAGGTTTCCTGGCAAGCAATGCAATGGAAAAGAAAGCAGAATTTTGTGGATGGCATTTTCTTTCATAGTTTTTAAAATATCTCTGTAGACAGTTTACTCATTTATGTATTGAAAATATTAAGTATATACAGATTTACTTTATATGAGTTGATTTCTTTAATTAAGAAAGTAATACATAGTAATAATTTCCTCAGTCTAGATATATGTAGGTGTAAGTGTGTACTTGTGTATTACTCAAAGTCAGTAGAAAAATTTAAACATGATTTTCAAATATGCAATTTAATAAAGAACTTTAAACTTCAGAATTATCCAGTGAAATAATTTTTATATGAGGTAAACACCATAGCATCCAGCAGGTGAGTGGGTTATGCTTCACCTTTTTTGCTTTGGTGAATTTTAAATAGCTCTTTTAATAGATCTATTAGATGTTGAAACAGTGAACAATTTGATTACAGTTATTACTTGCATCCAAGTTCCCACAAAATCAACTGTAATTGGCATAATGTTTTTGTGTTCTGTAATCACAATCTTAATCAGAAGTTCTCTTTCAGTGCAAAAGTATAATTTTTATCTTCATTTCTTTTCCTTTTAATCACATGTTTATTTCATAAAACATGTAATCTCCAGAGGAGGCATTTAGCAAACTATGATATATTCATATGTATCAATGCAATCCTTTCATTGTTTATGACAAAGAGAACTATGTAGAAATATGGAGAGAAAGTGATCTAGAACCAAAAATTCAAATAAGAATGATGTACGGACTTTAGAAAATATGCTAAGCATGGCAATGTAAAGAGACATTTTCTCAGCAGAAAAGAATGAGATGAATTTTGTGTTTTTCTTGTCAGATTTCAATAAGTTAAAACATTTTTTTCAGTTCACTGAAACCTCAAACTCTAGTCCAAGTGATAATGAGCTATATCGATAGCATGTATTCTTTTCATTTGATAGATATATATTTTCACTCCAGGAAAGAATTCTATCTAGGTTCTTTTATATATATGTATGTGTGTGTATATATATATATATATATATATATATACACACACACACATATACATATATATATATATATATATATATATATATATATATAGGGACTTATCAAAAAAAAATAAATGTGAGCCCCAGTTTAGGGAAAAATTATCCTCAACCTTCTCAGTAATTTGGTATTTTGGAAAGACACTTTGCCCTCAATATGTAGCTTCTGAAATACGGAGGTGAAGCCAGTGATATCTGTTACCATTGATGGGTGTTTACTGTGTAAATGCAGGATGCAATTGACAAATAGTATCTCTTACTTTCACTGTAGCTACATTTTACAGTGATTAGTATGTTGCATCAAATCACCTAGTTTCTGAAAATATGCAACCCAAGAACCATCGAAGTTATTATTACAATCTCCATCTTCTGAAGGACCATCAGTTATGCCTATCTTGAACTTTCTCTGCAGATATCTACATTATTAAAACAGTATTCTGAATAGGAAAGCAGTAAGATGGGCAATGGAAGATATACATTCTAAACCTACTTTGCCACCAGTTAGTGGTGTGAACTGGGAAGATTCACTTCTCTCAGCTTTGGTCTTCTTCTCAGAAAACATCACGTTTGAACAAGTGCTAAAGGTTTATTCCAACTCTAAAATTCTCCTTACAAGCTTAACTACTTCTTTGGACAGAGATTTTTTTTTTTTTTTTCCTACGGGAAGAAATAGGGCTCTCACTGTTGTACTGAGGGAGCTTTTACTTTAAAAAGAGAAAGTCTGGGCCATCCCTGGTGGCGCAGTGGTTGAGAGTCCACCTGCCGAGACGCGGGTTCGTGCCCTGGTCCGGGAAGATCCCACATGCCGCAGAGAGGCTAGGCCCGTGAGCCATAGCCGCTGAGCCTGCGCGTCCAGAGCCTGTGCTCCGCAACGGGAGAGGCCACAACAGTGAGAGGCCCGCGTACTGCAAAAAAAAAAAAAAAAAAAAAAACAAAGTCTGTACAGAGTGGCAACCGTACTTCAATTCTTTGCGGTAAGGAATTCGCTTTAGCTGGTCTCTGTCCTTCACTTTCTCTTTATCCTTAAATACCATATCCATCAAACGTGAAAGAGTATATGATTATCAATTTCCTTATTTAATACTAAGGGAGAAAATCTAGTGCTCTAGAGTACTGATTTATGGAGGAGGGGTTAGTTTCCTTTCAAAAATTTACCTTTTAAGAAAAATTATTTTTAAGAAGTTAACAAGCTAATATGAGCTTACTTTGAATTAGTTATTTTTCTTCTTTTGCTGTCTATATATTATTATAGGATGAAAACATCGAATGAAAGTTGTTTCATCACATGGGTTCTTCTTCATTATTTGCTAGCCTGTGCTCCTTTCTATGTGTTTCTTGTGCCCCCACAGTCCAGTTGATAAAGCCTTAAAGGATTTTCAAATATTCTGTCTATACAGGATACTGACTCAGTGTTTAGCTAAGAGGTTAGTTTTTGAAATAAAAGTATAATGGGGAAAGGTTGTATTATCCCCAATTTAGGAATACTCTTTTTCCAGTCCTAGGTTTGGAGCCCTTGACTTTAATCTAACTGTGTTTTTTGTCTGATCAGGAGGGGCTTATTTATTAGGAGTCATACAAAATAAACATGAAAAGTTTGCCATAAAATATGACAACCACTTTAAATAATGTTGACTTAATTAAACTTTAAACTTTATATATTTTATGGTTTTAGTGTGAGCTCTTCTCGGATGTTTACTCCAGTGTAAAATCCATCATGTGAGGACCTTGAAAGGAATTAATCCCCCTACCCCTGGCACAGAACTCAGCTCCAACAATTCAGATCTAAATATTTAGTGATGGATGATACATGTTTATGGAACAGAGGGCAGCATGACATTTAAATGTGAACTGTGGTTTCCATCTTGAGCATATGGTGGAAAAGACACTAGAAGCTGAAGTTATGCCAACCAACAGAAGTTGATAAGTTTTTTTATGCTTCTCTTTCTCCTTCCTCCTTTTTTTTTTTTTTCGCCCATTCCATTTGTTTCTGGAGTCTCTTAACAAAACTATTCTTATAATCAGCTTTCCAGAAAAGAAGTTCTGCTGACTCTTGCGCATTTGGTAGTGCATCCCATGGTTAAACTAATAGCCTTGCTGGGTGTCAGCCAAAGGTTACAGGCCTCTCAAAATATTCCTGGAAAAAAAAAGTTTATCACGAAACTGAAGTTTCTCATTAGTAACCCTGTGGTGTCTAATCTGTGAAATTACATGATTAACTCCTTTGCAGAGCTGGCTGCAGTTGAGGTTTGCAATCCCACAGGAAGTTATTAAAAGTATCACCAAGATAATTCCTTAGCTTTGTACTTGGTCCCTGGGGTAAAGGAAATAGATCATTAGATGAGATGAGTACTTTATAATAAAGTCATAGATCACTCACAATTATTAAATGGCTGTCAAGGAAGATTATTATTTTAAAAGTTGAGGACAATGTGATTTGCAAAACACACAAAAAAAAAACCATGAAAGAATTTCTTACTTCTTTTGTTTTGGAAAAGAAACAGGAATCATACTGTTTTCTCCCCCGTGCTTTTTGAAGTTGATATTTCAAATACAGATATCTTACCTTGTGCTTTTTTCCCCTGCAGTTATTGAAATGTTCCTTGAATGAAAGAGAAGATTATTGTAAGTAAATAAAGGATGCAAAAAAAAAAGGTCCAAAAATAGAATGGAGAAATACCTTGCATATATGTGTAAATAATGTGAGATTTTTCCTATAGCAGAAGAGATGTGGCTATGTGCATGGTTAGTAGCTCACTGGAGGTTCATAAAGGTTATTCTAGTCATTCATTCAATTCATAAAATAATATCAGCCAGGACACTTGGCCTTTGGTAAGAGTAGAATACAAAAAAATACCGATCTTAAAAGGAAAGCAATACAAAGTATCTCTCATTATTAGTCCAAATCCACTCCACATTGAAGCTGCTCTTGGTAACTTCAGTTGGATATTTGGCTTTAAACTCTGCTCTAAGTGCTAAATCTTATTCTGTTCCATACAGAAATGTTTCAAATGCCTTCTTCTTAGTTTGCTTTTCAAAATATTTACTGTAACTTTTTATTAAAAAGAATCCTAATCAATAAAGTACATGGTTTCTTTTGAAACCAATCCTTGACAAGGTCAGGTTTTGTAATGAAAAGCCCCAATAGCTATTCAACCAAACAATTCAGATTCCTGTGTTTAATCATACTAGCACTTGGCACTCACTGCATGGTGATGTTTAAAGATGCCAAATGGACTCAGTAAAAATGCGTGCGTCATGTGGAAAAATACTCATACACATAATGCCAAACCTTTTACAAATTTCCAAATATCAAACCCAATAGAGGGAACAAAGCAGGACATTGGTAAAAAGTTAATTCCATTTGATCTGTTTTTCTGTTCAGTTTCTTTCCTTCTTCACATTCTTTGTGGTTTTCTGACCATAACCAGAAAAAACACTGTCCGAAAATTTCATTAATAAGGAAATGTATGACAGTTGAAAAAAATCCAGGTTTTTCTGCTCACATTTGGATAGTGGTTCCTTTCAATAGTTACATAATAAACTTCTGATATGTACAATATTATTACAAAACAAAAAATTACACCAATTCACTCTTTTACCCTCAATGTCAAGTCAATAGAAACATAAAAGGCAGTGCAGTGTTTAACAGAAATATTGAAGACTGATGTAGAGGGCAATACTTGCATTATAAATGCTCTATGATGCTTTCTTTTTTTTAATTTCATTTTTTTATACAGCAGATTCTTATTAGTTATCAATTTTATACATATTAGTGTATACATGTCAATCCCAATCTCCCAATTCATCCCACCACCAACAACAACAACCCCCACTTTACCCTTTGGTGTCCATACATTTGATCTCTACATCTGTGTCTCTATTTCTGCCTTGCAAACCGGTTCATCTGTACCATTTTTCTAGATTCCACATATATGCGTTAATACGCATACGTTATTTGTTTTTCTCTTTCTGACTTACTTTACTCTGTATGACAGTCTCTAGGTCCATCCATGTCTCTACAAATGACCCAATTTCATTCCTTTTTTATGGCTGAGTAATATTCCGTTGTGTATATGTACCACATCTTCTTTGTCCATTGGTCTATCAATGGGCCTTCAGGCTGCTTCCACGGACTGGCTATTGTAAATAGTGCTGCAATGAACATTGGGGTGCATGTGTCTTTATGAATTATGTTTTCCTCTGGGTATATGCCCAGTAGTGGGATTGCTGGGTCATATGGTAATTCTATTTTTAGTTTTCTAAGGAACCTCCATACTGTTCTCCATAGTGGCTGTATCAATTTACATTCCTACCAACAGTGCAAGAGGGTTCCCTTTTCTCCACACCCTCTCCAGCATTTTTTGTTGTTTGTAGATCTTCTGATGATGCCCATTCTAAACAGTGTGAGGTGATACCTCATTGTAGTTTTGCATTTCTCTAATAATTAGTGATGTTGAGCAGGTTTTCATGTGCTTCTTGGCCACCTGCATGTCTTCTTTGGAGAAATGTCTATTTAGGTCTTCTGTCCAATTTTTGATTGGGTTGTTTGTTTTTTTAATATTGAGCTGCATGAGCTGTTTATATATTTTGGAGATTAATCCTTTGCCCATTGATTTGTTTGCAAATATTTTCCCCCATTCTGAGGGCTGTCTTTTTATCTTGTTTATAGTTTCCTTTGCTGTGCAAAAACTTTTAAGTTTCATTAGGTCTCATTTGTTTATTTTTGTTTTTATTTCCATTACTCTAGGAGGTGGGTCAAAAAAAATCTTGCTGTGATTTATGTCAGAGTGTTCTTCTTATGTTATCCTCTAAGAGTTTTATATTGTCTGGTTTTACATTTAGGTCTTTAATCCACTTTGAGTTTATTTTTGTGTATGATGTTAGGGAGTGTTCTAATTTCATTCTTTTACATGTAGCTGTCCAATTATCCCAGAACCACTTATTGAAGAGACTGTCTTTTCTCCATATAATATCCTTGCCTCCTTTGTCATAGATTAGTTGACCATAGGTGTGTGGGTTTATCTCTGGGCTTTCTATCCTCTTCCATTGATCTATATTTCTGTTTTTGTGCCAGTACCATATTGTCTTGATTACTGTAGCTTTATAGTATAGTCTGAAGTCAGGGAGTCTGATTCCTCCAGCTCCGTTTTTTTTCCTCAAGTCTGCTTTGGCTATTCGGGGTCTTTTGTGTCTCCATACAAGTTTTAAGATTTTTTGTTTGAGTTCTGTGAAAAATGCCATTGGTAGTTTGAGAGGGATTGCATTGAATCTGTAGATTGCTTTGGGTAGAATAGTCATTTTCACAATATTGATTCCTCCAATCCAAGAACATGGTATATCTCTCCATCTGTTTGTATCATCTTTAATTTCTTTCATTAGTGTCATAGTTTTCTGAGTACAGGTCTTTTACCTCCTTAGGTAGGTTTATTCCTAAGTATTTATTCTTTTTGTTGTAATGATGACTGGGATTGTTTCCTTAATTTCTCTTTCTGATCTTTCATTGTTAGTGTATAGGAATGTAAGTGATGTCTGTGCATTAATTTTGTATCCTGTTACTTTATCAAATACATTGATTAGCTCTAGTAATTTTCTGGGGGCATCTTTAGGATTTTCTATGTATAGTATCATGTCATCTGCAAAGAGTGACAGTTTTACTTCTTCTTTTCCAATATGTATTACTTTTATTTATTTTTCTTCTCTGATTGCTGTGGCTAGGACTTCCAAAACTATGTTGAATAATAGTGGTGAGAGTGGACATCCTTGTCTTGTTCCTGATCTTAGAGGAAATATTTTCAGTTTTTCACCATTGAGAATGATGTTTGCTGTGGGTTTGTCATATATAGCCTTTATTATGTTGGAGTAGGTTCCCTCTTTGCCCACTTTCTGGAGAGTTTTTAACATAAACAGGTGTTGAATTTTCTCAAAACCTTTTTCTGCATCTACTGAGATGAGCATATGGTTTTTATCCTTCAATTTCTTAATATTGTGTATCATATTGATTGATTTGCATATATTGAAGAATTCTTGCATCCCTGGGGTAAATCCCACTTGATCATGGTGTATCATCCTTTTAATATGTTGTTGGATTCTGTTTGCTAGTATTTTGTTGAGGATTTTTGCATCTATGTTCATCAATGATATTGGACTGTACTTTTCTTTTTAGTAGTATTTTTGTCTGGTTTTGGTATCAGGGTGATCGTGGCCTTGAAGAATGAGTTTGGGAGTGTTCCTTCCTCTGCAATTTTTGGAAGAGTTTGAGAAGGATGGGTGTTAGCTCTTCTCTAAATGTTTGATAGAATTCACCTGTGAAGCCATCTGATCCTGGAATTCTGTTTGTTGGAAGATCTTTAATCACAGTTTCAATTTCATTACTTGTGATTTGTCTGTTAATATTTTCTATTTCTTCCTGGTTCAGTCTTGGAAGGTTATACCTTTCTAAGAATCTGTCCATTTCTTCCAGGTTATCCATTTTATTGGCATAGAGTTGCTTCTAGTAGTCTCATATGATGCTTTGTATTTCTGCAGTGTCCATTGTAACTTCTCCTTTTTCATTTCTAATTTTATTGATTTGAGTCCTCTCCATCTTCTTGATGAGTGTGGCTAATGGTTTATCAATTTTGTTTATCTTCTCAAAGAACCAGCTTTTAGCATTATTGATCTTTGCTATTGTTTTCTTTCTTTCTATTTCATTTATTTCTGCTCTGATCTTTATGATTTCTTTCCTTCTACTGACTAGGTTTTGTTTGTTCTTCTTTCTCTAGTTCTTTTGTACGGTTAGATTGTTTATCTGAGATTTTTCTTGTTTCTTGAGGCAGGATTATATTGCTATAAACTTCCCTCTTAGCACTGCTTTTGCTGCATCTCCTAGGTTTTGGATCATCATGTTTTCATTGTCATTTGTCTCTAGGTATTTTTTGATTTCCTTCTCTGATTTCTTCAGTGATCTCTTGGTTATTTAGTAGGGTATTGATTATCCTCCATGTGTTTGTGTTTTTTACATTTTTTTCCCTGTAATTTATTTCTAATCTTATTTCTAATCTTATAGCATGGTCGGAAAAGGTGCCTGATATGATTTCAATTTTCTTAAATTTACTGAGGCTTGATTTGTGACCCAAGATGTGATGTATCCTGGAGAATGTTCTTTGTGCACTTGAAAAGAAAGGGTAATTTCTGGTTTTGGATGGAATGTCCTATAAATATCAATTAAATCTATCTGGTCTATTGTGTCATTTAAAGCTTGTGTTTCCTTATTAATTTTCTGTCTGGATGATCTGTCCATTGGTGTAAGTGAGGTGTTAAAGTCCCCCACTATTTTTGTGTTACTATCGATTTCCTCTTTTATAGCTGTTAGCATTTGGCTTATGGATTGAGGTGCTCCTATGTTGGGTGCATATTTATTTATAATTGTTATATCTTCTTCTTAGATTGTTTCCTTAATCATTTTGTAGTATCCTTCCTTGTCTCTTGTAACATTCTTTATTTTAAAGTCTATTTTATCTGATATGAGTATTACTACTCCAGCTTTCTTTTGATTCCCATTTGCATGGAATATCTTTTTCCATCCCTTCACTTTCTGTCTGAATAGGTCCCTAGGTCTGATGTGCATCTCTTGTAGACAGCATTTATATAGGTCTTGTTTTTGTATCCATTCAGCGAGCCTGTGTCTTTTGGTTGTAGCATTTAATCCATTTACATTTAAGGTTATTATCTATATGCATGTTCCTATTACCATTTTCTTAATTGTTTTGGGTTTGTTTTTGTATGTCCTTTTCTTCTTTGTGTTTCCCACTTAGAGAAGTTCCTTTAGCATTTGTTGTAGAGCTGGTTTGGTGGTGCTGAATCCTCTTAGCTTCTGCTTGTCTGTAAAGCTTTTAATTTCTCCATTGAACCTGAATGATATCCTTGCCAGGTAGAGTAATTTTCATTGTAGGTGTTTCCCTTTCATTACTTTCAATATATCGTGCCACTCCCTTCTGGCTTATAGAGTTTCTGCTGAGAAATCAGCTCTTAATCTTATCGGAGTTCCCTTGTATATTATTTGTCATTTTTCCCTTGTGCCTTTTAATAATTTTTATTTGTCTTTTATTCTTGTCAGGTTGATTACTATGTGTCTCAGAGTGTTCTTCCTTGGGTTTGTCCTGCCTGGGACTCTCTGCACTTCCTTGACTTGGGTGGCTCTTCCTTTCCCATGTTAGGGAAGTTTTCAACTATAATCTCTTCAAATATTTTCTCGGGTCCCTTCTCTCTCTCTTCTCCTTCTGGGACCCCTATGACGCGAATGTTGGTGCATTTAATGTTTTCCTAGAGTTCTCTTAGGCTGTCTTCATTTCTTTTCATTCTGTTCCACAGCCGTGAATTCCACCATTCTGCCTTCCAGGTCACTTATTTGTTCTTCTGCCTCAGTTATTCTGCTATTGATGCCTTCTAGTCTATTTTTCATTTCAGTTATTTTATTGTTCACCTCTGTTTGTTTGTTCTTTGATTCTTCTATATCTTTGTTAAACATTTCTTGCATCTTTTAGGTCTTTGCCTCCATTCTTTTTCTGAGGTCCTGGATCATCTTCACTATCATTATTCTGAATTCTTTTTCTGGAAGGTTGCCTATCTCCACTTCATTTAGGTGTTTTTCTGGGGTTTTATCTTGTTCCTTCATCTGGTACATAGTCCTCTGCCTTTTTATTTTGTCTATCTTTCTGTGAATGTGGTTTTCGTTCCACCGGCTTGTAGTTCTTCTTGCTTCTGCTGTCTGCCCTCTGGTGGATGAGGCTATCTAAGTGACTTGTGCATGCTTCCTGATATGAGGGACTGGTGGTGGGTAGAGCTGGGTGTTGCTCTGGTGGGCAGAGCTCAGTCAAACTTTAATCTGCTTGTCTGTTAATGGGTGGGGCTGAGTTCTCTCCCTGTTGGTTGTTTGAACTGAGGCAACCCAGCACTGGGGGCTACAGGCTCTATGGTGGGGCTAATGGTGGACTCTGGGAGGACTTGTGCCAAGAAGTACTTCCCGGAAATTCTGCTGCCAGTGTCCTTGTCCCATTGGTGAGCCACAGCCACCCCCCACGTCTACAGGTGACCCTCTAGCACTAGCAGGTAGGTCTGGTCCAGTCTCCTATGGGGTCACTCCTCCTTCCCCCTGGGTCCTGATGCCCACACCACTTTGTGTGTGCCCTCCAAAAGTGAAGTCTCTGCTTCCCCCAGTCCTGTCAAAGTCCTGCAATCAAATCACGCTAACCTTCAAAGTCTGATTCTCTGGGAATTCCTCCTCCCGTTGCTGGACCCCCAGATTGGGAAGCCTGACGTGGGGCTCAGAACCTTCACTCCAGTGGGTGGACTTCTGTGGTATAATTGCTCTCCAGTTTGTGATTCAGCCACCCAGTGGTTATGGGATTTGATTTTATTGTGATTGCGCCCCTCGTACCATCTCATTGTGGCTTCTCCTTTGTCTTTGGATGTGGGGTATCTTTTTCGGTAAGTTTCAGTGTCTTCCTGTCAATGATTGTTCATCAGTTAGTTGTGATTCTGGTTCTCTAGCAAGAGGGAGTCTTAATGCCCTATGATGCTCTCATAGTTCTTTTAGTACCCTAGAGAGGACTCTAATATTTATTGTGTATGTGTGTGTGTGTAAACACATCTAGTGCCACTCTAACAACTTTTCAAAGGAGTGGTAAGAAATGTATCTCTGGTGGTTCTTGTAGTAACTCTTGATCACTCTTGTCAGGAGTGCTGGCAAGCGTGGGCAGCCTTCTGCCCAGTACTGTCAACTGTATACTCAGAGCCAGTCCCATGATTCAAAGGGAGCTTATGGGGTGTGATCTGAGGATTGCTGAAAGGGTATTCACCCAATATATCTGCCTTAATAGTAAGCCATAATGCCAGTAATCCCCATGAAGCCATTCATTTCATTAATATACAAAAGTGGGAAAATGCACATTCATCTTTAGGGATAGGAAAAATGTATAGTCATAGCCATCCATGAGTACATTAGTTCTAATTAACATGTTATATCAGTCGCCCAGAAGCTTCTAATCCTATTTGGTATATAATATACATTTTTCATTTACTATATGTCAGGCATTCTGCTGAATTTTTCTACACTTTTCAACACATTTAATGCACATGACATGCTAGTGAGGTAAGCACCATCATTTCCCCTGTTTTACAGGTAAGAAAACTGGAGCACAGAAATGTGAAGTAATCTTCCAGATACTACACAGCTGAGAGATGATCAGGCCAAGATTAAAACCCAAAGAGTTTTCCCCTAGGGCTAGAATCACTGTGAATATTACCTCTGTGTGAGACCCAGGATGAGGTCCAGAACAGACTGGTCTGGAGGGAGTATATGAAGCAAGCAAGGGCCCGCTAGGAAAGTCTGTCAATGGAAAGCTGCCTGCAAAGGAGCAGATCTGGGAGATATGCTAAAAGCAGGCAAGACGTCTGCTGTTGCTGGGTACTTGAGGCCAGGAGAAGATACGGGATTGACTCAAAGGTCAATCCTGTCTGCCATACCATTTTCCCCATGACTTCCCTGACTCTGCCTTCTAAAGAAATCCCATCATAACTGTAGAGCCACTGCAGATGATTTTGCTTCTTAACAGGTGAAAGCAAAATGCAGAAAATATCACTAAGTCATAATATAATGAATGCTAAATATAGGTGAACATAAAGACATGGCCCATCCAGCCTCCATCTACATAAAGAAACTAAAGGCCCACACAGGTTAAGCAGTCTGCCCAAGATCCCACAGTCTATTAGTCTCAAAGCTAAAACTAGAAGCCAAGTTTCTTCCAATCTTTTACTCCCATGAAATGACTCCCACCTACCCATACTCCATCCTTTAAGAAGCATATCTGGTACTATCTCTGGACACTGAGTACTGCTGCTTAAGAAATCCATTGGGATCTTAAGCCTGTGCTTGAGCTGCATGATTCATTAGAGGGATGGCATCAGCCTAACCCCATTGCTGTGTGAATAAAGTTATATTCAAACACCAAGGTTCACTCAATGGACTTTAAACACTAATGCTTGGGGAAGGAGGAAGTTAGTGGTAGACCTCTTAACATCTTTTTTAAGGCAATGTGCTCAGTGTATTCCCAAAACCACACACACACACACTCACACACACACACACAAACACACACACACATACACACACACACATTTTTAGAACTTACTAATGACAAGAGCTGTAGTGCTCTTTTTTGGATCTACTACAGACAGCAACATTTTTTGAATGGTCTAATCAGCCCCATTAAATGCTATGTATTTATTTATTGAAGTATAGTTGATTTACGATGTTTCAGGTGTACTGCAAAGAGATTCAGTTATATGTATATATGTGTATCTGTTAATCCAAATTTCCAATTTATTCCTCCCTCCCCCCCTTTCCCCTTTGGTAACAATAAGTTTGTTTTAAATGCTATTTTTTATGGGCTTTGGAGTCAGACCTACCTAAGTTTGAATCCTATATCCCCCATTTCCTAGGTGAGTAAACTTAGACAAGCTAACTGACTTCCATGGAGAACCATTGTGAAATGGGACAAGCATAAGCTTTAGAATTATAAGGCTTCATTTGAATTCTTCTTCCACCACTTGTTAGCTATATGTTCTTGGACAAGTTTCTTAACTCTTCTGAGCACATTTCTTCATCTGTAAAATATATGTTGTAACTCCTGCCTCTTACAACACATAATTCTTAGGTTTGTGGTGAGAATTAAATGAGACAATGTTTGTAAAATGCCTGACACAGTGCTAGGCACAAAGCAAATGCTCAGTAAATGTTAGTTTCTTTTTCTTTTCCATTTTGATCTCAGTCCCCTTATCTGTAATCTGTGAATAATATAATTTACCATGGGAAGTTTTGTGTCATTTCACAATGGATGTGAAACCATAAAGAACCATGGGTTCACATGGTAAATGTTGAAGATACATAAGCTTCAAAGTGCTTTGTTTCCAAATCACAGAGTACCAAGTTCGAGTGCCTGCAGTTCCCCTGCCTGCCATCTGGAGTCAGGACACAGCTCTCAACCCACAGGGAAGAGGGAGTAAAGAGGAGTGGAGGTGATGGCATATAGATACCAAGTGGCTCATCTGCGAGGCAAAGAGGGCTTGCAGACACCAGGCAGGACCTTGAAGCAGAGACAATCTCCAGTAAAGACTATTAAATCTAACATCACAGAGGTGATACTTCAGTGGGTTGGACCATCCGGTGTAAGGAAGATGGATGCCACTGAGAACTGCTATGTAAACACACAAAACACACTTCTAAGGACTTCTGGATTTAACTTCAGCCACTCACATGTTTGGAGTGCTAAAAACTAGCCCCAGACGATACCCCAGTCCATGTGCTCATCAGAACCACATTCTTCTCTGAGTAGAGATGCTGAGTATCAAGTGAAGGGACCATAAGCCATGGTTAGAAAACAAACTCCAGGCTTCTGTTTTGTCCCAATTCACATAATTTTTGGCACCTTCAATTTTTTAAAAAGTAGAATCTAAGTAAATAATTCCATTATATTTACAGAATTTTTTTAATCTCACGAAAATTTGACTATAATTTTAATGAATGGGTTGAATTGCAAATATAACCTTTCCATTCACATGAGGAAATCATGTGTGTAGTTCTTCAATTATATTTGAATTTTATAGGTTGATAACAGCAATATAGTCATTGAATAGTGCAAGAATTCTAATGTGAGTTTCTAAATATTAAGAAGTCATGAATTTCTCAAAATCCTAATATGACATTTTCCTTTGAAAGAAAATTATTTTTAGGTTGGTCTTTGAGTGGGGTTGGTGTGAGGAAGTACATGAAAAGTTTAACTATAGAAGCTATTATTAAAGAACAAATTCCTCTGTTTATGCTTGAACCTTGGAAACCTTTTTTAAAAAATCGGAAACAAATTCCATGTATGTAAATTCCTTTGCCTGTTAAATTTATAATGATTAGGAAAACATACAGCGATAAGATTTCTCATGACTTATTCTGAGCTGTTCTTTTAAGATATTAAGTTTGAAAGGATATCTCAGCTCATATCCCCGATACCTGCCTACATATGTACACAGAACCACAGCAGTTACATTTGAATTTCAGATAAATAACTAAAAATTAGTACAAATATGGCCTGTGAAATATGCTCAATTGCATGGGACATACATATACTAAAAAATTATTCTTTGTTTTCTGAAATTTAAATTTAGCTGGGTAGTCTGTATTTAATTTGCTAAATCTGGCAACCCTAACACACCTAGACATATGCACACACATACACACACACACAAGACCAGTAAAAGAATCTTTAAATTTCTTTTTATTTTTAATTTAATTAATTAATTAATTTTTTTGGCTACGTTGGGTCTTTGTTGCTGCACGTGGACTTTCTCTAGTTGCGGTGAACAGGGACTAGTTGCGATGGGAGTGCTTCTCATTGCGGTGGCTCCTCTTGTTGCAGAGCATGGGTAGGTGCACGGGCTTCAGTAGTTGTGTCACGCTGGCTCAGTAGTTGTGGCTCACGGGCTCTAGAGCGCAGGCTTAGTAGTTGTGGTGCACGGGCTTAGTTGCTCCGCAGCACGTGGGATCTTCCCAGACCAGGGCTCAAGCATCTTTACTCCCATCAGCCCCTTTGTATGCATTCTCGCTAATCTGCCCTTTTTCTTTATTCCTTCGAGCTTCCCTGTCTGCCAGTCTGTGATCACTGTATTGAGTCATACAGCGTCATTCATACCCACCAGTCTCAAACCTAAAATAAGCCCTATTTGTCTGCCCATGTTAGTTTATACCCAAATTTTTCTTAAAAAGAGACAAGGTAGTTTACAAGGAAAGAAAACATCTCCTTTCTTCAAGTCAGAGATTCTCTGGGTCTTCAAGCACCTTGCCTTCCCTCCTTTCAGCTTGGCCAGCGAGAGATTCTACCTCTTCCTCAGGCCAGTCTCTTTCCACATGTAAACTTCATATGTAACACTTCTCATCTGCAACCTTGCTAAGTAATTTTATTTCCACCAAACTCTCCCATTTTACTGCCTCCTTCCCCTCTGTGTACAGCCATGAGGAATTCTCCCCACCTCACTCCCTCAATTCCTGGAATTTTGTTAAACCTCATAATAAAAACTCTACATAAAATGGAAATAGAAGATAACTACTTAAATATAACAAAAAGCTTGCTACCAAAACTCCAGTGTAGAAAATAATTAAAAACTGAGATAATTTCTACTAAAAATAAAAGCTATGTAAGTGATACCTGCTATTACTACTATAATTCAACATCGTTTGAGAGGCTCTAACAAATGCAATGAGAAAATAAATAGAAATAATCAATATTAAAGAAGAGAAGGCAAAGTTACCTATACATACATATGATAGGGTTATATGCTCAGAGTACATAGAAGACTGTATAAGAAATTTAGTAAAGTAGCCAGATAAAAGAAAAAATAGACTTACAAAACAGACTTTCTCTATATTAGCAACCAGTTAAAAATCCAAATTGAAAAACAAATATCAATTAATAATAACAACCCAAATGAAAAAATAATACCTAGGAATATATTATGTAAGAAAGGTAAGGAATTTAAAGAAAATTATATAATAGTGATACATGAACACTTGGTGCTATAGACTGAATATTTGTGTTCCCCCAAAATTCATGTGTTGAAACCTAACCTGCAATATGATGATATTAGTAGGGGAGACTTTTGGGAGGTGATTAGGTCATGAGGGTAGAGTCCTCATGAATGGGATTAGTGTCCTTCTAAAAGAGACCCCAGAGAACTTCCTAGCCTTTTGACCCACCAGTAACCATGTGAAGTTACAGAGAGAAAATGGTCCATGAACCAGGAAGAGGGCCCTCACTAGACACTGAATCTGCTGGTGTCTTGATCTTGGACTTCCCAAACTCTAGAACTGTGAGAAATGAATTTCTGTTGTCACTCAGTCTGTAGTATTTTGTTATAGTATCCCAAATGAACTGAGACTCTTGAGAAAATATATTTCATTTCTGAATGAAACAACATAATATTAAAAATGCAATTCTTTCCAAATTAATATGTAAATTTAATGCAAATTCTGAAATCATTTACTGCAATCACAATGTGACTTATCTTGGAATTGGATAAAATTAATTTAGAATTCTTATGAAAAATAAGTTACTAAGAACCACAAATATCTCTACAAGGAGGAAAAATGGAAGGAAAATATGCTTTAATATATATTAATGTATTATAAAACAAACACAATTCCAAACAATACATAAATTTGTCAGTAGAACAAAATAGACAAAAGTACACATAAAAACTTAATATTTGTCAAATTTAAGCAGGAAGGATTTGGAGATGACTCATTTTTGACATGAGATAAATAACATAATGATGACAATAATAACAATCAGAAGTATATGAATCAGGGTTCCCCCAAAAGGAAAGCAGAGACAAGAACTTGGCTGCTGTTAGTTTATTTGGAATCTGGTCCCTGGGAGAAGTGAAAAAGAGGGAAATGAGGCAGGAAAGGAGGAATATTCGACCTAAAGGTGTATGATTAAGGTTGCTGTTTTGGGCAATTGGCTTAGTTCCTCTTGGACTGACTGGGAAATGTTCACAATGCCTCCCAGAATTGTCCCCTGTGAAAAATTGGAGGAAGATGGGGCATTTACCCAACAGTTCCTATCCCTCCTCAGTTGAGGATTGCCTCTGGGCCTTAAAACTACCCCTCCAACCCCTATGTTGCACTTGAATGCAGAAAGCCCATAAGTAGAGAGCATGTACCCTGAATAGGACAGTGTTAGCTGAGGTGAGCCTGAAGTCACCTGGAACTGTGCAGTGCAGATATGGCTAGAATCACAGGTCAGTCATGGGGATGCTGATGTGGGAAACCAGATGTGCTGGGAAACCCTGGGCATATCGGTTCACCTGGACTGAATGTTCAGCCTAGAGAAATTGTGGGTAAGGGCTTTTGGGAGGTAAGTTTCTTTAGTGATGATGCTCTTTCTTCATTGTTATTTCTTATGGTATAGCCTTATTTTATGCAGTGAGTCTCATTGGGTCACTGAAAGCACACTGACAGTTAATAAAAAGCCCATGATGCATACATTTGATCTCTCTCATGGATATTCTCCCAACCCACAAAACTAATTTTGAAAATTGTGGGTAAAGTATCTTCCAGATTTATGAAAAATCATTGATATTCAACATTGGATTCTTGACTTTTAGCTAAAATATAAGCATTCCTTAATCATCTTAGTGCAAATGAATCATTGTTATAGCCTCAGGTGACGGGTTATCCTGTTCTTTGTTCAGAAGCCAAACATGCGTCCTATTAGAAAAATCTCAGGATGATTTAAATGCAACCCTAAGAAAGGAGAAAACCACTTCCCATGAGTTTTTTCAAAGATCAGTAATAGCAATCTCTCTGGAGAAAAAAAAAGATATATTTTAAGAAAATAAAGTAGGCAAAAAAAGCAAGGTCTGGTGAACACCAGAAAACACTAATATATTAATATTCCTATGGTGGTGAATATATTAATCATAATTTATCTTCAGTCATGACTGACTTTTCTAGATGGATTCTATTTCCCAGGTTCTACTGCTAATTTCTTCACCTGAAATATTCTCCTTACTTGTCTATATGTATTCAAAACTCCCTTTGGCTTTATTTCTTCACTGATTGCTATTAATTAGTAGTAAAATTTTCTTTTTCTGTAACACAGATTGATTTATGTTCAGCACCTGGATCCTGCACCAAATATAGTAACTTTTAAGTACACTTGTTTCTATAATTGTATATGCCACATATACTATCATTCTGATGTAACTTCTTTTAACGATCGTGCTTCACGATTTCTGTTTGATGTTCCACAAAATCAACATTATGCCTCTGTTTTATGCTGATCTTCTTGTTTGCACTGCTTTATATACTAACTGACTTCTAATATAAGTTATCTTAAACAAATATCATTCAAAATGACATATCCTTTCCTTTAATTTTAACTTTTCAGACAGTATTGTAATTTAATTTTACAAAAATTGAAACGTTCACGTTCAGAATCCTGACTTGTTGAATTAATAATACAAATAAAATAGACTGCTCTTCAAAGATTCAAGACTCATTTTTTTATAACAATGTGACACTTCAGATTGAAAATAAAATCTTTTCTCACACAAGATATCTCAAGTTGCCTGGAAAATAGGCAACTATGTACAATGCTGGAATAATAAGAGAATGTTCACAATAATTGTAATTCATACAACACAGAATCAAAATTAGACTTCCAAAACTAAAACTGCCTTCTGACATAGAAAAACACCGTATCACATGTATACTCCAAAATACTTATGTTTTCACTATAGGTACAATCTAACCAGAAAGTTTTCCAGTATTTAAGACTCAACAAGATAATATACTGTGGTTTGATATAGAATATATCAGTGTGTCCAAACAAATGTTTTCCTTAAATAGGGTGAGGCTGGGATCTAGATCTGTCTTAGGGTGTCTTCAACATGGTGTCTGTGGGAGGTATAGTGAATGTTATGGTCTGTCAGTCCAGATACCCCTCAAGGGCTGAGGCACTCATCCTTCCAGATGCTGGGGTGTTGACTGCTGAAGGTTCTTAGTGAGTTCCTCTCTGGACATTGCCCTTTTTTATGATAATTTTTTTATTAATTCACCTTTCTTAAACTATTTCTTAAATTGAAGTATTAAATGTTTACAATGTTGTGTTAGTTTCAGGTGTACAGCAAATCCGAAAAGAAGCTCTTATACGTTATTATAAGATATTGAATATACAGTAGATCCTTGTTTATCTATTTTGTTTTTTAATTTTTAATCTTATATTGGAGTATAATTGATTTACAGTGCTGCACTGGTTTCAGAGGTACAGCAAAGTGGTTCAGTTATACATATACATATATATATTCTTTTTCAGATTCTTTTCCCATATAGGTTATTACAGGGTGTTGAGTAGAGTTCCCTGTGCTATACAATAGGTCCTTGTTGATTATTATTTTATATATAATAGTGTGTGTATGTTAATCCCAACCTCCTAATTTATCCCTACCCCCTCACCTTTCCCCTTTGGTAACCATAAATTTGTTTTTGAAGTCTGTAAGTCTGTTTCTGTTTTGTAAATAAGTTCATTTGTATCATTTTTTAGATTCCACATATAAGTGATATCATATGATACTTGTCTTTCTCTGTCTGACTTACTTCACTTAATATGATAATCTCTAGTGAACACTGCCCTTTGTACAAGGAAGTTGCCTCACCCAAGGTAACACCTGTTCCCTGGGAGTAGCCTACATCCAAGGTAGTCAAGATAGGTGTCCAAACTGATTCAGGACAACTCTGAAGGGTCATCTCTGCTCTAGAGGATCTGCTGAGGCCTCCGTTACAACAGAATCATGGTTCAATTCCTCCTCTCTTTGCAGTGTTTCTCAACACTCACAGGTGTTTCTCCCAAGAGTGCTCATTAATTAATCACTTGCACACAAATTTCTGTCTTAAGAGTCTGTTTCCTGGGAAAGATGGAAGCCACAGCAATTTTTTAAACATTATTTGAATAATGGTATTCAACACTCTAGATGTTTTTGTGCTTTATATTAGAAAATAACATTCTGATATATATTAGATACCAAGTCTAGTCACAGAAGAAGGAAAAGAAAATTAAACCACAGGAAAATTTAATTCTCTGAACTTATCAGCTTTATTGGCAATTGTACATTTTAGTCATAAGAAATAAAAGTCATCATGAGCATGATTAATCCACATGACCTATATTAAACTAATTATAAAACTAAGTCTAAGACTGTTTGTTCATGGAAATTGAAATTATTTAGTTCAATTAGTGGTCCATTTTCCTTAAAACTTTCAAGTTACTTATATGCAAAGACATGCATAAGTATATTCAGGAAATATCTATTATGGAAAGCTGCCCCGGCGTCAAGGGGGCAGTAGCAGGAGTGGAAGCTGTTTGCTTGACCTTATAAAGGCAAACAAGACTACACAGTAAAGGATTCTGGCTGAGTCTCTACTCAAGAGTAAAAGGCCTGAATGCTTCTGTCCTGGCCTCCTCGGCCTAGTGCTGACTTTTGGCAGCAAAAGAGAAGATGCACACTTGCTGCCTAGAGGTTGTCTTTTAAGAATCCTAGGGAAGGCTCCAGGCTCTAGGTCCTCTTCCCAGGCCAGTGTGAGGAATTAGAGTCTCACTGGGAGATCGTACAGCTACTGCAGGTAAAGTGTGCCTTGCCTGCTGGCTACTTCTCACTGCACAGTGAGTGTTCACTGCAATATGGAAACAACCAAGGCCAACATCTGCTCTAACTTGAGCTGCTCTTGTGATTCCTCCTCGTACCACTGGTGGCCATTTCTTGTTCCAAATCTGGTGTAAACTCTATCAGCCACTTGGTCTATTCATAGAGGAGTATTCATTGCTCAAACAGCCTTGTTTTTTCACAGGGACAGGAAATGCATGGGTTAGAGAGGGATACAGGTGAGAGCTCCCTCTAAATGGTTGTCTATTGTTGAAGAAGCCTTGCCTCTCTTTGTTACTAGAGGCTGTTTTATATCCCCAGAGGTCAGTGTGAATGTGGCTGAACTCTCCTTCTGTAAATACTCCCATTTTTAAATCTTGTTGCTGCAGGTGGGCGTAATTCTGGAAATTTTATAACGGCTTTTCATCAGGAAGTCACGAAGTAAGAGCAGAATTGGAAAGAGATGATGATACAATAAAGGAACTGCAAAAGAAGTTCTCTCCAACTTGTATTTCAAAGGAAATTCCTCTGTCGTGTACTGTTTATTTTCTACGATTAAAATAATATAGAATCAGAGACTCAGGATTTCAAGCAGTCTTTTTTTTCTAATTTCCTTACAGAATTGACTAAACCAATTTAGAATATTTTTTTGCTTAATGTTTTCAAAACTCTTGTAATCTTTCTCTCATTTGCCTCACTCTGTATTTCACACTGCACTTTAATTGTTGATAAGGTCCATTATCCATGGCTTCATGTTTTATTTGGTAGAATACCAGACTCATAGATGATAAGCCATAGTTTATGAAGTAAACTTTCTTAGAATTTCAGGGATCTTCTATTGTATGAAACTGAATATCTAAACCTAGTCTTTGGTGTCCTCTCAGTTCAAATGGTGTGGTCACAATCACCCACTCATCCAAAGATGAGAAAACTGGCCAAAGCAATATAAGAAAACTGATGTTTCTTATTGACCCCTACTGATTTCATAATCAAAATTTATTTTGTCAAGTCAGTTTTGAAGATTATAATAATTTTGTTAAATAAGCAAGTTTAAAAAATGCATATAATTAGTTTTATTTTACTGATAAAATATTTGTTAGCAATCAAAATAGGCAAAAAAAATTTAAAGGGAAAAATAGCAAATACATATGCTGTCAACTGTATTGTAATGCACTTGACACCACCTACAAATAAGTCTATAAACTACAATAATTCACCAAATTATGACTTTACAACAGCATTATTGCTGTCAAAGAAAGACGGGGGAGAGCAGAGCCACTAGCACAGAAAAAAGCAAATTGAAGTACATGTAACTAACAAGCAAAAAAACCCTAGATTTTATTAGTTGCATTGTAATTGGAGTGGTTTTTGGAGAGGAGTAAAAATATGCCATCCATCTGCTTCTAAGGAAGAAGATTCAAACATTCCATTCAATAAATAAAATAATAAAAACAAAGTTTAACTTCATGATATAGTTAATAGAGTCAAAGAAGAGGGAAGAGAAATAGACACAAAAGGAGACCACACACAGTCACACAGAAAGAGATAAAGAAAGGGGCCCTATGAGGGAAGAGATGTACAGTCATTAACACAGAAACGGAGAAGCAGGGCTGATTTCCATGGAGAAGTACCTTCATCTTGTGGACTTTGTATTTTGGGTCCTTAAAGCCCATGAACCTAGTGCAGCAAACACCCTTGTCACTTGGGGCTGTTTGACTGTGGGCTGAAATTTAGTCAAGAACCAGCTGGGCTCCATGGGCCAGCTCTCACTTTCCAATTTTCTTGACTAAATTAATAAAATCTATCTGCTTACACCAATTTTCATTAGAAAGAAGGCTTACTTCGCTAATTATCTCACTTCTAAAATGTCAAACGGAAGGCTAAAGTTAATACTTTTATTCCCACCACCACCCCCCAATAAAACCCCAAAACATAACCAAAAGACAAAAAAAACAATGTTATTTACTTTAGGAGCTGATGTGGTTTTTTTAAAGGAGGAAATGAAAGAAGGGTGTTTACCAGTTTTACACATGTCTTTTCTTAAAGGATATTATGAGAATCTAAGTCTGAGAAATATATGTTAGAGAGAAAAAGATGAGCAGTGAAAGAGCAAGCCAATAGCAGTAGCAACCCTGCATGACCTTGGACCTAGGAGCTAGAGAGCAGCAAGATGCCCAAAGGGATGAGTGCAAGAGCCCGGGAAAACAAGGGAAGCAGTCACTGCTACTTACAGTGTTCTCACCCTGTGCTAGGCTAACCTTTTAAAGCCTCATTTAAAAGATGTATTTATATGTGAACTAATAACCAACAAGGATCTACTGTATAACATGGGAACGCTGCTCAATATTATGTAACAGCCTAAATGGGAAAAAAATTTGGAAAAGAATAGATACATGTATATATATATATAACTGAATCACTTTGCAGTACACCTGAAATTAACACAACATTGTTAATCAACTATACTCCAATAGAACATAAAAAGTTAAAAAAAAAAAAAAGAACCTACTGTATAGCTAGGAACTCTACTCAATACTCTGTAATGACCTATATGGGAAACAAATCTTAAAAAGAGTGGATATAAGTATAACTGATTCACTTTGCTGTACAGCAGAAACTAACACAACATTGTAAATCAACTGTACTCCAATAAAAATTAATTTAATAAAAAGAAAGCAGATAAAAAAAGAAAAATAATAAAAGATTTATTTAGAGATAAACCTGTGCTAAGTTTATGCCATTCAGAGATTTTTAAAATAGCTTTATTGAGGCATAGTTGATGTACATAAACTGCACATATTTAAAGTATAGAATTTGAACCACCCCTGCAAGGTAATGAACATATTTATCACTCTCAGAAGTTTTCTTGCACTTCTTCATAATCCCTTCCTTCAGGACCTCCTAACCTTCTTTCTCCCAGCAACCTCTGATCTGTTTGCTGTCAGAATACATTAGTTTGCATTTTTCAGTTTATAAAAATGGAATCATACAGGATTTTTTTTCTGACTTCCTTCACTCAGCATAATTATTCTGAAACTCTTTCCTGCTGTAACATGGATAAATATTTCATCCTTTTTTATTATTGGGTAGCATTCCATTGAACGGGTGAACCACATCACTTAGTTTATACATACCTATTAATGGAAATTTGAATTCTTTTCAATTTTTGGCTATTATAAATAAAGTTCCTATGAGCATTTGTGTACAAGTCTCTATATGGATGTGTGCTTTCATTTCTCTTAGGTAGGATCTAGTGGAAGTGCTAGGCCAGATGATAGGTGTATGCTTAACATTTTAAGAAATTGCCTATTTTCCAAAGCTGTTTTACCATTTTACATCTCTACCAGTAAGAGTTCCACTTCCTCATCAACACTTAGTATGGTCAGCTTTGAAAATTTTAGCCATTTAATAAGTATGCAATGCAGTGTTATTTTGTTGTAGTTTTTTTTGGGGGGGTGCTGTACCTAATTATTTTATTTGAAAGAATACTACAAATGGAAGAACTTAAGTTGGTGTTTTGGTGCAACTTATAGAAAAGGTAAAGGTAAACCCAAATGCATGCACTGCCTTGGTGACCAAAGAGGTCACCCCATGGCTATGGAGAAGCCAACTTAAGGCTTAGCCCTCAGGGTCACTGTCTTCCAGGGTGTGCTTGTCAAAGACAGGCTCTGTAGTGCCAGGTTCCAGGGCCCCCATCTTATGCAGGTTGATTACAGTGGTCACCCAGTTCTTTAATGGATTTCACCTGCTCATTCAGGTCATATGTCTCAATGAAATCACACAAGTAGGTCTGTTTTTGTCAATGCCAGTCTGTGCAGTTCCAGTACTGACTGACTCACACTTATTTTTCAAGTGTAACATACACTCCATTGCGTTCAACTCACTCTCCCAGTGGTCTCAGTTTGGTTTCTTGATATCCTGATGGGAGTTTTGGGTATCTACTTGAGTCTTGTAGCTTCATCAGTTTCCAGCATGTTCTCTCTCCTTATGAGATTGATGAAGAAAACATTTGGCAAAGTTCTTTAAAGCCACGTCATCACAGTCAAAGTAGTAAGAGGTGCATGGACAGGTAGATATAGGAGATGCAGAGCTCCTGCTTGATCTGGCAGTTGATGGTGACCTCTGAGTCCTGGCAGTCATTCTGGTAAACCTGCAAGGGGGAACTGGCCACCACGGCAGGCAGTGGGCTCCTGGAGGTGGTCTGTGGGATCTAAGAGGAAGTGTCAGAGGGCTGGCCCTAAGTGGCAGGCTAGCTAGTTTCCACAGAAGGAGTATTGAAACAGGAAGCCACAGTGACTTTCTGCAAAGAACCTCTGCCCTATTGCATTGTAGCTTTAATTTGCATTTCTTTAATAATATTGAACATCTTTTCCTGTGCTTATTTGCCATTCTTATATCTTCTTAGATGAAGTGTCTGTTCAAAACTGTTGCCCACTTTTTTAAAAAATGGATTATTTGGGCTTCCCTGGTGGCGCAGTGGTTGAGAGTCTGCCTACCGATGCAGGGGACACGGGTTCGTGCCCCCATCCGGGAAGATCCCACATGCCGCGGAGCGGCTGGGCCCGTGAGCCATGGCCGCTGAGCCTGCGCGTCCGGAGCCTGTGCTCAGCAATGGGAGAGGCCACAACAGTGAGAAGCCCACGTACCGCAAAAAAAAAAAAAAAAAAAAAAAAAGGATTATTTGTTTACATATTGTTGAGTTATGAGAGTTTTTTGCATGTGCGAGATACTAGTTTTTTATCAGAGTGGTACTTGGCAAAGATTTTCTCCTAGTCTTGGGTTTTCAAAGAACAATTTTTATTAAGTTCATTTATTAATTTGTTCTTTTATGAGTTATGCTTTTGGTGTTGCATCTAAGAAATCTTTACCTAACCCAAGATCATAAAGGTTTTCTCCTATGTTTTCTTCTAGAAGATGTATAGTCTTATATCTTACATTTGGTTTGTAACCTATTTTTGAGTTAACCTGTGCATATAATGTGATGTATGAATCAAATTTTTGTTTATTCATCCATTTTTTTCCATATGGATATCCAATTTCTAAGCACTTTTGTTGAAAAGACTATTTTTCACCATTGAATTACCTTTGAACTTGTGTTGAAAATCAGTTGTCTATTATGTGTAGGTCATTTTGTAAACTATTTTATTTTACTCTTTTATTTCTCTGTCTTATTACCAATGCCACACTGTTTTAATTTCTATAACTTTATAATAAGTCTTAATAAGATATAGTGTTAGTCCTCTAACTTTATTTTTTGTTTTCAAAGTTGTTTTAAATATTCCAGTAGAATCAGATATTTTAAAACCTTCAAAAGTCCTAATATTTCCCTCCAAAGTTATGGTGCTAGTACACTTAATCAGAAATAAAATTTAGAAAAAAACTGGACACATACAAATTGATGTTATTCATATATCAATATCTTGTTATACCATATCCAGAAGCTGTATTATTAGAAGAGCCCTATCAAGGAGAACAGTCTGCAAATAGGAAGAATCAACTTTATTAAAAGAGAATGAAAATGTGAGTGGAGAATAAGAAAATCAGAAAGCACTTTAATTTCTTTAACTTGACTCATATTCCAAGTCCAAACATACTTTATTTAGGGCCCTAGAATAACTTCAAGATATTCTCTTTAAGGCACATTCCTCCACTCAGCACAACAAAGGCTCAGAAGCTAAGCAGGATGACACAGGCTAAAAATACATTTTTATATATGTGAGATATATAGAGCTATATATATATTCAATATATATATATGCATGTATATATGTATAATTTTTCCCTATCACAAAGGGAAATTCCAAGAATGGCAGTGGGAAACTTCTAAGATAAGCCAGCTGTTCTTGGGTGGCCATTTTCATTTAAGTGACATGATTACATAAATTAAGTACACATGGGCTGGGAAATGTCTTGTAAAAAAATTTCCTTACAATTTCCAGTAAATCTGGACAGATTTTGAGGTCTTGAGCTTCCCAACACTGTGAGTTCAGAAACAGACTGGAGGCCCTCCATCAGGGGTGTTGGGGAGCAAATTTCCTCACTGGGTGAGAGACAAATGTCACTGACCTTGAAGGAGGCAGCCGACTCCAAAAATTGATGGTTTTTAAACAATTCATCCTATGGCATAGATAACTACAATAGGTGAGTAGTTTTCAAACTATATTCCAGAGTACAGCATCTCTCTATATTGCATAGAGAGAGCGTTGCTTTGGTGCCTGCCTCAGCTACTGCACAAGCAGTGTACCTCCAGGGCCTGGGTGAGCAAAATTCATGAAGAGGTTCCTGCAGTTCAGAAATTAAAGTCATTCTCCTTCCATTGCTTTACACTTTCAATTATATAAACACATACTGGCATTTTAGTGATCCAAGCAGCATTTCACACTTGATTGGCCCACTTTTCTGTGGGAACTTTTCCTTTGCTCACATGGATGACCACAGGAACCATTTCAGAATTCTGCACAAAGTAGCAATAAAAATGACTTTGGCCCACATGTTTGACTGTAGAGCTGATATCTATCCCAGATCAAATAGTTTTTACTCTATAAATAAAGGGTTTGACCTGTTCATTTTAGCTAGCTTGTCTAAACACAGCAGTTCAGCTGAGAAGTGATCCAGATTTCAAGTGTCCGAGCCTTACATATATAAAACATGGGCACACATTTGCACACATATGCAGATTCATGTGTGTACACAGGCTGGCATTCTTCCCCCTTTGACCAGTTTTGGAGTATCTGCCCTACTTCTCAGAGGAATCATCTAGTAAATAATCAGCACAGGGAGGAAGAATGATCCTAGGATTTTTTCCAGAACACCTCTGGCTCAGTAGGCACTTGGATGAAAAGTAGGGCAAATACCAATCTTAAAGTTCATTGGCTGTTTAATTTCCAGCCAAGAAAGAATGAAGATGGAAAAGGGGGAGTACCTGTGGTCTGTGATTACTGGGGTGGCAGGCTTCCAGAGACACTGAGCCTTGACTTTGTTTCATCAGGATTCTTCCTAAGTTGCTATTAAGAAGTATTTTCAACAATCTCTTTTTATTAGCCGTTTGTGCCCAATATAATTTTCTAGTTGCTAGTTTGTTATGGCTTTAACATAAATAAGGTTCTAAAAATGTCTCATATGAGGAGTTGCAGGGCTGGGTATGCTATTTAGACCACATAAAAAGTCTATGTAAAGGACTTCCCTTGTAATGGGACTCTTTTATACTTAATAGAACTGTCATATAAACATATACTAGCATTTAAAATACAGTTTCTGAGCTATAAAATAAACACCATTTCTAATATTGCTGTTGGCTTTCACATGCATAGAGCTTAGTTCATTAAATGTTCTTTACTCCATTTACGTGAAATGTGTTTTTAACTACCGGAGCAGCACATAAAGTGCATTATCCCTTGAAATGCAGCCATTATCAAGTAAAGAGCAGTGAAAGTCAAACATACCAAACATTTTGTGTAGACTCAAGAAAATTACAGTTAATTTTAACACCTTGTATAATGCCACAAATTGGTACTTTTCCAATAAATTATTATTGATGATTATAACTGTATTCACAAAATGAAATATAAATGTGGACATATATCACAGAAAAATATACATATTTATTTAGAAATATTTTCACAATTTATTGTTTACCTGAAAGTTATAAAATAGCAATATTTCATTTATTTTTCAAGTTAAAATGAAGTGGATTAAATAAAATGATTCTGCATTGCCTATCTTTATAAACTTGAGTAAAAATTTGCTACAGTGTGCTTCAGTTTTCTCATCTGAAAAATGCTGATAATAGTAGTTCCTAAGTCACAGTCTTCTTAGAAATGAGTTAAATATATAAAGCTATAGAGTTAACATAGTTAACACATATAGAGTTAACATAGTTTTTAGAACATTTCCAAGCACATAATCAGCAACCAATAAATCTCAGCTAATAATAATATTTTTCTAGAGCTCTATTTTAGAGTCACCACAAGTAAATATTTTGTTGCACATGTTGCAATATCCAACAGAAATCATCCGTGTACATTTTGTGCTAAGTAAAAAGTGCTATGTTGTTTATCAACGTATGGCATGAATCAGTTTAGATCAATATATCTATTAACAATGTTTCACTGTACTTAATTTTTATAAAAGTTAAAAAGTTTGGGAGAGTCAAAGAGCCATAAGATGTGATTACTGTCCTTAAGTAGTTATGTGAACATAAAAAAGAAATTAATGACATTAATACACTAAAAATACTGAAATTAATCTTACAAAAAACACTGACAGTGACGTTACCAGACAGTTAGGAAGTGGTTGGCATTTGATACATGGTGCTAGAACATGTGGCTATTCCTACATAATACAACACAGAAAAGTAAATGCCTGGTAAATTAAAGGCCTCAATATGAAAATAAAACTGAAAAACTTTTAGGAGAACGCCTAAGAGGATATCTTTATAACATCAGGACTCAGAAAAATTTATTAAACCAGACACAAAACCCACAAACTATAAAGGAAAAAATGTTTGAAATTTATCTATTAGCACTGAAAATTTCTGTGTGACAAAAGGTAACATAAAAAAATTAAGACAAGTCACAGACTAGAGGAAGATATTTGCAGACATATTATAGCCTCCTTTCCCCCAAATAGTATCTGGAGTTCTTCATGTGTTAGCAACCAAAAAACAACCTAATAAAAAGTGGACAAAGGATTCACAGAGAAGAAAACACAATGATCAGTAAATATATAAAGACCTCCCCAAGCCCACTATAATAAATGGATATGCAAATTAAAATAACAGTCAGAGGGTGTGTGCATCTGGCTATAGCTGCCTAACTTGCATAAGACTAAATCTTTTAATATAAAACAGCAAAAAAAAGTCTGGAAAAATTTAAAAATCTGTTTTAAGACTTCAGAGAGCAATCAAAATAGTTAGGACTTGAGAAGCCAAAATTCCAAAGAGAAAGAAATAACAGAGAAGTAAGCTCAATATTCACCGTTGCCTGCCCCGTTGAAATATTTGTCAATATTTGCCAATCTGTAACTTTCAGCCAAGATGCCAAAAGCCAAACAAAAATGTATCTAAGAGATTAAGAAACTTCAGATTTCCCAACAGTCACAAAGGCTGGGGAGACAAAAACTGAAATACAGGGCTTACCATAGAAGATCATGGTAAAATGCCCCAGACACTCAGCTGAAACTCCAGAAAGGCTACGCTTTGGACTAAGGAAACTAGAAATAGACTATTAGTGAAAAATATCTGGAATTAGTTCAACCCAAAATAGATTAGGATGACCTCCTTCTATTCTAATTGTCTGTCTACCAGAAGCAAAATTTAGTACTCTCTGTAGGAAAGTAATATTATCATGAGTGTCAAATTATCTTTAAACATTTTCATATACAATGACAACAGCCATTTAAAACAACGAGTCACACCAGAAACAGAATCAAATTACTTAGAACAAAAAGGAAAAAATTTGGTAAAATAAAAACAGATCCATAGGAGATCCAAATATTAGAGTTATCAGACACAGAATTAAAAATAATTACGGTTAATATGATCAAAAAAAAAAAAGTACAGGACAAGATAGAGACTTTCAGCAGAGAACTAGAGTCCAGAGCAAAGAATCAAATAAAAATTCTAGCTTGGAAAAATATAAAAACCCAAATTAAGAACTCAGTGGATTGGTTTAACAGAAGGTTGGGCACTGTTAACGAGAGAATTAGTGCACTGGAAGATAGGTTGGCAGGTAATAGCTTGAATGAAACACAGTGACAAAAAAAGAGGAAAAGTACAGAATATATTACAAGAAACATACTGGACATGATAAAAAGTCTAGCATGTAATAAATATATAATATGTATAAAAGGAGAGAAGAGATAAAGTGGGACAAAACAATATTTGAAGAATATGACTAAGAATTTCCATAAATGTGTAGAAAATATCAAGCTACAGACTCAATAAATTTTATGAACCACAAAAGAGATAAATACAAAGCAAGTCCACACAGATACACATCACAGTAAAACTACTGACACATCAAAGATTCAAACATACAAATACAAATACAGAGAAAATATCAGATGCATCCAGAGAGAAAATGTTACCCTCAAAAAAGCAAGAAACAGACTAATGGCTAAATATGCAGCACAAACATCAGAAACTAGAAGAAAGTAATAGTTTTTAAATACTGGAATAAACTACTTGCTAATCTAGAATTGTATACACAGCAAAAATATCCATCAAAATTTAAGGTAAAATAAGTATATATTCAGATATACAAAAACTGAGGGTTAGTCACCTGCAGACCCACAATAAAAAAATATATATATAATAAAAAATTTATTAAGTTCTTTAGGTAGAAAACCTCCATAGAAAAGTCAGAAAAAATAAAGAACAAAAAAAGGATAATTATTTGAATACATCTGAATGAATGTCTAAAATATTGTCTAATACATTGTGTGATTTAAACATTTGAAGATGTAAAATACATAACAATGAAAGATGGGAAAAGAATATATGCATTACTGGGGAAGTGGTAAAAGTAACAGTTTGTATTAAAATATAACAAATCAAGGATTCATGTTTTAGTCTTTAGGCTAATCAGCTAAAGAATAGTATAATAATGAATAACAAAGTAATAGAGGGTAAGTATGGAATAACCAAAAATACTTGATTAATCTAAAAGAAAACAAGAAAGGGCAAAAGAAAAACATGTAGAAAATAAATAATAAGATGGTAGATTTAAACCCAAATATAACAGCTATTTAATTAAATGTAAGTAATCTGAACACTGTGATTAAAAGACAAAGTTTGTAGAATTGGATGTGTTTTTTTGTTATTTATTTATTTATTTATTTATTTATTTATTTATGGCTGCATTGGGTCTCCGTTGCTGCGCGCAGGCTTTCTCTAGTTGCAGCGAGTGGAGGCTACTCTTCCTTGCAGTGCACGGGCTTCTCATTGCAATGGCTTCTCTTGTTGTGGAACACAGGCTCTAGGCGCACAGGCTTCAATAGTTGTGGCATGTGGGCTCTAGAGCACAGGCTCAGCAGTTGTGGTGCACGGGCTCAGTTGCTCCGCGGCATGTGGGATCTTCTCAGACCAGGGCTCGAACCCATGTCCCCTGCACTGGAAGGCGGATTCTTAACCACTGTGCCATCAGGGAAGTCCCTGGATGTTTTGTAAGTCAGGCATTTATGACACACAAAAGATGCATCTTAAATGTAAGACTGTAGAGATGTTGAAAGTAATTTTTTTCTAAAAAGAATGAAAAAAGATACATATGCAAATATTAGCCAAAATAAAATTTATATAACTGTACTAATATTAGAAGAAGTAGGCTTTACTGCAAAAATCACTATTAGAGATAAAGAGGAATATTTCAAAATGATAAAAGATCCAATCTACTAGGCATATATAACAATTCATAAAGGCTCAAAATACATAAATCAATAACTGACAGAATGTAGAGAAGAAATTGACAAATCCACAATCATTGGGACATTTTATTACAAAGACTGATGGGGATATGGAAGATTTCAGCAGCATGAGTAACCAGTTTAACTGACTTGAAATAATAGAGGACACTGCACAAACATGGAATACACATTCTTTTCAAGTATAAAATTGGCCATATGCTAGTCCATAAAGCAAGTGTTCAATCTCATTAGTAGTTAAGGAAATACATATTAAATTCACAATGAAATTATTACACATCAGAGTAACCAAAATAAAAAATACAGAAAATACCTCGTGCCAAAAGAATGTGGAGCAACTGGAATGTACTGCTGTTGAGAGTGTAGATTGGTGAAGCTAATTTAGAAAAGTTTTTGGCTGAATCTACTAGAATTGAACAAATGCACTTACCATGATGCAACAATTCCATTCCTAGATCAATACCCTAGAAAAATGAACATGTGCTCACCAATATGAACAAGTTGTACAGGAATCTTCAAAGCAACACTTTTTTTTTTTTTTTTTTTGTGGTACGCGGGCCTCTCACTGTTGTGGCCTCTCCCGTTGCGGAGCACAGGCTCTGGACGCGCAGTCTTAGCGGCTATGGCTCACGGGCCCAGCCGCTCCGCGGCATGTGGGATCTTCCCGGACCGCGACACGAACCCATGTCCCCTGCAAAGGCAGGCAGACTCTCAACCACTGCGCCACCAGGGAAGCCCCAAAGCAACACTCTTTATAGCAGCCAAACACTGGAAATGACTCAAATGCTCATGAACATAAATGGAGCAATAAATTTTTACACACACATAATGGAATGCCATAGACCAGCAAGATGGACAAAGTACCACCATGTTCAACAATGCAGTAAATCTCAAGAAAATATCTTTAGTGAACAGATCTAACACAAAAGATTCTGAATCCGATAGTGATTCTGTTACTAAATCATTCTGAATGAAACTAATCTACTGTACTAGTTTTTTTGCGGGCTGCCATAACGAAGCACTGCAAACTGGATATCTAAAACAACAGACATTTATTTTCTCACAGTGCTGGAGGCTAGAAATTCAAGATTGGCAGGGTTGGTTTCCTTTGAGACCTTTCTCTTTTGGTTTGTAGAAGACCGTCTTCTCCTTGTATTTTCATATTGTCTTCCATTTGTACCCATCTGTGTCCTAATCTCCTCTCCTTATAAGAACACCAGTCATGTTGGATTAGGGCCTACCCCGATGACCTCTTTTTAACCTAATTACTCTTTGCAGGGGTTACAATTTTGCCCATAACATTTATGTGATTAAAATTTAGGATAGTGTTTACCTTTAAGGAGGATGGTGGTAGTAACTGAGAGGAGGAAAGAGGAGGTCTGATATTCTTGATTCTGATAACACATGTATTCTCACTTTATAAATGCTCATTAAGCTATATACTAATGATTTGTGCACTTTTCTAAATGTTTGTTGTTCATTTTGAAAAATCTTAATAAGAAAATATGAATTAATAAAAAGTAATTTACATCCATCAAATTGCAGAAATATAAAAAATGCAATGATATGTGAAGACTTATGCACTGCTGGTAAGTTTATAAATTAGTGAAACACCTTAGAGAGCAATTCGGCAATTGTTGGAAAGATAACAAAATAATTGATATACTCATTGAGCACTGTTCTAAGCACTGTTGTATTTACTATGGCAATGCCATAAATGATGAATTTTTAGAGTCTGAACTGGACTGCTGTAAAAAAGTGACTAATAAAAACCCAGTGGTTAAATAAGACATCTATGTATCCTCCTTATAACAGTCCAGCAGTAGATGGCTAACAGGACAGCTCTGCCAGGTTCAAGATTTCAAGATGGAGATTCCATCTCTAGGAATAAGGCCTCTCTCTCTCTCTCTTTCTCACACACACACACACACATACCATTCTCTCTCTCTCACCATTTCTAGATAGCAGGAAGTGGGGAAAGGCACACAAACACACGCAGGAGTGTACATCACTTTCACTCACATCCCATTAACCAGAATGTAGTCACATGTCCACATCTAGCTGGAAGAATGCTAAGAAATATAGCCTTTATCTGGGTACCTGAAACTCTTCTATGGACAAAGGGGATAATGGATATTGGAGTACAACAGGCAGTCTGTCATAGGCAGTTACTACTACTATCATGATTTTAGAGATCAAGAAACAGAGTCAAATATGGTAAGGGTACACACAGAGTAAACGACAGAGTCAAGACTTGAACTCACACAAACAACATACCTACTGTATGAGGCACTGCCTCTCTACAGCTAATAAAATTAAAGTTGTATACCCTGTAACCCAGCTGTTCTAGCACACGTGCATAAAGACACATGTACTGGGATGTTCATTCCAACACTGATTGTTAAAATAAAAAACAAACAAGCTAAACTAAACTAAAAAAGACATGCAATGGAAACTTCTCAGCCATCAAAACTAGCGTTCAATATGAAAAAATCTCCAGAACATAATACTGAAAGGAAAGAAGTTATAGAAAGAATACATACAGTATGATGTCAGTTGCATAACACTTTAAAAATAAAAAATACGTATTGTTTATGACTGAATAAGTGTGCAGTAAAAGTGCAGCATATGTGTGGGAATAATGTTCACAAATCTGTTAAATATGGCAAGATGTTAACAAATATTTAGTCTTATATGCTCATTATTTTAATTTCTGGTTTTTGTGTGTTTTAAAAATTTACCAGTGGTGTCTAAATTTTCTTTTTTAGATGCATTGACCATATGGTGTAGATTTATTGGGGATAGTTTGGATATAAATTGCTCTTTATAATCTCTGTAAACTATCAATATATTCTAGAAATATCAATCCCTTTTGGACTACCTCTCACACATAGAATTGATATAAAAATCACTATCTTGATTTTTTATCTAGAAATATAGTTGGCCTAGATGTGGTGGCTTACTCAGTTGACTTAGGATTCAAATTTCACATTTAATTTTTACATTAATCATATAAGAGAGAAACCATTTTTCTTTCATATAAATGATGTAATTTTCTGTTTTTCATCCTCCTATACTTTCAAAAGTTCTTTCCTTTTCATCTAAAAATCTTTCAGACTAATTCATATTGGTCTACCATTTTAAATTATCAGTTTCATTTCCAAGTGAAAATTTGATTTACATTTTTGTGACTAAACAAAAATAACAACAGACTTCATCACATTTAGGCTAGATTGAATTTTTAAGTGAAGCAATTTCTTCACATCTTTTCTAGGTGGGACTGGGGGAAAGAATGGGAATGTGAGGAGAGATCTTTGATAGTTTTTTTTTTTTTTTTTGAAGGGCAGGCTCAAGTGTGGTGTAGAGAGATTATAGAGTCAAGATTTTTCCACTGGACAAAAAAAAAAGATTTTTCCACTGGATATTCCAATTATTCTTGAGGCGCTATCTTTCTCTTAGACCAACATCATTTAAATCCAGATATATTGCCTTGGCTTAAAACAATTTGGGGTAAGAGAAAAGCAGAATTATTAATAACTTCATCATTCTTTCTTCTTATCAAATGCTGACATATTCAAGACAGATTTGGAAATTATTGGTACCTAAACACTCATCTCCTTCATTATTTAAAGTTGATGAATTCCTAAATTAATTCTTAGACCTTTCTTTAACAAGACAGACAGAAATAAAAGGAGGGTAGAGAGGTTTCTCTTACATTTGAACCAAAGTTACTTTATTACTTAGTATAGCTAAAATTATCAAAGACAGATTTCACGTTTTAACAATGGATTCTCTTCAGTTTATAGGGATATTGTTCTACAGAGGAAAAACAAACTGAGGACTTTTATAAGAGGGCATTCTTGGTTCAGAGTACATTATAGATGATGTGCTATCACTTTCAGACCGAACAAAAAAAGAGACAAGGTTTTAATGTTAAAACACTAAGATTGATTTATTGATATTATGCTTGTCAAACACAGGAGAAATGGTTTTATAATGTTGATAAAGTGAGCATAGAATTTAGTTTTGGCTATAGATATAATTTCTTATGTAATGCAACTACAAAAACAATTTCTTGAGGGTTCTCTGAGGAGTAAACTGGGTTGAGGTGGACCACTAGAACTTCACTGTATTCTTAGTAAACTGGAAGCTAATAATGACCCTATCTCTTTCTGGCAGCTGAACGTTTCTAGCTTCATATCTAGGGGTTCACATAAGAAATGCATGATAGCCAAGCCTACAAAATTTCTTACTTACAATCTCTTTGGGGTGAAGTGAAATAAAATTTTGATCAACTTCATTCATCAGCTTTGATCTCTTCTCTAAATTATTTGACCTATATTTCTAAAAAATGAGACTCTAAGACAAAGTCTTGCATGCAGATAGTTGATCTCAGGGAGAAAAGAAGGAGGACATGTGGAGTGAGACCAGGAGGAAAGGAAAGCTAATCCAAAGGTACATATTGAACTGGCCATTACTGTGGGGGCTGGTGCACCATCCTGTCAAGAATTCTCAAGCACTTCATGGAATATGTCTCAGATTGAAAAACCAGGGGACAAAACAAGAGAAATATTTATTAATTGTCTCCATTTACCTTATTAGTCAATGGTGGGCTCACTCCTTTGGTGGGCTCAGTCCTGGTTTGTGCATTCATGAAGGCCAAGTGGGTCATGCAATCCCATGTTGCAGTATCAGAGGTGTCCTGGGGCAGGTAGTGAGGGATATTTGGCACAAGTGTTGTTAAGAAGCACCTGAGCAAATTGGTAGAAATCCGCAGAGAAGATATGAAGCAGTACTCAAGAAGTGTCTGACGTAGTCTTTGCAACTTTGCACCTTTTAGATCTTCTTGTGTCCCGCATTAATTAATTCCATTAAGTCAAGTTCATCAGAGTTCCTTTCTAGGTCATGACCACTTGCAATATTTATAAAGACTCAATACTAAGAGGCTTAGTGCAATAAGCTGTGTTTCCTGCTGCTACAATTGGTGCTGAGACTGAAATTGGTACTTACCATCTCACTCCTCTACTACCCATTCTAGAATTCTTTCATCCTTTGCCTGTGCCTCAGCTTGTCTAGGTTGCTTGTCTAGTGTGGTGACCTAGACTGTCTTTCCCAGAGACTCAGAGCTCTTAATGCCTTTCCCTTTTCAAGCTGCGGTTGCTATGCATCCATTTACCATTATCACTAAGCACAGAGTCACCTAAAGACATCCTCAAATACCCTGTAGTCTAGACAGACTTCCCTAAGTTCCCATCACGTAGCAGCAACTCTAGATCTTCAGGAAAATTAGAGTCAATTACTTTAAGTTATTCCTTCCTTTGCTGACATGAAAAACCCAAAATGACTAAGTGGTAGTTGGAGCTATAAGTTCAGAGGAACCTTTACTATGTCTTCTGGTGTAAGTGTTTCCTCATTGGGAACTTTTGATCTGGCAGAGCACAAATAGGAAACTCAAATTCCAAAATACAGTCACTAATGGTGAGAGGGTTCTGTACTACCTGTCTTTGGTTCCTGGACCCAATTTTTCTGACAACTCAACACCAAATATCACATATTGGATAAGCAAATATACCACATCCCAGACTATGTCTACCCACCTTGCTGGTGCATCAGCTGAGCTGCTTCTAAGCGATAAAGTTTATAGTCTGGAGTCACTTGGCTCGTGTCATAAAATGTGTACCTTCATCTGAGTCACTGTTATATGGGATGCCATAACAATGGATTGGTATTTTGGAATTCCTCAGATGGTGGTACTAGCTGAGACACGGGTTATACATACAGTAAACCCCTATCTACTATAAGTATCAGTTCTGACTGGGGTACCTCACTTCTTCCTCCAGAATGAAAGGGATCTGATGTAGCAGATATACTACCAGAAATCTGGTATCTCAAGGGATTGTGCTACATCTAGGGTTTCAACCAGCTCTTCCCTGGATCATTGTCACTGAAGTTCCAAAGTCAGACTCTCAGTGTCTAACAGAGTACAAGAGCACACGAGAAATTATTTTATAATAGCAGATACTTAGTTCTCTGCTAAAGCAGCCATGACTTTGCTCTAGAATTCTGGAAGTCTGAATTGTGACTTTTCTGGTAGAGCTCGATAGAGATTCTACCTTGCACACTTAACCACCATGGATACCTCTAGCACTCTAAGCTCTTGAGGCAAATGGCCTAAGTGCCAGGCATCTCTCACTGAGTATGGATCTGGTATAAAATTTTCCATTATTCTGGGTACCACTCAAAACTGGGAGCCTTCTGAACCATCTAATAAGTGAGTCAGAGCATTATTCCCAAGAGTAGTATATATTGCTTTAGAATCCAAAGGCCCACAAAGCATTGAGCTTCTTTCTTTTTTTGTTGTTTTAATTTTAATTTTATTGGAGTATAGTTGATTTACAATATTGCGCTAGTTTCAGGTGTACAGCAAAGTGATTGAGCTTCTCTCTTAATAAAGAGGGTTGCAATAAATAACAACGTGTCCTTAGAAAGGTTGTTTCAGGATAGCCCAGATCATTGGACCCATTAAAACTTCATCAATATGATAGGCCTTCTAAAACTTTTGAGAGTTTATTCTCTCTCCTATGCCATTCATCAGTCTTAATGGGCATTCAATGCACTTGCCACTATCTGTTCATCCTCTGCAGTTAGCATGACATAATCAATATTGTGGTCCAGTACCATGGATAGACAGAATATATTAATTGGGTTTTAGATATAATAAAATTGTTGTAATAACCAGACTTCCAAATAATAATGCCCATCAGGCAACTACAAATGTAATGGTTGTGTAGCAAGGTAAAAAATAAATGAATATGCATGAAAATATTTGTTTGACAATAAATTATAAGAGGATAACAAGGTCTTCCAGAAATAAATTAGTCCTCAGAGAAAAATGACACAAAAGAGCAGTAAACCAGTTCTGTTGTTTTGAGCTGCTGTATGGCCCTGTGCTGCCTCTATTCTTAAATTGAAAGGTAAAGTGTTGTACAACAACACTTGAAACTAATATAAAGTTATATGTCAATTATATCTCAATGAAAAAAAAGATATAGTATTAATGTGGGCAGTGCACCAGGATCTACATGGTTAGGAAAATAAGTGTGAATAAATACAGTGTAGGGACCAAGAAAAGTGAAGAATGATTATCAGTTTAAGGACCAGCAGCAGGACTCTGCCTAGAGAAGAGTAACAAACTCATATCCTAGTGGGGAGGACTATTTTGGCTTGGCTAATCTGATGAGACATCTTTGATATGGAAAATTAGCTTTCAGCATATTGCCAGTAAAATTTATGCATGAAATAAAGTGATTTTTAAGAAAATTATATGGGAGATTTCAATAAGCTAGATAGAAAGGAAAAAAACCCCACCAATAACAAACATTAGATTGGGGAAGAGAAGAAACATGATGGGGATGGGAATCCAGGAAGAGGACGTAAGCAGTTAAACTTTTCCAGCAGGAGATTGTGGAGGGGGAGGAAAGGATAAGGATAATGGCAATGACTTTTAAGGTTAAGAACTTTATATTTAAACCATATGATCTTCTGCATAAGCCTCCTGCCTTGCCTTATTTGCCCCCTAAAATAAGTAAAAGTCTATGACCTACATTGTCCTTCTGGGAATGTTTTGGAAAGAAATCAAAGAAAAGACCCTGTGCTCCACATTAGTATCAACCTGAGACATACGAAAGAAAACAATAAACCAAGGAAATAAAAGAGACAGAGAATTTCTCATAAATAAGAAATTAGAGACAGAAGTGTACCGATATTGGAAAGAATGCTTATAATCCCATCCTGCATGAAAAGGGGGAGAGGATATCTGCAAATAACCATATCCCCATTTCTAAATAACACAACTTTTTCTATCAAAGAAAAAAGGTTTAAAATTTTTTTTATTGAAATCTACCATACATACATCAAAGTGCAAAAATTCTAAGAGTACAGCTTGATTATTGATCACCAATTGAACATACCCATGAGACCACCCAGATCAAGAAATAGAACCTTATCAAATTCCCAGAAATCCCCATCCTGCACATTCCAATTACTACTCCCATTCTCGTCTCCAAATAAAATCACTATTGTAAGTTTTAAAATCATAGATCAGGTTCGCTTGTTTTGACTTTCATATGAATGACATCATAGTAAATGTTTTTGTGAGTCTGGCTTCTCTTACTCAATTTTATGCTTGTGAGATCCATTCATGTTGTTTCGCTTCTCATTCATTATCACAGCTATATAATATTTCATTGTATGATTACCATACTTTATCCATTCTACTGTTAACGAACTTTTGAATAGATTTTACTTGTAGGCTATGACATATCTTTTGGTGAACACATTGTCTCATTTCTAATGGATATATATCTAGAAGTAAAATTGCTAGGTCCAAGGAGATATATATATATATCTGACATATATATAGATATATATATCTATATATAACTGACACTTTTCCTCCCATCATATGGATCAGATATTTTATTTTCCAGGCTCCTTTGTGGATAGGGCTAGGCACCCAACCTAAGTGTGGCAAATCAGATAACTCCACAAAAATCACCTAGACTTTCTATGCCATCATCAAGAGTCAAGAGAGGGCCCACACGCTGGGAGTAACCATCAGCTTCTCCAAAAATCTCTACTCCTGTCCTAGTCCATTTAGGCTGCTATAACAAAATACTATTGTTATAATATAAACTACTGTTATGATATAAACTGGGTGGATTATAAAAAACAAAAAATTATTTCTCACAGTTCTGGATGCTGGGAACTGCCAGATCTTGGTGCCGGCATATTTGGTGTCTGATGAGAGCCTGCTTCCTGGTTCATAGACAGCCATCTCTCTGAGGCCTCTTTTATAAGGGCACTAATCCCATTCATGAGAGCTCCACCCTCATGACCTAATCACTCCCCAAAGCCTCACCTCCAAACACCATCACATTGGGCATTAGGATTCAAAATACAAATATTGGATGGACACAAACATTCAGTTTATAGCATTCCATTAACAGATATCAAGGCAAAGTCCAAACATCTAATATAAGGCTCTGTCTCCTCCAATAAGTGTACTGAATCTGTGACCAGTCCTCCACCCAAATCTTCTACCATCATTTTCAGGAAAGGACCTACAACCTGAGACTATGACCCAGCTATCCCAAATTTCCTTACCTCTATTGATAAGGAGCTGCAGGTACTCACCCTCCAATCCCCTAATGCACATTCTCTGTCTTGAATTCACCCAGGAAATACTCTCGTTTAACCCTTTATTCCTGTTTTTATCTCTCACCTGGGCTCACAGTTAACCTTTTTTCTTCTGCTTTTATTCCCCGTAACCCTCTGTACTGTCTCCCTCTCCCACTGCTCCAGTTCCACAAATCATTTCACTGTGCCCTCTGAAATTCATGGTCCACATGCCAGACTGTATTTTCTACAGTGGCCACAAGATCTCTCAACCCTCTGCTCCTGCAATCTTCGCTGGAATGTCACTCTTTTATGAGGACTCCCAAAACACTCCATTTAAAATTGTCACCTACAAGCACCCACCCAGCCCACCGTTTTTATCCCCCTTAATCTACACTTGTTTTCCTAAAGCACTTTATCATCTAACATCAATTTACATGATCCTTTACTTTATTGTTTATGGTCTGTCTCAAGATACCCCACTCTCCCCTGCTTGAATATAATTTCTAAGAGGATGGAGGCATTTGTTTGTTCTTTCAGTGATATATCCCAAACACCCCGAGTGGCATGAGGCACATTTTAGGTGCTCCAGATTTTGAATCAGAAGTTGATGTCTCAAATAGATAAAATCAAAATGACTTTTCTTCCTAGTTGTAATGTTAGCAGCCCCACACTCACTTTCCCAGGATGGGGCATGTAGGGCAGCAGCAACAGTAAAGCCAGTGTGTCCAGCACCCCATGATATTGTGGTCACCAGCAGTGTCAGTACTGACCTCTGGACCATCACTGTGCCTGGATTTTGGCTACAGTTTTGCTCAGTCTTCTTGTTAGTTTTGCTCAGCCTTGGGACTGATTTTCCTCAGTTTCTTGGGACTGATTTTCCTCAGTTTCTTGGGACTGATTCTGCAGCCATCTCTGTGATCTTGCAAGTGACACAAAATTCTTTTGAATAATTTTTTTCTGCTTATATCAGCTGGTGAGGGCTTGTTTCTTTGCTAAGAACAACGAACTTTTAAGTATTGGCCTTTTGAAAATGGATGAGGACATATCTGAAATACCCACAAGTTCAGAACAACATCACTAAAAATAAAAGGGAAAATAGTACCAGAGGAGGCTGTCTACCTAATTAGCTACCAACATATGCAGATGAGAATGCTGGTCCAGAAACTCGGAGTGGAGAAAGCCACAAAATGTCAAGATTGTTTCATCCAACATCACATAGACAGCCTATTTCTTTACTTCTTTTGGTAGGGCTGGTCAGAAAGACATGGGAGTGAAAAAACATCTCTTTTTAAAAGCCATCACTTGGACTCGTGTAATATAAAAGGCCATCCCTGGGAGACACCCGGCGTGGATCCATATGCTTTGTGAGTCTTTTTCCCTGTGACATTTTTATGAAGGTTATGTATATGTCCCGTTCATCTTCATTCTCCTGGTGCTAATTGCTGTCCATTGGACCTTGCTACTGTGTACAGAGACCACATGCTTCTCCGACACTGCCCTGGCTGCGGTGTGCCACATGGCCCTGCTGTCCTCAGATAAGAACCTGCTGCTGTCTGACCACAACAGCTGGAAGTGTTCTGCCTTGAAGAGCTTATCTTGTGGAGACTCAAGCTGAGCTATGACACAGTCGACAAGCACACAGAATGAGTGGATTCTCTGGGGGCAGCTTATGGAAGCCAAAAAGCCTCCCATGTGCTGTTGGATGAGAGTTTGGAGTTGATAGTGAGCTTTACTGTGGACACTTCCTGTGAGGAAAGCATTGTGCTGAAGACAGAAAGAGGTTCAAGAGAGCCACGAGCACAACTTCTCCAACCATTGGTCTCTCTCTGGGACTCTCAGCTTTTTACTGATTTTTCCTTGATTAGGGGCAGGAAAAAATGAAAGAAGATAACTCTTCAATTCTTTCTCCTTTATCTCCTTCTAATTTATAAAGCATCTGCAATCCAAGAATTGCAGCATTACTGATAATGGGCCTCTACTCTGATGCTTATTACTAGTCTTACACTTCTGCCTCCCCAAGCCCCCCAACCAACATTACCTGTTTTTCATTTCCTTGCTTTTTAAAATAATTCTTTCACATATGTCTGTATGTTTAACCAACATAGTGTTTAGTTTCTGGGTTTTATAAAAGTGATATCATACTGTATACAGTCAGCCCTCCATAGCTGCAGGTTTGGCATCTGCTGATTCAACCAAAATTACCACCCAGGATTGGTTGAATCTGTGGATGCAAAACCTGCAGATAGGCAAAGCCCACGGTACAGTGTTCTGGAACTTGCCTTTTTATCAGTTACCAGTATGTTTCTAAGGTTCATCCATGTGGTTCTGTGGAATAGAGATTGTCAACATTTCCTGCTATATATTAGGCTTTTGTATGACTAGACCAGAGTGCGTTTATATGTATTCCTGCCGAGATTTGGGTTGTTTCCTGTTTTTTAGGTGTCTGAACAGAACTGCTCTGAACATTCTTGCCCGTGGCCCTTGGAGCACTCCTGCTACACTTCCTCTAGAATAGATCTGCTGGTTGTTTGCATGTTTCACCTCACGTGATAGGGCCACATTGTCCAAAATGATTATTCTACTTCACAAGCAATCCATGAGTTCCCCTTGATACACCTTCTCTCAACATTTGGTATATTTGATTTCACAGAAGATTTATTTTGTGAGGGAGAAGGAATTGTCCCTAATTTGAGAGGATGAGCTAATTAATGCTAATCAGGCTGAGAAAGGTACTCCTAGCTACCCTGCTTGCACTTTTGAGTACATCATTTCTTTTGCTTTTAATATGCTGTATCCATCCCTGTCGATTCAGCCGTTGCTTAGGAGTGGGGCCTGGCAACACCCTTCAGGAAGAAAGCACGGATACCGGGTCAGAGAGAAAAACATCTCCTTCTCTCCTGTACCATCCCAGGGCTCCCTATCTTGTGGACAAAGACTAATTCTTGGGCTCTCTCACCCCTACACCCTTGCCGTGGTGATAGAGAAAATATAAGGCAGGTGATATTTGTCCTGGGCATCCCCACTGCTCAGGTATTGATGATGGCTCTGTGCTGGATGCTCCTAGGCCTGTTCCTGTCCCTGGGAACATTCAGGCTTGCTTTTTGTGGGAAGGGGGTGGGGTATGTGTGGAAGGGGAGATTCAGGGATACAGGCCAGTGACTCTCTCTTCTTACTAACATTGGAGTATCTGTGTTACTCTCAGAAACAAGGCATCACTCACTAAAGCTCTGACCTACACTGCACTGATGGGAGAGGGCTAGCATTCCCGTCTAGGTGGCAAAGGGGTATTTCACCAGGACTATCACATGGCGGGAATTTCAAGCTAGGTAGGAAGGGGGACAAGGCAGAAAGGCAGTTGGAAACATAATAACACACCAATTAGTTGACTTAATCTTGAAGCTAAGCCAAATCTCACTTTGATAAAATTGAGGCAGAGAATCAGGTTTGTTATTCATTTATATGAATTTAATTTTCTTCCCAGCAAGCCTACAACTCTGCCTCTCAGGCTCTTCAGAGATTTGGGTTCTGTCTCTATAATAAACTTGAAAATTTAAAATAAAGTCTGCACTTTTTCTCTGGAAACATTTCTGTATTTGGAGAATCCTTATTGAGGGCTGCATTTCCTAATGATCAGCTGGCTGTTTCAAGTTACTTACCCACAGATTTGAAGTTTGGTGAGCTCTCTGCCTCCAAAGTTTTTCTGAAGTCCTGGAAAATACATGATATGTTCAAGGTCACAGTTTGCTCTTGGAATTTTTGAAAATATCTATGCATGCTGATTTATGGTACTGTAGCCTTTCCCAAGCAGAGAAGACCTTGTTCCTTTGGTTTACATGCTTGGATAAAGATGTTTTCTTCTTTTTTAATGGAACTCTTCTTCTATTGGAAAAGTGATGTAGGAAAGAATAATGGAATTTACTAGCTAAAAATGATTCTAAATTGTAAAAATGCAATGCTTTGGCCAAAAAACACTTCCTCTCTTTTTCCTTGTCATTAGAAGTATGTATGTGTATAATAAATAAGCTACTTGCCATTGCTTTTTATTCTCTGGAAATAGACTTTTTAATTCACTAGACGTTTTCCAAGTTAAGCAAAGGAAATTGGAAGATAAATTTATGACTACAGTTTCTGGGGAATAAACATGAGGCCAGTTGGATATAACCCTAGTGAAGTAAGGGTGGTGCAACAAAGCAATGAAATCAGAACAGTCTAACTAGCCAATAAGGATGAATCACAGAATAATGTAATCTTAGGTTTGAAGGGATTTTAAAGGTCATCTAGTCCAGCAATATGATTTAGACCAAAGACTATTTTGGCTCAACAACATAAAACCAATGTTGGGTAGTTTGTTTTCTAGAACCAATCCAAAATTTTCTAGCAAAATCAGATTTGCCTTGCACATTTATTCTAACCTCGAACTCATATACTAGAGGTTTTCAACCTGTAATCTATGGATGGCCCACAAGGGAGCCCTGGGGCCCTCTGAAATGGAATGCAAAATTGTTTGGGATTGTATACATTTGTGCTTTATTCTAATACAGTAAATATTGATCAATATAACCCAAACAAACAAAAGTTCTTTGAGATCCTTAATAATTAAAAAAGAATTTTTTTAACAGTCCTGAGACCAAAGAGTTTGAGAAACTTTGTCTTATACATTACTGCTATCTTTCATTTCTTGCACAAAATAAATACCTTGTTTTTTCTCCTGGGCCTCTAAAACAAGTAACTGTAATGCCTCCAATTTGGACTGCCTGCTTGTGTCTCCCCCTTTCTCACTTCCACAGATTGACCATCCTGGAACCTTAGTTTTATCATAGAATCTGAAGTGACCCTTACAGATAATTTACTTATTTTTTACAGTGATGAAACTGAGATCCAGGAAGATAAGCAATTTGTCCCAGGTCAAACAGGTAGAGGCAATTACTTCTCATCTGGGCTCAAAACCTCCAGACTTCTAAGTCCAAAGCTCCCAGCCTGCCATTCAGCGTCAACACAACTACTTGTCCTACTGTTCCTAACACAGTCCCCTGCTGGAAACAGCTCATTTCCTTTGCTGTCCCCTGAACCCACTAGACCCACCGTTACCTCCAGGTGAAGAACTCCTGTTTAGATAGAGCTGGTCTCTGCACTCAATCTTTCCCTAGTCCAGAATGGTTTCTACCCTTTTAAATCCTACTTATTTTATATTTTATAGTAGAGAACAATTACATATAACTATGCCCTAAATCATACATGTAATATATTATCAAACAACGATTCTTGCCTGTCTCCCTACCCCAGAATCCCACTGCACAGAAACAACCACTTTCAATTCTCCACTATTTCTTCTGTTGTATGTCTCAGTATTTCCAAATAACATACTTTAAAATGATGTTTCCTAATATTTTAATATGGGAAATTATCTATTGACTATCTACAATTCAACATCAGGATTTAACTCTTTAGCTTCACCACCTACAACACAGACATATCTCTTCCTGCTAGTCTTCCAATCTAGTGATGTCACAATATTTGGCTAAATGAATATTTGGTATATTAGATTGCATCATATAAAATTGCTGTCATATAACCATTTTGTCTTTTTTGCCATTTATTTTTAGCTTACACACAGTAAAAAATATGTATCCTTTCACAAATACCACACTGCCTTGCTTACGGTTGATTAACAGTACTTTTTTTTTTAACAGTCCATTTTAAAATCAAGAATTCTGAGTTCTTTCATTTTTTTCTTCTTTTTCAAAATGGTTTGGGCAATTCTAGCTCTTTTCCCTTTCCATGTAAATTTTAGAATCAGAATAGGGACTTATTTTCTCAGTTTCTTTTATCCAGAGAAGGATTTTCCATTGGGGATTCACATGCCTGCTGCCACAGCTGCCATGACTGTACAGTTCCACACCTGGGGCTGGCCTCAGGGCAGGACCAAGAGAGAAAAAGAGAGAGAAGTGGAGATTCTCCTGACACTCTCCAGCTTGCACGGTTTTTATTCCTTTTTAGATGTGACTAACATTTAAATCAGTAGATTCTGAGTAAAGCAGATCACCTCCATGGTGTGGGTGGTCTCATCCAGTCAGTTGAAAGCCTTAAGACAAAAAAGTGAGGTCCCCAGCAGAGGAAGGATTTCTGCCTCTAAACTGCCATTGGGCTCAAGACTAAACATCAACTCTTCCCTGGGTCTGCCCTGCAGATTGTGGTCTTCCAACCCCCATGGTGACATAAGCCAATTCCTTAAAATAAATCTAGACAGAAAGATACAGATATCGATATAAATACATCCTATTGGTTCTGTTTCTCTGGAGAACCCTGACTAATACAGCTACCTAGACACATAATTTTTTAAAAAATCAATAATGCCCTTACAGTAATATAAAAGAAAAGTAAATAAAAGAAAAACAATTTATAATAAAATTATGTGGAATTCAACATATAAATTCAAGCAGTGTCCCAGTTACTACTGCTGCATAGCAAACAACCCCAAATTTGGGAGTGTAAAATAACCACTTTATTGCACTCACAAATTGTGGGTATTAAGAATTCAGAAAGAGCAAAGCAGTGACAGCATATCTCAGAGCCACAATGTCTGAGGTCTCAATTAGAAAGACTTGAGAGCTAAGAGTGACTCAGTAGCTGGGGACTTGAATAATCTGAAAGTTCGTTTACACACATCTAGTGCTTGAGTTTGACTGAAAGGTGAGACTTCAGCTGGAACTATTGAGCAGAACATGGGCAAGTGACCTCTCTATGTGGCTGTGGCTTCCTCAAAACATGGTAGCTAGGTACCAAGAGCATTCCAAGAGAGCTAAGTGGATGCTGTATCACCTTTTATGAACTAACTTTTGAAGTCTCATAACATCACTTACTCTGTGGTCACCAAGCCACTTAGATTGAAAGAGAGGGAAAATTTTTGTACTTCTTGATGGGATAAGTGCCAAAGTCATGTTGTAGGAAAAGTATATGGAATTAAGGATAGTGTCATTATTTGGAAATGCAGTCTGCCATGGACTAGAAATAAAATATTTCCATCCATATTTCCAAAATATTCTATGAAGGGCCCTGTCAAGAATCAATATTTTAGAGCTATGGGAAACCAACTGGTGAGAAAGGAGTACACGTGACTGTGTCTTTTACATTGTAAAGATCACTTCTAGAGCAGTGGTGATTTGAGTATGATATAACAGTAAGTATAGATAAGTCCCTGAGAAGTTTCTAGAAGTAGTCCAGATGAGAAACAATGGTAGCTTTAGACTAGGGTTGAGGGGAAATGGAAAAAGCTACATGGATTTGGTAAAAGTTTCAGAGATAAAATCCATAGGATTTGCTGATGAGTGGATACAGGGCAGAGGTGGTGAAGGAGAGGAACATGTCATAAACAATGATGACAACTTTTCTTGTTTGCACAACTTGGAGAGACCATGGTGCCATTCACTAGAGCCATGGGATAAAGGTTTGGGGAAAGATCATAATTTGTGGGGTTTTTTATTTGAATAATAGGAATTATCTTTAATATCTTTCTGAAATAATTGTTTCTGTAAGGAGAACAGAATTAACTTGGTGGTTAATTGGATGATGAGTGGCTCTGATAAATTAGCTGGAAATTATTTCCCAGCTTAAAAATTAGAGGAAAGTATTTTGTTTTTCAAATGTCTAGGAAAATGATCCTTCTAAAGTGCTCAAGTTGAGCCCTCTGTCACCATTATGTCATTGTGGCCAAACTACTGTTAATTTTCTAGTTCTTCTCTGGGTTTATTTCATAATTCATAATTTTAAGCATCAGAGTTCAGCTGCACCTGTTGATATTTTCTCAGAATAAAGTGAAGGTCGTTGACGCAATTTAACTGAGGAATGTCTGGAAGGAATATTCAGGAAAGCCTACAGTGACAGTGGTGGAAGTGGTTGCCTAATCACTTGGGCTGGCTACAAAAGAATACATTTTGAGAAAGAAGAAAATTGGAAAAGAGATCAGCGACAGTCCTCCGGCCATTTCTCCCTGGCACTCTTTCTGAAACAAAGAACTGAAAGAAAACAAAAGATCCTTTCTGGATTTTATTGTTTTGCTGGAAAATAAGATTTTAGGAGATATTAGGTTTGTAATTGACACTATGTCTCTCCTTAAAATATGAGAATTGTATTTCTGTGAAATGTAATTTTACATTCTATAACGTTTTCTTTTTCCACTTTTTCAAATAGTAGTTTTAGTTTGTAAAGTGGAGCTCACAATACCACCCTAGCAAGATTGTGGTTCATTTCAAATAATAGATGTAAAGAACCTAAGCTCATTACTAGAATTATGGTATGCACTCAGTAAATGTTTGTATATTACTTTTATTACCATTATTACAAATTCTTTGTCATTGTTGATGACATGATCAAAGGTATTTCTAAAAGTATATGTAAAGCAGGTTTGATCATTTTCCTAAGAGTGTATCAGAGCAATATGACACTGAAGCAAGTTGCAGAAAACCACTTTGATGTTTTTATTAGCAGCAGCAATAAACATGTAGAGTACCTACTAACCTTGGGAAACTTCTAGGTCTATTTAAGGTCTAGAATTAATTTAATTAATACAATAATTTTGAATACAGAGAGCTTATTCTTAAGGCTTTTATAAGCTATATGTTGACAGACAATGTATTAGTGGAAAAGAGAAAGAGATAACATTTGCAAGACCCTCAATTTAAAATTGTCATCAAAGACACTGATGTACATTGCGGAAGGGGGATCTACTGAGCTCTACATTGTGAAATATAATCCTCAGTTTGTTATTCTTGAGATAGAATCATTTAAGAATCTCCAAAATATATACACATATTGAAGAGAAGAGTTAGTGTTAGATAAGATTCTAAGGAAAGGCATGTGTGATCTTAAAATTAATTTTAGCAATAATTGCAACTAGAAAACTTTAGTTTTCATTTTGTACAACGAAGTGATAATATTCAGTTGCATAAATAATATAACTTAATGATATGCTTCTTTTCATGCTTTTTTTTCTAGTGAAAGAAAGATGAGAAAATCACACTTCGTGGGAAGTTGTAAAAGGTATTTTTTAATTTGATTTATTATAATAATGGGATAATTATATTAAAATATAACTCTTATAGATATGAGATATTATTGTAAAGATTTCTGCAGGGTAAAAAAGTAGTTAGACATTTTTATGAATCCTGTGATGTTGTCAAAAGAGAATTTTGAAAACTGTAGTTGTTCTACCAAATGTAAATTGGAACCAAGTCATATATAAATTCAGTGATAATGTCTGAAGATTAAAGTGAGCTATAATTTTAGTCTTTGATCTAGACTAATTTTTATTGAGTTATATTAATAGCTATTTTAGATAATAAAATGTTATGACTATGTTGAAATGTATTCATAATGCTTACACTAATATTGAAGATACTTTCATAAAAGATGTTCCTGAAGATAGTTTACATAATAACTGAACAAGAAAATCTAGTCAGAGTGGAATTCAAAAGATATTAATAAATTATAGTCATTTTTCTTCTTGAGAAGACCTTTTTCTGAATGAGTCTTCTCCTGAGGAGGTATTACATAATATAAATGATATAACTGGTAAAGAATTGCTGTATAGCATTATAGGATTTATCAGCAGGTGTTATTCTTTTGTGTCATCTGGATTGTGAGGACCTGAGGGCATTGTCATTGACTCTGATTTAGTTGTCTTTGAATTTTCCTCAGTCCACGACAGTGACAAATAGGCATAGAGAAGACAATTAGCATGCTTCTTAACTGAGATGGATTTATTTTCTTCAGGGGTAAAAAGCATGCTTTCCCTATTGCCCTCTGTCTTGTGTATTCCTGGAGCTGGAACCAAGAAGCGCACCTTCCAGACACCCTGGCCAGCAGGATTGCAGTGCAGACCTGCCAACAAAAGGTATTTGCATGGAGTGTGACAGGCTGAAGGGAGGTAAAGCCATTATTGTCCCTTTGACAATTGGCTTCAGCAGATTGCAAATGTAAGGTTCTGTGTGGTTTTAGGCAATCTTCAAATCACTCCCCAATGATATGGGCAGCTGAAATCTTAGCTGTGGTTTCCTATAATTTCTGACTACTACGGCATTCCTCAGCAACTAATTCTCTATAATATGTTGATTACTGCTGGCAGAACTTAAACTGATGTCTGCGTTACTGATTAATCTATGACTTAAAATACTGAATAAAGTATCTAAGTAAGGTTAGTTCAAAATGACTCTGTAATTATGGATGAACCAAGAAAATGAACAATGGACTTAAAGCAGCCTGGTTTTATGTCCCAAACTTGCAACCACATAAGCTTAATTCAAAAATGTCACTCCTCATATCAGGTATATTATCTGCCAAGTGTAGCTATTAGCAAAATTCTTACTTTATTCATTGTCTTATTCTTTATTCATTCTTACTTTATTCATTGTCTGCTAAGGCTGCCATAACAAAGTGCTATAGGCTGGGTGGCTTCAACAACAGAATTTATTTCTCATTGTTCTGGAGACTGGGAAGTCCAAAATGCCAGGAAGGTAAGTTTTCTTCTGAGTCCTCTCCTCTTGGCTTGTAGTCTTCTGCCTTCCTGCTGTGTGCTCATGGGACCCCTTCTTTGTGTGCACATTGGGGAGAGAAAGAGAGAAATTTCTCATCCTCTTCTTATAAGACCACCAATCCTAATGGGTTAGGACCCCACCCTTATGACCTCATTCAATCTTAATTGCCTCCTAAAAGCCCTATCTCAATATACAGTCACATGTGGGTTAGGACCTCAACATACGAATCTGGGGGGTACACAGTTCATTCCTTAGCATTCATTAAGCTGATATGAAGATTAAAACCATAAAATTGAGGAAAATGTTATGGAGACTAGAAGTTCAAATTGTTGTCATACTGACTTCCCACATTTATAAGTTTAGAATAACTCTCTTTTTTCCTTCATTTTAAATATTATAGTTATATCCTAGCCTAATTCAATCTATTCCCTAATAAAATTAATATGCACCTTTTGAAGTAATATTACTCTAATAAAACTCAATTACATTTGTCATATAGTGATCAAAATTCTATAGACTTAGATATACTGAAGATTTCTGTTTATAACAAAAATTTACAATATCCTTAAACTTCTACTTCAAATCCTATAATGTAAATATAGAATTGAGAAAGTCTATTTTCAAACCCTCTCTCCCTCTCAACTACTCCATTTCTATCTGAGGCATATAATCCATACATTATCCATCTCTTATTTCTCTATGATTTTCTCAAATTTCTGTACTAGGTTTTTCATTGCTTCTCTATAAGATTTATAATAAAATTGCCTACATCTTTGAAGATATTTTACACAAAATCAGACTTGTTCATTATCTTCAACATCATCCTACTCCTCCTGAATCACCACCACTATAGTCTGCTCACTATATTCTTTTCTAATTAACTATATGGAATGTATATATTTTAATCTGTTTAAAAAATTATTTATGATGTAACACAATAGTTTCATTTTATCTTTGAATATCCTATGATAATCATCTTCTTAGAAGTGGAAGAGCATGACACTGTAAAAAGCCTGGGGTCTGAAGTTGAGACCTAGATTCTAATCTTGCCTGTGGCACTAACTATGAATCTTGAGTAGTAAGTTGGCTAACTGCTTTGTCATCTGTAGAAATAAGCCATTAGACTATATGACTTCAAAGCTACTTTTAATTGTAATTTTTCTTTTACTTACATTTTATTGAGCAACTACTATTGCATATCCTGTACTAAGCAGTATGGTAAGATTCTAAAGAAAGATTCATAGTGTTTCTTATGGAGCTTCTACCCCAGAAGGGAAGATAAGACAATGTCAAAAATAGATGAAAAGAGGAAGAGAGAAGACGCCTCTTTGTACTTTGTTCTTTATTGTATATGTAGTGGAATGTACAAAGTCTGACACGCAGTAATGATTGTAAATATCTATTGCACAAATCAACCAACGTAAATATAAAATGAGAAAGCATGAAAAAGCACTAAGTTGTACACATATAGATTGAATCTTGTTTGATGGTATGAAATACAATTCAAATTCTGGGTGCCCATTTGGCCTTTAATCTCAATTCAATCACTTTATATTATTATTCCAAATTAATTATATGTTTTCTCTATCAGAAATAGTAGCCATGACTAAACAATAAAAAATCTGAGAAAGAAATAGAATCAAATGAACTATGGATTAATGGACTGCTTAGTAATAATACCACTTCAGCTAGTTAATTGATTTGATAGCAGTTTTGTAGAAATTAGTTATAATGATAACTCTTTAAAATTTGACCAGCATGGCTAATTTAAATTGCTACTCAAAAATATAAATCTTATATAATATACTATTTATATAATACAAATTATAATTATTCAATAATTATATATTATTATTCAAAATAATCATAAGTTACTTTTAAAATACAATTGCAAGAAATTTGGGGGGGGGGGCAAAAATACTAAGAGTAATACAGTTGAATTTTTCCGTATTTAACCCATAGCTGTTTGGTTTAACTTTGAAAGTAGCATTAAATATGCTACTTCATACAATACAAAAGTTTTTTTTTAACAGGAATCTCAGGACGAACAGCCTAATGCATTAACTTTAATCTAGCTTTATCATTTATTACCCTCCCCCCCAATTTTTTTACATTGAACACTAAATTGAATGCATTAATCTTTTCTGCTTCTAATGTATATGCTACATTTTTTCTTTGATTCTTGCTATCCTGAAGCAGCAACATTAATTTCTTTTTTTCTCTCAAACTGCAGTTGTAGATGTTCATTTATCAGGTGTATATTAGAGGATAATGTGGTTTTTAGAAATTCCATTTGCTATATGCGGTCTGTGATCTTTGCACAGAGCTTTCATTTGTCATGGGATTTAGCTCTCAGCTGTGTTTAGTTTTTAGGTCTTGAGAACAAGTCAATCCATATTCAGACACTTAATGATATAATTTATGCAGTACAAAAGACTTGACTGCCCTCTATCAACCTATCTGTAGACAAGTCCTTTGAATGTAGTAACGGGTAACAATATGAAAAAAGGACCTCTTGCCAAATATCAAAGTTTCTTGAAAAACCTGACTCTGTAACTTAGCCTTAATGACATTGGCACAGCACCAGAATCTCCTAGAATATTCACTTACTCGACACTAGCCCAAAATAACCAATGTCTTAATGTGTCTGTTGACTTGTTTTGAAATCTGTTACAAACTGAAAAGTTAGAGACTAGTAACACTAAATCTTATGAAATGAGAAAATACCACAACGTGTATGACCAAGAATCCAATGTCTTTCATAGGAAAATTCTCCCTAGGTATAAGGAAAACATAATTTATAAAGCAACAAATTATCTCCTACATCATATTGGGGAATGTAAATGTAAAATAAATAAAAGTTGATCAGGGATTACCCAGCATTGTTTTACTGTCAAGATTGTTTACAGTTTGTTTGAATAAGTAGTGACTAATTTTTAAATTAGTCTTATTTTATCTCATTAAGATTTATCTTGCTGCTTTAAAAACTGAATTTAACACTTCATCAATCATTTGGTTTGTGAGGGTCCCTAAAGTGTTCCAATTCTTATTCGACTAGTATTTTATCAGGTATTCACTTCACTTTAACTTTACTATATTATTTTGTCTCAATTTATAAAAGAAATCTTTATACCGTCATTAATTCCTCAAGTGATTATAATTAGAATCATAAGATGTTGATTTCAAATAACTTTCCATCTTTTCGAAGGGAGGAACCAAAGATTCATGAAAAGATTTTAGGCACTCTGAAGTTTAGTATATTTTATACCTCCAAATGCCTATTTGTGGTTAATAACATAAAGACATTTTTCATCCTTGATAAATTAAAAGCCTTATCAAAATCATGTGATTTTTTGGCTACTGGAGTCTTTATTAAAGCTCATTATAAATGAAGTCTAGAATGCCCTTCATTAAACTGTGTCTGAAGTTTGGATGGTGATAGAACTAGTTCATATGGGAATTAGAGTAATTTAAAGATGTACATGAAAAGGTTTAGGACACCATCAAAGATGATCAACGATATTATCCATGGTAGTGTGCATGTCTCCAATCGGTATTAAATAAATGGTTGTTATTTACAAAGTGAATGATAGGTTATCTAAGGGCATACCTCATAAACATGTAGTCTTTGTGGATATGTGTTATAAAAGTCAATTAATAGAAATTTTAAGTGGTTATTACTCTTCTTTTAGCCTGAGATCAATCTCTGGCAGTGAAGGATGAAAGGAATTTTGATCTCCACATTGCCATGGAGTCTGACCTCCCTTGTGTAAAAAGGGTATGGATAGGTTGATGCCTCTTATACAAGATTTTTCAAGCATTTCTGACAGTGATCCACAAAAAATTAATTTTACATTGCAATCCACTTACACACACAAACACACACACACACACAAGAAAATATTTCTTACCATTACTCTACATGACCTACGCATACATATTTTTTCTATTCTTCTATTCAGTTCTATTACATCTTTAAATTACTGCTTTCATATCACCAACTTGATTTCATGATATCTAATGGGTCATGAACTACAGCTTGGAAAATACTCTCCTAGACCATATCCAATAATCATTGACACAGTCAAGAGTTCATCAGAAAAGAATGGAGCAACTTAGAGGAAGATTGTTAAGAGCACCAGCAACAGAGACTTTGCACATTAGCTCAGAATCAGACATGAACATGACAATGGGCCAGTGGCAATGGGTTTTACTAACGCGGATGCTAATCTCCCTAGATCCTAAAGGTCTGAAGGGTGCTTTTGAATTTAACCCTGACACAGACATATTTTCTAAGGGTTATCTTTTGCTGTTGCCTCTCTTTTGTCTTCCACATTCAATATTTCACTGACTTCTCTGAAATATCTCTTGGACTTCTCCTTTCTATTCCCATTGTCATCACTCTAGTTCAGGAGTGAACTAGATCTGCTTCCCAGATCGTTGTAGGAGCATCTCGTTGTTTATCCTCTGTGGTTGCTACGAGGCTTATCTTTGTAAAGAATTGCCCAGTTACATCAGCTTACGTCATCCTAAGAATAGGTCAGTACAAGTGCACGATAGAAGTATGTGGCAGATAGACCTAAGTTTGGAGTAAGAATAAAACTTGCTCTTCTCTCCAGCCCCAGTATCATTTGGCCTAGTCTCAGAAGTATGGTGATACCTCGTGGTCCACACTGGTGTGAAGACAAACCAGGAAGCCAGCTTGGTCAAGGACTCTGGAACAGGGGTCAGAAAATTTTTTTCATGAAAGGTCTAAATATTAAATATTTTAAATTTTGCTGGCAAGATGGTCTCTATCATAACTGATCAACTCTGCTATTGAAGTGAGAAAGCAACTATAGACAATACATGAACAAATAGGCGTGGCAATGTTACAATAAAACTTTACTTACAAAAACAAGCTGCAGACAAGAATTGGCCCACAGGCTATATTTAGTCGACCTTTACCCTAAAACAAGTCTGGAACTTTAAAATAGGGTAAATTACTTTCTTTTAAAATTTACTTCCGTGATCATTATCTTTTGGTAAAGTACCAATAGAGGTTATAGCATCATCTTACTTTTACTGTTTAAGTACAAGTGTTCCATGTAGTCCAAGTCCCCTGAGCAACAAAAAATTTTAACCTTAGTTTATTTTTCCATCTGAAGATATCTTTACTTTGCTTTCATTCATGGAGAATATTTTTACTGGATTTGGTATTCTGAGGTTATTCATTTTTCTTTCCACAACTTAAAGATGTTTACCCACTTTCTTCTGAATTGTCCTTCATAGTTTCTGATAAGACACAGTCATTTGAATCATTGTTCTCCTGTATGAAGTATGTCATTTTTCTCTGAGTATTTCTATATTTTCTGCTTATCTTTAGTTTTTAGCATCATGTGATGTGTCCAGAGATGGTTTACTTCTTATTTATCCTTTGTGCATTTTGCTGAGCTTCTTAAATGTGTAAATTTGGGAAAGTTTTAATCATTTTTGGCACTATTCTTTCTCTATAGTCTTCTGTCATTCCAATTATGCATATGCCAGACCTTTTGATATTGTTTCACCAGTTCCTGAGATTCTATTCATTCAGTTTTTTTCTCTGTTCTTTATATTATATAATTTCTATCATCTAACTTACCAAATCTTTCTTCTGTCATTTCTATTCTACTGTTAAGTTCATTTGCTGACTTTTTTTTCTTTCATATATTGTATATTCAGTTCTACAATTTCCATGTTATTCTTTTTAATATTTTCTAATTATTCACCGAAGATTCTTATCTTTTCACTAATTGTGAACATGTTTTTTCTTTATGTCCCTGAACATAATTAAAATAACTGATTTGAAATCTTGCTAACAAATTGCAACATCTGGATCATCTAAGAGTTTATTGATTATCTTTTCTCTTGAGAATGGGTCACATTTTCCTAGTTTTGTGAATGTTGAATAATTTTGGATTTTATCCTGGGCATAGTTAATGTCATATTGTGGAGACCCTAGATTCTGTTATAATCTTCTAAAAAGGATTTTTGTTTTCTGTTTATTTTAGCAAGGAGTTAACTTGGTTGAGCCCAAACTGCAAATGACAGCTCAAAATCCAGTTCAGTTCTTTTATTGTTTTTTTGAGCACTTTTCAGCTTATCTCCAGCATGCATGATATGGGGGTCAGTCAGAGATCTGGGAAGAATTTATATGCAGAACTAGGTGATCTCTCTGGCTCTCTACTTTCCAGGACTCCCTCCTCACTCATTCACTTTCCAGTAGCTGTGGTTGTCCTGTATGTCAGCCTCTGATTCTTAAGGCAGAAAACACTGTGGATTTTCTATTGGAGGTCTGTGTGTGTGTGTGTGTGTGTGTGTGTGTGTGTGTGTGTGTTAAGAACACTTAACATGAGCTCTACCGCTTAATAAAATTTTAAGTGTACATTACGGTATTGTTATAAGCACAACGTTGCACAGGAGAGCTCTAGAACTTATTCATCTTGTATAACTGAAACTTTATACCCACTGAAAAGCAATTCCCTGTCTCCCCCCGACCCAGTCCCTGGCAACCACCACTCTACTCTCTGCCTCTATGAGTATGACTATTTTAGATATGTTATATAAGTGGAATCATGCAGTATTTGTCCTTTTGTGACTGATATTCATTTAGCATAATGTAGTCAAGACTCATTCATATTGCAGGATTTCTTTCTTTTTTTAAGGCTGAATAACATTCCATTGTATACCTATACCACATTTTTTTATCAGTTCACTACTCTATGGACTTTAGGTTGTTTCCCTGTCTTGGCTATTGTGAACAATGCTGCAGTAAACATAGAAGTACTAACATTTCTTCAAGACCCTGATTTCAATCCTTTTGGATAAATATCCAGAAGTGGTATTGCTGGAACACATGACAATTCTATTTTTAATTTTTTTAAGAACTACTATACTGTTTTCCATAGTGGTTACACCATTTTTCATTCCCACTAACAGCATACAGTCATTCCTATTTATATGTATCCTCACCAACACTTGTCTTTTGTTTTTTTGATAACAACCATCCTAAGTGGTGGGAGGTAGTATCTCAATGTAGTTTTGATTTGCATTTCCCTGATATTAGTGATGTTGAACACTTTTTCATATAATTTTGTCCATTTATCTTTTTTAGAGAACTTAAGTCCTCTGTCCATTTTTTAATCAAGTCTGGTTTGTTTTTTTACTATTGAGTCATAGGAGTTCCTTAAACATTTTAGAAATTAACACCTTATCAGATATATGATTTGCAAATATTTTCTGCCAGTCTATAGGTTTCCTTTTCACTCTGTTTATTATTTTTGTTTTTGTTTTTTTGCTAGGCAGAAGCTTTTTAGTTTGATGTATTTATTGAAGTTTTAGCCACCCAGTACAACACTAACTTTGGTCTGCCTTCAAGCTAAGAGTCATATTAAGTGGGCAACTCACCCTATGCTGTTCCTTCCTTCCTAGTGTCAACTCCCTTCCAGAATCTTCTTGCTTTTGTTCACTCTTCAGTGACTTCAGGTGGTTGTTCCTGTTGTTGAATGTACTTTATTCAGAGTTTACAATTGTTATCTGTGAAGATACTGGGTCTAGTAGGATCTCACTTAATCATACTAGAAGTGGAAATCTGAGAAAATGAATTATAAAATACTGTAAATAAGAGCCACTTCTCCCTTTGCCACCCTGTTTTTTTTTTGTGTGTGTGTGTGTGTGTGTGTGTTTTTTGCGGCATGCGGGCCTCTCACTGTTGTGGCCTCTCCCGTTGCGGAGCACAAGCTCCGGACGCGCAGGCTCAGCGGCCACGGCTCACGGGCCCAGCCGCTCCGCGGCATGTGGGATCTTCCCCGACCGGGGCACGAACCCATGTCCCCTGCATCAGCAGGCGGACTCTCAACCACCGCGCCACCAGGGAAGCCCCGCCACCCTGTGTTTAAGTGTTGGTAGCAGCAATGGTTATCTCTGCAGAATGGTTCAATATAGCAATGAAGGAATCTTCCAGAAACTAATGTCATGGCAGATGACAAGAAGGTGGCACAGAAGAACTTGAAGGGTCTAGTCCTGAGAAGCTGGGAGACAGTGCCCTGACAAACTAATATTAGCTGAAGACTACCATTATGGGGACTCTTTATGACAATAAATCCAGGTGGGATTTGCTCCCTTTTAGTCCAGATTGTACATGCAAAGGAAAGGAACCATATTCTTGCCGATGAGCTAAGATGTTTTGTTTATAAAAACAGAAAACGTTGAAGTAATATTTAAATAAGTGACATAAGAATGATGTAAGGGAAAGAAAGCCAATGCCAAGGTGGAGAACTATAAATTTGGAATAAATATGCAGTACACAATATTGCTCTTTCTAATACAAATAAAATACTTGGAACCATTATAGAACTCCTAGCAGTTAATATTTGCCTGGCTTATAAACTGAAATTGACATCCTTTTATTTCTGTTGGAAATGTTTTTATCACAAAAATATTAGAATTAGAATCACTATTCAGCCCACAGTCTCCAAATATTTACATGTTCAATTAAGGAGAATGAATTCTGATGTACCGAAACTAATTAAATACATGACGATGTCATAAAAAGTCTACTTATCCTACATGTGAGGAAGTAACTGCCCCTTTCAGAAGTACGGATGTGGCATTTCTTGTCATCAAAACCTTGTAAAAATGTAAAAGTATAAAACGTATAATATTATAGACATGTTTAGTATAAAGAATAAACACTGAGGCAAAGTGGTTTGAATATTAAGACCTCAGCTAAGTTCTCCTTGAACTTATTACCTTACAAATCTAAACATGAGTCTAGGACTCTCACACAAGCTGAGGCGGTTTATTATTATAAAGTGGCACAAAGATGTAATAGACAGGGCAAGTGGCTAAAAGCTCTACTAACCTCATAAATTTAAAAAAGCAAAAAAATCTCAGCCTCCTGGCTTAGGAGTCAAATGGTAATTCTGAATTATAAAATTACTACTATGTAGTGATTTGTGTGATCTGGTACCTTTACGAATATGCTTTGGAAAGAGGGAAGGCAAGTGAAATTATTCTGAAAACAATGTATGAGAAGCAGAAATCCCCAATCAATCTTCCCTTATTTCACAAATAAGTTAGAGAAACAATAAATGGGAGGTAAAACTGTGATAAAGTAGTAGGGAAAGAGATGGAGTTTTAAAGAGGTTTGGGGATTCTATCAGTATGTGAAAGCACTAAGAGAACTAAAGTTCTACCCCTTAGAAAACCAATACACGCTCTGGTCTAGCCTGGGATCAGTTCTGAGAATAGAGGACAGGGACCATAAGAAAATCTTGAAGGAGATTTAAGGAAGAATTAGGCAAGAAATTGTGTGTGTGTGTGTGTGTGTGTGTGTGGGTGGGTGTGTGGGTGTGTGCACCTGATAGCCATGGCTTTTTGGACAGAACATTTTCTTTAATGTTTCTAGAATACATTGCAATTTATTCATTGAATGAATAAATTTATATTGAGCACCTACTATAAGTAAGTACTAGGGGAAAATTGTGGATAAAACAGGGTTTCTGCCTTCTTGAAGCTTAGATTTCAGTGAGAGATACAGGCAAGCAAGAACACAATCTCAATACAGTATGATGCCAGGGAGAGGGAACTGCTCTGTACCATGGAAGCATGTAGGAGGAGGGCTCAACCAAAACTGAGGGGAAGGGTATTCAAGGAACACTTCACCGAATTAATGCTTAAAGGAACTGTTTTAGAAACACAGGGAGGAGTGTAGAAGGCTGAGACATAAAGAGCAGATGTGAAGATAATGGGGTGAGAAACAAGGATGGAGAGGTGAACAGGACTCAGTTAGTAAAGGGTCTTATACACCACGTTACAGAGCCTAGTTTTTGTCTTGAGAACAGTGGCGAGCAGAAGAGGCATGATCAGATTTGCATTTTAGAAAGATCACCATCTGGTGAATAGATGGGTGGGTGGGGCAGAGCCTGAGGCAAGGAGCTTAGAAGGTTCTTGCAGTAAGTCACAGGAGAGAGGCTCATGGCTTTATTTAGGGTAGAAGCAGTGGGGATGCAGGAAAGTGGGCAGATTTACCAAGGTACCAAGGACATAGAGGTACCAAGATTTGATGTTTGGTCAAATGTTGGGAGTTTGGAAGAGGGATGTGTGAAGAATACTGCTGAAAATGCTGTTTTGGATTGGTGAACAATGTATTATTTATTGAATGAAAAAGCAAAAGATGAGAGACAGTTTGGAATTGGGGAGTAGAAATAATGAGATCACTTTTAGGCATGTTCATTTGAGGCATCTGTGGATATCCAAGTGAAGCTGTCAAATACATAAGTCAGTTTATGGATGAGGGACTGGTTGGAGGGATGGATGGAAGGATGGATGCATGAATTAGAAAGAATGTGTTGAAGCTATGGAAGTAGATGAGACCTATGAGGAGGAACACATGGCATAAGAAAAAAGAGCCAAAAATAGTTACCTGATGTGAAATAACATTTCAGAGATGGAGAGACGAAGATGCTCTGATACAGAAAACTAAGAAGAAACATCCAGAGAGGAAGAAAACCAGGAAAGTGTGTTATCATGGAAGCCAAAGGAGGAGAGTTTGTTGGAAAGAGAAAGTGTTCAATAGCATTGAATATTACTGAGAGGACAAAAAAATGGAAAGTATAAAATATCCTTTAAATTTAGTAACAGTCACACAAATAATAGCTGCCCTGTTGCAGAGTAGCAGATTCCTCCCTTATAGAAAGGAAGTAAAAGGTTTTTAATGCTTCTCTGCGAATTGGTCAGTCTGCTCAGAGAATCCAGCCCACAATGTACTGGAGTCTTCAGTTACACTCACAAACACTAGGGTGTGTGCACCTTCTCAGCATTCAGCATTTACAGTGATCCCACCGACGACTACAATGAGAAATAAATAAACCCCTCCTTTTGTCAATTGTTTTGTCTCTTTCTTTTCCTCCTCATCTGATCCTCTGCTTTTCAATGGGATTCAGTACTAAGGAGTCTTAAATGTACAGCTTTGAAAAAGAAAGACCTCATAAGTAGAAGAATTCAGCAGTATCAAGCAAAAATGCCCATGTTTGGGCACTCCACTTATCTTCTACGGCAGCTCATCTTCTGTACTATTCTAAAATCGTGTGCTGTGGGCACGATATTTATAACCTGGTCTTTATAACCTGGCAGCCGAATTACCTCCCCAGGGTTGCTACCAACCAAGCACTCAACCATTTTGCAGTCCATCAATTATAGTGCCCTTAAAAGAGATGTCACAGGAAGAATAATCCACATCTCCTTACATTTACACACACACACACGCGTGCGCACACACGCAAGTCAGTCAGTCATCTTCTACACCATTGCTCACTATTTCCTCTTTAGTGAATATTCTCCCTTGAATTATAGTTGACCATTTTCTTGTCTCTCACTTTCTATTTAAGTTTCTTCAAAACAGAGGTAATCTCTTGTACTTTCATCCTGCCGACACCTAACATCATGCCTCAGACATAGCGAATACTTGACAAATAGTTGTCAAATTTGAACTTATTTAATTAAATTAAGAGCTTATCAGGGTTCTTTCAGTTCTTAGCTCTTTACAAAAGTTGGAAAGCATTATAGTTAGTTTTCAATTTCTAAGGTAAACTCTCTACTTCGTGGACATAATTTAACGGCCTAACTTATTTTGTGGTTTACATCATGAGGTTATATTCATTCTGCTGATTGACTCTTAAGACTCTGATTGTCCTATGTTATAAGATGCTCTTAATATAGAGAAAAGTTTTCAAAAATACAATACCGAACTGTTAGAACACTAGCGTTGGGAAATTCACTGAACTTTGGCTACATTTTATTGCACAGTAATTATATCTCCCTAAAGTGTATTTTAAAAATTACTCTTGAACAAACCAATAATTAGTAAGGAGATTGAATCAGTAATCCAAAACTTACCAACAGAGAAAAGCCTGGGACCAGACGGCTTCACTGGAGAATTCTACCAAACATTTAAAGAAGAGTTAACACCAAAACTCCTTAAACTCTTCCAAAATATTGAATAGGAGGGAGCACTTCCAAACTCATTCTATGAGGCCAGCATTACCCTGATACCAATGCCAGACAAGGATGCTACAAGAGACAAAAAAACTATAGACTAATATCTCCAATGGATATTGATGCAAAAATCCTCAACAAAACACTAGCAAACAGAAATCAGTAGTACTTTAAAAGGATTAAACACACCTTGACCAAGTGTGTTATATTTCTGTAACGCAAGAATGGGTCAACATATGAAGATCTATTGATGTAATACTCCATGTTAACAGAATGAAGGACAAAAACCACATGATTATAACAACTGATGTAGAACAGTCATTTTATAATACATAACACATTTTCATGGTAAAAAAAAACACTCAACAAATTAGAAATAAAAGGAATGTACCTCAACTTAATAAAGCCATATATTAAAAGCCCACAGCTAACAACATACTCAATGGTGAAAGACTAAAAGTTTTCTTTTAAGATCGGGAACAAACAAGTTTGCCTGCTCTCACTACTTCTATTCAAGACAGTATTGGAAGTCCTAGCCAGAACAATTAGGCAAAAAAAAAAAAAAAAAAAAAAAAAACCATAATCCAAATTGGAAAAGAAACAAAATTATCTTTGCAAATGACATGATCTCATATGTATAAAAATCCTAAAGATTCCACAAAAATTCTTTTAGAAATAAATTCAACAGAGTTTCAGGACACAAAGTCAACATACAAAATTCAGCTCTATTTCTATATACTAACAATGAACACTTCTGCCACAAAAAGTTAGGAAAACAATTCCATTTGCAATAGCTACAAACAGAATAAAATACTTAGGAATAAACTTAACCAAGGAACTGAAAGTATTGTACACTAGAAACTACAAAACTTTGCTGAAGGAAATTTTAAAAGACACAAATAAATGGAAATGCATCTCAACTTCATGGATTGAAAGACCTAATATCCTTAAGGTGCCAATACTATCCAAAGCTATCTACAGATCAAATAAAATCTCAATGAAAAGACCAACACTAATTTTTTACAAAAATGCAAATATCCATCCCAAAATTGGTATGGAATCTCAAGAGACACCAAATAGCCAAAACAATTTTGAAAAAGAAGAACAAAGTTGGAAGAGTCACACTTCCTGATCTCAAAACATTTTGCAAAACTACAGTAACCAAAAGTGTGGTACAATCATAAACACAAACCAGTACCAATGTAATGGAACAGAGAGCCCAGAAACAAACTCTCCCATACATGGTCAAATGATCTTTGATAAGAGTGCCAAAAACCTGGACTTCCTTGGTGGCGCAGTGGTTGAGAATCTGTCTGCCAATGCAGGGGACACTGGTACCGGAAGATCACACATGCCATGGGGCAAATAAACCCGTGCACCATAACTACTGAGCCTGTGCTCTAGAGCCCACAAGCCACAACTACTGAAGCCTGTGTGCCTAGAACCCATGCTCCACAACAAGAGAAGCCACTGCAATGAGAAGACCGCACACTGCAACAAAGAATAGCCCCTGCTTGCCACAACTAGAGAAAGCCCACGCACAGCAACAAAGGTACAGCACAGCCAAAAATAAATAAATAAATTTATTTTTAAAAAAGTGTGCCAAAAACCCACAATGAGAAAAGGACAGTCTCTTCAATAGATAAAGTTGGGAAAACTGGATAACTACATGCAAAAGAACGAAGTTGAATTCTTATCTTACCTTTTATACAATAACTAACTTAGAATGGATTAAAGACCTAAATGTAAGATTCAAAACTAAAGTTCTCAGAAAAAAATATAGAGGAAAACTTCATGGCATTGGACTGGATTTGGGAATGATTTCTCAGATGTGACACTACAATCACAGGCAACAGAAGCAAAATAGACAAATGGACATCAAATTTATAAACTTCTATGCATCAAAGGACAACCATCAACAGAGTGAAAATGCAGCCTATGGAGTAGAAGAAAATATTTATAAATCATATATCTGATAAGGGATTAATATCCAGAATATATAAAGAACTTCTACAACTCAACAACAAAAAGTCAAATAACCTGACTAAAAAATTGTGCAAAGAATTTGAACTGACATTTCTCCAAAGATAATACACAAATTGTCAACAAACATATAAAAAGATGCTCACCATCTAGTCATTAGAGGAACATAAATCAAACCCGCCATGAGATATAACCTCACAACTTAGTAGTTAGGATGGCTACTATGAAAATAATAATAATAACAAAACTTATTGGCAATAAAAGTGTTGGCAAGGATGTGGAGAAATTGGCACCCTGTGCACCATGGTGGGAATATAAATGGTGTCATCATCACTTAATACATCATACTGTATGAAAAAACAGTATGGACGTTCTTCGAAAAATTAAAAATAGAATTACCATGTGATTCAGCAATCCCACTTCTGATTATATATCCAAAAGAATTCAAAGCAGGATCTCAAAGAGATATTTGCGCACCTAAGTTTATTGCAGCATTGGTCACAATAGCCACGAGGTGGAAGCAACCCAAATGTCAATTGACAAATAAATGGATAAAGAAAATATGGTATATACATACAGTGGAATACTATGCAGCTTTAAAAAAGAAGGAAATCCTGTCACATGCTATACAAGATGGATGAACCTCATGGACATTAAGCTAAGTCAAATAAGCCAGTTACAGAAAGGGAAGTACTGTATGATCCCACTCACATGAAATGTCTAAAGTAGTCAAAATCAGAAATAGAAAGTACAAAGGTGGTTTCCAAGAGCTAGAGGGATGGCGGAGAGGGAATTAGTGTTTAATGGGCATAGAGTTTCAGTTTTGCAAGATGAAAAAGTTCTGGAGTTCTGCTGCACAACAATATGACCAAACTTAATGCACCTGAACTATACACTAAAAATGGTAAATTTTGTCATTTTTTACCACAATTAAAAAAATTACTCTTGTCAGAGGCTAAGAATATCAATCACATTACAGGTATCTCCCATGTCTTTAATCTGACATTCATATATTACTGAATCATAGAGTCTTATACTTGCAAATTAATAACAAATCTTGGTTTTACAAGGAATATTCTAATGAAGTTTGTCCTTTGTTAAATCTCTCCTCAATTTTTACCTGAAAGAGAACTTCTCTGGCCACACTCTCTAAAATAATCTCTCACCAGTCGCCATCCCCTTTTCTCCACTTTGTCTTCATAGAACTTTATAGCACTCCCTGACATTAAATATTTTCTCTCTATTTACTTTTCATTGTCTGTCTTCTGCCTAGAGTATAAGTTCCATTAGGACAGGAACTTTGTATTGTTGTGTGATATTGACAGCACCTAGAAGAATGCACATGTATGGCAGGTTTTCAATCATTACATGAACAAATAAATTGACATTATTGAGAGAAATAACTTCTACATAAGAGAGGGAATTTTATCTGGGCCATCTATTCTGATTATTTCTTATATCACAAGTACTTTTGTTTCCAGCCTGTTTAAATTAAGGAAATCTAGATTTCAGCATGGCAAATCCATTCATATGAACAGCCATTATGATTTATCACTTACACTGAGCCAATAAGCATCATATATAAAGACAGCTAAAGTAATTGAATTAGTCATACAGCCATATGTCATGATGAAATATATGTTTTAATTAAATGATTTTTTTTCTTTAGCTTACTAACCACCAAAATTATAGCTCTTGTGTTTTAAGCTCTTTTCAGCTTGGATACATTCTTCATATTAAGATACTAATCTACGTCTTGTTTTGCTCCTTATTACTTTTTGGTTTTGTTTTGTTGTTTTTTTAAAAAACATTATTTATTTATTTATTTTTGGCTGCTTTGGGTCTTAGTTGCTGTGCATGGACTTCTCATTGTGGTGGTTTCTTTTTGTTGCAGAGCACAGGCTGTAGGCTCACAGGCTTCAGTAGTTGTGGCACGTGGGCTCAGTAATTGTGGCGCATGGGCTTAGTTGCTCTGCGGTATGTGGGATCTTCCCAGACTAGGGATCGAACCCGTAGGGATCGTGTCCCTTGCATTGGCAGGCGTATTCTTAACCACAGCACCACCAGGGAAGTCCCTGCTCATTATTACTTAAGCCAGTTAAATTTCATGTCACTTCACTATTTTTGACTCTCCTCTAAATTTTGGAGCTTTTAAGGAATACACATTAAAGAGAGATTACCAGGTGTACTTTCAGTATAGGAGATTTTGTTGACTCTTTTGTGAACTTGTCCATTGTAGTTGTAGACAACAGATTATAGTCTAATGAATGTAACCTAACAGAGCCAGCAAGATTTGTGTCTGAATCACAACTCAGCCACTTACTAGCTTTGGTGGACTTAAGTTAGTTAAGATCACTGATTTGCATTTCTCATCTGTGAAATATGCCAATAATGCCTAGGTCACAGGTATATTAAGAAGATTAAATAAAATAATATATGTGACAGTTCCTGAATACCTGGCACACAACACATGATCTGTTTTCTTACTGTTTTTTCCCTTAATTTCAGCTATACTTTATTGATAATTAGTAAGTTAACTTCTAAAAATTGAATGCCACTTTAAATACTCCAGAAGAAATCTGGCTACTTTAAGAAGTTCTACAATCAAACTTTTCATTAAGAGAAAAACCCTTTTGTAAAGCAATGACTCACTTTAAATTTTTATACTTTGAAGTTTCTGTTAAATTAAGTCATAACTTTTATTAATTTAAATGCTTTCAGTTAAAGCTATTTGTTTCTTCACCTTCATAATTCAAAGAAATGTTTTCACTTTCTCTCCAAACATGTAATATAATCAATAATATAGTAATCACTTTATCTCTGTAACTTTCTCTCAAGCAATCAAAAAAATTAAGTTTATTGTGGTTACCTAATAGACTATGTTGGATCTGGTAACAATCCCTCTGCTAGATGTTAGGATGCACAACACTTAATAAGACCATAAATAATCTGAATGTATACTAATGCTTGTTAACCCAGATCTTTAATATATTATATCACTTTCTTAAGTTCTTAGGATATCAAGTGTAATAAGAATAGAATTTCTTTTTGGTTAATAAATAGTACATAGTTTTAACCAATTTTCGTATTTCTAGTTTTTCTAATCCTCATCCCTAAACAAGCAAAATAATGGGAATAAGTACACCAGTGTTCTTTTTCTTTTTACATAATACTTTAAGCTCTTGTCAACTGGGTATCTAGTCTCCTGGTCCTCAGTTGCTTGAATTATTTTTCACCCACTTGGAAGTGACTTTAGATTTTATATTATTTTGCAAATGTCACTCATTTGACTGAACTGTGTTTTCAGTGGATACACTTCTCGGCAGCTTCCTCTCTCCTCCTCTTTTACCACCTCATTTCCCCGCTTAAACCCTTCTTTACTGTCTCCCATGAAACTCAGAATGTGAACGCATCCTGCATCTGGTTAACGTTATCTTCCTTTGCATTATCTAATACCCAGCTTCCTCCCTTTTTCTCCTTTTCCAGAAAACTTGCTTTTGATTCTGTTCTTCACAACGGTGTTTGGTAATTGTTAGTGTTTGCATTCTTTCTTTCCAAGGAAACTGACTTTCTTATGCTTTACTGTAAATGAACCAAAAATATTCTAGAATTTTTTCTGATATGATAACCATGCATAACATTTACACCTCTGCCCAAATGTCACTGAAAAGATAAATTCTGCTTCATCAACATGACTACACGTATTCTACCTGGAGTAAAAATGGCTTCATATGAAGATTAAGAATTATTCCATTTTTCAGCCACTATGGAAAACAAGTATGGAGGTTCCTTGAAAAACTAAAAATAGAGTTTCCATATGAGCTAGCAATCCCACCCCTGGGCATATATCCAGACAAAACTGTAATTTGAAAAGATACATGCACCCCTATGTTCATTGTAGCACTATTCACAATAGCCAAGACATGGAAACAACCTAAATGTCCCTTGACAGATGAATGGATAAAGAAGATGTGGTATATATATAATGGAATACTACTACTCAGTCACAAAAAAGAATGAAATAATGTCATTTGTAGCAACATGGATGAACCTAGAGAGTATCATACTAAATGAAGTCAGTCAGAAAAAGAAAGACAAATACCATATGATATCACTTATATGTGGAATCTAAAATATGACACAAATGAACTTACTTATGAAACAGAAGCAGGCTCATAGACATAGAGGACAGACTTGTGGTTGCCAAGGGGGAGGGATGGATTGGGAGTTTGGGATTAGCAGATGCAAACTATTGTATATAGAATGGACAAACAACAAGGTCCTACTGTATAGCACAGGGAACTATATTCAATATCCTGTGATAAACCAAAATGGGAAAGGAAAAAAAAATAATTGTTCCATTTTTAATGAAAGTATTCACCAGTTTGAAGTTAAAAATAAAGAATTTATTTTGTTATTTATGTGACTATTCTTAAGGGAAAAATATTTTCTGATTGTGAAAACTGCTGAAAATTCAGTTTTACTCCAAATATTCAGTACTTCTATTGGACTATTTTGTTTAATTTGTCTGCATATGTATGTTATGACTTAATCAACAGACATTGAAAGGTTTGGGTGTTATATATTAGGTATTATGAAATATCCAAATGATAAGTAAGAGAAGAAGGAAGAACACAAAGAAATAAGAGGTATCACTGATTCTTTCCCACCAGCATTTGCAAGAACACTAGGGTTTTCCATTCTAATTTAATAGGTCTGATTAGCTTATATCCTTGCTCTGCAAGAAAATAAAGTATCAATTTTTGTCTTCTCTAAAGGATTCTACTTCCCTGGTATAAAAGCACAGGAAATGCAGTTTAACGGACTCTTCAATGTTTCTTGCTTTTAGGTTGGGGCCCCTGACTCCCTTGCTTGAAGGTCACTATTCAAGTTATTCCTGAAATCTTTCTTGACAGATGCTTCTTGAAGATATGTGAGTTTGAGCAGGCGTGATGGTGGGTGTGCACACTAGCTTCTCATCTACCCATGGTATTCAGCGCTTTCCACGTGGGATGTGATTCCCATCCTCAGCTTGACTGAGAGAGCAGGAGAGTTTAATCAAGTATGCCTATTACAACCAAAACAGCCATAACAATGAACTGACTTCTATGATCTATCAAAAGTCAAAACTCCAGGAGATTTTTGTGCTATGGTTATGGAGGAAAATGCTAATCTCATTTCTTATTCCTATACTTAACAGTCCCCATGTGGGCAGAAATCCACACTGTCAAATTTCGTGGCACTGAGAAAGCCCTTGTTCCTAACATGCCTCACATTGAACTCTCCCTAAGGTCTGAGCATCAACATTTGTCAGTCAAGCATTCCTACTGGCTAGCAGCACCCTTTTTGTCACTTTTTCCATTCTTTTCTTTTATGATAAGAAGAAGCCGAGGGCTCCTATAAAATTCCTGAAAGTGAAAAGAAAACAGATGAAAAATTGTAAATCTAACGTTGGTGTTGTTAGAACTGAATTGTATGTCATATGAATATGGACAGACTCCTGCAACCAAACTCTTGGTTAACTCCAAAAAATCTTTGTCCAGTTTGTAATTATGCTTCAGGACAAAGACATTCACAATTTACGTGAAATAAGCCCACAGAAGAATTTTCTTGCTTAATTTTCCAGTCTGTTTTGAAACCTCCCATTTAAACAAAATTCTACCCATATTTTTTTTTTCAAGCCAATGAGTACAGGCAAAGTACTTAAGGGAATTTAATTATCATTAAGTCATTTGGGCAGTAAATGCAAAGAAATCAGACCCTTCTCCTCTCCAGATCATCAGAAGCTGAGAGTGAAAAGATTGAGACTATGACTTGGCACAGGTCAATGTATTTGGAGGTAATAAAAAATGTTTCAATGAAAAACTTCCATCTTTTTTACAAAAAAGTCCTAGCCCAGTGAGCTGTGGCTTTGAATGTAGAGGTTGTCAGTTTTGGAGGACGAAATGAAAACCACTTTTCAAGCTGTAGTGGTGGCAGGAAAAAGGTCTCTTCCTAGGAGAGTTTATTACTTGTCCATTAGAAGGCTTAGCATCAAATCCCACAGTGGGGAGATTTAAACAAGGGTTATAGGATAGCTAGGTCTCCCTGCAGCAGTTTGTACTGTGGGCAGTGACAGCCTCATTACCACCCAAGCTGCTCCTACACTGACTGCAGTGTAACATGGAAAGAGCAAAAGGAAGGGGAAGGAGAGAAACGTAATATGATCTATTATTTTGCAATTAACTTGAGACTAGCCCCTGTCCACTGTCAGCACACACACTGCGCACACCACACACACTCATACACATGTGAGGCTGGATCCAGAAACACTAAATCAATTTCCCGTCTGTCTCTCATTCTCATGGAGAGATTAGAACAACCTCACCTTCTCCTGTGTGAAAACTTGGCTCCCAAGCCCCTCATGGACCAGAGCACCAGGTTCTTCACTCTCCTGGAAGAAAGCCAGCTAGAGATTTCATTTATGCATATTCCTCTTCCATTACTGTTTTGTGATATCTGTTTCATGCTATGGATTTCATCATACAACTTAAATGCAAATGATCAGAAAATCTAAATACTACCTAAGTAATTACATTTGTCTTTAATTATAACGACTAATTGGTCCAGTGTCCTAGAAAAACACTGGTTGGCATTAGTTACATAACTTTACCTGAAAGCAGACCAAGCACTTGTTTATCCATGCTAGCTAATTAAGTAAAAATTCATTGCAGAAAAGTTAAACAGATGCACATTGTTTGTATATTTTAAATTATCATTAAGGTAGGGGAAATAAAGATATTTTCAAACATTGTAAAATAAAATATAAAGTATTGTTATTTGCATGCACACCCTTATCAGAGAAGCTAAAAGCATGGTTTGAAAAATTATTAGAACTAACAGTTAAATATATGGAGAGACTGAGAGAGAGAGATAGATCCCACTAAGCGGCACCACGAAAAAAAGTAAATTACTTGTATTAATTTTTTAAATATGAAGAATCTATATTAAGAAAACAATATGTCAAGAAGACTTGAATAAATAAAATGATATCCCATGTTACTGATTATAGACTTTATTTTAAAGATATTCTCCTGTAATTGCTTTTCAAGTTTAACTCAACTACAAGTCTCAGTGTTGCAGGGCGCCTTGCAGGAGTGGGGCTCTTACCAATGGATGTAAATATGCACCTGGTCCAGGAGTTGGAAAAAGTGAAGAAGGATCTGGTGGGAAGAACCAGATGAGCTAGCAGATATATGACCACATGCTTGAGCTGCAGCAGTGCCTGGTGACCCTGCACCAACCTCCTGAGAATATAAGGCATATAATCCTGCTTTACTTCCACCTTCCAAATCTCATACAAAATGTCTCTTCTGGCCCAGCCAAACTTGGAACTATTCAGGGAATGGAACTCTGTTTAATGTACTGGCAAATTAGTTAGGCTGACAGAATACAAACTCACCACAACCATACAAACTTTTTGAAAGTAGTGACTTATAGAGCTTTGAGGATATGGAAGAATTTTCTAAACATGACATCAAAGGCAAAAAGCATAAAGAAAAAACTGAAAGATATGACTTCATAAAAGTTTTTCTTAAGTCTGTTTAAAGAAACAAAAACCACATGTAATTATTTTATTTAAAGAAAGAAAAAATTAGGGAAATATTTTCAGTGTAGTGATAGACAAATTATTAATCTGTTTAATATATAAAGAAGCTTTCCAAATTAATTAAAAAGAGATGAACACCTGATATTTTAAATGTACAATAGGTAGTAACTTAATTCACAAAAGAAGAAAAAATAAAATGGCTAAAACACATTTTTAAATGTAAAATCCATTGGAAATCAAATAAATGCAAACTGGTATTCACCGACTTATTGGCAAAAGGTATAAAAATAAGTATATATCCTAATATAAAGAAGGTATTAGGGAATCAATACTTTAATGTATTCATACAATTTGATCTAGATTTTTTAAACTTTATTAATTTTTTTCAGAGAAAATATATCACAAAATACCCAAGATAAAATAAACACCTACTAAATATGTTTGAAAGGATGTGTAAAAATTCTTTTGCTCTAAGGATATTTAAAACAGCAAAAAATGGGAAAAATCCCATAATAACGTATTAGTTAAATAGATTTTGATATCTCCTTTCAATAAAATATTGTGTAGCCATTGAAAACATTTGATTAAAAATGTGGAACCATTTATGATAAAATAAGCAGTTTAAAAAGTTTTATCATGTGATCTCATTTGAGTAAAAAATGTTATATATCTACACATATATAGTCATTCACATGGATGAAAGTAATGGAAGGATATATACTAAATTATTAGTAGAATTACTGTTCTTTTCATTTTCAGTAAATATGTATTATTAATACAGTACAAGAAGTGATAGAAGTCATTTTAAGTACTATTAAAAAGCTTGATTAAATGATAAAAACTTTATTATTTTCCCCTTCTCCTCTCCCTTAAATGTCTGTACTCTTATTGAGTGTATGAAGCATAAAGATATCAAAGAGAATAAGATGAATTTAATTAGAAGGATGAGGGAACTCTTCCCAAAAGAGGTGACATTTGAGATAAGTCTCAAAGGGTGGGCAGAATTTTAAGTGGAAGAGCTGCAGTAAACAGGAGGCATCAAAGTGTATGTGGGAGCAAATACTGAGCCTGTGCTCTAGAGCCCGTGAGCCACAACTACTGAGCCTGCATGCCACAGCTACTGAAGCCCACGTGCCTAGAGCCCGTGCTCCACAACAAGAGAAGCCACTGCAATGAGAACCCCACGCGCCACAACAAAGAGTAGCCCCCGCTTGCCACAACTAGAGAAAGCCTGCACACAGCAATGAAGACCCAATGCAGCCAAAAATAAATAAAAATAAAATAAATTAATTTAAAAAAAAAGTGTATGTGGGAGAAGAGATGAGCTCAGTTTGAGGAGCAGCAGGAGTAGCAGGTGTGTTAGACATGAAGCTGAAATGTCGGTCGGAATAAAGAAGGTAAGTAGACTTCTCCAAGCTAATGAGGAGTCTGAATCTAGCAATACGGATACTTTGCTCATTGGTATTTCAGGTGGAGCAAAGCCTGGGAAATGTCTTTAACCTTCAGTTATGGGTCACATGCTCAGAGCCCTGTAAGGACTCTGAAGCCTGGGATTCAGGCATTAGATGGTCTCAGGGACTGACTCAGGGAAATGTTTATGAATACAAAAGAAATTATCATTAAGCCTTCTTAATATATGTTCTGCCCATAAAAATCATTTTCGAAGATCGATATTGATAGCCTAGGTCAAAGGAGCAGGAAATAAATTCTTTTGCTCTGGTTAACATTATTGGTAAATAAGTGAGAACTGACACTCTTTTTTCTTTTTCATCCCACATAATATTCTTGTAAGATACTTTTTTCTGGAATATGAACATGTCACTCTTGAAAATAAGCCCAGGAGTATGGGTCTAATTGCCACGAGACACATCATGCAGCCCCAGATCCACAAGAATCCACCTCCACCGATCTCTGCATGTGCTCCTTCAGAATCCACCCTCCCACTTCTATGAGCCTATCTAAATATACATATGGTTTGCCTGTCTTGACTAAAATGCCTAGTTATTTCAGGTCAAAAAAGAATTCATGTTGCTTTTTTTAAAAAAATTACACATAATGTCTGCCCATTTCTATGGAGCCAGCTGATTCAATCAAGATCATCTAACACTTTATACCTACCTTTGAAAAGTTTTTTAATCATTTGTTAAGGAAACCACTGCACGCCTCGCTGGCCTTTACAGGCAGCTCTGTATGACAAGATAGGCATGGTGGTTTCTTATTACTGCGAGGGACTGTCATTGAATGTTAATTGTGTATCTCTGCAGCTAACTGAGACTTATGAGTGAAAATGAACCCCCCCAAAATAATTACTGTGTGTTCACTGATAAAAATGGAGAACAACACCATTACCAATCATGGTTAACCTTTACCTTCTAATTATGAATAACATAAAATAATCTTTTTTTATTACTGATGTAGATCATGGTCCATACTCCTGAAATAACGTTTCTTCTTCCTACCTCTCCAACCTGAGCTTACCCATCCTCTGTGTCATTTTCTCTACTGTTTTAGATGATTGGTCAGTTAATGTAAAACACTAACTAAAGCTTATGTTAATAGCCACAGATAATTATTTAAAATACAGAAGAATATAAGCTAAAAGTGTCTCTTCCAAATAGAATTTGCTATTTAACCAAACCACAAAAAGCAGTGAAAAACGAAAGTGTTACGATCACTGCTCTAGAACAGAGAGGGTCACTTATGCCAGTTCAGTCATTGCCCACACTGCCGACATACAGACAACATCCATTTTCATTTCTATATATTAAGGCAGAATATAGAAAGAGAAAGAAAATAGATCAAAAATTACACTTTTTGGAAATTTGGTCTGATGAACCATGAAACACAACCCAAGACAGAAATATGATGGATAGTGTCGTTAACATTTAAGAAAGCATTGACTTTAGATGGTCTCTGTCCAGATGCACAGCTAATCATCAAAATCCTTACCAAAATTATGTATGAGTGTAAAAAAATACATTTCAAACACATAAATCTATAAAGGTGTTAGAGCAAGAGAAATTGACATGCACTGGCTTCGCTGGGGTTGTGAATCAATTTGCCAGTGTTTTTGCTTTGCTGTCCTACCGCTTTCCAGAGTTTGATTTTCTCATTTACAAAAATTTGGGATATATTTCATTTACCAAAAAAAGTTGGATTTAACTCTATAATTTGTAAATATTTATGCATATTTCCAAAGCATACATGGGCTTAACTACATTTTTCCCTGATTACTTTTATGCCTAATACATCATGTTAGATCTCACATCTTGCACTTTCACAATAAAACGTTCAGATGAGAAGGCGATAACCCAAACAACCTGACAATGAATCAGCAGACACTTGCAAAAAATAAAACCTGAAGTTAGACATAATCTATCAAATTGGTGCAGATTTAATTTGAGGGCTATTTTCTACTTACACTTAAAAATTATTTTTTTCTGTTCAAGGATGAAATCTCTGTTGCGATTTTGCAGAGGGTTAATAAACAGTCTAACAAATGACCAGCTGGTGTCAGTGGCCCTACCCCATATCTCTTCCACCTTCACTCACATGGCAAGTGGGATATGAACGCGTTGTTCTGCGTCGTATTCAAAGATGACACGACTGACAGTGATTGCTCCAGCCCCGTGTGTGACTGAGAAGCCCAATATGGTACCAGAAATCCTTCCTGTAGTTTGCACAGATGAAGCTTGTTGGGAGATTTGTGACTGCAGCTGCTTTTAACAGAGCCTGCCATTGTTTATATCTCTGCCTCCAAAATACAAAATGGGCCGTTGCTAGGAACGAACCACTCCATTTCCTGATCATTGCAAGCCAGACTGATGTCTCTGTTGTTCTTTCCCAGATGTTCTCCAGCACGACCACGTTACTTGAAGTTGTGCTTTGCCTCATTCAGGGATGAACAAGATAAGTTAGCTTGAACGGCAAGTATCCATTTGGTTGAAGATTGTGTGCACTGCAGTGAATAAAAATAAAAATTGAGAACTGAGTCTAAGTACCTACTCTGCATTACAGAGCTGTGATAAATGGTAGGCAGAACACAAAGCAGTATGAGCCGTAGGCTCTGCCATTGGGTTGTTTACTAGGTAGATACACTCTTAAAATGGTGCAAGTCAATGAGTGATTAGGACAAGGGCTGGACAAGGACTTCCATAAAATGTAACTAGAGGGAGAGACCATTTCAGGTTTGGATGTGAGGAAATTCTTCCTGGAACAGAGTATATTTGAAGAAAGATGATCAGAGAGGACACTTTGAGCATGGGAAATGTGAAAGACTATAGCAAATTGGCAAAAGGATAATGTATTTTGAAAATAGTGAATATACAGGTTGGGCCCAAGGGCAAGACTACAGGATATAAGAAAGAAGTAGGATGGAGCCTGGACATAAGGGTTAAAGCCATTATAGACATGTCATAGAAACTTCAAAAATAATTAGATTAAGGAGCAGTCAATCCATGAGCATGATTTGTCCCCATTCTGGTACAAACTAGTTGTGTAATACTGAACAAAGGATTTAAGCTACCAGGGCCTCAATTTTTAAATCTGAAGATTGAGAAGACTAGAATAGAAAAATAGTTCTCAACACCTAGGTGCAGAAATATTTGGAAAATTATGAAGGAACAACTAAAGATTTGGGAAAGGGGAGTGATATTAGCATCTGATGGACCTAGCCAAAAATGCCTGATGTTCTGCAACACGTGGAACGGTCCCACCGGAAAATGTTCACACAGTTTTCAAATGTCCCCCAGGCATAGGGGAATAACCTATTTATTATTATCTGAGCCTAAAAGCCAATTCTGTTTTGTTTGCAAATTTAAAGTATGTTAATTAAATATTAATGTAGTTGCTTTCCCTAGATGTAACACTCTTGTGGTATTTGGATTACCAATAAAATTGTCACCTTCATGGTAAATCTAAGTATTTGTAAGAATATAATTATTTAGCTCATATTTCAAAATGCCAATATAAAAGAAGGTATTGACAATATGCACTTGAATATTGTCTTCATTTATTTTTTTCATAAATTTATTTATTTTTGGCTGCATTGGGTCTTTGTTGCTGCGCGCGGGCTTTCTCTAGTTGTGGTGAGCGGATGCTACTCTTCATTGCGGTGCATGGGCTTCTCATTGCGGTGGCTTCTCTTGTTGCAGAGCACGGGCTCTACAGGCGCAGTCTTCAGTAGTTGTGGCTCATGGGCTTTAGAGCTCAGGCTCAGTAGTTGTGGCGCACGGGCTTAGTTGCTCCGTGGCTTGTGGGATCTTCCGGCACCAGGGCTCGAACCCGTGTTCTCTGCATTGGCAGGTGGATTCTTAACCACTGCGCCACCAGGGAAGTCGCATTGTCTTCATTTAAATCCAACCTCATTCATTCTAAGTAGGGGAAAACCTCAGGTTACTTCATAGTATCTTCTAGTGTAGTTGCACCTAAGTTGTCACATTTTGAAAGGCACATTCTTTTATTACAAATGCTTTTTTTCTTTTCTTCCTCCTTCTTATTATAGTTAGGGCATTTATTAAGGGTTTTAAATGATGTGTACAGGTAGACAATCTACCTATGAATTTTATTTCAGCTAGTCAAGAGGATTGTAGAAAATATTTGTAAGTTAAAGAGGTATTATATCTGCTGAGATTGGGGACCACTGAGTGAGATGATCTGGAAGCTCCTTCCAGAGCAAACCCTCTGTTATCCTGCTGACGTGAGAGAGTCTAGGGCTCAGATGCGTCCAGTGAACTCTCAGAAGCTCAGTGTGCTATTTCTTAACAAATACAGCCATAGATTAGTAAATGATTACTTAATGGACGGAAGGAGCAACGTCAAGACAATCCATCTTTCACTAACAGAATGATATTTATCCTTAGAATATTTACCCTGGGAGTAAATATAAGCAGAAAATCCTTAGGATTTTTCAGTAAATTCCTCACCAAAAACAAAGGGTTTTTCTTTGTGGTGTTCTGAAGCAGCATGCCTCTGGTACCCTATGCCTGCTAAGCAGTCACTTACTCATCTGATCAGTTTCCAATGGCATTTGACATGTCACAGTGCTCTTCTTACCATTGTCACTCTGCCTCTTGCGTGAAAGCAGTCGTGACCATGATATTTTTTACCATGTCTGCAGTTCAGCAAACGTTGATTTAAGGCTTTTATACTTGGAGCATGTCCTGGACTCTCCCCAACACACCTTGAGCAAGCAACGCCCTGACCTGGAGACGGTGTAGGCATAACGCCAGCCTCGACTGTCAGAAGACTTCTGCTTCCTTTGCCGGCTGTAGGATGTTTGCAGGGGCCCCTGGGAGATGCTTGGCTAATGAGTTACAGGCTGCCTCATCTATCCAGTGCTTTGACTATCTGCCCAATCTTTCTAAGTTCCTAACCTCATGCTTCCTCTTTCCTCCTACTAGATGTCCTTCTGGGAGACATTGGATACGGGGATGAAACAGTCTAATCCTAGGGCCTGCAATCTTGTCAGTGTGTACAACCCAGGGGTCTGTTGCTTTGTTTATCTTTCCTACTTGTCTAGTGGGAGGTTTGGCGAAACGGGAAGGAATCAGATTGTAGTCTTGGAAAAATATCTGAGTGGTTTGTTGTTGTTTTTAAATTCCAGTCATTAATAATGGAGGGCTGAAACTGACTTACTTGAAAATGAAGTTGTCTGCTTTGAATATAGCAATCTTTCCACTCTGACAATAAGGAAGATCTTACACATTGTACTATGTTCTTTTAAAACTGACCTTGGTGTCTGTCAACAAACAGAATAGCAGCTTAAACAGTAAGATATCTTTACGTTAGAAAACCAAAGATGTTATTTCCAAAACACAATCCTGTTGACCTCACATAAGCCATGCTTTGTTTTGGACAGACTGAACGAATTGAGGGAAGCGGAATTTGGGGATAGAAATTTTATTGGTTGCTTTCTGTTGTTTTTTTTTTAAAAAACATTGTTATTGGAGTATAATTGCTTTACAATGGTGTGTTACTTTCTGCTTTATAACAAAGTGAATCAGCTATACATATACATATATCCCCATATCTCCTCCTTCTTGCATCTCCCTCCCACCCTCCCTATCCCACCCCTCTAGGTGGATAGAAAGCACCGAGCTGATCTCCATGTGCTATGCGGCTGCTTCTCACTAGCTTTCTATTTTACATTTGGTAGTGTATATATGTCCACGCCACTCTCACATTTCGTCTCAGCTCACCCTTCCTCCTCCTGGTACCCTCAAGTCCATTCTCTATGTCTGTGTCTTTATTCCTGCTCCCAGTTCTTCATAAACTTTTTATTTCTTAGATTCCATATATATGTGTTAGCATACGGTATTTGTTTTTCTCTTTCTGACTTACTTCACTCTGTACGACAGATTCTAGGTCCATCCACCTCACTACAAATACCTCAATTTCGTTTCTTTTTATGGCTGAGTAATATTCCATTGTATGTATGTGTCACATCTTCTTTATAGATTCATCTGTCGATGGACACTTAGGTTGCTTCCATGGCCTGGTTACTGTAAATACAGCTGCAATGAACACTGTGGTACATGACTCTTTTTGAATTATAGTTTTCTCAGGGTATATGCCCAGCAGTGGGATTGCTGGGTCGTATGGTAGTTCTATTTTTAGTTTTTTGAGGAACATCTATACTGTTCTCCATAGTGGCTGTATCAATTTACATTCCTACCAACAGTGTAGGAGGGTTCTCCACACCCTCTCCAGCATTTATTGCTTGTAATTTTTTGATGATGGCCATTCTGACCAGTGTGAGGTGATACCTCATTGTAGTTTTGATTTGCATTTCTCTAATGATTAGTGGTGTTGAGCATCCTTTCATGTGTTTGTTGGCTATCTGTATATCTTCTTTGGATAAATGTCTATTTAGGTCTTCTGCCCGTTTTTGGATTGGGTTGTTTGTTTTTTGATATTGAGCTGCATAAGCTACTTGTATATTTTGGAGATTAATCCTTTGTCTGTTGCTTCATTAGCAAATATTTTATCCCATTCTGATGGTTGTCTTTTTGGATTGTTTATGGTTTCCTTTGCTGTGCAAAAGCTTTTAAGTTTTTTTAGGTCCCATTTGTTTACTTTTGTTTTTATTTCCATTTCTGTAGGAGGTGGGTCAAAAAGAATCTTGCTGTGATTTATGTCATAGAGTGTTCTGCCTATGTTTTCCTCTAAGAGTTTTATACTGTCTGGCCTTACATTTAGGTCTTTAATCCATTTTGAGTTTGTTTTTGTGTATGGTGTTAGGGAATGTTCTAGTTTCATTCTTTTACCTGTAGCTGTACAGTTTTCCCAGCACCACTTATTGAAGAGGCTGTCTTTCTCCATTGTATATTCTTGCCTCCTTTATCAAAGATATGGTGACCATATGTGTGTGGGTTTATCTCTGGGCTTTCTATCATGTTCCATTGATCTATATTTCTGTTTTTGTGCCAGTACCATACTGTCTTGATTACTGTAGCTCTGTAGTATAGTCTGAAATCAGGGACCCTGATTCCTCCAGCTCCGTTTTTCCTTCTCAAGATTGCTTTGGCTATTCGGGGTCTTTTGTGTTTCCATAAAAATTGTGACTTTTTTTTTTCTAGTTCTGTAAAAAATGCCATGGGTAGTTTGATAGAGATTGCATTTAATCTGTAGATGGCTTTGGGTAGTAGAGTCATTTTCACAATGTTGATTCTTCCAATCAAAGAACATGGTATATCTCTCCATCTGTTTGTATCATCTTTAATTTCTTTCATCAGTGTCTTATAGTTTTCTGCATACCAGTCTTTCATCTCCTTAGGTAGGTTTACCCCTAGGTATTTTATTCTTTTTGTTGCAATGGTAAATGTGAGGGTATCCTTAATTACCCTTTCAGAGTTTTCATCATTAGTGTATAGGAATGCAAGAGATTTCTGTGCATTAATTGTGTATCCTGTTACTTTACCAAATTCATTGACTAGACCTCGTAATTTTCTGGTAGCATCTTTAGGATTCTCTATGTATAGTATCATGTCATCTGCAAACAGTGACAGCTTTACTTCTTCTTTTCTGATTTGGATTCCTTTTATTTCTTTTTCTTCTCTGATTTCTGTGGCTAAAACTTCCAAAACTATGTTAATTAGTAATGGTGAGAGTGGGCAACCTTGTCTTGTTCCTGATCTTAGTGGAAATGGTTTCTGTTTTTCACCATTGAGAAAGATGTAGGCTGTAGGTTTGTCATATATTGCCTTTGTTATGTTGAAATAAGTTCCATGCATGCCTACTTTCTGGAGGGTTATTGTCATAAATGGGTGTGGAATTTTGTCAAAAGCTTTTCCTGCATCTATTGAGATGATCATATGGTTTTTATTCTTTGATTTGTTAATATGGTGTATCACATTGATTGATTTGAGTACACTGAAGAATCCTTGCATTCCTGGGATAAACCTCACTTGATCATGATGTATGATCCTTTTAATGTGCTGTTGGATTCTGTTTGCTAGTATTTTCTTGAGGATTTTTGCATCTATATTCATCAGTGATATTGGCCTGTAATTTTCTTTCTTTATGACATCTTTGTCTGATTTTGGTATCAGGGTGATGGTGGCCTCGTAGAATGAGTTTGGGAGTGTTCCTCCCCCTGCTATGTTTTGGAAGAGTTTGAGAAGGAAGGGTGATAGCTCCTCTCTAAATGTTTGATAGAATTCACCTGTGAAGCCATCTGGTCCTGGACTTTTGTTTGTTGGAAGATTTTTAATCACAGTCTCAATTTCAGTGCTTGTGATTGGTCTGTTTATATTTTCTATTTCTTTCTGGATTAGTCTCAGATGGTTGTGCTTTTCTAAGAATGTGTCCATTTCTTCCAGGTTGTCCATTTTATTGGCATATAGTTGCTTGTAGTAATCGCTCATGATCCTTTGTATTTCTGCAGTGTCAGTTGTTACTTCTCCTTTTTCATTTCTAATTCTACTGATTTGAGTCTTCTCCCTTTTTTTCTTGATGAGTCTGGCTAATGGTTTGTCAATTTTGTTTATGTTCTCAAAGAACCAGCTTTTAGTTTTATTGATCTTTGCTACTTTTTCCTTCATTTCTTTTCCATTTTTTTCTGATCTGATCTTTATGATTTCTTTCCTTCTGCTAACTTGGGGGGTTTTTTTGCTCTTCTTTCTCTAATTGCTTTAGGTGTAAGGTTAGTTTGTTTATTTGAGATGTTTCTTGTTTCTTGAGGTAGGATTGTATTGCTATAAACTTCCCTATTAGAACTGCTTTTGCTGCATCCCATAGGTTTTGGGTCGTCGTGTTTTCATTGTCATTTGTTTCTAGGTATTTTTTGATTTCCTCTTTGATTTCTTCAGCGGTCTCTTGGTTATTAAGTAGTGTATTGTTTACAGTTTTTTTCCTGTAGTTGATATCTAGTCTCATAGTGTTGTGTTTGGAAAAGATACTTGATACAATTTCAGTTTTATTAAATTTAGCAAGGCTTGATTTGTGAACCAAGATATGATCTATCCTGGAGAATGTTCCATGAGCACTTAAGAAGAAAGTGTATTCTGTTGTTTTTGGATGGAATGTCCTATAGATATCAATTAAGTCCATTCTGTTTAATGTGTCATTTAAAGCTTGTTTTTCCTTATTTATTTTCATTTTGGATGATACGTCCATTGGTGAAAGTGGGGTGTTAAAGTCCCCTACTATGATTGTGTTACCATCAATTTCCACTTTTATGGCTGTTAGCATTTGCCTTATGTATTGAGGTGCTCCTGTGTTGGGTGCATAAATATTTATAATTACTTTATCTTCTTCTTGGATTGATCCCTTGATCATTATGTAGTGTCCTTCTTTGTCTCTTGTAATAGTCTTTATTTTAAATTCTATTTTGTCTGACATGAGAATTGCTACTCCAGCTTTATTTTGATTTCCATTTGCATGGAATATCTTTTTCCATCCCCTCACTTTCAGTCTGTGTGTGTCCCTAGGTGTGAAGTAGGTCTCTTGTAAACAGCATATATATGGGTATTGTTTTTGTATCCATCAGCCAGTCTATGTTTTTTCGTTGGAGCATTTAATCCATTTACTTATCGATATGTATGTTCCTGTTACCATTTTCTTCATTGTTTTGTGTTTGTTATTGTAGGTTTTTCCCTTCTTTTGTGTTTCCTGCCTAGAGAAGTTCCTTTAGCATTTGTTGTAAAGCTGGTTTGGTGGTGCTGAATTCTCTTAGCTTTTGCTTGTCTGTAAAGGTTTTAATTTCTCCATCAAATCTGAATGAGATCCTTGCTGGGTAGAGTAATCTTGGTTGTAGGTTCTTTCCTTTCATCACTTTAAATATGTCTTGCCACTCCCTTCTGGCTTGCAGAGTTTCTGCTGAAAGATCAGCTGTTAACCTTATGGGGATTCCCTTTTATGTTAATTGTTGCTTTTCCCTTGCTGCTTTTAATATTTTTTCTTTGTATTTAATTTTTGATAGTTTGATTAATATGTGTCTTGGCATGTTTCTCCTTGGATTTATCCTGTATGGGACTCTGCACTTCCTGGACTTGATTAACTATTTCCTTTCCCATATTAGGGAAGTTTTCAACTACAATCTCTTCAAATATTTTCTAAGTACTTTTCTTTTTTTTTTTTTTGCGGTACACGGGCCTCTCACTGTTGTGGTCTCTCCCGTTGCGGAGTACAGGTTCAGGATGTGCAGGCTTAACGGCCATGGCTCCTAGGCCCAGCCGCTCCACGGCATGTGGGATCTTCCCGGACCGGGACATGAACCCGTGTCCCCTGCATCGGCAGGCAGACTCCCAACCAATGCGCCACCAGGGAAGCCCAGTATCTTTCTTTTTCTCTTCTTCTTCTGGAACCCCTAAAATTCGAATGTTGGTGTGTTTAATGTTGTCCCACAGGTCTCTGAGACTGTCCTCAATTCTTTTCATTCTTTTCCCTTTATTCTGCTCTGTGGTATTTATTTCCACTACTTATCTTCCAGGTCACTTATCCGTTCTTCTGCCTCAGTTATTCTGCTATTGATTCCTTCTAGAGAATTTTTAATTTCATTTATTGTGTTGTTCATCATTGTTTTTTTGCTCTTTAGTTCTTCCAGGTCCTTGTAAAATGTTTCTTGTATTTTCTCCATTGTATTTCCAAGATTTTGCATCATCTTTACTATCATTACTCTGAATTCTTTTTCAGGTAGACTGCCTATTTCCTCTTCATTTGTTTGGTCTGATGGGTTTTTACCTTGCTCCTTCATCTGCTGTGTATTTCTCTGTCTTCTTATTTTGCTTTACTTACTGTGTTTGGGGTCTCCTTTTTGCAGGCTGCAGGTTCATATTTCCCGTTGTTTTTGGTGTCTGCCCCCAGAGACCAAGGCTTATTCAGTGGGTTGTGTAGGCTTCCCGGTGGAGGGGACTGGTGCCTCTGTTCTGGTGGATGAGGCTGGATCTTGTCTTTCTGGTGGGCAGGACTGTGTCTGGTGGTGTGTTTTGGGATATCTGTGATCTTATGATTTTAGGCAGCCTCTCTGCTAATGGGTGGAGTTGTGTTCCTGACTTGCTAGTTGTTTGGTATAGGGTGTCCAGCAGTGTTGCTTGGTGGTTGTTGAGTGGAGCTGGGTCTTTGCATTGAGGGAGATCTCTGAGAGATTTTCGCCGTTTGATATTATGTGGAGCTGGGAGGTCTCTTGTGGACCGGTATCCTGAACTTGGCTCTCCCACCTCAGAGGCTCGGGCCTGACCCCTGGCCAGAACACCAAGACCCTGTCAGCCACACGGCTCAGAAGAAAAGGGAGAAAAAAAGAAAGAAAAGCTTTAAAAAAATAAAGTTATTAAAGTAAAAATAAAAAAATATTAAAAATAAAGAAAATTAAAAAGTAATAAAAAAAGAAAGAAAGAAGAGAGCAACCAAACCAAAAAACTAACCCACCAATTATAACAAGTGCTAAAAACTATACTAAAAAAAAAAAAAAAATAGAACCCTAGGACAAATGGTAAAAGCAAAGCTATACAGACAACATTACACAAAGAAGCATATACATACACACTGACAAAAAGAGAAAAAGGGAAAAAATATATATATCGTTGTTCCCAAAGTCCACCTCCTCAATTTGGGATGATTTGTTGCCTATTCAGGTATTCCACAGCTGCAGGGTACAGGTTGATTGTGGAGATTTAATCCGCTGCTCCTGAGGCTGCTGGGAGGGATTTCCCTTTCTCTTCTTTGTTCGCACAGCTCCTGGGGTTCAGCTTTGGATTTGGCCCCGCCTCTGCGTGTAGGTCGCCGGAGGGCGTCTGTTCTTCGCTGAGACAGAACGGGGTTAAAGGAGCCGCTGCTTCGGGGGCTCTGGCTCACTCAGGCCGGGGGAGGGAGGGGTACGGATGCGGGGCGAGCCTGTGGCGGCAGAAGCCGGCGTGACGTTGCACCAGCCTGAGGCGCGCCGTGCGTTCTCCCGGGGAAGTTGTCCCTGGATCACGGGACGCTGGCAGTGGCTGGCTGCACAGGCTCCCGGGAGGGGGGGTGTGGAGAGTGACCTGTGCTCGCACACAGGCTTCTTGGTGGCTGCAGCAGTGGCCTTAGCATCTCATGCCCGTCTCTGGGGTCCGTGCTGATAGCCGCGGCCACGCCCGTCTCTGGAGCTCATTTAGGCGGTGCTCTGAATCCCCCTCTCCTCGCGCACCCTGAAACAATGGTCTCTTGCCTCTTAGGCAGCTCCAGACTTTTTCCGCCGACTCCCTCCCGGCTAGCTGTGATGCACTAGCCCCCTTCAGGCTGTATTCACACAGCCAACCCCAGTCCTTTCCGCTTTCTGTTTTTTAATAACAGAAATTTCATTCACATGAGGATCTCTGATACACAGAACCTTAACCAAGTCAGATGATGCTTTCATTTGGCTGCAATATAAAGAAAACTAAAGCAAAGATGCCCCTCAATTAGGAATGTATATTATAAAACCTGATCGTTGTGTCCCAATGGGCTTAAAAGGACTTTAAGTCCAGTTCCCAGATCTTAATATATAGATACTATACAGATAATCAGACTAGACTGATTCCTGACCCTTGATGTGGTCACATCTCTCCCCTGAACACAGAGGTCTTCAAAGGGGCCTATTGGTGGAGGTTTTCAGTGAGGCAGGGGCAAGGACATTGGTTGAATAATTTCAGTCTCAGTGGAGCTGTTCATCCCAGCTGAGCTTTGTGAGTGTTGGACTGATGTGTGTGTTATATGCGGGGAGGGTGTGAGCTTCAAAGGCTGTAAAACACAGTATGTAGTATCTTACATCACTTCTCAAATCTGTGTGAATTCAGATTTCTCTCTGACAAAACCTTCCCATTAAAATGGGAAGTTCAAAAGTACAGTGGGGTTTAGATTGACTATTCAACAAATAAACATCCCTGTGAATGAAAAAGTCAAAAAACAATTGATAAAAATGCTAGTCCTAAGAATCGGATACAAATCTCTGTCATTTATGAGATATCATTTATCCATCAACTATAATGTAACTTCTTCCTTCTATTCATTTCCTCTTAGCCTGTATGTTAGCTGATTATTATCATTATATCTTTGTTAGCCGTAACTCCAGGATCTGCAATAAAGGTCTTGTGAAATGAAATAGCCCAATTTGTCATGCTCTGGAATTTGCCTGGTTCACAGAGTCTTGGAATTAAACATATAATTGAAACGCTCCTTTGTCTAAACTTCATCCACAGTCATAAAATAGAGAACAGAGAAAGGGTTGCAACTATGGTGTTTCATCTGAAATCAAAATACTAAACATATTCTACAGTTCAAAAGGCTCCTTGAGTAGATAGCCTATCACATCTATGCCAAGCCATAACTATGGTTAAATAACTAGTTCTCATTGCTAATCTGTAGGATAGTTTATTAATCACAGAAAGCGTAATCAGTTAACCTAACCAAGAAGTTGGTGTTGGATATCATACTTCTGCTGTATTGTAATCATTCAGCATTTTCAACAGCTCTACAGACACTCCATTCCTGACACGGTCTTTTCTCAAAAGATAAGCATTCCTGAAAGAGTAGATTGAGAGAAAATACAAAGCATTTAGAAAAAACATTTCCCCTGACATGACTTTCATGAAAATAAAGAGTCTGCCTTAGAAAATTTAAAAGTAAAAGAAAAAAAATACAAAAAGAAAGGAAGAACAATAACAACAACAAAAATCAACCATGGTTGTGGGTTTCTAGCAGCTAAAAAATAATCATAATAAACCAATCTGGAGACCTGGGTTGGAAGACTAGGTGGGTCATTGAACCATTCATAGGTAGGATGGGAGGAGGAGGGAAGTGTCTAGATTGTTAAGGTCATTCAAAACTGGAAAGTTCTATGACGTAAACATCTTAGATTAACTTTAGCCCTTTCATTTGGGGCCAGGTCATCATTGGCGCTTGCAGCTCAGCCTAGTTGAGAACGGTCTGTTTTCTTGAGAGCAGCTGCCCTCTAGCCTCATTCTTAGAAGTAACAAGTAACAAATAACATGAATCCTGCTGCTTCCATGTGTCCACTAACAAACTTTGATTCTGAGTACTTTATTTTGTCAGCTTAACACCAGGTCTTACATTTTAATATGTAAACAATTTAAAAAGATAGTAATATTGAGAGTCCCTGGATGTCTAAAATATGGCCTCCAGTGACATGTTTGGTGACTCCATTTGGTAATTTTTTTTTTTTTTTTGGCGGTACACAGGCCTATCACTGTTGTGGCCTCTCCCGTTGCGGAGCGCAGGCTCAGCGGCCATGGCTCACGGGCCTCATCTGCTCTGCGGCATGCGGGATCTTCCCGGACCGGGGCACGAACCCGTGTCCCCTGCATCGGCAGGTGGACTCTCAACCACTGCGCCACCAGGGAAGCCCTAATGAAGTGATTTTTTGAAACAAACTTTAGAATTTTATCAACTAGGAAACAGAAGTCTCTTCAGATTTATGTGTATTTATTTACTCTTTAAGGCAAGATGAGTAATTACTGCCCCATCTTCTATTCTCAGCACTCTCTGATTTTAGTAGCTACTGATTTTGCTGAAAGCTGGAGAAGTCAAGCACATTTGTAATTAGCTCTTCTGGGCAAATAACCTTGTAAAACAAAAGATTTTACTCCAGTTGGTTATAAACTTGCTAGATTTGAGTGGGATGTTATATGTATATTGGCCTCCTTAACTCTACTAAGGAAAATTATTCTGGGGGGTAAAAAAAAATACTTTGAAACCAGAATGCAAGGAGAATTGCGAGCAGTCATTTCACTCCCCCATGTTGCTGGTGACCAAGTGTTCTGAAGGGAGAATAGTTAAAAGCAGTGTCTCCCTGACTGTGAGAATTGATTCACTTGCTCAGGATGGTATGGAAGCCCAGAGAGGCTGAAGACTCAAGACTCTAAAGGTCTTGCCTCATGAGAAAACTTGGACCAAAAAATCTTGCTTGGCTTTGAGCTACATTCGAAGGGATGTTTTTCAAATTACTGGGATGAAATCTGACTGAGAGTGATGATTCTTTAGGGTTTAAGAACACAAACCTTTTCCTTGGTTGTTTCTTTTCTCTCTCTTATTCCACTTGCATCACTTAAGCTTCCTTTCTCTCCAAATATGCAGTAAAGACAGGGGAAAGGATAAAAAGCAAATTCACCAATTGCGTATTTTTTGTTGTTGAGATGCTTTCAAACTACATTTTTTTTTTTTGGTTCCCAAATATTTTCAAGGCCAAGAGGCCAAAGGGCCCTGAGTGAGAGATCCCGAGTGAGCTCAAAGATTTAGAGCATCCAACAAATTAAACTCCTTCCTTTAGCATGTGTATTAGAATCTTGGAGTCTTTAATATAATTTAAAGCAATTGTCCCTGTAGAGAGGTCTAACATTTTGCACAATAACGTTAAAATAGTTGACCTGCCTGAGGAAACTAGAAGAATTTCAAGGGTACATTTCAAGACTCTGTTTCTGTTGATAATAGTGTTCCAGAATTTATATTTATTAATATTGCTTTATTTTGGTCAGACTCCCACAGGAAATCCTGAGGAGTGTATGTTTCTGGCATATTTTATCTTAGATAGTTCCATCCCTTTGGTCTTGCATCCTGATTGCTAGACTGAAGAGTACCTTTGTAAGCCTCTACTCTTTAATAGAGCTGAGGATGACAGCAAGCAGGAACTTCAACACTCTAGGAAGACAATCTATCTACTTTCTCCGGTTATCATTAAAATGTCTTTTAGACGTAGGTCATAACTGGAAACCTATAAATGATGTCTGTGTAGTGAGCACTTCCCACAGAGCTGGAGTCCCAAGCGATTAAAATTTATCACATTGTTCTTATGGTTACAAATGCTCCTGATATGTGTCATTACTTAGAAAGTACTATTCATAACATTTTGATTTCAGTCCAAATAGTTTTTTTTTTTTCCCCTGAATTTCCCATAAAATGCTCTTGATCTTTTCTTCAGAGGTCTAATCCGCTTTTCCTTTGAAAGAACAAAGAAAAGGGGTTGATTGTTCTCTAGTTTAAATTTTGTTTAGTGTGATATATTTATTGCCTGGTGGGATGCAGCTAATTTTCCACTAGCTTTTCCGAGAAAGTTATTAGGATAGAATTTAATCCTGTTTACCGTATGGGCCCTAAGCTCTTTCATGAATTACAAGTTATGGTGTTTAGTATGTAGCTCTATTAAAATGATATGTAACTACGAGTCCTCATATTTGAGCAGTGCTTTGTTTTTCAAAAATGCATGCTTTGACTGTACAAATTTGCTCTTTGCTTACATGACACAGTATACACTGAAATGCTTTCGAGTGAGCTCTTAATATGGGAGGGGTTTGTTAGAACACAGGATAACAAGGTGGCCTCTCATTTAGTCTCCTGGAGAGCTAAAGATCTAAAGTTCTTTCAATATGATTTTCTAACCCTCATGCATTTTCCATACCTCTGAGAATTTATACATTAAGGCAAAATGTTAGTACAGAGTACCCTCAGACATTTATCTCTTATGAGGTATTTTACCTGGAAAGCAGTGAATTGAACTGGCTTGTATTTATTGAAAAAGAAGCCTGTGCAGACAGCATACCACCTGCTTTTCTGCCTACATGTTTATTTCCTGAAAACTTGAGACAACCCTGGCTGGACAAGTCTGCTTTGAGCTTTTGTAACTGATTTCTAAATCCTGGAACTAAGAGTACCTTGTACTAATATTGAAATATCAGGAAAGGAAAGAAAGTGAGATACGAATGGAGTTGAACACCAGGATTTTTTTTAATCTAAAAGATAATTTATTATTGACTCACATCTCCAATATTTCAAGTGAGAACAAATTTCATGAAAGATGTGATCTGAGCTTTTGCTCCATTTCTTTGTGATTCTCTGGACTCAGTGCTCCTCTCCTAAACCCCTCTGACTTTGGTTGCCTCATCCTTGGATGACTTCCTTCATGGCTACAAGATGGCTGTCTATAGCAATATGAGCTATACCCACTTCTTTGTTCACTTTCAAGGATTGTGTCCCTTCCACAGTCATCCAAACCAGACCCCTTAACTTTGGGATGATTACATAACACCAGGAGTTTTAAACTAAGGAATATATCAAAACTTTTATCATGATTTGGACTGCTGGTTATGAGAATTTCAACACCATCTAGCCTTCTAATTTAGCTGACTAATATATACACTATTGTACTATAATTTAACATTCTACTTCGTACATTTTAATGTGATTTGACATCACAAGGGATATTATAAAGCTGATGCAAATTTTTACCTTATAGTTTTAGAAATAAAGAAGGAAAGGTGAGCTTCTTCACTTAGAATTCTGGAGTCAAGAATATTTGGGGCTTAAGTAGGCAAATTGCCAGATGTAGGATTTTTTTTTATATTCCAAACAAAATGTACTAGTTCTTTCCATCGCTGACATAGTTGGCTCCGTGGAACTTTTGGAGCAAATCTCTTTTTGTATAATTATCTTGCCGTTTAGAGTCCTTTTGCGGTGGGAAAAACAGCCAGCTGGTGGCTAGCAAAAATGAAGTAGAGGGAGTGTTGATAGGAAAACAAAAAAAGGATCATAGAATTGATTTTATGAATCTTATGAAAACAAACTCCAAGGGACTAACTTATTTTGTCATATGGGTATCTTAAAATATCAAATGTTCTTGGAAACAAGGGAGCTATTGGCTGGGGCTTGACAAGCATTCGTTATCTGGAGATTTTTCATTGTACATTAAAAGACTGAAAAGAGACAATGATACATAAAAGCGACCAACGCAAAATTTCTGATTATAATGGAATTTTACAGCTAATGTAATTTCAAACTGTTTTGATCAGGGTTTTATGTGTATCTGTTTTCATTCATTTTGCCTGTTTATATTGAGAATTATATTTAAATGGCATGTCTGTAGGCAAGACGGCCCAATAACCAGAAAACAAGCCATGTCTCTTAGATACCTACACATCAAAATTTAACTTTCTAATCAATCAACCAGCTACTTTGTCTATGTGATAACAAATGCTAGTTTAGTGTCATTGTTTTCTCTTTTGCAATATCACTAAATTTTCTGAAATACTTGATTGCTTTGGAAGATATTCATACCAGAAAAACATTTAAATACTCTAAACATGCTTAGAATAGTAGAATACCAGATTCAGTACAGGACCACAAAGATCTAGATATAAATCCAATGTGAAAATCACCTCTCCAGCCTCTCCAACAGGTGAGAGGTGCTGGCCTCCTAAAGCAGCCCATTCTATCTAAACGGGATTAAATATAAGCAAGTCCATCCTTACACGGAAGCTTCTATAGATTGGTCTTTGTATACATATGACAGCAGAGAGAATAAACCTTTTCCTCTTCAATAATAAAACTCTTCTTTCTTCCAGATAAAACATCTTGTGCCCCTGTAGTTTTTCTTCCTTTGACATGATTTTATATCCTCTCACCAGGCACATCTTTTGTTTCTGAAAGCATACTTTCTTAAAGTGGGGTGCCTAGATATGAACTCAGGATTTGAAAAGAAGTTTTGACCACTGTGGAATGTTGAGTGGGGTTATCACATCTTCCTTAGCCTGGAAAGTTTGCTCCAAAATTGACCTAAACCCTATTAGACTTATGACAGCCTCACCACTCTGTTGACCTGTATCGAACTCACTATTACCTAAAAGCCCTAGGCCATTTTTTTCCCAGCATTTTCAATACAAACTATTTTCCCAGTTGGTTTTCTGAACCCAGGTACAGGAATGTGTATTTATTGTTTGTTCCTATCAAAATTCATTCTGTGAGACTCAGCCAATTTGTTCAGCTTGTCAAGCTCATTTGGAGCCTGAGGTTGTCATCATCAGATGCAGTAAAACCCCAGCATATTTGACAAGATACCTGCCAAAACATTGAAAACGATATCTGGAAGGCATGGCCTTCCAACATGTTAAATTCTAGCCCCTAATCCAGCAGTCCACAACCTTTTTGGCGCCAGGGACCAGTTTCATGGGACCCCTGCCCTAATCCATTCTTGCTGAAGTTTAAATCCTTTCCTAGGTAAGGCAAGATCTCAAATAGGCCGTGATTAAAAAATGGCCTTATTCTTTCAAGTCACATCCTTGATAACTAATAGCACTTTATTTTAAGCAAGAATAGTATGCCTAGCAAAGTAAAAATAATCCAGGGAAACACAATGAATCAAAGTCATTTATTATGACCTATACCTCCTTTTGGTTATTTATCTGGTCTTTATACAAAAGTGTTGATGATGAAACTCAGATTGTGTTTACCAGAGTTAGATGTTTGTCTTTCTTCAACTTCAACTAAAGTGAGGACAGGATTAAGCAAAGGACAGTGAAATCCCTTATTAAATAAAAATGAAACCAAAGCAAAATCTCCAAGTCAAATAGAATTTTTCTGTCTAACAGCTTTCAAAATACGCTTGCTTGACTATGGTTCCCTTAGGATTTATGTTATTGTTCAGTAGACACTATGAAATAACAAAAATTATGCTGTTGGTAAAACATAATGATTACCATAACTTACCCCAGAAGCAGACACACACTAATCATACAGAAAGAAGTCTTGGCGTTCAACTTTAAAGTGTACCATCATCAAAATGCTTGAATAGTCACATGTGTAGGAGTGATGGGTCTTGCCCATATTTATAAGCCGCCTTAAATCCTTTCTGGAGCGAAGAGACAAGTAAATAAAAGACACAGTCACATATTTAATGAGGAGGGAGAGAGAAGTCTAAATTGGTATGCAGTCATTGCTCTCACAAGCAATTTAATTTTCTAAACGTTATACTGAAATGTTTAGATGCCTCCTTTCAGCCAACAACCCCAATGTAGGAGACATGCTATATCTCCAGTGTCATAGATACATAGAACATTGTTAAACAAAAATACTGTAATGAAATAGCTTTTTTAATGATCTATTACCCTTAAGTTTTTAAATGAATGTAAACACGCCACCTGCCATCCACAGGGTGATTCCTGATTGTCTTAACGGGATATGCCTTCTTCTGTGACTCCAGGAAGAATTCCATGCTGCTGAGTCAGAGCTCAATATCTTTGGTTTAGTTTAGATGGGATTTGCATGGGGATAATACGATTCCATCTGCATTTTTTCCCCACTTACAAATTAAACAGGAAACACATATGTACTATATATGTGATATAAATATATCTGGTTTTATTTAATTTTCTCCTCTCTAACCCAAACCGTGCCTCCTTCTCTCTTTTCATTTTTGCGAAAAGAATCATCAGAAACTAATAATTTATTTGAAAGTTTGTTGGAAGCCATTTTATTATATGACTCTTTGAGCAGAAATGTCCTTTTCATTAGAGACAATTCTTTGTTCAGTTGCTTGTTGTTTTTAACTAAGTGGCATAAATTAACCCAGTCACAGGATAAACAGATACTCATTTGTAGGGTAATCCTGTTTTAAATCCTGTTTATCCCCTGTATAGCAAAGACTGGATCCTTAGCCTAACCCTCTCGGCACCCCTCCCCGTGCTCCCAGCCTTACACACTAGTCTCCAACGAGACTCAAATGAGTAGCATGGCCAGATTTAGCAAACAAACTTACAGAATGCCCAGTCAAATTTGAGTTTCAGATAAACAACCAAGAATGTGTTAGTATAAGTATGTTCCAAATATTGTATAGGATATACTTATACTAACACACTCTTGGTTGTTTATCTGAAACTCTTTAACTGGATGCCCTGAATTTCATCTGGCAATCCTACAAACACATCTTCTACGTTTTTGTTTCAAGTCATTTTGTGCAGATTTTCCCTTCCATCTCAGATGACCTACTGTGCCTTGTCAACATGGGAGACATGGCTCAACTGGCTTTTTCTCCTTTTCCATAAAATCTTAGCTGACCTGCTCCATTCCAGCTTCAGCAGAGTTGATCATCCCCTTCTTCGGGCTGAGACTGTGTCTTGAGTATTATTGAGTCACAAGCTATATCTCACCAGAGACGTACATACATATACACAGATACATTTGTGTGTGTCTGGTGGTAGGGTCTCTGGCACACAAGGTGCTTTACTCATCTGTATCCCCAGTGCTAGAAGATAGAAGGAGAGCTTCTGGGTAGGAGTAAGAGCAGAGGGTTGGAGCCAAAGAAAACTGTGTTTGAATCTTGGCCTCTGCCACTCTGCAGCTGAGATTGTGGATGGCACATTTACTCTCAGGGTCTAAAATTTCTCATCTACATTTTAAAAAAATAACACATCCCTGGCCAAGAAATTGTTGAAAATTAAATGAAGGTGTTTATATATAAGTGACCTGTCACCAAGCATAGGGTCATCTAAATAGTTACCTTCTAGGCCTTCCCTGGTGGCGCAGTGGTTGAGAGTCCGCCTGCTGATGCAGGGGACACGGGTTCATGCCCCGGTCCGGGAAGATCCCACATGCCGCAGAGCAGCTGGGCTCGTGAGCCATGGCCACTGAGCCTGTGCGTCCGCAGCCTGTGCTCCGCAACGGGAGAGGCCACAGCAGTGAGAGGCCCACGTACTGCAAAAAAATAAAAATAAAATAAAATAAATAGTTACTTTCTAATCCCACTCTCCTTGTTGAACTAAAAAGTCCTTTCAGAGGTACAATGTCTTTCCTTTCCTGGTAATCTAGAAAGAATTTCAATCTTCAAATTAAGTTTTAAATTTTGTCTGATTATGGCCTCATACACTCAACTTTTAATATTTTCATTGTTTTGCCCACTTATCCCCAAATTCGGATTGAATGCCTTGTTCTTCCTTTACAGTCAAATAGCACTTCCAATCAGACCATATAAAACAAGAAAAACTCTGCTCCCAAAAGCTTGCAAAGCAAGAGAGTTTCTAAAAATTACTCTTGTCTCATCTGTCTGACTCACATTTATCTAAAAATAAAAGGAAAACTAGGAGAAAAAATAAACGAACAGAGGATAACGTGCAGCTTCATGTCTCTAAGTCAGATAACGAGATAATTTTTCTGCATGCTCTATGTTTCACTTTACTTTCCAAAATGACCTTTCTACCCCTTAGTCCTATCACTAGAATATAAATCCATTAATGAGGAATCTTTTCTTTCCCTGTCCTTTTTCATATCAATCTCAGCAGGATGCTAGACTGTTCTTTTGAGTTCATTCACTTTATTGCCATTAAAAAGAAAATATAGTCTGGAGACGGCCTGACTCCAAATGGTTAAGCACAAGATGAAGAAATAAATTCCTGAGTTTCTAGCTTTCATATACCACTGATTTTCTATGTAAAACTTAAGGAAAATCCCAAAACTCATTTTTTAATCTGTGAAATGAGTCAGTCATTTAAAAATATCTCTTTCACATATGCCATTTTTTATAGCAGAAAATAAAAAGATCTTAAAATACTGGTGTTTACAGTTAATGGTTTTCAAACTATGCTTGCCTGACTACAGGTACCATAGGATTTAACTCTATTGCTCTTTAGATGCTCTGAAATATAATAATTATATTGGTAAGATGTGACGATGACCATAACTTTCCCCAGAAGTACATACATTCTAATCTAACTTTCAAAGCTAAAGCTAAAGAAACCAGAGGAATCACTGAGAAAAATACGTAGGGAACCTCGGAGTAAATTGACAGACAACCTAGGAGATACAACCAACCTATATAGGTTGGTGCCAATTCATTTAACCATTTACTTATTCATTCATCAAATGTTTAGTAAGCATATACTATAAGCAAAGCTCTGTGACAGACTTTTTCTGAGGTTCATTTCCTCGATTTCCTAATGACACTGGGGCTGTACTAGTAAAATGTATAACTCAGGGGTTAATAGCTTAATGTCCCTAAGTTAATCCTTTAATAATTTTATTAACATTAACATCTCACATCTAGGTAAATTTCTTTCAATGAAGAAAGGGGAAGATCTTGAGATAACAAAACCTTACCATGAGGATCTCATCAGGGTACCTTGCAGATCCAGTACAGGTAACCCTGTGGCTTGGAAAAGTCTCTGAAACCAGCCTGAAGCACCTTGTCTGTTAGAAGTGCTATCAATTATACGACACACATGGACCACAAAAATACGACCTCACATCCTTGTGCTAAAAGAGTAATCCTAATGAAAATCAGGAACGCAATCTAAAAAATAAAATATACTTGCTTGAATTTTTCGTAATAAGCATGTACATTTTGTAAAAACGTTTCTAAAGAGGAAAAAGACGAGAAGGAAGGAAGGAAGGAAGGAAGGAAGGAAGGAAGGAAGGGAGGGAGGAAGGAAAGAAGGGAAGGAGGGGGGCAGGGAGGAAGGAAGGGTATGTGATTTAATTTTTTAAAATTGATACCCATAGGAGGCTGTGGATGGCAAGACTAAGGAGCACAACACAATGCCTCGAAAACATCATGATTTCTGAACCCAGACACTTGATATCTGAATCTTGCAGCCATAGAAGTTAGTATAGGCACTTCGGATCAGCTTCCATCTTCCTCATAGCTCCTCAAGAATTCACTTTGGGTTCTGACACAGAATACTGAAGAGGGAAAATAACTCCCTCCTGCTTCAGAAAAACAGCCAAGAGGATTCTCAGAGCTTTCTGTACTGATGGGAAATAATCATTCTTGACCTCGTTCTCTCTCCCTCCAGAGGCTCATGGCTCTTTGTAGACACAACTAGAGAGATTGAACAGCTTCTCCCATATTTCCAGGTCAAGGGGGCAAGGCTAGAGTTGTTCAGATATTTACTAAATGCCTAATAAGCACAAAACATAGTACTTGGCACTCTACAGGTCCAAAAAAATAAAAGATATGGTTCCCACTGGAGAAAGAAAAAATATACGTAAGCAAAAAGTAGATGACAAATTAGCCGCGAAACAGGAGATTTCACAAGGTTATTGCTAAAGGCAAATGTACACAACATGAGAGCTCTCTTGACCAATGTATTAAATATGCACTGCTTTCTTTAAAAGTGGATCTATCAACATCTGTCAAATGCATGCAGCGCACACACACATATATATACACATGCACAATTGCCAGTCTGTTAGAATAAAATTTTTTAAAAATCAGAAGTTATAAAAATATACAAAGTTTAAACAATTACAGGGAGAGCAGAGATTCAGAAGAGATGGCATTTACTGAGCAATTTTACTGCTCCAGGTACTGTGCTAAGTGTTCTAAATGCATTTGCTCAATTAATTCTTGCAACAAATGAATGTGATATAGATTATTACCATTTAATATTTGAGGAAACCAAGACTTAGAAAGGTTTAAGTAATTTGTCTGAGATGTCACAACTAATCTCATGTTTCTGAAGCATTTGATGATACGTTAGAAAATTAGTGTGTTCTCCATTGTACAAACACAACATGACTCTATTCTTAGGGAACTCAGTGTTTCATAACAAACTCAAAAATTCCGTGAAGTTGTCTTATTTATTCACATAAAAAAAACAATTATTACAAGAAGACTCAAGGATATATTGGCAAATTGGCTAATGAGTGGGATTAAATGAGAAAAAAATTTTGAAGAAAATGAACCTGGAAGAAATTTGTAAGGAAAAGCCTATAGACAGTTCATTCATATTTCATCATTAAACTCTTCTTGAACATCTAATATTTACACGTCCCTTTTTGATGGTGATAATAGAAATATGAATGACGGATATAATTAGCTGCCTTCAAGAAGCTAAAAATAACCCTCTGTGAGGTGATGGGATGGTGAGAAGGTGAAGACAAAAGAGACAGACAATGCAATGGGTAGGACATCCTATTACGGAGATGTGAACCAAAGGATGTAGAACAGGGGTGGACCCACACAGTATGCATTTTGGAGCTGGGAATGACTTCACTGAGGAAGTCATAGCTGATCTGGGTTTCAATAAATTGGCGAAGTTAGCCTGAAAAATAAAGGACAGGGGACATTTCTGACAGAGAAGGAAGTAAGTATAAATGCGTGAACTTTGTGAGGCCAGGTTTTCCATATGAGGAAACAAAGCACCTCTGAGGTGGAACAAAGCCAGGAGCTATTTAAGGTGAGGTTGGCCACAGCCTGAAGGAAAATAGGGAAATGGGGAAAAGGCAAGACCAGTTGGAGTGAGAAGAGAGAGAAGACAGAATGGTTAAGAAATTATGGCTGATCATCGGGCACTAGGAGAACCAAACACTTCTCCTTTTCTAGCTCAGAAAAAGGCATCGTAATTCACCCAGTTGTTCAACCCAGAAACCAAGGTATTATGCTTGCTTTCTTCCACTCCGTCATTCCCTACGTCTTGTCAGGCACCAAGAGCATCAACTCTGCCTCCTACACCTCCCTCCTATCCGCTCACTTCTCTGCACCCTCACCACTACTGAACTAGGACAGGTCTCTGCATCCTCTTGCCTGGGCTAGCACGGCAGCCTCCTTACTAGTGCACTTGCCTTCCTTTAGCCAGCATGACCTTTCTAACAGCACAAATCCATTTACGTTGCTCTTCCAGGGGCTTCTCAACACCCCTGAGGGAACCTTCTCTTGCTTTACAAAGTCCCCTTCAGCCTCTATTTAACTCTTTCCCACCCTGTCTCCCAGCTCCTCCATCTCCTACAAAACATTCTATGATCCACTGATGGTGAATTACTTTCTTTTCCTGAGATACATCATGCCCTCTCTTCTCGAGATTTTGACTCAGGCTGGTTTCTCTGCCTGAAGCACTGTCTCCAGGTTTCTCTTGACTAACTCCAACTCATCCTATAGCTCTCACTTTACACACTACCTTTTCTGGAAAGCCTCCCGTGAGCTTCATAGTCGAATTAAGCATCCTCCCTCGGTGACTACATAACACATTGTTCTTCCTTTTTCCCAGCACACAGAGCTGTGTAATTGCCTGTTTAGTTATCTGTACTCCCAAACAGACCTTCAGTTCCAGAGAGCAGGACCACATCCATCGCATTCGTTTTCTATCTCTTAGCAGCTGGTGCATATTAGACCAGTAAATGAATAACCAAATGAATCTTACTGACTCTGGGACAATACTGAGGGAGGATAAAGGATTGGTATATAACAGTGGATGAGTCAATTGAGGTTCAGCTACCAACTCCAAGAGTAAACCACGAGGGCAGCTCAGGTTCAGCCAGCATTGATCAAGCAGGTTCCAAGCAAAATCAAGCTTGGGGCTGCCAAGGTGTTTTGTCTACTTGCAACTGACTGAGTAGTTTAGTGGAAGCCAAGAAACTGAGTGTCCATTCAGAGCTGTGGAAAGTTCTCTTCTCAGCTGGGGTCCAGAATGTCAGTCTTACAAATTGAAAAAAAAAAAGAAGGTTGAACCAAGTTGGGTGTAAGACAGTAAAGAAAGCTGTAGGGAAATGATCTGATTTGTCAGACTGGAGGAATATCAGAAAGTGGTTTTTAGTTCTCTACTGTAAAAAATAACTAAAATATGGGGCTTTTTATTATAAGCAGTGCAATCGACAGTGACTTATAATTTACTCCATAAAACAATATGTACTTTGTACTTCAAAGAAATGTAGGAACCAAGTTTCATCGTCTCCTAAATTGAGTCTCTTTTCCCCTAATCCTCTACTTTGTACCTGAACTTTATTTAATTCTATCACTGTACTAATCTTTCCTGGTGTTTATCAGAGTCCTCGTACGGGTTTGAGCAAAGTGGAGAGCAAAATCCATTGCACCACAGCTAACTTTCCTGCATAAGGAAAGTATAAGGTCCCAGATTTGGCTTAATAAAAAATCAAATAAATATCTGCCTATTTGGAAAGGTCGGAGGAGAGGACAGGAAATATCACTAGATAACGAAGTGCCATGGTACCTGGTGAAGGCATCAGCCCTGTGTGTTGTACTTCTGTGCTTTAGATCTGTATCTCTTCCTTGCAGTTGGTGATTAGTCTCTGTAGCAGTGTCTGTCTAGAGGTAGGAAAAGCTGGTCATTATCTGGGCTTTAAATTGTGTATAAAGTCTGATAAGACTTTCTGTTTTTCAAGAATAATTTAAGCTTTTCTGAACTTTTTTGGGTAAAAGCACACTTAATCATCATGCAGCAAAGCTGGAAGCTGGCCAAATGCAGGACAATCAAAGGGCTTTCTCTCAAAAAGCCCTGAGCCGGATACCTCAGCTTTGGATAAGTACTAGTGGGAGAAATGCAAGGACCCCGGTTCTGGAAATCTTCAAAAACCTTCTGAGTTAAAGCAGATCCTTCTACCCTTTGGAGTAAAACTTAAGACTGGAGCATGAAAAGGACTGAATAGTCCACGAATAATCATTTTTATTTAATAAATAGAGAATATAGAACAGTTTACAATTATGAGCCATAAAGATAATTCTTAAGCAAGAATTTCTTCCTTAATTGATGTGTCTGAATGCCACTCTTCCCGCCCCCACAAAATAAACCAAACTGTTACTGGCTTTGGCAGTTTTATACTAAAATGCAAGGTTATATATAATCTGGGAAAACCTAAGATAAGCACATCCTTCCTAATTGCCTCTTTCTAAGTTATGTTTCTTGTAACTCCTCATGTTAGAGGCTCAAATTATATTTTCAGGGTATTTATCGCGTTTTATGCTTCTAACTCTGCAGTGTTAGACCTTAAGGGGCCCATTCTAGGGAAGGTGATGGAGACACAGTTTAAGTGAATCCCTCCTTCCTTAACAAACCACACTAGTTGCCAACACTCTGATGTCATCAGCTAGATGGTTTCACTCCTCCATTGGTAATTTATTTATTTGATAGACAACGGTGAAAATAAAGAGAAATCAAGGACTTAGAAATATGTTGGGTGATAGTCACTGGCTCTAATTCTGCTTTGTCCTTGACTATAATAAGTCACTTACCCTTCTGTACCTCATTTGTTCACTTTACAATCAGAGGTTTGGACTAGAATATTCTCAAAATCCCAATCTAAAATTCCAAGAGTTTTTGACCTATTTTGAGGTATTCTATAAAAAAATATGGAATAAGTCTTACATGACAAATACTACTGGTTTGCCTTCAAGTTTCATGTTTACTTTGCACTTCTTTTTTTTTCCTTTCAATGTTCACTTATGATTTAATACTTGCATGTTCTAATTCTTTTAAAATGTTGATCCACTTGGAACTTTTTAAATGTTACAATTTAATCCAAAGCAAAGTTACATAAATCTCAAATATTAGTTAAGTCAACTTTAATAAATACCTAATCAAAAAAGAAAAGCTTTAAAGGATTTTTAAACTATTTCCAGAAATACAGCAGAATAAATATTCCTACGTATTAGGCTTTGAAGAGCTTGACTGAATTGTGAATAATGTGATAAGATAAACTAAAGAAGCACAAACCAAAATCGTATAATTTTGTTTTTTAACATACTAAGAAATAATGTTGGCTTGGAAAAATATAAGTGGCTGAGTGTCTTATTGTAGTCATTGTTATCTGGTCCTCATGTGGTACATTAGCAGATGGTACATTCCACAAATTATTGTAGGCATAGAGCAATCCATTTCTAATCCTTGTGTCTATATATCCCCATGAATATCAACATTAAAGTGCTACTGCCTTGAGCTCAAATATTAAATTTCCTTTTAGAAAAAAACAGTTCCTCTCCTCGGTCTCTCCTTCCATTTCCTATACCATGTTACAACAACCCCCATTATTCTAAGAACTTCTATTACAGATATTTTGCCTCTTTGTAGTTCATGTTCTATGGAATAGCCTTCCATTCTTCTTCCTTCAGTGAATATTTACTCAACGCTTACTATTTTTGGCCAGTGCTGAAGGCCACAGAACTAAATGGACACAATCCCTGCCCTCAGTAAAGGCATGTTTTAATGAAGTTATCCATTCCTTCTAACGCCTAGTTTATTCATCTACAAAGGGGTAACAGTAATTATGCATGAGTTATTGAGAGGATTCAGTGAAATAACAATTTTTAAATACTTGGCAAAATGCTTTGGTGAATACCTAACACTCAATAAATATTGTTTATTCCATTCTATTCCCTAGGTACTATAGTAGAAAAAACTCAATAAAAGAGATAATGTTTGAACCATGTCTTGAAAAGGATTGTTTCTCAGAGGAAGGAAGATGGAAAACATTTTAGACATTAGGAACATACAGTCTGTATAGAAGAAGTCTGAAAGAACTTGTCATGTTCTATTTTAAAGAACTGTTTTAAAGAACTATTTAAAGAAAATATTTGCAAACAATATGACCAATACGGTGTTAATATCTAAAATATATAAACAGCTCATACAAATCAACAGCAAAAAAACAACCCAATTTAAAAATGGGCAGAACGGAATAGACACTTTTTCAAAGAGGAAATGCAGATGGTCAACAGACACGTGAAAAGATGCTCAACGTCACTAATCATCAGGGAAATGCAAATTAAAACCACAATGAGATACCTGTCACACCTTACACCTGTCAGAATGGCTATCATCAAAAAGACCACAAACAACAAATATTGGCGAGGATATGGAGAAAAAGGAACACTTGTGCACTGTTGGTGGCAATGTAAATTGGTGCAGCCACTGTGGAAAACGGTATGGAGGTTTCTCAAAAAACTCAAAATAGAACTACCATATGACCCAACAATTCCACTCTTGGGTATATATCCAAGAAAAACAAAAACACTAATTCAAAAAGATACATGCACACCAATGTTCATAGAAGCATTATTTACAATTGCCAAGACATGGAAGGAACCGAAGTGTCCATCAACAGATGAATGGATAAAGGAGATGTGGTATACATATACAATGGAATATTACTCAGCCATAAAAAAGAATGAAATGTTGCCATTTGCAGCAACATGGATGGACTAGGAGGGTATTATGCTAAGTGAAATAAGTCAGACAGAAAAGCAGATACTATATGATATCACTTATATGTGGAACCTAAAAAAATACAAGCTAGTTAATATAACACAAAGAAGCAGACTCATGTATATAGAGAGTGAGGTGATGGTTACCAGTGGGGAGAGGGGAGGAGAGAGAGCAATATAGGGGTAGGAGATTAAGAGGTACAAACTACTATGCATAAAATAAGCTCTAAGGTTATACTATACAACACAGAGAATATAGTCAATATTTTGTAATAACTATAAATGGAGTATAACTTTTAAAATTGTGAATCACTGTATTGTACACCTGTAACTTATATAATATTGTATATCAACCATATTTCAATTAAAAAATAGTTCTTTTGTCAAAAAAAAATTAAAGAACTGGAAAGCTGTCTATTAAGCTAGGAAGAAAAAGCGGAATACAAAACTGGAAAGATAGGCTGGCTTAATGGATTAAATCCTGCAGAAGACAGAGAACTGGCAGGGGCTTTTAAAAACAGAAAATAACAGTTCTACCTATGTAGCAGAAAAGTCATTATGGTTTCAGTTTGGAGAATGGATTGGTGGTAAAAGAGTCTGCAGTGAGTGAAATCAAGTAAGAGAATCTTAAAATCAAATTAGAGAAGATGCTGTCTGAACTAAAACAATGGTAGTTATTGAATGATGGAAGTTTAATCAAGAAAATATTTTAGAGGTAGCATCTGCTATATGTGGTCACTAACTGAACCTTGAGGAGAAGGTTGACCCTGAGGCTTTCAGTTTTGTAGTCAAGTGGATAGATACACCACTAACTAGAATAAAGACTGCAGAAAAGGAGTAAGTGTACTGGGGAAGCAAGAGGTGAAGAGATATAGAAAGTTGAAGATTATGGACATAGTTTTAGACAAGGAAAAACTCAGGAGAATACCAATCCCTTCAAGAGGGCAGGGCAAAGGGCAGGAACCAACACAGAAAATCTCGGGGAAAGGGTATAATAAAAGAGAATAATGCATTGGGAGTCAAGAGAACTGAGAGTTTCAAAAAGGAGGAATTAAATATTCATGCCAATATCATACAAAGGTCAAGTAAGAGAGCTAGGAGAAATCTGGCTCAATCTTCTAACCTCAGGATTGGGGGAGAGGGATAATGTACAGTCTCCCCTCCTGATGGGTTTGAGGAAGGGAGTGTAATCAGAGGAAATTCATATTTCAGTCCTAAGTTGAGAAGGTGAAAGGAGCGCTCTCTGTAACTTTTTGTAAAGTTTAACAACGTGGGGAAGAATTAGAAGATTCAGTATTTCAATAAAGAGATTGGGAGGAGAGCCAGCAGGCAGAGGAGGGAGAAGCCACCAGACCACCAGGAAAGAACAAGAACAAGACCAACCTGAATGGAGATAAGAGTATGAGAAGATTAATGATGAGGGGACTCTGATTTCTTTTTATCTTTATCTTATGTGAAATAATTTTCAGCACTTCGAATTCCTTTCTGATATCACATTAACTTAATAACTTAATACTCTGCATGTTCTGCAATTCTAACCTGTATGTGAAGGCACTATGCCAATCTAAGCAACTGTGATGCCAACCACCATAATGAGAAAGTACAGTATCGTTGCAACATTGCATAAACCTTTCCCATTCAGGTTGAAAGCCACTAGTTCCCCTGTAAACTTCTCAAGCATCACCTCTGGGATTTAATGACAGTCTTGATATGCTTCATAGATAGCTGTTTATGGTGGACCCCAGTCGTTTTCCCAGCAAGGAAAACTCAAATCTGCATTCTTCTGATTTAGCTGTTTATCTCTGTAAAACACATATATAACTAACTTACTGGCCAAGCCAAGACGTTATCCTGCAGGAGCTGCCTGAAACCCCATCATCACCACATAAGAAAAACTGGCAGAGTCTAGGTGTGCCCCTTGCAGTTATTCAATAAACTAAGAAAAAAAAGATTGGGTAAACCACATGTCTAAATCAAAAGATAAAGTTCTGAAAATTGTTTTTGTCACCAGATATGCCTTGTTGAGAGCCCTGTTTTCTTTTGCCAAGATGCTGAGTCTAATATTTTGCAGCCAGTTTTTTTCAGTAGTCCTGTGGTTAGAAGAAAAGATGGACTGCTATACTGACCACATTTGGATTAGGGGCAGAAATAATATCATCATCCTGGCATGTAGGACATTGTTCAGATGAGCAGTTTACTCTGCTATCAAATTAGTAAATAAACAGACTGTCAAGTTTATCTGTTGATATGTTTCCCCTAGTATGGTAGATGTAACACACGGTCCCCACATTGCTCGACACTTCTCTTATCGAAAGGTGGGCTCTATGTTCCATCCCCTTGAAATCAGAAAGGCTTATGATTGCTTCAGCCAATAGAATAAGGTGTAAGTGATGTGACCTTCAAGTGAGAAAAGGGCATAGAGCTTCTTTCCAGCCCTCTTGAAAGGGCTATTCTCCGGAAGAAGCCAAACGCCATTATAGCAGTCTATTTCCATCATGCTGGAAAGGCACATCGAAAGCCTCAGCTGAGCTACCAGTGAACAAGCGACATCAATCGCTAGCCATACAACTGAGGCATCTTGGACATCCAGCCCAACTGGGCTTTCAGACAACTGTATCCCCAGCTGATATCTGGCAACAACTGCATGAGAGACCCCAAGCAAGAACTGCCCCTCTAAGCCCTTCCTGAATTACTGAGCCACAAAACTGTTAGCAAGACAAAAAGGACTCTTTTAAGCTGCTAAATCTGTGGGGTAATTTGTTATACAGCAGTAGCAACTAAAACAGAATTTGTTACCTGGAAGTGGGATACTGCTGAAAACCACAACAAAGCCTAAAACATGTGCATTAACTTTGGGCCTGCAAACCAGATGGTGAGTAAAAGCTAGAAGGGCCTTGAGGAAACCACTGTCAAAAGTCCAATGGCCCTTGAAGAAACTGTCAGTGAGAGCTTAAAGGTAATTGAGAAAAACATTATTGAAAGGTGTAGGAAAGGAGATCCTTGTTCTGTAGTGGGAAAGTTTAGCAAAACTATTGCTTGCAGTAACAAGGAAATAGAAATGTATCTCATAAAATAATGGATCTGGCTAAGGAGATCTTCAGGTAGAATGCAAGAAAATGCTCACTGTTTTCTTTTAGCCGCATATCATACGGCATGGATAAAGCAAGATAAGCCAAAGAAGAAAATTTTCCATTTCCAAGATTATGTAGAGAAAATATAAAAGAACCAAGGCTTGAGGGGTTTCAAAATAAAACTATTTCCAGTCTCTTCCTGTAGAAGATTCTCAAACTGAAAAGTCTTAGGATACATGTCAAATCAGCAAAAATGTGGTCTCATGGTAAATACAAAGCTAATGTGAAGCTATAATTTTTAAATCTTCAGAATTATTTCAGATGGTGCCTCAGAGACATTTTCCAACAACAAAAGACCTTCTAAGTCTCTTAATATATGCTTTGTGATCCCCTCTGTTAAACAATAAGGCTTCAAAGAATGAATGATAAGAGTGTTATCTCATAGCAGCCTTGTCGGGAGCCTAAGGTAGTTAAGGGCTTACCCGGAAGAGATTTGTGAGTGTCACTTTTATCTAATGGAGTAGATTTTAAATTGATACACAAGAAGCTTAGAGGGATTTTTGTTTTGTTTTTTTTTTTTTGCGGTACGCGGGCCTCTCACTGTTGAGTCCTCTCCCGTTGCGTAGCACAGGCTCCGAACGCGCAGGCTCAGCAGCCATGGCTCACGGGCCCAGCCGCTCCGCGGCATGTGGGATCTTCCTCGACCGGGGCACGAACCCGTTTCCGCTGCATGAATAGGCGGACTCTAAACCACTGCGCCACCAGGGAAGCCCGCTTATAGGGTTTTTAAAGGAAGTGTATCAACTTGGACTGAAATGGACATCAACAGTACCAAACGAAGGGAAGCCTTTGACTGAGAAAACTACACCTGTATCTTGGGCCATTTCTTAGAGAAAGGAAGGATTAATCACAGTATAAAACCAAGATTCTGAGGACAACTCCAAATCCACGGAGAATTAGTCCCAGGAAACGCTACTGATCCCTAATTTGAAAACCAGCAATACTGCCCAGCCATATTTCAGATATATAGATCAGTGACTGCTATGCCTTCTGTTTCCCCTTTTTGCATGGGAGTGTCTGGCAGTTATCCAAAGTCTATTCCACCATTTTATATTGGTGTGTGGGAGCAGACAGCTTGTTTCTTTAGGTTACAGATCTTCAGATCAAGAAGAATGGTATTCACAGAGCTGAACCCAAGGAACTATATCTCAAGAAACTCTTCTCTCTAGAGCTACTTTAGACAATGAGATTCTGGACATCAACAAGTCTGAACTAGATGTTATAATAGAATGAAACATGAGAAGGAGAAAGAGGGATTGATCTTGAGAGGGGATGAATTATTTTGTGTGTGGAAGGAATGAAAATAATTTGTGACCAGAGTACAAACAGTGGTTGTTTAAAACATGGCTCCAAAGGTTGTTGACATTTCTTCCATCAGGAGGTGAGATCTACGTAGATGGACTTATGACTATTTCAACCAATAGGGTACAAAAGAAGTGATGCTGTGTAACATCTAAGTCTGGATCAGAAAATCCCATGCAACTTCTGGTGTTCTGTATGCATGTGTGTGTATATTATATGTATGCATGCATGCAATTGTTAAGCACAGATAAAACCAGCTTGTTAATATGGCTACTCTGCACATGGTGGGCAAAAGTTTAATAAGTCTAATGGGGGGAAGAGGGAAGGAAAGAGAAGGAACCAAGGGGAAACAAAGAAAAGACTGACTGCATTAAGAACATTTATGAATTTATGAAAAATACATATGTGTTTATAAAAGTTCAACTATTCATGTATGTGTATGTATACAGACATTTTTTATATTGGGACACAAGGACCATAGACCATGGATGATAGTATTATGAACAGCTGTCAGCAAGATTAAAAGAGCGAAACATATAGGGCAAGGATAGCCATGATAAAACAAAGTAGATACAGAGTTGCAGGTGGGAAACTGGCTAAACCCAGGAGAAACCACCGTTCAAGTGACAAATACTAATGGAGTGGTGGTGAATTGAGGAATGCATAGATACAGTAGAACAAAGTGAATAAACAAAAGCAATGGGAATCAGAAGACTACAGATACTGGAGAACAATAGGAATATTGGGGGAAAGCAGGGCAGAGAATAGGAATAAGAACACCTAAAATAATAGAAAAGATAGGGTGAAGTACTAGGGCAAAAAAAAAAGATTCCTAGTGCGAGCAAGAAGTCTGGGAAGGAAGTGCCATGGGCTGCGAGCCTGCAGATCAGGTTATTTGTGGATTACTTTGGGCAGGCAGGGTTATATGGTATAATTGTGTCTAATTAGTGGCCAGCCTAGGAACTAGAAACTCAAAGGCTATTAGAGTGAGGCGACTTACTATGAATAGAAGCAGCATTTTCTAAGATTTATAAACCTTTTAGAAGAGTTTTGAATGTCTTTCCAGAGGCACATGCTAGGTTCTGCCCATTTGCTCACAAATTTGGCAGTGAGAGAGGTCGTTAACCATTTTTCTTTGGAAATTTCATATTGACTTTTGCCCAACAACTAATTTGGTTAAGCTGTTCTCACTACTTTCTAGGCAGCTTGAGTTTCTTTCTCTAGAGATAAATAACAGTGTACATTTATACTTATTATATAATTCATTTTGGAATCATGAACATCCCAGTAAGAATTTATTGGTCCATATGTGAATTTACTTAGTCCTTCAAGTAGAAATTGTAAGTATAGTAAAGCTTGAATCAATCAAAAATTTCTCTTCCCAAGGTGTCTGTAATATGCATCATCCAGAAAATTATTTCAGAATTGCCTCTCTACACTAGAGGAAATATTAAAACTTGGTGGAATAAGGTGGAGGGCAAAACTGATTAGGGAAACCTTCTTCAAATAATTTCAGCAAATTTAATTCAAACAGAGACACAGTTAGCCTGGACAGAGAAGATCTAATTATTCTGTCTGTCCTCTCCTAGTCCACCAGAGAAAGATCATATTTTCACATTTTTTTTACACGGACCTCTCACTGTCGCGGCCCCCCCCGGACGCGCAGCCTCAGCGGCCATGGCTCACGGGTCCAGCCGCTCCACGGCACGCGGGATCCTCCCGGACCAGGGCACGAACCCGCGTCCCCCGCATCGGCAGGCGGACTCCCAACCACTGCGCCACCAGGAAAGCCCTTCACATATTTTTATACTATGCGTTAACTGCATTCAACAACTGTGAGAACTCATGCCAGTAAATTAATAAAGCCTCTCCTAGAAAACTAATGAGAGGTGAGGGAACTCAAATTTTTGTTCTTTATTTCATTCTGAATTGTTTGGGGTTTTTTACAGTAAATTTCTATTATTTTAGTAAACTATAAAACTTTTAAAATAATTTTAAAAAATAAAAACAATCATAGCAGGAATAACATTCCCAATGGTTTAACTGAAGCACCCTGCTTTCTCTTAAACAATAAAAATTTAAAAGTTCTTTGCAGTGAAATTGTATTAATAAGAGATTAATAGTTTTTACTGTCCAGACAGTATTCAATGACACATCCATTGCCACACCTTGATTTTCAACTTTGGAATAAGAGGTCTTGCCATCAAGTCAAACCATTTATCAAAATGACAGCTCTTCATATACACTTTAAATATGTGTTGAAATCACCTATCATGTCTTATTATTTAGGGGTAATGTTCTCTTCACTCTCAAACTCTCTTAGGAAGCATTTCTAATGGAAAATTTAGGTCAATTTTTTTCTATTGAAAATTTCTTTTTAACATTTATTATGAGTTCTCTTTCCTTTTTAATTATGGATTTTCAATGAAAAATCGAAACTGTACATAAGTTCATGTCAAAATTTGAGTGTCTAAGCTCAAAATTCAAATAAAGTCAAACTTCAGACTTGAAATTCCAAATGCTTAAAATATTATTGAATGTGAAAAATATTTTTTACCACTGTAGAGTTTATTCTTAAGCCTATTTTTCAACTGCACCAAGTTAGATCCCAAGCCAATTTGGACCAAACTAAAGTCTGAAAGAGAGTGGGAAAAAATCAGTAATTCAAAGTCCTTTCAAACTTGGACATGTGAACTAGCATGACTCAGATAGGGTGAGAAAAATGTCCAAAATGTCCAGGGCCTTACAGGTCTCTTAAATTTTTGATCTTGGCAAATCCTAATGGTTTACATTTGATTTTAAAATATAGGGCTTTTCTGGTGACGCAGTGGTTAAGAATCTGTCTGCCAATGCAGGGGACACAGGTTTGAGCCCTGGTCCGGGAAGATCCCACATGCTGCAGAATAGCTAAGCCCATGCACCACAACTACTGAGCCTGCACTCTAGAGCCCATGAGCCACAACTACTGAGCCCACGTGCCATAACTGAAGCCCACGTGCCACTACTGAAGCCCATGTGCCTAGAGTGCGGGCTCCTCAACAGGAGAAGCCACTGCATCGTAATGAAGAGTAACCCAGCTCACCGCAACTAGAGAAAGCCCGCCTGCAGCAATGAAGACCCACTGCAACCAAAAATAAAATAAATAAATAAAAAATTATTTTTAAATTAAAAAAATAAAGATATAAGCACACTGAAGATTTCTAGGGCCCATATCCAATATAAAACTACTTTTTTCAGCTATTAAATTGGATCATATACAAGTTACATTTTCACCTTTTTAAAGCTAAAATAGAGTTGTATATTTGACCCCAAGTTTCTTCATAATTCATTTTCTACTAATATGGAGTGAAATGTAGCTAGATAAAGAACATTATTCAAGTGACGAGTGTCTCAAAATAATATCTATATTAGCTCTGACTGGTGTTTGCAGTAATATCAGCCACGTATTTATACAGTTAAATGTTTAAACAATACCACTTAAACTGAGTAATAAAAGAAGTTGTTTAGATTTTTGACACTGCTTCTCAACCTCAAATGCAGGGAAAGAGTATAACATAACTATAACATTTATTTTTACTGTACTTTTTACCTGTAGTATAGTGTCCTGAAACTTGTGACCAGAATAGTGCAAGACTTCGTTGGGGATAAAGATAACAAGTTTAAACCCTAGAACAAATACACACTACTATATATAAAATAGGTAAACAACAAGGACCTACTGTGTGGCACAGGGAACTGTATTCAATATCTTGTAATACCCTGTAATGGAAAAGAATCTGAAAAAGAATATATATATATATATATATATATATATATGTATGTATGTATGTATGTATAACTGAATCATTTTGCTGTACATTTGAAATTAACAAAATATTGTAAATTAACTATACTTCAAATTAAAACTTACAAAAAAAAGAAATACAAGAAAAAAGAAAGTAGATAAGTGAAGGGGAGAAGGAAGGTGATAGAAAGAGACTGTTAATGGGTATGGAGTTTCTTATTGTAAAGAAAATGTTCTAAATTTGATTGTAGTGTTGAGTGCATAATTCTGTGACTATACTAAAAACTGTTGAACTTCACACTTTAAATGGGTGAATTTTCTGATGTGCAAATTATATTGGAATAAAGCTGATATAAATTTTTTTCTCCTGATAGAAAAAAAAAAAAAAAACCTAGAAGAAAAAATTAGTAAAGTAATGCCTGGTAGAAATATTTACAAAGAGATCATACTTTTTTATGAGGTATTATACAGGGAAGTACTAGATTTAAGACAAATATGATTTTTCACTAAAGCAATTAAATAGAATTTGTGGTTTTCTGAATGTCAAAATTTGTAATTTTTCAAACCACTACTATGTGCACTGTGGGAAACTGCAAGACATGAAAGATATGAATCTTTCCTCCAAAAAACTCTACATCTGTTGGGAAAGGAGCACATATATTCATGATAAATTGAACTACTTAGTTTGCCCATATTCACTCTTGTTCACAGGAGATCCAAGACAGGAAGATTTAGCTATTAATAAATAAAAATAAAAATTTTATTTATATTTAATTTTCCCCAAAGGATTTAAGAAAGGAAAAGTTAATAGTACAGCAAATTGTTATAATATAGATAAGAAATCACACAAGGGAAAATGTTATACATTTCAAATGAAAAGAACAGATATTAGCACTAGAAGAAGAGTGAGACAGACAGAATACCTTTGAGCTATTGAGCCAAGTAACACCTCATAATAACAATTAGCACTTTACATTCATTACTTCATTAATCTTCACATGAACCACAAGCATGATAGAGCTTATCATTATCCATGCTCTACAAATGAGATAAAAGAAGCTCGAAGGTGATGAAGTGGCACTGCCAGAATCTCAACATAGATGGTCTTCTAGATCCAAACTCAGTCCTCTAAGTGTTAATCAAGCTGTTGCACAACCAGATCTTAAACATTTTATCTCTGATTCACCTGGCCTTCAGGTGTTCAGAATCTCACCAGTACTTTTCCTTATATGACAGGGATACCACTACAACTCTCCAGTGGAAGCAGTTTTTTTTTTTTTCCAACAATCACTGGAATAAACAGTGCCAAGGCATTTTGGAAATCAGAGTCAGATGGGCATTTTATGTCTCTTAGGAAAAATAAAACCAGTTCTAATACTGGACACCTGTCAAGTCACATCACATCGTGAATATTCTTTTCAGTAACAGGCAAAAAACTCTATATGAGAGCAGCTGTCTTTCTTTAAAAGAAAATGACGTTGTCACTGTTACCTCAAGATATTAATTATCCTGGTGGAACTGTTTTCTGATACAGGCCACAAGGAAATCTTCCTGGCTTTGAATATAACCACCATTATCCATGACCGTGGGAAAGGTTGTCGGTTCTGGGGATATTAATTTTTATGAAGGAACTGATGTATACACATTTATTTCAAGGCAAGTTAAAGATTCCTTTTAAGGATTCTGGATTTATTCCTTCTATCCCTGAGAATATGAACTCAGTTTTGGTATTCAGAAAAAAAGTGAAACTTTCCATGTCAAACTAGATATTTTCTTGTCTAGTTTTCTTTTCTTTTGTAATAACTGAATCTCATGCTGAGTAATCCAGTGTTCTTATGATACGATTGAAAAATTATGGATAATCACAATAAAACACTTTCCTAATTAGCAGTGATAGCTGAAAGCAGACTCATTCTAGAAATTAAAGTAGTTCACCAAAAATATCCTCTAACAGTGAAATCTAGGCTTTATTTCATTCTATTTTTATTTTGAAAAATAACATTTAAAAGACCAAAGAGTACAAAGAATAATATAACTAACACCCGTATTCCCACAATCTAGAATTAAAAGCTGCTAATATTTGGTTACATTTACTGTAAGAAATTTTTTATATATGTTCTTTGAAAAAATTATACAAGTAATATTAGCCTATATTAGAAGAAGGAAGGAAAGGAAAGCGGGACCAAGGGAGAGAGGGAAGAAGGGAGGTTGAGCTGAAGAAAGAAAAGAAAGACGGGGGCTTCCCTGGTGGCGCGGTGGTTGAGTCCGCCTGCCGATGCAGGGTACATGGGTTTGTGCCCCGGTCTGGGAAGATCCCACATGCAGCGGAGCGGCTGGGCCCGTGAGCCATGGCCGCTGAGCCTGCGCGTCCGGAGGCTGTGCTCCGCAACGGGAGAGGCCACAACAGTGAGAGGCCCAAGTACAGCAAAAAAAAAAAAAAAAAAAAAAAAAAAAAAAAAGAAAGAAAAGAAAAGAAAAGAAAGACGGAAAAAAGGAGGAGGAAATATTAAATAATTATAAATAAAATTAAAGACCATTTGACCACCATCTCTATCCCATCTCCCAGTCTCCCCTGCCAGCAAAGTTCATGATCATGAGTTAAAAGTGTACTTTTCCATGCTTCCCTGGTGGCGCAGTGGTTGAGCGTCCGCCTGCTGGTTCAGGGACACGGGTTCGTGCCCTGGTCCAGGAAGATCCCACATGCCGTAGAGCCACTGGGCCCGTGAGCCATGGCCACTGAGCCTGCGCGTCTGGAGCCTGTGCTCCACAACGGGAGAGGCCACAACAGTGAGAGGCCCGCGTACCGCAAACAAAACAAAACAAAAAAAAGTGTACTCTTCCAGTCCATTTATGAGTTTTATGCTTGTGACTTATTTTATCATACTGGTAATATACCTACTATCGTTTGACTAATGGCTTTGTTATTCAATATCATGTTTTGAGTTCCAGTCATATTAATATATAGAAATCAATGCAATCTATCTTAATTGATGAATAAATTGTGCCTGAATTCAACACATTTTAATTATCATCATCCCTAGTTGATGTGTCCAGTTTTTTTCCTAATACAACCAAGGCTGCAGTGTACATCTTTCTACATATTGCCTTGCATACAGATGTGAATGGCTTTCTAGGGAATAAACCTACAAGTAAAATCGCTGGTCATATGGTACAAATAGTTTCAATTTTACCATAAACTGCCAAATTGATCTGCAAAGTGGCTTCACAAATGTATACTTCACAAATGACAAATGTCATGTATACCACCATACATGACAATACTGTTTTCTCTATATCTTCACCCACCCTTGATATTGTCAGAATTCTAAAATTGTCAGTGTAATGACTGGAAAATATTAGTTCGTTGTTGTTTTAATTTGCATTTCCCTGATTACAAGTGAGGCTGAATTTTTTATATGTTAATTAACCACTCACAAATGCTATTTTGCTGTTTGTCGGTACATATTATTTACTGTTTTTCTATTTTAACTTTTTTTCCTTAGAATCTTTATAATAGTCTGAATAATAATCCTTTGTCTACTATGTACATTACAAATATCTTCCCTTACTGTGGCTCTTTATCTTTTGACATAAAGCAATTTTAAATTTTGATGCAAATGACTGATGAGCAGATTATAGATTTGCTGAGATGAAATTCTTCTTGTATTCCAGTGACAATCCCCACTTCATTACAGTGTATTATTTTTAAAACTTTCTTGGATTTGGCTACTTAATGTTTTACTCAGCAGCTTTATACCTATGTTCACAAATTTATAAGCCCATAATTTACCTTTTCCACACTGTCCTACTAATCCAGTTTTGAAGTCAGTTTATAATAATCTCATTTCAATAGCCAAACGATTGTGTTTCTGTTTTCTGGAACAACTTGAGAAATTTAGTAAAACTCGCCTAGAAACTTTCTGGGTCTGGGGCTTATAATTGTGGATGAGCTGGATATTTTTTTACTACTTTGATTTTTTTAATGGTTATTTATGTACTCAAATCTTTAAAAATTTCTTCCAGTGTCAATTTTGACATTTTATATTGCTACAATTTTTCAAATTTATTAGCATATAATTTTTATAAGTTCTTGTTATATTTTCATGTTTATTTTATCTATAGTTATTTGTCCTTATTTAATAGCAAATTCTGTCTTTTTTTTCCTCAATCACTCATGCCAAGGTTTGGCTTCTTTCAGTAATCTTTTGGTAATATTAGACATATTACTCTGTTTTTATTGATAGCCTGTTCTCTATTTTCTTGACATTGACATGTGTCTGTAGTGTATTTTTCTTCCTTGTTTACTTCTTTAAGGCATTGTTTAGGAAAGCATAAAGAGTAATAATATGCACACATTTTTAACACTACCCAGCTTAAGAAAGTGAATTTCACTAATAGAGTTCAGAACCTCCTCCTCAAGGATATCTCCTCTGCACCCAATGTCAGAGATAAATACTATTCTGAACTTCATATGCATCATTCCCTTGCTTTGCTTTATACTCTTACTATATACACAGGTATCCCTAAGTAATGTATAGTGCTACCTTGCCTACTTGTAAAGTTTGCATATATATATATTTATATTTATATTATAACTATATAAGTGTAAATATATATGTATGTATAACCAAGCAGATAGATAGATAGAAAATAGATAGATAGAGATAGATAGATAGATAGATAGATGCTTTTTTGCTCAACCTTTGTCTGTGGGATGCATCCATGTTTCCTGAAATCATGTCCCAGATACACTTTCCTGGAATCTCTACCTCAATATCTGCTGCTAGGAAAACCCAAACTAGGTCAGCAGTGTATTCAAAGTTTTTTACATTGTTTTCATGAAGAGGTGTTTAATATTTTAATACTTCTGCATATTTTGAGAAGGTGTTCTCCTTTCACCTCTTAATATGAAGAATTAAACTGAGGTGCTTTAATGTCTAATAATCCTTTTATTCCTGCAAAAATCCAATTATTTTGATCTAATTTTTCATTTAGTTTGTAAATATTTTGTTTAGTATTTTACATCTATGCTCATAAGTGAGATTAGCCCATAGTCTTCTTTTCTAATATTTTCTTATCTGATTTAAGTAACAAGGTTATAGTAGTTTCATTTTTTTAAAAAAAATACAGTTTATTGGGGGGTTCTCTTTGGTTTTCCAGAAAAATTGGAGTAAAGATGAAGTTATGTTTCTTGACTCTGAATTAAATTACCTCTAAAACAATCTGGAACTGGTTTTATTGTGAGTAAATTTCTAAACTTGATTAAATTTAATGGATAGAGGAAAATTCATCATGTTATTTCTTCTTGAATCTGTTGTTAAGTTATAGTTTTTCTAAGAAATTTGCATTTTATCTAAGTTCTCATGTGTTTTGGAAACATTTATTTCATAGTTTTATCTTTTTGGTCTCAGCAATGTCTATAGTTGTCTTCTTTTTTATTTCTAATATTGTTTATTTGTACTGTTTCATCTTTTCTTGAGCCAAAAATGTCTATTTTATTAGTTTTTTCAAAAAGTGAACTTTTGCCTTAGTTGATTCACTCTACTGTATATTTGTTTTCCATTTGATTAATTTCCACTCTTATCTTTATAGTTTCCTTCCTTCTACTTTCTTTGTGTTTATTTTGTTGTTCTTCTAACTTCTTAAGTCACTTAGCTCATTTATTTTCAGCTTTCTTCTTTTCTAGTGTAAGCATTTGGAGCTATAAATCCACTATAAGTATGCTTCAGTTATATCTCATGATTTGGACATATATTTGTTGTTATTCAAGTTGAACTATGAGTTATTTAGAAAGCTTTTTAAAATTAATTTTCAAAGGTATGAATTTTTCTGCATTGCTGTTTATTATTGATTTCTAACTTATTAGAAAATGGTCTAGGTGATAAAAATTCTATGAACTTATGTCTTAGGGTAGGGTCAATTTTGACAACTGTTCCTTGTGTGTTTGAGAATAAGATGTAATCTCTTGTTTGGGGTTATTTATCTTTCATATCAAGCTTGTTAATTATGTTATTCAAATTTTTCACATACTTGTAAAAAATTTTTGCTGCTTGATTAATCAGTTACTGAAAGAAGTTTGTAAATTCTTATACTCCTATTAGCAGTTTTTCCATCATGACCTTATACGTTTTGAGGCTATGCTACAAAGTTTACACAGATTATATCCAATGAATTAAATTTTTATCATCATGTAGCAATCCCCTGTATGCCTGATAACTTTTTTGCCTCAAAGACTATTTGACTGACATATCATCTATTTATCTATCATCTATCTATCTATCTATCTATCAGTATCTTGGTAGGTATTGGCTTAGTATATCTTTTCCTATTTTTCTTTCTTTTTTTTTTTTTTACTTTTGACTTTTCTGTATACTCTTATTTTAGGTGTTGCTTTTCATCCCATTTGACAATATATGACTTTTAACTGTTAAGTCTATTGAATTTATAGTAGTTAATATTACTACAAATCTGGGTTTATTTCTTCAACTTCATTTTGTGCTATATCTTCTGATTTTGCAAGTTTTCTGTTTTCTTCTTCTTCTGGCTTTCTCTTGGTCTGATTAATTTTTGTCTCTGTACTGCAGTGCCTCAGCACAGTGCATTTAGATGTTGAATTATTTTAGTATATCCTGATGAGAATGTCCTGATGATCCACATCTTTCATTGAAGATGATCCATTTCATTCTTGGGAAGTTCTTAACTCATCATGTTCTGTTTGAATACTGCCTTTCCATTATTCTGTTTCTGGAACTCTAATGAGATATCTTTTAGAACTTTCTCTTCTATGCTCCAAGAATATTAACCAACCAAGCAAGAATCTTAATCAACTTTTGTATTTCCTATGAGAACTTTTTTCTCTTGATTGTATTCTGGGTGATTTCTTCAGGTCCTTCTTCCATTTTACTTTTTCTCTCCAATATCCAAAGGAAGATAAGAAACTCAGAGAGTGGAGTCCAGCATTTAAGTGACGGTTCTTCTAGGGACAACAGGCAATTCTCAAGTGAGACAACCAGAAGTCTGAGAAGAAGAACAGAGGTCTTAACAAATTTGCAGAGTGTGGGACAAAAATTGAAGCTCAGGACTATCAAAGAGGGAGAGGAGAGAGCACTGATAAACCTTGAGGTTTGGTGCTGGAACCCTTCAGGGCTATACTCTAGGAGGAAAGGTAAACCACAAGTTGACTTGCTCTTACAGCTTCAAATTATCTGAATCCATGTACTCAGACTGAGGTAATTTTAGATTGCAAGTGCATGGTCTAACCAGAAGCAAATGCAAATCCACTCTGAAGAAGGAAGGCATTGTTGTAGTTCCTGAAATTTTCTAGTTTCTTACTGTGGAAGGGCAAGTCCATCATCCCTAGCTTTCCTGAGTGAAGGCTTTGGGCCTTCACTATGTTCTGAAATAGTCATGGAGCTATAATGAAAGAAGTCATAAAACAGAAGACATGATCAACTGAAACATGTATTTAGGTTTTGTTAGGCATTTTGATGAACTAAAATGTCTTCCACAGCTTTTTTGTATTAAAAGAAAAAAATGACTACTCTCAAACCGACTGATCTGCCACAGCCACCATAAATTATACTGTGACAGATTTAAGTGATTCTATGAAGGAAACAAGGATACTTCTTGTTTGATATTAAGTGTTAGGGACATGTGATGACATCTGTGGTCTGTCACAGACGGGGAGTTAAGAGATGTGGTTTTTTTAGGTCATGTTTCTGTCACACACTACAACTTTGCTTGGGTCTGTAATGTACTTTCTCGGCACCAGTGAAATGTGCCATCACTGTGTTTGGGAAATGAATAGATTTGTAGATTCACAACTAAGAGATGAGATGGAAAACTTACTAGGGGGGAATTTATAATGTAGAAAAACATATTCATTATTATAATATCATTCTATGATTTCATATTGCTCTCATAATGTAAACTGCAAAAGGTGAATTTGCCAAGTTCCCCTAGCACAGTGAGGTAGGCAGCAGTTAGACTTTTAGTTAAATCCAAAGCTGATTAATAATCAGAATTATCTGACAAAATTCTCAGAATAAATATTCTGGGATGAATATCATCTTTCCTCCTTCCCAGGTGGAACACTCCCCAGTTATTCTTTCACCTTAGTTTATTTCCTTTACCACCCTTTCCACAATCTGTAGTTAGATATTTGTTTATTTGTTACTTCTTTAAGTTCAGTCTCCCCCAGTGGACAGGGAGGCCCATGAAGTCAGAGATGTTGACTGTTATCTTCTCCATCCTGTTCACAACAGTTACTCTAAGGCCTAGAAACTAGTAGGTGTTCAATAAATCTGTGAAGGAATGAAGGGATGAATAAATAAACCAGAAGAAATCTCTGCAATGTGATAGGAATCTTTATTTGTAAAGAGTTCCAGAAATGGTTTCGTTGACCAGCTCATTGATGAACACACTACACTGGTTTATGACAAAGTGATTTTCAACTAAGGAGGATATGTCAGAATTGTCGATGGCATGGGGGTAGGGCCAGCTACATGGGCATTTGACTCATGCATTCTCACAGGGCCAACTCAGAAGGGCCTCCCTCTCTCCCCTCCCACATTTGAGACTGTGCAGTTGCCATCTTAAAGGTCTTAATCATTTTCTCTTTGAATGTGTGTTTTGTAAATGCGGTCCAATGGGACAATGGAGGGTGAGTCAGAAGCTTGGAGCCTAGCAATCCTGCCTCCTCCCACTTCTGCCCCCCAGGAGGGGTTGTCAGCTGCCTGTGCCCCCCACCTCCACCCTGCCCTTGACAAGCGACTGTGGCCACCCTTGCCCCACGAGAAGCTGGGCATGAGTTAGGAAGGGGCAGGGTCTGGGATGTCTATGAGGGTCTGCTTTTGCCCAGGAAGTTTGAAGTTAAATAACAAAGAAACCATGACAGGTTGAAAAAGACCGTGGAAAAATGGAAAACATGATTTTCCTGCTTTTTGAACAAGGAGCCTGGCATTTTCATTTTGCACTGGGCCCTGCAAATTATATAGCCAGCCCTGAGGGCAGGATATATTTATGCAACTAAAGGGAGCATGTGTATTTGAAAGCTGAGAGACACCATCCCCAGGTTTACTTCCTTAAAGTCAGGTTGCTATGAAACTAAGGCACATTGCCACCTGGTAGATGGTGGTGCCTCAGTGTCTTTTGCTCTGAACACATAGAATTTTCCATAAGTGACACAAACAATGACCTCTTTTCCCCTAAATTATTTTTTCTTGATGAAAACATGACTTCACTAAAAAGTTAAGCTTAAAAAAAAGTTAACTACTTTTTACTGAAAAATACATTTTGTATACTTGAAGAATTGCACGTAAACAACTTACTCATGAACCCTTAATAGTATCCATTTTTATTCTTTAGTTTTCTTACTTCAAACTTATGTTCTCCCCCTCTTTTCCCTTCCTTCAAAACCTAGAGGTTTCATTACCAACACTTGCTTTAGACAAAGTTCCAGTAGCTCCCAGTTTGCTCTCTGACCTCTCTGTTGTTCAACTCCTTAAGTATGTGTCCAAGGGTTTTTCTTTCTCTAGGGGGCTCCAATCTTCCCTCCAAGTCACTTTACAGGAGTCTCAAGTGCTGAAGTGTCAGTGGAGAATTTTGAGTCCTCCAAGAAATGGCCCATTTAAAACCAGGTACAGCGATAGCCAAGAAGCTGTCTGGAAATGCTGAACCACTGAGTTAAACAAAGAAATCTGATTCTAAAGCAGGCTGTGCTGAAGAAACTTGCCTACCAACTAGAAACACTAACTATTTTTCTTGACTGTGCCCCAGCCCTTACTTCACAACTTGTTTGACTTCACCAATATTCTACCAGGGTTCCATGTTTTGGGAGTCTTTTCCCTGTCAACCTGCCATGCTATTCATCTCCAAGAGCCTATTTATCTGGGGAAGGAGCAACATTATTCCTATTACTGGCTCTGCATAGGAATGACCTCTCTTTCTCTTTCCACCACTCCTACCCTAGTAGTGGTTTCTTGATCTTGTCCCTTGTTTGTTCACCAAACCCCAGCTAAAGTGCCTAATCCAACCTCCTGCCATCTGCATATATGCCTGTGTGTCCTTCATCAGCAGCACCCATCAGCCAATTACTGTCCAATGCAGGCCACTTGCCCAACACTAGCATTATTGGATGGAGTAATTAATGACTACTCCTTGGGCCCCATAAGATGGGCGTGACTTCCCCTCATCAAAGTGAATTAGAGCTTAGAAGCACAGCTTTTCAATTCTGTTTGATTTCAAAATGTATGATCTTTCTCTTAGATTACAGAACTAGTGCACCTGTAGCCTGATAAAAGCATAAAAAGGTGTTCAAAATACTGAACTAGAAGGATACTTTGAAACATATTTGGTGACCCTCATTGGGCCACAGCTCAGCCAAAGAGGATGACATCTCATTGCCCTGGGATAAAACCCACCTGAGGGACCAGCCCAGGTGGTGAACCAGCTGGGTAAGGTTATGTTCTTGTTGATCTACCCTTGTCTTTGGATCCAGGACAAGCAGAATTCCAAACCAGGATTCCAATTTCCCATAGCCATCTCATTGTATATTTTCCATGTTCCCCTCATGACAGCCTTTAATAGTTGCACATGGGGATGGCTGCCAAGAAGAGAGGAAGCAACAAACATGAATTCCTATTTATAGTTTGGACAAGAAGAACATTCACCAGGACCTTCCCTGATAAGCAGTAGTCCTTTAAAAGAGGAGAAATTCTTAGCATTGTTGTATGGAGAACACTTGTGGTCCTGCCTAATACTTCTGATTCCATCCGAGCTAAGCTCCTCACTTTCTTTACTTGTAGATTGAATTCCATCTTCCAGATTCAATCTTTAAGTCAGAGGCTTTTGACCTGGGCTTCTGAAATTCTATAAATTCCTTGGATTTGTATGTCTGTGTCTTTGTTTGTATGTCCATTTTTTAAAGGAAGTGCAATGGATTTCATTAGATTTTTTAATGGTGTTCATGATCCAAAATGTTAAATCTTCATCTTAGTTGATTTGTGGCCAAGTGGTGTTATCGACAAAGATGTGAGACATGAGGACATTTTAGACCAAGTTCATCCTTGCAGTCTTAGAAGATCCTGGCCAAAGGCTGCTAATTGAAGTTAGATATTAATTCACGAGCCCCAGGACTATGACTTGTGACCAAAAACCATGAGAAGACAATCATATGAAAGAGTGGTTTCCAGAATGTGTATCACAGTAGCTAGGATTCCATGGGATGTCTCAGGATTTTCTGTAGGAAGTGACCAAGAGGTGGGGCTCCATATCTAGCTGCAAGCCCATTAATTCCTGTGTTACATGTTGCAGTTATGATTGAATCCTACTTTTAAATTTTTATGAGAAAAATAAGGTATGAGGCTTTCTTTCGAAGTTTGAAAGTTACTGCTCAAGGATGTCACAACTCCTCTTTTACCACTGATTCTCAGGATCTGGTGGTTGGGACAACATAACTTCACCAGGACGTGATGCACCCAGACACAGAATTAATTACGGAATTAATTAAGAAATACTACTACGAGTATATACACAAACTCCAGTTGCATTAGTAGATAAATTTTGCTAACTCTCATGTTAACTGCAGCCAGTTGGAGGAGGATGCCTAGGAGACATTTTTGAGAAGGATTCTGAGCCAGGCTGGTTCAGCAGGAAATAAGACTATTAATAATTAATGATGTCTGCCATGGTCCCAAGGAAGGTGTTATGTATTTGAGACTCCTATCCTGAATTTTCTGGGGGAGAATAGCTAGCCTGCACCTGTACCACACAAAATATAATTTCCAACATGGTTATTTTGTCTCCATGGAAATGGAGACTTCAACTCAACCATTTTTATCGATTTGATAACCTACAAACTCTAAAGACTCCACCCCTCCCACTTCTTCCTCTGCTGCTTTTTCAGACTTGACCTTGGACCCACAGTTGCCAACTGTATTGGTAAGTGTTAAAAAACAATTTGAAGGGAGAAACACCCTGACTTCCAGTTCTGTACAGATAGGAGTACTAGCTCATAAAAGGGGAGTTATGTGGCCCAAATTCCCAAATTACTTATTAACTCTTACTCAACCTTCCAGTGTGAGCTCTAGGGAAACTACTCCTGGCTTCCCCAGCTGTTGGATGATTTCACTGCATAGTCATCTTTTCTTTCCATAACTCTTATTTCAGTTTATAAAATGTGTGCCTGTGTGTGTGTGTGTGTGTGTGTGTGTGTGTGTGGACTTATGTGATTAAATTCTCTCTCTCACTAGTCTATGAGTTCCAAGAAAGTCTATTTTTGCTTACCACTTTATTCTGAGGTTCTTGCATTAAAAAAATCTGTCACACTTATTTTACCCTAAGATGTGTTACTGCTACTACTTGCTAAAATTGAATCTTATGAAATGAAAAGACAAACAACAGAAGGGGAGAAGATAACAAAAGAGACAGGAAAATAAAAGCAATTGCTTCATGTGAGAACCTTAACTACCCCCTAGAGCATGTTGCCATTAAGATCAGGAAAGACTGCTCTGGAGCACTATGAAAGAAAATGAGCCACTCTATTTTAAAACCAGCACTGAACATCCAGTTTTGTTGTCTCTCCTAGGAGAACTCCCACCTGCAACTTTGACCTTTGGTTGGCACCAGGCTAGTTGTTTATACCTTGAGGTTTCCTGATAGTCCCTACGACTTCCTCTGAGTCGCCTAAATGTGATTCAGATTTTTCCAGTCTAGCATTTCCCTATCCCTTTGCCCAGTGTCATTCTGTTGAAGTTATGGAATGGAAGCCTGAAGTCAGGTTGATGAAGACGTAAGAAATACCAAGAACGTAGTATCCCAGATTCCAAAAGAAGATGTATTTTAAGAAGGAAAGAGTCCTGCAAACATAACAATGAGTGGACATGTTGTTGAAAGAGACAAAAAGAATAAATAACTAAAATTAAATAAATAACATACGGTCAAATGGTGATAAGGGCTATGAAGAAAATGAAACCTGTTTGGGGAAAGAGAATGACGGGAGAAAAGAATGTAATATTTTTAATCGTGCAGTCAGGAAGGCTCTCTTTGAAGGGGTGATATCTGAGCAGAAACCTGGATTATGTGAAGGAGTGAGAGCAAAGCATTCTACACTGAGGGAATAGCTGTGTAAAGGCTCGGATAGTTCGAGGAACATCAAGAAGGTAAGCGTGGCTCAAGTGGAAGGAATCAGGGAGAAAGAGGTAGGAGAGTTTTGCAGGGGCCAGATAATGAACAATCATGGATTTTATTCCGAATGGGAACCAAAGAGAAATTGACCACAGGGATAGTACAGACAAAGCAGGAAGTCTGGTTAAGAGGCTAGGATGGGAGTCCAAACATGGCATGACAGTCAATTGTTCCAAAAAGGATAGAAGCAGTGACAGCAGTGAGAAGCGGTCAAATTCAAGATATATTAGGAAGGCTGACCCAATAGCACTTGCTAATGGATTGGGTGTGAAGGGTGGGGGAAAGAGAGGAATCTTTTATGATTCTTAGTTTGAAGACCTGAGCAAAATCTTATGCTACTTATTCAGTTGGAGAAGCTTGGGGCAGGACTTGTTTGGGGTAGGGATATAAAAAATTCTCTTTTGGACATGTTAAATTTGGGATGCCTATTAGATATCCACGTGGAAACTTAAAATAACTAGTTACATATACAAGTCTGAATCTCAGGAGGGAAGTTGTAGCTGAAGAATATAAACTCGAGCCTAATGAAGGTATTGTAAACTATGGCCCAGAAAACGGTTAGCTAGGAAAAGTATGTAAATAGAAGAAAAAAGAGGGCTAAGGCCTGAAACAGAAAGCAGGCCAACATCTAGAGGTCGGATGCGGGAAGAGTAGCTAGTAGAGGGGAAGGAGCAATGAGGTTACAGATACCAAGAGAGTGGTGTCTCAGGTACTGAAAGAAAAAAGTGTTCTAGGAACAGAATCATCAACAGTGCCAAATGCTGCTGAAAGCACAAGAAGCAAGTGGGTGGGAGATAGTGTGGAGAACTGACCATTGGTGTGAAAAGTTGGAAGCCAGTGGGTTCCCTTAACAAGAGCAGTTTCTGTGGAATACTAGGGGTGAAAATCCCTAGTATTGAAGTGGGTTCAAAATATTAAGGATATATTGTGTATACATAAGTCATGCCAGGGATTTTACTAAAGAAAAGCAAAGAAATGGGCTAGAACTGGGTGTGGGATCAAGGGAGGGTTTGGTTTATTTAAGACAGAGGGAATTAACTTGAAGACTGTGGGAATAATCTTGCTGAGAATGATAAAATAATGATTCAGGAGAGAGGAGATAACAGTTGCTGGAGAAAGGATGGGACCAGAGGCCTTACAGGAGGACAGAGCACATCATTGTAACAGGAGGAAGTTGACGTACAAGTATATGTAAAGGTTAGTCAATTTGGTGATGGGAAGATGAGGTCATTCTCCTCTGAATGTTTCTATTTTCTCATTGAAATAGTCAGTGAAGTCACCAGCTGATAGTGAAGAATGGGAAGGTGGAGTTGACAGTTTGATGACAGAGGAGATGATATAAATTTGCCTTCTTGGAGAGGAGGAAAGCAAATACCCCAGGGAAATGCAGGAGGCCTCATTAAGATCATTTTCTCTACTTCCTTCCATTACTCATGGACAATCCTGGACACAGACCACCCACTTCTTTTAAAAACATGACTGTTAAAGAAAATTTTTTGAATTATTGTTCAAAACTTGAGATGTGCTTTTTGTGACCAGAGACCTCAATTTACTCACTTGTACCATGTGCATTGAAAACTTGCTTCTTCCTACCTTATGGAAAGGTAGACTGCTAATATGAATAACAAATGTGAAATCTTTTGAAAGGAAAATTGTATTGTATTCTGTCCCAAGGCAGAGATGGGACAAACCAAATACCCTATCTGCAGGGAGAACATCCTTCTCTTTTTGAGTGGAAGTGACTAGAGATGTGAAGTGGACAGAACAAAACAATCCCTTTGATATTAACACCAGTGCATTAAATTTTTATTTTTCATATTTTTAATTTCACACTTAGAGAAGTTTCACTAATGAGGCATGCCACAGCTCGATTCCCAGATGGTGACATTAATGTTAAAAAGAAGATGCACCTGAAACAATTTAAAGAACTCCAGAAAGACCAGATTAAGCCCACGCACTATGTTTTATCAGCCTTTTGGGGCTCCCAAAGAGTTGTAATGCAGCAGGACTACATCAAGTTTAGTTCAAATCAAAATACATTTTTAACACATAGGACCATTCAACCTAGTAAGTCTGAAGTACAGAGGGCAACGTGATTAATACTTTTACATTCTTTTACTTGGGTTTAGTTTTGGTGGGTTGAAATAAACCAGTATCCATTATATCAAGGAGATATGTGAGAATGTAGACTTTAGAAGAACACTGCCTGATTTAAAAAAATAATAATAAACAGATATGATATTCTTCTGTTAGGAAATAAAGAACAACTTGAGGTAAGGAGCAATCACGAAGATGGTGGGTAAAATCAAAGGCCCATAAATGTGTGCTGAGTTACTTGTAAATGTTTTATTTGTCTGATCCCTCTGTAACTTAGCAGTGCTGCATGAGGAAATGGCCAGAATGCCTATAAGTTATTTTACACACTCATAGACCCTGAAGTTAGTAAATCCTACAGTCCCCTTGGCAAACTCTCCATGTTCTCCCTTTGGAAATACAATAAACTTGTTTATTCCATTTTGTCAGTTTTCCGTTTCTGAGCTTCTTCATTGACTTTGTTATCTTTTTTTTGTAACCAAGCTGTCCCAAGCACTGTGTGGCCACAGTTACAAAGAGAAATTAAGGATATAAGTAATAATAAAGAATAATAGTTTGTATAACACAAGGTTTTGTTCATTGTAAATGGGATGAGGTAGTTATTTCAGCTTTAAACCACACTGTGTAATACTAAATATGTCTTCCAAGTTGACTTTAAGAAATGAAGTGTGTCTTCTCCATCTCTGTGAAAAGATAGAGTTTTTCCTATGCACTAAGTGTTACACATTCCAGTGCTGGGATGTGAAGGTTTGAGAGAGGACAGGTGTAGCAAGTCACTGAGGTTGAAAAGCACTTCAGGCCCAATTCTCTTGCCCTCCTAGGTCTGCCTGAGAAATAATGACCATGTGAACAGCAGCTAGGACAGGTGAGAGTAGCACAGGGGAGCCAGACTTCCTTTATTCTCCTTACACCTAGAGAAACCATGAGTGGGCCAGCCATGGTAGTGGTGACTATGAGTCACTGAAGAATTTTTCTTCAGTAAGCAATGAGGATATCACTAGAAAGATCAAAACATCTGTGTTTCAGTGATAGTCATAGGAATGAAACTTCCAAGCTCTCCTGTTCTCTCAATGGGACAAGAATAAGTAGACAGGTCCATAGGACTGTAGAAAACTCCGAGGGAGCATTTTGGAGTTATCACTGGAAGAGGAACCTTGGGAAAGAGGTGTGATATTCTCGTATGGGTAGCCTTGGTGCTCACAGTCGTTTAATTTAAATGCTACATACTTCAAGGTGAGATAAGATATATCAGTTGCATTTGTTACCTTAGAAACACAGGGAAAATAAGTTCCTTCCTTAAAGAATCAGTAACTGTTTCATAAGTAAATTCTGCCTAAAGTTTGTAATACATCAAAAAAGAAGTAGCCCAACCTCCTGAATTATGGTATTAAACAGATTTCCCTCTTTCCTCTTAAGGAAAAACATAATTCTTTGCACATCACGACCACTCAACCTTTTTGAACTGAAGTAAATAGTGTTGAGTTTTTAAAGAAATTGTTGAAATACGTTGCATTATTCCTAATTAATCATCTCTTCAGTGTTAAAAAAAAATCAGTCGTCTGGTTTGATGAGGATCTTCTTGGCTAAGTCCTGTAATTCCCTAAGAAAACACTTTTTTTTGGTGTTAAAGTTAATCTGTACACTTTAATTTATATACAATCCTGAATTCAAAATACTTAATAGATTCATTAAATGTATATATTTTCTCAATTATAGAATTGAAATACACAAATTAGAAAATCTTTGGATTATTTCCAAAAGATAATAATTAATGTGGGTTCAGCATTTTAGGAAGTGTTTTCACATACATGATCTCATTTGTTATTCATTACAACCTCATGAGTTGAGAATTTCCCTATTTGATAAATAAGTTAACAAAGGCTCCAAGAAGATAATTAACTTCAACATCAGTAAGAGGCTAAGATGCGAGTCCTCTGTATCCAAATTCCATGTCTTTCTCACCATAATGCATAGTCTGACATAACATAATGCTGCAAATGTGTCACAAAATAGAACATAAGTCTCCTTCTTGAAATCCCAGGATTTATCCATTAGTCTACCCAATTTGATTTTAAGCTAGCATATATCCTTTCTTTACATTCCTCTTAATGATTGATCTTACTCTGCAGTTGATAAGGATCTCTATAGTTGATAGCTGGTAGGATATCTCCCCTGCCATATTCCTCTGGGCTCCTAGCCACATGTTTATACATTGTGTCCCTACCCCACTGGTGATAGCTGATTGGTCAGAGATAAATAGCTTCTCCAAGTTGAGCAGCTCAGATTTCTTCTGACAGAAATTTGGAACGAGGACCATGAAAGAAATAATCAGTGTCTGCTTTACTCAACTTAATTCATGTATATTCTGAACCATAGAGTGACCAATTCCCTCTTTCTGAACTTGAGGAAGAAAGAAGCACATATGTGAAGAGAAAGAGAAAGGATAAATTCTTGACCTTGAATTTCATAAACTACCCCTTATCCTCAAAATAAATCCCTTTTTTCACTTAAGCTAGAGCCAGTAGGTTTTTTTTACTATTTACAACCAACATCTCAAATAATGTATCAGATAATCTACTAAACTCATCTTAATCACTTCATCCCCAACTTTTTTTTTTTTTTTTTTTTTTTTGTGGTACGCGGGCCTCTCACTGTTGCGGCCTCTCCCATTGCGGAGCACAGGCTCCGGAAGCGCAGGCCCAGCGGCCATGGCTCACGGGCCCAGCCGCTCCGCAGCACGTGGGATCTTCCCGGACCGGGGCACGAACCCACGTCCCCTGCATCGGCAGGCGGACTCTCAACCACTGCGCCACCAGGGAAGCCCCATCCCCAACTTTTGAGCAGACTTCCAAAATTCATTTAGATACATGATTAAGGGTAGGCAATAAAAATTAAAAGTTACTATAAATTGTGAGATTTTTTTCATTAAAAATATATTTTTCAATAAATATATTTGTAGAAAAGAATTTAACCTTGCCCAAAAGAGAATCTGGCCTTTGCCCTTGGTTCCTCAGAAGAAATCTCTAGGCCCTTGGAATGTCATGCCTGATACAGTGTCTTTGTTTGCCTTGGGGCCCTGAGTCACTCTGGATAGTCTAACAATGTGACTTAGAGTGGGGGCTGGCTGCATCAGTTAGTAACAATGTATTTAGAATGGGGGCTTTAGGTCATGTGGTATCAGTTGACCTTTGGAGAGACTGAAGACAGAGATCAGCCAGCTGGGCAATCAGTCATGCTTACATTACAATATAATGTCATGCTTACATTACAATATAAACGTTGGACATCAATATCAGGGGAGCAGCACTGGTTGGCAATATTCAATGCTGATTGTCATACATTGATACCAGGCAAGTAATGCTGTCCTGCTTCCATGGGGAAAGGACAACTGGAAGCTCCATGTTTGGTACACTCCTGGACTCTGTCCCATGTGTCTCTCCCTTTGGCTGATTTTAATGTGTATCTTTTCCCTGTAATAAACCATAACCATGAGCATAACAGCTTTTAGTGAATTCTGTGAGCCCTTCTAGTGAATTATCAAACCTGAGGGTAGTTTTGGGAACCCCTTAAAACTGCAATTGGTGTCATAAATGATGGCGGCCTTGTGTGTACTCTTCCCTCTAACTTCACAGTTGACTTAGCTTTCAAGATGAATGGTCTTGTTTTGCTTATATTTTATTAGAGAAAGCAAGCCCTTTTCTAACAGTTATTTTAAAGATTACAAATAGTTTTCAACTCAATCAAAGGGATCCAGATCCACAAATAGTTTGAATCTTATACATGCTGTTTAAATTGACATAACTGTGTTCACTTTATTTATTACATTTCTCTTTGGCCTCTTTGACCATGATATTGTTGAGATGAGAAACTGTGTCTTCTTCCTCATTATATTTCCAGTTCCTAGCATATACAGATATGCAGGTGGCATTTAGAAATGTCGAATGGCAAATAGATGGGTGTATGGGTGAATAGGTGGATAGAAGGATGGAGAGGTGGATATATGGATATATGGATGGATGGTTGGGTGGGTTAATATTATAGTTTTTCAGTTACAGTGAGATGTGCAACTGCCTAGTGAAATTCCTGTGAGTGAGGATCAGAATGAGCACATTCCTGTTCCACCCACCCCCCCAACCTTACCTGTGTCTAGATAGCAAGGTCTATACAGAAGTTTAGTAGGGAGTATTAGGGAAAGGCTTCCCTATATGTCTAAATTTTCCCAGGCTCAGAACCAACCAGAATAGTGTGAGAAAAGGAAGAGTTCAAACCAAAACCATTCAATGAACACCAGCCCCAGACATGGTCACAAAGAGATAATACAGCCCTGGACTTCCAGGCAAATGTCTAGGTCAGCATTAAAAAAGTTTTGTGTTGATTTTTTAAACCTGATATTTAGCTGTTTTCATTGTTACTTCTACTAATACCTTCTATTAATTGTCCTACAATGTGCTTAATATTCTATAGCTTCTTATTTACTCCTCATTTCTACCCACTGGGTTCAATATTATTAGCACTATTTTACAGATGAATAAACTGAAGCTTGGGGAGATTATATTACATGTGCCAGGCCAACAACTGCAAGCGATACAGCCTCACTGTGAAAATGACTCTAAAGTTCATGTTAGTTCTGCTATACCATATCATTTGGACTCTTCCTTTTTGTGAGTGTTTAGCACATTTAGCCACATGCAAGAAACTTCTAGAAATTATGAGCAACAATAAAATAAATAAGGTCCTGTCAATAAGGAGCATATGATCCAACATAGGAGAGAAGGAGCATGCACGTAGGATGGTCCAAAGCAGACAATGAAGCAGGTTGACCAGCAGGAGAAAGCACCACAGTGATCCAGAAATGATCCCTGGTTAGTGTGGCCAGAGAAGAGTTCCTGAAGGGGGCAGCATCTAAACTTGTGCTCGAAGAAGCAGGTTTTATAGAAATAAATTTGGGGTATTCCAGGCAGAAAAAACACAACGAAGAAAATCAGGGTAGAACAAAGCATATTAGGGCATACCAAGTAGACCAGTTCGTGTAAAGTACACAGTGTATATTTTGAATCAGCTCTCTCTCTCTCAATAGTTATACACACTTGGTTACATCTTTTCACTTTCTGGAGCTAAAGTTTTCTCATTTATAAAACCATAAAAATAACACCGAGCTCACTGTTTGTTGTTCTGGTTGAATAAAGGAACAAGAGTGGTACAAACACAATAAATACATATTATTTTTTGTTGGCAGTGTAGACCTAGAATTTCTCAACTGCAGCCAGTTCTGTCCCCAGCTCTGAAATTTGTGGACATGTATGTTGTTGCCACAATGCCCGGAAGATTCTCCTGGCATTTGGTGGATGGGCTCGATGAGGCTAAATATTCTGTAATTCTTGGGACATTATGATATAACAAAGAAAGTTCCTTCCTTTGGGCCAATATTGTTTGCATGGAGAAATATGGGAAAGAAGAATAAAAGAAAAGGTTGAAGTAAGATGATTTTATATAACTGTAAGCTTTGAATACATAGTTCACTATGATAGACAAGGATGAGCCCATGAACTTCTCAAGCAGGAATTAACAACATCAATGCTTTCGGAAGATTAACATAGGAGGGAGTCACAGGATAAACCAGAAGTAGGGGAGACTGCTGAGAATGTTATAAATTGGCAGGTGTCCACCAATGCCTCAGCATGAAGCACTAGAGGCTTGATAAGTGTGTCATAGAGTCTTCTCAAACCCCCAAGAAGCTCGTGGCAGATTAGAAAGGAAGCACTTCTTTTAACACCTTAATGCGAATTACAAAAAGCCTCCCCTTCCTCCAGGTGGACACTGCCCTGTGCCGGGATACATGACTTGAATTTTAGCCCCTTTATCTCTTGAGAGAGTCACCTTTTTCAGTGGTGCTCATGGTACAAGAAGGAATGAAAAGGAAGGGTCAAATTCCAGAAGGATCACAAAGGAAGAGGTAAGAAATGGGTAACTGATTGCAACTGGGGAAAAAAAAAGAGAAAGAGCCAGAGCTGATTCCTCTGTGAAGCCTGGAGAAATTTACAATGGTGATGCCATCATTAGAAAGATGTAGGTCAGAAAATGTTTGGGAGGTGAGATTATAAATTTAGTTTTAGACATTTTGAGATGAAGGTGCCTTCTGGACAACAAAAAAGAAATGCGTTAAGGCCACTGACTGCAACAGAGCAAGAAGATTGGGACTGAAGAGGACTGCAATAGAGAGGTTAACTGCTATGACAAATGAGCACACAAATTTCTAGTGACTCAAACACAGTAGAAGTTATTTTTGTTATTATTGTCCATAAAACTGTCCAAGGTCAATATTCCTGGGCAGGAAAAAGCTCTCTTCCACATGGTAAATCAGGAACCTGGGTATCTTCCATCTTTGGCTTTGTTTTTCTCCTGCGAACCTTCATTATCATCTGTATCCATCCCGCTAAAGGGAAAAGGAGAGGGTAGGGGAGGCACACCCACCTCTTAAGAACCCTGGCCCAGAAGTGACACATATATTACTTCAGCTCACATTCTGTTAATGACTCACGTGGCCACATCTAACTGCAAGGGAGGCTAGGAAGTGTAATCTATCATGTGTTCAGGAAAAGAGGACGTATTTTGTGAACAGCCTGCAGTCTCTGCCCCAGGGGAGACCTAGCCCTCCTCTCTTTAAGTAAAAGTTCTATGAAGGCAGAGACAATGTTGGTCTTCTCCACTCTGTCTCCATCACCTTGTATAATACGTTGTCTGACACCTAACAAGTGTGCAACTTTTGTCAAATAAATGTATAGCTGAAACTATGGGTGTGGAAAAAATTTCAAAAAGAGAAATTATATAAAAAGAAGAAAGATAGAGGATATTTTAATAGCAAAAATTATTTTGTATAGTTATTGCTGTTGCTACCATTTGTGGAGGACCTGTTAATACCTAACCTTCACAACAACCTTGCAAGATTGTAGATTCTATTCACCACATTTTAAATATGAGGGAAACTGTACCTCGAAAACGTACACCACTAGAAAAGTTCAGAGTCAGCATTTAGCCCCCAGGTCTTCTGATTCTTCATTCCAAAATCTTTCTAGAACACCAGGTTCCATTTAGTGGGGGGAAGGATGTGAAACTTTGACTATTGTGTTGCACCCTAGAAGGAGAGAGATGTTTTGGGAAAACATGGAACTATCGCAAAGGTAAGTCAGGTGACTTGGCAGATTTCGCTTTCTTGGGTTACTTTGGGACATTTTCAGAGCTGCTTGGGAAATCATGAGCCACTCCATATATAACCAGTATTGAATGTCATGCTTTGTTGCTTCATTCAGCAAGCCTTCCCAAGAGAACTCCCAGCTGTTGCTGCCGACCTTAACTTGGCCGCTATGTTGCGGTAACTTTGGCTTTTCTGTTTCTGAGACTTTTACCATGTGATGGCTTATTACTTGTCTACCTTCTTCAGCTGCCACCTCTGCTGATGTCACATAAATGCCACCTGCCCCTCAACAATAAGGAAAACGAGTGCCTCATCAACTAAGGTTTTACCCATCCTTCTAAGTTTCACTAAGTGAGAATTCTAGGAAATTTCCTATTGATTTTATCTTCTAGAAGTTCCTTGACCCTCTCCACTTTCCTTCTCTTCACAACTTCTGCTAGCAGCTCTCCCCTGAACCATTTTAATAGGTTTCTAACTGGTCTTCCTTTATCTGTTCTTATCTCCCCTGTAATTTATCCTCCACAATACAGCAAGAGTGATTTTTTTTTTAATGTTCATATGGTCTTGTCACCTTTTTGCTAAAACACTTTAAGAACTTTTGCTAAAACACATTAAGAACTTTCTTTGGCCTTAGTACAAAGATCAAAATCCTTAGCAAGGTTTTAGACCTTGCAAGATCCAGACCGACCTATCTCATGGGACAATTCCTTTCTTAACTTCTGTGCCCTGGACACACTGGCCTTTTTTTGGGTTCTCACACGTGCTGTGCTTTCTTCCCATCTTAGGACCATCACACATGCTGTCCCTCCTTGCTCCTTACCTAGCTGTCTCCTATTCATTCTTTGTATCACAGTTCAACAATTACCTCTTCACAAGGTTCTTCCCTATTGCTTAGTTAAATCAGGTCTCTCAAGGCACCGTATTTTTTTCCTTTACAATATAGATCACAATCTGTAATAATAGAATGGTGTGTGTGTGTGTGTGTGTGTGTGTGTGTGTATGTGTGTGTGTGATTATTGGGTTAATGTCTATTTCCTCAACTATTGTATCACTAATACTAGCACAATGCCAGTTGGCACTTAACAGGAATTTGTTGAACGAGGAAATGAATGATTTTGTCATTTTAAAAAACAGAATGTGTTTTTCTGGGGGAACAGTCTACACCACGTAAAACCCTTGGAAGAGGACTTTCAAATTTGAATCATTGTGTCGTATTGTTCCTTGTTTGTAACTCAGGGAGTAATTTTATTTTAAATAAAAAGATTCTGTGGTTGAAAAGTCAATAAATTAGTATGAATCACAGCAGGAACAACAAAAATTAAACTTCATAGTATTGGTGACATTCTCTTCTGAGTATAAATTTGTACTATTCATATAACATTTATTAGTAAAAAGGTGATCCTTTAATGTGCTTTTCTGCTCATCTAGATTTACAATATTTAAAAGTCTTTGTTCTTCAAGCTTTACTTTTCCTTTAAGAATTTTCAATCCAAAAGTTTAGTAAATGAAGTATATATACAGCTCATGAACATATTTTAAGACTTTTGGGAAATACTCAAAACAAAAGCTATTTTCAGGATTAGGAAATAGCTTGTCTGAATATTGCCAAGTGAATTTGGAATAACCTTTCTGTGGGATGCAATGAAAAAGCAAGGCAAGAACTTCAACATTCTCAGTTCAAGGTTACAAGGAAATGTGAGCAAAAAGTGTTTCTCATCCTGTTAACACTCAGACACACAGAACATAAAAATGGTATCTTCTTTCATTTAAAAAAATTTTTAAACACACAGGGAAACTTTGACCTTTTGCCTTTTAGCTTCTCTGGGAGAGACTCATATAGATTTTGATCTCTTTTTCTCCTTCCCAACTTCTTACTGTGTATTTAATGACCCTTGGCTACCTGGGCATCCCACTGTATACATATGAAGTGAGTTGGCACTGGGAGAGAAAAGCAGGCAGCCAGATGCTGTGTGTATAATGGGTAGCGATGCTGTTATGTCAGGGCTTCCCTTTTGGCTGCCAGCTGAAGGAGAAAAGAAAATGCTTCATTCATAACACGTTACATATAAATGCCTTTTCTAAAAACGGGCAAAGAGAGATGGGTGCTGGCAGAGTCAGGCCAGATAGTTACTCAAGGCAACAGAAAATTATTAGACAGGGATGACTACAGCTCATAAGAGCTAGGAACCTTATTCTGAAGGGTCTATGTCTTGAATCAAATGTTTTGCTCTATAATAAAGAACTTCAGAGCCCTAAGGACTATTTTGTTTATATGAAAACTACTAACTACTGTAAGGGTGTTATACATAAAATAAGTGTATTATATAAATAAAATAAAGATTTTAAATAAAATTAAAGTGTTTTTAGGGAGTGATCGCATGCAGAAATAACTTACTTTACAAACTGAACCCAAGACTCGAAGGGAATTTCAGGTTAAACCCAACATGGTGGGGCCAGCGCCCCTACTGGCGAGGTGAGGCACTGCACACTCCGATGCCCGCCTACATTAAGTACATTTGCCAAGAACTGGGCACTAAAGTCAGGGTATTTCCTAGAAACACGGGGCCAGCATGGTGCAGTGGAGCAGGGCAGTTGCAGAGAGAACTGACAGTAAAGACAAAACCGAATTTTTTTTCTAAAAATGTTTTCACTGGGTAAAAAGGAATTCTCCTGTGAAAACACTCACCGTCTGTGGCGGTCTTGGAGCTGAAAACCCTGTCCGGCTCTTTGCCAAGGCTTCCCCATTAATGTACTTGGGCAAACTTCCTCCTAGAAGAATACATCTCAGTTTTTAGAAAAGAACCTTACAGAGTATACAATCCAGCTCATTCATTTTACAGGTAAAACATTATAACCTAGAACTAGACATGGGGAAAATACATTTATTCAGTATGCTATTAAATATTATTACATGTATTCACTATGCTACTAAATGCAAATAAATCTATTTATTCAGTATGCTATTAAATATAGAAATAAATACATTTATTCCATGCACTAATAATTTTGTAAATTGAAAAATAATATGTTAGGGGCTTCCCTGGTGGTGCAGTGGTTGAGAGTCCGCCTGCCGATGCAGGGGACGCAGGTTCGTGCCCTGGTCCGGGAAGATCCCACATGCCGTGGAGCGGCTGGGCCCGTGAGCCATGGCCGCTGAGCCTGCGCGTCCGGAGCCTGTGCTCCGCAATGGGAGAGGCCACAGCAGTGAGAGGCCCACGTACCGCAAAAAAATAAAATAATAATAATAATACTATGTTGAAGTGAGAGGCTGAAAGAAAGCTGAGTAAGTGATGTTTTTTGAGGAAATCTAATGAAGTTCTACTTACAATTCACAAAGAATGAATATTGTATACAGCAGGAGAGGCCAGCTATGATAGGACAAAGCTAATTAAAAACTAATTACATTCTCAAATTAGCCAAGAAACTACAGCAGCTCTTACTTCAGAAGCAGTGTCTCTTTCCTAAATTTAGCTTCTTTGGAAGTAGGAATAGTCTAATATCTTCAATCATGAGAAAACCAAAGCACAAGTTCCTGAGATCACACAGCTACATGAGTGGCAAAATCAGGACTCAGGCCATTTTAAGGCATGAAAAATCCAGATCTTCATTTAAGATACAGCCTCTGTCCTGTATGTTGGCCCCTCAAATCCCATTCTTCTATAATGTTTTCCTTCTTTGAAAGTGATCATAATATCCTCTATTTTCTCATGTTTGTATAGTACTTTGTATATATCTGTTTCTACTTTTAAGAATCTATTAGCATTTTATTGGTTGAATCATTAATTTTTTATTCCTAAATATATAAGTAAATTAAAGACTATTGGTTTGGATAAGCTAAACTGCTGTAACATATAGGAAATTTTTAGTGAATTAAAAGCAATTGAAATGTATTTCTCACTCATGCAACAGTTCCGGGCTGGTAACCATGGTGGTGGGTCTCTCTCCTCAACCTATTGTGTGCCTTTTCTATTCTCTATGGATGCAGCATCATCTTCACCTAGCTGGCAGAAGCCGAAGGAGAGCCTAAAGGACCCACACACACACTTCTGAAAAGTCCCAGCCCAGATGTGCACAAGTCACTTCCACTCCATCCAAGGGAGAAAGAGAAGTGAATTGTGGGTGCTTGCTTGCCTACTGTCCTTTCACTGAAGCAGAGGAGGGACGTTGGTAGCTAGCTGACAATCTTTGCCACAGTCACTCTCTCAAATCCATCACTTAGGGCTTAAGTCTTAAGTAATGGGGGAGAAGGAATCAAATCTACAGCTGCATTTTATTCCTCAGATTTCTTCAATTTGTCTATAATATATTGAGGGTCCAATCTGAGCTAAATACCATAATAATAAATCCCTAACTTCTCAGAGCATATATCCACTAACAAAGAACACAAGGCAGTGTACAATTAAATACAAGCTGCACAAATCAGATTTAAAAAATCAAAGACATACTCAAAGTTAAACTGAAATTAACTTTCAATATTACCCAAGCACAAAACTTCTACTTATTTTTTCAAATTAATCAGTCAGTAAGTTAAAACACATGCCCTGAACACAGACTTTGCTCAGGGTACCATCTTCAGCCATGCTGTGAATATAAACAAATACAATATTTGCATCCTGACCTTAAAGAGTTCCCTCTGTAGTCGGAGAACTAAAAATATAAGGCTGTATATAATTTCTTTCTCAATTTTAAAATCTGCAGTGCTGCTGTTACACATCTAAGCTAAAGACACTACCTTATTATATATAAAGCCTGTCTTTCTTATTGGTTTTTGTTTTGTTTTCTTTTGTATGGTTTTTATGCTTAAAGAGTTTCCTATCAAATATTTCAGGTATATGTGATTCATTCTTTGTCTCCCCTATCACCAGTTCTCATTGTAGACAAAGCAAGAAGTACCACAGTCTTGGTCTAATTACAGCTTAGCCAAATGAGTACATACTGAACAGTGTCAGCCCAAATCAACAGGCCACCCACCACGAGAGTGAAAAAGAAGACACTGGTTCCTCCCACAGAGAACTGGAAGAGCTTTTGATGGAAAGAGGAGATAATCGTGTTTTGTCATTGGCAAGTGCAAATAGTGCCTAGCACAGCGACCCATAGGCCATAATATTTAACAAATATTCCTGAAAGCATGATAGTGAAAAGAAAAATAGTGGTTAGACGGAGGTATGGCACAGTATCTTCCTCCACACTCCCTCCCCATATTCCTGAAGGAGTAATTCTAGGAAGAACCTAGTGGAGAAAAAAATACAGTTGCTTATGGATATGTGACTGGGCTTTTTGAACTAAGATTCAAAATACTTTTAAATTAAAAGGTTGTGAAACTCTTAAGTTTCAAAATATTAAAACATAATACCTCTTTTCTACTCCATCCTAACACTAGTTTTTCACTTAGCAAAATTCCTACTTAGTTTTTAAGTATTGGTTTAAATTTTGCCAATTGGAAGCAAATAAAAACTTGCGGATGTGCTCTAGATAAGTGATTCTCAAATGGGAGTTGGTAGGAGTGTATCAGCATCTCAACAAGATAATGGAGCTAGGAATGTATGGCTTGGAAAACTTCCCCAAACTGACTCTACAACGCCTCCACCCTCGTCCTCATTCAGAGCTACCATTTGAGTTGTTACTTAATAATTTAAGAATGAACTGCTGTCATAGATGTAGAAGACTGAAACAAATGGCTGTGAATGAAAACAATGGCCCTTGGAATGTAAATCGGTGCAGCCACTATGAAAAATATTAAGAATAGAAGTTCCTCAAAATATTAAAAATAGAACTATCATATAATCCAGCAACTCCACTCCTGGGTATACAGAGCTTCCTTGACTCACAACAGGGTTATATCCTGAAAAACCCACTGTAAATTGAAAATATCCTAAGTAGAAAATGAATTTAATAAACACAACCTGCTAAACATCATACCTTAAACGTGCTCAGAAGACTTACATTAGCTGACGGTTGGGCAAGAGTTATCTACAACAGAGCCCATTTTATAATGAAGTGTTGCATATCTCATGTAATTTAGTGGATACTGTACTGAAAGTGAAAAACCGAATGGTTGTATGGGTAGAGAATCATTGTGAGTATGATTGCCCTCATAATCGCGTGACTGACTGTACCCTGTGGTTGCTACCAATGCTCAGTATCACAAGAGAGTGTCACTCTGCACACGGCTAGCTGCGTGTCTTCTTTGAAAAGATCAAAATTCAAATGCGAATCACTTTCACACCGTCATAAAGTTGAAAAGTCTTAAGTGAAACCATTGTAAACTGGGGACCTTCTATATATCCAAAGGAAATCAAATCATCATCTCCAAGAGATCTCTGCATCCCATGTTCATTGCAGTGTTATCTACAATAGTCAAGACACGAAAACTAAGTGTTCACTGACACTGAGTGGATAAAGAAGATGGATATATATGTGTGTGTATATATATCTGTATATATACAGATATATATACACACAATGCAGCCATAAAAATGAAGGAAATCCTGCTATCTAGGACACCATGGATGGACCTTGAGAGCATTAGACTAAGTGAAATAAGCCAGACAGAGATAGACAGACACTGTATAATCTCACTTACATGTGGAATCTTAAAAAAAACCTGAACTCATAGAAACAGAGAACAGATTGGTGGTTGCCAGAGGTGAAGGGTGAAAGGTGGGGGAAATAGGTGAAGGTGGTCAAAAGGTACAAACTCAGTTATAAGATAAATAAGTCCTGGGGATGTCATGTACAGTCTGGTGACTGTAGTTAACAATGCTCTGTTGTATATTTGAAAGTTGTTAAGAGAGTAGTAGTAGGATCAATAACCATATCTTTTACTTAGGAATAAAACCCATTTTTAATTTCAGAAGTGACTTTAAATTGTTTGTGATTATTTTTTAACATAAGTTCATTGATTACTACCAACTTTTTCTGAGCCTTCAAAACTACTTGCTGCCCTGGTGTTTCAAAGTTAACTTATATTTCTATTATTTTTTTTAGGTAAAAAGCAGGACTCTCTCCAGAGTTTAAGATAAACAGCAGACTCACGTTTTTTGGTAGTCAAGTACCACTCTTCTCTATGCCTGATACCCACAACATAAAAATTAGTGATTGCAACGATATTAGCCAATGTCTTAAGTATATCATTAATTCAATGGATGATGCTGAGAGTAATGATATTCCAAGATAATAAATTATAGAAGGAGGCATTAAGCCAAATACTGAACAAATAACCAATTTTTAACTGTCTAATATATACAGAGGTTTTAATGAATGGCTAGGTCATCTTTGTAGGAACCCATCTCAATTATTAAATAATATCCAATAAACTCCTTCCTTATTCAGTTTGGCTTTGTAAAGGTTTATTTGTATAAATCTAAAGTAAGCCAAAGTGCAAGAATATACAATGGGGAAAAATCAGTTTCTCTAATAAAAGGTATTGAGAAAACTGGATAGCTACATGCAAAAGAATGAAACTGGACCACTTTCTTACACTTATACAAAAATTAACTTAAAATGGATTACAGACTTAAATGCAAGACCTGAAACCATAAAACTCCTAGAAGAAAACAGGTGGTATGCTCTTTGACATCACTCTTAGCAATACTCTTTCAGATATGTCTCCTCAGGCAAGGGAAACAAAAGCAAAAATAAGTAAATAGGACTTACTCAAACTAAAAACTTTTGCACAGGAAAGGAAACCATCAACAAAATGAAAAGGCAACCTAAAATGAAATGAAAAGGCAGCTAAAATGTCATGGCTGGTCATTTCAATTGTTCCCCTGAATATATTCTTCAACTTTTCATCCTCCTATGCTTTGTTAGATTTGCTAGGACAACTTCCAACTATGGTTAAGTGTATCTTTCCAACGTTTCAAACCAGCCCACCTCCAACGGAACATAGATGGAGAAAAATATACAATTATGTCAAATCTCCAACAGCTCTTTACCCATCCTCACTTTCAGTGGGTGACCTTGGTTACTATTTTAATGAGAAAAATAGAAGTAATCAGAAGTTCCACAAGCTGTCACTCCAACTGTGTATTTCCATCATATATCCACATACGTTTTTCTATCCTGTTTCTATAAATGAACTGTGTGAGGTCCTATCAAAGCTCAACGCCCCCATTTGTGTACCATATCCCATCCCTTCTCAACTATTAAATGTGGTCTCTCCAGCAATTCTCCCCTCTCTCTTCTGCCTCATCATTTCCCTCCATTTTGGATTATTCCCATCAGCATATCAATAAGCTGTTATTTCGCCCAACATACTAGAAAACATTTTTGACCCTATTTCCCTTTTCAGCTCTCATTTCTCTTCTCCTCATTATAGGAAAGCTCTTTGAAAGAATTACCTACACTTGCTATCTTACTTTTCTCCTACCATCCTCTCTTGAACCCATCTCATTCGAGCTTTCCTCCCCACTTAAACCGCACCTGTCGGGGTCATCGGTGACCTCCACATTGCTGCATCCCGAGGTCAGTTCTCAGTCCTCACCCTCACTTGACTTGTCACTATGGGACACAGATGATCATCCTTGAAGGACTTTTTTCGCTTTGCTTCCAGGACACCACACCTCTTGGTCTGCCTCCTGTTCTACTGATTGCTCCCTCTCAGTCTCATTTGTTAGTTGTTGGACTACTCCAGAGCTCAGTTCCTGGACTTCTTATCTTTTCACTCCCTTGGTAATTTTGTTCAGTCCCAGACTGATGACTCCCAAATGTGTATCCTGAGTCTATATCTCTTCCTTGAACTCTAGCCCCTTATATCCAACTGGCAACTTGAGAGTTCCACTTGGATGTCTAATATGCATCTCAAAAATCTTACGTACCAAAACTGAACTCCGGGTTACTCCATAACACATCCAAAACTTTCAACTCTAGCAAGTGTCCCCATCTTAGTTATTGCCAACTACATTTGTATTAGTCAGGCTAAGCTGGCTTATGCTGCAGTAATAAGCAACATGAACATTTTGCTGGCTTCCAACAACAAAGGTTTATTTCTTGATACATATCCTCTGTGTGTATCCTGCAGTTATAATGCACAATGGCTTTGCTCTAGGAACCAAACCGACAGAATGTGCTTTAGCTGGAACATTGTTGGTTTTGTAAAGAAGGAAAAATGATGTGGCAAGTCAAATGCTGGCTCTTAAACCATCTACCTACTTATTATGGGTCAAGCAAGTCGCATGGCCTCCCAATTTCAATAGGACAGAGATGTATTATTCTCCCACAGGAAGAGACTCTATATTTAAAGAAACTGAAATATTTGGTAAACAGTGAAACAATCTATCCCACCAGTCCTCCAGTTACTCCAGCTGAAACTTTGGCTACTCTCTTTTTCTCAAATCCAATCCATCAATAAATCAACAAATTTATAAACCACTTAGTGCTAGCATCCTGGCTCAAACCACCATCTATCGATTCCTTACTGGTCTTCCCTGTAAGACCAGTAAGAGACAGAGAACAGGGACTTCCCTGGCGGCACAGTGGTTAAAAATTTGCCTGCCAATTCAGGGGACACAGGTTCGAGCCCTGGTCCGGGAAGATCCCATATGCCGCGGAGCAACGAAGTCCATGTGCCACAACTGCTGAGCCCATGTGCCACAACTACTGAAGCCTGTGTGCCTAGAGCCCATGCTCTGCAACAAGAGGAGCCACTGCAATGAGAAGCCTGCGCACCACAACGAAGAGTAGCCCCCGCTCGCCACAACTAGAGAAAGCCCGCGTGCAGCAACAAAGACCTGTTGCAACCAAAAATATAAATAAGTAAATAAATAAAATACACAACAGAAAAAAAATAGAGAGAGAAAAATGACTGAATTAGTTAATACTCAATAAACATTTATTTAATGAATAAATTAACGAGTGACACAAACCAGGGAAAGTTGAAGAACTCCAGCAGGGTTTGACGTAATTTAAAGATGTAACGAAAACTATGGTAGACATTAATAAATATTGTGCAGTCACACAAACTCAAGTTGCTTGCCAAGTTATTTGTCTTGAGTTAGAGAAAATAAAAATAATCTAAGTGTAAAAATAAAATAAAAAACACCAAAAGTGTTATTTCTAAAACTATTTTATTAATGATCAAGGCAAAAGAGTAAACTTGCCTATTTGATTAAATAAAGACTGCTTAATTTAAATCCAAATTTGAAAGTGTATATATTTTAATCCTTTATCTCTACCAAAGCAAAAAGGTAGTATACCATTTCATAAATAGCTGTACAATTCTTGGTAGAAATCAAAACTCATTTTACCTCTGACTCCAGATTAAAAGGAAAGCCTTTCAGCCAGATTACTTACCTGCTTTCTAGTCTGACTTTGCCCTCTAGTAGGGTTTCTCAACCTTGCCACTATTCACATTTGGGGATGAGTAATTCTTCGGTGTAGGAGGCTAACCTTTGTATCATAGGGTGTTGAGTGGTATCCCTGGCCTCCACCCACTAGATGCCAGTAGCACATCCCCAGTTGTGGCAAAAAAAATGTCTCCAGACATTGCCAAATATCCCTGGGGGGAGGAGGGTGTTCATATCAGTCCCAGTTAGGAATCATTGCCATAGAGCTGTGACAAGACTATAAAGTTAGCACTCCTGTATGAACTCAAGCTGTAACCCATGAAATGCATTGTGGGATTATTATGGAAATATTATACCAAAGCAAGAGAGCAGATCTTACCTGTATGATTTAAGGAAATACTGAAAATTCTTCCCTTGAAAAACAGCATCCCTGATTTTTTTTTTCCATAGCATTACTTTGCTTTGGCATTTTAGAAAGAAGTTACCTGGAAAGTAAAAGTTATTATTAAGCCATTTTGGTCATAACACTTTAATGACAGTCTGGGAACAGAGCTCAGGACCAAGAAAAAGACAAAAAAAGAAAAAAAAAAAAAAAAAAGCTTTAACAGGGAGAAAGAAAGGAAAGTCCACAACATGAGAAGAAGCAGTCTCTGCAGTAGGGAATCTTATTTATTTAAGGAAATACACAAGGTCTTTGTTAATGGTGAGAAATAGAGGATGAACCTCGGAGGGAAAATTCTATTTGTTGACAATATTTAGAATGGTTCTGTGCAGTAGCATCTACTTAGGAAAGAGTAAAACTGAAATAATCAATTTAAAATAGTATGACAGTTTTGAACAATATTAAATAACAAATTTTACCATTATTATGGTCTGTGCTAATACTTCAAGTTTAATAACTGAAAATGGAATTATTAAAAAGTAACTGGAACTCAGACATAAAAGCATTTTTTTGTGGTAGTTTTTTTTTTAAAACATCTTTATTGGAGTATAATTGCTTTACAATGGTGTGTTACTTTCTGCTGTATAACAAAGTGAATCAGCTATACATATACATACATCCTCATGTCTCCTCCATCTGGTGTCTCCCTCCCACCCACCCGATCCCACCCCTCTAGGTGGACACAAAGCACCGAGCTCATCTCCCTGTGCTATGCGGCTGTTTCCCACTAGCTATGTATTTTACATTTGGTAGTGTATATATGTCCATGCCACTCTCTCGCTTCATCCCAGCTTACCCTTCCCCCTCCCCATGTCCTCAAGTCCATTCTCTATGTCTGCGTCTTTATTCCTGCCCTGTCCCTAGGTTCTTCAGAACCATTTTTTTTTTAGATTCCATATATGTGTCTTAGCATGTGGTATTTTTTTTTCTCTTTCTGACTTACTTCCTTCTGTATGAAAGTCTCTATGTCCATCCACCTCACTACAAATAACTCAATTTCGTTTCTTTTTATGGCTGAATAATACTCCATTGTATATATGTGCCACATCTTCTTTATCCATTCATCTGTCAATGGACACTTCAGTTGCTTCCATGCCCTGGCTATTGTAAATAGTGCTGCAATGAACACTGTGGTGCATGTCTCTTTTTGAATTATGGTTTTCTCAGGGTATATACCCAGGAGTGGGATTGCTGGGTCATAAAGTGGTTCTATTTTTAGTTTTTTGAGGAACCTCCATACTGTTCTCCATAGTGGCTGTATCATTTTACATTCCCACCAACAGCGTAGGAGGGTTCCCTTTTCTCCACACCCTCTCCAGCATTTATTACTTGTAGATTTTTTGATGATGGCCATTCTGACCAGTGTGAGGTGATACCTCATTGTAGTTTTGATTTGCATTTCTCTAATGATCAGTGATGTTGAGCATCCTTTCATGTGTTTGTTGGCAATCTGTATATCTTCTTTGGATAAATGTCTATTAAGGCCTTCTGCCCATTTTGGGGTTGGGTTGTTTGATATTGAGCTGCATGAGCTGCTTGTATATTTTGGAGATTAATCCTTTGTCAGTTGCTTAATTTGCAAATATTTTCTCCCATTCTGAGCGTTGGCTTTTTGTCTTCTTTATGGTTTCCTTTGCTGTGCAAAAGCTTTTAAGTTTCATTAGGTCCCATTTGTTTACTTTTGCTTTTATTTCCATTTCTCTAGGAGGTGGGTCAAAAAGGATCTTGCTGTGATTAATGTCATAGAGTGTTCTGCCTATGTTTTCCTCTAAGAGTTTTATACTGTCTGCCCTTACATTTAGGTCTTTAATCCATTTTGAATTTATTTTTGTGTATGGTGTTAGGGAGTGTTCTAATTTCATTCTTTTACATGTAGCTGTCCAGTTTTCCCAGCACCACTTATTGAAGAGGCTGTCTTTTCTCCATTGTATATTCTTTTTTTTTTTTTTTTTTTGTGGTACGCGGGCCTCTCACTGTTGTGGCCTCTCCCGTTGTGGAGTACAGGCTCTGGACGCGCAGGCTCAGTGGCCATGGCTCACAGGCCCAGCCGCTCCGTGGCATGTGGGATCCTCCCGGAACAGGGCACGAACCTGTGTCCCCTGCATCAGCAGGCAGACTCTCAACCACTGCGCCACCAGGGAAGCCCTCCATTGTATATTCTTGCCTCCTTTATCAAACATAATGTAACAATATGTGCGTGGGTTTATCTCTGGGCTTTCTATCCTGTTCCATTTATCTTTATTTCTGTTTTTGTGCCAGTACCATATGGTCTTGATTACTGTAGTTTTGCAGTATAGTCTGAAGTCAGGGAGCATGATTCCTCTAGCTCCATTTTTCTTTCTCAAGATTGCTTTGGCTATTCAGGGTCTTTTTTGTTTCCATACAAATTGTGAAATTTTTTGTTCTAGTTCTGTAAAAAGTGCCATTGGTAGTTTGATAGGGATTGCATTGAATCTGTAGATTGCTTTGTGTAGTACAGTCATTTTCACAATGTTTCTTCCAGCCCAAGAACATGGTATCTCTCTCCATCTGTTTGTATCATCTTTAATTTCCTTCATCAGTGTCTTATAGTTTTCTGCATAGAGGTCTTTTGTCTCCTTTGGTAGGTTTATTCCTAGGTATTTTATTCTTTATGTTGCAATGGTAAATGGGAGTGTTTCCTTAATTTCTCTTTCAGATATTTCATCATTTGTGTATAGGAATGCAAGAGATTTCTGTGCATTAATTTTTTATCCTGCTACTTTACCAAATTCATTGATTAGTTCTAGTAGTTTTCTGTTAGCATCTTTAGGATTCTCTATGTATAGTATCATGTCATCTGCAAACAGTGACAGCTTTACTTCCTCTTTTCCAATTTGGATTCCTTTTATTTCTTTTTCTTCTCTGATTGATGTGGCTAATGCTTCCAAACTATGTTGAATAAGAGTGGTGAGAGTGGGCAACCTTGTCTTGTTCCTGATCTTAGTGGAAATGGTTTCAGTTTTTCACCATTGACAATGATGTTGGCTGTGGGTTTGTCATAGATGGCCTTTACTATGCTCAGGTAAGTTCACTCTATGCCTACTTTCTGGAGGGTTTTTATCATAAATGGGTGTTGAAAGCTTTTTCTGCATCTATTGAGATGATCATATGGTTTTTCTCCTTCAATTTGTTAATATGGTTTATCACATTGATTAATTTGCATATACTGAAGAATCCTTGCATTCCTGGGATAAACACCACTTGATCATGGTGTATGATCCTTTTAATGTGCTGTTGGATTCCGTTTGCTAGTATTTGATTGAGGATCTTTACATCTATGTTCATCAGTGATATTGGCCTGTAGTTTTCCTTTTTGTGGCATCTTTGTCTGGTTTTGCTATCTGGGTGATGGTGGCTTCGTAGAATGAGTTTGGGTTGTTCTTCCCTCTGCTATATTTTGGAAGAGTTTGAGAAGGATAGGTGTTAGCTCCTCTCTAAATGTTTGATAGAATTCGCCTGTGAAGTCATCTGGTCCTGGCTTTTGTTTTTTGGAATATTTTTAATCACAGTTTCAATTTCAGTGCTTGTGATTGGTCTGTTTATATTTTCTATTTCTTCCTGGTTCAGTCTCAGAAGGTTGTGCTTTTCTAAGAATTTTTCCATTTCTTCCAGGTTGTCCATTTTATTGGCATAGAGTTGCTTGTAGTAATCTCTCATGATCTTTTGTATTTTTGCAGTGTCAGCTGTTACTTCTCCTTTTTCATTTCTAATTCTATTGATTTGAGTCTCCTCCCTTTTTTTCTGGATAAGTCTGGCTAATGGTTTATCAATTTTGTTTATCTTCTCAAAAAAACAGCTTTTAGTGATCTTTGCTCTCATTTCCTTCAATTTTTTTCATTTATTTCTGATCTGATCTTTATGATTTCTTTCCTTCTGTTAACTTTGGGGTAGTTTTGTTCTTCTTTCTCTAATTGCTTTAGGTGTAAGGTTAGTTTGTTTATTTGAGGTTTTTCTTGCTTCTTGAGGTAGGACTGTACTGCTATAATCTTCCTTCTTAGAACTGCTTTTGCTGCATCCCATAGGTTTTGGGTGGGTGTGTTGTCATTGTCACTTGTTTCTCTTTTATTTTATTTCCTCTTTGATTTTTTTATTTCCTCTTTATTTCCTCTTTGATTTCTTCAGTGATCTCTTGGTTATTAAGTAGTGTATTGTTTAGCTTCCATGTGTTTGTATTTTTTACAGATATTTTCCTGTAATTGATATGTAGTCTCATAGTGTTGTGGCCGGAAAAGATACTTGATACGATTTCAGTTTTCTTAAATTTGGCAAGGCTTGATTTGTGACCCAATATATGATCTATCCTGGAGAATGTTCCATGAGCACTTGAGAAGAAAGCGTAATCTGCTCTTTTTGGATGGAATGTCCTATAAATACCAATTAAGTCCATCTTGTTTAATGTATCATTTAAAGCTTGTGTTTCCTTATTTATTTTCATTTTGGATGATCTGTCCATTGGTGAAAGTGGGGTGTTAAAGTCCCCTACTATGATTGTGCTACTGTCAATTTCCCCTTTTATGGCTGTTAGCATTTGCCTTATGTATTGAGGTGCTCCTATGTTGGGTGCCTAAATATTTACAATTGTTATAGCTTCTTCTTGGATTGATCCCTTGATCATTATGTTGTGTCCTTCTTTGTCTCTTGTAATAGTCTTTATATTAAAGTCTATTTTGTCTGATATGAGAATTGCTACTGCAGCTTTCTTTTGATTTCCATTTGCATGGAATATCTTTTTCCGGCCCTTCACTTTCAGTCTGTGTATGTCCCTAGGTCTGAAGCGGGTGTCTTGTAGGCAGCATATGTATAGGTCTTGTTTTTGTATCCATTCAGCCAGTCTATGTCTTTTGGTTGGAGCATTTAATCCATTTACATTTAAGGTAGTTATCGATATGTATGTTCCTGTTACTATTTTCTTAATTGTTTTGGGTTTGTTATTGTAGGTCTTTTCCTTTTCTTGTGTTTCCTGTCTAGAGAATTTCCTTTAGCATTTGCTGTAGAGCTGCTTTGGTGGTCCTGAATTCTCTTAGCTTTTGCTTATCTTTAAAGGTTTTAATTTCTCCATTGAATCTGAATAAGATCCTTGCTGAGTAGAGTAATCTTGGTTGTAGGTTTTTCCCTTTCATCACTTTAAAGATGTCCTGCCACTCCCTTCTGGCTTGCAGAGTTTCTGTTGAAAGATAAGCTGTTAACCTTATGGGGATTCCCTTTTATGCTAATCGTTGCTTTTCCCTTGCTGCTTTTAATACTTGTTCTTTGTATTTAATTTTTGATAGTTTGATTAATATGTTTCTTGGCGTGTTTCTCCTGGGATTTATCCTGTATGTGACTCTCTGTGCTTCCTGGGCTTAATTGACTATTTCCTTACCCATATTAGGGAAGTTGTCAACTATAATCTCTTCAAATATTTTCTCTGTCCTTTTTTTTTTCTCTTCTTCAGGGATCCTATAATTCGAATGTTGGTGCATTTAATGTTGTCCCAGAGGTCTCTGTGACTGTCCTCAATTCTTTTCATTCTTTTTTCTTTATTCTGCTCTGTGGTAGCTTTTTCCACTATTTTATCTTCCAGATCACTTATTCGTTTCTTCTGCCTCAGTTATTATGCTATTGATTCCTTCTGGAGAATTTTTAATTTCATTTATTGTGTTGTACACCATTGTTTGTTTGCTGTTTAGTTCTTCTAGACCCTTGCTAAACATTTCTTGTATTTTCTCCATTCTATTTCCAAGATTTTGGGTCATCTTTACTATCATTACTCTGAATTCTTTTTCAGGTAGACTGCCTATTTCCTCTTCATTTGTTTGGTCTGGTGGGTTTTTATCTTGCTCCTTCATCTGCTGTGTATTTCTCTGTCTTCTCATTTTGCTTAACTTACTGTGTTTGGGGTCTCCTTTTCTCAGGCTGCAGGTTCGTAGTTCCCATTGTTTTTGGTGTCTGCTCCCAGTGGGTAAGGTTGGTTCAGTAGGTTATGTGGGCTTCCTGGTGGAGGGGACTGGTGCCTGCATTCTGGTGGATGAGGCTGGATCTTGTCTTTCTGGTGCGCAGGACCACATCCAGTGGTGTGTTTTGGGGTGTCTGTGAGCTTATTATGATTTTAGGCATCCTCTCTGCTAACGGGTGGGTTTGTGTTCCTGTCTTACTAGCTCTTTGGCATATGATGTCCAGTTCTGTAGCTTGCTGGTCATTGAGTGGAGCTGGGTCTTAGCGTTGAGATGGAGATCTCTGGGAGAGCTTTCACCATTTGATATTACGTGGGGCCGGAAGGTCTCTGGTGGACCAATGTCCTGAAGTCGGCTCTCCCATCTCAGAGGCTCAGGCCTGACACCTGGCCAGAGCACCAAGACCCTGTCAGCCACACGGCCAAGTACGTGGGGAGTTTGTTGCCTTTGGGGAAGTCTGAGGTCTTCCGCCAGTGTTCAGTAGGTGTTCTGTAGGAGTTGTTCCACATGTAGATGTAGTTTTGATGTATTTGTGGGCAGGAAGGTGATCTCTATGTCTTACTCCTCTGTCCTCTTGAAGGCGCCCTGAAATACTTTTTAAATCTACTTTTAAATGAACTCCTCAGGTCTCAAAACTTTTAAAAAAAACAAAAAAAACCTTCTTAAGCCTTTTATGATGAAAGTTTTTTTTGTTTGTTTTCTTTTTTTCTGGCAATTGTTCAATTCTCAGGTTTAATGTTTTTCTTAAAAAGTAGTAAGATAACTGATTATGCCAGAGAGAAACTCTTACTATGTAAACAGAACAACCAGCAATGCTGGCTCACTTCTTTGGAAATCAAACACAAGAGTTTTTAGACAGACATTTTAAAGCATTTGGTGACTTTCAATAAATAGTCTTTTAACTACTTATAAAAATTATCAACTTAGGGCTTCCCTGGTGGCGCAGTGGTTAAGAGTCCGCCTGCCGATGCAGGGGACATGGGTTTGTGTGCCGGTAAGATCCCATATGCCGCGGAGCGGCTGGGCCCGTGAGCCATGGCCGCTGAGCCTGCGTGTCCGGAGCCTGTGCTCCGCAACGGGAGAGGCCACAACAGTGAGAGGCCCGCGTACCGAAAAAAAAAAAAAAATTATCAACTTATTACACTTTATATTTCTTTCCAAAGAAAAGCATTGTGGCATTGAAATACATATGGTTTCTATGATTTAAATCTATTTTTTAGTTATAAATAGTAATTGGGGGACTGGAATAAAACAATCTAAATGCTCATATCATTAGAAATTTTATTCCAGTTTGTGGAGTAATTTAAACCTCCTCAACTTCATCTACTTTTGTAGTGAAGCTACATTCAAGGAGCAAAACTGATTCATCTGAGTTTCATTTTCTATCTTCACCCTGAAAAAAATACACAAATAAATTACAATAGGATCAAAAGGCAGAAGTTAATGGATAGTTTTAAAACTTCGTTGAGGGCTTCCCTGGTGGCGCAGTGGTTGAGAGTCCGCCTGCTGAAGCAGGGGACACGGGTTCGTGCCCCGGTCCGGGGGGATCCCACATGCTGCAGAGCGGCTGGGCCCGTGAGCTATGGCCGTTGGGCCTGCGCGTCCAGAGCCTGTGCTCCGCAACAGGAGAGGCCACAACAGTGAGAGCCCCACATACCGAAAAAAAAATAATAATAATAAAATAAACTTCGTTGATCTCTTGGGTCTACAAATTGGATAACAATTCTCTAAAATTTTGCCCCAGTCACAATTACGTGTACTTTAAAATCCTCTTAGGCTGACATTTAAATATATATTGACAACCAAAAGAAGATGTGCCTTCATTTGTTTCAAAAACTCTTGAAATACGCTTTTGTTTAATATGTCATTTTTACATGTTTACATTTTATACGATGATTCAAAAAAATAATTTTTAAACAAAAAAAAAGAAAAAGCTCCTCCATCAGTAGTCTGAATTGAGGCTTTGAGTTGCAGAAGTAAACTGTGAATACAGCCCAAGTGCTCAAGTATCCGTTAATAGAGGATCTCCATTTGTCTGCCAAAGTTGATTTTTAAAGGAACTGTGTTAAGAAATACAGCAAAAAGAAACGTGCAAGAGCTTCTTGCCAAACTGCTTGCAATGTGCATATTCTTGAGTGATTTTTAAAGTCTCAGCTTTTATTTAGCTGTATTTCCAACTGTTTAGTTAATCTTTATTGACTTGTGTATAATTCTCAGGAATAGGAATGTATCTGTGACTTGAGAGAAGCTTCCTGGTGTGCTAAAATGGCTTGTTTACTTTCCTGTGCTAATTCTCATGCCTAGTTAGGGATCTGGAGGTTTGGAAGGCCAAAAACAGTCACCTGGAATACTGTTCCCAGGGGAGTGGGTTACAGCTTCTACACGCATGTCCTATTCGAATCCTAGAAAGAGCTGTTTTTGTTTTATTTGGGTTAGCACTGGTCAATTCTATTGTTTGTCACTAGAGTTCAAAACCAAGAGCTCTGAAGGCAGCCTGTAGGACAGGAAAAAAATGAGCCAGAGAAACCATGAGATGCATGACACAAGTGCAACTGTAAGGTAGGACACTGTGATGAGTTGAACACAGAGATAATAGGGTAAATGTGGTTTTCGATTGCACAGTGACAAAATATTCAAACTAAAACTATCTCAAGCGGAATTATCAGTACATACATTCTTGCCAAACAAAAGCAAAACCAACAGAAGAAAACAAAAATTTGTGCTGCATCCCCATCTCAGTAATGTCAAAAACCCAAGCCATATCATCTCCAATTTTAACCCCACTAAACGTGAGCATCAGTCATCAAGTCTTGTTGATTATGGCTCAAAATGTCAAATGAATCCTCTCCTCACCATTTGCATTGTCACTGCCTTGCTTAAGGTTTTATCCCTTTTTCAGTCACATGTATCATGACAGTCTCTACATTTCAACTCATACTCTTGCTTCAACAGACTATGCACATGGACTAGAAACACTACGCTGCTCCTTCAGTTGAAGCTTAGTTACCTCTATTCATCCTTCAAGGCCCCCTGCACCCCATACTTGCAGAAGAATCAATCCCTCTTTATAGCGTCTCCCTAGTAATATATTGGTATTGATACCATAGTATTACCACGTGCATTAGACTTAGATGAAGATAATTTGTATTTCTCTCATTAGACAATGCTTTTTACTGAGAACAGGACTTATTCAATTTTCTGTATCCAACCCCCGTAACAGTGTCCAACATCTGATTAGTGGTCCATAATTTATTTTAGTTTAAATAACCAAGTGACCACAGAACAACTGGTTAAACAACAAAGTATGAAGAGTAGCAACTTGAGGTAAATGTATTCATTGATAACTTATTTAGGATTTAGTTTGGTTTCAGTGCTTTTCACAATCTTTATCCATGTTTTACAATACTTCTGTAAGCTAGGGATCAATTCATGTTAGAAGAAACTCAAGGAAGAAAGTGACTTTGAGTGAAATCTTCATTCTTAGTAGGTGTGCTTGATAAAACATCAGAGCTCCTCCATCCTAAAAAGTGTGCAGTTCTGGGGCATCGTGTTACTTTATGCCTTATGTTATCTCAGAACGCAAATGAGAGCTATTCCATGAAACAACTTCACTCAGCATTGAAGCAGCATCACAAAGAAAACTGATGATAGAAAAAATTAATAGAATTCACTTCCTGTATGTTAAACCTGCTCTTATTTTACATTGAATTTATTTCCCTAAATAGAAGAGCTTCCCGTATGCCATTTACGTGTTTCATCAGAACAAGAAATACCGGTTGGCTAGAACTATAATGGTATTTTCTTTTCCTCAATGTCATAGGAAATATTTAAGTACCTCTCTATGGATCCTTTTCTAAATACTGTACATAACAGGTTAAGAAACCACGAAAAATCTTTTAAATATTTATAGCGTCTATAAATAGTAGCAATATTTAACATTTAATACTATTATAAATGTTATATGTATTTACTCAAATATTACTAAAGCCCTTTTAGTGAAGAATTAGTTTTAGCTGCACCTTACAGATGAGGAACATAAAGGTCAATAATTTGAAAGTGCTAGGAAGTGGCAGAGCCTGGAATCCAACCCAGCGTGTGTGGATCCAGAGTCTATGCACTTCATCGCCATCTGAGCAGGGGGAGTGGAGAAATGCTACCAAGTAGTTCTGCCAAATGACATTATTCAGTAACAACATGTATACCTTTAAATGTTTTTGTTCTTTCCACTTTTAAACTGTCCGGTATATATGTGTATATACATACATATATATGTTTTACTCTGAATTATCTAGAATCTTTTTCCTAGGATGGAGAAATATACAAAACATATCAATACATTTTGAAGAGGAAGGGAGTAAGAAGACACTTTTAAATATTCTAGAAGTCTTAGATATTACAAGTTTAGATATCATGAGATTAAAGAAAAATAACCACAATTTAAAAAACTGTCCTAGGAAGAAAAGAGGTGGGAGTTCAGTACGCTAACATTTTAATTCTCAGTCTCGGGGGAAATTGAGTTTTCATGAATGCTGTGAGCCCTTCTCCATTAGCAATGGATCCTGAGCATGCCCTGCCTTCTCTTATGCCCTCAAGTGAGAACTGAGTTATGACTGGTTGTCTTCGGAAGAAAATGGCTATTCCAGGACATGAGATGGGGCGGGGTGGAAGGGTGGCTAAGGAAAGGCCTGACATGTAGCTTGTAAATTGCAGCAGCTGTGGCCTGTTTTCACTAATATCTGACATGTTTCTTTGGCCACTCGCCAAATTGAGCTGTACCCAGCACTTCTCCCATCCTTCCTGTGCCTCCAGGATCCTTTGTAACTGCTACTTGAGACTTCAGTCCACTCCAAATCAATTCCCTCGGTTCCTTCCTCCCCTTAACGTGCAGGCATCCCACCCTAATTAATTAACCCAACACCAACTTCATCCAGGACCTTCCCACACTTTGCCCCTTCGTGCAGCCCAGAAACATCAGCACATTCCTTACTTCATCACTTGTCAACTCCCTTTCTGTTAAAGACCAGTGTCCCCTTTCCCTGACCTGGCCTCTGATTTGATCTCACTTTAAAGTATCCCACTTTAAGAGACAGTAACAAAGGCTGCCTTTTTCCTGTTTGGTTTGTTTATTCACGTTCACCCGACCTACTATAATTAAAGACCAAGAGACTTAGAAGAAGAGCTCAAGAAGATACTTTATGCATTTGATATGTGGATAAACTCCAATACTGGATTTGTAATGAAGCCTCACTTTGCCTAGTACTAAACGTGTGACCTTTTGTGAGTGCCTTAACCTCCTGTCACTCACTCAAATACTTATCGGGCACCCATTACTGTACTGGGTTCTGTTCTAAATGCTGGTGTTGCATTTTTTAAAAATAACAAAAATAAAAATACCTGTCCTTGGTGAAGCTTATATTTGAGAGAGGGGAGATGACCCCTCTCTAATGAGTTTTATAATATAAACAGACATTCAAGAAAAAATACAAAGAATAAGGGAAGACGAACAGAGAGTGTCAAGATTCGGGGTAGGAGGAAAAGAGGCAACTTGCAATGGAATAGTCAAGAATTACCTGATGTGGTATTTGACTACATCTAAGAAAGTTAGGGAGTGAGCCATGTGGATATCTGGGGAAAACGCATGCCCAACAGAGGAAAGGCCTGAGATAGTGCAAACGCCCTGAGATAGGACAGCCTTGTCTGTGCAAAGTGCAAAGGCCCTGAGATAGGACAGCCTAGTCTGTGCAAAGTGCAAAGGCCCTGAGATAGGACGGCCTTGTCTGGAGTGTGGAAGGAGCAGCAGAGAGACAGCTATACCTGGTGGAGAGCCAGCAAGCAGTAGGAGGTGATGTCAGAATAACAGGGAACTAGAACACGGAGGGCTGTGGATGTGATGATAAGGACTTTGGTTTTTACTTTGATTGAAATGGGAAGTCACTAAAGGGTATTGATTAGAAGAGTAACATGATTTGACTTACCTCTAAGAAAACCTCAACTAATTCCTCTATAAAATGGGAAAAATAATGTGTGTTTAAGAGCAGAGTGCCTGCTCAAATCCCAGTGCCACCACTTACTAGCAGTGGGACCTGTAAACTAATCATTTGACCTTTCTAAGCCTCAGCTTTCTTAGTTTAAGGTAGAATTGATAGTACTTCCTATTTTCTAAGGTTGTTATGAAAAATAAATTTAATAGTACATGTCGTCAAGGTGCTGAGCACAGGGCCAAGCACATGGAAAGACCCAGCACTTGCTACTATTCTCAGGCTGGTGAGGATCAAGTGAAGTGATGTGTGTGGAGTACTTGATACGTTGTCTGGCATAATGAGCACTTATCCATCATCCTAGCATCATCAATTACTAAGTCATTGGCTGTTTTGAAATAACTCTGTATATTTTAAAATTTTATAATACCATCCTTAAAAAGAGAGTAGCAAAAGTTCATGGATAATTTTCAGATCCCTCAGAGGATTGATATAGCATTAATTGAGTGCTTCTGTGCAAAGTACTCTTCTAGGCACTGGAAAGTCATATGTACTCAGGTGAAAAGGAATATATATAGATAGAGTTAGAGATAGATAGAAAGATACAGGTAGGTAGATAGATAAATAAATATCTTACATTTATATAGCTCTTAAAATATACATAATTTTGAAAGGAGGAGCAAGAGTTAATTGAGACAAGTTGCTATGTTTGCTGACCTCTATCATGTGGAAGAATAAGAAATGAAAGTAAGAAATGTGAGTTATCAACTCCCTGGTCACATACCAGATCTAGAACCTACTCTTGTCCATCGCAGAGATTCCTGCCTTTGGCTGCAGTTGGGGGTATTGGAGGCCTAGTGAGTCTTCACAGCCCTGCTTTATTATCCCAAAGTTATGGGGTTCACACCTCACTTCTTTCCTAGGACTTGGGACACCTTAGTCTGAGGGAGTGTATCTGGTCTCCCTCTCCCTCGCCCACTACACACACACACACACACACACACACACACACACACACACAAAGCAAACACACATCCCCAAAGCAGAGGTCTCTTTGGAAGCTCAACTATATACGCTAATGTGGTTTTAACAGCCCCTCATGAGAAGAAACAAAGATCAAGGCAGAAGCGTGCAATAGAGTGAGTTCTGGTTCTTTCCTCCCCTTCATATATCACCTTCTCAATGGACAGACAAAATTTCATGTTTTTATTCTCATTTTATCTAGGGAAAAAAACCTCTTAAAATCAGGTGGGAAAATATCCTTGTCTTATTGCTGCTTTTTTCTAGTAAGCTGTTCTGCACAGGGCCAGGTAACGCTTTCAGAGGATTTAAGCACCTGCTTACTTTGGTGCCCAGCTTAGCCAGTGCCCTGAGAGGCCTGTCTTTATCTGTTGAGGAATCCAGCCCTGATTCTGGAGAACCAAAGTTTGTGCTCTAGAATGCTCCCTTGCTGACTCTTCCCCCAGCAGTGATCAATTGCACTAAAAGCCAGTTATACTCCATCGCTTTATTTTAATGGGAACCATCAAACCATCAAACGAGGTAGATAAGAGCAGGGAGAAGTGACATTTAGATTTCTAAAAGACAGAGATGCATGATTAGAATAATAAATTGCAAAACGTCAAGAAATTGGGTGCTGTTTTTTAAATACAGCCTTAGAAAGGGCACAGTTAGGAATGTTAATTTCGGGGTAGTTCACTCCTAGATATATTCTATTTTGTTTATGCAAAGGCTTGACCTTGTCTGCAGGGACAAGTAAGGGCGGAGCATGAGAACCTATAAGGCAAGAGGCTCAGTCGTCTTGATCTTCACTTGAGAAGAAAATGTGACCTCTTTAGATCTTGGGTAAGGATCCCTGCAGTCCATTTTTCCTAATACACTCCCACCCTGGGAGTGAGGTGTGGTGTGGAGGGAGAGGGTAGCAATTTTAACTTGACAATTCACAGCTCCTCCTCGTCTGCAAGTTTAAGTCATCTCTTTTGCATAAACATCCAAGCGTTGCTTTTGCTTTGTCTCTTCCGGGCAAGGCGGGTCTCTTCTAGTTCTACCCCTCTCCTCGTCTCCTCCAGAGGGCGCCATTTCCACAGGGACCTCGCTGTGAGTTTCTGGGTTTGGGGGTTGTTTTGGGTGGGGAAGAAGCTGTCTTGCATGTGTGCCAGGCGCCTTTGTGCGGTCTCTGGTCCTTTGTTCCCTGGGCACCACGCGCGCATCCTCTGCCGAGTCGGGGCTGGATGGGAGTGCACGGTCCTCTCGCTCCCGCTGTGTTGAGATGCGGGGCGCTCCACGAGGGCGCCTCTCCCCGGCCGAACCCGCAACCCGCATCGCCCTCTCCTCATCAGCTCTCTCCCGAGAGTCCAAGAGGCCCGGACCTGGAACTTCTATTCCAGGAGAGAAGTTGGGACATAGATGCCCCCAGTCCCTTGCACCTTTTTCCTCCTCCTGTTACCCTCCGAGGATGGAAGGGGCCGACTTTCCTTCCTTCCCGGTAGCTTCAGTCAGCCTCTTTCCTGGACCCAATAAGACGGGGAAGGAGCAGGGAGGGAAAACTTGGCTAGCTGATAAGGAAACATCAATTGGGAAATATGTCCAAAGCAGCACACTTGTTAGCATAATAGAGTACTGATGGCCTCTGTAATGAGGTCGCCGCTTATAGGTCTTATTCTGGCGCTATGCTGGGAGCACCTTGAGAACAGGGCTGCTTCTATTCTATTTTTCAATCCTCAAAAGGTACAGCACATAGCCCAGTACTTGGCACAGAGTGGAATGATTGATAAATAATGATCTAGGTCGAGATTTGGGTGAAAGTTTTCATCTTTGTGTTCTGATTTTTGTTTGAGTTTAACCCTATAATTGAAAGTGCGGAAGACAAATATTTACGATTTTATTGAAAATCTCTATTTCATAACCCTATTCATATATCCAAAAATATTAGTTAAGACCATGCTAGCGAAAGCACCTATTTCTTGTTTGTTATCAATAACATGGTGGAGCATTTTTGCTTTCTAAAAACTTTAAAACATTCCAGAGAAATCTGTCAAAGTAATTATTACAGTGTCCTAACATCCTTTTGGGTGCAGGTGGGGGGAGCTTAATACTGCAGAAATTCATTGTCTTAGAGTTCTAAAGGCTAGAAGTCTGAAATCAGCGTGTTGGCAGGGCCATGCTCTCTCGGAAGGGCTTAGGGAAGGAGTGTTTCTTGCCATTTAAAGCATTTGGTGATTGCCAGCCGACATTCCTCAGCTTCTGGCTTCATACCTCCAATCTCCGCCTCCATCTTCACATGGCCGCCTTCCTTTTGTGTCTGTGTCCAAATTTCCTTAGTCTTGTAGGGACATCAGTCAATGGATAAGGGCCCACTCTTGTCCAGTAGGATGGACTTTATCTTAACTTGATTACACCTGCAAAGACCCTATGTTTGAATAAGGTCACATTCACAGATTCTAGATAGACATGGATTTGGGGGGGAACACCACTCAGCCCAGTACACCAATTATATTTGGGGATTTTAATATTCCAGTCTCAGTAATTGAGAGAATGAGTAGATGAAAATCAGTAAGGACGTTATCGACCAACTTGACCTAATTGACATAAATAGAACACTGTAACCAACAATGGCAGAACGCCCAGTCTTTTCAAGTGCACCTAAAACATTCAACAAAATGGGTCATATAAAAACCAAGTGACTAAAAAATAAAAATAAACAAGTGACTATCAATTCCAAAGGATTTAATTCATACACAGTGTTTTCTCATGAAAATGGAATTAAAATAGAAATCAATAACAAAAGACATATAAAACCCCCAAATACCTGAAAATAATGAACACACTCTAAATAACACATTTCTAAGTAATTTTGGAATTACACAACAGGCTTCTAAATTTTTTCTGTGTCCAACGAAGGAGTTACAAGGAAAGTTAGAAATATTTTGAACTGAATGTTACTGAAGACATAAGGAATCTAACATCCAATTTTTACAGACTTACATAGAAAATGGGCATCTTGTCAACATTTGAAATCAAAAACTGTTAAAGGGATGAGGGTCAGAAGGTATTACCCAGTTGCAGTTAGATAAATTACCTTTATATCACTTGTTTTCAGCATACTCTTTTATTTCATTAAAATATTGATTTTTAAAAGTTAGCATCACTACCTGTGTCTTATGGAATCAAACATCCCTTTAGACAGAAACAACCAAGATTTCCAAGCTTTCAACTACTTGGGGAGTTAACTTCATAATTACTTAAAGGAATTTTTTAAAAAATTAGACTATGTACATCCTAGCACATATGTGCATACATACATAGTCTATGTTGTGTGTAAAATATAACATATCAATTTGTTGCAAGGGTTTCTAACCTGTGATCTCCAAGCCCAAAGTCATGATGAGCCTCACTGAATATTCAGATTTTGCAAGTATATGTGCATTTCTCTAGAGAGGGTTCTACAATTTTCATTAGATTCTTAACAAAATCTATGAACCCAAAACTTTAAAAACCAGTTTTTAGAGATTAAAGCGTATTTCAATGCTATTCTTTACTCTCCATATTCTCTTCCCTCTAGTGACCTATTGCAGTCTTGGTCTGTTATTGACATTTTGGATGTCCAAGTAGTGAACAATGCAAAACAGGGAGAATAATCCTTTTAATGCAAAGAATGACCAGATGTGATAACATAACACAGTCCTGTTTGAGATTCTTGACTTGTTTAAAAATTTAAGTAGCATTACATCTCTTTACAGAGCTGGCTTAGAATAAGCATGGAAACTGCTCTTATGTGGTCTATGAGGCCAAAAAATAAATGCAACTCTGCACATTTTTTATTTGAAAGCATTCACAAATGACATGCAAGGCATAAACATTGGCCAAAAGCCACAGCTAAGCATTGTGTTAAAAAATACTATTTTGTTTTTCAGCCAAAAACTATTTAGGAATCAGTTTTTCATTTCCTAATTATTAAATTAGGAATAATTTAATAATTATTTTAATAATTAAAAATTAGGAATAAAATCAGGAAAAAAATATATCTAAAGGATGTGCTTTAAGTATTGCCTTTCTGTTTAATAGCCATGACAACTTTTAAAAATCCAAACAAAATTGATCAACGGCCTATGTAAGCAGTCATGTAGGACTGAGGAGGACTCTCCTGTTTAGACTAACAAGAAAACTGTGTCAGAGGTAGCTTGGTGAGATGTTGGGAAATAAAATTAATGAAATAGATGTGTACTAGGAGAAATGATTCTACACATGTGTTTGAATGCTTCTGCTTAGATTAATGTTTTCCTGCAAATAAAACTGGTTATCATCTAGTTCAGGTCAAATAATGTAGCTATGAAGATGAATCGACAATAAGCAAGGTATTTGGCCATTCAGAGCCAAGAGATGAGACTTATTCTAGAAAAATATTAAATGAGCAAAAACACTTTGCAATCTCTAACTACAGCATATATAACTACAGCAAATCTCTAACTACAGCACACAAAGGCTTAACCTATGTGACAACAGATACTGAAACCTCAAAACAAATCCAAATTTTCAATGTCCTCAAGGTATGTGTCATTATTATAGTGCATGAAAGAAACACATACCTTACTTGACATCCTATTTAAATATATATGACTCTCCTCTATCTCTGAGTAAAATGTTTTTGTCACTCACCCTTAATTATGATGCTAACGTCAATCTTAGAATCCACTTCCATCTTGGAAAGGTTTAGTAAGATGTACACAAGTAGGTATGTCCATCTAACAAATTTTTTTTTTTTTTTTTGGCCACGCCATGAGGCTTGTGGGATTTTAGTTCCCCAACCAGGGATTGAACCTGGGCTCTCTGCAGTGAGAGCGTGGAATCCTAACCACTAGACCACTGGGGAATTCCCACTAACAAATGTTAATAATTTGCTTGCAGAAGGATAGTCTGGAAATGACATCACAACTAAAACATCCCCTTTGAATCCAAAGGTCGAGATTTAGCAAATGCATTTTTCCCACTATGTGCTTTGCTTCAGGGTGCCATCAGAGATGTAGTTAAAATTAAGAACTGTATAAATGAATATACGTGGAAGAATTATGAGTCCGGGACAAAAGACACTTAGAAGGCAGAGTCATCTTCTCCTGCTGTCTAAAATTGGTCTCAGGAAAATCCAATGGACAGTGTCATTGCCTCTGATGCTTTCTCGTCCCCACCATCCATGTGTCATAGAGTTAATAAACCCATATTCTCAAGCCATGTTTCCTAACTTAGTCTGACTCTTAAGTACTTCAAGCTGTGAGTTAGGTCCATTTGCTTTTTTTTCATTTCCCATTTGGTGATTCCCAAATAACATAGAAAAAGCAGGAAAACTAAGGCATCCTGAGAACTGGTGTTTGGCAAACCTAATTATTATCAGGGAGGAATCACTTTCTCGCAGTTTTATATAGCTTTTGACTAATGTATCAAAGTTGCAAACTCAAAGGCCTGTAGGGCCTGGTGGTCCATAGGAAGTCAGCCGAGAACAAAAGTGTGTGGCCCTCATAAAATGGGCAATCACTATTCCAACTCACCTGTCACCTATGAAAAGAACTCTAAGTTGGCCTTTTCAAGGTTATTTTCAAGACAGCCTAGATATCTGAATTTTTATGTGAATACTCCTGATTGCTAAATGCACTTACTAATTCCGAATTTCTTAACTATTGTTAAGAAATAGCGAAGACCTGCAGACCTGATATGGCAGCCAATATTTCATGAGTCTGTGACCTCTGGAAAAAGACTTCCTGAAACCCGCATTGGCTATGTGGCCATGTGAACTGGAAAGTGACCACGTCTGTAGGATGGATGAGAAGGCTGCCCTAGCAGCAGCCACTGGCGTCCCCTTCAAGGTGTGAATTCATTGATTCTGGGTCATAATCATCCTCCCCACATCCAGTACCAGCTCTCAGACAAGGGTGTGGCTTCTGACTTAACCACTGAACAAAGGATCAGGTGTACCACCATCTGTCAAGACCCAGTGAGACTAGCTTTCTGGATCAATTCCACTCTACTGATTTTTTTTTAATTTAATGTAAAATATATTTTTGTACTTCTGAGTACAAAATCAATTAAAGTTCACTCTAGAAAAGTTAGTAAATACAGGTAAACAAAGGGAAATCTCTTTAAAACATTCATATTCCCACTAAGTACCTTGATATAGATCTTTTTAAGTCTCTAAGTGTATATCTTTTTTAGAAAAATGACAGCAAATCAAGTGCACTTTTTTGTAGTGCATATATATGTATCCAAGAAATACTGATTTTTTAAAGGAGTATAAATGCAATTCTTATAAGATTAATTTCAATTCACTTTATTTAACATGAGCACAAATATGCCCATTTGTCAAGAGTATAGTGTTGATGATCAAAAAAAAAAAAAAACCCCAAAGAAGAAACAAAATGCAAAGCAACCCTCCCCCGCAAAAAGAGCTTTCCTCAAATCACCCACTAATTTAATAAAAGAATTCTCCAAATGTTAAGAAATCTAGGATTATTACTCTGTAATGATAAAGCCTTATAAATCTAAAGTGAAAATAGATCAAAATACATTCATTATATCATGAGGAATATTATTTTGGTATAAGAACAAAATCTTGGAAAATATAAGGTGTTAATAGTTTAAATAATGAATCTAGAGCGAATGGGAGGGAAAGACAGGAGAGTCACTGCAATTAACTCTGAAAATTCTATACTGTAGTGCAGATGTAATTAGGATAAGAAAAAACAAATACAATTCCTATATAGTAATATATAATAAATGTATTTATGAATTATATATTAATAGAGTCAAGAGTATGTTAATAATATATAAGTAAAATGCCAAGTATTTTTAACTCTCTTCTTTACTAAATCTCTTGCTAATTAAAACTAAGGTAAATTTTTTTTATTAATTTGGAATTTAGCAGTGGTAAAAATTTCTGTTCGTCTTTTCCAAGAGGAGGCTAATTAGTGAAATAAATGATCAGCAGATTAATTGATAGCTGAGAAATGAAAAATCAACATTTTGTAAGGTTGTTTCTGTGTTGAGTATCCCTCCATTATTTGGCCTTCTCTTGACAAAAACTATGTTACAAGAGCACATAGCCAAGAATGAATGAGTTAAAAACAAACAAGAAAAAAAAAAATCCTCATATAATACAGCCAGAGAAATGCTTTTTTAAGAATAGAATTTTCTCCCTGTCAGCAGCTCCAAATACTAATACAGTCTTGATTTCCAAAAAAAACTTTCCTTCTTAGATCTGTTTTAAATAAAATCTGATCACTCTAAAAGCAAAACTTTGCAGAAAAATATATATTAGTGGAATTGATATATCCAGTAGTCTGACAGTTCCCTCGCAGTCATGTGCACCCCAGTATTGGGTTCCACTGTCCTAACAAAAAAGACCCACAAAAAATCTATTAAAGATGCTGTATCACTAATCTTATACTAATATTCAGAAATTATTAGGCCCATCTAAGCTGATATAGCTTTCCGTGTTTTCATTTGCTTCACATATACAACCCACTGATAAATCTCTTTCCTGCTAAGCATTCTGTTCCCCATTTCTGAGATTACATAAATCAATTTTATGAAATCATCTTGCAATACAGAGGCTCTCTTTTCTCAACCCCACATATTCTCATAAAAATTTAACAGGAAAATTTTAAAACATCTCGTCAACATTGTTTTTACAAAGCAACCGTTAGTTATAAACAATCTTTTAGGTCTCAAGGAGATTTAAGATACTTCAAAGACTTGGTCTAAACCCCCTAAATCCAGGTTGCTCTTATGTATTTTCTAAAACATGGTATGTTAAGTTTAATGCTTAAAAATTTTTAAGTGTTTTGTTATGCACTGGAAAATCTTAAACTGATCTCATTCTAAGAAACAGACATTTCTGGAATTTCCATTTTCACTAGTTCTCTCTTCAAAAGATAAAGTAACGTGCCTCTGTTCACTGTTTTTATATAAACGTCTTTGAACTTATTTAAAGAAATCATACATCTCATCTGCCCAAGGTAATATATATTAAAATATTTCGATTCATGTTAAAAAAAGAAATTACTCACCACTTAGTTCTTGCAGATGGCCTTCTTGGTTACTCTTCTTATCAGGAAAGAGGCTGATCTGTTTTCTTTTCGTATATCCTATGGGTCAGTGGCAAGAAAAAACAAATAAAGGCCATCTTGATAATTATTAGAAGTTTCTGCAAATATTAACCACAAGAGTCATGCTAATCTGAATTGCTCAGTTAATATTCAGTGGTACATAGTTCAATTTTTGAAATTCTGACTTAAATGACTTATAAAAGCATGCACAATGGTGAGTATTTATTTTAAATTAATAGTCATGGTGTATGTTTCCCCCCCTAAGCTTTAGGTGATAATGTAGACCACGTTTACCCTGGCAGGTTTGGGTTATTTGAAATTCTTTTTAAAAAAATCACAGTTTTAGAGGGCAGTATTTTTTATTTCACAACAAAGATTCAGTTGGATCTAATAAATAAATTCCTCAGCTTTCCACTGTTCTTTGCACTGGTAAGAAGGAAGTATAAGCAACAATAATTTATTATGTCTTGTTTTAGTACATATTTTGAAATTTTTACAACTAAGAGGAACACAGATAGTTCTTTAGAGGTTTGTTTCCTCTAAAATAAAACAACATGTATCTCTTACCACTGACTGGACATATTCCCCTTAGTTTCAAAATTAGAGAATAAAAGACACAAATGTTTGTCTATTTGTTCTAATGCCAACTCTGTTTATCCTTGCAAAGTAATGGAAGCTTTAGAGGATTTATTTTCATGCCTATTTTGCCCAGTGAGATGTGTAGTCTTCCCACCATATGTGAATACACAGGAAGTGATAAGTGCTCAACCAGACACTGAAAGGTCATCGATAAAAAAGCTAATCTTATTGTAAGATTAATTCACAATCAAAACATGGCTGTAGTTATCATTTGCTTTGCGTTTTCCGCATTTTCAAAATTTTCCAAAGTGAATAGAATGCAGCTATTTTAAAAAGAGAAGAAATTTTGAATCATGGTTTCACAAAAACTTGTGGCAGATTAAACACCATCAGTTTCCTGGCCCAGCTCTTGAACATACGGAGACAGTAATAAAAACAAAAGGTATGATATCTCCCTCCCCTCAGAGGAAAAAAAATTAAGTGGTACTCAGCTGATATTCTGTAACGATTGCTGCTAAAAGAACACCATATTTATAGTGAAAACTGAGTTTATTCTCTCTCCCATTACAAAATTAATACCTTACTAAATTTCTTTTTTTTTTAATTTTATAATCCTGAAAAAGAAACTTCCTTTTGAGCACTTGTACACCTTGTATTGTTAGTTACTAGAGCGTAGCAAGTTCAAGATCTTTTATTTCTTCTCCTTCCCCTCCTCCTCCCACCTCCTCTTCCTTCTTCTCCCCCACCACATGTGCGTGTGCGCGTGCACACACACATCAAGCACAGAGTTTTATGTCTGGCCACACGGCAATTATTTAAGCAATATTTGACACCTACTGGATAGTCATGATGTTAGTTAGGCAATGACATGCTACCATAGAAGATTCAACTAATGAAGTTAGAAAAAGGATACTTTTTATAGTTTATAAACACTCAGAGCCCAGGTTCCTACAGCGGGAAAATCAGTGTTTACTCCGGTTGCTTTGTCATTTTCTCTATATTTTCTTCAAGATCCAGCCCCCGTCCATCAATAGAGTATCTTTAAAAGACTTATATAAGCATTTTGAAATTCCCAATGAGATACATGCTAATTTTCCAATTTCTCATTCTCTTGCTGACCTGTACAGTATAGTAGCCAAGTTTTTTAACTATCCAGATAATAATAGTAACTAACATAGTGCAAGAAGAGAGAGAGAGAGAAAGAGAGAGAAGATGATAAGTATCCTTAGAATAAAATGCAAATTACTTAACTAGATTGCCAAAGACCATGCTAACTATCTCCTTCCCTCTTATATAGAAAACAGATGCCTATATTTTACCCTGTATTCACTACATCATTCATTCTCTTATTTATTCACTTATCTTTGTGTCTTTTAAGTTTAATTGGAAGTCAGTAGACAGTCTATACAATGGTTTTAGAGAGTGATTTGTATGGTACTAATATCAATATATCTATAGTAAGATTAATTACTGTATCCTATTCTGAAGACAACTTGTCAGGAGGCCACCTGTCCTGCAATAAGTAAATACCATGGAGTTATAAATCTCTGTATACTTAAGAAGATAAACATATAAAGCTACAAGAAAGACTAAGTTTGTGCATATCCATGACAGGAAGTCAGGTCTCATTTCTTTTCTTGCAAAGAAGTTTATCGGAGAATCATTCTGTAATGAAGAATCCTAGGCCTGGGATACCCAGGCTCATCAAATTAACATTTTTCACTGCACTGAATCACCTTCCTACACTATTTAGCACCCAAACATGTTTTGTCCTGGGCAGTACACTTGGAAACAAACTTTCCAAAGCTCAGGGGGATGTTGACTGTGCAGGACCTCTTTTGAAATGCTAGAGCAGGAAAAGGGAGTCAAATTGGGAGTCTAGTCTAGGAAAAGGGAGTCAAATTGGGAGTCTAGTTTTGACCAATTAGAAGTTAATGGAATGGAGTGTCTTCATCTGAACTTCATACCCCAGGAGTTCATGCTGCCACGTCTAAAACCCCATTCTCAGACCACTAATCTCACCCAATTCCAAAGCCACTTCTTGCCTATACATATTTTTAAAAAGAGACCTTAAAATAAAGGATATAGCTTGTGTCTGGATTTAAAACATAAATGCGTTTAATCAAAATGACACAGGAGAGAAAGGGAATTGGAAAGCACCGAAGTCCTGTTGAATCTCATTGCATTAACTCTAAACCTCACATAGCTCAGGAAAGCCCGTGTTTTAGGTTATAAAAGAGTTAATGACATTTTGGGGGGAATTATGATTTTATCCCTACTGCCACTGCTGAGTCTCAATAACCAGAATCTACCTCTTTAAAAGCCTTCTTGCAAATTGAATGAGATCTACTTTATTTCCTTTGAAACCTCATATACATTGAGATTTTTGCAAAAGTGTTGCAGATGCTACCAAAGGGGATTTTCTTTTTCAGAGTTATCTACAATGATTAACTATTATTAACTACATAGTAACAACCACCAGCTCTATACTGTAACTGACTTTACACAATGTAAACCTTAATTCAGTTGGAATTAGGTTAGTTACATGGTTTCTTAACAGAATCAACTGAATTTCAAAGCTAGTAAACTGTTGTGTGTTACAAATTTGGTTCCATGAAATGTTTGGTTCCAAAAAGGTTTCAGGTATTCCAGCAGGTGCTACGTAGATCTATGTAATAAATCTATGTAATAAATAATATCCTAAAACAAAAAGATTTTAATACTCATGTTTGGATGTTATAATTAAACACATTATGCAAGTTAGTCTCTCGCAACTGAGGCCACAATCAAAGAGTGGCCCAGTCTTGAGCAGTACTTTATCTATTTTAGTGGGAAGAATGTAAATCCTTAGTTACATAAAAAGCAAATAGAAGAAACTCATCCGCATCAACCATATCAGCACTGTGTTGAGAGGTAATCAATAAATATCTGTTGGACGACACTTTTTTACAGAGAACATGTACAAGTGCTAACTGCTGTCCATTCAATCTAATATCATGCCATCTGTTCTTCTTGGAGTTCTACTTTGCAAACAATGAATATTTTAAAATACACGTTGGAGCCAGATTCATCACAGTTGCAAGGCAGAACACCATAAGTATTCTACCCAGCCCCTTAAAAATGCAAATGAGCCTGCTGTCATAGAAATCAAGTGCTCACTGATAAAACCAAACCAAAAAAGGCTAAAGAGGCTCTGTTTACCCAATGGAAGGAGAAAACTAAAGTGTAAAATGAATATTCTGTGGGAATATGAGAATTACAATAGTAAGTAAGCAAGCATACAAGACTTTAGGGTTAGCACAATCAACAACAACAAAATCAACTAAATTGCACCCGATGGAAAGTCCACAAGCAAATATAGCTAGATCCTAATAGCTGCATATAGTTTCTTTTGGATAACTTTATTAATTAGACTATCTGAAAACAAAAAACAATTTTTTTTTCTGTTTTCCAGTGCCCTTTTTTCTACCTGGTTCAAATGAATAGACAAATTAAATAACTCTTTACTCCTACAGTGCTTCTTAGAGATAAATTGTATGAATATGTCATGGAAAACAATTCACAATCTGGTAAACGGACAGTAAAAAATGGGGTTAGATTTCTATTTCTTTCAAGATAGAAAGCAAATTTCCATCTATCTATCACATGAACATACAGATCAAGCAGTGCTTGACACTATATACAATCAAAGCAGAGTGGAGCACAAAAACTTATACACAGGGCTTCCCTGGTGGCACAGCGGTTAAGAATCCGCCTGCCAATTCAGGGACACGGGTTCAAGCTCTGGTGCAGGAAGATCCCACATGCCACAGAGCAACTAAGCCCGTGCACCACAACTACTGAGCCTGCGCTCCAGAGCCCGCAAGCCACAACTCCTGAAGCCCGGGCGCCTGGAGCCCATGCTCTGCAAAAGAGAAGCCACCGCAATGAGAAGCCAGCGCACCGCAACGAAGAGTAGCCCCCGCTCACTGCAACTAGGGAAAGCCCGCGCACAGCAGCAAAGACCCAACGTAGCCAAAAATACACTGAAAAAATAAATAATAATAAAATTTAAAAAAAATCTTATACACAAGTGTCCATAGCAGCATTATTCACCATAGTCAAAAAATATAAAATCTAATGCTCATTAACTGATAAATGGATAAGTAAAATGTAGTATATCTATTCAGTGGCATATTATTCAACCATAAAAGTGGATGAAGTACTGATACATGCTACAATGTGGATGAATTTCAAAAACATTATGCTAAGTGAAAGAATCTAGTCACAAAAGACCACATATCATATGATTCCATTTATATGGAATTTCCAGAATAGGCAAATTCATAAAGAAAAGTAGCTTAGTGACTGCCTTGAGCTGGGGTGAGAAGGAGGGAATGGAAGTGACTGCTAATTGTTGGGGGTTTGTCTGTAGTGAGGAGGGGAATATTTTGAATTAGATTGTAGTAATGTTTGCACAATCCTGTGACTATACTGAAAAACCTTGAATGGTACACTTTGTGCTGTATGGTATGTGAATTATATCTCAATAAAATTGTTTTTTTTTTTTTTAAGCAGATGGGGGTTTTGGGTAATTATCTGGGCTTAGATTTGTTATTTGGAGGCACAATCGTCTACTTGTTTTTCTAAACAAATTCTATCAAATTCACTAGAAAATTACTGTCAACTCTATTTTTTTGAAAAGATAATTATTGTATTTCAAAACTATTTTAAGGAGTTTTTTAAATCTCCCTTCTTAAAAAAATCTGATAAAGTTATAAAGTATGACAGACTTTAAAAAAAATTGTGTCAAGGGTTTCCCTGGTGGCGCAGTGGTTGAGAGTCTGCCTGCTGATGCAGGGGACACGGGTTCGTGCCCCGAGTCCGGGAAGTTCCCACATGCCGCGGAGTGGCTGGGCCCGTGAGCCATGGCCGCTGAGACTGCGCGTCTGCAGCTTGTGCTCCGCAACGGGAGAGGCCACAACAGTGAGAGGCCCGCGTACCGAAAAAAAAAAAAAAAAATTGTGTCAAAAGATAAAAATCAAAAGTGATACTATGATCAAACTGGCATTATTTTTTTTGTCTTAATCTTTTATTCATTCCTTTTTTGTTGTCATTTTCCTGTTCTACTAGGAGAATAATTTGCTTCAACTTAACCCAAATGAGGCTTTGTTCTCATATTTGTCAGCGTTAACCTGAAGCTAATCATTTACCTTGAGTGGTGTCCAAAAATGACTTATTTTCAGGATAAGTTAATAATATCTGAAATAACACTGTTATGCTCTGTCACCCACCGACATACTCTGGAGTGAGAAAAGAAAATTCAGTTGGTTAACTGACCTTGTACAGTTTAATTGTCAAATAAATTCCATAATGGACAACTCAAAAATCTAATTTGGTAAAATCCTGAGAAACTCCCTCCTACTCCTTGTCCCTCCCTCATGCTCTCTAAAAGGTTCAAGAAACAGCAATTATAACATTGACATCTAGCTCTAATTTGTGGAGTATTTCATATGTCTGCCTTGGTATTCGTAAAATTAACCTAGCTTTTCTAGAACCTAGAAGATGTTGTCTTTAAATTACAAATTTCATACACTGATATATTCTGCCATTTCTTTTTGGCAGAGATACAAACTGGAAAACCTTGTAAATGAGAAATACCTCAAGTAACAAAAATCGTATGTCACTTTTGGCTCCATGAAAAACTCCAAATCTCTGAAATATGGCAGATCTTTTCCCACAGGAAGATCTTAATGAACTCCCAGTGTAGATCTGTACCTTATCTTTGACCACTGTTTAAACTCCGTCTCTGACTAACAAATCAGGCGAGATCTCCAAAAATGATTTATGAAACGGGAAAATCTCTGCTCAACAGCATTCCAGAAGTTCATGACCATAGGAGTGATGCCACAGTAGAAAGTAAACTATGAAGCGTCACAGATCTTGACTGAAAATTGCACCCCATGACAGCTGAGCTAATCTCAAGGTGTTTTAGGTGACAGGGAAATTGAAGTGAGGGCCTTTGGACAGGCTTTCCTCTTTAGCTATCAACCAAAATGAGTTCTGTGAACATTTACTGAAGACCTGAAGCTCTGCTCAGCAGCACAGAGGCAGGGCCAAGCAGAAAACAAACCCAGACAAAGATCTTTGAAAGACAACAATTTTCAGATGAATTTTCAAATAAAATTACCTAAAAGTATCTGCCATTTCTCCAACAAACTTAAATGTTTAGAAATATAAACACAGCACATAGTTTTCCAGTGTTTTATAAAGCTCAAGAGCTTTACATAATGATCATGGGCATGGCAAATGATTTATAAAGAGTAAAATTTGAAAAATAAATGAGATATTAGGTAGAACTGAAAAGCAAAATGTTATAACAGTCACAAAACATTATCGGACTATTAGGTTTTGCTTTTGTGAAAAGAAATGATATAATAATGATTTTATTTGTTCAAATAAAACACACCTGATGCTCTTACAAATGTTTAGGAAAAGAAAGTCTGTCTTTCAACCTCCTGGTGGTAAACATCCATAAAACATCGATATCTTCATCAATGATTCACCTTATACATGAAATGTAAATAATATCTGGGAATAAATCCATTGTAAAATTATGTTGCCTAAATCTTTCTAGTTTAACACCAAAATAAAATGAGTGAGATTTTCTGCTTTCCCCAGCATTTTTTTTTTTCCAGTAAGGGTTTTGGAAGCAAATGGAATAGTTCACTTTTACTCTACATATTTTGAAGCTTTAAGACTTGCTGGATCCCTTTATAAAAGCTACCTGTGGACCAATCCTGGGCCTCATGTTCATTTCACAGATGCCAAGAATCTAGGGCTGCACAAAGCAGAGTCCCGGAGACAACGTGTTAAATAGCAATCATCGGGTCTATTAAAGTGGTTCCAAATTGTCCAGCCCTGCACTCAGGATTCACAATAATTCCTGGTGTTGGCGCTGGCTAAGCGACAAGTTGATGGGGCAGAAGGTGGGGAGGAAAATGACCCCGGAAGCAGAGTGTTGGTTTTACACCCGCTGAGTATCTGTTACAAGTGAATTTCCTCTGGCGCCAGCAGGTACTTTGAGCAGGCATCCAGAGGGATCCCAGAGGAAAAAGGATGGAAGTGGGGGAGATGGAGCTGTAAGTTTGGGGATCAAAGCTTTAAAAATCTCGGAGGAAACCGGTAAAGATCCTGATTGACTGGCCCAAAAGCTTCAAACGAGATGCGGAAGATATTTCGAATTTCTGAGGCTTAGAGCAGCAGCGGAAGAGGTAGAAAGGTGGGGAGTAAAGAAGGTCCCAGAGGAGAGATCTTCAAACCAGGCCAGGGGGGTAAAATTCCAGACAAGTCCACAGGAGGATGAGAGGCTTCACCGTTGCTTTTCACCCCGGGGACCCCAAAGGGCAACTCCAGCCGTTAGATCATGCCAGCGTGCTGGGGCTGGGCTGCCACCGCTCTCATTGGTCCCAAGTCGCGGGAGAGGAGGCTGCCGCTCCCGGGCGGGCCAGGGGCGCTGAGGTGTGCGCAGTGGCCGCGGTCTGGGAGGCAGAGCCTTTAAAGCCCGGCTGCCCGCTTGAAGCGCTCAGAAAAAGTGACTGCGATTTATTTGGATTAGTCACTATACAGGTCTGGGGGAGACAGCTATTTATCCGATGCGGGTCCTTGACAAATTGACTGGGCAGTGATAGAGAGGACAATCCCTCTGACCCCGGGCAGTGCTGGGGCGGAAAGCGGGATCCTCCCACCTGCTCCCTACCCAGAGCTGCGCGCACCTCCGCGGAGATGCGCATCTCCACCTGCGGATGTGCCGCGGCCAGCTACCCGCCCCAGCCCGCCCGGATACCCTCTCCCGGTTGGAGGGATTTGGGCTGCAGCCGTCAGGCCCTTTCAAGGGAGATTTCCGCTCCCTCTGCGGCGGAACCTTCTCCCCAGGTTCCGGGAAGGTCACCAAAGCTGAGATCTGCCCTGCAGGTGACCCAGTTCTAAGCCCACACTGGAGGGCCCACTTTGGTAAAAATTGTTTGGTCTGGCAGCATCCGGGTCATATATCAGAAAGGTCGTTTGGGGTTTTTAGAGCGCTGACAAACGATTTGAACCCGAAATTTAATTCCACCTAATATGGAATGCAACCTAATGTACTCACTGGTCCCTAATTGAAGATAACTTAGACCCTGGTGTCGCCGATTCTGCAAAAGCCTACAGCGTTTGCTTTTACAGTTAATACACCTAACGAGAAAAAACAAACCAATTCATTCATTCTCTATTTCTAATCTTAATTTATTTCTTAGAATTTATTTCTGTCATTAATATATGAAGTGCTACATTAAAACCTTCTCAAAACAAAGAAGTTTGTACTAAATATCGACCGGCAAAGATAAATAGGTAATTTTGTAACTTGAAATACAATCAAAAGGATTTATTTTCCTAACAGTGTATGCTTTTAATGTAATTTATTGTTGCCTCAGCTTTAAGGCCAACGATGTATTATAGTAACGCAACGATGTAAGACCAGACACCTAAAATGCGGAATTCTGAACAGGAACTCGAAGTACTGATGACAAGTAAACACGATCACTTTGCTTTTAGAATCTGAAACAGCACTTTTTGGACAATCTCTGAAAAGCTCTGCATCAAGCGGTGATGTTAATTTCTTTCATCTTTTGCCTTTATTTTGGTTAAAGACCTAACACTGAGAGAGTCATTTGAATAAATTCTTTCTTATTCAGTAAGAGAAATCGGATCCCTTCAGTTAAAAAGATGAAAGTTCAGTGTGGCCAGAAGATGAGGGTTTTCGCCCTTTTGATGGAGACTATTTGAACCTGAAAATTTTGCGTGGCTATCTATCTTGCTAAAAGTCAGGGCGAGGAGATAATGTGTAATCTGGCTCTGATTTCTTCTAGAAAGAAAACATTGAAATGACTGCTCATTTATCACTGTGCCCACCCTCCCCCTCTTCCACCTTGGTTTAATTGACTATGTAACACCGAGCTGTTTGTGTCTTCCCTTGACTGTTGGAAATGAAACCAGCTCCGTTGAAGGGAGAGTTTTAAACTATCAGGTTTGATATGGAAAGAAATCATAAGAAAAACGTATAGGAAGTGGTTGAAAAACTCTACCATCAGCAAAAACACTGGCGAACCATCCAAATTTTGTGATGACTCATCAGGTTTTTCTTCTTGTATGACTGCTTGGTGAATCTGCATATGTAGGTTCCCTGACTAATAGTCACTACTTAAGAGTTAAGATACTGTTTGTGACACTATCCTTAAACTGATTGCAAGAATACCTACTACAGTGACTATGGAAATTGAAATAATCAGATCATTTGTTTCTAGTCCAGATAGTTATTTTAGCCAAATAGGCACAGCATTTATTTTCTCTAAGTAGATACCTAACATCACAAGAGGAAAAAAAAAAAAAAAGTCTGTATGTATATATAAGATTCAATCTCATTGTAATCATTTATATAATATTAAAACAATAATAAGATACATTTTTCAGTGATCTTATTAGTCAGGATTTCTTAAAACGGTAATCCACAATTTTGACAAGAAATCAATGAAACAACTACTCCAAAATACTGTCTGAGAATGTATAAATTAGAACAATCTAAAAATGTTCAAAATTATTATTTAAAGATTAAAAAATACATATGCATTTTAACCTAGCAATTCTATTTCGGGGAAGTTGTTTGACATAAAGAATTAATTAATATCATATGGGATGTGGATAAGGATTCTTATTTAAGGAATGCTCATAATAACAAAATACTGGAAACAAATGTGTACAACGGGAAAAATGATTTTGCCATTCAATTGCGTCATAGAACATTTCGTGACATCCAAAGATATTGATAACATGTAAGATAACAAAATGAATGATTATAAAATACAATTCAATGTTTTGTAAAATATATATTTATAGAAAATATCTCAGAAGATATATATGCAGGTGGTTTATCACAGGGTAATGATATTCTACTTTTTTGTTCAAAAGTTTTATATTATATATATGAAATTTTAAACTACAGAAAGATTATGTGCTAGAAAGCAAGTCTTCCTTTTTCATGCTTTTATCCATGTTGCTACTGGAGTTGTTGGCTTTTTCCATATTGGTTCACAAATTTCTTAATAGATTAAGGAAATAAGCCCTCTTTCTAGTATGTGCTTCCAAGTATTTCTCCTATTTGAAATCTGTGCTTTGATTTTGTTTATATTTAAAATATATATGGAAGCACATTTATCAGCCTTTTCTTTCATGGCTTTCGTGTTTCATGTTTGCTTGGAAAGCCACCACCCCCCTGCCTCCCCCCACACACACTAAAATTAAATTTTTAAAAAGTTTCTCACTTTTCTTCTACTAGTTTCATAGTTTTAATTTTTTACTTTTAAATCTTTAGTCCATTTAGAATTTATTTGAGTTCAAGCAGTTAAGTGAGGATACAGCCTATTTGTCCTAACACAGTTTATTAAGGAATGTATTTTTCCATTGATCTGAAATAACACCATTTTCAAAAATAAAATTTTCACTTATATTTGGATTTCTAGATTCCTCATATTGTTCCAACAATGTGTCTGTTTACTCAGGTGTCAACACACAATTATTTAAATGAATATAATTTTATAATATATTTTAATATAGGGTACCATTCCTCCCTTATTACCTTATTATTTTTTATATTCTTTTTTGGAATATACCTGGCAATATAAAATCCAGTTTATCTAACTTAAATTTTCTTCTTTGTATTTGTATTGATAGTACATTATATTCATTAATTAAATAGGGAGAGTTGATGTCTTCAAAATATTGAGTCTTCAGACCAAGAGCAATATAAATTTTCATGGTGGGTTTTCTTTTCCAGTTTTTTTAAAAAAATGTTCCTCAGTGAGTATTACACTGCCCAGAAGGAATTGTATTCTGTGAATTAAAAGTGTATGTTCTTAAACTTATAAGATCTTGAGCAAGTTACACAAACACTCTGTACCTCCTTTTTCTCATGAGTAAAACAGAAATAATAATAACTCCTACTCCAGAGAGTTGTAATGAGAATTCAGTGAGAAGCTCCTCAAAGCACAAAGTGTGTGCAGCAGTAGTAAGTGCTCAATACATATTTCCTATTACTAGATACTGAACATTGCTTTTTGAATTTTTTCCTAAGTGTTTAATTCTTTGTTGTTGTTATTATTGTAAATGGAAACTTTTCCTCTTTTATCTCTTCTAGCAGATTGTTACTTGTATTAAGAAAATTGTTGATATTATGTATCAATTTACAAACTGCCATCTTTATTAATTCTCTTATTCTTTCTGTAGCTTTTCAGTAGGTTCTCTTCAATTACCAAAGTATGTAATTTTATCATCTGAAAACATTTATAAACAATTATACATTGTCCTCCTGAAAACAATTGTAAATTGTCTCTCTCCGATGAAGTTATACTAACCCATTTCTTCCTCTTGTATAATTGCCTTGGCTAAGACTACTAGAACAATAAAGAATAATAGTAGAGATAATAGAATTTTTTTGTCCTTGGCTTCAATGAGAATGTGTCTAGTTCCTTGTCACATTACAGAAGTTTCTATTTAGTTATAAGTTTTTTTTTTTAATGAGTCAATGTTAAATTTTATCAGATGACTTTAGCACATGCAGATGTGACTCTGTGGGTTTTTTTCCTGAGACCAATTAACGTAATGAATATATTAATGGATTTCCTAATATTAAATATCATTGTGTTCATACATATAAAAGTGTGTAAGTATACTTATGTGTATCATATTAGTCTGTTCATATGCTGCTTAGTTCTATTTACTCATATTTTGTTTAGGATCTTTGAGATGATTTCCACAAAAATAGACTAGAGTTCTTGGGCATGGTGAATGGCTATTACAAGTTCAAGTATAATAGCATTTTTAAAATTTGGTGTCAATATTATACTCACTTCATAAAAATAACTTAGAAAATTTTTCTCTCTACTCTCTGAAACTGCTTAAGTAAATGCAGTTATCTGTTCTTTAGAGACTATAGAATGATAAAATCATCTAGTTCTGTTGCTTTTTTGGTGAGGAGTGTGGTGGAAAGTCTTGACAACTTTTCATTTTTTCTAAGGACTATTAGTCCTCATCTGCCTCATCTGGTTTGAGTTTTACTATATCATATTTTTCTTCAAAATTATGCATTTTTATCTCCACAGCCGGACACAGTAAATTTTCGTAATGTCAAGCTATGAGAAAAGGCATGGAAGATACTACTCCTTTCTATATCACCACATCAGTGAAGATGCCATATTCAGATCTACCTCTCACCAAAAACTACTATTTGTCTTTAGCTTAAAAGCAATGATAAGCATGATATCCTGGCCCCAGGATTCATGTTTTCAAAGATCACTCCAGCTGCATCATGAAGAATGGATAGAGGGGGGCAAGAAAGGATGTGGTAGGACCACTTTGAACAAATCCAGTTGCAGCTATTAAGGTGAGGGGTGGTGGTAGCTTGAATAGTAATGTTGGTTGGGAAGATGAAAGAAGTGAATAGATTCCATAGCTTTTTAGGAGGTAGAATCAACAGAACTTGGTGATAGACTATCCTCTATGGAAGGTGAGAGAGAAAGAAATGTCGAGAATCAGTCCTGAGTTTCTGGCTTCTGTAGTTGATGCTTTTCCAGAGGAATGAGGCTCACATGATCTGTGTCCATGGCTTGGGAACAGAGATGACCATGGGAACAGGAGTATCTCAGTTTCAAGACTCATGAAAATGTGAGCATAATTAAGAAGTTAGTATACATATCTAAGAACCTAATACAGGCATCTGCAGATATTACAAAGACACCAAACCATGTCCCTGAAATAGTTCAAACAATTATAAAAAGATGGATCCCCAAGAATCCACCTCTGAGAGAATACCATTTCATCTGACAAGGAAAACCATCTGGTAATTACTCCACTGAGAAAGATTTCTATCAGAAAGGGGTAATTAGGAAGCAGTGTGAAACAGTGGAGAAATACCAGTCAGGAAAACCTGGATTCCATCAGCTTCTCCCTGCTGCTGAATGAGTGAACTTGGGTGGATAATCACTCTGAGTATTAGTTTTATGTCTGTAAAGGGAGATGATGACATCCACCTAAAAATGTTATTATGAGGATTTAACATGATGACACACGTCAAGCACTGAACCCTCCTGGTACACAGTAGTTCTTTCCCTTCGAATCAGAAGTCTCTCAAATTATTACCACATTTGCTTTTAATAAACAGGTAATTCCTAAGAGTAAATCAGACAGTCCCTCACACTTTAGTGCAAATTATTTACTGCCTTTTAAATAAAAATATCACTTTTGGAGGCTAATATTGATGAAATGAGTTTGTAATCTTGTAAATTCTTAATAATGAATGCAGAAAGAATTATTACAAAGGGTATATAAACCTGTATTTCTATAAAACTACCAAATGCATTGAAGGAATGTAAAACACAATACTGTCACAGTGAAATTTGGTCTTTTAAAAGGCGCAGGACATTGATTTTTCTAATATATTTCTTTGCTTTGAACTTCTTTAAATGTCATATGGGAGAAAGGTACTCTTATAACTGTATAACACAGCTTAAAAGTTTCATCAAAATTATAACAATGAGGGCTTCCCTGGTGGCGCAGTGGTTAAGAATCCGCCTGCCAATGCAGAGGACACGGGTTCAAGCCCTGGTCTGGGAAGATCCCACATGCTGCGGAGCAACTAGCCCCGTGAGTCACAATTACTGAGCCTGCGCGTCTGGAGCCTGTGCTCCGCAACGGGAGAGGCCGCGATAGTGAGAGGCCGGCGCACCGCGATGAGGAGTGGCCCCCACTTGCCGCAACTAGAGAAAGCCCTCGCACAGAAACGAAGAGCCAACACAGCCAAAAATAAATAAATAAATAAAAATTTAAAAAAAAAATTATAACAATGATACAGTTCTAATTGTGTTATAAAGATCTTAAGAGCTCAAATATTTTAACTGCCTTGAAATTGTTGTGTTAGTCAATGCTTATTAAAATGCATAAATTAAAGCCATGGCTTTATAGTCATTTTGTTATACAAAGATTTTCATGGTACGTGGGTTTGCTCAAACACGCAGCTTACAATTCACTAAAAGTTCACATTGCAGACTATAATGATTAATTTCTCTAGAAACTTTAGGTTAAGATATACACCTAAATGATCAAAGAAGTAGCATGTTTTACTTAGAGAAAGGGGAAGAAAAAGAACCGTAACTTGGAGCATATAAGAAACACAAGATAGAATATGTAATAGCAAGGGGTCATGCTCATAGAGAATTTAGGATGTGCTAATTTCTGTGTGTGTATGTGTGTGTGTGATCTCACTTAGTCCTCTTAACCACCCTATGAAACTAAAAGAGGTTAATCATGCCCAAGCTCATACAGCCAGAGAGAAGCACAACTGGGAACGACCCGTCCATCTGGCTCCAAACCTGGCTGTGCTAGTCTGTCTCTCATAGGTACCCATTTCTCTCGAGCAGCCAGTTCGTGGAAAGAAGACAAGGGTCACAATACACTAAGGACCCCTTTCTGCTTCAGACCTGTCTATTTTGTGGTCAACAAACCAAACTCTTATATTTGGAGCACAGACCTAAATCTAAAAAACACCTTTAGTAGAAAAATGCCTTAGTTCAAAACATGTGTGAAACGAAAGGAAGAAAAAAGAAATCCAATATTGCACCTGCTGATTGCAGTTTGCAGCTACAGCCTGCTGCCCTAAGCAGTGGCTGTGGCTAACGAAGCACCTTGCATTCCAACCTGATGAATAAGATGGCGATAAAGATGAACAAGATAAAGTCCACAGGGCCTTGTATGTTACTTGACACATGGAAAGTTCTAATATATATTTGCAGATTGGAAAAAGGAGCCTGAGGGTTGGACAAGAATGGGTTGTTACAGGTGTTGATAGCATTATTTTACTTATTTAAGAAGAGTCCTTCTGAAACAGGGATAATCCCTGTTGTTTGTACGTTGCATTTGCTCAGTTTATTGATTTTACAATTTTATTAAAAGCAAAGATTATTATACAACTAATAAATCAAAAGCTATAACTTAACAAAGTAATTCAACCATTTCAGTAATGATTTCAAATTTACTTAATCAAAATTCTCATTTAATTGAAATCACAAAGCTAATACATTAGATATATTTAAACACTTCAAAGAACTCACACAGATGATCACAATGATTATAAAACTTCCTATTATACTTAAGTGGATTAAAATGTATTAATACCTTGAATTTAAATTTGCTCCTTCATCTTCCCTATACTTACTCACATTTTAAAAATAATTTTCCAAGTTCTAGACAGATGATATTCAAAATATTTAACAACCTGTACTGCTAACTAAGGAGAATTGGGTGCCTGTAGTACTAAAGCAAGCTCCTAAGTGCCCCTACTTTCCTGGCCTTTCAGTCGTCCCAGGCATAAACCCTTTTAGATAAAGCCAGGGAGATCTGTGGAAGTACAAGGCAGGATTGAGGAGGCAGGTGACAAGACTGGAGTATTTACTGACCTGAATGGAAGTATTGAATTTTAACCAATGGCATGGCCATCTTTGTACTTACCAACTGAATGTCAACACTTTTTACAATAATATTACAAGACTCAGAAAAGAAAGGCTATTTTTTCAGACCAGCCAAGGTTAATCTGGATTGTTGACCAACTGACCAATTGTATGGGGCACAGTGTCTGCTCACACCATCTACAATGACTTGAACCATAACCAGAGATATCTGATTGGGCCCCTTTTGATGGCTGGATTTTAACCACCATAATTTTTCAAAGAATACAAGGCTCTGACAAATAATTTTTGATATCTCACAACCTTAGTTATTTTCTCTATTTGATGCTTTTTTTAAGGTTTTCTTTATCATCATTGTAAAAATGTATTTTCATCTTGCATAACTTGTGCCTGGGCTGGTTTGATAAGGCTGGAAGCCTCTGAAAAATCTGGTTCACTGTAATCCCAATTATTCCTTCTTATCCGTAATCAGTGTGACATGAGAAGTTAGTTTGAAGGAGAAAGTAAAGAGTTTAGTTTTGGACGTGCTGCCTGCAAGATATATTCATATGGAAATGACCAGGAGGCATATGAAAATTCATTCCTAGCCTTCAGGAATTAAATCCAGAGTAAAGACTTAACTGGAGAACTGCGTAGGAAAATGGTAATAAAGAGTTGAAAATGGATGTGATCATTCAATGTAAAAGGAATGAGAAAACCAGCAACAGAAATTTGAGAAATGTCCATATTTAGGTGATTTGTGTAAGAAGACAGTGAAAATAAAACAAATGATCAAACAGAAACATAAAGTACATAGTGTCACAGGATCCAAACAAAGGGAAAATAATTTTAATATATACAGAGAAAGTGACGTAGCCTTGCTTGAAATAACAACAACAAAATGTTAATAACCTAAATGGATCAGTCAGCAAATAATTAAATTATAGACTATTACACAACCATCGGAATGAGGTAAATCTATGCTTGCTACCATGGAAAGATTCCCAAGTCATACTGTTAAATTTACAAGTAAATCATAGAAATATATATATTTATATATTATGATTTATGTATATTATGATTCCAAATAATGTAAGAGAAAAATGAAAAGCATTGCATAATACAAATGTAGGATCTATATATATATTCTTGCACATATGTATAAATCTGGAGCTATCTATCGATCGATTGATTGATAGATATACATAGAATATCGTACTTGTAGGATTTTCAGGTTGGTCACCACTGAAAAAGAGGGCTTGAGAAAAGTCTGAAGTAGGACTTTCTTATTTTGATTAAGATACTCCTGCTTTGTTTGAAGCTTTGCAATAAAACTATACTTATGCACTACTTGGGTAAATGGTAATAAACTATATGTAATTTTTATAATAAACCAACAATAAGCCAGCAACCAATGTTGCAGGAAGAAACCAAAGAGAATGAAAATGAAGGGAAAGGTCATTGTTTTATGACTAGCAATTTGATGGTGGCCTAAAAAGAGCAAGTTCAGAATACTGGTAAGGAAAGAATCCTGATTACAAGGGTGAGAAGAGGTGAAAGGGGTTGGAGGGGGAGTTACAGATACGACCTATTCAAGCTTTTTATCTGTGCCTTGGGGAAAGACTAAAGAAAACTGGTAACCAGAGACTTTCTCAGGATTAAATCTGGGAGATATTCAGTGAGCCCGTCAGAGCTGTTGAGTTGCCATGAGACCTTTTGCTGGAGCTTGGGAGAAGATCGTTCCCTTTTTTTTTTTTTTTTTCCCCACTGAGGTTATACATGGGAGGAGGTGTAACTAGACCTTCAGCCAGCAATTCTGATTCCATCTAGAGTCTGATAAAGAAATCAACCTAGCAGAAGGCAGCAGAGAAACATGGGCTGAATTCTAATGATGAAATTAGGCACTAATCCTCAATATGCTGAACCATCTATATCCTTGGACTTTTCACCTGTAAGAACCAATAAATTTCCCTTTGCTTTTTAAATCATGATGGGTTTTCTGTCACTTGACACAGAACCCACATAAAGGCTTATTTTTATTTGGGACTCTATCTAAATAAGTTATGAAAGAACATCTTAAATTGAATTTCACAAATAACCAAAAGAATTTAGTATGGCCATTAATTTCAGCATCTGTCCTATAGCTCTTACCAGAACAGCTTGCTAACCAACACTGTAATAACATTGGGTGGTTTGGATTTCACCTCCTCTCCTTTCCTTTCCCTCCTCTCTAATGGAGCTGCTTAATGAGTAGTGAAAAGTCCCAAAAGGTGAATGCGAAAGAGAAGAGGATAATCAATCCCAAAGGCAGTGAACTCCAAAGATATTCAGTCGGTAAAAAATTGTTTGGCCTCACTGAAGTTATCACCTTCAACAGCTAGTTCTTCCTGGCATACTGATGGAGAGTGGCTAGTAGATTTTCTTTTGAGGGTAATATTTGAAATATTTAATGCTATCAAAGAATGGCTTTCTTAGAAATATAAATCTGTTTCTGTGTTATTTGAGAAGACATAATAAGTTAATGAACTTCATAAAACTTAGGGGGTTGTATCCAGTTTATTTCATGGTTATATCATACAATGATATAATTGTACAATATCTGATCCATGCAAAAGAAATTTGTGCAGTACATGTGTAAGTTATGAAACATAGTAATAAAAAACATTACTATAGTAATGAATGCTTGTCCCCCCCAAAAAAATTCATATGTTGAAAGCTAATCCCCAGTGTGATGGTATTTGGCAGTGAGGTTTTGGGAGATGATTTGGTCATGAGGGCAGAACTCTCATGAATGGGATTAGTGGTCTTATAAAAAAGACCCTACAGAGTTTCTTAGTCCCTTCTACCATGTGAGGACACAGTGCAAACATGGCACCAGGAAGCAGGCTCTTACCAGCCTCAGAATCTGCCAGTGCCTTATCTTGGACTTCCCAAACTCCAGAACTGTGAGAAGTAAATTCCTCTTGTTTATAAGCCGCAAATTCTATAGTATTGTGTTATAGCTGACCAAATGGAGTAAGACAAACACCTAGTACCACTATTCAACATAAAAACTAGAACACTGCCAACACCAGTGAATTTACTTTTGCGTTCCGTCAGTCACATCCCTTTATAACCCTAGATAAAATCAGTATTCTGAATTTTGTGTTCAACCTCCCTTTATGTTTCTATATAATTTATTAAATATGTATATATTTTCTATAATGTATATATATCCCTATACAATCATAGTGTATGTAGTCTTCTATGGTTTGATTTTTCATTCAACATTGTTTCATCCATAATGTTGAGTGTAGCTGTAGTTCATGTAATTTTCCCTGCTGTATAATAGTAAGCATTTGTTTTCCGTATTGTTATTCAGTTTTTTCCTCTTTGTTCAAACCTAATGTAACCTGGGAGCCTGGGAGTGGAATATATCCCAGTCAGTGTCTGTGTAAATAGGAACATAGTTTCTCTCTCAGGAGTTATTTATATAGAGAAAAAGCTGCTGATTCTCTCCATTACAGTCTTCCTAGAACAAACTGAGTGTTATCTTCATAAGAAACCTGAGTAAAAACTATGAGGAACTAGTCATCATACTCCATTATGGTTTTCAAAAGTGAAAGGAAAGTACTTACCTTGTTGCTTCTCTTTAAAACACTGAACATATATTTGTTAATACTAAAGTCAAAGTTATGCCCCTTGGTTGGGTCTGTGTTTCCATGCTATGCCAAACACCCAGTTAAAAAGTAAAATGCAAGAATATCATTCACCAATTAAAAGGAATAAAATGCTAATACATGCTATATTTTGGATGAACCTCAAAAACATTATGCTAAGTGAAATAAGGAAGATGCAAAAGATCACATAATGTTTGATTTATATCACTTATGGTTTATACAACATGTCTAGAAAAGGCAAATTTATAGACATAGAAAGCAGATCAGTGAGTGCCTGGGGCTGGGGGCAGGAGTGAGAAGTAACTGCAGATGGGCAAGAGGGAGCTTCTTGGAGTGACAGAAATGGGCTAAAGTTAGATTGTGATGATAGTGATGGCTGTATACCTCTATAAATTTACTAAAATCACTGAATCACAAGGGTGAACTTTGTGGTATATAAATTATACTTCAATAAAGCTGCTGAAAATTAAAGTGCTGTCATAATATCTCTAAAGTACTAAATCTAATTCTTTGTTGTTGTTGTTGTTTGATTTCACTTAATTAATGCAATCTATAAATTATTTGGGCTTTTGAAGAAGCAGCTTCAGTCTGTTAAATTTTAACATTTACATGGACTGTTTAACTAGCCCATTTTATTTTATTTATTTTTAAGATCTTTTTGATGTGGACCATTTTTAAAGTCTTTACTGAATTTGTTACAAATTGCTTCCGTTTTATGTTTTGGTTTTTTGGCCACGAGGCATGTGGGATCTTAGCTCCCCGACCAGGGATTGAACCCACACCCTCTGCATTGGAAGGTGAAGTCTTAACCACTAGACCACCAGGGAAGTCCCTTAACTAGCCCATTTTAAAGTAAAGCTAGAATGGGAGAGGTCCAGCAACTTGAAAAGACCTGCTATTGAAGATGGCAACTGAGTAAGAATGAGTTGGATTACTTGCTAAGGGGCCTAAACTATGACATTGGGAAGATAATTACCCCTCCACATACAAGTAGAGAAATCTTAAAACAGCAGCAGTTTCCCAAGGGATCCTATGTCATGATGAGGAGGGATTACAGGAAACTTCTACTAACACTTTATTTTCCTTCCTGGAGTGCCCGGAGAGGTTTCAGTAACTCGGTGGACAGGTCAATGGCTACTTACACTATAGAGTTACCCACAGCCCTCATGATAACTTATGCCTTGCCTACTCCTTTAAAAACCCTCTTTCTTTTTGTCAGAGGCGTTTAAGTTTTGTGTTTCCACAAGTTTGCAACTCTCAGTTGAGTTTGGTTTGTGACCTGGTAGTTGTTCATTGAAATAGGACATCATACCAAACATGCCTTGAAAGGAAAACAACTATAGAAAGCCAGGAATAAAAGGATGAGTTGGCCAAATGGATCCCACTCTTTTGGATATAATTTTAAATGAAACAGCATTTTTATCACAAAATGGACAGACCTAAAGCTAAAATATAAGAAAAGAAAGCTAAAATATTCAAGATTTTTAAAAAATTTATAATTATGTTTGTGAAGCAGAGAAGGAAAGCAATTGGTTAGATAATTTAAGCGTGTTCCCGAAATACCAGTTTTGTCTCAGTTATCTTGATATTTCAGGAGAAAAATATTGGCATGGATTGTGCTAAAGATGAAAATTCTTCTAATTGTTTTGCATATGTACAAACAATGTAAGTGAAGTATATTAGTGTAGAGTTTAACATTCTAGGAGCAAGCAGTCAAAAAAAGACATTATCACTGTCAACATTTTCCTTGTAGAGAAAATTGTGAGATTACAGAGCACGTAGCCATCTGACAAATAGCCATCAGCCTAGTTTGCATGACATTTTTCTTTTACGTTATTAAAAAAAAAGAATCTAATCTCAACAGGTTTGAGTTTCTATGGCACCGAATTCTTTTTAAATAGACATCAGTTACTTGATTTAAAAATTCATGCGCTCTCTAGGATTTGAGAAAGAATGTTTTATTCTTACATGTCATTTATTTTCCATAGTGAAAGATATAATAATATCTACAGGGGCTTTAAAATAATATTATTCTTTAACTAGTTTCACTTGGTATGTGTCAATACCACTGCTAGTATCAAAGATGGAAGTCTAATACAACGTGAGTTGTTTTTATATGCCAATGTTTTATCTTAAAACACACACACGTACATCTGAACCACATTACTAAATAATTTAGAGATGATAGCGCACCTAGAAAATTCCTCAGGAAAGTCACTCTTAAACATTACTCCCACTGATTCAGTGGATTTCTATGTTAGTATAAGTTGCTGTTTAAGATCTAAATCAGTTCTCATATCTCACCAATGAACCCATAATAAAGAGAGAACTGTGGAAGAAAAGGGTTTGCTTGCCATCCATACCCTATATTCAACTCATCTAGGTCATGTGCTGAAATTATATTTTTCCAAAAGAGTGCAAAGCATTAAAATATACATTCAAAGAAGCCAGACAGCTCATTGTATGATGGCCCCATGCCCTATCTAGACCTCTCAAGGCATTCCATAATTCTTACAAACCTGCAGTGCAAACAAAGGACATTTGTCCAATAATACCTCCACAAGGAAAGAATAGAAACATACTTTTATTTCCATATTAAAATTGTAGAAAGCAGTCACAAAGGTTACTGCCACTAGAATCTGATCAAAATCATTACTAAATAATAATTTTAACAGATTATCATAAATGTCATAATTAAAGGTAAATACCAGAAGAAATATCTGCTCCCTTACTTTCAGACAATCCTTAAATTAATGTTTTGAAAACTTTTATTTTAGCAATGGAAACCTGGACTCAAAAACACCCTTCTCTCATTTGTAATTGTAACTATTTGATTTACTTATTTTCAGTTTTACAATAAATGATGCTTTTTAAAGAACAGATGCTCTTTCTTTTCTTAATGTGTATTTGTCAATGTTAAGAAGAAAATGTTGTGTACTCCAAAAGTTTGCTACATCATGACAAAGAAGAGAATTCAGGGTTAACTCTCTGCTGTTGAGTGGTGAATTGAGTGTGAGGGCAGAGACGGGACAGAATAGTCCTTGAGTAGGCAAAGCAGCTGGCTGGAGAGGACACAGGCCCTCACTGACTCTCACCTCCACCAAACATCCCAACAATAGGGACACTTCCCTGTGCCCAGAACAAATTCTCATTAGTTGTATCAGATTCATGTCGTCTTTTAAATTGAAGATTTATTTTAAAATCTTTAAAGGAGCGTATATATCTGACCTTTCAGGGTATGTGTAGAAGTAACAACACAAATCAAAACAACCCAAAGGAAAAAAGACATCTGTTTGATCAAGCATCTCTGTCTTCCACAGTGAGAAATATTATCATAAATAAGAAAAAAAAAAGAAATACCCCCAAATTTGCATAATTTAAGTAATGTTCTAAGGCTAACTCTTTACTGTTTGGGAAGTCTATGAGGCATTTGGTCCAATAGATAGAAGTCCACAAGGAATGGGAAGTGACATTACATTTATTATAAGATTATCCAGCATCAGATATTGACTTCGAACACATTTTAAAGAAAGGCAATTAAAGGTGGATCTAAGAATGCAAAATAATTGGAATCAAGTAGAGTTACTTGGTAGAAATAAAATTTGAAAGTGAAACACTTAAGCCTTTCATGCTTTTCTTAACATTACAGTAGACGATAATTTTTTAAAATTTCTCCTATTAAAGGCAAAATGATGAACAATACATTCAATAATTGGTTCAGTTCTTAGATGATTTTTTAAGACTCGATCTTCTGTAAGACTTAAAATGTATATAAATATGAATACATATATGAAAATAAAAATTAAAAAGTATGTGTTTGAGTAACATTAAAATAGAGGTTTCATGATTCCGTTACTAGTCTCCATTTAATGAGAAATCATTTGTATATATATTATTGGAGAGGCATGATGATTTTTTCCTCCTGTTCTAAAAGTTTAAAACCTTTATTCCACAGTGTCCTTTTAAAAAGCATTTGTGTGTGTGTGTTTGGTTGGTTTGTTGATTGGGGGTTTCCCCACCATCACCAGAAGTAAAGGTTGGCACCATTTTCCATCTGTATAACGATCCAATGTAAGTTGAAATGTCTTCATGATGCAAACTGGTGACTATGTGCTTTAACCCATTTTAATTCTCTCACTCCATGGAAACCCAACCTGAGACTTTTGCTCATGGTCGTATGTAGTGTAAGTCACAAAGTAAAAATGGAGACATGTTGAATAGTGTCCCCCCCAAAATTCATGTGCCACTCAGAATCTCAGAACGTGACCTTATTTGGATATAAGATCTTTACAGATGTTAATTAAGGTAAGGATGGAAATGAGATCATACTGGATAAGGGTGGGCCCTAAATCCTATGAAACTATGCTTATAAAAGATGGGAAACAATACAGAAAGAGACACAGAGAGAAGCCCATGTAAAGATAAAGATGGAGATTGCAATAATGTGACTGAAAGCCAAGGAACATCTAGGGTCACCAGAAGCTGGAAGAGGCAATGAAGGACACTTCTCTAGAGCCTTCAGACAAAGCATGACCCTGTGGACACCTTGATTTTGGACTTCTGGTCTTGAGAACTACGAGAGAGTAAATTTTCATTGTTTTAAGCCACCCAATTTGTGGTAATTTGTTACAGCAGCCCTAGGAAATTAATACAAGACTTGTGCTTTAAAATCTCTAAGTTCATTCTTTAGTTATGAATTCAAAAGACAGGGGCTATTCAAGGTGTTGGCCTTTCTTAATAAGAATGAAATTTGAGGCCAGGATTATAGGATGTGGCCATGTTGGCTTTCAGTTAGAATAAATTTTTTTTACTGAGATCTAATTTTCAAAGTTTGTAATAGAATTGCCAAAGAATAGGCAGCAGATCATCTTCACTGTGAATAGTCCATTTTCTTTTCTAAGAAACTCAAGCAATTATTTAAAATTAGATCTATACCAAGGCAAAGAGGAAATCATTTATTAATAGAATTCCATCACAAAAAAGTCAAAACAGATGATAACGCAGCATCAATTTTAAAATAAGTATCCCAAATAAATATAGTTGTGTCTGCAACTATTATATATAAATATAGTTGTGTCTGTTAATCTTTGGCAACAACTTTTATATCAAAAGTGTAGTTACTTTCATGATAAAGAAAGTTGTGATTTTTACCTATAGAGTCAAACACTTGGTGATTTCTGTGACCTACTATGAGGCCTTTGCAAAACATGCTATATCATTATTCCACCATGGTCTAGACTTCCTAAATTTAATTTTGGGGAAAAAAGAATGATTGCTAATAAAGCAATCATTTAAATCACCAGAAAGTGAAGGGAAAGACTAAAGTAGTTATAGCTTAATACTGAATAGAGTTTTAATTTTGAGATTGCCATCATAAACTGCTTTTCATCCAAAATAATAGAATTCTAGATTTTATTGAAATTACTCCTGTCCTCCCCACATGTTTTTAGGGCTTAGTTGTTAAAAAGGGATTTCTTTGTTGTTGTTCTATGACTGTTGAAAGTCGTATCTTTTATAATCTTACCCCTAGCCTAAAGTGAAAATGGGGGGAAAAAATGGAATGCAACTATTGAAAAGGGCCATAGAAATAACTGTCATAGCAACAACCACCATCACAACAACAACCATTATTTATAAGTGTTTATCATATGTTAAGCACTAAACTAAGTCATTTTACATGTACCATCTCAATTAATACACCCTAAACACTATGGGACCCATCCCTGCTGTCATCAGGTTAAATAGGAGGACTCTGAGACCCAGTGAAGTTAAATTAAGGGACTTGTCCAAGTTCACACAACTAACTGGTTGTATAAGCAGAACTTAGACCCAGTCCCTTAGTGTCGTACTTGCCACAATAACTTAAGAGAAAAACATGAACAAAAATCATAATTCTATTAAGAACATTCACATTTTATAATTTAACAGGATGTGAGCATTACACTATACATCCAACATTTAGTTCACTCTTCTGCCCAAATTCATTTGAGAAGTGTTATACCCTACCCTTCCTGGGTAGATTGTCTCACTGTGGTCAGTTCTGGAATTGAGTTAAAAGAAAAAAGAACTTATTCATGTGAGGGGCAGTTTAGTATTTGCCTAAAATTCTGGCTGAAAATAATACTGGCTTTATCTAAAATATGTCACAGTGACCAGTTAAAAAAAACCCAGTACAGTCAATCAACTGTTTGTTTTGTCTATTGAGTAACCCCCAAAAACACATTTAGCAAATTTCAGTACTGAATTGATCTAACCCATGTCTGTTTCTGTGTGGGAGCTATGTGGTATACTCAAATGCAATGGATGAAGAATTCCTAAATTCTTCTACTAATGGGTTCTTTAGAATTGATTTAGAGCTTCTAACTAAAGAATGGTCCTCCTTTCTCTAGGAGGATTGCCCTTTGTAAATTTTAAGAATAAGTATCAGATGACCCTTCTTGCCATAGACCATGGATTTAAAGCTCTTCATCCTAATGATTCCTCAGAAAAAGAAAACAAAGACAAACAAAGCCTGAGGTGTGTTGTTCTTATTGTTGTAATTGTGGTTGGTATAACAACATTGGATGCAGTAAACCCTCAAATGACAGACGAGTCCAAGGCATATCCTGAGTAGATTGAAAGTTGGAAATAATAATAAATAAGAAAAACCATTTTCCAGTTGTAATTTCCAAAGATAACTGCTATGGGCTGATTTGTGTCCTCCCTGCCCCCAAATTCATGTCAAATTTGTAACTGTAACTGTATTTGGAGATAGGGCTTTTAGGAGTTAATTAAGGTTAGGTGAGGTCGTAAAGGTGGGGTCCAACAGCATCGCTGGACTTATAAGAAAAGGAAGAGAGAGAGACCACTCTCTTTCTCTCCCTCCTCAAAAGTACTCAGAAGGAAAACCATGTGAGGACACGGCAAGAAGGTGGCCACTTGCAAGCCAGGAAGAGAGTTCTCGCCAGAAACCAACCAGTCTGGTACCAGGATCGCTGACTTCCAGCGTCCAGAACAGTGAGAAAATAAATGTTTGTTGTTTACGCCACCCAGTCTATGGTATTTTGCTGACTAAGATGATAAACTATTAGCAAACCTTAAAAATATGTCAGAAAAGTAAAAAAATTTTAAGAAGCTTTCCACTTGCTCTAACCCCTTATAAATTTACCTGCTGCGTGATCAGATTGATAGAAATTAAACAAGCAATTTACAGGGTTTCAGTTAGGGCCAATAGTAGGTAGTAAACAGCCTTAACAACCTGCACATTTTTTCTGGCCATTTCTCAAAAGCAGTAACTTTAAAAAGTTATTTTACTGGGAGTAAGTTAACGACAACATTTGCTGGAACGGCTCATATTGATGAGTTTTCTCAGATGAGTAGTCAGAGGTAGATTGTTAAATATTTTTCAACTAATTCTGAGCTCCAAATAAGAAGTGAAGCCCACTGGTACTTTGAACAAATTATAAACTTCATAGAGAACTTGTGATCTGCCTTTTCTATCAGAATCAAACAAAATATTCTACTCTAGCTGTGGTTAACTTGATCCTTTATGCTACAAATACACTGGCAGAAAATAAATTGGCTCCCCTTGTTTCTACTAATGGATTCCCCTTATATTCAGAGACTATATTTCCAAAATTTCCTTGTACTAAAGAGGCTAATAGAATGGAAGCAGAAGTGATATGTATAACTTCTAGATCCCATTATTATAAAGAACCTGCTCGCCCTCTACCCTCTTTTTCCTCCCTCCTGAGGGCTGGTGAGGGTAAACTGACTTTACCTATGTATATGAAGTCATCCAGCTCCCAAAGGATTACAGAGTAACAAGACAGAAGGAACCTGGGTGCCTGGGTATCTTTGTGAAGTAGAGTCACCCATCCTGGACCACCTGCCAAGGTCTACACTATAAGGAAGAGAGAAGTAAATCTGTGACTTGTCTGAGCCACTGTACGTTGGAGTTGTGCTTAGTCCTCTAAATAATGTGCATATCTTACAGTTTACAGTGTGCCTTCCATATGCTATGTTCTAGAACATCCATCCATTCATTCAACAACTACTTTTTAAGTACATCTTATGTGTTAGCTCTACTCTAGGCTCTAAGCACACAACTAAGCCAAGCACATAAAGTCCCTGAACTCAGGAAAACTTTCATTACAGTGATGGGGGAACAAAGTAAATACAAATAAACACAATAATTTCAAAACAGTAACAGTTGTTTAAAGTGAAGGCTCTACACTCAGATTGGCCCATGTTTAAACCCAGATTTTGCCATTTATCCCCTGTAGTGGCCAGCCTCCAAGAATGACCCCCCCAAACAGAAATATGCACACTGAACCACACCTCCTCTTTTATAGACCCCTCCCCTTGAATCTGAGCAGGTTCCATGACTCACTTTTGACCAATAGAATGAGGCCAAAGTGATGCTGTGTGTCTTCCAAGGTTAGGTCATAGAAGACTTTCAGCTTCCACCTGGATCTTATGGAATGCTCACCCAGAAAGGGGTCAGCTGTCATGTAACAAGATCAACTGCCTGAGACTGCCAGGCTGAGGAAGCCATGTGGAGAGGCTGTACAGAGAGAGATGCCCGGCCCGACCAACCCTAGCTGTTCTGCCCATGCCAGTGTGTGAATGAAGAAGTCATCTTTGATGTTCAGCCTAATCAAGCCTTCAGCTGACTCAGCTGCCTTCTGACTGCAACAGCATGAGAGACCCCAAGTGAGAACCAGCCAGCTGAGCCCAAGCAACCACAGAACCAAGAGAAATGACACTAACTTAAGCCACCAATTTGGGTTATAACACAGCAGGAGCCAACTGGATCACCAGCTTCATGAATTAAGCACATTTCTTACTCTCTCTGTGCCTCCACTTTATCACCTCCAAGGTTCCTATCTCATAAGGTTGCTACTAGAACTAAGTGAGTTAATCTGGAAAGTGCTTACAACAGTGCCTGGTTTGTGGTAAACATTTAGTAAATGTTGGCTATTATTATTTATGATCAATAAATAAAATAGGATGATGGGACAGAAATATTCATAGTGGATGCTCAGGAAGTTCTTACCTAGAAGATGACCCTTGAACTTAGACCTGAAAAATAAGGACTCCACCACGCAGAGAGCCGGAGAGGAGCCTCCAAACAGAGAGAGGAGTGAGGACAAAGATCCTGGGGTGGCAATGATACAGTGTTTTTGAGAGATACAGACATGGCCAGTGTGATTGGAGGGTGGTGAGCCAAACAGAATCATGTAAGCCATGATAAGGAATTTGGATTTTGTATTAAACACAATAGAAAGCTTTGAGGGATTTTAAGAAGGGGAATGTCTTGGATCACTCTGTTGGAAGACGATTTTAGAAAGGCAAGAATGGAAGCAGAAAGAGCATTTAGAAGACTTTTGTAGTCATCTTAGTAAAAGACTTTGGTGACTTGAACCAGTGTTTAGCAGGGGAGATGGAGAGAAGAGGGCAGATTTGAGGATGTGTTCATTGAATGAGTGGCCCTTGGGCTGCCCATCAGGTCCCCATGGTAGAAATGAGATTTATTTTAACAAGGCCACTTTGGAACTTACATTACTTTAACCCCTTAGACAGAGTTCAAAGCATTATACCCCAGGACGGCTCGAGTTTGTCTCATTTTGGATAGTTCAGGGTTCAGTTGCTACAGATTCTTGTTACTAAATAGGGGATGATAGAATATAAGTTTTCTCACCCATTTCTTATTATTATTCAAACAGGAAAAGCAATTCAAAGCAATCTAGCTTAGTGGAAGGAGCATTACAAGGCAAATCAGGACACAGGTTCAAGTGGCAATACTGTAGCTGACCACTTATGTGAGCCTGCACAGAATTCTTGACCACTTAGGGGCCTTCTTGATTCTCAGCCCCTTCCAATTCTGAGAGTCTATCACTTTGGAGCTCTATTTTAAAATACTACATTACCTGGACATATTTTATGCTCATGAGGTCAGGAGTCACATTCTAAGTACTTTCTTGATGGTCCCAGGATCTAAACTCTATGACTCATGATTTTTGGCTCCTTGAGGCTAAAAGCACCTGCCACAAGGACGTAATTACAAGCAGATCATCACCAGAAAGAAGCTGTGATTTTATTTTTTGCCCACCTTATCCTAACCTGATAGGAAGGGGCCCGACAGTAAGTTGGCCTCTTTGTTTTATTGCCATCAATGGGCCATATTTAACATAAAATGCTTTATAGGCATCTTTCAAATAATCCATAAAATTTATTATTTTTAGGAAAACTTGGGAGGTTTTGCTCAGGCTTTACACTAAGACACAGAAAAGTCATCACTCAAGCAAGTTTTTCTAAAACTTCATTGTTATGGGTGGAAAGCCTCTGGCACACATTTCTACTAGGATTTCCATTTCATAGACTCACAGACATAGAAATCAAACTTATGGTTACCAAAGGGGAAAGGGTGGGGAGGGATAAATTGGGAATTTGGAATTAACAGATACACACTACTATATATAAAATAAATAAGCAACAAGGACCTGCTGTATAGCACCGGGAACTATATTTAATATCTTGTAATGCCCTATAATAACCTTATATAACCTGTAATGGAAAATAATCTGGAAAAGAGATATATACTTGCTGTACACCTGAAACATTGTTAATCAACTATACTTCAACAAAAATTGCAAATATAACTTTAAAAAAAAAGATTTCTATTTCATATAGCAGCTCTTTCTTTAGTGGTGACAACAGAAAAGAGAGATTCTACATAAAATGGGAGAACGGAGGCACAGAACCTCACATGGCACCTGACAGTGAGAGATTCTACATAAAAACGGAGAACGGAGGCACAAAACCTCACATGGCACCTGACAGGAGAGTTGTTCAGTTTCTTCTCTCTTCTCTCCTAATATTGAGCAGGTCTAATAAAATATGCTAGTGTTAGAAGACTTAGGATGACATCAAATTCGATTTGTAAAAATTTCACTTCTCACTATCTGCCTGAGTTTCTTTCAGCTCACTTGCCCCTTAAGGTAAACTCTGTCTTTCACGTGCACAGGCCTTGTTGCTTTCAGAGTTACATTTTGGAGCATGTGGGATGCAAGGGTAACTCTTGGATCTGAAAACCATGAGTCTTTCTTTGGACTTTATTGTTGCTGTCTGCCAGCTTTAAATTTTAGTGCTGTAGCACTGGATCTACAATTCATTGAATTAAATGAAAAGGAGGGGGACAGTAAGGTGAACACCAAGAGGACTTCTGAATACTCATCATAAATGGTGCCCCGTAGGAAAAGAATATGAAAAAGAATGTATATACGGTATATGTATAATCGAATCACTTTGCTTTACAGCAGAAATTAACACAACATTATAAATCAACTATATGTCAATAAAATAAATTTTTAAAAACGGTGCCAGGTAAAGATAATAGCATCACCATCACTGATGTCCTTACATAGCCACCAGTCTCACTCACTGGTGCTGTACTCACTTTGGCTGCCAAAATATAACAGGCCAGCATTATTATAATTTGAAATCAGTAAGGGGAGATAATGCTCACCTGACAAAATAAGTTAAAATTTAACAAAATACCGTCAAATTTCAATAGTCTTATAAGCTGAAGATGGAAAATAATCAATTAGCAGCAAAGGATACAGTGGCAATTATGTCCAATGGAGAAAGAGGTGTCAATTTGCATAGAAGGTCAGCATATTGTTGAAGTGGTGTTGGTTACCATCAAACAAAGAGAATAACACATTTGGAGGTGTTAATTAAAAGTGAAGAAAGAAAGATAGAATTGGCAGTTTCGCCAATTTGCCAGCCTGTGTGCCTCCTGGCCAACTAGTAGGGAGTATGAGAAAAGGACTAAAATTCGAGTTTAAAGACATACTTCCCTGCCCCCCGGAAAGAGAATGTGATGATGGTAGATGAAGTCAGTTCAAAAGAAGCCCTGATGTTTTTCTTCTCATAAAAAAGGAAGCAAATTATCCCATCCAAGTGCAACTGAATCAAATTTGAACTTCCTGAAAATTTATCAGTTGATAAACGAGGATTTACGTTCAAGGATACATTCCATGCCTAATCTTCATTTCACTACTTTTGGAGATAAATCTTCCTTAGCATTGAAATCTTTCAAAGATAGCCTTTCTTGCAGAACAAATTGTTGGAAGTGTGCAACAAATTGGCCAGATGTCGCTGAGGCATAAATTCTCTCTTAAAAGTAAGGTAAGAACTTTTAGTAACTACCTCATGCTCCCACACCACTAGTTTTCTACTTAGTTCTTTGAAACTGTAATGTTCAAAGGATTTCTCTTGTTATTGAAAGAGTTAATACAGTTTCTCAAAAATGCTTCTCTTCTCACAGAATTATAGTTTATATTTTGGGAGAATCTGGCACAGCTTAAGTTACAGCTTAACTGATTTTCTCAGTAGAATCCAACAATAAGTCATTTCCCCCACCCATCCGTCCCTAAGTGTTTATTAGTAGGGTAGACACAAAATGTCAAGAGGAAAAAGTATTATTCGTCTTAGTCTACTGTCTTCAAGACTGCACATCAGGTACCTAAATAACAGCCTTCTTCATAGCTTGCTCCCAAACAGGTAGCTATCGCTTAGAGGGTTTTTACAAATACCCCAAGTTCATTATCAACCCACTAGCCCTTCCCAGACTAACTGTATCACTGCAGGATAAGTGGACTTAATTCTTACTTATCTAAAAAATAATACTCATTGCAAGGCACAAAAAGCAGCTTGTGGCATGAAGCTAGTTTTGCTCCTTTCCAGAAATTGCTGTTTTTAAGTTTCAAACCTTAGAAAAATCAGAGAGCAGAAATCTATTCGGATGTATATATTACTATGATTGTTACTATCCCCCAAACAGTCTCAGCAGCTTACCAACTGAAGGGTAGCAGAAAATCAGACCTTCTCCCTCCAGTAAGAAAAGTACTCTAAGCAAAATCTTCCTAGCTTACTAGCCTGGCATGTGGTAAGGCCATAGTTCTGATTCTTAATTATCATCCCATTCCAGAGCCCAAATAAATAAATTACCTGTGGTTATTCCACAGATATCTCAGTAGCTACACACACACACACACACACACACACACACGTTTCACAAAGTATTGGCCAATGCCCACTTTCACATAGCTCTTTTAGTCTAAAAATAACTTAAACTTTCATGTCTTACCAAGACTGAGAAAAGGGAGGGAAAATCAAAGAAAACTAATTTGGGAATCAGAGGGGAAATATTTAACAGGACTGTTGGGTGTTCCCTTAATGCTGTCTTGAATCTCAGATTAAATTATTATACTTTCTGTGTTGTAGTGCTGGGTCATTTGTGCATGAGGACAAAGGCAACTTCAACTTGATATTTCTATCATCCCTGCTGTGTGAAGAGTCCTTTTCCTGGTTTATAACATCAATCACTCTCGCAATAAATCTTGGTAGTGGATATGGTCATTTAAATCTCCACCTGCACAAACAACAGAAAATAAGAGAGCCCATAAATCTCTACACCGGTGATTAACAAATTTTGGATCCTGGGCAAAGATATTATGGGGGCGGGGAGGGGTCTCACTAATTCATTAATAAAGACTGATTTGCTGACAATCTGTTTAGTTTACAGCATAGGGGGAAAGCAAACAAGACCCTGCTAACAAAACAAAATGTTAGAGGTTAGTGAATTCCCAGCTGAGCCCAGGATTAGAGATATGGTATCTTAACGTAGGAGAGGGGTGCAGATTCCGAGCCAAAAGCTCAGAATCCGCTCTTGCATTTTGCTCTAGCCCCTCATTGTCAATGCTTAATTGCAAGGAAATAAAACCTGGAGAACTAGTAAGAAATATTCATGCATTCTGTCTCTCTGATTTCATTTCATCGATGTCATTCAATCCCTTGGTTTCTGGTTCCCTTTGCTTTTCTACTTACTCCCCAGATTTTCTTCTTCTCCAGGAAAGATGGTCGGGGCTGGAGTTAGAGATGGAAAAAAGAACCTTCTGAACAGGACATTTTGCTTAACGTTTTGTAATGTCAGCTTTACATGCAGAACCGTGGTAGCCAAGAGGATGTAAGGAGAAGGCGAAGGCAGCAGGCAGCACTGGGAGGGAGGAAACCAGAAGTCCTGGACAAGGTGATGTCTGAGAGCAACTAACATTCTTAAGACAATATTAACTGCATTTCTAGAAAGAAATTTAGGAGGAAGTTTTAATTTCATTAAGAAAAGGTTATAGGTTTTAGTTTCATTAAGAAAAGATTATCGACTAACAAAATGTTTTCCACACACCAGTATTACTCTATCTCATTTCCTCCACTCCCCCTAAACTGTGTGTGGTTGTGTGTGGGTGTGCAATGGTCATGTCTGTTCATGTACACACCGGCAGTTCCTTGATATCTTTAAAGTGACCAGGTGTAGATAGATTTTTTGGTACTTTCTCTGTCATCACCCTAATGATCCTAGAAAGCACTTATTGTCTTAATTCACCAGAGTTAAGGTGTGAAGATATCTTGGAAAAGCCACAGAGTCTTATAGGGTGTTGGCAGGAGGTGGTTGATCCCTGCCTGCATTTTAATTGGTGTTTTCTGGGGGGAAGCGGGGAGCCAGAGGATGCTAGTGAGATTTGTGGGTGGAAGGCCCAGAAACAGCAAAAGGATGTGGTCGGTTTCCTAAAGTGCTCAGTTTCAGGCAGCTATGACCTGTTAAGAAGGAAAGCGGGCCTTAGGAGATGGGCCCCCCCGGAGAAGGAGCTTCAGTAGGGCCCGCTCCTCCCCAGACCGGCCAAGAGTGGGAGAAGGTGACTGGTATTTGCATCCTGCAATGGAGTTTATCCACATTGCAAGCTGGAAATCAGGGGCTGTGCGTGAGTTTCCCTCCGGTTGTGAAAGGGGTCTAAGAGAGTTGCTGGGGCCTCGCAGGCCCCTCCCCTGGGCTGCAAGGATCCGCCTCTATTCCCCAGATAAATTCCTAGTGTCCACCAAATTCCTCAGCGCTCTCTCACACTCCTCTACGGCCACGACTCCGGGGGTGGGGAAACAGCGTCGGCTTCCTGCCCGCAGAAGCCCTCGCGGCTCCTTCTCAAGACTGCGAAGGGGAAAGGGGTGTGAGACCCAACCAGACCCGCAACTCCCGGCTCCCAAGCCGAGGTGGCTGCCCCACACTCCACGTTCGGGGGGTCCATTGGTTTCGGGGTCTCTCTCCTCTCTTCCCTTTCTCCTCTCTCCTTTCCCTGTCTCTCTCATCCTCTCCCCCAAACATGTCCACCGGCTCCCTCAGCGATGTGGACGACCTTCAAGAGGTGGAGATGCTGGACTGCGACGGGCTGAAAATGGACTCGAACAAGGAGTTTGTGACTTCCAACGAGAGCACCGAGGAGAGCTCCAACTGCGAGACCGGCTCTCCCCAGAAGGGCCGCGGCGGCCTGGGCAAGAGGAGGAAGGCTCCCACCAAGAAGAGCCCCTTGAGCGGGGTCAGCCAGGAAGGGAAGCAGGTCCAGCGCAATGCGGCCAACGCGCGCGAGCGGGCCCGGATGCGGGTGCTGAGCAAGGCCTTCTCCAGGCTCAAGACCACGCTGCCCTGGGTGCCCCCGGACACCAAGCTCTCCAAGCTGGACACGCTTAGGCTGGCGTCCAGCTACATCGCCCACTTGAGGCAGATCCTGGCCAACGACAAGTACGAGAACGGTTATATTCACCCGGTCAACCTGGTAAGTTCTCCGGTGCGGCGGCGGCGTCCCGGGGAGGGGGGCGGGGGCGACCCAGCGCGGCTGCACTGGGTCCCCGGTGAGAGGGTGCGCGCCAGCCTGGGAGCCGCGCATCTTAGTCACCGCCAGCCAGCGTCTCTAGGGAACCGGTGCAGGCGATCCCCACACGGCCCTCACTCTCTGCTTTCCAAGCCGCGGGAATGCGTTGATTTATGCGAGTATTTGACGTGGCAGCCCAATTAGGAGTTTGCAGGCGTATCGAGCTGGCAAAGAGGAGGGATCCCGCCGCACTCGCGCCAGCGCCTTCAGGGCCGGTGCGGGACAGCGAACACGGACAAGATGCTGCGCGCTGAGGCGGCATTTTAGTAATACTTTTATTCTTTCAGCTGAAGAGTAGAACTTGATTCCCCGCCCCCTCTAATTCCTGTAAATAAGAACAGCCAACTCTGTTTCTTTCCCAAGGATATGTAGAACCTTTACATATGGACACATCATGCCCCCCCATAATTGTCACATAAGTCCCCAACTGTTTAAATATTCTGCACTTCTCCTACAGATGGATTAACATTCTCGAATCCCAGAATTTCTAGCAAATACCAGCATAATCAGAACATTATCACGAGTATTAGTGTAATAAATAATATTAAAATAGGTCACTCTCCTTCAAGTTTAAGAACATGATACTTTTTATCTTAAAGAATAATGCTCATTGAGTCTAATATTTTTCTCAACCGCATTTTACTGTTTAAGAACTATATTTTAATTCCTTTTTCGTTTGATTTAATTTTAAACCTTCCAGGGGCTAAAGAAAAACAAAAACGAACTACCACCTCTGTTTATATATGATAAGAAGGAGAGGTTTTCCTCTTAAAAGTCTTCTTATCGGTGGGCACTAGAGAGAGAGGTTTGAAGGTTTGAATTGTCTTCTCTCTGAATTGGTTTCAGGAATTGGGGGGGGGGATGCAAAACCACATTTTGCTGTGAAAAATATTTTTCCTTCTAATTAAAAGTCAGGGTTTTTGAATGAGGAAACAGCTTTTTAAAGTCTGGAACGAAAATGAAAGCAGTGCCTTCATTTACAACTGCTGCTGCCTTCATCTTTGAATAAGAAACTTAAGGGAGCTTTATTATACACAGAACGGGGAAGGGAAGAGAAAGCTATGCTTGCTCAGCCCAGTAGGAACACAATGTGAAAACACACGGCTATATTCTTTTATTAACATTATTTGTTTTTAAGAGCTGGCGATTAATTTAGAAACTGTGGTTAAAACCGGCGTTTGTGATGGAGGAAACTAAAGATAGAAGTAGGGAAATCCATAGGGGTGAAAAGAGAGGGCTGGGAAGCCTGACCAGCACGTCAGAAGAGGGCCAGCAGGGCGCTTCACCTTGAACCCGGCGCCCAGTGGCGCGAGGTCCTTCTCGGCTTCCCTGCTCCGTTCACCCTAGCATCTGCCTCCGGGCTGTGGCAGGGCAGGAGCCACTTTGGGCTTTCCAAGGGTCTCCTCTCTTGGGTTTCACTTCAAACCCAGGGCGAGCCCCTCTTTGCTCTACCACCTCGAGCTGTGGCTTGGCGCCAACGCCGCTTTCTGCTTTACCGAGCCACAGGGCGCACTAGGTCACCGGGAAAACTGCAGAGATAACGGGCCTCTCCAACTCACTGCCTGCCCCCCACCGCGCCCTTTCCTTTGGGCGCCCTTTCCTTTGGTCTCGGGCTCCCGCCTCATCCCACCCCTCCTCCATGGCCACTTACCTCCTCCACCCTCTTCTCTCCTGCAGACGTGGCCCTTTATGGTGGCCGGGAAACCCGAGAGTGACCTGAAAGAAGTGGTGACCGCAAGCCGCTTATGTGGAACCACGGCGTCCTGACCTTGGAGGTGCGAGTCTGGGAAAGGCGCGCTCCCGGGGCGGGGGGGTGGGGGGGAGCGGGCCCCGGGAAGGCGACCCTTGCCCTCCCTGCTCTCTGTCTCTTCTTCCCCCTTGCAACTCTCCTCTCCCTTTCCCACCCCTCGAGAACACTTTACAGCGACGAGGAGATTCGTTTCCAAACCAGAGGACATCAATTGTACTTACAACGATTCCCATCTATTTAACTTTATTAACTTCTACCGTGAATGACTCTGCGAGCCTTGCTGGTCCAAGTGCAATATGTAATTATAAATATATAAATAGATAATAAGAGCCTATCAATGTGTATCTTTTGTACAATATGTTGTAAAATGTAGATCATAGAATAGCTGACTTTGACAGTCACATTTATAAAGTAATTCACTTAAAGATATATATTTTTTTCAAACAAGTTTTGTTACTTTCAAAAATAAATCTTTCTTTATATTGCTAAAAGCCCTGACATTTGGTGTGATTTTTTAAAATATATATTTGGAATAGAAAGATGGGGAACTATGGGGGAGCTATAAAATAAAAGTGGTTCTTTTGAATCTCAATCCAAACTTCTAGAGATAGTCAATGATTAAATACGATTTCCACTGTGAAGGTGCAGATCATATTTTGCACTGAAACCTCAAAAAGAAACTAGTCCCTCAAGTTTGCACGTTACTTTTCAGACAACTAGAAATAATGTAACTGTAAACAAAGAAAGGGAAGGATTAAAGTTATTAACAGTTACACGATTCAAGAGAAAAACACACCAGAAAAGAAAAATCTGATTTTCAGTTATTCCACAGTTTAATTGCTAACACGAGCAGGAAGGTAAACTCCACATTCTATAACTTTCCAGGCGCGTGCGTGAACCCAAGCAACCCATAGCTGCAAAACAGTGAAGAAGTACTGGGAGCGATGAAGAACATAAATGCCATACCTTTGGAATGTGTTTTACGATTTTCAAAGGGCTGCAACGTGTATTTTATATTTCTTATTAATAATTGATGATTACTTATAACAACGCGCATGCCTGCCTTTCGGTTACATTAGCCAGCGCGTTCAGCTCCTCTCCACGACTTCCGGTGGATTGGGTTTTAATTTAAACATCTTCCAGGCTACGGAACAGCTCGTTGGGGAAGATTAAGTTGAGATAAACAGAGAGGCGCGTCCGAGGAGCCTGGGACCGGGTTCCCTCTCTGCCCCAGCGGAGCCAGCGGCGGCCGATGCGCCAGATGCCACCGGGGCTGTTTAATGTTCGGGGTTATGACCGCAGTGTTTACAAGACGTCTTCGGTTATTTATACTGTTATTCCTCGCAGAGGGCCTTGAAACTTCCGCTTCATTTGCTCTTTCTTTTCGATTTTTTTTTTTTTTTCCTTTTTCTCGGCTCAGTTAGGTACCTTGAGTAAGGGCTCCCCCGCTCTTGCACTTACCTTCAACCAACACCAAAGGCCGCTTAGGGGGTGGAGCCCTCAGCCTGGACAGCAGGGAAGGAGCCGGCGATGCTCTTGACCCGGGGAACCGCTGTGCCAGGAGGGATGTTCTCTGCCAGAGACAGTTACCACGTTACCAAGTCCACATCTCCATTCTCCAAGCGCTGGGAACGCGGGTGACTCTTCATCCACGTACCTGCCATTCGCACGTCGGAGGACCTCTCAGGGTGTCAGGCTTCCCTCCCAGCCCCTTAACCCCCTACCCGGACTTGACCCTCAAGAGAGCATTTTAAGCTCTGGCCACCTCCACCTTTCCCAAATTCGCTTCTACCAGAGCGATGGACCGTCTACCCTCACCTCACGGATCCACAGTTCAAGTCAGAGATGCGTCCCAACGTGATTCAGTTGTCTGCGTCTCACGTTCAGCAAATTTTCCAAGCTCCCACTCACGTTTTTACAATAAATACTCAAAATTCTGAGCACTCTACGCAGGCGGCCCCCAGAGAAGAAATTTCTGCTTGCTCATTCTTTGACGACCCCCAACAGCAAAACAATTTGTTAAAAAAGTCCTCATGCCTCCCACCGACAACTTGCAGTCTGTGCTTTCAGCGCAAGGCCGGAAGCTGTGCACGCGGGACATGCAAGTTAAGCCCTAGTTTTGCGTCCAGTTCTTTCCTCAAAGTGTTTGGATTCTCAGTTCTCTCATCTCCAAAAGTGGGGATAAACGTGATTATAATGATAATAATAATCGTACTCATACATTTCCTCTTTCACCTCACAAAGACTTAGTGGTGCTCACATGAAGTTATAGTTTTGCAACAGCTTTGTAATGGAAAAGATCCGTGCACATATGGGTCACTTGTACTCAGTGGCTGGCGGTGAGCTGCCTATACTAGACCCGACCAGACCTGAAAGTACTCAGGCAGGAAGCTCGAGAGCATGCACAAGCTAGGGTCTTTTTATTGCAGGAACCAACACACCCCTCCAATGCAATGTTGAAGGTTACAACTTCCCTCTCTCTCTCTCTCTCTCTCTCTCTCTCTCTCTCACACACACACACACACACCCCTTTACCCCTCCTCGATGTTCTCCCATTTTGTCCAGAGCTTTATACCAATGTGACGATTTCCTAGAAATCCAGAGTCCAGAAAAATTCAGAGAACAAAGATAGGGAGTGGGACCAGCAAATATACGGGCTACACTGGTGCCTGGCTGTCTGGAAACCCTGAGCACAGGGGTCTCAGCCTTTGAGCCTGGGCACACTAGGGGACCCAAAGGTTGTCCACGGAAAGGAGCAAGCAACATGGTGGGAATGACAGGGTTGTGGCTACCACTAGCCCTGGCGCAGGACCACCCCCCTCCACACACACATCCACAGTCTAAACATCTCTCCTTCCCATGGACCCTTCTCTTCTGCCAGGTCGTCAGTCCTCCTGCACCCACCATGCCCTACGTCCCAATGTCTGATGCTCTTCTCAAGCCTGTCCCAGCGGGATGTGACTTTGAGCCTACCGTGCCAGCACAGGTCCTTGGCATGTCTCGATTTTAAAGGAGGCAAGTGGTATCGGAAGGAGTGGGGGACCCCCTTTACCACAAGCCAGATAGTTAGGGGTGAGGGAGGTGTGACCTCTCAGTTATAAAAAATATCTTAGAAGGTGCTTTCTAAGATAGTCTAGAAGGAGAACAACCAAAGCAGGTTGTAGAAGCCTGGAAGGAAAATGACATGTTTCAAATAAGCATGTCTGCGAGTTCTCAGGAGGAGGAGACAGACACTGAAAGTGGACTGAAGCTGGGGAAGTCCCTTCTCCTCCCTTTTCTCCCTCTCTCTCTCTCTCTCCCCCCCCCCCCCACTTCTGATTGCTTCTATGACTTCTTATAGGCAACTCACTGTGCTTCCCCACTGTCACTTCAGACTTCTTTCTAAACAGATAAGTAGTAAACAAAGTTGGTACCTGCTAGTTATATTTAGTGATCAGTGGGAAACACTGCCCAGGGAGGCTTCTGAGCCAGTGATTCCTGGGCGTGTATGGGAATCACCTGGACAGCTCCTGGAAGTAGAATGTTGGGCTCCATCCATTGAGTTCCAGATTCCAGAGGTGTGAGGTGGAGGTGAGGCCCCAGAATTTCTACTTCTAACAAGTTCCCAAAAGATGCTGAGGCTACTGGTCAGGAAACCACACTCAGAATCATTGTTTGGGGATCTGTCTCATTAAAGAAACAAAAGACGTTGAAGCGGAGAGAAAGAAAATATTTGGGAATTACTTTTTCTTAAGAGGCTGCATGTTCTGGGCTCCAGTTTCATTTACATTTCTACTTGCTCCACGGTGGCATGCAGTGTATTCTTAACGCTTAAATGCCGATCAAGACATCAAACCACTCGTCCTCAGAAAATATTAATAAAAGATTTGTGCAACCCTGGTGTATGGATGTGTGCGCGCGTCCATCTTGAGCTCTCAAAGAGATTTCAGGTGATGGATTAAAGGCCTGGATGGATTAGGGCCCGGCTGCTGTTGGCTCCGTTGCGACCCCTAAGGGGGAGAGAAATCCGAGCGCGCGGGACTCATGCCCTCTACAACTTCTCGGTTGCGCAGAGGGTCCCCGCGGTCCAATCCAGGTCAGCAAGGCTTTCCCCTTCACTCCAGGGGGAGTATGAGGGTTTGCTCTGGGCTGGGGCCCTGTGCTTCCGGCTGGTGGGAAGTCAGCCTGGGGTTGAGGTGCAGGGTCTCGAGCTGGTAGGGAGAACGTGGCAAGCGCCGGGTGGGGCTCTCGGGCAGGAAAGGGCCCCGAGCCAAGAGGCGGAGTAGGGAACGGCTCCTCTGAGGCTTTTCTACCCGGGAGACAAGTTTCTGGAAGTGGGCGGGAGGAGAAGGATGGAGAATCCGATTTCGAGCCCCAGCCTACACTGCCTCCTGGGTCCGCATCCCTTTCCGGGAGCCGCCTCCGAGACAGCCGGGTGCGTGTGCCAATGCGGACTGGTCCAGCGCAAAGACACCGCCCAGGGAAGCTTCTAGGGTAATGACCCTGCTCAGCCAACAAGGAAAGGCGCAGACTCCAGCCAGCTGGCGAGAGGAACTTCCTTTCTTAGCTTTGCATCCTTTTCTCCAAATTCTGGCGATGCCCTAGGAAACTCGCACGGTGCCAGTGGCATTCTTGAGAGCCAGGCTGGCTTCCTCCAGGCGTCGGGGTTCCGGGCGCCTTTGATCTTTCTATCTGGCAGGCTCAGCTGGTCCACCTCCAGCCCGTTCATGGGAATATTAACCACCCCAAGGACTAGGCTACAGATCCCTTCCCAGGGCAGAGGGAGGAGAAAGGGGTGGAAAGGGCAGAGAGAACAGTTGAGAATGTCTTCGAGTTATGAGACCAGACTCCTCGAGGCGACGTCATCTCATCTATTGTACCCAGCATCCAGCTTAGCGCCCGACACCTCAATACATGTTGAACTGCCAGTGAATCATTAACTCTCTGAGGCTATGGTGAAGGAAGAAGTTAGGATACAAGGCAGGTGGAGCAAAGAAACTGAGAGTGGGGCTGTTGCCATGGTTAAATTGAAACAAACCGGGACGTCCCTGGTGGTCCAGTGGGTAAGACTCCGGGCTCCCAGTGCAGGGGGCCGGGGTTGGATCCCTGCTCAGTGAACTAGATCCCACATGCACGGCACAACTAAGAGTCCACATGCGGCAGCTAAAAGATCCCGCGTGCTACAGTGAAGATGGTGCAGCCAAAATAAATAAATAAATAAATAAATAAAATATTTAAAAAATAAAATTTCTGAAAAAAAAAACAGAAAGAAACGGAACCTCTTAGTTGAAATCTGGGTGTATATTTGAGAAAAGAATAAAGCAAGCAGACATCTTGGGACCAGATGGCATCAGCTGGGGATGGGTTGTTTGAATTGCCCTTGCCCCTGACACTCAGATGAAGTCTGTTCTTTCCCCTCCCAGTAGAAGATGACATTATTAGTTTTGAATTTATATGGCCCTTAGGTCAGAATCATTAGCTTAAAAGGTGCTTTGAAGAGTGGAGATAATTTGAGAGACTTTATAGGATAAAATGTAGACTATACAACTGAAAGGATCCTTATTTTAAAATTAATCCAGGTGGTGATAAGCAAGTAATTTGTTGCCATTTGTGCGGGTTAGATCTACATCTAGTGGAGGGTATAGCGGAAAAAGCTTTTGACTGAATTCTTGGGTAAGAAACTTGACCGTTTAGGACCTAAGTTCTTCCATCTGAAAACATGGGTATAATAATGACTGCTTTGCAAATGCTACCCAAAAGGCAAAGATATACGAAGCAACCTAAGTGCCCATCAACAAATGACTGGATAAAGAAGATGTGGTATACATATACAATGGAATACTAGTCAGCCATAAAAAGGATGAAAATTTACCATTTGCAGCAAAATGGACGGACTTGGAGGGCATTATGCTAAGTGAAATAAGTCAGAGAAAGACAAATACTGTATGATATCACTTATATGTGTAATCTAAAAAATACAACAGACTAGTGAATATAACATAAAAGAAGCAGACTCACAGATATAAAGAACAAACTAGTGGTTACCAGTGGGGAAAGGGAGGAGAAGAGGGGCAATATAGGGGTAGGAGATTAAGAGGTACAAACTATTAGGTAGAAAATAAGCTACAAGGGTACATTGTACAACATGGTGAATATAGCCAATATTTTATAATAGCTATAGACAGAGTATAACCTTTAAAACTGTGAAGCACTATATTGTACACCTGAAATTTACATAATATTGTACATCAGCTATACTTCAATTTTAAAAATTATTTTAAAAAAGGTAATGATTGCTTTGGTAAGATAATGTATGTGGGCGATGTCTGGTACATCATGGGCACTAATTAATATTGGTTTTCTTCCTTTCCTCTCTTCTTCTTCTGGTCATTAAGTTATAAAAGTGCCTGAAAGAATGATATGCATCTCCCCTAAATAGTTATCTACCCAGTAGTAATTATTGAGTAGAATAATTATTATATAGAATTATTAAATTCTCAGGAGAACCCAGTTGCTTCAGGTCATCTTGAATGTGATCAAAACAGACCTCACCACCTTGTCCACAGTGGATCCTGATCCTAATTTCCCCCATGACCCTGACCAGGGATCGAAGCCATGCCCCCTGCATTGGGAGTGTGGAGTCTTAACTGGATCATCAGGGAAGTCCCCGGTTCCTAACTCTGTATTTCAACATTTATAACATTATCAATAACAGGTAATCATTATTTTCTTTCATTTCTCTGTTTCTTTACTTAGTTTGTACTTATCCTCACTAGCTTCATGAGGGCAGGGACCATGTCTGACTGATCCACTTTTGTTTCCCAGCCCCTAGCAGAGTGACAGGCATGTGGTAAGTGCTTGAAGAGGACTGAATGTATAAAGCTTAATAATAGGCTTCTTAGAGATACCTCTGTTTTCTAGTTAAGTTCATATTGCATTGCTATTACCAAAGGTGGTTTAAATATATCATCTAATTTTAATTTTAGAATTTGGTAATGGACACGTATTCTAAAACTAAAAATAAATCTATAATGAAAAAACTCACCATCAATTCTGTTGATGGGGAATTAACCTGAAACATTAGTCCTCACCACATGCGGATTCTCCTTTTAGCACTAAATCCCAGGAAAATGTCTACAGTAAGTACTGTGTCTTTCAAAACAATGCATGTCTCCCTTCAGTATTCTCACTATCCCTGGGGACCAGTCACCTCTAAACTTTTCTGCTTGGTTCCTGGAATTATTCACTAATGAATCTTAATAGAAAGTTTTTGTTCTTCTTTTGCACTTTATGTGAATACCATCTTCTTCTGCTGCCCTCTAATCTCTCACTTTCAGGCATCTGTCACCCACTCAATAGCTCCTTCAACTTTTTTTTTTTTTCTTAACAAGCATTCTTTCTCTCCCCACCAAGGACTAAAAAGAAACCCAAGACATCTCTAAACCCAGGAGAATTTTTTAAACCAACAGGGGTCATTTGGTTACATGCAACAAAAATCCCTTCAAACTGGCTCAAATAAAAAGGGGAATGAGGCATTGTAAAGATAGTACAAGGACTCTGGCTGACATCTCCAGGCAAAAAATAAACAGTAGGGGAAAATCTATTGGGAAACTGAAAGTCAAGAGTACAACTCCCTTCCTCTCTCTCTGGAGCTCTCTGGGCTCTTATCTCTGCTTTCTCTGCCAGTCTTCTGCATTTCCTCTTCTGATTTTCTGTGCTGACTTACTTTCTACTTCTCCTGCACTTTTTATTTCAGATGGAACTTGTTTGTTAGGTTTCTATGGCCCCAATTCTATAAGAACATGCAGTTGTAGGCTCTACTATCCAAAATTTTAGTCTCAGCACCTCTTAATTTGAATTCTTAAGATAAGGAATATGCATATGGACTACTATAGACTCGTTCTAAGAGGCTCTGATTAAATTCCCCAGGTCAGTTGTGCGCCTCTTGTCCTGTCAGCTCTGGTTGGCTGGGGATGGATGGACAGGTTGCCTGATGGCTGGGGCAGATTCTTTTGAGATGTAGGCTCTGGGTGAGACAGGAATCCCAAATCTGTTTGCTACAAATGTAATCTAATGCAATCAGGGTTGAGGTGTCTGCATATGGGCCACCTGGTTTTATTCTGCTACACCAATGGTGAGAAACATGTGTTTGGAAAAAGGTCATGTTGTATTTGTAATGGGGGGAAAGGGTAGAGATACCAACATCAAGAAAACATATATACATATAACCAAATGATCTACTTTATGGAATAGAATAATTTTATTGAGAAAATCACCACTGGTATGCCAGTGCTATTACTGGGCATATTTAGGAAAATGCTAACTCGTATAGATTCAGCTTTATTAATTTTTTTCATCCATCTGCATTACACAGAGACCATGCATGTGAACAATCATATTTCATCTTCAAAACAACCCTAACTAGAAGGTATTATCATCCTTACTTTTCATGTAAAGCAGCTGAAACACAGAGAGGGGAAGTAAATCACCAGAAGATATATGGTGGATTAGTGGCAGAAAGCTGAGTATAGAATTTTTCTACTTAATTAAACTGAAATGGTCTCCTGCCTTGAAAATAGGAGACTCCCCAGGATAAAAGAAATTAAGGATGGGTTATAGGATAGCCCTATAAAAGAAAGAAATCCTTACAAGAAGGGCAGGACATGATGCTTTTTTCAATCAGAATTTTTGTTTTATACTCATTTAAAAAACTCTTTTAGACTTACTAATATTTTTTATCCTCTACCACTGTTAAAGATACAAAAAAGGAAACTATAAGCAAAATAAGTTAGTTAAAATAGTCCAAAAACCTGTTTTGTAGTCAGAGTGCAATTCATTCTGAATTATTCATTTACTCCATCATTAAAATCTAGTGATTTTCCACCCATTACGTATCAGTTTTTGTCATGTAATAAACTACCCCAGAACCCAATGGCTTAATGCTGTAAGCATTTGTTATTGTTCATGCGTCTACAAGTCAGCTGTGCAGTTCTGCTGATCTGGACAGGGCTATGCTGTTCTCACTCAGCTTGCTCATATATCTGTGGTTGGGGGGCAATTTGTCTGAGAGCTAACTGGTCAAGGATAGCCTCACTCACATGTCTGATGGCAGGCTGGCTACTGGCTGAGGTGATGAGGGTGACAGAGCCACGTGTCTCTCATCATCCAATAGGCCCACATGTACTTTCTTTCATGGTGACTGCGGAGGGAAGAGAAACTCACAAGCTTCTTGGACTTCGGTTCAAAACTTGCTAGTGTCACTTTGACTGCGTTGTATTGGCTAATGCCAGTCACAGAGCATCCTAGGTTCAAGAGGTGGGGAAATAGGTGCTACTTCTTGATGGGAAAAGCTGCAGTCACATCGCATAGAGCATGGATACAGAGAAGGGTGAGATTTGGGACCACTTTTATAATTAATCTGCCACATTAAGGTTTTCCTAAAACTTCTTCTATTCAGAGTCTAGCCTTTCTGAATTATCTCCCACTTTGAATTGTCAATATCTAGTGCTGTACCACCAATTTTGTCCTCTGGGTTACAAAGAATATTTCTTAGAAGATTTTTCCTCTATAATTACTGTGATTTTCTTCCAAGCCACTGATACACATTCTGCAAATTTCAGTGCTTACCCTTTCTTGATTTTGTCAGAAGGGAGGATAAAGAAAATACCAACAAAAGTTAATCATACCGGGCTTCCCTGGTGACGCAGTGGTTGAGAGTCCGCCTGCCGATGCAGGCGACGAGGGTTCGTGCCCCAGTTTGGGAGGGTCCCGCATGCTGCGGAGCGGCTGGGCCTGTGAGCCATGGTCGCTGAGCCTGAGCGTCCGGAGCCTGTGCTCCGCAACGGGAGAGGCCACAGCAGTGAGAGGCCCACGTACCGAAAAAAAAAAAAAAAAGTTAATCATACCCACCTGTCTTTTACCTATTCTTAGAAATTTGGAGGTTCTTCTGACACTAGTTTCATTACTTGACATGTATAAGAGGATGAATGGTGGCCTCAAAGACATCAGATCCTAATCCCTGAAAACTGTAAATATTATCATAATTGGAAAGAAGTCTTTGCAGATGCAATTAAGTTAAGGATGTTGAAATGGAGAGATTATCCTTGATTATTTGTGGGCCCTAAATGCCATTACAAGTGGTGTCCTTATAAGAGAAAAGGAGAGGGAGATTAGATACACAGAGGAGGAAAAGGTCATGTGAAGACAGAGGTAGAGATTAGAGGGATGAAACCACCAGAGGCTGGAAGAGACAAGAAATGGATTCTCCCTTAGAACCTCCGGAGGCAGCGGGGCCATACATACACCTTGACTTTGACCTAGTGAACCTGATGTTGAACTTCTGGCTGTCAGCCAAGAAAGGGTAAGTCTCTGTTGTGCTAAGGCACCAAGTTTGTGGTCCTTCGTTACAGCAGCCACAGGAAACTAATACAGCATGTGACAGGCAAGCTGTTGCATGTATCTCAGTAACAAAATGTAACAGGTTCATCTACTTATGGTTTACTTCCTTTCTTAAGCTCTATAAAGCATCTGCACGTGCCTTTGCAAGAAAGTACAGAATTATGGATATTCCTCCAATGAAAAATGCATTTGTTCCTATACTTTAGTTCTCTATTTCCATGCCTTGCTATGCATAACAAAATTATATTTATTATTGATATCTATATACCAAAATAAAATTTCTTCTGATGCATTATAATCCTTTTTTTTTTTTTTTTTTTTTTGCGGTACGCGGGCCTCTCACTGTTGTGGCCTCTCCCGTTGCGGAGCACAAGCTCCGGATGCGCAGGCTCAGTGGCCATGACTCACAGGTCCAGCCACTCCGCGGCATGTGGGATCTTCCCGGACCAGGGCACGAACCCGTGTCACCTGCATCAGCAGGCAGACTCTCAACCACTGCACCACCAGGGAAGCCCAGTATAATATTTTTTTTTTTTTTTTTTTTTTTTGCGGTACGCAGGCCTCTCACTGTTGTGGCCTCTCGCGTTGCAGAGCACAGGCTCCGGACACGCAGGCTCAGCGGCCATGGCTCACGGGCCCAGCTGCTCCGCGGCATGTGGGATCTTCCCAGACCGGGGCACGAACCCATGTCCCCTGCATCGGCAGGCGGACTCTCAACCACTGTGCCACCAGGGAGAGTATAATCTTTTAAAAGACATTTTCCATGGCAATTTAACCCAGCATGGATAATACCAACAATATAGAAAATTCAAACAAATAGACCAGTGTTAAGGCGCATCGCAATTTTAGAAATGTGAAAAATAATGCATCTTAGAATGATGATATACAGTAGCTCATTTCATCCCATGCATCATCACTGAGTACCCACTGTATGTAGGACCCCGTGTTACACACTGAAAATAGATAAGATGACACCTTCCTTATCTCCAGCTTAGGTCTTACTCTCCAGTAGTTGCAGACTTTCTTCTCTGCAAGGACCTGAAAGAGCAGGGCAGTCTTGCACCTGCTGTACCAGTTTCCAGAAGGGTGGGCTACTGGGACATACTGGCTGCTTCTGCCACACTCTAAGTTAGTGCTGCAGACAGCTCAGCCTGTCACTCACTAAGCTAGTCCAACATGGTGCACTGCCTCTACCCCAGACTAACCAATCTCCCAGGAGTGAACAAATATCTGGGGAAGTGATTTCAAACGTCACTTTTTGCATCCAAGGTGGTTGTCCTGGAGGCTTTATTTTCCCAAAGCTAGAATTGGATCTCAGGCCATTTGGAGGTTGGCTATATATAGTGGGCCACCTTTCTACCACACTGATATAGGAAGTCATTTTGCAAATACGTGCTCTCGGTCCAAAGCAAAACATTTTCAGGATATGATAGGTGCATTAGCAGAAACTTATGTTCACTACTGGAAAATCAACACCAGAACTATGAATGATAGACCATCAGAGTCAGCCATGCCCTATAATAGCTGAGCGTAACTTTTTTATGCCTTACCTGCCAAGCATTCTGCATCATCTCAGGGGCCTTCCCCTCAAACAAGTACGAACTTCCCAAAGCTTTTTATCTCCAGAACCTGTCTTTTGCTTTTTCTTCTCTTCTGAATCTTATAAAGCAACTCATAAACTATATGATACTGAATTCCACTAACTTTTTCAATATTACATTATCAGGTATACTCTAATTTATTAGGATATTTTTTAAGTGATATTTTCAAAAGCTCATAGACACCATGGTACTCTTCCCCCAAACCAATAACACCAGACTAATTATTTTAAAAAATCAGACATATCCAAATTAATAGATATTCTGCAAAGTATCAGTACTCTTCAAAACTATCAAGGTCATGAAAAATGGAAAGACTAAAGAAACTGTCATAGATCAAGGGAGATTAAGGAGACACAATGACCAAGTAAAATGTGGTATCCTGAATAATATTTTGGAATAAAAAAAGCCATTTGGTAGTGATAAAGGAAACTAAATAAAGTATGGATTTAGGATAATTGTACCAATGTTAATTTCATAGTTTTGACAAATTGTGTATGTAAAAAGTTTTAAAATAGGGAAAGTGAGTTAAGATACAGAGTCTATAAAAAATTTTGCAACTTTTCTAAACATCTAAAACTTTCCAAAGTAAAACAATAAAACATTTATTTAAAAAAAAAAACTCATAGGCCTGAGCTTTAGGGGCTAAGCTACTCTGACCCCAAGCTAATCATTAATCATTTAATCTCACTGTGCCTTGATTTCTTCACCAGCAATGTTTTTAAAGTTCCCTTCATCATTAAATTAAAAAGTCATAACTCTAGAAAACACTTTCATGTGGTTTTTGAGCCAGACTTCTGGTATTTGGCCAGGAAAATGCCCAACCACTCTCAACTAAATGTAAGAAGAAACTCTTGGTACCATGACTAGTTTTAGAACCTCTGCTGGCCCTGAATACAGAACCAAGAAGAACATGAGACTCCTTCTAAGACTCTCTCTCTCATTAGAATGATTTCCTTTTCTGCATGTTACATAATGTTTAGAAAAATTCAAAAACAAATGATATGTGCATATCTATTTGGTTACCATTCTGACCCTGGTCTGGGCTTATCTCCACCAATGGCTGAACAAGCAAAATAGGGCTGAAAAGAGGATGATGGCCCAAAGGCACGGCACTCTGAAGAATTACTGAAACTTCAAAAGATTTAATGTCTTATCAAATTTTATTTATCCTATCCACAGTTTACCTAACCATTCCATGATTTTTAGATATTTAGATGGTATTTCACTTTAGGCCATGATACCCATTTTTTTTTACATATATATATATTAGAATATTAGAATATATATATATTCTTTTTCAGTTTCTTTTCCATTATAGGTTATTACAAGATATTCCATATAGTTCTCTGAGCTATACTGTAGGTCCTTGTTATTTACCTATTTTGTATATAGTAGTGTGTATCTGTTAACCCCCAACTCCTAATTTATCTCCCCACTCCTCCACGTTGGTAACCATAAGTTTGTTCACGATACCCATTTTGGATCTTTGTCTGCATCTTCCAGAAGTAAAATTCTGGGCCAAAGAGCATGACCAGTTTTAGGCTCTTCATACATTTTGCCAAATTGCTTCTCACTTTACACCCCATCAGCAATTACCTAGATCACTACTTGGACTAAATTTTAAATTTAACTGTTTTTTTCTCTTGCCCATATAAGGAAGTCTAACCATTGAGTAGGGAAAGAGAATGAGGGATTGAGATGAACAGATTTCTCTCTTCTCTGCTAACTTATACCATCATCCCCTTTGGGGTCAACTTACAACTTTAAAAAAACAATATTTGTTTTTGTGCAAGGGCTGAAGGAGAACATGAAAAAACTAAGACTATTATAACTGTGCAGCTGTTGGGGGAGGGAGTAACCTTGTTTCCAAATTTTTGCCTTTCTATTGCATCCTCAAGAACTTTTAAAAACAAAATTTTACCTCATGTGCCTTATAGAAAAGACTTTTACCCCCAAACCAGAAAGTCCCAATATAGGTGTTGCCAAATTAAAACAAATGCTCTTAAGTAAGTTTTTTTCTGATAATAAAAGCAATCTATGATTATTTTAAAACATTTGGAAAGAAAAGATTTACTTCCAGAGATATAGGTTGATAAACATAACAAAATTAGGTTAATATTGTATATGCGGTTCGTACTCTACTACTTGTCACTTAATATTATGAAGCAGGCTTTTTGCTACATCATACAATTTTTTGGAAACATGATTTCTAATGACTGGGTAATCTTCCATTTAATGGGGAAACTATCATTCATTTTTGGACATTTAAGTTGTTTCTAATTTTTCCTATGATAAATAATTCTGTATTGACCATCCTTATGCACCCTTATATCTCCGATTACCTCTTAGATTATTACTTTGGATAGATTCCAAGAATGATTCTTTGTAAATATTGCAAAATTGCTTTACAGAAAGGTCGTACCCATTCAAACTCCCACTAGCAGTATATAAGAATACCCATTGCAATGAACCATTATGAATGCTTAACATTATCTTCTAGGTCTTTGTCAAAGATGTCTCATTATTTTTCCAACTTGTTTTCCAGCCAGGTCGGGGTAACTTCACTTATTTCTTATACAGCTTTTACTGAGAGAGACTGTGAGTTTCTGCCCCCAAAATTGTTCAGATTGCTAGGAAAGGCAAGTTATTTCCCTTGGTAGCATTTGGGTTGGGTAGTTGCTGAGTTATATGGTTTATCGGAGTTAGTCGCCACCACCCCATAGAGTTTCCCTAAATGTTCTGGTCACATTTGCTGCGTGATTAGCTTTACTGCTATGAAATACTGAGGGATGTATAGAACAGATGCCCAGGCATACCCCTTGGTTTGCATGGAGCTCAGAAGTCCTGTGAGAAATCACTTGAAACTCTCTTTATAGTTGGAGTTAAGAGATGTACAGACCTGATAACCTGCGGGTCCCCAAAGTAATCTGGAGCGGTGGAAGGACAGTGAAGGCTGAGTGAAAAGGAGTGGACCAGCTGTGCAGCAGGGTACAGATATTGAAGATAGCATTTTTTTCCAGGGAGAATAAAAAACTAGGCTCGACCATCCTCTGAACTAGCCACTGAGGGCTGAAAGAATAGTATTCCAGATGAGCAAATTACTGTGCTCTGGGAACCCCCTTTTTAAAGAGGGAGTCACCAGAAATAGAAGACTTCCAATAGTTAGTGTAAAAAGAATACCAGGAAACAGTCCCGAGATTAGCAGAGGAGGCAGCAGAAACCCATGGGAGGACAGGGAGCCTGCTCTTCCAAAGAAGCTGGTTCAAGGACAAGAGTTGACAGCTGTCAACCTCAAACCGAGCAGGAAGTTAGAAGTGCTAACACTGGCTCAACGGAGCCAGAAGCCACTGTTTCTGATTACCTTGAAAGGACAGCCCTGATGCTTCAATCTACCTCCTGCCCCCACCCAACCAGTCCCCCAGAGATTCCAACATTGAAAATGACCCTCTACAGGGTCAAACTCTTAGAAATTCATTAAGAAAAAGACTATAGATGACTAGGCAAGACAGTGGGGACTTAGCCCATTGGGATGTGTGGGATACAAATATGAAAGATTTATTCTCATCAATTGGTGAAGCCTTTTCAACTTTGTGAAATTTATGGACATGCTGTTATCTGGCTGGAACATACAGTGCGTACATCCATTATTGATAAAGAAAACCCTTTTATTTCTCAAATTAAAAACCTATTGGTTGTTATAAATTCCATCTTTATATTAGCCAGATTGTGGCCACTGTAAATAATGGAGCACAGAAACTTCCAAACAGTTCTTTTTGCTTAGAAAATATATACACATATAGACTAATAAATATATGTGCACACTTGCATACATGCATACACACATGAACATGTAACATGTTGATTAACAGGTTTAAGTTCACAGGGATAAAAATGAAACCAGTTTCAGTTTCCTCCTGTTACTATGCTATGTCGAATTTCCTCTTCTGAGTGGGAAACAGATCCTTAATGATATCTTGGGCAGATACCATAGCATTTCCAACACTTCGTAATTAAAAGACAAATTCAGTATTGTCCAGTTTAAAACTCCAATCTCATCTGATGCAGATCCCATCTCTGCTAGCCATGGTCCATGGCTCCAGAGACCTGCAGTGAGTTTGGTCACTGACTTGGGTTGGAGTCAAGGGGGACAGAGGTCTGGCTTATCTCTTCCTCTACCTATTTAAGAACTTATTTTCGGTTGTGCGGGTTGTAAGGGAGGATGAGAGAGGATGTTTCTTTATTGACTGCCTACTCTGGTGGTCCTCTGCTGGTTGTTGCTTCTCACTTGCCTTGGCTGCCCTCTATGTAACAAGGGCCCAAATATATCTTCTCACCTGGGCTCAAGAGTAAGTTCTTCTGCAGGCTTTCTTCTGGGAGGGGGATATTGGAGGGGAGAGGATGCTATGAGGCCACCCTTCTGCACAGTTCCATGAAGTGGAATTTGTCTCTACATCTTCATGTCTAGCTTTCCCAACCTCTTCAGCACCTTCCCTCTTGCCTCTGGTGTCCTCTCACCCTGTGGTCAGCTCTCATCCATTTATCATCTGTCTCCAGTTCTGTTTTCCCCTGTTCATGTACGTATATGGGCCGATTGATGGATCAACTATTTTAGCCCAAATCCCAAAATTTCCTTCAGGGGACGAGATCAGTCTCACAGTGTTTCACGCAACCTTAATGTCTGTAAGCAGTTCTCCTGATCTTCTCTCCCTTACTTGATTTGTGCGGATGGGGCAGTGGGGGGTAAGCATCACCTCTCCTTTTTCCATGGAAATCAGTGGGGAATAAACAGATATCCCACATAAACCAACAGCATCTGACTTCAAAGACTTTTCCCAACCCTATCACTATCCCTAGGTCTTCTTTTTATAGGACTGTAAGGGAACACTGAGATGATGGCTGAGGCTGGAGGAAGGGCAGGGGATGTACTAGGATAATGTTTGGAGGCAGCAGAGCTAATTTTGCCCACTTGTTTTTAGCCTTAATAGAGAGGTCAGCCGCAAATGTTCAAGGTTCCCTGGAGGGTATCACTGTAGAATAGGTTACTTTATGATCCTTTGCCCATAGCCTATAGCCTTAGTTGCCCAAAGCAACAGGAAAAGCCTCACTTAACAATTTTAGTATGTGTACAACATTCAATAAGTTTTATTTTTCAGCTTGCTTTTAAAAAGTCATACAATTTCATTTATGGATACCATATTAAGCATTTCTCTATTTTTGGATAATTTTTTTCTGATTATTTTCCCTATTATAAAAAATGCTAAAATAATCACCTTTATTCTTTATGTACTCATGTTAGTATTTGCGTAGAATAGATTCTTACAAGTAGGATTGCTGATCTTGTTCAAATTTTTGGATGCCTACTATCAAATTGCTCTCACCAAAATTTGAAAAAATTTACACTCCCAGTACCAATTTCCTCATACCCTTGACAATATTCAGTGTTATAAAGTTTTAAAACTTTTGCTGAGGACTTCTGCTCCCAGAAAGATGAAATAGATGTATTTTTCTCTATCTGACTGCTAAGTACAACTAAAAACTCTGGACATTTTGTATAAAGCAAAAATAGACTTTGAAACCAGCCAGAGACCTTGGAGCCTAAGAAACAACATGGAGTAACTTTCCTGCAAGCCTTCCTTTAAGAAGGCTTAAATAAGATCCATTTTCTCATTACAAAAAGGCGCAGGTTTCAATAAAAAAATTACTATACTAAGAACCAGGAAGATCTCAAAATGAATTTAAAAAGACAATCAATATGGCAGTTCTAACTTATGCAATAAGACAAGAAAAGGAAATAAAAGGTATTCTGATTGGTAAGTAAGAAATAAAGCTGCTTGTTCTTGATGACGTGATCATCTATGCAGAAAATTCAAAAGAATCAATAAAAAAATTCTAGAACTAATAAGTGATTATGGTAAGGTAGCAGGATACAAGGTTAATATATGAAAGTCAATTGCTTTCCTATATACCAGCAATGAACAAGTGGAATGTGAAATTAAAAACACAATACCATTTACATTAGCACTGTCCAAAATGAAATATGTAGGTATAAATCTAACAAAACCTGTACAAGATCTATGTGAGAAAAACTGCAAAACTCTGATGAAAGAAATCAAAGAACTAAATAAATGGGGAGTTATTCCATGTTCATAGGTAGGAAAACTCAATATTGTAAGGTGTCAGTTCTTCCCAACATGGTCTCTAGATTGAATGCAATTCCAATTAAAATCCCAATAAGTTATTCTGTGGATATCAACAAACTGATTCTAAAGTTTATATGGAGAGGCAAAAGATCCAGAATAGCCAACAGAGTGTTGAAGAACAACAAAGTTAGGGCTTTCATAATCAAGGCAGTATGTATTGGTGAAAGAATAGATGGATCAATGGAACAGAATAAACAGCCCAGAAATAGACCCACCTAAATATAGTTAACTTATCTTTAACAAAAAAAGCAAAGGCAATACAATGCAGCAAAGACAAACTTTTCAACGAATGGTGCTAGAACAACTGAAGATCCACATGTAAAAAAAAAGGAATCTAAACACAGACCATATACCCTTCACAAAACTTAACGTAAATGGATCACAGACCTATATGTAAAATGTAAAACTATAAAACGCCTGGAAGATAAAACAGGGAAAAATCTAGATGACCTTGGGTTTGATGATTTTTAGATACAACACCAAAGGCACAATATATGAAAGGAAGAATTGATAAGCTGGACTTTATTAAAACTAAAAACTTCTGCTCTGCAAAAGATACTGTCAAGCTAATAAAAAAAACCAGCCACAGATTAGGAGAAAGTATTTGAAAAAGATATATCTGATGAAGGACTGTTACCCAAAATATACAGAAAACTCTTGAAACTCAACAGTAATAAAAAAAAAAAAACCGATTAAGAAATGGGTAAAAAGAGGGGGTAACGGTGAAATGTGTAACAGGCCCAGGTAGGTAGATTTGTTATTTTAATTGCTCCCACACACCACAGTCTTCCAGGGGACAGGTTGCTTGCAGTTCAGAGCTCTGCTGCCCCAGGGGAACCCATCCATCAGTGGAGCAGGCAATGTGAGGGCTGGGAAGGGGAAAAAACAAAAACTAAACAAACAGAAAAAGGACAAAGACCTAACAGATACCTCACAAAAGAAGATATACAGATGGCAACTAAGCATACAAAAAGATGCTCCAATTTATATGTTATCAGGGAAATGTAAATTAAAAACAACAATGAGATACTACAACACAGCAACAGAATGGCCAAAATCCAGAATACTAACAACATCAAATGTTAATGAGGATGTGGAGCAACCGGAGCTCTCATACATTGTTGGAGTGAATACAAACTGTACAACCACTTTGGAAGACAGTTTGTCAGCTTCTTACAAAACTAAACATATTCTTTTAGCAGGAGGAGGAGAAAAGGAAGGGGAAGAGAATGAGGAAGAGGAAGAAGAAGAAAAAGAAGAGCAAGAAGAGTAAGAGGTAGGAGGTATAAGGAGCTAAATGGAAATTTTAAAACCTAAAAATACAATAACCATCAGTGGATGGGCCCAATGGCAGAATGGAGGGCACAGAAGAAAGAATCAGTGAACTAGAAGATAGGACAATAGAAATTATTTAATCTGAACAAAAGAGAGAAAATACACTGAAAAAAATTGATCAGGTCCTCAGTGTCCTGTGGGATTATAACAAAAGATCTAACACTTGTATCATCAGAGTCCTGGAAGTAAAGGAAAAAGAAAACAAGACTGAAAAAGTACTCATATAATAACTAAAAGGTTCCCAAATTTGTCAAGAGACATAAACCAACAGATTCAAGGTGCTGTGAAGATATTTTGTAATTAAAGTCTATAATCAGTTAACTTCAAGTAAGAGAGATTGTCTGGATAACCTGGTTGGGCCTGATTCAATCACTTGAAAGGCCTTAAAAGCAGAGCTGAGGTTTTCCTAATCAAGAAGAAATTCTACCTGCGTACAGCAGCTTCAGACCGTGCCAAAGAGTAGACTTGTAGAATGAATGCCTTATCTGCTATCATGGGATTCTACACAACAGTGCTTCTGATAAAGGAACTCACTTCAAAGCAAATGAAATGCAGCAATGGGCCCATACTCATGGAAATCGCTGGTCTTATCATGTTCCCCATCAACCTGAAGCAGTTAGTTTGCTGGAATAGTGGAATGGCCTTTTGAAGACTCAGTTACAGCACTGGCTAAGTGACAATACCTTCCTGGGTTGGGGCAATGTCCTCCAAGAGGCAGCATATCCTCTAAATCAGTCTCCCATAACCAGGATTCACAGGTCCAGGAATCAAAGGGTGGCAACGGGAATGGCTTCACTCACAATTATCACTGATGATTCACTATCAAAGATTTTGCTACCTAACCACACAAACTTATGTTCTGCTGGTCTAGGCTGGTCTAGAGGTCCTAGTTCCAAAGGGAGGAATGGTTCCACCAGGAGACACAACAATGATTTCACTGAAATGGAAATTGAAACTGACATCTGGCCACTTTGGGGTCCTCATGCCTCTGAATACACAGGTAAATAAGGGGTTATTCTAGTGGCTGGAGTGATTTATCCTGATTAACAAGGGAAATTGAGTTGCTACTATACAGAAAGTAAAGAAGAATATACAGGAGATACCCTAGGGCACCTGTTAGTACAGTCACTTCTCTTTATTTGTGGTGGTTATGTTCTACAAAGCCCATACAAACACTGAGTAGTAAATATTGAACCATTGTTTCCAGGGGAAATATGTCTGTATTTCACATGTATACACACATTTCTCACATAGATTACAATCTTAAATCCTAAAACAACTCATCCTGGTAAACTCCATTTTCTTTATTTCACAAAAGGAAAAATGCTACAACTATTTCAAAAAGTTTCATTTTTTTGTAAAGTGAAAATGAGGTTCAGAAATGTTAAGTGACTTGCCTGAGGCCACCCCACCAGCAGGTGCCAGAGTTGGAATTCAAACCCTGTCCAACTGGCCCCAGAGCTGGAACTTCTTGTACTATCATTGCATTGTCCTACTGGCTATATCTTCTGGTTATCTTTTTTTTTTTTTTTTTTCAAGGTACGCGGGCCTCTCACTGTTGTGGCCTCTCCCGTTGCGGAGCACAGGCTGGGGACGTGCAGTCTCAGTGGCCATGGCTCATGGGCACAGCCGCTCTGCGGCATGTGGGATCTTCCCAGACCGGGGCACGAACCCACGTCCCCTGCATCGGCAGGCGGACTCTCAACCACTGCGCCACCAGGGAAGCCCCATCTGGTTATCTTTATATTAGAGCTGCAACAAAAAGCAGAGTGTAGCCTTGTGTATAACCTAACTTAGAAACATGCCCAGAAATTGATTCAAATTTTTCTCTGCTCTGTCCATATCTGCAAATGACCACAAAAGCCTGCTAGTCTTGATTGGAGGATTATAAGGGAATTCAAAAATACAGAATCCCTGAATAATGAGGGTCAACTGTACTATCATGCCCAGAGAAACAGAATGTATAGGATTATATAACTATGTATAAATATAAATAATATGTATATATGATTTATTATAAGAAATTAGCTCATGCAATTATGGAGGCTAAAAAGTTCCATGATCTGCCATCTGCAAGCTGGAGACCCAGGAAGGCCGGTGGTGTAGTTGTAATCTGAGTCTGAAGACCTGAAGACCAGGAGAGCCAATGGTATAAGCTCTAGTTCAAGGCCGAAGGCCTGAGAACCAGGGGAACTAATGGTGTTAGTCCCAATTCAAGGGCAGGAGAAGACCTATGTCCCAGTTCAACAATCAGGCAGAGAAGGTGAATTCTCTCTTTCTCTCCTATTTTGTTCTGTTCAGGCCCTCAATGGATTGGATGATGCCCATCCACATTGGGGAAGTCAATCTACTTTACTCACTTTACCGATTTAAATGCTAATCTCATCTGGAAACACCCCTAGAGACACATCCAGAAATAATGTTTAATAATGTGACCCATCAAGTTGACACATAAAATTAAGCATCATATCCTGTAATTAAATCAATGGAAAGCTGTAAAAAATCGAATTCAGCCAGGACCACTGATGGCCCAGACCCTTCAGAAATGAAGATTTGGGTCACTTCACCAGGTAAAGAACCACGACTAGCTGAGGTGCTTGCTGAGGGCCAAGGGAATATGAAATGGATAGTGGAAGAAGATAGCTATAAATACCAGCTACAACCATGTAACCAGCTGCAGAAATTAGGGCTATAATCGTTACGAGTGTTTCTTCCTGGTTTTGTTATAAATATTTTGTATATATTTTAAGTAATTATTTTTGTTTTCTTCCCTCTTATTCCTTTATCATCTAAGATATACTAATGACAATTAACTTTATATCACATTTTTAAGAATATCAAAAAGAAGAGTGAATATTACCCTAGGATTTTGCATCCTCTTCTGGAGAAAGGGTTTGTGTGTTTGGTTGTATGGAGTATGTGTGATGTCGGGTGGAAGTACGATTCCATTGATGTCTTTATGTGGAGGTTAAGTATGGTTTATGGAGTTGTGTGTGTGTGCCAAGTGGACAACTAGTGGACTGTAATGGTCTTTTTGACATGTCCACTTGGCTAGGCTATAGTCCCCGGGTACTAAATAAAAAATCCATGATCCATTCAAGTTGACTTAAAGTAAGGGCTGTTGTCCTGGACAATTTGGATGACCCCATTCGATCAACTGAATGAGCTTAAGGTGGAGCTGAGGCTTCCTTGAAGAAAAAAAAGTTCCTCCTGTGGACAGAAATTTCCGCATATGCCTGAGTTTCAGCTGCCCTTCATGACAGCCTGCCCTGTGTATTTTAGACATGCCTAGACAGCCCCCACAATCGCATAAGCCAACTCCTTGCCATAAATCTCTTAATATATGTCTCCTACTGGTTCTGCTTCTCTGATATACGTGCCAAAAGAGAATTAAGGCTGCAGATAGAATTAAGCTTGCCATTCAGCTGCAGCTGACTTTAAGATAGGGGGCTTTAGCTTAGTTACCCAAGTGAGCCCAATGCAATCTGATGCAGCATGAGAAAGACTGGACTGCCATTGCTGGTGTTGAAGGTAGCAAGGAGCCATGATCCAAAATGGTGGCAACCTTTAGAAACTGGCATCGATGAGGAAACTGATTCTCCCCTAAGCGTCCAGAAGGAATGCAGCCCTGCTGACGTCTTGATTTTAGCCCAGTGAAACCAACTGCAAACTTCTGACCCCCCAAACTGTAAGATAATAAATTTCTGTTGTCTTAAGCCACTAGGTTTGTTTGGTAATTTGTTACAGCTGCAATTAGAAACAAATATACCAAATATATGAAGTCTGTCTTAAAGTTTTCCTTAGACTCAGAGAGCAATATAGATACATACACATATATAGTTTAGAAATATATATAGTTTATAATTATATTGTTTATATATAAATATAATTTAGATTATAAATATATAAATTATTAATATGAATTTTGATATAAAAATTATAGCATTGACTTTATTCTTTATAAAAGAAATTCATAAAAATAATTACCATTAGGATTAGTCTCCCATAAGAGAATGTTCATATAGAAGCTTTCACTGAGGCAGTACAAGATAACAGATGTTAAGATTCACAACAGAGCCCTCTATGAAGAATCAAGAATATGAAAGGGACAGGAAAGTATGGAGAGAAAGGAGATTGTCATGTGAAGACTCTCTTTGGAAGAAGATATTGCATGTGGTGTAGGGCTCAGCTGAGAGCCCCACCTCACCCCAAACCAAGGAAGCAAGGAGGAACCTGCCATACTGGGGGATGGGGAGCCTCCCCAGAGCTTTAGGTGTTATTCCTGTGGGGGGAGGATAGGACTGGCTCCCCCTGAGGTCATAGAGATTAACATCCCCTGTGGCAGGTCCAAGAGTCGGATACTTGCTGGGATCTATATACCCAGAGCCTGTCCCCCTATAGGAGAGAGTAAGTAGGCATGAGGTTACCATGGGTCCAGTCCCAGCACACCACCTGGAGAGGCAGAGGGGCAGTAAGTTACAGTCCACATATAGAAACTGAAGTGGCCACCTGATGTAAAGATGCATCTGTCTGCGACAAGGGACAGTGCCCATAAGAGAAAGGTTGGGGTCAGGTTATAATGATACTCTGTTCCGATAATATCTTTCCTTTCCCTTACTAGTCTCCAGACCCACTGCTTCCTGTTTCAACTTTTGGGGGTCAGGAACTGGCAGGGTGAGGGGGTTAGAGGAAGAGAAAAAAGGGAGGAGAGACTGAGATGAAGCCAACTATAATTCTAGAATGCTACAAGTCAGCCAAATTAAATCAACTAATAACTGGTACAGGCATAACATTTGCAGGTTCCCATCAATATTGATTTGCCCATTTAGTGAAATGTATATATCTGAGCCAAGGATGGATTGACAAAAGGGACGTGATCGACATAGAAAAGCAAACTCTCCATTCTATTCAGAACTTCCCAGAAAGATATAAGAAACAGAGGAAATTTTTTCACAAGAAAGGTACTTTGATGGTAGAGCAGAGTTCACTGGGTTTCCACAGAAGTTGGATTAAGGACCCACCTTTATAGTCAGTGTCCAATCAGAGAGCAGAAACCATATAGTTATCTGAACAGGGAAAATTTAATTTAAAAAGTTATTAACTACAGCAGAGGATTAACTAGAAAGGGAGAACCCTGGGGCTGATGGGGCTTACCCACAGAGGGAAGAAACTTGTAAGAGAGGCCCCCTTCCCAAGGCTAGGATTCAGTTTTTACCGCAGAAGTCCACCAGAGAAGATTTCTGTGCTGCTCTGGACCACAGCTGGTCCACAGGTGCTTGGAGCAGAGGCTGGCAAGCAAGGAATTTCAGCTGGGACCAGCATGCAAGGAACGATCTTCTGGGGTGGAGGCAAACAGAGCCTGGCAAACTGGAATCCTTGGCTGGAAGTCACTGGGAATTCGACCTCTGGGAATGCTACAAGGGAAAACCATCCACAAAAGGTGCCACACCTCAGAAGTTGTTGTAAAGCCACCAGAGATGCTGGGTGGAAGCCCCTGCAGAGAGGTGCTATGTTCTGTTGGCCACTGGGCTCTGCAGGCTGCCACACACACTGCAGGAGCCTGGCCTGCAGAAGCTGGCTCACGAAGGAGGCTGCTAGAAGGAGCACAAATGGGTGAAACAGAAAGGGTGCCTTTCCTCCTTCAGTGTCCCTCCTGCGCCCTCTACTGACAAAGCTTAATATCCCGCCAGCTGCAAAGGAGAGATGCTTATAAAATCTAGCTCCGGAACACTGGATTTAGAGCTGAGCAGGCAAAAGGGTGGATTTGGAGCTGAGAGGCAATACCTTGATAACTGGAACACTGGCAAAACAATTCTTTTCCTGTGTTTTTATCTGTCTGTTCATCAGACAAAATGGATCTGTAAATCAACCTCTCAGGTATCCAAACCCTAAGGTTTCTTTAGGCCCCACCATCACCACCACCATCATCAAGGAATTCCAGGGCAACAAAAACCAGTTTTTGAGATTTGCTCTAGGACAGATGCTTGCATACATTATCTCCCTGATGCAGGATAACACAATCTACAGTGTTATATATTGAATAGTAAGCAGTATGTAAGTATATGCTACTGTTCTTCTTACTTTAACAAACATATGAGGAAACTAAAGTTCAAGAACACACAGCTAGTAACTGATGGATCTAAAATTCTAAGCCTAGGACCATCTCACTAGAAAATTGCTGCTGTGTTCACTAACTCAGCCTTTCGCACCAAGAGACTAATTTTTGTGTGATGTGCTAAGAAATTCCATGTTCTAGGCTAAAACGTGGTGCCTCAACTAAGGTCCTGCCTTTGAGAAATCCTGCTGGCAAGAATCTGTTACTTTTAGGACAACATCTTTTCCAAGAATGCGTTAAAAAATGAAATAGAAGTGCTGGTTTTCTTTAAGAAATTTGATAGCTTCATTGTGATTACACTTAAAGTATAGTTGTACACACATGTCCCCTGCTGGGAGATTTTATCAGCCTAACATCTATGGCGCAGTGAGTAAATGCTAGGCATTGCGCTAAGTTCTGTGCATGCCTTTTGCTTTGTAATCTTTGCCACAGCCCTGTGAGTACGGTTAGTAGTCCCATTTTCAGATAAGAAAACTGAACATTGGAGAAGTTGAATAATTTCACCAAGTTATCACATAAGTGGTGGCACTGGAATTTGAATCCAAAATAGGTCTAACTCCGGAGCTCAAGTTCATGATCATGAGGCCAGGGCCCATCCAGTTACCCTGTGTTGTACACTTTCTTTATTTCAAATATTCTATATTTTTAAGTTTTAAAAATAAAAAATGGGCTTAATACATTTTTCAGTTGCTTTTGATTAATAAAAGAGATTGCTCCCTTGAGATGATTAGACTTCTTTAAGAATGTTAAGCAGTCTTAGAGGGGGAAGCCCATTTCTAACCCTGTTAGATTAGCAGGGAAAGAAGAGTTTCTGATATGGTGCCCCTTGCCCATTTTCATTAATTCCAAGTGAGGTAGGGCAGACATGTGGATACTTGACATGAGCAATTTACAGTTGTCTAGGATGAAGATAGCAGCTGATACGGCAAATATTTTGGCGAAATTATTTTTCATTGCCTTTCTTCTTACCCTACGTCTGGTTATTAGTAGCATCCCAGCCACAGAGCGGGCCTCTATGCAACTCAAGCAGTGATTCCTCTTGGGCCCCCCTTTATTTTTAACCAAAAAAAGATCTCAGTGCCCATTTCTGTGACACTCAAACTAGAGCAAATCTATTTAAATATTTGCTTCACTTGGCATTCATTAAATTCTGTTTAGTTAAATTATCTCATTTATATAACATGGCTATCATGCCAAAAGTATCTGATTGTGAAAAAGGTAGGAACAAAGAGAATTTTAAGAATTTAATATCTTATATTTTGTTTTATCAAATAAAATTATGCATATCTAGCCATAATTTTAAATGAAAACTATAGATTCCTAAGTGCCTTCCATAGACCTTTCAATCTATGGACATGGGTCAATTATAATATCTTCCTGGGACTTCAGGCAGCTACATGGCTAGGTCCAAAAGTTGTAATTACTAAAAGTTGGTAATTACTGTTCTAACTAATGGAAATTTCACCTTGTGTAATTTCCCCAATTCTCACACTTCTCTGTATAAACTCCACTTTTCTGTTCAAGTATCACACCACACGATGGCAGCCTTGTCTCTCATTTCCTTTTCTGTATTTTCAAGGAGGGATCCTCATTGTTACTGAATGAGTAGTAAGTTTGGGAAGAAACCAACTGATTCAGACAGAAGTTTCTGGAGGACACTAGTAGGAAAAATAGTGTGGGCCCTTACTTCCTTATTTATGGAACTGAATAGATCTCCAAACTCTGATTTATGATTCCAAAGGTGACTTGCCACTGAACTTGAATCTACGAAGATTGTGAGAAAAGGATGATGGGACAAAGCCTTCAGGAGCAAGCTGACCAGCACAGGTGAAGAGTAAGGAAGTAATGAGGGAGGGCATGAAGTGAGGTGTTCCCAGCATTTCCCCAAAGGAAGGTAAGAAAACAAGCTCAGCAAACCTCTTTGAATGTTTGAGGGTCTCCAGGGCAAAAGAAATTAGGGAGATTGTGATGGAAGTTATAAATGACCTAGAAAACACTGGTTGTGTTCAATTTCCATACCCTAGAAAATGTACTAAAATCAATCATTATGTATAAAACTACCATCTCAGAGGAAAACCAGAAAGCATCAATTCCTAATGAAAGTAACTCTAACAGCTCCTCCTACGAAAAATACAAAAACACTCCAATCCAATAAGGGCATAGTTTCAGAGGAAAATCAATAACTAATCAGTAATATTGTAACTCTTCTGAAGAAAAAATAAGATGATAGGAAGATAACAGGTTCTTCCCTGGTGGCGCAGTGGTTAAGAATCCGCCTGCCAATGCAGGGGACATGGGTTTGATCCCTGGTCCGGGAAGATCCCACATGCCGTGGAGCAACTAAGCCCGTGCGCCACAACTACTGAGCCTGCGCTCTAGAGCCCACAAGACACAACTACTGAGCCTGCATGCCACAACTACTGAAGCCTGCACGCCCTAGAGCCTGTGCCCTGCAACAAGAGAAGCCACCGCAGTGAGAAGCCCGTGCACCACAATGAAGAGTAGACCCCGCTCACTGCAACTAGAGAAAGCCCGTGTGCAGCAACAAAGACCCAGTGCAGTCAAAAAAATAATAATAAAATAAAATTTATAAAAACAAAGAAAAAGAAAGATAATAGTCTGCATGGTGTCTAAAATAGGGGAGACAGAGAAGAATTTAAAATGTCTTTTGCAGCATTGTTTAGGAGAGAAGGTCTTGACTGCATTACATATATATTTGGTCCATTTGAAGTGAATGTTTTTTTTCAGCTTTCTTGGAGTTTCTTCTGTTTTTCTTTCTCTGACTTGATACTTCCCATATCAATTTTCAGGCTTTCTTCTTTAAAGCAAGTAAAACTTGTTAATTATGTTGATTAAAACTTCTATAGCTCTATTCACAGATGTAGAGAACAAATGTATGGACACCAAGGGGGGGGAAGTGGTGGGGGTGGGTGGGGGAGGGGTGGTGGGATGAACTGGGAGATTGGGATTGACATGTATACACTAACATGTATAAAATAGATAACTAACAAGAACCTGCTATATAAAAGATAAAATAAAATTCAAAACAAAAAACTATAGCTCTATTAATTTTTAACTGCTTTATAGTTCAATAAATCAGAGAGATTTATAGGGATATCTTCTTTGATCTAAATTTGTCAATTTCTCATCATCAATTTTGTTTTTGTTTTGACAATATTAATATGGCTACTGGTTTTTAATGGTTAGCATTTTTCTGGAATCATTTGCATTTTTTAGCTTTCACTCTTTCTATTCTTTAAATGTAAAGAATATTTTGCAAACAATATAGTTCTCTTGGTTTTTTTATTTTTTAATCCACCAGAACAATCTCTATTTTTTAACTGGTGATCTTAATATATTTATAGACAGAATATAGTTGAATTATTTTTAATCTATTACTATATTTTCTGATTTTTTGCATGTGAGGTTAATCTATTTACATGTATTATGTTTACTGGAAATTTAGAATTTGTTTCCACTATCTTACTTTATGATCTCTTTTGCTCTACTATTTCTGTGTTTTCTTTCTCTCTTGACTTTACATCCGTTTGTTTTGTTGTTTAATTTTGGCCTTCTATTAGATGGGAATTTATAGTCTATTTTTTACTTTTTATAATAGAAATAGTCTTCTAGTGATCTTATTTAACAACTCAACAATGTCTAACGTTCAGCATACCTTAACTCCTCTTTTAAACAATACAAATCTAAGGACACTCTTTTTGCATCAGACTCCACTTTGCTCTCCCAACTTACTTGAACTGCTAAATAGCATGACAGGATTTCCAGAGTAGAAATCAAGTAGATAACTTTCTCACCACTAGAGGGCAAGATGCATTTTCAAAATAATTTTTTATTTTATATATTTCAAAATAATGTTATTATTTATCTAAGTTGTGAATTGAATTATTAATCAAATGACCAAGTAAATTTTGTTTCAAGAAGGTGGCCTAAAAACATATTTACCTCCTTAGTCTTTCAAAATTCAATTAAACTAACAGAAGAAATAGAAATAAAAATTAATTCAGAGCACTAAAAAGGAGTCTATGATGCCAGAAGACTAGAGCACTGGAGAATTTCTGAACCATATAAAGGAAATGTCACACTACAGTGTTAATTTTGAGGAGGGATGGGATGGCAGGAGGTGGGGGACTAAAGGAGACTTCACTTTGTGTATGTTTGTGTTGTCTGAATTTCTACTGAGAAATGTATTCATGTATTACATGTGTCGAATGAAAGATTACGTAGTCACTTTAAAATAAACTATATGGATAGAGATTTGATGATAAAACCTAATAGAGCTGAGGATCTTTGAAACCCATGCATTTGACAAATGTCAAGAACTTCTTCAAAACGGAGCTAAAATCAGAGACAGTGGAGATCCTTAATCCATGTGGAAATTATTTTTGTTACTAAATAAAGATATGACTATATATTTTTTGAATGGATAGCCAACTGTCTCAATACCATCTATTGATAGTTTATCCTGTTTCAACAGAGTTGAAATGTCACCTTTATCACTTTGTAGATTTCTTTAACTACATGGATCTGTATTTTCTATTCTTTTCCACTCATATTTTTGCCCATTCCTGCCCGAAGTATACTTCATTAATTATTATTGCTTTTTAATGTGTTTTTATATCTGGCAGTATAATATACCCTCTTTTGCAAAATTGTCTATGTTATGCTCTTCCGTTTTCTTTTTCAGATGAAATTTAGAATCTGATTAATTTCATTAAAAAATTATTGCTGGCTATTGATTGGGATAACATTAAATTTATAGATACAATTGAGGAGAAATGACTTCTCTATACCACTGAACTTTCCAGCCAATCACTTGCTTCTCTTTTCTCTCCATCTTCTGTCTCCATGTCGGCTTTGTTACCTCCTAGTGATTATCATTCTCTGCCTTACAGAAGAGGATACGTCAGCCTGTTGCCCTCATTTCACACCTTCCCAGTTTCACTACCAAAAAAGGAAATTGTTCTTTTTCCTAGCTGCATCTCAACAAACAAAACTCTTTGATTTGACTTGGTCATATGTCCTCTTCCCAACCAATCACAGGAGCCAGGAAAGTGGAGTCGTGAATCCAATCAGGAGACATAAATCACACAGTAATTTGAGCAGAGACAGTACAACATAATTCTTATCTATAACAGGGGATTGGAGTATTGCGGAATTGGCTAGTGTGAAATAAAGAAAACTCTAAGGAATACAGGAATAGTGCAAATAAGGAACAGATGCCACCTCTAGGTCTGAGATGGAACACCCAAGAGAAAAGCCCTCCATGGCTGAGCTCCAGACCTTGTTGGAGAGGGCATGGCCATGGCTTACCAAGTGACACAGAATTTGCTATGATACTTGACAGAAAAAATTCACTAGAAACTGGCCCTGGGTGCTGGGGAATGTAGTTCACAAGGTGATGACTGACTGGAGGCAATATCCTACAATACCAAGTGATGAGGAGATTTGGAGGTAGCTGCAGGAGCTAGGAACTGCGGGAGCTGCATGTTTTGCAGGAAGCAGACACTCAAGCTACTCACTTTGTAGGAGCCCCGTGCACTACAGGAACTTGTGACTACTTAGCTTCCATATGCACCTGTCTATGATAAATCAATGCTGTGTTTCTATGTATTCTAGTAAGATACTGCCATCCTTCTTACAAGTGAACGTCTCACCTTTTCCCCAAAATGAGGAGACAGACTCCTAGGAATCATTGTATCCACTGCTGCCTGTATTGATTAATTCTCAAATTCAGTCACAGTTCCACTGAATATTCTGTTACCTAAAGACTTGATTGTAAAGCTAACTTCTATAGTAAGTTGCACTGTGGCCTCAAAATATATGTCCAAGTCCTAACCCTCAGTACCTGTGAACATGACCTTATTTAGAAATAGGGTCTTTGGAGATATAATTAAATTAAGGATCTAGAGAAGAGATTATCCTGATTTAGAGGGGGCCCTAAATCCAATGCTACTGTTCCTTATATGAGAAGAAAGAGGGGGATCTGAGACACAGAGAGACACAGAGAAGACGATATGAAGATGGAGGCGGGATTGGAGTGATATATTATAAACCAAGGAATGCCAAGGATTACCAGGCAGCCAGTCGCCAGTAACTAGGAGAAAGACATGGAACATATTCTTCCTCAGAGCTTCCCAAAGAAACCAACCCTGCCGATACCTTGATCTCAAAATTCTGTCTTCCAGAATTGTGAGAGAACAAATTTCTGTTGTTTTAAGCCAGCAAGTTTGTGGTACTTTGTTATAGCAGCCCTAGGAAACGAATACAACTTTGACAACTTCAATATAAAATAAAAATCGGAAGGAGAGAAAGGAAGAAAATGATTAGTAAATACAAATAAACACATGGATATAACAAGTCAATAGATAATATACAAAGATACTGCAGTCCCTGTTTCTGTAATTGTTCACAAGATCATAATTCGTATCTATGGCTTCCATTTTCCTCTAACCATTCCGTATTTCCCCTGCCCTCAGTCAGAACCTCAACTGGTTGGGATCCTTTACTTCGTGAAATGACCCAGATCTTCATTTTCAAAGGTTCTGAGTCCTCAAGAACCCTACTTTTTATTTTTAGTTGCTTTAATTTTTCATTATCCTTAATACTAGACATGCAAGTACTAAGACAATGCCCAGAAAATCTTTTGGGCTCCAGGCTGTCCTCCTTGCCTCCATTGTGTAGAATAAGCAAGCCAATTTCCCCTTGGTAATCAGGATCAATCACTCCAGCCAGTAGATTACCCCGTTTTTGCTTTTTGTTTCAGTGGTATAAGGAACCCCAAATGACCAGTTGATAGCCTCATCTTCCAATTTACTGGAACCATTGCATCTCCTGAAGGAAACATTCTCCCTTTGGGGACAAATATCTCCACACCAGCAGCAGTCAAAGTTTTTAGGTAAGGGAAGAAAAATCCTCAGAGTGAAAAGAGACACTCCCACTGCCATACCTTGATTCAAATGTATTCTGACTGTAGGAAGGAGAGTACCATATAATGGTCTCTGATTCAAAACATATCCGGTAAAACAGAATCCCATTTCTCCAGAGTGTTGCCTCCCAACTGGATCATAACAGTGTCGTCAGTAAGTCATTTCACTTTTCAGTTAAGCCAGCTGCTTCCAAGTGATGGTGTATGTAGTAAGATCAGTTAATTTCATAGACATGGACCCATTGCTACACTTCCTTTGCTGTAAAACAAGCACTCTGATCAGATGCAGTGTTGTGTGTAATGTACCAGTGGTAGATAAACCATTTTGTGAGTTCACAGACAGTGGTGTTGGCAGAAACATTATGAGCAGTCAAGGCCAATCCATTTCTAGAACATGTGATTATTGAATGAGGATGAATCTTTGCTCCCTCAATGATGGAAGAGGTCCAATGTAATCAACCTGCCAGATGGCTGGTTCATCACCCTGGGGACTGGGACTGTATCAGGGAGTCAATGTTGTTTTCTGCTTTTGCCAAATTAGGCGCTTGGCAGTAGCATAAGCTAGGTGAGCCTTAGTATTGGAAAATCCAGGTTGCTGAGCACATGCACAGCCTGCATCCCTACAACTATGGCCACTTTGTTCATGAGCCCATTGAGCAAGCACTGGGGTGGCTAGGCAAAGAGGCTGGCTGACACCCACAGAGTGCACCATTTTATCCACCTGATTATTGAGTCTCCTCTATAGTGGGTACCTTTAATATGCATTCAGATAGGACACAGATATCTTCACAGTCTGTGACCATTCAGAGAAATCCATTCATATACCTCTTCCCCATACTTCCTCATCTCCAATCTTCCAATCCCATTCCATCTAGAAAAACCATTAGCAACTGCCCATTCTGGTCATCCCTCACTCCAGACATGGTGAATAAACAAATATACTATTTGAATTATGCCCACTTAGAAGATTTTCCTTCACCACTGACTGTCCTTCAGACCCCTGAGTGGGGCTGGGGAAGCCACCTGTGCTGCAGGAGGTGGATTCTAGAAAAACCTTCCATGCTTCAGGTGCCTGGCAGGGAAGCACACTGGAACCAGGAAGCAAAACCTTTTCCTCCTTCAGTGTTGCTCCAGCATTTTTTCTACTGACAAAGTGTAACACTGTTATAACTAACAAAAGAAGAATATTCAACGGGTCGAGATCTACCTTCACAGAACAGGCACAAAGACTGAATTTGGAACGAAGAGCCATAACTCAATTACAGTACAGATACTATATAGTTGCCTTAGCTCAGCTCAGAAACCCACTGCTCTATCGATCACTGTGGCTACTGCATGTCCCATTTGGACACATATTAGATTGGAGATAGATAAAGAGTAGAAGTAGTTGCCCCAAATAGGAGGGAAGAGTATTCTTCCCAAAGTAAGAGGGGAGTTCTGGGTTGACAAAACAATAAATGTTCCCTTCACATCACCCTTGGCTGTTCGGTGTATACATACACACACACACACACACACACACACACACACACACACACACACATACACTGATTTCTCCATAGCTATAGTTTCTCTTAACATAAAGCAATGATCCATACACAATTGACAATGTACTCAATCCCTACCCAGTGGGAGGCGAAAACTCAGTCATACCCAGCCCAGATTCAGGGTCCTTGGGTGTAGTCAATCTTGATCGGGTCCAAATGTAGCTAAAGGATGAATAATAAAATTTTCCCCAATGCACAAATATACAGTAAAGGAGGTGGGAGATGGGATAACAAAAACTAACGAGAAAGGGCAAAAAGGAGACGCAATATGTGATGGCTGTGAGATTACACCGTATCCTGGTGGACAAGAGTAACAGGGTAAGAAGCAACTCTCTTCTCCAGCAGAGGACTGAGATATCTGGTGAGCCAATCAAAGTGCCAAGATTTCCTTTATCTATTATCCTGAAAGACCCTGCCTTAGAGGAATAGTGAGAAGGAATCTCCTGGGACTGCCCCAACAAGCGAATTCATCTTTCTACAGAGACAGAGACTGGGACATTGTCTTTGAGACAGCATACCAGGAGATGCCTTCTGCCAGGCTGAGGATTTTCTGGCTATACCTTCAAACAGTGTCATTTGGAGGAAATCCATTAGCTTGTTAACAGAAATCTCACTGAGATGTAAGCTTTGAATATGGACTCTGCCCTTCCTGCTTCTCTGCCTTGGAAACTGGCCTGGCCTCTGTATCATTCTCCCTAGATCTTAGTTCACTGTCTTTGCCACAGACACTACGCTATCTGAGCGCAGAGGGAGGGAACAGCTGGGGTCATAAAGCCAGGTTACGGTATCACATTCTGTCCTATAAATTGCACACTACTCAACTGGCATAATGGGAGGAATTACTTTTTCAGTTGGTGTACAGAGTGTACAGCAGGAGATATTCGAGTAGAATCCTGAGAAATGAGGATCCCCAACTCCACTGTTCTGCTGGGACTCTGCATTCCTAGTTAGTATGTTAACTTTATGTGGGGCAGAAAATTTTGTTGTTTCAATTGGCAGAGTAGATATTATCTAATCCCTACCAGTATAGGATAACTAAATCACTGGCACAAAGGACTCCTCTTAACAATGCTGTCTAAGTACCACCCCACTATTGCCTGTCTCTTCAGAAAGGCTGTGCTGAACCACAGTTTGTCTCTCTCAAAGCACTAAGGGAGACAAGTAGTAGCCAACATATTCCAATAACCTGATTTTTTCTTAACCAAGTTCATAAAGCTGGAGCCTTAGTGGGCATAACTGTGGTGAAGGATCAGTGTTTTGGTTTGTTTGTTTTTATTTACCAACCCAACACAGACAAGTGTTTTCATAAATACAAAACTGCACGCTTAGATGTCACAGTAATGTCAGATTATTGAAAGTTTCAAAATGCTCCTCTTGATTTCTATATCTATTTTATTGTTGATCAGTAGTTTACAAACTGGCTTTTGTCTGTAAATCACATTTTTAGTAGCACATACCTAACTGATAAGGTTTACTGTTTTCCCAGCCTAGATATCAATTTCTGTATTAATGGGGAGGCTTGGTTCAGAACATACGCTGTATATTCTAATCTTACCTGGCACCTGAATGATGAATAATATTATAATCTTACCTGGATCTTGAATAATGGAGCACATTATAAGACCAGTGAAGCCCATGGGCTTTATCTCATTGTCTTACTTCTTTCATCTTGAAATGAACTCCTGGGTCAGAGGAATGGTGTTTGAGCTAAAGCGTTCAATGAGTCTATGGAGAACGGTGCCTGCAGTAAAATCAAACCCAATTCCAGAATAAGGAAATACTGTAATGAGACAGACTGTGGGCTGATCTGTGACAAAAGGGGGCCCAAAGCAACTGACATGCTTGATACCAGGTATATTGCTGGTCTCCTGCAAGGAGGGTGCCTCATAAAGACCAGTCACCATTGCTGTAAAGCTGACTTTTCAGCAGTGGCAGTAATTGTTGGGACAGAGCCTTTCCCCTGCCACTTCCTTGGTAAATCAGACCATGCCACTCTACAGCTTAAACCCCTTCACTTCCACTAGCACTTGAAAGAAAATCCAAACTCCCTTCTGCATGGTCTGCAAGGCACTGAAGGTTCAAGGCCTTAGTTTCTCTCCAACTTCATCTCGTGTCCTCTACCCCTAGCTCTGATCATGATGCCCCATCCACTCTAATACTCCAGCACAGCAAATTCTAGCCCATACTGTTCCCTCCGCCTGGAACACTATGTGCATCCCTTCCACTCCCATCCCTTTCAGATAACAGTTAAAATGTTACTTCCCGAAAGTCATCTCCTCACTACCCAGCAGACATTACTCTCTAACCCAGCCTCTTCTTCATCACACATATTCTTGTTCATTTTCTTCATTAAATAATTATAATACAAGCTATAATTATTGAATATTATTCAAAAAATAAATTAGTAAAGAAAATGAAACAAAATGGAAGTTCCATAATTCTACAGTGCTTTTAAACGTCAGATATTTTACTGAACAGTCAGAGTGGGAAGCAAAAGATCTAGAGGCATCCTTGAAGACCCCGTAAGTAGTGAAACACTCAAATGGTTGTCTACTCCCAAATCCCCCAGAAGTCAGCCCAAGTCTTTCAAAAGGACTGTGGTGTTATCATTTTTCATGCAGGATTCACACCAATCAGAGGCCAGGTACTCATGAGCCCGCCTCATGGCCTTTTATTAAATTAGAGCTGCCCACTGGCCTCATCCAGGGCCAGAGGCTTCTGACTGCAGCCCAGCCCTAGAGCAGAGGCCTGTGCCGGCCTGGGAGTGGGGCTCGGGGGGTCGCCGCGGGGCCCCGCGCTGCCTGGAGTTCCCAGGGCCGTTACTCGGGTCTCGCTCCCACAGGCAGCACCTTTCACGTCACCCCGCGAGGGTCCTCGAGGACCCCAGCGCAGCCGTTCAAACGGGCGAATGTGCACCCCTGGGAGTCCCCCGGGTCAGTTCACGGCTACTTGGGAGCACAGCCGAGGAAGGGTCTCAGTCCCAAGCGCCCAGCTTCCACGTGAGCCGAGCCGCCGCTGCTCCTGCCCAGCGCCCCAGTCCCAGCCTGCAGCCGCCCTCTCCCACCTCGCATCTTTCTTGGATCCGGCTACGCCGCTTAGAAGCCTCGGAAGTGCCTCCCGGCTCCCAAAGGCAGAATCCTGATCGCAAACCCAAGCTGAGTAAGGAATATCGAAGGGACAGGCGACAGAAGTTTGACCTAAACTCCCTGCGTTATCTATCTATCTATCTAATCTATCAATTTACCCGTGTATCTATTCTTTCATCTTTCATATCCTATCGCTCTATTTTAGGACTAGGATTAGAATTCATTCATGAGAGTTTGATCGCGAAGTCGTAAATTAACGCGAAAAAGCGAAGTAGGACTTTTTCACAGAAAATGTCTTCATTAGAATTAGAAAAAAAAATAGTTCTCAGGGCTAGCTTCGCTAATTATGTTGAATGGTGGACCTTTTCTATAAATTGAATGAGCTAACGAAAGTTCCAAGGTTTTGACAAAAAACAAACAAAAAACCCTAAAATCCGTTTATATTATACTTTACGCCAGAAATTACGTGCTCATGTTTAGCTACCAGCTAAAGATGTACAAGTGATACCTAGTTTTCTCGAAATCTTTTCAAGCGGTTTTCAAGCACAAGTCTAGCCTAGTCCACACCCACCAGCCCCACCTCGCCAAGCTCTCCAACAGGCCGCGCCGGACCTGGGCACCAGGAAGGAGGAAAGGAAAACGGAGGAAGGGGCGGGGGAAAGTGACGGGAGCAGTGAGAGCCGGAAGTGGTTGGCTAGCGAGGAGCCCAGGAGCGCCCTGTCCGGCGGCGCTCTAGCCTCCGCGCGCTGTCTCTGTGCTCCCCCGCGTCTCGTCTATTTATTGTCGCGGGGAAGCAGCGGCCGCCCTGTACCCGGAACAACAAAGCACGAAAGACTGAGCCCGAGCCTCGGGGGCTCCTAGCAACGGGCCGGGGCGGGAGTTCCATGGAGACTGGGGAGCGCGCCCGCCTCATCATTATCCTTGTCCTCCAGCTTATCCTTCGCGCCCGCCGCAACCGGCAGCAGCGCTGCCGCCGCGTCCTCTGCCGCCGCCCGCTCTTCCCACGGTAACCCGGTCGGCGACCCTGGGCGGGGGGAGCGCGGGCGACCGAGCTGCCTGAGTGCCGGGTGCGGGGCGACTTGGCGCGGGGCTGCGTGTGCGGAGCCGGGGCCGTGCTGCGGGTGGGGTGTGTGCGGGCGGATGCCTGAGGGAGAGGCGCTCAGATGTAGGAAATTGGTCCGGGGGCCGAGGGAGTGTCCAGTTCTTAGGAGGACAGGGTGATATTTGGGGGTCTCATCAGGGATAACGGGTTGGGGGTGGGGCGTCACTGCCTGGGAGCGTTATCCAGCGAGGTGTAGGATAAGAAAAGAGGTATTTTATTTTTCCTGTTAGCCACCACTGGGAAAGACAGGAGAAGGGAGATTCCCCATCCGTCTCTATGGAGCCCTCCCCCAGGGGAAGAGAAATCGTGCAAAGATGCTAGCGGGTCCGTTGCTTCCCAGAAAACTTCCAACGGCCTTTGCCGCGGCGGGCCGGCTCCCAAATAGCACCTTCGTCGGTTCCTGGTTCTGGCAATGCCAACAGCCTCGCTTTATGTTATTATTAGTAGTAGAATTAACAGAAATTAGACTTGATGAAGAAGGATCTGGAACTGAGGAAGATAAAATGGATAGTAGGTAGGGCTAAGCAGGGTTGAGAGTCGGGATAAGCAAGCGCTTAATGATAGCCAGTAGAAGCTCTAAAAGTAAATTTAATTGGGAATGACGGTTTTTAAACTCTCTCCTTCTGCCGAGATGTGCATCTGCGGGCTGTGTCAGTGTGCTCATTGCGATAGGATTCAGACTGCAGCCAATCCACATCTGTGAGCTCTCTGACTGCATCTGTCACCTGCAGTTCCAGAGCGACACCGGCAGTTAACCAGCGTTAGGCTTGTGTATTTAGGGTTAAGAACAGTGCCTTAAAACTGGCTCAAGGAAAGAAACGGAAACAAGCTTGGTGTGATTATTGTGTGAAGAAATAATAACAGATTCCTTGGGGAAACTGGGAAAGAGAAATATGAGAAGGTTCAGCTCTTCTAGTACAATCTGCAGTCTCTTGGAAAGTTTGAGAAAATGGCAGTTCATTCAAATCGAGAAAGGATTTTTATCACTGTGTGGTTTAAAGAATTATTCGCAGTTGATATGTTAAATGCCAGTTTATGCTATCTCTTTAAGCCTTACGTCTCTAACTATTTAATGGTTTTATGCTTTCCAAAACCATTCTAGGTCAGTAAATGAGGTTTTCCTGTGGCGTGCTGAAACGGCCATGTATGCATATTACAGTAATACTATTTTTGTGTCCAGTGGGAACAAAGCTCTTTATATAAAGCTGAAGATTAAAGATGAAAATAAAATTGATAAATAACAGAAGCAGTGATGTCAACCACAGTTTCTATTTGTTCCTTACCTTTTTCGCTAAGTCTGGCTTGTCTTAAGCAAATAGGTTTCATCCTTGTCCCCCAGCCCGCTTTTTTCGTAATGATCTGCCGCTCTGTGCTCTTGATTGGTTGATGCCAGAACAGAGTCTTTGACTTTGGCATTTTCATGGAATTGAGGTGCAGCATCTCTTGTTACGGAATTTCATATATGTGCAAAGAGGTGGGCAGTTTCCTTTGACAAAGATGGGAAGTATAAACATTGGGAAACTTAAAATTGCATTTTAAACCTCTTAAGAAGAAAAACCTAATATTGTCATCTTTAGGTTAGTGAATCAAGGACTTTTTCTTAATCTCTTCATGTAGCTGTACTTCTGTGAATGTTGTTCTGGGGGGTGACCACACTTGAGGGTATTGGACGTTGAGTCCCAGGATTTTCTCAGTGTGTACGAGACTTAGTGAGTTCCCTCAGTCTCAGGGCTGCCATCACACTCACTTCGTTTAGATTTTATTTGCTGTTGCCTCTATCCCTTACCCCTTCTGTGTTTGATGGGGGAAAGGATTTAAGCCCCGACTTCCACCTTTATTAACAATCCCTGCTTTCCCTGCTCTCTGCTCCAACACTCCCAACGTTTTGTGTTGTCTTAGTTCCTCTCCTTACTTAATCACATCCCAATCAAAAGTGATTTTTTATGATATTTGTATTATTTCTGTTTCTTATGGAATTTTCAACATATGTCCTTGGCCTGTATATCCTTTTCATTAATGTTACTTTGTCTGTTGCATTTTCCTTCTGTATCCCTCCCCTGATATGGAAAATGGAGTGATCATGTCAGATGCTCTGTATTTATTCTGAATACAACAGGTAAGAGCCTTAAACCAAGAATCAAGACTGCATTGAAATAAGACACGTAAAAATATTTGAACGTTTAGGAATAGAAGGTGTTTCAGAAGTCCAAGTGGTAACACTGTAATTGGAGATGTAGTCACTTTTTTAAAAATAAAAGAGTATTGTAGAGCCTGCTGTGTGTTTTTAATTGAACCTTAGATTTTCATAATTTGTACTCTAAAAACCTTTTCTTAACATCCATCTTTTCTGATCATTTTGCATCTGAATACTTGACTGAAATTACACTTTGCCAAATTAGAGGGAACAATTTAAGTGAGTCCCACAATTTTGTTTCATGTGGAAAATTGTCATGTCGAAATTTGTGTGGATGTATACATATATAGAATGTGCAGAGTTTGCTGTAAGGTAGAATGAATACATGCAGAATCTATAGCTGAATAGTTTTGGAGAGTGTTCTTTCTTAGCACGGGTGTGGCACAGTATTTAAAAATCAGCAAATATTGTATAATCTAGTTGAGTGGGTATTAGTGCTGTTTTTAGGTGAGGAGGCCCGTAATTACCTGGTGATTGATTTCTTTCTGTTGCATCATAGACCATGTGATGAATTATTATTGCTATGAAAAATAAAGTGTAAATTGATTGTAGAATTGATAGTAGAATGTTTCCACAATGGCTCAACACCTGTAGTGCTTTGAAAATTTAGCTGTATTGTGACATTTGAAATAATAAATAAAGATTTCCTGAAATTTACACTCATGTTTGTTGTACCTTTAATATGTTTGATGCCACGGCAGGTGTACAAAGCTGGATGGAAGTGTTTCTCTTCAGGTGCTTTTTGTGCACTTGTAAATAGCAGAGAAATGACATGCATAGATACTAAAACATGACAAACCTAAATTTGAATTTTAAATCCTTTATTACATACTGCCTGGTGCTATAGTTATTGATGTATGGATTTCATCGTGCCTGCTAAATTAGAAGTTTCTTGGGGATCGGGACTGTAAGTCGCCATCATATTGTATGTTCATGTTGCATATGTGTGTATTTTGAAGATTAACATATTAATAAAAGGATGTATATATATTTCATTTCTTTCACTTCAGGGACTTATCTAGTGGATGAGGGGAACCTTTAGGCATCTAATCTAATTAGGAATCTAATTCCTGATGCCTAAAATTAACTTTTTATACTGGCTGCAAATTCTAAACAGCAAAATTTCTCAAACATGATTAGGGCTTTTTTTTTTTTTTTTTAACCAATTCAAATAATAAAAATAATGGTTTACTGCCTTGAGTTGATACAGTATTTGCTCTTGTTACATGACTGCCACTTCGGGTAATTTCAGAAGGGTGAAAGAATATATTTATCTGAGGTCTTTCCAGGCCACGTAGACAAATTTGATTTTTGTATTGTGACACAATTTATTTAGAAGAAAAATTGAGTGTATGTGTTTGTACAGTTGTGAAAAAGCAAGATTCCAGAAGTGCGTCATTAGTGGAAAGGAATCAGGTCATATCAAAAATTGTACTTATCTGGTCTTATCTTGTGACTAAAGGGTGACAAAATTCACAATTTGGTTTAAATGGCTTGTTTTGTAATGGAAGGTGTGCTGCTGACGATCCCATTAAATGCTAAAAAAACACAAGGTGAATTCTGGGACAGTTCAAATCAGCCTTCATGTGGGAGTCCATAATGAAGCTGTTTGAAATTTCACCAAAAAAATACAGCACAAAACTTTGGCTGGCGATTTTGACCATGCAGTATTCATCCGTCAAGAAAGAATACTGAAAATCAGATTGCATCTGAAGGACAGTCTTCTCAGGACATGTGTGGATGACTCTTGGTACTATAATTGTGTTTACCATCATAGACTTCTGTCCATAGACCTTGATCCATGATACGTTTTTGTTTTTTAACTCACTAGGTGAGAACTCACAACATTTTGAAAGTCAGAATTTGTTTTTATTAACTAAATGGTTCCAGATATCAGGCATTAACCTTTTTCCTTCTGATAAATTACAAGTATTTTCATCGTAAAACCAGTTTTTTTTGTTTGTGTTTTTTTTGCGGTACGCGGGCCTCTCACTGTTGTGGCCTCTCCTGTTGCGGAGCACAGGCTCTGGACGCGCAGGCTCAGCGGCCATGGCTCACGGGCCCAGCCGCTCCGCGGCATGTGGGATCCTCCCAGACCGGGGCACGAACCCGTGTACCCTGCATCGGCAGGCGGACTCCCAACCACTGCGCCACCAGGGAAGCCCTGTAAAACCAGTTTTGATCAAAATCAGTTACGCTTTCTTGGGATTAGGGTTAGTATAGCGCTTAAGAGTATGGACTCTGGAGACAGGCTGCCTGTGTTCAGCGTGGTGGCGATGCTGCTTGTTAGTGGTGTGGCCTTGAGCAAGTTTTTTCACTGCCTTCGTTCCCCAGTTTCCTCATCTTCAAAATGGGGTTCATATAAGTACTACCTCATAGGGTTGCTGTGAAAAGTAAGTGTAAAGCACTTAGCACACTGTTCTGCAGAGTTAGCTGAAAAACTACTAGCTGGTGCTTGACTCAGTGGTGTGAGGTGTAGTACATTAAAGGTGAACCATTAGACCACTCAGATGCTTTGTTTCTTTCCTTTGGAGGCTATTAAAACAGTGAAATTGTTTGTGATGCTGGCTATTGGACTCATCTCTGCTGTTAGGTCTTGGGAGGGGGAAGCACTTTTGTTTTAATTTTGGATCATCACACAGACATCTGGTTATCACTTATGGCAGATGGATTCAGTAAAAAGAGACATCTCTGTTTCTTGGAAAAGGACGGCCAACAAAGCCCGGTCTGGCACCATGTTGCAGCTATTGAAATGCTATTTCCCTGTGGACTTCACTGCTTGTTTAGTTGTGTGGTACTTCTGAATAAAAGGAATAGACCCCAGTGGTTTCATTTAGCAGAATTAGCCCTTTTTTAGAAGACACTGTTTTTTACTTGTATAGCCTTAGGTGGTGGTAAACTTGAAACTTATTGGTGTCATTATCACTTGGGTTTTCTGTGTCACTATAAATGTGCTCTACATAGTAGCTTTCTTGTAATTTTAGAGGTAGCTGAAACTACTGCTGTGCTCCAATAATTCAAGTGGCTCAGGAATGACTGCATACGATTGCAAGATTATTTGTTTATGGTAAGGCTGACACCAAATACTGAGGCTGCCTAGTAGGGGATAACCTGATCATTATAGCTTTGTTTATTAGGCTGCTATTGAAATGGCTAACTTTTTAATGTTAAATCCAAATGTTTTAGTTTAGTTGTGTGGACCTTTGAAACTGTTGACTAGAAAATAAATATTTCTCTTAAGTACAATGTATCACAAACTGTTCTTTCCTATATTGGCTAATATGTAGGTCTTGGTTTTTAGTTGAAATAATATTTTTTATAAAACATATAGAAGTTTATATAAAACATTATTAAAAGTATGTTTTGCTTTAAATCTACAGGGATAAAGTTTTATAATTCTTTCTTCTATATTGTGCAGTTTCTGTTTTAGTTGGTTTTTATAACCACCCCGCCAAGAAGATTGGCAAATATGCTTGTATTTAGAGGCATGACTTCTGTTTTCCTGATTGAAGAGAGTGACATTTAGTTGATACTGTTGATTTCATTGCGTACTAATAACTACATTGGCCAGAATAGATGAGGTATTGATATAATATTGTTAACATAATTCCTGTAGCCATCATGGATTCTGGGTCTAAAAAAATATGGAGATAAGCAAGGAAATGATCATGGCTGTTTCATATATATACTCGCACATGTATATATCCTTTAATTTTAGATATTCTGAGGACTGTATTGGGAGATTTTTAGGACAGCAGGTCTCCAAAGTGTCAATACTGTTGCCCAGAATAAAACCTGGGTGTTTTATTCTGTCTAATACATTGTTAATGTTTCTCCGGTGTTCTTAACACCACCCTTTTTCAGGGACAGGTGTTGCCATCTTTCAGATATGAAGATAATAAAATCAGTGTGTAACCCAAAAGTGCAAATCTGAAGATGGGCATTTGGTTTATGAGTATGGCCAACACTTATAGACCGTATCATTGTTTGAATCTCTGTTAAGATTCACGATGAACCTGCAGCTTATGTGGAGCAAGAACCTCTCCATTCTTTTTAATTTGCCAGATACTTTTGTTGAACCACAAAACCTTTTATCTTTCACCTGCTTATGGCTGCAGTGAACCTCTTGGGCATCTCCAGTTTCTTGTATGTATGTGCAACCTAGTGAGGTTGTAATGAGCAACCGTTAATTGCTCATGGGTTGACCACATCCCAGGACGTGGCAGGTTAGGGTGGTGGTAGGAGCCACAGCCATGTTGAAGGCACAGTCACCAGTTCATTAGATCTTCCTCAACACCAACCTGGTGTGCTCATCTCAAAGGTCCACCAGATTGCTTAACTCAGTTCTCTCCTCTTTTTTGTTGTTGATGGGGGAGGACCTGAAGTAAGGGATGTGATGTGGCTCAACAGTTCACAACTGATAAAAAGCTCTATGAATAATACTTTTTCCATTATCTCAGCAGCATATTGATAATGTAAGTCTTTAGAGAAAACCTTTGGCTGGCTGGTAATCTTGAAAATTCTGCTTCAATGCATAGTGTAAACCTACTTAGGTGATAGTTTAATTTGTCTGTACATTAAGAATGTGTGCCTTTTAGTTACTGTTTGTAGGCTTTTTGTTTAGGGCCTGTTAAATTAGAAGAGTTTCAGATGTCTGAAACTATATTCTTCACTTAATTTGTCTGTATTGTATCCTCACTCTCACTTTCTAAAGAGAGGAATAATGGCTTTATTATCACACCCTGTTTAAAGGATGGTTGTTATGCTGAAGGTAACTGACAGGGTAGCTAGTCTATAACCAGCTTTCATGGAATAAACTTAGGATATGGATGAGTTAGGACCCTTGGGGCTGAAATGGAGAGTGTAGCTTAGGAAAAGGGAAAGAGAATATATACCAAAAGTGCTAAGGGTCTGTATGTGTGTTTTAACCAAAATTATTCTTTCCTTACATCAGAACGGTATTATATTTCTGTATTTGTGAAAACTCCTAGAACACAGTTGCCCTTTAGGACTTGGGGGTCTGAACTAAAACCGGTCTATTGAGTTGATGACCAAGTGCCAGCCACTAAGCCACATTCTAAAGACATTTATATTAAATTGTTCTCTTTAAGGAGCATGGTGCCTACAGTCTAGTAGAGTGGACAGTTATAATACAGTCAGTGCCCTTACATTTGTTGGGCCCTCACTTGGGGTCTCTTCTGTCAGTGTTGCATGTGGCTGGCTCCTGCTTAGCCTTCCAGATCTCATTTTAAGAATAATTTCTCATCTCTGAGGAAGTTAAGGGACCTTCCTGGATCACTCTAGAGTTTCTCTTTATAACATAGATCACATTCTCTAATTATTTTCATGGCTTGTCCTTTTTCATTGTCTGTTTCTTCCACTGGAATACAACTGCCATGAGGGTTTCTTACCTGACTGTTTTGTTCTGAGCTGTATTCCCAGTGTCTAGCCGTAGTGCTTGGTTCACATCCATTGCATGCTAATGAATACAGTTGTGAGTAAGAGTTTGTTAGTTGAAGGAGTGGGGAAGGGGCATCCTAGGCAGATATAAAATCAGGAAAGGGTCAGCTGTTGCAAGAGGAGTGGTAAAAAGTTGTGAAGCAGTTAAGGTGTGTTGGAAGTGGAAGATTAGGTTATAAAACTTAATTTGGAGACATGAAACTCACTGCATTCCAAGCTGTCTATGTAAGAGAGCCAAGAGATATTTATTTAAACAGGGGTGTGGCACAGTTAGGAAGACAATTCTGGTAGCTTATTTGGTAGATGGACTAAATTGTGGAGACTGCAAGCAGAGAATTCCACTAGAAGGCTGTAGCCTTAATGGCACGTGAAAGCCTAACGTCAAACACTGACGCTTGGGATGCAGAAAAGCTAGACGAGAAGCTAACTGGGTGTAGGAGAAAAAGGAGAAATGAAGGATGATTCTGAAATTTTGGATTCAGGTTTGAGAGGGGTGGCGGCTCCATTAACTAAAATTAGGAATCTGGAGACAGCAGGTGTTTCTGAGGGGATTAATTATTAGTGTTGGATGTGTTGGTTTACCTTAATGAATATGCCTACCAGACAGGAATATGGTTTCAAATCTCTGATAGGTCAGGATTGAAGTAAGAGCCATAAATTTATGGGTAGCAGTCGAAGTCTGGAAAGCTTAAATTGGAAAGGGATTTAAGGCAGTTGTTTATAACCTTCAAGGATCTTAAACTCATTTGAGAATATGAAGAAAATAATGGCCTCCTCAGATGTACATCCACATTTGTGTGGATATGATTTCAAGGGGGTTTGCACCTCTGAAACCAATTGTTGAGCTCTTCAGGGACTGTCGTGGACTTCCCTGAAGAATTTATGACATAAGAGGCAGACAGAGCAGTATTTGAGATGGGGAGAACCTAGGAAGGGTGCCTCAGAAGCCCAGGATAGGGGATGGTGAGGAAGAATCGGGGGAATCAGGGGTTCCCAGGGCTTATGCTCTGGAGCGGTCCAGTAGGAGGGAGTGTCAGCTGTGACATTGGATTCAGCAATGAGCAGTTCATTTGTAACATTTCATCCCATGCAGAGGCAGAAGGCAGATTGTGACCGTTCAATGCATGAATCCAAGTTAAGGAAACAATGCATGGGAAAGAGTGCAGAAGTCTTGATGTTCTGTATGATAAACAGTCCTGATATGAGAATATAACCCATTTTAAGGACCTGCTGAAAGGGAAATTCCATTATTTTGTTGACCTGTTGTGGCGTTTCAGCCCAGTGGTTCTCAACTGACTGCCCCATTAGAAACAACTTGGAAATGTTTTTAAAATCAGGGCCCTACAAAGGTTAGTTAATCAATATCTTTGGGGCTTGTACCTCTTTATAGCTTTTATTTTGTTTGTTCTGTTTTGGGTTTTTCTTAAAAGTTAAGAACCAATGTTCCCATCAGAAAACCTCCTTATCACTCTTTTTATGCGTCTGTGTTAGAATACTTTCTTTAATTGTACGTTATTATCAATTACTCAGTTTACTGTTGTGCTAGGTTTAAATCAGTGCCCTTTAGTCCTTCTCACAGACCTTAGTTTCCAATTTAAAAAATTTTATGGCTTTCTTCTGATCTTCAACCAAGTTCTACATATTTATCTTTTTTGAGTGGTACAGCCCTCAATCAGTGAAAGATCTGCCCATTTCTGAGTAAGACAGGAAATTCTTAATGGTGCTTACATGTGGAAAGAGTATTCATTCTGCAGTCCCTTTTACTTTTATTTAAGTATGTTACATTTTTTACTAAATAGTAAAAACTATTTTTTAACTAGAAAAGTTTGAACTCTGTACACTATTTTCCAAGTAGCTAATTTCATAATAGCTACATAAGAATTTCATAATTCTTACCTTCCTTTTTTAAAAAAATGGCAGTCATACATGACCTAGGCCTTAAACAGGTTGTCTCCATTAGAGCAGACATTTTATATGAAGGGTAAACCTGTAAAATCAGTTGAAAGGAAACTGTCAAAATAGGAAATTCCACCTGTTGTGTTTTCAACTTGCAGTGTTTTCTCTGGATTAAATTCTTGATGAGCTGTCAGCAGTTCAAGTTTGAATCCTGTGTTCATACCCTTGAAATAAAAATCAGATTATGGAAAAAATTGAACTTTATGCATGCCAACCTTGACACCAACCACAAGCTGAAAGGGGGTTTATTCCGTTTTTTAGCAACCTAATTAATTAATATTTTTACTTGCGAAGAAAATGATAATCTTTAAAAAATTCTGTTGTGTTATTAGCATCAGCTTAATGGCTAGAGTAGTCTCACAAATTGTAGTTGCTTATTATGGGTAACTTAGGGCAAATATTAAGATTCTCTGTAAAGAGACAAACTTCCTCGTTTTTTAAATAATAGCTCATAATATGGGAAAATAGGGATGCATGTAAGACCTTCTGGGAAGAACTGAGGCCTTACACTTAAAATGAACTGATAAATTTACACTTTAAATGAAATGAACAGATGAATAGTTTTGTTACAATTTAATATTCAGTTTTCCTGTTTTTGCAGGTACCTAGCTAAGTAAATGTTGGCAAAATGTCTGTTTTGTAATTTGTAGTAGACTTGGTGAGACTCTTCTCCCCGTCTCTTCTCTCTCCTTCTCCTCCAGACTCCCAACTCCCCACCCCACAAAAAACCCACACAATCAACAACTACTTTTTGTTTTGGTTTGAAACGGTTTTGTTATTGTTGTTGTTGTTTTAATTCACTGTTAAATTTAGTTGTTTTTTAAATACTGATTTCATTTACCAGATACATCAAAATTGTATTCTTTATTTTTACCCTTGCTTTTAGCCCTGAAGCAACATGATCTGTTTTTGTGTTCCAAAGCTGGAGAACCACAATGAATAACTGGAAATCCTTTCCATTTTTGAACATTTCTCTATCCGTGGAAGATGAAGAAAGGAGATAATTATAGTAACAATAAGAATAGCTAAATTTGAATGCTTACCGTGTACAAGTACTATGCTAAATGCTCTGCATGAAATTTTAGTTTTCCCAACACTTGGCACTAGGTGCTGTTATCTGCCTTATCCTACAGATGTGGACATTGAGGCACAAAGGCGTTAAATAACTTCCCCAAGGTCACACGACTGATAAGTGGTAGAGTCTGGATTTAACCCAAGTAATCTGCTCCAGAGCCTGCGCTCTTAAAACTTGTGTCTGTGTGCGCATGTGTAGAGATGCTGCTGTTTAATAATCTCAAGCTAACAGTTAACCTCTCATAGACACTTTATTGAATGTGTCTCATGCCTTGGGCACTATTCCAAGACTTGGGTACAAAAATAAGTAAGAATTGATCACGCGTCCAAGGAGCTTATTGTCTACCAAGGAGACAGAAATACAAAATTTCACTGTAGTGTGGGAAAGTGCTGTGTAGTAGTACAACTAGCAGCGTGGTCATGAGACTCGGAGCATTCATCATGGTAATGGACGCTCTGGCTCAGTCTTGGAGATCAGATGTCGTAGTTCCTTTGATTTCTTATTTTACCCATCATGGTTTTAATTACCTTCTGTATGAGGGTTTCCAAGTTTTCACCTCCAGTCTAGACCTAGGCCTGTCCTGAGCAGTGGCTCTTATCTGATTGTCTGTATCTCCTCTTGGATGTCTCACAAGTTCCTTCAAGTTAACATGTCCAAAACAGAATCCTTACCCCTCCTCCTTTTCCCATCTCCCCTTGCAAACCTGCTCTCCCTTCAGTGTTCCTGTCCCAGTAGATAGTATCTTAGGCCACAAACCTAGAGTCATCCTCCATCTCCCTTTTCCTCTTTCCCATATCAGTCACAAAGCTCTGTTCACTCTGCCTCCCAAAAATGTCTCTCTTCAATCTGCTTCTTTCCGTCTTCATCCACCCTGCTCCCACGACTGTCCTCTCTCACCAGGACTGCCGCACTAGACCCTAACTGAGTTTTCTGCCTGTTCTAACTTTGCAGTCCATTCTCCTGTTACAGAAATGGCAGTGATAGATTTTCATGAAAAGCAAATACATTATGTCATTTCTTGCTTCTCTTTAGCCCACCATTATCTTGGGATAAACATGAAAATCCTTAACTTGGCCTAGAAGGCATAATTTAACCCCTCCCTGCATCTCCAGCCAGGTCTCATGCCACTTTCCGTCTTCCCGCTCTAGCCAGGCTGGCCCTTCTTCACATCTGAACACTTCACACTGCTCACTCACCTCAGAGCTGAGAACACCAGCTGTTCCCTCTGCCAAGTCTTGGTCACTGCTGGACCCCCATCTGCTGGGACTGGGCCTGATGCTTAGATTTCCGTTTCATTGTTATAGAATTGATTGAATGAAGGTGATGCTGAGCTATAGAACAAGTAGGAATGAGCTAGGTATAGAAATCAGGATTGATCATTTTTAGCAGAAGGAATAGCATAAGCAAGCAAAAGGCTGATATTTCTTTACATATAAGAGCTTTTTATAAATCAGTAGGATATCTCAGAAGGAAAATGAACAAAGGGTATGAGGCAGTTAACATAGAATAAATACAAGTATTCATATTTGCAAAGTTCACCTTCATTAGTGTTCAAGGAAAATCAATTCAATATTGCTATTTTTCTTATCTCAGGTTGTCAAAGGTTTTTATAAAATCCTTTGTTGACTAGATACGACACCATATGCATATGATCTCAATTTTGTTTAATATGCACAGATAAATATATGGATTTAGCAGGCTCATGTGCCTACATGAGCATAGAAAAACAGCAGTAATTATCACTGTGGTGAGATTATGGATGACTTTTTTTTTCTTTAAGTATTTCTTATGTAATCAGAAAATGATATGCCATCTTTTAAAATCATATATTAAATCATATATTAAGACCATGTAATTGAAATACTAAGAAATCTATCCAAAATAAATTTTGCTTTTACATAATAAGGAATCTGTATGCCAGATTTCTCATTTTTGAGTGTGAATCGCCAGATTTCAAGTTGTATTCAGTAAAATACTTTTTTCCTCTTATAATAGTACATTAGTTAAAATTAATATTAATGTTAGCATTGACTAATGTGACAACACTTTAATAGAGCATATTATAATTTGTGAGGTGCTCATTAATCCCTCAAATCAATCATATGGTGAGTAAATAGTGTTGTTTGTATTTTGCAAATAAGGGGAGAAACAGTTTAGAGTCAGCCCCTAGTCACATAGCATCCATTAGACATCCAAAATTTCTTACTTTACAGATACATATTAGCACATATTAAAATAGTGAAATTTGGGCTTCCCTGGTGGCGCAGTGATTGAGAGTCCGCCTGCCGATGCAGGGGACACGGGCTCGTGCCCCGGTCCGGGAAGATCCCACATGCCGCAGAGCGGCTGGGCCCATGAGCCATGGCCGCTGAGCCCGCGCGTCCAGAGCCTGTGCTCCGCAACGGGAGAGGCCACAACAGTGAGAGGCCCGCGTACCAAAAAAAAAAAAAAAAAAAAAGTGAAATTCTTAAGCAGGCTACTGTTTAAGCATTATTAATATGGGGTAAGTATTGATTATGTATTCTTAAACTGCAAAATACTTTTTTATACTGGAACTTTTTCATGGCAGTGTAAACCATTGAGTTATCTTTCCTTAAGCAGTCATTTTCAGAAAATCAGCATCATTTAAATCTTCCTCCACCACCTTTTAGGCATCATTACAAATATGTTCACTGATTAAAACATATTAATATACTCCTCTTTACTATTTTTTTTTAATAGATAGTTGCTGGCAACCCTCAGAGTTGTTTAAAAAACAGTATCTTTCTCTGTAATAACCTATATGGGAAAAGAATCTGAAAAAGAATAGATATACGTAAAAACTAAACTAAACAACAAACTAAATCACTTTGCTGTACCTCTGAAACTAACACAACATTGTAAATCAACTATGCTCCAGTGTAAAAGAAAAAATAAAATAAAAACAGTATCTTTGTAATTCTCTTAATGTAGATTTTTAAAAATTGTAATAACCATTTTGCTGCCAGTCTTCAGAATTGATATTTAGATTAAGTCAGAGATAGAAGGTGGAGACATATGTAATGAAGATAGTTTAACTTTCTGTTTAACTTAATGCAGTGATGGTTTTGTACATCAAATACTTTTGCTTTTATTTAAGCATTTAACTGTTTTATATGAGTGGTATACTACATAATCCTTTCCTTTGGAATATACAAGGGTTTTTGTGCCCAGGCATACTGTTAATAAAACTTTCTTTCTTCGTGTGGCTAGAACACAAAAATGCCAACCCCAAGGACTGTTGGTATAAAGTATAAGCTGTTGGGCCGTGCGGAGAAATGTCTTCATGATATGATGTCACCATGCCAAACAAAGAATTTGCAATTTGGTCATCTGCCTCCGCCGTTGCCCCTCAGCGCATCTTTCTCCCTTTACTGCCCGTTTGAACACGAATGCTTGTTGAAGGGAAGGTGGGAAGTTCAGAATTGGGATGTTAATTTAACTAAACTAACATAATAGTTCTAGAATGAAAATTGAAATTTAGTATGTAATTCTAGTATGAAATTTAGTATGAAATTTAGTATGTAAATTTGTCTATAGTATGTCTTCATGTAAGATGTTGGAACCCTGGGATTTGAGAATTAGATGGCATCTTAGAAACCATCTAGTGGCATCTTCTACCTAATAAGAGAATCATTCTATAACATTCCTAACTTGGTTAATATTTTGCCCTACCTCCCCTTTTTTGGGACACTTACCTTCTGTTGAGGCTTCTGCTTTGCAGGTATTTGCTTTTGGGTGTGGCTTTATGGGGCCTGCTTCCGTGCGACTTCATTTGGATCTTTCAGTTTCCTTTTTATTCAGACATTTGAGAGCAACTGCTATCTTTCCTTTCTTGTGCTAAATGTCCTGAGACTCTCCTCATACAACTATTTTTATATCTCATGCCATCCTACTTTCCTCTGGATATCTGGATATCAGTGCCCTCTTTAAATGATAAGGTCAGGATATTCTAGATGTTTTAGTAGCAAAGAGGCTAGTAATTCCTTTGCTCTGAATAGTCCTTTCTAACCTAGTTTTTCTTTTTTTTTGTAAGTAATATAATTAAAATCCATGTTGTCTTAGTGTGACTTACTGTAAGGAAATTCTTTTTTTCTTTTAAAACAGCTTTTAAAAATTATTGTGGAAATTTTTAGACAGAAATGTCGGGAGAGTAGTGTAACGAATACGCATATATCCTATCACCTAGATTTAATCATTAGTAAGAGATGAGGCAGTAGTATGGTACTTTTTTGTCTTAAAATAAAATTATACCTACTATCCAGATTCATTCTGTACCTCAGAATAGATCGTCCAAATTTGTTTGGTTCCTGTGGTAAGATTCCAGATAATGAGGGACTCATCTGAAACTTTATCCAAATCTATTTGTTACCGAGTTCAGACAGTGGAAGATTCCTGTATCTTAAATTACAGACATGGCATTTCCCCCGTGAATATTTCAATATGCATGTCTGAAAAATAAGCATAATTGTCTACATGACCACTCTATTATTTCACCTAACAGAATTAACAGTAATTCCCTAATGTCATCTATCATACCCAAATTTCCTCTTATAACTGTTTTGTTCAAACCAGGAACCAATCAAGGACCATGATGTACAGATGTTTTATTCACTTTATTTATTTTTTTATTGGAGTATAATTGCTTTACAACGTCGTGTTAGTTTCTGCTGTACAATGAAGTGAATCAGGTATATGTTTACATATATCCCCCCCCCGCCCCGGACCTCCCTCCCACCCCCACCTCCCACCCATCTAGGTCATCACAGAGCACCGAGCTGAGCTCCCTGTGCTATACAGCAGGTTCCCACTAGCTATCTGTTTACACATGGTAATGTATTTGTGTCAAACCTAATCTTCCAGTTCATCCCACCCTCCCCTTCCCCCCACCCCAGTGCCCACACGTCTGTTCTCTATGCCTGCGTTTCTGTTCCTGCCCTGCAGATCCGTTCATCTGTACCATTTCTCTAGATACCACATATATGTGTTAATACACAGTATTTGTTTTTCTCTTTCTGACTTACTTCACTCTGTATGACAGACTCTAGGTAAAAATGTGAGCTTTACATTTATTAGCACTAAATTTTATTTTATCGCTGTCGCCCCATTGCACTCGTGTAGGGATCTGCACACTTTTTCTTAAAGGACCAGATAGTAACTATTTTAGGCTTATAGGTCATTTGGTTTTTGTCACAACTACTCAGCTCTGCCACAGAGTCATTATGTAAACACATGAGCATGGCTGTGTTTCAGTATGACTTGTTTTTTTTTTTTTTAACAAATCAGGCCCTGGCCCATTGGTTGTAGTTTGCTGACCCCTGCCTAACCTCTTATGATCTCTGTTTTTTTCTGTTAATGTGACTGTTCTCAAGTTTTGTGTCAATTCACTAAATCATACTATCTGGTTGCGATATTCTACTACCTGTGAATCCTTTAAACAGTTATAGCTACCATTTAGTGAACACATGCTGTATGCTGTGTACTTGACATAAATAATCATATTTAATCCTTAAAAGCACCCGGGGAGATGCAGTGATGTTATCGCCGATTTTCAGAAGAAAAAATTAAGACTTAGAAAGAGGTCAGGTAACTTACCCAGTATCACACACCTAAATGTAAACACTAAGTCACCCTGCCCTTTTGTAAGGTTTATGCTGTAGTATTAAACAGGTATGAAAGAAGACCCTCTTTCTAAAAGGCTTTTGTCCATCTTAGTCCTAGGCATGTGTTGAGAGACGATCGAGTAATCTGTTGGGATCAGGAACACAAAATGTCTCTTTCCTAAGCTGCTGTTTTGGGGGCTTTATAAAGAATACGAGGTTAGTTTGAATGGCGTACCTTATTTGTAGAAGAATGATCTCTAGGACACCACCTGGGTTCACACTGTGTTTGCAATTGTACTATATCCAGTCATTCCCTCCTTCTGCCATTTCTCAAATCATGGACAGTAGTTCCGTGGTTAAACCTTTGAGGACCCGCACCCACAGTATCCTCAGATGCAATTTGAGTACACTTAAAAGTAGCTAGAATCTACTTTTCTGTATTCTCATGTTTATTTTATTCTTTTGGCTTTTAGTTAGATTTTTAGGGTTATTTTTGCATTGTTTTTATAACAGTGTTTATTGTGCCCTTTTAGTTTAAAATGTCTTTCCTGGTGTGGAAAATTTTAAATGTAGTAGTCTCGGATGTAATTTGTCTTAAAAACCAGGAGGTGGCGATGTTTTCCAGGTGATGCTTTAAGGTTGTAGTTGGAATACCACTGGAAAGAGGATCTAACTTGTCCATAAAAGTCAGTGAGCAGGGAAGAAGCTGTTTCAACTTCAATAATGCATTTTAATACAGTGCTAGAAATGTTATTTCTTGAAGTAGGACAGCTTCAGTTTTCAACTTTGCTTTTTATTAGAAGGAAATATTTGACAAACACATGTTAGGCATTTACTTGAGAAACAGGACAAACACATTATTAAACCATGTCTTAATATTAGGCCTTGGGCAGTGGGGAAATTACCAAAGTCACTCTGTTGCCAATTCTCTGAATAGAATAATTGTTAACATTTTGGCATTTTTAGTACATACAGAGATATATAAACCAAAATGAACTCTATCAAACATATATTTATTTTTTACATTATGAACCTCCGTCTACATCCATGTAGTTGTAATTTATAAAGTCTGTTCAGTAGTCTGTTATATGAGACTGCTATACTTTATTTAACCAATCCCTTCTAGATGGGCACGTAGGTTTCTGTTATTAACAGAATTGCAGTGTATATAATCTTATTTATACTTTGCTCAGTTGAATAATTTCTCAAGATGCATTCTTTTTTTTTTTTCCAAGATGCATTCTTAATGGTTGACTGCAATTCATCATATACACATATTTTTAATTATTTGAATACACACTGCTAGATTATCTCCTGTAGAAATTGTTCCAAATTCTAAGAGAATGCTGGTTTACTTACATCTTCATCAGCAGTGTTTGATGCTTACCAGTATAAATAGTGGTATCTCATTCTTTTAAGTTAGCACTTCCTCATTACCAGTAAATTTAAAAACTGTATATGTCTAAAGGCAAAGACTTTCTAAATAAATAGCTAATTAGTCTAAGAAAAATAATAATGGAAATGTAAATATTGTTAGAATCAAGGGATAATGGAAACATAATATATCCAACTTCAGATGTACCGAAAGCACTTGGTTATAATCGCCTTAAATGTTCATACGAGAAGAGAGAAAAAGTTCAAAACTGAAGTATTAAGCATCCAACTTACTTTCTAATATAAGAAATTAGGAAAAAAATAGATCTGTAGAAGGAAGGAAATAATGAGCATAAGGCAAAAAATTTAATAAAGATCAACTAACTGCCAATAGTTTGTCCTTTGAAGAAACAAAAAATAGAAAAACTTTTCAGCAAGATTGATGATAGGAAAAAAAGCAGGGATAAATGATACTATGATGAAAAAGAGGTAAGTATACTAAAGTTGAGTTTTTAAAATTTGTAAGAAAACCATGAAAAATTGTATGCCATAAAATTTTAAATTTTAGAAGAAATGCAAAATGTCCCAAGAAAATTTAATTTAGGAAAACTGATTAAAGAAGAAATAGAAGACATCAAATGTCTTAAATCTCTTAAATTGAATTAATCTTGTAAAATCCCCCAAGGAAACAAGAAACAGGTCCACACAATTTTCAGATAAGGTTTTCTAAAACTGTCTTCCAGAGGATTTTTTTTTAAAAAAAGAAGAAACCTCACTACAAGTAACTCAATTTCGTTTCTTTTTATGGCTGAATAATATTCCATTGTATATATGTGCCACATCTTCTTTGTCTATTCATCTGTCAGTGGACACTTAGGTTGCTTCCATGTCCTGGCTATTGTAAATAGTGCTGCAGTGAACATTGTGGTACATGACTCTTTTTGAATTATGGTAAGTCAGCAAGAGAAAAACAAATAGTATGTAAACACATATATATGGAATCTAAAAAAAAAAACGGTTCTTATGAACCTAGGGTCAGGACAGGAATAAAGACGCAGATGTAGAGAATGGACTTGAGGACATGGGGAGGGGGAAGGGTAAGCTGGGACAAAGTGAGAGAGTAGCACTGACATACATACACTACCAAATGTAAAATCGATAGCTAGTGGGAAGCAGCCACATAGCACAGGGAGAGCAGCTCAGTGCTTTGTGACCACCTAGAGGGGTGGGATAGGAGGGAGGGTGGGAGGGAGACGCAAGAGGGAGGGGATATGGGGATGTATGTATGCATATAGCTGATTCACTTTGTTAAACAGCAGAAACTAACACAACATTGTAAAGCAATTATACTCGAATAAAGATGTTTTAAAAAATAAAAACTGAAAAAAAAAAAAGAAGAAACCAACCTAACTTGTATATAAGTCTAGTGTCACCTTGATACTCAAACCAGATAAAGACAGTCCAAGAAAGGAATATTATAGGCAAATTCTACTTACAAACATAGACATATCAATCCTAACTGAAATATTAGCAAACCAAATCCATCAATGTATTTTTTTTGAAAACATGACTTACTGGGTTCAAGGATGTAATACATATGTCATAACTTTAAGAGGAATATATGAGAATGATAAAACAATTCAGCGAGAGTAGAGATTTTCTCCAGAGGGAAGGAACGAGCATGTAATTTGGGAGAAGTGCATGAGGAGACATCAATTGTATTGTAAATTTTATTTTTTAAGCTGGGTGGTAGGTACATAGATGTTCGTTTTTGCCATTTATGTATCTTAAGTATTTCATGTTATAGTGTCAGCAGGCTTAACAGCTTTGTAAGTTTAAATGCCACTCTAAAATACTATTCTTTTTTGTGGAGTTGCTTAAACACATTTCCCTTGGAACTGTACAAACAAGTTTAAAAAGTTTTATGTGTAAACCATCAAGCAATATAGTAAAGTGTACTACATATGCATTTTCATGGATATTATATTAAGGGAAAGAAAAAGACTCCTAGCTCTTCTTCATTTATATGAAAATGAGTGCCTTTGGAAGTAAAGTTTCAGACTTGCTTTTAGTTTTTAAAAAGTTTTTCCATGCCTAGTATTAACAGAAATAGTTTGGAATTCTAGGTGGATGAGAAATTTAATATAGATTGAAGATTGAAATGTTGGATTTTCTAGCATTCATTCACCAAATAGTAAGAGAACATTTACTATGTGCCAGATATGCTGCTGAGCCATGGGTGTGTACAAACATTTAAGATGTAGTCTTTGACTTTCAGAATTTAGTAGGTGAAATAAATGGTCCAGATGTTTAACTGTAGGTACCATAATAGTTACAAGCAATTTGGAATATTTCTTCCCTAGTGGGAATTAATTGTCCCCATGTTTTTTATAGTTGTGTGTGTGTGTGTGTGTTTAAACTGTGTTTAAAAAGTTATGTGTGTGTATTTTTAGGAATAATCTAAGCCTTTTGAACTACTTTAAGAGGTAATCAATTCATTCCTCTTTAATGCTGACAATAAAGTTTCCTCAGGTAGAATTTCTTACCCATTGATAAATGATTTAGCTTCACTCAGAATTGAAAGGGGTATGATGCTCTGTAGAAGTTGAGATTTGTCTCTTTCACTGGATTGCCATTTGAATTATCCTATTTAAAAGTGATATGAAATGCTTTAGCTTTAAGAAGTTAATCTTTGTTAATATTTAGTACTACTCTTGTTTTACAAGATAGATAAACTGCAAATGGGCTTTTTTTTTTTTTGGTACTGCTTGAAAAAGGTGGAATCTTTCATGTAGTATGCCTTGCCTTTTTTTTTTTTTTGTTAAGTACTGACTTCTTCATATTTTATTCTTGATTTAAAACCTATTAAAGCAATGATATATCTTCTGAGACTGTTTGACAGCTTACTCATATAAATATGAATATTCCTAACATGATGATCTATGCCCATGACTTCATTTTTAGAATTTAAGTTGCTTATGTATAGAAACAATCATGAATTTTGAATTAATTGCAAATTAATTAAGGCTTCTTTGCATTCTCAAAGATTTACTTTACCCCTTCTTTCTTGACTTATTTTTTACCTTATATGTTATCCTTGTATTCTCTCCCAGACAGTTCAGCAGTTTAATACTCAGGAGTAGTAGATCTGAGTCAATTTGTTTTAGCCTGTTTGTTGTAAAAAGTCTATGTGAAACAGTAAATTTGACATCGTTTCTTCATATGTAATTTCTCTGTTAAGTAGTGCTTTTTGTGACCTCTTATCATGGGATGTGTGTCAGTCAGGCTGCATATAACTAAAGTCCACCATGGGGCCTTAAGGTAGAAATTGATTTTTCTCTCACATTTGTAAAGTCTAGAATTAGAAAGTACAGGGCTAGTAAGGAGGTTCACAGTATCAGGGACTCGGGCTGCTTCTGTCTTACTATTCTTCCATACTCATCTCATAATCTCATGATCCCAAATGGCTTCTTGAGTTCCAGCTCTCACGTCCAGACTCCATGCAGCAAGAATGAAGAAGAGCAGAAAGGCAAAAGGGTCTTCGCTGGTTAATTTGGTCCCTCTAAGCAGACTTCTCAAAAGACACAAAACCATTTATTTTACATTTCTTTGACCAGTACAGAGTGACCCTAATAGATGTTGGGGTGAGCAGCCAGGAGCCTCTACCTCACAGTTATTTCCTACTTTTAATAGGAAAATAGCAGGTGGCTCGATATCTGGGTTGTGATGTAATCGTGGGAAGTAATGCTAAGAAATCTCTGCTCTGCCTGTGGCTTTGAGCTTATTTTTATCCCTAATCACTGTTATTTTTGTGTTATTATTTTCCAAGTATATGTGCTAAGTACTTTTCATACATTTTATGTAATTCCCATAACACTGTCTGGTAGGCACTGTCTATTCCATGTCACAGGTGAGAAAACCAAGACACAGACAGAATGCATAACTGGCCTAAGTCCTGAGAACTTAGTCGGTGGTGCGTCAAACATGGAGTCTGCACTTAAGATCACCACTGATAACTGTTTCTGTCCTCTGCTTATTAATCTGTCCACCTATATATCTATCCCTCAGACTCCACTGCCACCCCTGCCCCGCCTCTTATGCATAAGAATCATATGAGGTTGCTCAAACATACACAAAGAACAGAAAAACAAAAAGATAAGCAGATTGAAGGGAATATAAGATTGAGAAAATAGAATGACGTTGAGTTTCAAGTAGTACAGAGTTCAATGCTATATGATCCTATAGAGATGCTAAAAGTTTCGGTCTGACTTCTCATTGTGTCCTATCAGAAACTAAAAGGCAGGAAAACAAAACTGAATTTTTTTTATTTGGACTCTTGGCTTCTTCAGTTTTTAGTCATATAATAACTTGAATCCTTAGTCATATAATAACTTGAATCCGTATAAAGAATCCTAGCTCATTTTCATATTGAGGCTTCAAGGAATTGTAAAGATAATTATAATAGTATTGTTACTATTTTCTGATTTTCTCTTTGTGGGGTAGGTAAGCTGAATTATCATTACTTATTTTTTAAGATGTGGAAACTCAGAGAATATTTTATCTGGACATGGATCATGTGCTTAGTAAAAACAAGGGCTTCTTCTTGTTTGTTTATAGAAATTCAAATTGAAAAGATACATATTTTGGAAGATTGGGATCTTGATAAAAATGCTGTTGTGCTAAGTAACTGTTAGAGCTCCCCCGTACACACACAGGTTTGTGAGCTCCTTCAGGACAAAAGACCTTGCCTTATTCCTTTTTTCCTCCAGCATCCTCAGTGGATGGAGGTGTTCAGTAAGTGAATAATGAATGAATGACTAGTAAGTGAGAAAAGTCTGTTAATAAATGTTATAATTAATATTGCTGCCTCTTTAAACTTAAGTCAATGGCTCTACCCAAAATAGCGGAAAAGTAGGTCATTCTTTTTATAGCCCTTGCAGGTTGTATGAGGTGGGTTATAGTACCATTAATGGTTGGACATTGGGACCACAAAGTCCAGCCCTTGAACATGGTGTAAACGGAGAATGGCCATAACTGCAATATGCCTGGAGCATGGTGGTTGTAAAGGCGAGTTGCTGCAGTTACGTCTGGCAAGCTCCTGGCGTGTAAAAGTTACTGATTAATTTTAAGGAATGAAAGTTAGGTCCAGATTTGGAAGGATTTTATATGACATGTTATCTTTTAAAAAGTGACATTTTTCGTGGGAGAAGAAAGGATATGATTTGATTTGAGTACCATTTGAACAACAAGTAATGAGATCGACTGCTTGCATTTTAGTTTTCAAGATTACTTGTGAACAATATATTAACAAAACATTTGAGTTTAATTATCTTATTTTGTTTTATTTCTCAGGATGTGATCTTCGTGGTGGGAAGCTAAGTTTTTAAACTACCCCAATGGATGCAGACAGCGATGTTGCACTGGACATTCTAATTACAAATGTAGTCTGTGTTTTTAGAACAAGATGCCATTTGAACTTAAGAAAGATTGCTTTGGAGGGAGCAAATGTAATTTATAAGCGTGACGTTGGAGTGAGTATCTGAATTTTGTCGTGTGTGCTACATTACCCTAATTTTATAGTGCTGTGAAGATACTAAGTAAACAATGATGACAATACCTTATACATTTATTATAAAAATTAAGAATGTGTATGAAGGCTCTGTTTAAGCTCTAAAAATCAGGTGCCAGTATACCTTGATAAATTTTCATTAGTTCTTCATGCTAGAAACTAAGTAAAGATGAATTAAACTCAATTAAAGATTTCAGTGAATCACAATGAAAGGTTTTCAGGTTCATCAATAATGCCATCTTCACTTTAAAAAAGGAGCAAATATATCTGCTAAAAAGAGAGGAAAAGGCTTATGCTGCGTTGGAACTTCAGCATGCCATATGGTAGAGAAGTCATTTTTTCTAGGAAGGTTAACTGAAAACTGAGTTGATGGACGAGCTGGTAGTGCAAGACAGTTAAACGTAGAATAACCTCAGTGTTTCTCAGCCACAGCCACTTAACGTATGAAATTTTATAATGTATTTTAGCTCAGATTTTATTTTGCATCTGTGGTAAATTTTGTCTCCCCAGATTTAATAGCTTTCTAGTTTGATAATATGGCATATGACAGAGAAAAGAAGGAACTAAAAGTGTAACAAGAGTTTTAAGAAGAAATGTCTCATTCATATATTTGTTACGTATTCAGTAAACATTTATCTCTTTTATACATAATGGCCATATAATAAATACTGCCATAAATGAAAAGCTGCAGTGAAAATTTAAATTCACATTTTATCTTGGACCTTAGTCCTTGACCTATTTATACTCACACTGTAGGTAATTTCTTCTAAACCCATAGCTTTAAGTGCCTTTCGTTTCTAAGGAATCTAAAATTACATCTCCAGCTCCAGCATTCCTCCTGCATTCAGGATTTGCACATCAACCTTGAATATGTAATGGGCATCTCAGCTGTAAGATACAGTATAAAGTAGTGGCGGGCACCAAGAAGCAGAGAAAAGCAGGGTTAGAAATCAGGGAGGGGTGAAGGGATGGGTACTTTGGTGGAATGATCAGGGAAGGCCTCTCTGTGGAGATGACATCTGGTACGAGACCTGAGTGAAGGGAGAACATTGAAGGAAGAATATTCCAGATGAAAGTAAGCTAGGCAAAGCTCCTGAGGCGTGGACAAGGAGGATGTTTGAAGATGTGTGCAAATTGCAAATTCCAGTTATGTGAACAGAGTGGAACGAGAGTTGGAGTGTGTACATCCTGGGGGTACATTGATTTCAAGTATACAGTGAGAGGTTTATAGAGGCCTTGAATTTTTAATTGATTAAATGTCCTTTTGGATTAATACGTTCTTTGTGTTCAGCATGGTTCTTGGTTTCAGAATGGGTGATTTGGAGAACAGTTATTTCAGTCTTGGGTAAGCTTGGCATAGTATTTAAACATGAAACGGCCACATAGAGTAGAACCGTGTGTGAAAATCAACACTTACTGTGTAATCAGGTTGTTGGAGTTCTGGTTGTCTTTTTTTGCAGAAAGTATTAATGAAGCTTAGAAAGCCTAGAATTACAGCTACGATTTGGTCCTCAGGAAAAATTATTTGCACTGGAGCAACAAGGTAAATGTTACTTGGGTTTTCAATTTTCATTTTTTAATTTTCCCCTCATGGGAAGGACATTTTTCTAGACTTAAAAACAAAATCATGTGTACAGTTTGTTGTGTTCCTCAGTATAAAATTTATTTCCTGTGTAACTGATCGTCTTTTTCTTTCTTTCAAACCACAGTGAAGAAGAAGCTAAATTTGGTGCCAGACGTTTAGCCCGGAGTCTCCAGAAACTAGGATTTCAGGTAACGTTTTCAAAAGCTCTCCGAGCTGCAGATACTCAAGGATTTACTTTTGTAAAGTTAGCATTTTTTTTTTAACGGACTAAAGAAATCTCCACGGAAAGTCCTCTTGTGATTGACCTTTTTCTACATTGTATAATACCGTCCTTCAACACAAAGATTTAGTGGCAGACCTTGCCCGTGTGGGTATTTGTCAGGAATCCTGGCTTTCTCCCAAATCCTTTCGCCATAGAGAGAGAGAGAGACGTGTTTCCTTACAGATTAACTGCCTTTTCAACTCTTTACATTTTTCACTTCTCACCAAAAAAAAAAATTCTGTTTTTGATCATCACAAGAATGCTGTATCAGGATGATGAGCGAGAGCTGCAGGACCCTGTTGACACGTATACACTGGTTAGCAGGCTCTCACACTTGTAAAGTGACTGTTACTAGCAGGCCAGCCTTATCAAATGTGATTTTGTAGAGTCATGCATTTGAATAAAATTAATACATATCCTGGACTTGCTAGGTCACCTGGAAACGATGAGTAAATGAAAGAAAAAGATGAGCTGTGGTTCCTGAACAGGTGGGCCTAGGCAGTTTGGGATTTGGGTGGGAGGTGATGAGAGGTTGAGTTTCTCTCTGATGACTTCAGTCTCCTCTGAGGTGGAAGGTGCTAGGAAGGCACTGAGGTGCGGGGGGGACATGGGTGTGTTGGTGCTGGATGGGAGTGCAGGGTAGAGAGCCATGATTGACAGCGGGGCCGCTGTGCACGTTTTGTGACTTTCTCCCACTGCCTTGTGCCGGTACTGAGTTGGAGGGTAGTTCATCCAGATTTGTGGTTTTACTAGGGGCAGTTGAAAAGATGACAGGGTAAAACCATTAAAATCTTGGTAGGAGTGGCTGAAGTTATTAATATTGAGAGGACATTATTTTCAGCCTTGGAGCCTCTTTTCTTAGCATAATATTAGAAATGTTGAGAGAAATCCCAGTGAGTTAAAAACACAATTCTATCACACTATTCCTCATTTTGTCCCCCAAAAGAAACAAACATCTAACTAAACTCGCAGAAATGCCATTTTACCTGACTGCATATAAGAAAAAGTCAGGCGTTTGGAGCTCAGTGTCCAGTACTTTCTGAGTTTTAAGTGATGGCTTTGCATTCTGACACTTCAAGGAGGACTCTGCTTTAATTTTTTCCTCACTGTTCTCCCTCTTATCCCAGTAGATTAAATATTAAATGGGTTTAAAGTATTGAAAAATTAAACTGAAATAAGATTCAGAAGACCCCAGATGTAGCGCTTTGATCATGCAGTTATCTCAGGCATTGTTTATTTTTTTAATGAAGTTTTTGACCCTTTTTCCCCCCTTTAATTATAGCATTAAGGAGCCCCCGATAACTTAAAACACTAAATCCATGCTTTAAATGTTTTTGTTTATCTTGCTTGTTCTTATATTTAAGGATTACAATTCAATGATTAAGATTGCCATGATGAGCAGATTTTTTTGTTTGTTTCAAAATAATTCATTCATTTTACTTCTCTCCTAAAGGTAATATTTACAGATTTTAAGGTTGTTAACGTTTTGGCAGTATGTAACATGCCATTTGAAATACGTTTGCCAGAATTCACAAAGAACAATAGACCTCATGCCAGGTAGGTCTTTGAAGAATCAAGATAACTTAGCAAATTTGAAGTTACTTGTCCGGCTATAAGTATTTATATTAATTTTGGCTTTTTTTGCATAGTTACGAACCTGAACTTCATCCTGCTGTGTGTTATCGGATAAAATCTCTAAGAGCTACATTACAGATTTTTTCAACAGGAAGTATCACAGTAACAGGTATTTTATGATATTGAAACCAAGCTTGTCAATTATGGATTGAATGAGATAAGAGGTGTCCGTACCAAAACAGAGATAAAGTCTGCTTTGTCCCTTTTAGCCACTTCTGCCCTTCTAGGGGAACCAGTCTCCTCACTTTTAACACAGTAGATTAGTTTAACCTGCTTTTACATACTATTTTGAAATCTTATGTATACTATTTCGTGTCGGTCTTCTTTGTCTTCATCATAACCCTAGTGAGATTCATCTGTATTGCTGCATGTAGCTGTAGATCAGCCATTCTTACTGCTATTTAGTACCCAGTACGTGAATATATTGTTCCATGGGCATTTGGATAGTTTTCAGTTGGGAATTTAAAATATTCTAGTATGTATTTTTATATATGATTTTTAAGTTTATGACATCTTGCATTTAAAATACTCAAGAGAAACCCATTCTATGAACTTCATAGAGGTTTTACATGAGCAAAATATTCATATATAATTGGTACCTATTTGGTATGTTTTATGTGTATTTTGTTATATCTTTTGAATTGTTTTAATTACTTGGAAGGGGTAGTTTCAGAATGCTAGGTAGGCATAGGTGTCCAACGGTAGTATTAGCATGCAGGATGACTTTTTAAATGGTACTATGGTTATAAATTGTTCAGAGACATTACTTGAGAGTCAGACCCAACCTTTGGCAAAACTGAGTTAAGGAAAATTTCTGTAGTGTCCTTGAATTTTCTTTTTATTCCTTCAATCCTTAGAGGAAAATAAAAATTATTGACACCTGTAAGCCTTCAACAAAAAAGCTTTAGTTCTGATTCAGCCATGGATTTTCACATCTTCCTTGGAGACTTACAGGCTCTTGCCAGAGTCATGCCTGAATCTTAAAAATGGGGGAGCAAGTCCGTTTCTTTCCTTCTTTGGACTCTCTGTTTCTACACTTTGGAGCCCAGACCTTACAGAGGCCTCTAGATCTATTGACAAGTCCCTGCTAAGTATGGAAGAAAATAATGCATATGTAAAATATATATTAAGTTAATAGATTTAAACAACACAGTAGCAAACTGAAGACCATTGACCTGGTTAATTAGTATGCGTTACATATTAACCTCTGGAATACCCTATGAACTGTTAATTCAGTAGACATATACTGAGTGGTTCCCATGGGCAAAGCTCTACTCTGTGGAGGGACTGAGGTGAGTCAGGAAGGATCGGCCCAGGGTAGGACGTGGTCAGTACCTTCAAAGGGTCCACAGTGGATGCATATGGACGTTTTTTAGGATCTTTCAAAAGGTGAGTTTACGTTAGTAGAAAAAACGTATTTATTCAGAATAAGTTTTATCAAAATATTTTTTCATTATCCTTTTTATATATTTTTTTAGCTATTTAGATGAAAGGCTACACATTTTTAAAGTCCTAGCACTATATAGATTAATTAACACATAACATAACCTCATCCCTGGTGCTTTTTTTTTAACGGGCAGAGTAAGCTGTAAGGGTGAATGGCCAGATTAGTAGTAAACATGTGAGTACCAAATAGCAGTAAATTTGTGGGGATGTTTAGACCGTGCAGTTTATAACGGCCCTCTCGTTTCCCAACGCTCTGGTAGCAGCTTTGTTTAGCTCTGCCCGGTTCCTCGATACTCCTGTGAGCTTCAGTCGTAGCCTAACCAAAAGCCAGGCTACGGTGACCAAAAGCATAATAGCTGTGTAGTCCCGCTTGTTACTCCTTCCTTTAATAAGCGTATTATAGTACCTTGTGATTGTCTGTGTGGTTTTTTTATATACTCCCTTTTCACAATGGTGCCCTAAAACAAGATGAATATCATCATTTTGTGTTTGATTCCCTTTAATAGTCCATAAAAAAATCTTATTCTCTTGGTTCTTGCTGTGACTGTGTGTATAATTATGTAAGTGTAGATTTTTTTAAAAACAACCTGACAAATTCTAAAGTACTTGGTTATTTGTAATTCTGGGAAATCAGCTTTTCCTAGTGCTCTTTTGCCTCTTCTCACCCCTTCCTCCACTGTGTTGTTACAGGGCCCAATGTAAAGGCCGTCGCTACTGCTGTGGAACAGGTATACCCATTTGTGTTTGAAAGCAGGAAAGAAATTTTGTAAGTCATCATGTAATTGGTTAGAATCCCAAACTGAGCACCTTTTAAAACCTGCTGCACATTGGACTCAGAACAAAAGGAAAACTGGACCAACAGTAATTGAGGAAATAGACTCTTTTATTCATTCACGGCTACAGTGTAAGCTCCAGTCCCTTTGGATTTTATTTCAAACCTTGCTGTAATATAAAAAGGAAGTTTACAAGACATGACATTGCTGCTTTTACAAAAGGACATTCTATTTATTTTCGCAGTAATTTCATGTCCCCACGAGCAGAGCTGTCACAGTGTGCACTACCTTAAAGTGTTTTGTTGTTGTCATTATTTTTTTCCAGTTTGAGCTGATGTGTTTTATTTGTGAATAGTCTTTTACATTTTTGTATGCTGAATATGGGCACCAAAGAACCTGTAAAAGTTATCTTTTTCAATTGAATGTGCACAAATAAAAGTTTGGAAAAGATCACTCTTCATATCCATTCTATTCCCCATTTTCTATTTTAACAAAAATTGTATTCATAATTCTTTTTTTTTAATCTATGCAAGCTTAGACTTTTGCTAAAGTGTGTTGGCTTCTTTTTGAAGTGTATTTTGTAAATATATATATGCCACATGTGTATAGTATCTTTTAATGCTCTGTTACCAAATATCAAATAGGAATTTTTTTCTTGCAGATTAGAAATAAAAACATGTATATAAATTCTAGGGAACTGGAGTAGAACTTTATAAATTCAGCGTAATGTTTTATGTTGCTAATTTAACATGATAGAAAATGTTAACTATCTTTTAAAAGTCATAAAGTTGTAGTTTTAAAAAGAGAAACTCTTACCTACAAGATGAATATAAGAAAGAAGCTGTGATGGGTTGTACCTCATATGTACCTTTGTTATTCTGGAAAGACTCAACTCTGGTTAGAGGAAAGTAAAAATCTTAGGTTGGTACTCAAGGCTTTACTAAGAGTCTTGTCAGAAGTTGAAACATTGTGCTGTTTTAGCAAGAAGTGCCCAAAAGCTGATTCTGTGCCACAGTGTAGTTAATTATACTACAGTTCAATTTGAACTTGAAAGCCATTTTGCAAGATAAGTCTTTCCCCTTGCTGTGTCTTATTTAGTGAAGCTAAAGAGCGACTACTCAGTATATGGGATTGCTCCTCTTAAAGTTATAATAAATATGCATTTGTGAAACAGTGGCTCTCTGGCTCACCCATGGGCCCAGGAATGGTAATATAGGATCAGGCTGCAGTGGTGCTTGGCCATTTGTGTTTAGGAGTTTAGTATTACTAACAATGTAATTACTAACAATGATTTTACCTAGAAATAAAGCTGAGTGGAGCGTCATATTAGCTTCTCAGTTAAAATTAATAGAGGTAATAGTACAACACAGTTTTCCACTAAAACCTTGAATTTCCAAAATGTTTTGAAACCTTTGTGAAAAATTGGAACATCTTAACCTCCATTTTCCCTACCATATTCTAAAATCTTGAAAGCTGCACTGAACAATATGTATTATTTTTTATGTTTATTTTTATCTTCTTTCTTCTCAATGCCTTCCCCTACCCTGCCTCTCACTCCCTCATAAGTTGGGGCCAATGGCTAACTTTTATATTTTCTTTCTTGGGAAAGACTTAATTGTGATTTTAAGACTTCTCATTTTTTACATTTGTGTTTATTTGCTTCATTTTGAGATCCAGTGGGATAGGCAACCTCAAAAAATATACAGAAGAAAATTCAATGAAAGTTATAGGTTCTGAGCAGACTGTTTCAAAAATTTGAGGTTTTCCACTTAGATTTAATTAACAGTAATTAAGTGACCTCCTGTTTGGCAGTGTTCACAAAAAAGAAATAGCGAAAAGGGGGGGAAACACGATTATATAGCCAAGGTGCAGATCCAGATGTTTGTTGTAATATTTTTCAGTATTCGAGTGACTTGAAAACTATGTAGATCAGTAGCTCATCAAAATGCTTTCTCAGAAAAGAGGGAGAAAGACAATCTGACCGGGTCTGGTTTCAGGGCTGCTTGCTTGAGTATCGCCTGGCAAAGTGTCATGGGTGACCCACTATACTTAACAAAGCTGGTAAGAAATGAGTGTGTCTGATGTCTTCTGGCTTTTCACAAGTGCTGTACATTTTTTTAATAAATAAAAACTGTGAATATATACATATAAATTATAAGTATTCCCCCTTTTTTATTTTTGAAAGTCAAAAAGCTCTAATTGGGTGCGTATTGGGTAAAAATTAGTTTGAAAACAGAACTGTTTCATTATAGATTCTGGATAATAAAAGAAAAATATAAGACAGTGTTTAAGATACTGAAGTTGAAATCACTTAGTGATAAACCTACTAGGTTTATAACAGTTTCCTGCCCATTTACAATGTATGGCTAAGCCAATAGATAGCTAAAGTGTATACAGTGTTTGAACTGCACAGTGAAATGTGTAACAATTTTGTTAAACATCTTACAATCTGTGATGCTTGGCAAAGAAAAAGAAATTCATATTGATTACCTGTCTTGACCTTTTTTAATCTCAGCGTATAATTGCACTGAAGGTTCATAATAAATTTCTTAAATTGATCCTCTACAGAACACACTTTCCCTTCTTCCAAAACAAGTGAACCATGCATGTTCTAACTTGCATATGAAATGTACCATGCAGAATGAAGACTGCAAATCTCCCTTACTGATAACTTCCCTTGCCAATTTTAATTTAGATAGTATGTTTCAGCACCAGGACTTTTAGTCATTCTCCTGAGTTCCTGATAATACAGTTTTACTATTGCTTACATAGGTTGTAGTCAGATCACTTCATTATAAGGGAATGCAGTAGATCATATTTCCTTATATCAAACTGGGACAGTTTGTTATGGGCCAATAGAAAATTTTCAAGCTGAATAAAAAGGGCTTTTGACTCTTAGGATTCTCCTTTCTTCAGGTTAATCATATTTTTGTGTTCTTTTTCAAGTTAGGTTGTTCAGTACTTTCTGTGTGTGTCTCCCATGGTTTATAATATTAGTCATTTAATGGGTTACTGCATAAGTGGTTTGAGATTCTTTATTGTAGATTTTCTATCATCGTATCCAAATTCTATTGGTAAAATGCCTCCCCACGTCTTAAAATTCAACTGGTGAAATACAGAAGAGAGCAATCCGTTGTTGCGTGGGTGAAAACCCAAGTTTCTGGTACAGTCGGTGATCTCTGTTTCATCCTAGAGAAGACCATATTGAGGGAATTGTCCCGATGTTTGGATGTCATTTATTATGTTTGCAGGCATCTGAAAGTCAGCATCAGCTATAGCCTGTAGGCCATAACCTGAGGTAGTGATAGTCCTGAGGAGTGCGAAGAATCACAGGAAACTATGGATCGCTGTTAAGGTATCAGGAAAGCCTTACAAAGAGAGAACTGTGTAAGCTTGACCTAGTAACTCAGACCTAACTACTGACAGATTTGGATAAATAACCTACTGGCTTGACTTCTTTTCTCGTGTTTTACTAACAGCTACTTCTAAATAAATATGGTCCCAGGATTTTGAAATTGTCCTTTCTAGCCGTATTTTTTTAAAATGGATGGAAAATGCTTATTTTTCTCAACTATTGCAGAGTTGTTTCTCTTAATATTTTATAATACTAATACCAAATTCATAAAAGGATATTTTGAATTACATTGTAGTTCATTATTCATAAAATAGGATGTATAATCTTTATCCTTGTTGAACTGTAATTAGAAATTGATCGCTAAAATCCTAACCAGGACCCTATCCTAACCTAGAACATGTTTGCAGTTGTCCACATTGTGTCCTGGTTCTTTTTTACACAAGACCCAGTGCAGGTAGTGTCTTGGTAGGTAGGCAAAAAACCATAAGCTTATGTTCAGACAGCTTCTGTGTCTTAATGATAAAGCCGCAACTGGCCTCTATGCATACAAACCTTAAGGTAAAAGTTATTCTCGTCACTAGTTCATAGTCTTTCAAAGGCTGCTCTGTGAAGAAGGTGGAAGATAACCAACCGGTATTATTTTTTAACCTGGTATTCTGCTCAGAGTAAGAAAGGGATCACTTGGGACCTTGTTCCTCACCTACCTTTCATGGTTCCTTTTGGGCGGGTAGAGATTAAAGATTGTCTCTATAATTTCAGGGTGTCCCTTTTAAACTAGCTCTGTGATACTGAAGAGAAAACATGGGAGTGGCCAATATGTATTGGTAGGAAGACACCCTAAATGTTCTCATACTGTGTCAACAGTTGTAAGGTTTTGAGGCCATTAGGTCTCTGGAGAAAGCTGCCTTGGCTGTCCCCTACCCCGTAGCTTTTTAGACTCCAAGAACTGATCTTGGGGTTTTCTTTTTTGAAGCTGTTTTGGCACTAATTCCTCTTGGTGATGACTCATAAAACAAATATTGTTTTTCACATAGTTCCTGAAAGAGAAAGAGGCACTAATGAAAATGTCATTCTTAATTTACAGTATTTAAAAATGTGCAGGCTATAATTTTTTAAATCACCCTGGGGCTTTAATGTTTTAGCTCTGCAAAAATAGACCAAGGTTTATTGCAGCGTTTCCACGTGCCATGAAATTCAGTGCACCACAGACCTTTGATCAATCTCATGCAAAGGGTAAGGTGGGGTGCCTTCTTCTCAGAACATAATCATGGCATTCCTGTCTGCAGGGAAGGATTCCAAGGATAGTCTTACATAGAACTACTGAAGATTACATCCCAGATCCTCTTTCATTTCTTCCCTTTTCTCAAACTCTGCTTACCAATATGCCTATCTATATTTATATCTACATATTCTGCTTTCTGCATTATCCCCTCGCCCCTGCATTAACCAATTCATTTCTGCAACATTATTCCCATCAGCATAAAAACATGCTCTAGTATTTTATGTTTATTTAAATAAACACCTTTGAGGGCTTCCCTGGTGGCGCAGTGGTTGAGAGTCCGCCTGCCGATGCAGGGGACGCGGGTTCGTGACCCGGTCCGGGAAGATCCCGCATGCCGCGGAGCGGCTGCGCCCGTGAGCCATGGCCGCTGAGCCTGCGCGTCCGGAGCCTGTGCTCCGCAACGGGAGAGGCCACAACAGTGAGAGGCCCGCAAACCGCAAAAAATAATAATAATAATAATTAAATAAACACCTTTGAACCTGTCTCTCCCCTTTCAAATATCCTGTCCTATAATTTAACCAGTTCATCGAGTGGCTACAACATGCCAGGTGCTGTGGATGGAGGAGATAAAGAGTCTGGCTTTCAAGGAGCTTACACCTTAACAGGAGCCAAGCACGTAAGCATATAATTTCAAGCAGTAAGAGTGCTAAGGAGAAAAGTAAACCAAGAAAGGGAAAAAGAATGACTTAGTTGGGGTCTGGGGGACTGTATCATACTGCTGGCATCTCTAAAGATCAGGTGACATCTGATCAGAAACTGGAGTGAAGTTAGGGAGGGAGCCATGTGAAGGATTGCAGCTAAGTGCTGTGTTGCGGAAAGTCCAATATGGCTAGAGCATGGCGAGTACCTGAATGACAGACGTGAGGTCGGAGGGGAGGGTAGCAGCCATAGTTAAGAAGCTTGAATTTTATTCAAAATGTAGTAGGAGCCATGGGGTTTTGAGCTGAGGAATGACGTTTTTAAGACCCATCTAGGGACTTCACTGGTGGCACCTGGATAAGACTCCGTGCTCCCCATGCAGGGGGCCCGGGTTCGATCCCTATCAGGGAACTAGATCCCACATGCATGCTGCAACTAAGAGTTCTCATGCCACAACTAAGGAGCCTGCCTGCCCCAACCAAGACCCGGCACAACCAAATAAATATTTTTTTAAAAAATTTAATCCCTGAGCCTCAGTAAAGTCCTCAGATGATTGCAGCCTTGACCAACAGCTAGATTGCAACTTCCAGGACCAGAGCTGTCCTGCTAAACCACTCCTAAACTCCAGACCCGCAGACACTGTGTGAAATAATAAATGTTTATTACAAAAAATAGATAAAAGATCCATCTAACTGCTGCATGGAAGGTAGCGTGCGGAGCGCAGGAGTTGAAAGAGGAAGACTAGTTCGGAGGTGAGTAAGTCCAAATAAAAGATGGTGGCTTGGACTTAGAACAGTACTGGTGGAAAGTGTATATTCATATGTTTTGTTAACAGCTAACAAGACTTACTGATATTAGCTGTGGGGTTAAAGGAGTAGCGTGGATGAACCCTAAGCCTCTGGCCTCAGAAGTTCCCCCCAAGCAGAAGACCCGTGGAGGAAATGTGACTGGGTGATAAGGGGACTGGAAATCAAGAGTTCTGTCAGATTAGAGATGCCTGTTGGATGTTCCAACCACAGATGTCAAGTGGACAGTTGGATTTTGGAATTCGAAAATCAGGTAAAAGGTCCGAGACTAGAGATAATCATTTGGGAGTCATCAACTTATGGATGGCTGTTAAAGCCACGGGAATATATCCAAGAAGTGAGTGTAGATGGAGATCTAAGGATTGAGCCCTGGGCGTTATGGTATTTGAAGGGAGGGAGGGAGGAAGGGGAAGCAGCAGAGACCAAGGAATGACTAATGAGGTAGGAGGAAAACCAGGAAACTAATACTCCAGAAGACAAGTGGAAAAAAAAAATGTTTAAAGATAGGGAGCATGAGGGCCTGGGCACGTGTTGCTGGAAAGTCACATGACACGGGAACTGACCCTGAGGTTTGGTAACTCGGCAGAAGTCGTGAGTAGCCTGGGGAGTCAGAAAGCAGGAAAGAAAGCCTGAGAGCAGTAAGTTCAAGAAAGAATGAGAGGTGAGGACCTGGAGACAACAGAGCGCTCTGGAACTGAAAAGTGGGCAGGGAGTGAGTGGGTACCGGGTGGGGAATTTGAGATTTGAGGTCTAGGGAGGTATGTTGTTTAGGATGGGGAGTACTGCAGCTCTGTGTGTGTGTGTGTGATGATAATCCCATAGAAGGGGGAAATTGATGACATGCTCAAGACAAATGAAAGAATTGGCTTTTGCACCGAGAGAGAGAAGGTGGGCATAGATGTAGGTAGTTGAATAGACGGTGTGCAGGATGAAGTGGGCTCTTTCTTTCTGTTTTCTCAGTGAACTAAAAACCCAAGACCATCAGCAGAGAGTGAGGAAGTGGGAGGGAGTGCTGGAGGCTTGAGAGGGGACAGGGTGTGAGGCCACCATCTTGGACAGTAGGAAAATCAACTGACCAGGGCCATGTGGTAGGTTGCAGGACATTCCTGAAGACCTGCTTGAGACTTATGTTCATCAGTTTAAAACTGGACTTGTCAGTATAGTTGGGTGTGTCTCAAGCCAAGTTCCTTGGACGCAGGGATAAAACAAGCCAAGAATTGGCTTAATCAGAATTAAGTTTCGCCTGAATGGAGGGAGAGAGGGCAGGCTAGAGGGAGGGGTGGTGCATGGGATCTAAGGAAGGTAAGAAAGGAAGTGAGGACACGGGTGATGACTCTTCAGTGGATTCCCAGTCCTGGTAGGTGCTTGAGAGAGTGAGCTGAAACACAGGGTGGGCCGAGGGTGAGAGGGATGCTTGTGAAAGGAGCAGCAATGGGTAAAGACAGTCGAGGGTATGATCGTCCTGTTTGCTCCCCTTCCCAGCATCATCCAGTCCCTCCTTCTGACAACACTCCTTCTGGCTTCAGTGATACCATATTCTCCTGGCTCCTCTCCAGCCTCACCGTTGGCTCCTTTTCAGTCCTTTCGATACTCACTCTCTGCCTGTTCTCTCCGTGTTGGTGTAATCCAGGGCTTGGTCCTGCACCTCATTCTCCTCTCTGCTCTCTGACTAGACGATCTCATCTGGTTCCATAACCTAAATACCACTTACCCGAATCTGACCCTGACTCGGAGTGTCTCCAGAATTTCATGCTTAACATATCCAGCTGCCAACCAGTGCTATATCCATCTGATGTCTAATGGACGCCTCTGCAATCCTTCCAGCCCTGAAACCTAGTTCTGAAAGGGCTCCCCTGTGTTACCGTCCGTGCAGTTTCGCAAGCTAAAAATTTAGGTACCACCCTGACTACTTCATTGCCTTACTCCTATATCCAGTTAATTCATTAATTTATTCATTTTCAATAATGAGCTTCAATTATATGCGAAGAAATTATTCCAGGTGCTGGGAAACAACAGTGAACAAAGTATACAAAATTCCCTGCCCTCAAGGAACTTAATGGAGTGAGAGGAGGTAGACAAGAAACCAAGTGAAATATAGAAGGTACCAGCTTTGGGGGAAAAACTGAAAAAAGAGAGTGGATGCAGAGTTGGGACATGATTGTGATTTTAAATAGGGTAACAGGACAATTCAGAAGGAGATAAAGTGGTGAGACAAGTAGATATCTAAGGGAAGGGAACTCTAGACAGAGGAAACCAGGGCAGAGACCCTGAGTCTTGAGCATTGCGTGGTGTGTTTGGGATGCAGCAAAATGGCCAGTGCAGCTGATGAGAGTGAAAGAGGGGGAGAGTAGAAGGATATGTAGGCTGTACGGGCCATCAAAGCCGCTGGAGGATTTGAGCAAAGGAATAGCTTGATCATATTTAAAGGGATCACTGGCTGCTGTGCTGAAAACAGATCAGAGGGGATGGAGGCTGAAAACAGGACCAGGCAGGTGGTTACTACAGTAATGCAGGAGAGAGCACGGTGACTCAGATCAAGGGAGGGGCAGTGCAGGTGGCAGGCTCTGGATCTATATTTTTTTTAAATACATTTATTTATTTAATTTATTTATTTCTGGCTGCGTTGGGTCTTCATTGCTGTGTGCAGGCTTTCTCTAGTTGCAGCAAGTGGGGGCTGCTCTTCGTTGTGGTGTGCAGGCTTCTTATTGCAGTGGCTGCTCTTGTTGCAGAGCACGGGCTCTAGGCGCACGGGCTTCAGTAGTTGCAGCACAGGGGCTCAGTAGTTGTGGCTCACAAGCTCTAGAGCACAGGCTCAGTAGTTGTGGCGTAGGGCTTAGTTGCTCCGATGCATGTGGGATCTTCCCAGACCAGGGCTCGAACCCGTGTCCCCTGCATTGGCAGGTGGATTCTTAACCACTGCGCTTCCAGGGAAATCCCTGGATCTATTTTTAAATTAGAGCCAACGCTGTTTTCTGAAAGATTGAACATGGAGTGGGAGGGAAAGAGTCAGGGGAGACGCCAAGGTTTGTGACCAGAGCAAGTCGAAGGATAAGGTTGACATCAACTGAGGTGGAGAAGTCTGCGAGTGGAGTAGGTTTGGGGAATATTGGGGTTCAATTCAGATCATGTTTGTAATATTTGTTAGACATTTGAAAAGAGTTGGAGGGCAAACAGTTGAATAGACAAGCCTTGTGTTCAGGAGAGATATTGAAGCTGGAGATGTAAATGTTGGATTCAGTGGCATATGGATGGTGTAAAGACCATCACTTTGAGATCAATGAGCCAGTGAGGGGACAGAGGAGGGGTCAGAGGACGAAGCCCTAGGGCACACCAACTTTAAGACAGTGAAAGATGAGATGGAACCAGCAGAGGATGCTGAGGAGGCGTGACTGGTAGGAGACAACCAGGAGGCCGGTCCCTGAAGGCAGTGAAGCAAGTATTTTGGGAAGGAGGGCGTGCTCACCCCAGTCAGTGCTGGGGATGGTCACTGCATGAGCTATTAAGACAATGGATGAGAACTGATCACGGGGTTTAGCAACATGGAGGTAGCCAGGATGTTAAAAGGAGCAATGACAGTAGAGTAATGGCCATAAAAGTCTCATCAGTGCAGGTTCATGAGAGAATAGGAAGAGAGGAATTGCTGACAGTGAATAGAGACAACTCTGAAAGAACTTTGCTATAAATGATGGCAAAGAATACAGGTGAAGATAAATGATAGCAGAGCAGGACTTCCCTGGTGGCACAGTGGTTAAGAATCCGCCTGCCAGTGCAGGGGACACAAGTTCGATCCCTCGTCCAGGAAGATCCCACACGCCACGGAGCAACTAAACCTGTGCGCCACAACTGCTGAGCCTGAGCTCTAGAGCCTGTGAGCCACAACTGCTGAGCCCACATGCCACGACTACTGAAGCCCGTGTGCCTAGAGCCCATGCTCCGCAACAAGAGAAGCACTGCAATGAGAAGCCCGCACACGGCAACCAAGAGTAGCCTCCGCTCTCTGCAACTAGAGAAAGCCCGCGAGCAGCAACGAAGACCCAACACAGCCAAAAATGAATAAATAAAAATAGATAAATCTAATTAAAAATATGATACAAGAGCAAAACCTAGGGAGGAAAATGGGATCAAAAGATTTTTTTTTTAAGCTGGGGAAAAAAATCACACAAGGTTGCTCTGCTGATGTGACATAGAGATCTAGGAGAGAGGGAAAGTATGGATGGTGCAGGGGTGATCAGGGAGGACTGTTGGGGAATGTTCTGGAGAAGGGAAGGGCAGAGGGCATGAAGTGGTTGGCTTCACATAGGAATGAGTTAAAAGATAGAACCCAGAGGGATGGTGGTGTATTTGGATGCAAATACTGATGTGTGGGTTGAGGTGGAAGGGTAAGGAAGTTCCCTTTCTGATTGTGTTCATTTCTTCCGTGAAGTCAGGAGCAAGGCTGTTGGCGGCAGTGAGGACGGCTAAGGAGGTGGGAGGTTTCCAGAGAGAGGCTGGCATTGAGCAGTTGTCTAGGAGAGACAGTTCATGGACAAGGGACATGGCTGATTGCCAGGTAGCATGGAGGGGGCCTCTTGAGGTCAGTCAGGATGATTGAACCTGGGCCCCAGCCCTGTGCTCGTGTGCTTTCTCAGCCATGTTCAGCTGTGTGCCTGCAGACGCTGGCTTGGCACGCCTTAAAGTAAATGAGGTCACGTCACTCCCCTGCTGAAAATACTTTAGTAGCTTCCCATTGCACTTAGAATGAAATCCAAACTCAGTCTGTAAAGCCCCACACGTCAGTCTCCACCGACTTCCCCACTGGATCTCAAAGATCGCAGCCTCCTGAGCATCTTTTGGTTCCTGGAACAGGTCCAGTGTGTTTCTGATTTAGTCTTTGCACTAGCTGTTCTCTGCCTGAATTCTCCTTCCCCCTACCTTTGCAGGGTTGGCTCTTCATTACTACTCAGATTTTATCTTAAATGTTATCTCTCAGGATAACCTTCTCAGATCACCAGTCAAAAGTACCCCCCTGGGCTTCCCTGGTGGCGCAGTGGTTAAGAATCCGCCTGCCAGTGCAGGGGACATGGGTTCAAGCCCTGGTTCGGGAAGATCCCACATGCCGCGGAGCAACTAAGCCCGTGCGCCACAACTACTAAGCCTGCGCTCTAGAGCCTGTGAGCCACAACTACTGAGCCCGCGTGCCACAACTACTGAAGCCTGCATGCCTAGAGCCTGTGCTCCGCAACGAGAAGCCACCGCAATGAGAAGCCCGCACACTGCAATGAAGAGTAGCCCCCACTCGCCGCAACTAGAGAGAGCGCACGCACAGTAACAAAGACCCAACGCAGCCATAAATAAATAAACAAATAAATAAATAAAGTACCCCCTACAATAAGATACCACCTCAAGCCATTAGGTTGGCCACTACCAAAAAAATAAAAAAATAGAAAATAACAAGTGTTGCACTACTATACATAAAATAGATAACTAATATGGGCCTACTGTATAGCACAGGGAACTCTACTCAATACTCTGTAATGATCTATATGAGAAAAGAATCTAAAAAAGAGTGGATATATGTATATGTATAACTGATTCACTTTGCTGTACAGCAAACACTAACACAACATTGTAAATCAACTACTCTAATAAAAATGTACAACGAAACAAAAACCCCAAAAAACAAAAGTACCCACACACACACACACTTACTATCTTAATTCTCATGGCATTTTTGCTCACTGATTAATGTTATAGCACCTAGAACAGTGCGTGGCACGGAACAGGTGCTCAGTAAGTATTTAGCGAATAAATGAATTTGGGTGAGTGAATGAAGGAATGACCACATAAAATGAGCTGCTAAAAGTGAAAAATAACCTAAGTCTCAGAACTAAAATATTTACAAAACATTAACTTGTTAGTTTTCTCTAATTGTTTCCACTTAAACTGGGGAAAAGAATGAAAGTCACAGCTGAAACAGCACATATGGCAAATGTCCCATTTTGTGTTTGTGCTTGTAGCTGGCAGGGCACAAGTTCAAAATGAAATCCTTTCAAATTACATTATTGCTGAAATCTTTTCTGACCTCTCCACTGAGTCATTGTTTATCTTACAAGAAACTTAACAACTTTGGAAGAATATTTGTTTTCTCAGCCTTGTAGAAATAGAAGGAAAAGAAGCCAGCTCCAAATATGAGAAAGGAAAATATCAAGCGGTATGGAGTACCAAATTTGAAGTTAATTTGATATTATAAATAGTTTCCTTTCTTGCTGCTTAGGAAATCATTGGGACATACACATCTGGACTCTCTTTCCCTGGGGACAAAAGTTGATTAATTGTTTCATTAACTCCGAAGTTCATGAAGACTCCCTTAGCTCGGCAGTAGCCGTCCTCCATCTTCGAGTTCACTTCAACTTTCGTGTCCTCACAAGTCCCCGGGGGCTTTCCACCACCCCCACGTTCACTTAGCTAGTTCGATCACTTTTCAATACCATTATGTATTTTATTTCTATTTTTGCCTCTGCCATTTCCCTCCAGGGAACCTCGTTTAACACACATACTTCATACATAACTTTGGTCAATTTATATCATTCAGGCTGCTTACATTTTCATTTTTAAGGCATTTGCCAACCTACTGCTTCAAGCTAAGGCATGTCCCAGGCTCTTTGATGTTGCAGAAATCGGAGTTAGCCAAGATTTCTGAAGGCAACTGTTTCCTTTCTGCCCTCAGGTACTGGGCTTTCCCCACAAAAATGCATCCCTGGTAGACACTGCTGCTTGCTCCTCCTAGAAATGAATTTGAAATGCAGAATTGTTTTGCCACCTCGTCTTTCATAATTCTCACCTGTGCCCTTATCTCTATTTGTTCTTCTACACCAACCTCCTGGTACTTGTGGAATCTGTCTAGGGGTGGGTAGTACTCGGGCTTTTGGATCTCTCCTAATTTGCAATTTAAAACTTTCTTGGAGAGGGACTGGATTTAAGTTTGAGTAATTCAAAAACATTTCATAATGCAGAGTTTTGTTAATTTAGACAGATTTCTTCCCCACCCCGAATTCTGAATGAATGAATATGTTTTGTTGAGTCTTAGACACCCAGATCACTATGTTCTTACGGAATGTCTTATTCTGGAGGCCTACTGGATGGAAAGATTGGCTTAAGTTTTGTCTTCAAATTTTCATTTGGTTTGAAATTTGATCCATTCTGACAGCCCCATATTAAAAAAAAAAATCTAAAGGTTTCTTAACCTTAATTCGTTGAGTACATTCTGCCTTCAAGTTAGACTTTTTAAAAAAGAGGGCAATGAGGAGTGATTCTTAGTTTCGTTCAATGAATTCATTACTGCTTTCTCCCTGCTTCAATTTTTTAGTTAGTACTGCTCACAAGAATTGTAACAAACCTTTATTTTTAAAGGCATTCTCTACCCCAGTACATATGCCCTTCCTTTGCACTTGCCAGCACAGTGTATTGCAGTGGTCTGTTTTCTGGTCTGCCTCTCCAAATAAAGGAGCTATGGGTTCTTTGTCTCCTATATTTTCAGTCTTTTCCTAAGACAGTGTCTACTCCATAGTAGATAACCAACAATGAGTTGAATGAATAATCTCTGAAGTTGCGGGCAGGGAGTGGTATGGTGCAGGCCATATGTCTCCCTTTTCTGAACACATACCTCTTGCTGTTGCACAGATTGTTAGATCATAAGATTAAATCTCGTCTGTGAACCACAGATCAAAACTTGTTGTGGTTTATATTGTTACCCCTAATCTAATCCCCACACACAATGAATTCAGCATTGGATTGACCACAAGGTATCCAACTGAACAGTGGCTACTTTTTAATCATCTGCTAGGAATCAATTTCAAGCTAGGCACTGTAGAGGTTACATATGAAAGGTAATGGGCCAAGACCATTCCCAGATGCCAAAACTTTATAACCTACTTAATGAAGGAAGTGAAATCACTGGAGTTTTAGCTAAGGCAATATAAAAAGAAAATGGGGGGAATTCCCTGGCAGTCCAGTGGTTAGGGCTCCCCATGTCCACTGCAAGGGTCACAGGTTCGATCCCTGGTCAGGAAACTAAGATCCTGCATGCCCTGTGGCGTGACCAAAAAAAAAAAAAAAGTGGGATTAGAAAATATTGATGATCCTGGTGAAAGGAATACTATCAGGGCTAGGGTTACTCAAGGCTTTGAAGATGAGGATTTGCATTGGCCCTTAAGGCATAAGGCTATAGGGTTAACTCTTCAAAGATAACTCTCATGTTACAGTTTACAGATGAATGCACTGTGTTATCAAGGTCTGAGGCTGTTAGTTATTTGAATCATGTATGTGTAATTAATTGTCGTTCAGTTTCTGTGCTCTCCAAGAAATCCAATTATTTGACTTCAACTTGAATAGAGCCAGGCAATGCTCTGGCCAGGCCAAGGAGATAGCCGGCTTTCCTGACAATTATATTTCTCTTTGTAAATGAATACTTTTCATTTTCATTGAAGGCTTTCAAAATAGGACCTTATCAGCATCAAAAATTATCCCTACAGTTGACATTTACCTTGAGTTAAGAGAAAAGTTTTTCTGCTTACTAAAATGAAATGTCTTTAAAATGTAAACCTTTTTTTTTTTTTTTGGCCACCCCTCTCGGCTTGTGAGATCTTAGTTCCCTGACCAGGTATTGAACCCGGGCCCTGACAGTGAGAGTGCCAAGTCCTAACCACTGGACCGCCAGGGAATTCCCTGTAAACCATTTTAAAGTATATAAGGTACAAAGTAAAAAACATCCATATTCCTACTTACTTCATACCCTAATAATAATAAAAAAATATTATATAATACTAATAAGCCAGGATTAAGAGCTCAGTCTATATATTTGTACACATACCTACCATCAATTCTCCTATCAGCTTTACCCTTCCTTCAGACAAAAGCTGAAGAACCGCTATGCCCACAATTTCTGTAGCCATCGTACATTTCTCTCTACTGTAATGAAAGTTGTTTTAGAAGAAAGGCACAAACTGTAATTATGTAGTTTCCTCCTGTTATATTAAAGTCCACGAACAAGTATCCCTACATTTTTGGGCAGAATGATTAAATCCTAGGAAGAGCAACAAGTTCCCCTTCATTCCTGGCCCCTGTGCATCCTCTCCTCCCCCAGGCCACAGTTTCGACAGTCAGAGCTGTGAGACCTGCTCCTAAAGAAGAGGGGAGTATTCTCCAGGCCACTGCTACGTCAAATTGTTCAAGCAGTCTCTCCCTATGAATTTTATTTAACCAGTGTTCTAACTGCCTATTCATGTAGGAAACTCTTTATCTTTCTTAGTGCACTTTGTGCCATATTTGGAATAATTGTAGACATTTAAGCCCAAGAGTTTTCCTGGTAACCTTAGCCTTAACAAGTGTTTAGGGCTTAGAGACCTACAAGTGTGATAGAGGTGGAAGGCTGAAGCCCACGGTGCTAGCACAAGGCAAGCATGACATTCCAGGACCACCTGAAACCCCAAGCAACTCCCACCCACTGTGTGGAAAACCAGAGATGGGCGAGGTTCTTCAATCATTACTGAAAAGAGCTTTGAAAGTTTCACTTGTTAGAAAGCTCTGCTTATTCTAATTCCTTAGCTGAATTAGCCAAATTAAACGCATGGCAGAGAAACTCGAATTATGCTTTGAGATATGGTTTCTCCACCAAAGGGAATATCCTAAAAAATTTCAGATATTATTATTATTCCACTGTATATAAAAGCTGAAGTTTTGATCAAAGAGTGTTGTTTGGAGAGCAGTGCACATAATACTCACTCTTTTGCCAGCTCCATTGATATTTGTTCCAAAGAGCATCCCTTTGTTTCGGGTATAAACACAACAACAAAAACCAGAGATGCTAGACTCATAATTGTATATATAAAGCACACACATGGCAGGCCAATGAGATCTAGAGAGGACAAAAGAAATTGGTTAGAGATGCATTTTGTGTTGCTTTCATCCCATTTGTGGACAGCTGCTTCTTACAGCATATATGAAAACATATGTATTTTCAAACATGCTGGTTGTACCCAGGGAAATAGCAATCACAAATTAAAAATATAGCCAGCCTCTGAAAGTTTCATTTTCACAAACAACCCCAGCTTTCTTGGTAAAGTGAATAGCAGTCTTGTAAATATCACAGTTTAAACCCAATGCCATCTTCTTGGTGAACATAATACTTTTCGTCTTCAAAATGGTAATAGAGGGCTTCCCTGGTGGCGCAGTGGTTGAGAGTCCGCCCGCGATGCGGGGGACACGGGTTCGTGCACCGGTCCGGGAGGATCCCACGTGCCGCGGAGCGGCTTGGCCCGTGAGCCATGGCCGCTGGGCCTGCGCGTCCGCAGCCTGTGCTCTGCAGCGGGAGAGGCCACAACAGTGAGAGGCCCGTGTACCGCAAAAAAAAACACCCAAAAACCAAAAACAAACAAAATGGTAATAGAAATGCTCATTGCCAAAAAAAAAAAAAAAAAACCTCAAACAACACAGAAACACATAAAACAGGAGGTAAACTATCTCCTCTCTCCTCACCCTCTACCATTCCTCTCTTGGGAATCCCCGCCATAGCAGTTTGGTTTCTACTTGGTAGACATTTTTAAAGACCTATTTATACAGATGGACTCTTCTTGGAATGAGCTCCCCCTTCTTTTCTCTGATTTGAATAAATCGTTTCCTGTTGGCAATATTTCATCATTTTAGTAGCTGGCAGTATTTGTAATACTGCTTCCTGGATTTAGAGAAAAAAAGTGATAATGGTTCGAATGAAAGGCATTGACTTGCTAAGATGCATCAGCAAGAAGCAGGACCCTCCAGGTTCTGATGGATCTCACCTGCCAACCTAGTTTTCCCTCTGAGCGCTTCTAGCCAGAGGTACAGTCCCTTTGTAGTACTGACCAAGGTCAAGGTATGTTAGCTGGTGAGAGGTGGCCCCCGATGCACTTGAGTCTGCCCTTGCACTGCGGCACCCCAGGCTCAGCGGAAAGTCCAGTGTGGCCAGGAGCAGGGAGGAGGAGGCTGGATTTTTTTGAACACAGGCTCAGACCAGCCACAGACTGAAACAATGCAAATAGCCCTTAGCGGCCACAAATCACAACTGGTCAGTCGGGAACATTGACTGAGCAGTTATGCGGAAGGCATTTGGTAATGCAAAGTGGAAGGAGCTATGCATATTAACCACTTATAGGTCAGCTGTGCTGAGGTGGGGAGAAGCAGAGAGAAGGAACAGCTCTGCAGTCCTTCTGGCAATTTTAATTGCAGTCCGCTCCCTCTGTGCTTTTCTTGGTGCTAACACAGGGTTTTGTCCAAGAGAGTGCTTAATAAAGTGCTTGGAGAATTGGTCCTTCTTTCCTCTCTGGGGCATAAAACCAGAAAATAAAAAGTGGAAAAAAAAAAAAACCCAAAACGTCATCTCAGCAAACTTATATGCTCTTCTGTTTGAGTATTTTCAGTAACAAGGAGCTCATCACTTATCAAAAATGCACACTACATTGTGAGTCAGCCCTGTCTGTTTCAAACATATTCCTCACTCATTCCTAAGCCCAAGCCTACCTTCCGGGAACTTGGGTTCAGAGGTTCTGCTTTGTCCTCTGGATCAGCCTTCCTCATCCCTTCTTCACGAAAATGGCACAAATATTTGAATGCACCTCCATCCCTTGCTGAGCATCCTCTTGTCCAAGTCAAACTCCCAAACTCTTGCAACTGTTCTTCACAGACCATAGGTCACCTGCCATGTTATCCAGGTCGCCCTCCCTTGGTGGGCACACTGCAACCCTCGTCAAATATTTTACTCAGAGCTGAGAGCAATACTGCAGTACATACATTACTGCATAATACAGTATATACTGTATTATGAGCACAGCAGAGTATGTCTGTGTCTCTGGTACACTCTGTTCTTATTGATACAGCTGAAATTGTGCTAAAAGTTGGTGTCCAAGGGCTTGCCACCAAGCAGAACCCTTATATCTTTTACTTGGAAAATTGATTTTTGAAAAGAAGTACAGAATTTCAAACTTAGTCCAATGAAATGTCATTTATAGGTTTGAGCTCATTCCAGAATTTTTTTTTTAATGAGTATGCTTTCCCAACATTTGTTCTAAGAGCCCATGCAGAACTTTTGAATCTTCATCAAGCTCGTCCTATGTATTAGCTATCCTTCCCAGAAATTCGTGTCGTCTTTATTCAACCTTCATCATTTCCATTCTTTCTTTTATATTTCTCCTTCTCCATATAAACAGTAGGTAAGTGTGTGTGTTGTGTGTGTGTGAGAAGGTGAAGAGCACGGGTCTATGTGTGTGATCTAAGCAGGAGACGTACGGTTGATGCAAATGACCAGTTCCTGTGTTTCCTTTCATCTTGGGCTATTTCCAAAAATGTAGGACATAAATATTTTAAAATTTTGTGTAAAAACCCAAACTGTGCTTAATTAATAACTCTAAAAGTTCATTTCCAAAAGTAGATATACTCCAAAAAAAGTCAACAAGATTCAGAAGTACTACATATAGATATATACTTTTTTGACTATACATCCACTTTTGAAATGGTATCAATATATATTATCTCTGTATTATAGATACTATTTAATATTTATGCATTATATATATACATATAAAAGGAAGGGATGAAAACTCAGCTCATTGGTCAGTTTTGGAGGATGCTGGGGAACTACCTCATTATTTTGAAAAGTAGAAAATAAAGAGAAAGTTTCAAACATTAATCTTGGCTTTCTTATATGATTCATACTTCGGGGCAGGCAAATAACTAATGAGAAGAAATTTCTCCTTAAGAGAAGTATTGCTGATAAAAAACTTAGTAGGAATAATGAAATGAAGATAACGGATCTGGGAAATGATCCTCAAAGGATGCAGGCATGACAAAGTGGGAGATAAGCACACAGGACATGCCTCTGATGGCAGGACACAGGCCATCACCTGGGAAGGAGTTTGCAAATAAACAAGAAAATCTAAATCTTTGTCAGCCTCTACATCTAAATAGCAGTTTACAGGAAACACAAAGGACAGAGGGTCACGTGATGTGACTACAATCGGCAAATCCAACCCCGGGGAAAACCCTATGAAACAAACGACCCAGTTTCTTCATTAAAAATATAAAGTGTAGGGGGAGGAGAAATGGAGGTGAAACGTACAGATTATGAGACATATCAATTAAGTATTTGGATTGTGATTCAAACAAACTATAAAAAATAATTATGAGACAATTGGAAGGATGTGAACACAGACTGGATACTTGATACCAAGAGACTATTAATAGTATAATATTTTTAGGTGTGATAAGGATGTTGAAGTTATAGTGTTTAAATGTCTTATCTTTTAGAGGTCCCTGCTGAAATTTTAGAGACAAAATGACATGTTTGGACAATGACTCCAAATAATTTGGGGGGCAGAGCAGGTGGGGTCATAAATGAAGACTGATAAAGTTTTAAATTGGGTGGTCAGTACATCAGGTTCACTACCATTCTCTTTACTTTTGAGTGTGTTGACGAGAAAATGTTTTTCAGGCGAGTGTGTTTCCCTAAGATTTGTCCTAAGAGCACAAAAGGCGTTAGAGGAAAGCGAGTTCTTACCTGTCACAGTCAAAAAGGTCAGAGAGATGAGGAGATTGATGCCCCAGTTCATGCTAGAAGTTAGAGCCATGGCTCGTCCTCGAATTCCACCAGGAAAAATCTCACTCAGCACCAGCCAGGGCACTGGAAGACAAGGAAGAGTGGGTGGGGGACAGCAAAGTGATCAAAAAGCCATTGAAGCTGAGGGCCAGCCCACTGACTTCTGCCCTAGTCCCTCGTGATCTGTGGTTGGAGAGCAGGGCCATGTCCTTTTACAGGACGAGGGAGGAGAGAGTGTGCTTCCTCCTCACCTCCAATCAAGTGAGAAGGGATTCAGGAGAAACACTGAGAGAGCTTGACAATGGTCCCTGGAAGTAGAGGGAGGGACATAAAGGGCTGGTAGGGGACACTGGCCTGAGACACGCAAACAGAAAGGGCAGTGGCTAGGGCCATCTGCCCACGACAAGGGGCAGCTATGAGCCTCAGTGCCAGAACCCGGATCTATCTGCTTTCCTCTGGACCCTTACCTGTAACCTCCTCTGCCCCCGACCTTTGCCAAGTCCAACATCATAGCTACGGAGTGGGTAGGAAGTAGAGCCAGGAGGGCGGAGGAAGGAGGCTGGCTCCTCTCCCCTCCCCCACTTGGGCTTCCTGGCCTGTGGCAAGCTGGGTGGAGAGAAGCTCTCAATTAGACAGAGCTCCAGGATTCGGTGTTACGCCAGGCCAAACATTTGACTTTCTGAAAGGAGACGACTCTTGGCACGAAAACTGATCAGAGGACTTTTTATGATCTGAGAGTGACACAAAACATTATAGGACCTGCCTGACGGGATTAGAAAGGGCAGCAGAGGAGCAAATTAACTTGTCTTCTGCTCACAGCCTATCAAATCCAGTTTGCCGAATAGCTACCAGTTCTTCCAATGGGCTGAGACCTTTACAAACCTTATCTCATTTGATCCTCGCTGAATTCCTACCAGATAGGAACTATATCGCTCTCCCTCTTTTATAGAAGAGGAAATGGAGGCTTAAAGGAGTTCATAATTTGCCAAGGTCCCAGAGCTCAGAGGTGGCAGCAGAGGTGGCGCTGAGCCTGGGCAGCCTCTGGAACTCATGCTTCTTCATCTTGGTGCTCTCTTGGGGGTGGCTCAATAAATATTCGTTAATGAATACATAAATGTGGAGTATCAGCACCTCTGATTCTGAGGAAAGAAGGGCTTAGGAGCTGTCCCAGCCCTGCTCCCTGCTGGCTAAGTCACATTGTGTTGCAAAGCCGGTGTTCAGATACAGACCAGATGCATCTTCTTGCCCGAGAGGAGGCGGTGTGAGGGAAGAAGCGAGAGGCTAGGGAGCGGCCCCCCGCCAGCAACCACCTGGGCTGCCAGGGCCAGCCAGAATCCTGGAGCAGTCACCTGTGTCTCTGATTGAAAAGTCACCTCTCACGACAAGGTCATGCTCTGTAGAGAAAACACCTGCTCCGAGTAAATGTGCTGTTTTAAAGTAAGAAAAATATTTAAATTATACAAGAGGGCTGGAAACACATTTTTTTTCTTGATTATCTTCTCCAAGTGAATCTACGTAGGGCGGGGGCGAGAACCGTAACCAAAGGAACATGATTATTATTGTTCTAATTAATAGGGAATTCAAAAATAACATTCCAGATCCCTCCCCTCCACTCTTTCCCCCAGAAGACCTTCACTAGATTCTTGCAGATTATATCCTTGGAGACGGGTGCAAAGCTCAGGTAACCTTGCCTTGAGGTTTGCAAGACAGGGGATCTGGATCTGAGTAGAATGACAGCTGCATAATTCTGGTGAAGCCTTTGTAATGACCTGTCCTTGGGCAAATACAAGATGAAAGTATGTAAGTCCACTCTGTTGAAGATAAATGATCTATGCTGCAAGCCAATCCCCCAGGCCCCTTCCTGCCTTGGGTATTTGGTGAGGGTAGGGGTGGAGCAGAGCGTTCCTTATGGTCTTTTGCTCTAGCAGCCGTGAGGAAAAGGTGGGGGAATGGACATGCTGATTTTCTTTGACAAGAGTTAGCACTGGTTTTCTTGATCTACTTCCATCCCCACTTCATCACCTCTGATATACCCTACTTCCCCTCCCCACCTTGCATCATGATGGCTTCTTGGAATTATTTGGTGGGGTTTGGGGAAAATCCTTTCCACGCTGTCCTCAGATGAGAATGAGTTGATCCTGCTGTTACAGAGAGTGGTGGATCTTACCGACAAGAAGATGGGACAGTTGCACAAAGCACTAGTTATAAGTGCTCAGTCTGAACTGTCGAGGGCTCACCTAAAAGCACCCAGCAACCACACTGAGGCCTGTCCTAGGCACGCATTCAGTGCAGCAGCTGAGCCAAGTTCTTGGGCAGTTTAACCAGTCAGTGAGCAATGAACTGAATACTGAAAAACAGACTTCCGTCAGTCTCTGATGGGCCCTGTTGTCAGGCAAAACTTACACCTGACATTTCCAAAAGTAATATATCATTGCTGAATGCGACTACTTCTTTTTTGATCTAGTGGAGAAAATTCAAGAATCGATGCCTTGGTTTTTGTAATATTGACAAACTGGATGTTGCAACAATTGACAAAGGTTTTGACAAGGATGGTTCAACACCCCCAATATGGAACCTGTCAAGTCAAAAATAAGGAGAGTAAATAATTAATAAATATTTGTAAATTAATTAAATTAATTAATTAATAAATAATAATGTTAAAATAATTTTAACAATGATCTCAGAACCATAAAAATCGCAGGTTATCAGATCCAGAGAGTGTGAAATAAAAATCTGAAAGTGGAACTTGCAGCAAGATAGAATTTACTGAGAGGGTAAAGTCTTTCCATGGAAGACTTAGGAGCAAGATGGTGCCAGAATCTTATAGGCCTCCATGTTGCCTGAAAAAGGGCTGTGAGCACCCAAAGCAGAAGGAATGGAGAAGCTCTTTCAATTCATAAGTAAAGAGCAAAGAGGTATAAATCATCACATGCGGATATATATTGGTATTCAATAATAACAGGTGGAAGTTTTTTTGTTGTTGTTTGAATCCCTAATGTTTTTCCAATGAGATGGCCTAATTTCTCTCCAACAAAAATCAAGCTATTGTCACATGCCACAGTAAAATGGTGGCTCTCTCTGGCTGTCCTCATTATCCCCTTCCCTGATGACAGGCCCACAGGGGGTGCTTTGCGCTATCTGCTCGTGAGGAATCCACAGAGTAGTCAGAGATATAATAACTCTTCTACAGTGAATGAAGCTACTCACTGCAGCTTAGCAGGCCCTGCAACAATTCTCCTCGATGCCTGTTATTTCACCTTTAACCCCATTATTCCAGGCCCACCTCAGCAATATGTACTTGTGTAAATGTCAGAGTCTGCACGTGTCTTTAAAGTCTTCTCTAGGTTACAAGGGTTGAGGAAATTTTGGTCTTGCTGGGAGCTAATTGTCCACAAATATTGAACCTCATATTTCACATGGCATTAAATCACCAGGGCTGCCCATCAGAACTTGCCTGATCCAGATGAGATCTGCAGAGTTTATGGCTGTACAGAGTGTCATAAAAAGACCATGAAGGACAAATACGTTGAAATGTCTTTGTTTGCAATGGAGGACATGAACTTGAATGAATAGGGCCAATCAGTGGAAATGGCTGAGCTCTGTCGCATATCAACAGCCACACTTAGCTCCTCCCTCCTCCATATTTCAGCCACTGCTGAACATTTTTTTCCACTGAGGCTGTCATTTCTCTCCCTGTGCTTTCAGATTCAACCCCCGCAGCATTTCAGGCATGCTTTCCATTTGGCCTGAGCATTTTCTGAACCACCTGGCATGGCAGCCTCAGGTTTGAAAGACTCATGGAGGCCTTGAAACTCTTACCAGGGAACTCCTAGTAACTTTGGAGGAAGTTCTACACTTAGGCTGCAGAGTTCTCAACAACTTGATGGAGCCAGTGTCCTATACTTTGTAGGAGTGAAGCCAGTTAAATTATGGCCCCATAAGTTCCTTGAGTGGGAAAGTCTTGTCCTTTAAAAATATACTCCACCGTAGGCCACCATCTCCAATATCATCAGTGATACTGTAGCTTTACTTTATTTTTATTTTTTGTATTCTCCCTTTTCTCAGTCTCTCTGAGTTTTGCTTACTCCTGGCCTCTTTTAAAATACTTTTTTTCAAGAATATGATCTTGGATTACTTAACAGGAAAACAATGAAATAAAACCTCAATGTTCCCAATCTTTCTATCTTAATGATTTCTAGTCAGAATCAACCGAAATGATTTCTTAAAATATTTTTTAGGAAATTGGATTAAATGAAATAACCCTTAATAAAAAATGCCAGAGTTAAAAATGGAACCCTTTTGTGATCAGGTACTAATTGGGAATAAGAACGGTGGCAGTGGTCTCCAAACTTTCTTGCTTGTGTAGCCTTTAAAATAATTAGAAAAACTAAGTACTTTCTTTCATTTATAAATCAACATCTAACATTTTTTTACCATAAATTTAAATGACAGCAAAAGATGCAATTTCTGTGGTATTTTTAAACTCTATATTTACAGTAGAGAATAATTATATCACTCAAGTATTTCCAGTGGAATTTAAATACAATACCTATTTGATACTCATCTTCATCCATTTAAAAATATAACAATAAGGCATTTAACATAAAGTTGACATCATTTTCAAGTAGATGAAATGTGGGGGATTTCCTTGGCGGTCCAGTGGTTAAGACTCCACGCTTTCAATGCAGGGGACGCGGGTTCGATTCCTGGTCAGGGAACTAGGATCCCACATGCCCCGTGGCACAGGCCAAAAAAAAAAAAAAAAAAGGGAGATGAAATGTACTGTTTTCAAGAATAATAAAGATAGATGGGGAGTTGAAAAAGTTTTATAATAGGAGTGTCACTACATTCTTTAAATTAACAACAAAAGTTTGTTGTAATGATATATCAGCTGATAGCTTGATTAGGTCATCCTACAGTTTTGTTGAAAGTAAATTATTAGAAATATCTAGGCTTATGAGAGAATTATTATCTAGTCATTAGAGTCATTTTTCCATACCACACCTACACCAATATTTCCAACTGTCTTTTTCATTAGCGTTCCTAAGGTTTTTATAATTGGGGACATATATCATAATAAGATTTCTGGTGGGTAACAGGTGTGCTTTCTTTTAAGTGGAAGAATAGTTATTACTGGCAAGACAGGGAAGAAGAAATTTTAGGAAACAGACTTTTCCTAAAAATCCAAAAATTGATTTCCTTTGATGTATCATTGAAGGAATATTCCAGAAAGTAGCCTCCAGGATTATGCTTATCCCAATTTGCAGATCACTGAACTAGAGTTCAAAAGGCAAAACAAAAAAGGGAAGGAGATACAAGAAATTAGTCTTTTCTGGTTTACACTATAACTTGAATGTCATGCTTCACATGTAACATTTTATGCTGTGCTTTTTTCATGAATGATGCTTCAGACTCCAATGAGAAAAGTATTAATAGTTTTTAATGTTACAGGTGTTCCTTGGAAAAATGTTTAACATTGTGTTCTGAAAAACAATAAAGTAACAGGTGAATGCTGTGTTTATTAAGATAGTGTTAAAAACTTAGTCTGTTTCTTTAATGTCTTTACTGTCTGATATTTGTAATTTTCAAGGGCATGGGCCTATGATCATAGCGTGGGATGGAGAGGAAAGTTAAACACCGATGTATTATATTATGTGAAGAGTTGCCTTTGGTAATGTTGTAAATGGTGTTACTTCTCTTTGTTTAGCTGTGTTCATGCTACAAAAATGTAGTTTTAGACTCTTTGGTTCTATTAGGTACCACTGTGCATCATTTAACTCCAAAGAGGAGAGTGAGATTTAATTAGCTAAGGCACATATTTCTTTAAGTTTTTCCTCTTGCTTGGGTGCAAATTTAGTATAAAACCATTCAGATACTATTATTTGTTTACTTTGCATTATTGCAATGACTAACACCAGAGGACCATATAAATCACCACTTTAATCAAACAAAATAACTTTTAACTTAATTAACTGGAAAAAAAAGGAACAGTATTGGTGTGAATATTGATGATAACTGAAATGTAAGATTTAAAAGGAAAAAAAAAGATTTGAAAGATATTAAAGGTAGACACAATTAACACAAACCCATTGTGTGAATACGATTGTATAATGGCTACATTTGATAATAAAATTCTCCTGTTTAAAGAATAATAATTTAATCAATATGCCTCTTCTCTAAGAGTATGTGATTATCCAAGAAGAATGATAGAAAAAGAGGGTGAGCACTAAAAAGTCTTTGACGGTGATGGTTTGGAATATTAGGGGCCTGGTGTCTAGGAGGAAATATGAAGAATATCAAAATATCTTTGAAAACATTTGATATAATTCTGGTCTGCAACCCTTTGTTCTAAACCCTGTATATCTTAGAGTGAAGCAGCTGAGTAAACTTCCAAATTAGAACCTGCTGTTCCACACCCCTGGAATTGTCATAATTTTTAGCTGTACAAACAACACATAAACAATTGCTTTTGGAAGAGCTGGAGATATTTAGGTATAAAGTCTAAATTCAAATGTTATGGCAGATGAGTCATATGCTTCCTACTGATAACCATCCTCCAAAAGACTGGTTAAACTCCATAAAACCGAACAAAACAAAAAGCTAGGCTCTACAATCTTTGTACCTTAAGAAGTTCTAATTTCTTGTTTTAAACAGAAAATTGGCCTTTTCAGAGTGTTTGAGTTGAAAGACGATTTTTCATGGGTCTCGCATTTCAGCATGTCTCATGAGAAAAAGCACCAATTTTGTTCCAGGCTGTCTTTCTAAGGATGTTCATAAAACAAACAACCTTGGAAGACAGAGTGTCCCCTCTAGAGCAAAGTTTTGTTTACTATCCAGTAAATTAAAGATAATGTCTCCCTCCAGGGGAAAAATCAGGCTGGCTTACTGTCTATTATAAAAGATTTGGGTTCCCTAAGCTTGGGGTTCCTCTCCTCTAAAATAACCCAGTCTAGGTATAGGTGTCACCTGGCCTGGTTCATAATGCCCTGTGGGTATTGGGGCCTGGGGAATTTGTGCAAATGCTGGTAGTCTGGCTATGGCTATTGCTATGAATAATAAACTGTCCTTTGTCTCTGACCAAGGAGTCTTGTGTCTTTGTCAAAATCCATGAAACTGAGGCTAATTGTAAGCTTGCGAGTGGGCTCAAATATCAGCCAGTTTACAGTTCTTGAGAGTTTGATTACTTGTGGCTATGGTAGGATTTTTCTACAAAGATCTTTTATTGCTATTATTAACTTTAGACTTCCAGCTTACATCTGAGAAATTTAACGTGATTGTTAAGCCTGAGATAATCCACTGAAATATTTCTATAAGCTCTAACACTAATTAAGTAAACAAATTCCAGGCTCAGACTTCTACATATTTCTCTTAGGAAAACCAGGAAGGAGTTGTCTCAAATCTTTTTTGGAAAGAGTTAAGTTCTAAAACATTCAATTACTAAACCAAGGTAGGAATTATTATCCCATGATATGACTAATCTCAATCTCTCTCTCTTTTTTTTTTTTTTTTTTCCCACTCCAGGGGAAAGGTTGAATCTTGTATTTGGAGCAAATATGGAAATTTGGAAATGAATATTTTGGCTAACACCATACATTTTTTTAAATGGCCTTAATTTTAGTAAATTTAAAACATGAAACTTCTTTAGTCATCAAATGAATTAGAGGTGGCCACACATCCTCAGTTGAATAGTTTTACTCAGATATAACTTTTGGTCAAATGTGCATGGGGTTCCCCACAAACCACTTTTATTTCTGATGGCCTAGATATTGACACAGATTCATACTAGAGAAGATCAGGATATGTCAACCCTAGACTAGAGAGACAGTTCCCCTTCATCACAGAAGCTGAGAGAGTTCCAGAAACTTTTTTTGACTCATCTAACAAATATTTCTTGAGCCCCTATTGTGGGCCAGGCCCTAGGTTAGGCTCAAGGAAACAACAATGAACAAGCCAAAGTTTGTGTGCACACAGGACACAGAGTCTAAATTAGTTGCACCAACTTAGAAGAATGGACAGTTGGGTGTTTCTCAACCTAAATCACACCTTTCACCTTTCGCCAAAGACTCAGAATTTTCTGTAACACCCGTCTGATAACCTAGAAAACTCTCTTGACTGTAGGTAATGCAGAAATGAACCATATTTCAAGCAACACATGTATTTTCTTTAGTCTTGACCTAACTGGAATGGTGTGCATAGAAGGGAGGTGAGGAGGACCATGGCATCATAATTCAATATGTGGCTATGGAGCATCTGCTGTGTCTCCTGATGTGCCTTAAGCAAAATGACTGCTGGGGTCAGTGCTGGCCTTACCAAAACTATACATCTCTTGTCTAGACTACGGCCAGATATTTTAAAATAGCACTAATGACTAAGTGTATTGAGTCCATGCCACACACCAGGCACTACACTAGGTACACGTCATACAAATGGCTTTGTTCAACCCCACAGTTACACTGTGAGGTGGATCAGGAAGCTGAAGCCTAGGGAGATGGATTCACCTGCCTGGAGTCCTACACTGTAGAGCAGTGATTCAAGGTCAGGCAGCCTAATGCCAAAGCGTAGTCTGAATTCACACACTGTTGTATAGCCTCCACAGGCTTTCTGCTCTTCTCCTAAACCTCCAAGCTCATGTCTCCCTTAAGGCCACTTGATGTTATCCCTGATCCTTCTTGATTTTTCTTCATCACTCTTACCTCCACCTAAATGTTGACACTTCTCTCCTCCTGAAGTTGTATTATACATGTATTCATTTTCTGGCTTATTGCCTGTCCCCACCACTAGCTCCATTGGGGTGAGGTGTGGCTCTCACTCATCCATCCCTAAATCACCAGCAATGGGTACCATGCCCAGTGGGTTGTGGTGAGCAATCCACACGTGCTGGACAAGTAAGTGAGCAGATGAATCCCTACCACTGTCTCCCTCTCTCTTCTCTTCGTAATCACTCTAAGATGCTTTCTTGATGGAACTCCTGCCTATTTGGTAGAAGAGATTGGGGGAGGTGATTTGCTGTCACCTGTCATTCAGTCTTCAGTGTAAAGTTCCGCTTGAACTTGTGAATACAAAGGCAGTTAAAGGATGACAGTCATAGCCTCATTACAGAACTTAATATGTGACCTTGGACAAATTCCTCCCATCTGCTCTAATGAAAAGATATTAGTCATGAGATGGAAGAGGAGTTTAATTAATTTATGGACATAGGAATTTTTGGATTTAAAAAAAGCCCTAATAATTGTTCTTTTTAATTAATTAATTTATTTTTATTATTTATTTTTTATACAGCAGGTTCTTATCTATTTTATACATATTAGTGTATACATGTCAATCCCAATCTCCCAATTCATCCCTCCACCACCCCACTCCCCTTTCCCCCCTTGGTGTCCATACGTTTGTTCTCTACATCTGTGTCTCAATTTCTGCCTTGCAAACCGATTCATCTGTACCATTTTTCTAGATTCCACATATATGCGTTAATATACATATTTGTTTTTCTCTTTCTGACTTACTTCACTCTGTATGACAGTCTCTAGGTCCATCCACGTCTCTACAAATGGCCCAATTTCATTCCGTTTTATAAAAGCCCTAATAATTGTTGTGAAAAGAACAGTCACACACATTTTTCTGAGTTACAGAGACTGTTCTAAGGAGGGCAGCTACACAAGTATTACCTCAGATGAACTCATGAAATAATAACTTTACGCCTTGGGCTTGGGCTTGGGCTCATCTCTGCTTTACTTTTGAAGCCCAAGAAGAAGAGAAATCATTATGTGACTCTATGTCCTCATAATATCAGGACTTTTTGGTTCTACCCTGAAGCTTGAACCACAATAATAAAGTGTTCAGTTATTAGAAGGAGCTAAAATGATCAGGACCACCCCAGAAAGACTGGAAAGTCAAGTTAAGATTTCGAACATATTTTAAAGTGAGAGATGAAGCGTGGAAAACGGAATGTTTCATAAAAATCTCCAATAAAAGCAGTGGGGTATATATTGTGATTTTTATTTGATGGAAGAGTTTTGGTATTAGTTACAGAGAAATGGAGGGCAGAGATTCTTAACCTCGGGCTATGAAACCCTTCAGCCGGCTAGTGAAGCCTACAGATTCCTTCATAGAATAATATTTTAAATGTATAAAATAAAATATATGAGATTACTTGGTACCAAATTTATGCCCCCTCCTGAATTCTAGATTCCAGGGTACCCCTATTTATGCTAAAATCAGGGAAACAGATGACCAGAAAGTAAAATGATGTAGGGCATACACTTTAACCTAAAAATAGAAATACTTTTTGACAAGAGAAACTATGTTGTGATCTAATACAATGAAGGAATGTTGTTCTAAGCCAACACATATTTTAAAAGATTTAATAAAGATGATTTAATCTTGCTTTGATTTTGCTTTGGAACAGCAAGTACTTTTCCCTTTATGCCCCTATTTACACAAAGGATTTGCTTCTATTACAAGTAATAAACTCTCTAAATGAAATACCTGAGCAATAATCGCATCAGGTTAATAAGTTTATAATGCGTTCACGATCTGGTATGAAAATTTGCTCTTAATAAAAATCTTCTTTAAATTCCAACTGGTTCGTGCCAATGCTCTAGAATACAATTTTGGTGACTGAATTGGAATTCTTATGGTATGTTTTCTTTAGAAAAGAAAAAATGAACTGCAGCATGAATATAAACAGAAATGGCTAACTCTTAGCAAGAAAAATAAAGGACAATTATTCAGATCTCTTCTAAAAACCCTAAGAGAATTGACAGTCTCAAGCCACCCACGTGAATTAACTGCTTGTTTTCCTTAGAGGGAATGTTTGGGATTCTGTCTCCGACTGCTTGTCTTCTACCCTCAGGCGTGACTATCCGGATCAGTGCTTGGAACAGCAATTACAAGTTGAAGAAACCGTGAGATGAAGGGTTATTTCCCTTTCCCAAACCCAAACCTCCTTCAGACTGAGATTCTCCATCTCATTAGCATTGCTTTTGTTCTAAGAAACGCTCAAAAAGACTCTCTTCTCCATGTGAAAGCAAAAAGCAAAGGTGTCCAAAAAAAATCTGGGACTACTTTTAGATACTCTGTGTCTAAAAGTAGGAATTAGTGAAAGTCCCAAATAACTCTTTATGACCTGACAAAGAAATGCCCTAAATGCCTCCAACTACTTATTTCTGAGCACTGCTAACTCTCCTGCATCTTTTCTCAGAGGCAAAAACAGAAAGAGATTTTTAAAACTCACACCACCGTTGAGACAGGAGGGAAGGCGGCAAGGCACAACCTTTAAAAGAATGACATAGCTGTTGAGGATATGACAAAAACTGGTTAGAACAGATTATGTACAAGATGGTGGAAGATTTGACTTCCAGAGGACCTTGAGCCTCATTATAAGCTCATTATGAGACACTAGCTATGCTAAATGACATACACACAGGCACCACGACAGTTCCAAAGCCAACCATTAAAGGCCAAAAAGTGGGCCGTGGCCCAATTCCTGGAAATCTCTGTCTCTTCCCCAAAATAGTTGTAATAATCCTCCCACTTGTCAGCCTATGAAATTACCCAGCTCATAAAAACTAACGACCCCATATTTCGGGGCCTCTCGCCTTCTGAGATGGTCCATGCTCTGTCTGTGGAGTGTGTATCTCCCTAAATAAACCTGCTTTCCCACTTAACTTTCAGGGCAGAGTCCTCTTGCCTGCCCTCTTGTATCCTTCACAAGCGTCCTATATTAATAAATCGACTTGCCTATCACTTCGCCTCTCACTGAATTCCTTCTGTGCTGAGACGTAAAGAACCTGAGGTCCATTAAATCCTATGACCAGGTGTGTGGTTTCAGCTGGGAGATTGTGGGTTTGAGTCCCCGCCTAAGCCAGAAATTTTGGGTTCAAGTCCCAACTGAAGTGCAGCTGGATTCGAGTCCCACCTGAAGGAGTGAGATTAGAAGATTGTGGGTTCGAGTCTCAAACTGAGGTGTGTGGTTTCAAAGTGATGGATTGTTTTGCAAAAACATGATGGTTTCAGGAGGAACAGGCGCTTCTGTGGCAACCTAGTGTTCCCAGCTTTCCTGGTACTTAGCCTACCCACTAGATAGCTTGACACAGATAAAGAAGCACACTTCAAGATTTTTCCTGTATATTCACCTTAGTTTTAAAGTTCTTCTTTCCCTCTCCTCCTTAGAAACATAAATGTACCCCTGCATGGTTTTCAAACAGATATATACAGTGCTGACTTAAAGGAACAGAAGGAAAAAATGTGAGATGTCGTGTCTTCCCTCAAAGAGCTTACAATCCAGTAACCACATTCTGGTTAATAAACCAAACAAGCATACAAAAGCAGTACACTATATCATTAAGGACTAAGTTGTATTATCACGTGGTAACTTCCATTTACATCACACACTGTAACATCCAAAACACTTGCGCATGCATTAGTTCCCTTGATGCTCACCTATACTCTGTGAGATAAGACAGGTATTATTATGCCCAATTCATGGATTTAGAGAGCGCTTCAGAGAAAATAAATGACTTAAAAACATATAACCAGTAGGCAGAAGAACTGAGATTAGAGCCTAGGTTTTGTGATTTTAAATTCAGGCTCTTTGTAGCCCAGAACTGAACTAATCTACACTAGAAATAACTAGTAGTTCATACAAATAAAGACCTTGAAGAAATGGAGTGAATTCATAAAAGAGATAAGACTTTCACTGAGCTTTCAAGATAGGAGGGACTTGGGTAGAGTAGGGGGGAAGGAAAAGAGGCCACAACAGATGCTTTCTGTCTCTTGACCTGGGTGGGGAGCAATGGGAAATAAAAATGCCCAGAGAGGCAAAGCATTGCCTCATGTCACAACGCCATGGGGCATCATTCTCCTTATATCCCATGTGGAATCTATATGTGTTTCTATATGAATGGTAGCCCTGAAAGAAAACTCCACAGACTACGATATAAATGGTGCCCCTTGGAGTTGTGCAGACACTCTGATGGAGTTGGGTGGGATGATGGAGAACCTTGAAAATCACACATCTTTTCCCTCCAGGATGAGTGATATAGTCATAGAAAGAGCATGGAATTCGGCTTCAGATGTCCAGAGTTCTAGTCCTAAATCTGTGTGATCTCAATCTCTGAGAGTTTCTTGTTTCTTTTCTCTAAAAGGAAAATGTAGGACTAGGTCATTTCTAATCTTTTCATCTTGAAAGGCATTTGGTTCTTCTGATATGGAAGAAAGTGGGAAGCCGTGGAAGATTTGAGAGCTGTGGTGACATGGGGAACATGATTACTTAGGGAATACTTGGTATGGAGGATGGTTGGGTGTGGGAAAGGCCTAGAAGGGGAAAGAACCACAGGAAGGGTCTCCCAGTAATCTAGGGATGAGACTGAAAGGGGTAGACTAGGATGGCAGAAGTGGGAAGGAAAAATGAACACAGGAACCCTTTGTGAGGGAAAATCCAAGAGCCTTTATTTGGTCATTGACTGGATTGGGAAACGGGCCCAGAGCGTCAGACCTGAGTGACTGGCAGAGTGACTACCCCATGGAAGAGAAAGACAAGTCCCCTTGACATGAGGGGAATAAGAATTCAGCCTCAGCTTCTTTGTGTTCAGCTGACGGTGAAGCATCAAAATGGAAAAGTTCAGCAACCGTTGGGAAAAAGGGAACAAGAAGTCACGTGAGGCAACGGAACTGGAGATACGTGACAGTGGTCAGCTCAAGGGAGACAGTTAACATTCCTGAGAAAATAAATATGAAAGCTTTTATCATGCATTAGCAAAAGAGTGTCTTTTGGTTTTACAGCTAAAGAAACAAAAGCCAAGAGACAGTAATGAAATGACCTCATGGCTTCTTTAGAACTAGATGGAATGGAAGCTAGTCATATGGTTTAACAAGTAATATTTTAATGAAAAGAAATCAATGTCTATCACAGAAACTGAAGACAGAATACAGAGGCTTTGACCTTCTGAAATATTTCTTTCCAGATTCTCATCTATTCTCTTAGTCAAGTTTATCACTCTGGCCATTTTGTACTGTGTCAGTTTAGCTAAGCTGGAACTACATTTCCTTCTCTGTGTAGTTCTGGGTAAGGGTTGCCCAGAAGAGAAGTTTGCCTGAGACTTGGAAGGCTAAAGTGACACTCAGCCCTGTGCTTGGGGGGTTGGTGCCCTGGACATCAGTGCAGACTGTACACATTGTTGTGATCTGCTGGTTCTCCTTGTTGGCATGGGGAGCAGCCAGTGCACCCAGATCCCCTCCTCCAACTTCTCCAAGTACCAGGCCAGGCACATGGGCAGGACTCTGTGGAGAAGGACATCAGTTTTTCTGCAGGTGGCCTGCGTCATCAGAGTTGACATGGGAGACAGATGTGGGTTCCAGGTTCTTCTTATGGATTCCAGTTTGCCCTAGCAGTGTCCCTTGTCTTTGCTGCCCCCTGCTCTGCATCCAGCTTTTCCTCCCACCTGCCCTGCTGACCTGCAGAGACTTCAGGCTGCAACCAGATGCAGAAGCCACAGGCTTCACAGACTCCACCGGCTTTTCTTGGCGGCCCTGATTAGTGACTTTCTCCTTTGCCTCTAACCGTCCCCTACCAGACCTTTGCTTGCTCAGCAGCTCTCACAGTTATGCAATGTCTAATCCCTGTAGAGAATTCCTTATCTCATATCACTCACAGCAGTTCTGCTTTTCTGCTAGGACTGCTCACACTGTCTTCTCATCCAGGCCTTTCAATACCTAGCCTCCCTTTAATTGACTGTACTTTGTGCATTTCACTTATTCTCAAGGGATCATTAGCTATCAGAAAAGGGTGATGAAATTTTTTTTTTTTCTGTACGCGGGCCTCTCACTGTCGTGGCCTCTCCCGTTGCGGAGCACAGGCTCCGGACGCGCAGGCTCAGCAGCCATGGCTCACGGGCCCAGCCGCTCCGCGGCATGTGGGATCCTCCCGGACCGGGGCACGAACCCGTGTCCCCTGCATCGGCAGGCGGACTCTCAACCACTGCGCCACCAGGGAAGCCCGGGTGATGAAATTTTAAACTTCATCTTAATATCTCTAAATAGGCATCACGATAGACTGGGAACCAATATTAAACCATGGCGTCTGGGGACATTATCTATAGGCTTCTAGTGCCTGGGCTGGAAGCCTCCACAGTACTCAGAACTACCCAGCTCTGTTAACAGAAAGAAAGAAACTGCTATCTTGTTTAAGCCACTGTTATTTTGGCCTTTATTATAGCTGAGCTTGAATTCCAACCAATATACACACTAAACATTATCTCAATCAAGTTTAGTTATTCAAGTAAATGCACATCAAAAACTTCTGCATTCTCATCATTATTTTCCTTCTCTTTTATCCTGTAGCTCAGCCTTATAAAAACTGTTCATGCTCGCTTAGCTAGCAGAGCTTCAGAAAAAGAGAGACTGTCTCTATCCTGCATAAAATGCAGTGGCCCATTAATAGCCTCATGTGATGGACAATAATACACTATTTTCATTCATTCTTTTTTCTAATATATCTTCAAGGAGAGGACTGAACTGACAATTAACAGTTACTATCAAGACCAACACAGTTCTGCCTATTCTTGTCTTGGCCATTTCAGAAGACAAGAGATGTTTTCATGAGAGCAAGTCACTTAACTTCTCTGAGATTCAGTGTCGTCATTTATAAAATTTGGTGAATACTTTTCTTCCCAGGCTTGTTGTGAAGGTAAAATGAAGTACTCCAAAATATGTAAAAACTTCCTAGAGCAGTGTTTGACATAATAGGTGCCAATAAATATTAGCTGAATCTAAAGCTTAAATTGTGTATTTTTAAAAATTAGTATAGAATACTATTTAAGGAATTCTAGAAGGTAAATAACAAATAGCCTCCAATAATTTTGTCCAAAATCAGATTGAGCTTCCTGAAAAGGGGAACTCTTGCTCTAATACAATAAAGTATCAAATGGTATGTGAGTGACTGAGGATTTACTGTACTTTTCAATGTGACCCAAAAATTAAAGAGAAGAAGAGTATCATGAGCTCGGGAGGACTCTTACCATGAATAGGTTGGCTCTGGAAGTTTAAGATCAATGTCTCTCTTATTATAATGTGTGTCATGTCATAACCTCTGCCAACCTGAGAGATCCTCTGAATGAAAACAAATAGGACATCCTTTTCTTAATTGATCTGTGATATTTCAAAAGATTGGATCAAGAAAACTGATGCAAAAAAGAAATATTTTTAGTTTTATGATGAATATATAGGGAAAAAAAAGATGTCAGCAAAAGGAATCAATGGAACAATAAATACCACCTGAAGTTTATCAAGTAAGCAAATCTTATTGATATAGAAAGGTTCACAGACAAGGTTAAGTTGATTCCTTGGTACAAGGTAGCACTCGTATCTTGCTCTTCTAATAGACTTTAAAGAGTTTCTGAAAATAACAATTTTTAAAAGGTGCTTACTCAAATTTCATTAACTTTATGTATCAGAATGGCCACATAAGTATTGTTATTGCTGCATGTTATGGCTCCCCAAAATTCATATGTTGAAACCCTAATACCCAATGTGATGACATTTAGAGATGGGGCCTTTGGGAAGTAATTAGGTCATGAGGGTGAAGCCTCCATGGTGGAATTAGTGCCCTTATCAGAAGAGACACAAAAGATCTAGTCACTTTTCTCCTCTCTCTCTCTCTCTCTCTGTCCCATACAGCAAAAAGTCTGCCTCTACAAACCAGGAGGAGAGCCCTACCAAGAACTGAATCTCCTAGCACCTTGATCTTGAACTTTCCAGCCTCCAGACTGTGAGAAATAACTGTTTGTTCTCTAAGCAATGGCAACCCAAACTGATTAAAACAAGTGTCTCACAGGTGCACACCCAAGATAATTGAATCTTGAAAGAATGGTAGAAGCCTGTTTCCAGGAAACTATTCATTAATGATGTTTATCATTTTCAGTCTTAAGAAGCAGGGTCAGGGTCCAGGAACGGGTCAGAGAGAGCAGAGGTTGATGGTATTGTAGCATTTCCTCTATCTGCCCATGCACAACCCCTTATGGGGAAATCTGTCTACTCATAGTGCGAAAGGAAGGGCCATCTTCTGGACATCAGTGCTTTAGATCAGGTAGTCCAGTCTAGCCATAGCTGCTTAGACTAAAACAATCCCTTATGACCTGGCATGGCAAAAAGCAGTGTACATCAGATTCCCTCTATGGAATTTGAATGAATCAGTATCTAGAGACTGATCTCACATAGACGTAGGAGTAGAAACTAAAAGATGAGGAAGCACAGTTGAAGAAGAGGCTGTATCAGCCATGTGCAAGTCCAGTTATTAATTAACTGAGATTAAGCAGGTCAAACCTGCTGGTTGCTGACCAGAAAGAATTAGACACAGGGAGCATAGCTCAATCCATTCAACCAAAATCTCCTTGAAAACAGGAACAGTATCTGCCTTGTTCATTACTGTTTCCCTAATATTGAGCATAGTTCCTGGCTATTAAAACAATTAGTCACTGGGTACATATCATTTGAATGAAGAGTTAAGAGTGGATCACTAGGACAAGCCCTCTCCAGAAACACTGTCCAGCGTCTGGCACCAGAAACCTGCACGTGTTCATGAGATTCCTTCTCCCTCAACACAGCCTATGTCTTCTCATTATTCTTGAACCTCCAGCATTTCCCTTTATGGGAGCAAATTTGTCTGCTCCTTGATCATTGTAAACAAAAGTTTCAATATCAACTCTGTAGGAGAGGAAAGGAAGGAGGAAGAAAGGGAGAGAGATGGAGAGGAATGAGAGTGGGAGGGAGAGGTGACAGGTAGGAGTTGAGGGTGGTAGAGAGAGACTACCCTTGATTTTTAAGCGCATCATTTTCTAGTGAGGCGTAAAAAAGAGCCTTCACAACTTCCCTACAGAGAGGTTTAGACTTTGGATGTGAGGCTAAAAGATGAAAGAACTGCAACAAACAACCTATTCTAGCAAACTCGAGTTTGCTCAAGAGAAGTGATTAAACTTTGTCACTGCAATAGACTGACTATGTCAAATAAAACAACCTCGTAGCTACCTCCCTGTAGATTGTTTGTACTATGTTCAATGGGAATGCATTGACTCCCATTCTCTTGTTTCATAGACAGAATAAAGTGCCCCAGGAGGTTACTCTAGCGATCAAATATACTTCAATAATGCATTATCCTTCCCATAATAATTCCTTCTTAATTCCCTGCTTCTTCTTTATTACTGGAATGCATCTACTATTGTGTCTTTAAGAAAATCTAAACACAATTTTTTTTCCTTGCACCTATGAAGAAAGTAGAGAATGATATAGAAGACAACGTCCCAGTCAACTTTGTTTTCATAAAACAATATATTCTCTTGAGCAACAAATATTTTTCAAGGTCTGATTCATTCCTAATCAACTGATATTAAAGTATCCTCATGTGACAGATAATGGGAAACTAATCCTTGGTTGAATACTAGCCCTGTGCATTTCACAAGGCAGATATAAGCCAGCCATACTTTCCTCATTAGCAGAAACATCAGGTGGCCAGTATCATCCCCATCTTCCTTCTAGTAGTTCCATGTATAAGGTACTATAGCAGTAGGATGCTCTGATGGGTCAACGATAATATATAACATTCATAAGGGGAGAGAGGGAAGGAATGAAAAATGAAATACTTACTTGGTCCTAGACCAATTGAAAATGCAGCAACATAAACAAGCAAGCTGGCCAAGGACAGCCATTTCAAAAAAGCTGGGACGTCCGCAGGGTCTGTGATGACCTGGTACTCAGTTTGGCTTAGTCCAGCATTCGATAAGGATGCCAAGGTCGTTTCTCCTCTCTTATCCAGGTCATTTCTCGTGGGCCTTAGTGAGTTTCTGCTGCGGGAAGCCATCCTTTTAAAGGATTCTCTAAGAGTGTCATTGCTGGCTGACAGGTTCCCTGGTCCATAGAGCACAGCCTCATCCAAAGACTGGTTGATAGGACTATGGTTTCTGCAGATATTGGTAAAGTTCATATGGATGTTGAGATTCACGATGCCCATGGTTACCAACGAAGCTGCCATCACAGAGGAGCCGACACAAAGGAGGGTTTTGCTCCCGACATGGTCTACAAGCAGGGTGGCCGGGATGGTGCTGAGGACCTTGACAACCCCAACCCCTGTGGAGGCGAGGCTGGCTGCCTCGTTGCTTTGGAAGCCGACGGACTTCAAAACAGTGGATGCATAGAATAATATGTTTGGCTGACCAGTGATTTGTACAAAAAATACCAATGTTAAGCCTATCATGATTCGGGTCCTCATGTTGTCCTTTGAACGAAACAGATCCCCAAAACTGTACTGATATTCATCTTTCAGGGAAGATTTGATCACAGTGAGTTCCTCCGTTGTATCGGAGATGGCTCTCAGCTTTCCGAGAACCTTGCTAGCAGCTTCCTCGTGTCCCTTCATCACCAGAAACCGAGGACTTGGAGGAAGAAAGTACATCGCAATCGCCTGCAAAACTCCCAAGGGAATAACAAGGCCGAACATGTATTTCCAGCCGTGGGAAACATTGGCAAACGCGTAGTTTGAAATGTAGGCAAAAAGGATGCCAATGACGATCATCAGCTCGTTCAGCGACACAAGAAGGCCTCTCTTGTGTTGGGGAGCAATTTCTGCGATGTAGACACACGTGGCGATGGAAGAGAGTGAAATGGAAACCCCAATAGCAATGCGTCCCGCTATGAGAGCCGCATAAGATAAACTGATGATCAAGACCAGGCTCCCAAGTCCAAGGAGGCAGGATGAAAGGATGATGGCAGCCCTTCTTCCGCACCTGTCAATCAGGACCCCTCCGATGAGAGAGGCCAGTAGGGCCCCGATGAGGAGGGAGCTCACAACCATTTCCTGCTCGTGGCAGGTCAGGGCTAACAAGGTTCTTATCTGCAGAAGAGCCCCAGAGATGAGCCCAAGTTCATACCCCACCAGGAAGCCACTGACAGCAGCCGTGACAGATGACAGGAGAGTAAACATACCGCAACCTATGAGCAGAGAGAAGAAACAGGTCAGTTCTGAATTGTGTCTGATGGAGACTTAAGCTTGTCTAAGTACGTTTTTCATAGCACTGAGTATAAACACATATAATCATAGTCAAATAATACACTAACCAAAACATGATTAAAGAAGGAAAAATCCTTTTTCTTTCATTTTTGGGGAGGAGAGGGGTGGAGACATTTAGAAAGTTATTTCTTCCATTTGTGATGTGATGTTGGTTTTCGTTTTGAGCAGACAGATATGCGAGATAAGCAGATGACAGATGATGAGGACTGAACAAACAAGAACATGGTTTCATTCCTGCCTTGGTGTTGGAAGAGAAATTCAGAGAGCGTGGCTCCTCGGGTCCCACTGTCTAAGGCAAACCCTTGAGGGCAGGACAGAGAGTGAAGCAGCCTCCGGAAGGGCCCCAGTCTTCCCAGCGTGGAACCTGGGGCAAAATGAAGCACAGCCTCCATGAAACCTGCCCTCCAGTCTCCTTGGCCGCAAACGGGCCACTGCTGGCTTTTGCTGAAACACATGAAGGTGTTGGGGGAGGCCAGGATGTGAGCGCCTCCATGAATTCAGAGCTGGGTCAGAAAGAAGGAGGCGGAAGTAGGTGCAGGGAAAGGACCCGACAGCATCCATCACTCACTCTGAGGAGGGAGGAACGGGCATGGGACAGGGGGAAGAAGAACAAAAGCGGCTTTATATTGTTCCATTCTTGTAGGATTAACATCTGAGGGAAAATGGTGAAACGTTAAAAGTCATTAATTTTCAGTGGTAGGTGCATAAGTGTTTGTTACATGTCTGTAACTTGTCATAACAGAAAGGATACAAAACAAAAAGACAAAGGCTTAGAGAAGAGGATCACAGGTCCAGGAAGCACTAGTTTCCAAGGCCGGAGCCCAGAAAATCGCTCGTCCTGTTTTAGGAGCTATGAGATGCCAGGACGTCATGTCATGTACGGGGACACAGCATGAGCTTGGGGAGGGAGGTGGGAGGGGGCATCAGTGAAAGTGGGTGGGTAGAGAGGGAACACTTCATGCAAGGCCTAGCAGGTCCCAGTGACAACTTCTTATTGTATTCCCAATACAGTGGGGTCCATGCCCACTGACCAGTAAGAGGGAAGACACTCTGAGCTTCTTGCTGCTGTGTGGAGACTAGTTGTCAAAAGGCAAGACCGGTAGCAGGGGGTAGTTTGTCGCCTTAGTCTTGACAAGAGACGGTGCCAGCTTGCATTTGGGTGTGAGGAGTGGAACTGATGACAAGCAGACAGATTCAAGAGTTAATTTGGAGGTAAAAACGATGACGCTTGCTCGTGAATTGGTGTTGGAGGGTAAGGAAGTGGGTCAGAACCCAAGATGGCCCCCTGGTTTGAGCAGTGTGTTGGGTAGTTTTACAATATTCAGTACCCAGTATGCAGGCTTATGTACTATATGGGCCACAGGTGGACCTAGGGAAGAAGCAGAAGGGACCTGGCTATGGGCAGAGGTGAAAGGAGAAGGGGAAATCAGAAGTTCCATATTAGATTTACTAAAACGGTTTACTTGTTTTACCTGTAAGGTGTTCCGATTAAAATATCAGGTAGTGGATTGAGAATACGGATTTGGAACTGAAGAGGTAAGTCATGGCTGGAGAGATGTACTTGGGATCCAGCAGTGTGTATTTGGTATTTACAGCCACAGGGATGGGAGAGATCACTTAGGGAGACAGAATAGAGGAACAAGAGAAGGAAGACGAGGACGAGGACCTAGGGAATGCCAACATTTAGAAGGGGAGGCGAAAGCAAAGGCGATGGAGAAGCAGCAGAATGAGATGTGTGTGAAATGGACTAGAAACGTGTGCTTGGACACAAAATTATCACAGGCTGAGCTAAGGCTGTTCAACTATGCCATTGCTGGAGTAGGAGGTGTGATTTTAAAATGCCATTTAGGGCTTCCCTGGTGGCGCAGTGGTTGAGAGTCCGCCTGCCGATGCAGGGGACGCGGGTTCGTGCCCCGGTCCGGGAAGATCCCACATGCCGCAGAGCGGCTGGGCCCGTGAGCCATGGCCGCTGAGTCTGTGCGTCCAGAGCCTGTGCTCCGCAACGGGAGAGGCCACAACAGTGAGAGGCCCGCATATCGCAAAAAAAAAAAAAAAAAAAAAAAATGCCGTTTAGCTTTGGTGAAAGGAGCAGGTCAGATAAAGGTGATCTGACATCGCCTCTCACCACAAGTATCCAAAGGTATTTTACATCTCTGGGATCCTGATGGCATGTGGAAAATGGGAGACTTCAAAAATAAAATTTAAAAAGCATCAAATATTTAGATGGAGGAGCAAATAAAAATGCAATAATTCACAATAAAATAAAGTTGATGTATGAGCATTGCAAATACAAACCATTAAATTGAAACTACATCAGCAATTTAACCAGCTAATCAGAAAACAAATATTTAACATCATTACACAGCAGGCATCTTCCTAGGTACTGGGAGATATCTATATATATGTACAGATATCTCTCTATATATGTATCACAATGAAACAAAACAGATGTGGTTCTCGCTCCCCAAGAAACTTAACATTCTAGTGATATCTCTATTTTCTATTATTTCTTATGTACTCTTTTAATTTTCACATGCAAAATGACTTTGAAGTACTTTCATGCTCTCAATTTCCACATATTCTTTTTTCTCACTTGATCTTAAAATCCTCAACAACAAATTCTTCTACCACAGGTGATCTGAGTCAGATTCTCACATTTGGATAAGAATATCACATTGCTCCGTATCTCTTCTTGTCATCGTCCTTTACACCTAAGTTTGATGTGCTGATTAGGGTGTGTGCTCTGGTGGTTGGTCTCCAATATTCAGGTTGGAGAAATAAGCGGCTCTGGAGAATGGGGCACTTGAGAGGCAGGTTGAGTGAGGCACCCCAGAAGCAGATTTAGAGGGACAGAGCGTGGCATGGGGTACTGAGTCAAGGACACGGGGGAAGAGATGTGAGAGCTGTGTGAGTAGCAGAAGACAGTCTTTGCCACCTTGTCCTTCTCCTTAGCCTTCCTTAGTTTCCCCGTTTTGTTGGATGGGAAATAGTGCCTCCCTAGAAAAAGAAAGACCACTTGAGATACAAGAGTTCCTTCCTTTGATGCTCTATTATCTTACTTTATTTTTATTTTTACTTTTTTAAAATAAATTTATTTATTTATTTATTTTTGGCTATGTTGGGTCTTTGTTGCTGCTCGCGGGCTTTCTCTAGTTGCAGTGATCCGGGGCTATTCTTCGTTGCGGTGCGCGGGCTTCCCATTGCGGTGGCTTCTCTTGTTGTGGAGCACGGATTCTAGGCACATGGGCTCAGTAGTTGTGGCTCGTGGGCTCTAGAGAGCAGGCTCAGTAGTTGTGGCACACGGGCTTAGTTGCTCCGTAGCATGTGGGATCTTCCCAGACCAGGGCTCGAACCCGTGTCCCCTGCATTGGCAGGTGGATTCTTAACCACTGCGCCACGAGGGAAGCCCTCTATTATCCTACTTTGGAGAGAGTCGAGGCCGTGGGTTAAGGAGGAAAGGGGATGGGGGGGGAGGGGTGCAAGTCCCAAAGCCAGCTTCTTGTGGTCTTGGGGAAATATCCCCTGACAGAAGAGAGACCCAGCTTTTTCTTCTGCTTTCTGGACTTAACTTCATATGCCTAGTTCTTTTATCCAGGGTTCATAGGACACTGACAGACTGGGATGTGTGCAAAGGGTCTGGAAACCATCCTGGTTTGTCAGGATCAGACCCTCTTGAGACCCAGCAGCTAGCACTGAGTATAATTCTTTAGAGATATAATAAAATTGTCTCCATATGAATAAAAAATTCTCTTTACAAAATTACAAGTTTTTAAAAATTATATATCACAGTATTATCTATCTATCTAGGCAATTTGCCTTCAAAAGCTTATACAGTTGCACTAGGACATTCTATGACCCTATACTCACATAGGTTGGGGGGAGGATACCAACACAGGTTGTATGCTACAGAATTAAGCTATGGTCTTTACTGACTGAATTTTATTTGAAGGATATATCTTCCCATTATATGCTTTAAGGGCTACTGACCCAAACTAGCTTCCCCACTCATCTCACGACTGCTGTTTATTACTGCTGAGGTTCCATTACAGTCCTCAGGCTGTCCATTCAGGATTTGGAATTCTAATTCAGTGTGGAAGGCTAGACCCTAGCGCTTCCAGGATCTCAACCGTGTGACACCTTAGGACTTCCACCATGGGAAATTTTCCTGCTGCTATTTTACCATATAAATAAAATGAAGAAAGACATAGAGTGGGTTTTTCTTTTTCTGTGTCTACTTTTTGGTTGATGATGATAGAAGCAGGATGCTATCCTCTGGATGCCAGAAAGTAGAGATGACGTTTCCAAGAAGTCTGACAGAGAATGGGAGGAACTAGAGAGGATGTCTGCCTAAACACGAATGGCAGAGTCTGGGGCAGCTGGGTGGACTGAGGAGAAGCAGCCAGCACTACAGGGGAGAGGAGGGTGAGGAATCATAATTAGAGCCTTTTCAATAAACATCCAGCCCTGAAGCCAGTCTGCACTTGAAGTTCATGGTGAAGTTTAGCATTCCTGGCGATTTGGATCATGGTCTCGATCCACGACAGCCCTTCTTTACATCCCAGTGTCCCCCCAAAGATGCCATAGGGAATTCTCAGCCTTTTGTGGACATCACGGAAGTAGAAACTATCTAGAAACTTGCAAGTGGTACCCACAGGCTCCTGGGTCATGCCTACCCTCTGGGTCCGGCTGCTTTGTTAGACCAGCCGTGTTCCTTTTGATGCGATGATAATTCCTTAGTAAGATAATAAAGTAAAACTGTTCCTATTGAAGATGTGGTCACAACTCAGAGGCTTTATGCAAATGAGCACTGAGACCCACATCCAGGGCACAAAGGACAGGCAAGCCCCACTGGCTAAGAGGCTGCAGCCGCTTTCACAATAGCTGCATTGTCTCCTGCTCACGGTGACTCAGACAGAAACACAACTTTAACAGTCAAGCACATGAAACACTCCATTTTTCACAATATTTGAGTTTCTGCCCGCTTTCTTCTTTCTTTTCTCCCCCATGTGCCTATTCTAGCGTAGGTACATAATGGACACACAGCAAACGCTTGCCAGAGGACTGAATCCTACAACAGACTGGAAAGCAGCGTGCACACACAGGTCTTTTTTCAGCAGGCAGCCAGGTCATTATACAACTTGACCAACTGTGAAGGCGTCACACATTTCAAAGACCTCCTACTTCATGTTTTGCTTGAGAAAAACTTGCAGTGGCCCCCAAATGGCCTTGCATTTGTGTTCTCCTCTTTCTTTGCTACTTCCCTCTGAATACCTTTAATCCCAACCCATCATTCAAGAGTCATTTCAAGTGCCACCTCCCCCATGATGACTACCCTGCTCTGCCACCTTCTGCTGTCCCACCCTAGCCCCTCTGCACTCCTGCTGTGCACAGAATGTAGGGTTTCAGGTATATGAAGGTATACTTCTGTCACTCATTTATTGACCTGTTTGTCTTCCCCTCTTACACAGAGAGACCTTGAAGGCAAGACCCCACTTTCTTTTTTTTATTATTATTTTTATTTATTTATTTGGTTGCGCTGGGTCTCAGTTGCTGCAGGCGGGCTCCTTAGTTGCAGCTCTAGGGCTCCTTAGTTGTGGCATGCGAACTCTTAATTGCAGCATGCATGTGGGATCTAGTTCCCTGACCAGGGATCGAACCCAGGCCCCCTGTATTGGGAGCATGGAGTTTTAACCACTGCACCACCAAGGAAGTCCCCAAACCCTGCTTTCTTTACATCTGTATTCTTACCTCTAGTCTTTGGCACAAGGTCAATCCTCAATAAATATCTGTTGAGTGAATAAATAAATGAATGAATGGTAACAGCACGCAAATGCCAATCCTTGGTCCTCTCTTCCCCATGGTTGGTCAACAGACTAAGGTTAATACCTAGTATGACTTAAGGGTTAGCAGCTGGAACTTTATATTTACATAAATGCTTAGCATCTGAACAACATGCAATCAGTATTTCTATAGCGCTTTCAGCACTGTTATTAGCCAGTTAATGTGGCACCATTTGCAGGGACTCTAAAGTGTTCCACTGTCACTCGTATATTTATGTTTTATTTAATGTCAGCCCCATGCACAGGCTTGTTCACTAGTCACTCAGATTCCATGTTTAGCAGTCTGCTTTCTGGGGACCCAGTTTTCATGTCCCAACAACAGTCTTCAGGCACAATTCTCAGGCCTTCTGCACCACTGGTTGTTTCTGGAAAATGCCTGCCCTTTCCCAGACTTGTGTTTCTCTTCATGCTGTTGTCCCTCATTTACAGCACGTGGCACATCTGGCCTCCCTCCTTCACAGCCTAGGGAAACCTGAGTCTCTGAAGATCCGGCTCAAATATCCCCCCTCTACAAAATCTTCCAGACTGCCTCTCTGGTTAGCATTAATCTCTCTTCTCTCTTCTGCCTTTGTGTCCAGGGCCTTACAGCACTCTGGGTTAGTCTGTCTCCTGCTTAGATTGGGAGTCCCTTGAGAGTAGAGTCTGTATGGGGGGGTCCACACAGGACCTGATGCCAGAGCTCTGCAGAGGCTATTGGATGCCCGGGAAGGACAGCGCTGGCTTAATCAGATAGCTCCCTTGTTCAGAGGGTGAGAGGAGAGTGTGGTGTTGTGGTATGGTGTTTCCAACAGCTGTCAAAAGTTCCAGATGCTCCCTCTTGGACTTGGACCATGTGTGGTGCTCCCTGTGATGGTAAATATTGGGCACTATCCTTTATCTAACCACCCTCCCCCCACCTCTCTCCGTACCCCCATCCTCTCTTTAACATGCAATGGAACTCAGAACAACAGAAAATGTGGCCTTCCTCTATACCTACTATTTGGACTTTCTAGGACAAAAAGGTGGGAACTTTACTTTCTTTCCTTTTATTTTTCCAACCCCAGGTAGTACTTTCACAGACACACTTTTCTGAAACTAATCTTCTCCAAATTCTGTTGACTGGGGAGGTATAAAGAGGGGGCGTAAGGACACTTCCCTGCATTTTGCTCTGTTGTTAACACTCCTTTTCTGCCTGATTCCTTGTAGGACTTTCATTCTTTTCTTTCTTTCCTTCCTCTCTTTCATCTTTCCTTCAATTTGAAACTTGCACCAGGACAAGTCAGAGTACTTGTTTCTTCTAAATTTTTTTTGCTACTGGTTGAGTTCTCCTACTCAGAAAAGATTTCCTCTAGTATTTTGAGGGGTTTTTCCTTCCCATTTGTTTTGGAATAATAATTTATATGTTAGCTAAATATATTCATTTCCTCATCTCTATCTTATTGTTCTTTTTATGTACATCCTAGAATAGCTTCTCTTATTTATCCTCTGAATCACAGATTTCAGATAATAATTCTGCTCTTGCAGTTTTAGACTCTGACACTTTACACATCTCATATTAGGTCTATTAGCATCTCTGATCTCAGCTAGTTCCATCTTCACCTCAATTTACTCTTATCACCAGATGTTGTCGTGCATCTCTTTTTTCCACAGAGTCCACTTTTTTTTTAATTATAGAGAACAGAAATCAGATGCTGTCCAAAATGTATTTGTTTCCTGTAAAGAGAAATCTTAAAACGCATGCTTTGCCTTTGTATTTAAAATGTGCCTGACAATAACCAGATTGCCACATTCTCTTTACCCAGCCCCCAAATCATTTATGATATTTTTGATGGCAGGAAACCAAAAACCTGCAAAACATGGGCATTTACTGTTTACTTTGTGAGAAGACCAAGTTGAATTTGGTGTCTACAAGGATTCACACTCTATGAATCCTTCTGTTCCTGCCTCCTCAGAGGGTTGGCTTTTGTCCCCAATCTGTCACCGTATGTGCAAGGTGGCTGTCACAGCTCTAGATATTAGACGCTTTCACAACCAGACTCAAAGGCAGCAGACAATGGAAGAAGGCTTAGGGCAAGGGGTTATTCCCATGTGCCTCTTTCCTTTTATCAGGGAAGGAACTTTTCAGAAGCACCTTGGAAGATGATGGGGTTCAGGACATGCTACCCCAAAATACAACCCCTTGGCATATTGAATATTTTAAGCTGAAGGAATCTGAGAAAATGCCAGTTACAGGAAGGTGGCTCTAGCCTTCCCCCTGCCCTTCCCCCCGAAGCAGGTCATAAAACCCTCATGTGAGAGGTGCTCTCTGTTATACCTAGAGGAAAAGAACATCCTTATCTCAGAAGACAAAGGGGCACCAAGAAGAATTCAAACAAACAGGCTTGCTAAGTTTCCCCTGGCTCACTACACTTACCTCATACTCCTTGACCTGTCATATTTTCATGACTGTCCACTGTTCATCAAATCTAGCATAAAAATACTCAGGCTTAGTCATGTCTTTGGGTCTTTATTTCCTTATGAAGGTTTCCATGTCACATAAAACTTATATTAAATAAATATGGATGCTTTTCTGTTAGTCTTTGTCAGTTTAATTTTCGGACTCAGCCACAGGCCCTAAAAAGGTTGAGGAAAACTTTTTCCTCCCCTACGAAGACTTGCCCTAGTGTCTCGTTGACCAGAACTAGTGAGTTCCACAGTCAAACTTGGCTGCAAGAGAGACTAAGTGAGTATCTGAATCTTCTAGTTCTCCAGATGGGAAAGACCAAGAAATAAGAAGGAAGTTGGAAAAGCTGTTGGGTTTTCAGTGTCTGACACACCTTAGTCTAGCCACCCAGCTGCAGTTGGAAACTCTCGTAGTTAGACTTGAAGAAGCAGTTGATGTGCACAGCTGCTAGCCAAATTTCTGATGTCTGGAAGTTATTTTTCTGGAGTGACCCCACTGGATTGAGAAAGGAATTTTTTTTCTTCCACTTTTTGGTCCCCTGACTATGAACAGACTCTCATTTTTTGCTTGTCATAAACAATACATGCAAAATTACAACTTCTAGAATGTACCATTCCAGCGGCTCATTTAGACTTTTTCTCTTCTTAACACTGATTTCACATTCTAGAATGCAACGAGCCAGCCAGAGTTGCTGAAATCTTGAAAATTGTAGCCCTTAAGAGATATAGAAAGAGAAGTGATGGTGACAGGATAGGGTGGGAGGAATTGGACTATGGAGCAAAACCTTCTGACCCTCCGAAAAAGCAGCTCCGGGGGAGTCTGTGGAGATGTCATCCTTTGATTGATGAAAATTCTCTCATTAGGGGTGCTGAGTGAGAGTTTGTGGAGAGCTAAAATATTACCGCCCTAGTTTATACATTAGGCCCATATTTGCATTTTATTTAGGGGTAAGTTCTAACTCATTGATGAATATATCTGGCTTTAATTCTATTGTAATTTTGCATCTCTTTTCATCTTTTCAAGGGGATTTTCAATAGATAGTTAAGAGGGGGTGAATCTGGAGAACAAACCAGCAGCCATTTTACCCAGAGGCCTCATGTCTCCAGAGATTTTCAGCGTGTGTGAGTTGCGGTGAGCGAGGGACTTTTGAAAATTGGCAAAGTCTTCAGAAAGGACCCTCATCCCATCAATGATTATTAAACATTGGGAAAAATAGTAACATACATATTTGTACTTCAAGATTTCATACATATGTAGATGTGACTGAAAAAAAGGTCTTAATTCAAAGTGCGAGTGAATGCAGAGTAGCTTTCTGTCATTCTATATTTTCTAATCAATAAATATAAAACTGTGAAAACTATTATGTGAGAATTTGAAGTTGTTTTTCTATTTAAAAAGGAGTCTAGGACTTCCCTGATGGTGCAGTGGTTAAGAATCCACCTACCAATGCAGGGGACACCGGTTTGAGCCCTGGTCTGGGAAGATCCCACATGCCACAGAGCAACTAAGCCCGTGCGCCACAACTACTGAGCCTGTGCTCTAGAGCCCACGAGCCACAACTACTGAGCCCACGTGCCACAACTGCTGAAGCCTGCATGCCTAGAGCCCGTGCTCCGCAACAAGAGAAGCCACCGCAATGAGAAGCCCGCACACTGCAACAAAGAGTAGCCCCCGCTTGCCGCAACTAGAGAAAGCCCGCGTGCAGCAACGAAGATCCAATGCAGCCAAAAATAAAAATTAATTAATTAATTAATTAAAATAAATAAATAAAGGAGTCCAGGTTTTTCAATTTAAAAAAGGAGTCCAGGTACTCAAAAATGGTTGAGAATCACGCTCAGTGCTTTAAAAATTCTTTAGTTAAGGAAATGAAATGCAGAAAAAATAATATTGTAAAGCCTGTGGATGTAAAGTTCTTAGGAAGAGCACTTTATTTACTAAAAATGAATACCTAGATGGCCACCTCAGGGTCAAGGGGAAAGCCCATGCGTCATGTTAGTAATACAGTGGTGGGCTATGGGAGAGAGAGGGAGAACAGGAGAAAAGGCCAAGAAGCAAGAATTTTCGTGTGTGTGTGTGTGTGTGTGTGTGTCTGTGTGTGTGAGTGTGTGTGTGTGTGTGAGAAAGAGAGAGAGAGAGAGAGAGAGAGAGAGGGAGAGAGAGAGAGAGAGAGAGATCAAGAAATAATGGCCTAGGGCTTCCCTGGTGGCGCAGTGGTTGAGAGTCCACCTGCCGATGCAGGGGACACGGGTTCGTGCCCCGGTCCGGGAAGATCCCACATGCCGCTGAGCGGCTGGGCCCATGAGCCATGGCCGCTGAGCCTGCGCGTCCGGAGCCTGTGCTCCACAACGGGAGAGGCCACAACAGTGAGAGGCCCGCGTACCGCAAAAAAAAAAGAAAAAAAAGAAAAGAAAGAATGGCCAACAGAACCCAGAAACAAGATAAATGAAAGAAAAGGTCAGGAGAGTTTGTCAAGTTCTGGGGGATGGGGAATGAAGACAAGGGAACAGTAGTGCAAGAGGCCTGTAGCTTTTAGGAAAGTTGGTTTACAAGAAATTTCCTGTGGTGGATTTGACAGGAGAATTTTATGAATGGGGCCACCTAATATTTAATTGCACTATAGCTCTCTTCAACTTGTCAGTAAGAATCGACAAAGAACTTGTGTGAATGGGATTTGAGTATATGAAGGAAAAGGGCTGTAATCCACGCATGGATTGGAGCAGGGATAAGAGAAAAGACAAGCTGCAGGAACTGAAGGGCAAAAATCCAGGGGAAACAGGAAGTTGGTGCAAAAAGTGATCAGAGGGCTTCCCTGGTGGCACAGTAGTTGAGAGTCCGCCTGCCCATGCAGGGGACGCGGGCTCGTGCCCCGGTCCGGGAAGATCCCACATGCCGCGGAGCGGCTGGGCCCGTGAGCCATGGCCGCTGAGCCTGCGCGTCCGGAGCCTGTGCTCCGCAACGGGAGAGGCCACAGCAGTGAGAGGCCCGCGTACCGCAAAAAAAAAAAAAAAAAAGTGATCAGAAACCGCAAGACTCCTAAGGTGTACTGGGTGTGTTTGAGGATGGGTGAGGGCAGAAGAGCAAGGGCAGGCTTTGAGCAAGGTGGAGGGCGTGTGGAAATAACGTTATGGGGGCTGGAGCTACTTTGTTTAAATATTAAAGGAATGGTGATCCCATAGAGCTGAAGGATTTACAGCCATGCAGGTGGAGCTTTCCAAGATTCCCTAATTCTTTCACCACTATCATCACTTTCAGAAACTTTTCTTGATTTCTATAAACCAGTAGGATCTCTTCCGAAGAATTCCTCCTTTCATGATACTTATCACACAAAGGTTTCATAACATGGTCCCTACTTACACCTTCAGATGTTTTCATAACCCTCTTTCTCCTGCTTTGAACTCTGTGCTTTCATCAGACAAAAATATTCATAGTTCCCTGAATGTGCTTGTACACAGCTTGTATACAAGCTATCTTCTCTGCTTAGAATTCTCTCTGTAAATCTATTGGCCTCAGTGATACTTTGACTCAGCTTAGCCATACTGTCTTCCAGGATCCTTCAAAAACTGGCTGAGCTGCCCCCTGTGCTCTACTGTGGCATTAGGTGTCTGACCACCTCCTCCCTTGTAGGTTTCCTGATCTCTTCTCTCTCATCACCAATTGTTAGTAAGTATTTGCATCGCATGAATGTCACTGGTTCACCATTGGACCCAGGGTCTAGCATCATGTCTGATTTCTAGGAGACACTCAATATTTGCTAAATGATTGTCTTGTCATTATTTAGACTCTTATGTCTCTGATGACTTGGTAAAACTTATGGACCTGGATAATGTCTTAGATATCTTTTTTTTTTTTACTGTGAAGTATCCAACACTGTACCTCTCACACAGTAGGTGGTCTCACACAGTAGGTGGTCAATAAGTATTGCAGAATTAAATGCTTTTTAGTTCAGCTCAACCAACACTTCTTCACTCACTCACTGATTTAACAATTAAGCATGTACTCCATGGCAGTACTGTCTTGGACACAGATGGCAAACAGTTTCAACTATATGGACAGTGCAATCAGCACGGTGGTCAATCCAATCACAGTGCTGACACATTTCCTAGGTTACAAGATGGCTGTACTTGTGCCATTTGCATGTGATCCCTAATGGAAATACAGAGGAAAAGGCATAATTCCTCCCTCTTATGAGCTACACAGTACTTTCTAAACACTTGCAGTTAGCTCAGAGCTCTGATAAGTACAAGAATATATATTTTATCTGGGAATTTATAATCTTATAGAAAAAGACATGTCACATGGAAAATCAGAGAATAGCTAAAACAGAATGCAAAAAAGTTCTGAAAGGCGTATACTGGGTACCCAAATTCACAGATCAGATCATGGAACAGACCAGGCAGTAGAAACATTGGTGCTGGATGGTATTATCATTCAAGTGGGCAAAACCCTGGCTTGGATTTAGGATACTGAGGCTTGGATCTCTGGGCTATTATCCATGCTACATGGAGCAAGTCACTTTGCTTCTCTCCCAGAGGTACCTTGGCTGAATGCTGAAGGTACAATCTGGAATCAGAGCGTCTGGTTAGTTACCAGCTAGACCCTGACACGTCCCTTAATTTTTCTGTTCCTCTGCATCCTCATTCCTAAAATAAAGATAATATTACATAACTCATAAAGTTGTTATGAGAATAAATGAGATAGATGAGTGGCTGGTGCATGCTGGTAAGTGCTTGGTAAATGCTAACTGTTGCTCTCTTAGCCTCAGTTTCCTTATCTGTGAACTGGGGGGTAATATTACCTCATTGGGTTGCCTACAAAAATCATTCAACAAAGATCTGTTTAGTCTGAGTCTATGGGGGAAAATCTCCATAACACTGAAGTAGAACTTTGAAACAGTCTCTTACTGATAGCAAAGGAAGTAAAGTGATACCTTGCTTCCAGCATAACAATTCTGCCTTTTCATAAATTCTTGAATTCCTCTGTTTTTGGCAATATCTACACAATTGGGCTTATGTCATTAAAAACTCTTCCTGTGATTTTTGCCTTGGGCTTTCCACAATTTTGTGTCCCAACAGAAATGAAATATTCATTAGCTTACGGATGTTCTTTCACGATACCAACTGATTAAAATTACAACTTTTTCCCCTATTCCTTTTTCTTCACTTCTCTATTTTATTTTATTTATTTTACTTTTGTTTTTTGGCCACGTCACGCGGCATGCAGGATTTTGAGTTCCCTGACCAGGGATCGAACCCTTGTCCCTGCAGTGGAAGGGTGGAGTCTTAACCACTGGACTGCCAGGGAATTACCTCCCCTATTCTTAAAAAACCTTGCACATCTGAGGCTGAGATGTCACATCTAAATTAGCATTGCACATGGCTCCCAAATTCCACAACGTGTGGGAAACAGGTGCATGCAGGAGCAATACATTATAAAAAATAATAATAATATAAATAAAATAATATGGTTGTAGCTAACAGCCCCAGAGCCTAGTAATGCCAGGCAGACCTGTGTCATGAATGTTTTTGAGAAACAATTACTTCCAAGGGAAGCACAATTTACCAGTTTAAAGTTTAATAACCCTTGATTTACTTAAGGGAAAAAAAAATACTCCTGTAAGTCAAACAAAGGACTGCTTTTCTCCCTGATATTTTGGTACAACAGTATACAGTGAGTCATGCTCAAAAAGAATGAAAACTCCTAAAATGAGAATAATGTGATAAATTATTTGTCTTATTACTTCTACCTAAATTGTATAGAAAAATTAGTATATCCCTGAAGCATAGCCATTGTGCAAATGCAGAAATGAATGTGCTGCGACGCAGGAAGAGAAGTAATACCAAGGAGCCAAAACAGAACAAAATAAAATAGAAACAAAACCCATGTGAATCTATGATTTACTATGGAAGTAATATATTTGGCTTAACATTTCATCTGGGAGATACTTGGAGGGATTTCAGGTTCTGTGCCTTTTTTTTTTTTTTGTATGGCTGTTCCGCACAGCTTGTGGGATCTTAGTTTCCTGACCAGGGACTGAACTCGGGCCCTGAGCAGTGAAAGCGCAGAGTCCTAACCACTGGACCACCAGGGAAGTCCCAGAGATTGGGTACTTTTTGAGGGAAGATGGGATGGGAAATTATTCTCATTTGGTATTTGGTCAAATAGCTCCTTGGGAAGAAGCACATTTCAGCTTTTCTCCTTTCTTACCACCGTGACTTGGTGTACTTTCACGTGGCTTTCATTGCCTTTTTTTTTTTTTGCGGTACGCGGTTCTCTCACTGCTGTGGCCTCTCCCCTTGCAGAGCACAGGCTCCGGACGCACAGGCTCAGTGGCCATGGCTCACGGGCGCAGCCGCTCCGCGGCATGTGGGATCTTCCCAGACCGGGGCACGAAATCGTGTCCCCTGCGTCGGCAGGCGGACTCTCAACCACTGCGCCACCAGGGAAACCCTCATTGCCTTATTTTATTCACTAACTCATCCTCTTGGGGAAGACTTCATGAGAAAAAAGTTGAACTTGGGAGTCCCGACTCCGTTCAATTTAAGAATCTTATAAAGCCAGTTCTTGCTCATACAACCTGAATAAAAAGCTGCTTCAAACCTTTAAAAGCCCAAAGCTAATTCCACACCCATGCAGGCCTGTTTGGAGCTTTTAGAACTTTTTGAACCCTGAGGCTAAACAGTATTATACTTCAGTTCCTCCTAGTGAGATGAGGCGATGAAGCCAGGTTGAAGAACTAAGTATTCTTGAATGAAAAATACCATACCACACATCTACAGCAACGAAAGACTGCATCTTCAGATTCACCTCAGATACATAGGTGTAAATTGGAGTTTCCGCAGGCAGTTCCAGGGTGGACTCATTGTATTTTGAGTTGTGTTTTTATCAGCTTCTACAAAGTCTAGACCACTGAAAAGCACCTCCTTGAGAATTCACAAAAAACATACCTGAGGGATCACAGTAGGGTCCCACCAGCTACCACCAGTCTCTTTCCTAAGAACGCAGCCACTCAGGTCCCGCTGGCAATGTTACCGGACAGAAGGGTAATGTTTAAAATATTTAACAACTGGACAGAGGCACTGACCTATCGGAAGAGTCATTGGCTATAAAACCTGTTCAGGCATGCTGGTGTTTGCTGGGTAATTTCAGGCCCTCTGGGTCAATGGCACTGTTGGTGGCTCCTTGGGCTGGCCTTGTCTGCCAGGCCCTGCCAACACAGGCACTCACAATACATGCCTTTTGCTGCAGCAGCCTAGAGGTGGTTTGTGGCAAGCGGCAATCTCTCTGCTCTCTCTGTGATGTGATATTAGAAAGGAAAAGAGCCCTGCTGCGCGAGCCAAACACCACCCAGAGTTGGCGGTGAAACAGCTCCCGCCATGTTTATTTAGAGCCTCTCCCTTCTGAGATCCCAGAGAAGCCATTTGCCCATGCCTCACTGTCACAAAAAGCCTCAAATTTAGACTTTTGATATGATTTCCAAGTGAGGTTAATGTACAGCCCCAGAGATAAGCTGACTGAAGAGAAAGGGGAGATGGTTATCTTTAAATCTGGTCTTACTTCCAGTCAAGAAAAATCTATTGTCCCTCATAAATTCAAGTGTCTATAAATTCCGTCATTTCCTTGGGAATATCAAGCTACACAACATTTTTTTTTGCTGCTGTAACTGCCATCAATTTGTTAAATGCACATGTTTTTAAGGACACGATTTTTGTCAAGAGTTTTGTCACTTTTTCTTTTGATACTTAATACTGTATAGATTTTATTAAAATTTTTATCTCTGCTTTTTTTTAAGGTATAGCTGATTTACAATATTATATTAGTTTCAGATGTCACTTTTTAATATATGGAAAGCCTGGAAAAATGGGAATGGCCAAGGCCTGGGTCTTCCCAATGTGACCAGTCTGTTGGTCTCACAGCCAAAGCTCTGTGAACAGGTCAAGCTGGTCAGTCTGACCTTCTCTCCCCCTGTGATGTTTGTTCCCCAAAGTCTCCTCAGTCTGTCTTACAAGTAGACTTCCCCTTGGGCTGCCTGAGGAAGCCTGAGAAAGCCAGACCTGACTCAATTCAAGAGGGTCTGTTTTAGGCTAATCCTGAGAGCCCAAGGCTCACAGCAGGAGCACAGGAAATATGCCCCAACCTCAAAAACACGGCCTGCATAACCGGAGTGGTGATGGACCTGAGGTTTGCTAATGTGATGCTGACCCAGGAGCCGGCTCAGGGCCACAAGGGATGAGAGAGGAGCAGGGAAGCAGCCAGGCTGCAGGTCCTTCTTTCTCCACCTCTCCCCTTTCCACTAAAGAGGCACCACGTTTACTTGTCTTAACATACTGACCACCTACTCAGCTTCCATTTGCAAAAAGGAGTTCACAGCTTTAAACAAGTTTGAGAACAACTGCCATAGGGTATTCACCTCATTAGCAGAAGTGTGCATTTCTTAAATCTCAGCTGGTTCGGAGTCTAGTTCTAGCGATCTGGGTTCCACTGCTTTCGGCAGCTGGATCTGCAGCGCGGAGAACCGACACTCATACGGTGAATATTGTTCTTGGTTTCTGACCTTTTGGGCAGATCTGAGAGGAAAATGCAGCGCTGGTGGGGTAATGGGGGACTTAAGGAAACCCTCCTCCTAGCCAGTTGTTTGAATCATGAATTAGAAGAGCCTGGGAGACCCAGATCCTGAGATGAAGGAGCAGGCCCCCTGGGCCACAGGCCACCAGGGTCAGCTTTGATCAGCCACCGCGTGAACGTGGGCCAACCACACATCTTCTGGACTCATGCTCTCCTTGTGTAAGATGCCCCAGCAGTCCATGTTCCTCACCTCACCTATATCTGTTGTTGGCTCGAGGTAGCGAGATTTAAAATTGAGCTCAACCTGCCCTACAAGGTCAATTATAACGTGTCTATGAACACTAAAAGGTTTACTAAAAATGTACCCACTTTGAGCCATAGCTTTTTGAAAACGAATTTAAATTCATTAGCTTCTAGCCATTGAAACAGAGCATTCTTTCCAGTTTAGAGGGGTTAGCCAAGGAAAACCTGCCAACACTTTTCATTACTCACAATAACATTAAGGGGGTACAATCAAAGAGATTAAGGTTTTTGTTTTGTTTCATTTTTCAATATCTCAAATGTTTTAATGACCTTGTCCTGGGTTGTATAACTCATTCCTCTTTGCACGTTAATTTTTTCATCTAGGAATATAGAACAACTTGCTGTATTGAAGAACAACCTTCAAATGCAGGAAAAGTAGGATAATTTAAGCATGTTTTAAATACTCAGAATTTCCTGGATGAAACTATGGAAGTTTAAAACATAAAGAAGTTGAAAGGAGTATTTGTCAAATATTTCATTAAACCTCAACATCTTCGTAAATCATACAAAAATACAATCCCAGTTGGAGAGGTGAAATAACTTGTCAAAACCATAGAGCAAGTCCGTACTATGGATTCATTATACACATAGATCTGTATAATGCCTTTGGGTACCAAGAAAGCTTAAGATAATTTATGAAAACTTACAAAAGTAATAATAAAAGGTTTGTATTTGTCTAAATATAAACGACATACAGCACCCATCAAAGCTGTATTAATTAAGGATTTAAGAAAAACATTTAGGTTTCCTCTTCTACACGATAAAGGTTCATTTAAAATTAAATGTAAAAGATAATTTATGGTATTTGTTCATTTATCATTTCTTTTCAATGGCATAAACAGTTGCACTATAAATTGAATTTTGTGTGTGTATTCAACCTTTACAAGCACACATACCTGTTACCTTCCTTTGGGATCACTGTGAACTTGGGCAATTTAACCTATTAAGAGTAGTACACTGTGCTTTCAAAGACATATCAAAACTAAATAGTCCATTTTTTATTGTTACCATGGAGGCCCCTCCAGGACAAATTTCTTTTCATCTTCTTTGTGACATTTATCAGTGACCCTATCTAGTTAACCCTTTTGTCAATATCACCACCTCAGCTCACCCTAGAGCTCAATCTTGCCGGAATTCAGAGAGAAGAACTTTGCCACTCTTTCTCTTTACCCCTGAATACAAGTTTCTTTTGTCTCCTCTTAGACTTAGGAACCAAAGATCACACTTAGACAAAGGGACAGCTCTGCTGAAGAGAGGGCTGAGACATAGTGTAAGGTGACCCCAGATATTCATTCTTGACTAGAAGGAGGGAAGCAGGGAAGGCTGAGCAGGGAGAGGGCAGGGGATAAGGAGAGGGTCTCAGTTCCCAAGGAGGGGCCGCTCAGTTCCTCCTTGAGAGGGGTTGTGGATTCAATTCCAGGATCATCAAACCCGCTGTGCAAACATAAGTACACAGATCCATCCCAAGGTGAAAGATAAAATGCCTTTCATATCATTTAGTGTTTTTGGTTATGCATGAAATTCCAATATATGGGGTGGGAATGTATTATATGATTAGAGGGAGCAGAGCTGAGGGAAGCGGTGGGAAGAAGGGCAGTATTTGTGTTTGATTTCATTTCATATTACGATTAGTTCCTATTCCTTTGAGAACAAACTAACTGAAGAGGAAAAGGCAATTAGAAGTGTGCAATGTGTTTGTGAAAATTGTAAATGTGGGAGTGAAGAAAGGCATTTGGTTTAGCAAAGATAACTGAAATGAATTAAAACTTTTCCAAATTTCACCTCCGCAAGGAAAAGTATGAAACAAACCTCAGCCTGAAAGGCCAGTTTTAAAGAAAGCAGGAGCGACGAAGCAGAGGTGTTAGGCTGTAAATAATGCTCAAATTCATTACAAACAGATGCTGGGAACTTAAAAAGAAAGTTGTATTTATTCATTATATAACTAATAATTTTATGAAGCTTCCTTAAAATGCTGATTTTTGGAATGGTGGTTATAATGTCCAATTGTTACAGATTATCCATTTGTGACAATAAATGAAAAAGTGTGTGTATGCGGGGGTGTGTGTGGGTGTGTTTACACGTGTGATTATCTTGCCAGTCAATTTCTCCAATATGAAAAATATTTATACATCATACCGTCAACACGGCGGAGGGCACCCAGCTTATGAGTAGTGGGACTTCAACCTTCACATCAGAGTTCCTTGTCACTCCTCCCAGCAGATCCTGTCCCCTCGTCTCCAGGCACCTAGCACGCTTACGTGCGCGCGCGCGCGCGCGCACACACACACACACACACACACACACACACACACACACACACACACACACACACACACACACACACACACACACACACACACACACACACACACAGTGAGACACGCGCCCAGCTCGTTCCTCTCGCGGTCCCCGAGCCCTGCAGCCTCGCTTTACCTCTCGCCCAGGGAGGATGCCGGCCGCCGCTGTCTCTGTCGCTGCCATCAGTCTCGGCTGCTGGCCCCTTCGGTTTCAGCAGACTGGGGGCCTCTGCGTTTTCAACAGGTACCATGGTCACGTAGAAGTTACAGCCGTTCCCTGGGCACTAAACCACCCTGACTTCCCCCACTGACACGAGCGGTCACTTTCCCCATGGTCGCATGCTAAAGAAAGGTGAAAAAAAACTTCGGGCAAAGCCAATGTGATTTGTGACCAACTTTGTTTCTATTTCCGAAAGCTTTGCCCTTTTCGGTGACACAGGCTCTTGCTATTCCAAGCAGCCTATCACAGGCAGTGGGAGGGCCGAATCTCCGGAGGATTGTTTTTTTGCCTTCAGATGCAGAGCTGGAAGCAAAGGATTTCCAGGCTTGGGAACCGGAGCTCTGACAGTGTTTGGCGCTTAGCTGGGGGCGTTGGGGGGGGGGGGGGGCAGCTCTTGTATTCCTGCACCTTTGAAAAGAGGCACAGAAAAGAATCAGGCAGATTCAAGCCCAGGCTGAGAGTGAGGGCCAAGAATATTCACAGATGGTATTAGTTAATCTTGCACAGGGAGGAACAATTTAGGCAAAGACATACCAGAAGGAAAAGTGTGTCAGTTTTTCAGCAAGACGGTTATTCCAAGAGCAGTGACACTTAGCATATTCAACAAAGCATGAAACATCTTCATTGTTTCAAGCTGATTTTGCCCTAGGTGAGTGCGGTCTATACTCTCCCTCTCCAAGGCCTGTCAGACAAATCAAGGCCTGAGACCAAGTGTACACAAACTCAGAATGCCCAGGTTCTTTGGACTTTTTATACCCTGGGGTTACAGCAAACTATCACAGTTTATTTATGCATAGCTGTCTTTAAGGAAGGAACCAACCCTGAATCTTCTGTCGAGATCAATGCCTGATAGCCTGATAGTAGGAGGAGGGGCATTTCCAGTTCTGAGCGTCCAGAGTGAGTGGACCATGGTGTGGCTGTGGTGTCGTCCAATCGGAAACAAAAGCAGGGCCTGAGAAGGAAGATTTTTTTTTTTTCCTGATTTGTGAGTATATTTCTATAAAGGTCTTACCAAGTGATTCATTTTGGGGGGAAAAAAAAACTTGTGAGGCATGTACCCATATTACAGAGCAGAAAATGGAGGCAAAGTGACTTGCCTCAAACATCACAGCTAGTCAGTGGCAGAGCTGAGACCAGGAAGCCAGGTGGTCTAATGCCATAAACTTGCCTATATCCCAACCTCCCAGCCTTGTCCTTCTCTGATTTTCTTGGTTTCCGTCACTTTCAGCCCTTCCTGACCTTAAGAAGATGACATGAAATACAGCTTTGGTACTAGTCGTTCCTCTGGACAGAGAAACGAGTTCTTGCTTGTATAGGCAGAAGCTGAACTACACAGAACTCACTTTTGGCATTTTGGCTGGATCCTAACACAGCTCTAAATTAACTTATCATTTGTACATTACTTTTGCTCATCACTAGATATTTCTGTATCTTTCTTATCCTTTGGGGAATCAGGCAACAAATGGAAACAAACCTGTGATGATTCAACTAGTATTGATTATGCACCTGTTTATGTCTCTGCTGCTAGTGCTGGAAAATGGCAGTTCTTTAAGCATAGCCCAGACCCCACCCTTTTTTTTTTTTTTTTTTTTGAGGTACGCAGGCCTCTCACTGCTGTCGCCTCTCCTGTTGCAGAGCACAGGCTCCGGATGCGCAGGCTCAGCGGCCATGGCTCACGGGCCCAGCCGCTCAGCGGCATGTGGGATCTTCCCGGACCGGGGCACGAACCCGTGTCCCCTGCATCAGCAGGCGGACTCCCAACCACTGCCCCACCAGGGAAGCACAGCCCAACCCCCTTTTGATTCAGAAGTGAGTAGTTTAGTTCAGACTCCAACAGATCAGCTTGTCCCCACTAAAGAATGTGTGGTACAATGATGTTTTGGTTTTTATTTGTTTCCAGAATGTGTTATCATTGTAGGAGCAACAGTTTTTGTCTGTGAGACACATGTATTTCTCATCAGCTCTCTGTATTCGCTTGGCTTCTATCTACTCTCTGCTGGGAATCAACGAACTCAGTTGGTAGACATGTTTTTGCAGTGGGTCAGTTGTATAATTGCTTTGTTTAATGATCTCAGGCCCCGTGTCTCCAGCAGCTTCCTGGCACCATGGACGTGTTAGGGTGTTTGTTATAGTCTTTGACCAAGTAGAAGATAAACCTAATTCCAGAATCCCTTACTGCGGTGAAGAGCAATTCAACCATTCTCACTTTGCTTTCTGTAGCCGAACCACACAGGAGCTCCTAAGGCATAAACCAAGGTGAAATCCAAAGGAATAAGCACATTATGTGACTGAACACGTGGCTCCTGGTGCCCCCAATTCTGTTCTTCATTCCACTGTTGACCTGATGTGGCCACTGGCTCTTCCAAGCTCTGTTCTGTGCTCAATTTACTCTCTTAAACTCAGAGAAAATTTAGGAGAAAAATTCTTTTCACCTAGGCTAATGGGGCATATTCTCCTGCCGAAATTTCCTGAAGAACCCTGTACTTTTCCTTCACAGTATTTTGCACACTTATCATGTTACAGTTTTATTATAGTTACATGCAGTGATTTGACTAAATCTGCCTTTTTCTGCTAGATAGCAGGCTCCATGACAGAGTGGACCATTTCTGTTTGGTTTGCTATGGATATTCCAAGTGCCTGGCCAGAATGAATACTCAGTAAATATTTACTGGCTAACAGACTGATCCCTATAAATCCAGCTAACTTTAGCATGACCAGAATGTAAGTTCCATGAGGGCAGGCACATATGTCTGTCCCAGGCACTCATCCATCTCTGTGTCTCCAGCTCTTAGCACAGTGCCAGGCATACAGCACACCCTCAATAAATATGTGTTAAATAAATGAGTGCAGGGACTTCCCTGGTGGTCCAGAATCTGTCTTCTAATGCAGGGGACACGGGTTCAATCCCCAGTTGGGGAACTAAGATCCTACATGCCATGGGGCAACTAAGCCCATGCACGGCAACTAGAGAGTCCATGCGCCACAAATAGAGAGCAACCTGCACACCACATCAAAGAGCCCACGCGCAGCAACGAAAGATCCCACGTGCCACAGCTAAGACCCGAAGCAGCCAAAAATAAATAAATAAAAAGATTACAGTGTATGGAAAAACCTACCCTGCAAACTACTTTGGGAAGAAAGAGATGGGCAGCCAGAGCTGAGGGGTATGAACAAAGTCCTTTTCCTCACTTCATTCCATTCAAATTTCTACAAGCAAATAAATAAATAAACAAATAAATAAATGAATGCTCACAAATGGAGCATTTAGTGAGCTGGATAACTATGTAGTTTTAAAAAATCCATTTGACGATTGTCTCTAACACTTTGTCGTTTCTCTCTCCTGTCTGGTACTCTCTTTAGAGCAAGTATCACCACAGGCTGTCCCTCCTTAATAGAGTCTGAGCCACTACTATCGTTAAAAGTGATTCCTCCACTTAAGGAATATGTAATCAGCAGATGGACAGTTCATTTCCCATAATTCCAATAATTTTGCTGCATACCTTTTCAGACCACCTGTTCATAGGCAATGCTACCAAATCCAAAAATATGTATTATGGCTTATAAACTGACAAGACAAATAAGAGGGGATGAAAGAGAAAGCAAACAGCATCACAAGGCTGTGGACCTCTACTATGTATATACCAGGGCTATTTTTAGGGCGATTTTTCTTAAACCTCGCAACAACTTTGTGAAGTAAACACTATTACTTTCATTTTGCAGAAATTGAAACAGAGGTTTTTGAAACATGTCCAGATCAAAAACAAAACAAACAAAAAAACCCAACACTTTCCAATGTTTCATCCTGAAAATTTTCAATCATACAGGAAAACCTTAGATTCTATACTCAGCATTTTACTATGCTCACTCTTTCATCTATGTATCTGTATTTTAATCCCTCTATCCATCCATTGATCCATCTTAATTTTTATGCATTTCAAGTAAGTTGGAATACTTTGATATGTGTATCATGAAGTAGAGTCCAATACTTGTTTAGGTTCTTTTTTTTTTCCCCCTTTGAGACATTTTACATACAATGATGTTCATACAAGGGTACCATTATAGAAATTCAGAAAATCACATATATATGGACACTCCAAACCTCTACTAAGTACAGAACATGAACATCATCCAGAAAGTTCCTTTATGTCTTTTCTGAGTAAATTTACATCTTAATCCTTAGAAGCAATCAATGCTCTGATTTTTTCCACATGGGTTATCTTTCCCTGTTCTCACTCCTCATAGAATGGAATCCTACAGTATGTACTCCTGTGTAAGGCTTCTTTCACTGGGCATAATTTTGACATTCACCCTTATGTTTGTGTGTATTAGTAGTTTATTCTGTTTATTGCTGACTAGTATTCCATCGGTAAATATACCACAGTTTATTTATCCATTTTCCTACTGATGGGCGCTTGGGCTGTTTTGTTTTGGCTATTGTAAATAAAGCTGTTATGAGGAATTCTTGCACAAATCTTTTGCAGAACAGAACATTTCAAAGCACAGCGGTCCAAGTCCGTTTGACTCCAAAACTCACATGCTTTCCACTACACCCTGGTGCTTCTCTGTGGTGCATCCCATTGCCCTATTTTATGTAGAATGTACTTCCGGAGTTTTTATCCTAAAATAGTTCATTACAGTGTAAACACAAATGGGGAAATACAATCTTTAGACAAAAAATACCCAGATACAAATTCAGGTCTTAATTAGCCATCCTCCAATAAAATATTCATCTTCGTATCAGTTTTTTGGAAGAATATTTATTATTTTACATGTTTATACTATCCAAATAACTCCTTTTTCTAAAGGTTTTCAATATAACTTTTTTGTAATGTGTAGAATATTACTAATCATAACATATCGATTAAAGTTCCTCAAATTACAAAAGAAGTATGGTTAAATTCATTATATGTTCATCTTATATAAAATAAATTGTTAAAAGAAAGACAATATAGCAGTGTAACAAAATAGTGTTTCTATTATTTTAAATGGAAAAATCAGAGTAGAACATTTCATGCTGATTACCACTATAATAATTTTTAAAAATATATATGTGTATTCATAGAGACTAGAAGGGAACTTGGAAAAGTTGAAAATAACAAATACGTTGGGATGGTAATCTTAGGTCACATAAGGAATTTAGACTAGTTCTAATCATGGGTAAATCATGTGTAAAAAGTATTTTCTGAAAAAAATATTTTCTTAACATTGTTATAATACTGTATATCTAATAAGTATAAATCTGAAGAAAAGTTCTTCAAATTTAGGGCTGCCATACACTGTTGTGCAATCCATACATTGCACAACTATAGGTGGGCTGTTCCCATTCATTTAAACAGAAGTTTGTTTATTTATAAAACAAGTTTTCCAGAAAATCAAAGTTAAAATGTAATTTGCACAAAGATGCATTTGGGCAATTAATGGGGCTGTTCAAATTATAATCCTCCTCTAAATTGCAATGTCTTATTCGTTAGCTTGGCCTACATCTGCCTTTGTAGAGCTAAGCTATATAAGATGAGTACCTTCTCCATTCTATTACCTGTTTTTCCAAACAAATTATCAATATTTCCAATTTTTAAATTTTCCTCAGTACTATTACCATGCTCTTTGGATGGAGGCATCCACAGAAAGTTGTTCAATGACTAAGCCTTTCCTGTAGGTTATCCTTCTTTTTATGCCATAATGACGGAAAAATACTGCTCAATCCTATGTGACAACAGCAGTCTTTATTGTCTTGAAAGACTGGTCCACCTTCATTAATTGTCTCCTATCTGCTGGTCAGCGAGAAGGGCACTACATAGAAAATTGACTGTCTCCCACACAGAGCTTGGAAAGACCCTTCTTGGGGCTTCCTTTACACCTAGGGCCGGGCTCTGCCTAACATATCACCCACCCCAGGTTTTGCATCAGAAGCTGGCAACATGAAGCAACAGGATTTAGTGGTTTTGTTCTGGCAAAATGGTGCAGTGGTCTGGCCGCCATGTCCCTTGGTTGCTAGACATACACAGTGAGGTATGTTTCCCCGGGGCGGCTGGATCAGCTCAGAGCAGGACTTGGGGAACTGTTTTTGACCGCAGAGTCTCCAAGTTGGAGTTGGTTCCCGAACTCATCTAGCTGAGTCCTTTTTGACGTGTGCAGAGGCAGGTCAATCACAAAGCTAACAATATTTAAGCTTCAGGGCCCCTCACTCACATTGGCCCTTCCAAGGTCATGGGAGGGGTCCAGCAATGCATTCACAGGATCGTATATTTTCTTAAAATTTGCAAAAGTAATATATTTACCTGCAATCAGTGAAGACCCCTAATTCTTTGCATTCTGACACTGATATCCTTTTTGTCACCTTTTCCTTGTGTAGGTGACATAGGAGTGGTCATGGGATATTTGGGATCTGGTTTAGGGGCAGTTAAGCTGGAAAAATATTTGGTTTGGGTTTCACTTAGATGACTCACAGGCACTTCGGTGAGTAGTTAAGCTCTTGCTATCTCTCCCGGTAAAGGAAGGACTCCCAGGAATTCTCCTGCTTCATACTGTGCCAACTCACGCTGCACAGTTTCCACACTATCCCTCATGTGGCATGATGATGAAGGGGCTCAGGACTGGAGGCTGTCTATCCGTGTCCTGTGTCTATGTCATATGGCTCCCAGCGCCAGGAGTATGTGGGTCACAGAGGAGGGCCATGCTAGAGAAGAGATTGGGTTCTTTCTCTTCTCTCTGTAGAAAGTAATATTGCCAAAAAAAAAAATTCTGTTATGAAGAAAAGAGGGGGAAAGGAATATTATAGAGATGTATCAGGTAATTTCTGGATTGTGTGGTGTTTGTAATACTTGATTGCTTTTCAAACATTTGTAATTGATCTTAATAAATATTCACTTTCAGACCTAATTGTATATTCTTAAAGATTGGAGTACCCCAATTTTAATAAACTTCTGGCCCCTCAAAATTTGTATCTGACCCTATGAATATGGTTGGGAGATCGAGGTCTTCTCAGATGACTGTACTTACTAAAAATCTCTCAGATCTGTTCCCTTCCTCCCATCCCCGCTGTCACTCTCTGAATCCAAACTACCTCCCCATCTCCCATGTGGACAGCTGCAATGACCTCTAACAGGTCTCCCTGCCTGCATTCTTGATCCCCAAAGCCCATTTTCCATAATACAGCCCAGGCTTTTCTCTAAAATGTAGACCCTTAAATGGTTCCAGTTGTTTTAAACCTTTCACCAGCTTCCAACTGTTCTTAGGGTTGGTCTAAATGTCTTAATGAGACCTAAAATGCCCAGCATGGTCTGGCTCCAGCTGACTTCCCTGGGCCCGTCTCCTGCTGCTTCTTCACTCGAAGCTCTGCAGTCTAGTCCTTTCTTGGACTCTCTGGTAGGCTAGCTGATCAGTGCCTCCTTGACCTCATTGGCTTTTAGACACTCTTGTCTCACTCCTCACTGTGGTTGCCCACGACTGACTAAACCATGAATAGAGTTCTCACGTTCCGGGAACCAAAAGAATGGACCAGGATCCTCTCTTTGAGGGCCTTCTCTCTCTAAATTAAATTAGAGACTGGTTTTGTATCAGTCAGAGCTCTGTGTGGGAATTTTAAGCAGGAAGGAATTTGACACAGAGAATCAGGGGCTTATAAAATCATTGGAAGGCCTGAAAGGTCAGATTCCAAGCATTCAGAAATGACTCCCAGAATAATATACAGTGGACTTATCAGCTGAGCTCTTATATCTAAGGCCACCTAATGGAGCAATGAGTTCAAACTGCATTGTTTAAATCCAGGGATCAGATTGAAACACAACTACCCCCATAACTGCATTCTCCCAGAAGCTATAGATGTCGAATGCTGCCTCAGGAAAATCTCACATCACCTGATCTCATAGGCTAGTAGAAACCCCCCCAAAAAGGGCAGAGAAAATAGCTTCCCCATCATATCTACCTTCCTGCAGATGCTTCTAACTGATGTCTAGATCCTGATTGCTAAGAAGTCTGGGAAATGTCATTTTCTAATCTACCCAACAAGAAGGAGGGTGGAACGGAGGTTGAGAGGGCCACTCTACTGTATCCACCAATGGTGGGTGAATGTTTGGGTTAATATGGAGTGAGGCCTGGGGTCAGAGTCACAGCAGGCCAAGTTTGTGCAAGCCAGATTTATGGTAGAGGGAGCAAAGGAGATGCGCAAAATAAGAGAAAGCTCGGCAGAAAGAGAGCAGGAGGATGAAAAATCATAGAGTGAAGCAGAGAGGTGGAACTCTAAGGCCCCAGGAGAACGGTCTTGGCTTTTGGCTTTCTATGAAGTCTGGCTGTGTTTTATACTTGCCTTCAGTACTTGAGGGATTGGGTGGTATGATCTTTTCCCTCCCTCCCCACTCCCTCCCCATCCCCCTTTGCCAGAGGCTTCAGTCTTCTCCGTCCTCCCTTCCCCCAGACTGGGCCCAGGATGCACCTCTCTGCTCCCATGGCACAGAGAGCAGCGCTGACATAAGGAGAAGCATGGAGTGCTGTGATGATTTCCCAACTTGTTCTCCCTACTAAACGGTAACCACTGTGAGGGCGCGTTGTGACCACCTGTTCATTGCCACTCCTCCAGAGTCCAGCGTGGTGTCTGAAACCTTGAGTCACTCACTAAATATTTGCAGAAAGAAATACAAAAGAAAAAGATGGAGAAGAGGGTATAAACAATCAAACTTCAAATTGATCATGTGTTGTTTCATTAAAGCATCATTTTGAAAGTAGCTTCTTGGACTAGTTGGTTTTAATTCTGGCTGTACCACTTACTGTCTCTGGAAGTTCTTTATGACTCAGTTTCCTCACCTCTAAAATGGGATAATAATAGTACCCAACTCATAGGGTTCCTGTGAGGATTAAATGTATTCATGTAAAGAAACTATTTAGAACAATATCTGACCATAATGATCCTCAATAAATGATAGCTGTTTTTGCACCCAAGGGCTCCATGGAAGTATAAGTAATACTAGGAAAAATATTACTGGTTTAGGAGTAAGATCATATAAATTCTAACGTGTTTTTTGTTTATTATCCACATGACTTGAGGCCATTCAAATAACCCATCTAGGCTCTTTGCTTATCTCTAGGATAGGAAAACATGAACTTGCTTTGCCTAAAGCTGCTAATTTTTTTACCATGCAGCCAAGCTCCCTTCTTTCAGCAAAATCCTTGTAATTTCCTGTTGGGAAACGACGTGCCATTTTAGAGGACCTGTCAACTAATGTGTACCACTCTCTAGCCGAGGGGTCAGCTTGTAACCCCCTGCCATGACAATTAGATGTTCTATCCCTGGAATGTGAGTCTTGAGAGATAACACTCGGTCAATACCTGGGTGGAACAGTCAGTCATTCCTGATGGCAGAACAGAAAACTCTACCCACTATTACCTATTTCTCCAGAACTTTCCTGGTTTCTCCCAAGACTTCGTTCTTCCTATTTTTTCCTGCAGTCCTATAAACCACTCCAAAGCCCAGCTACAAATTTGTTTTTGGCTAATGTTGACCAGAGTCCAAAGAGTCCCTAACATAAACTGTCTCAAAGATTTTAGTTAAGATAAAATCAGACAAGTATCTGAAATCACTTTGAAAACTGTTCAGGTGCTATATGAATATAATTTACTTACTAATGAAACAGCAATAACAACTGTAGAAGAGAATCAAGTTAATGCTCAGTCTATTTGTTTATCCGTTCAAATCAGGCTCTCTTTCTAAATAAGGACGGAAGCAGCATATGACAATAGACTGGCAACTGATACAGTGGTGATAAACCAGAAAGGTCCACGTATCTCCAGCCTCTACAATAGCATGACCTGACTCAACATTTCACAGAGCCACATGTCCAGCTGGAGGCCCCTAGTGAGATCTCTAACTCTCAGACAAATTTTGGGGCTGATCTTACTACCAGGAGAGAAGGGGAGAAGAGAGAGTGTCAAGAATATAAAGGATTGGGGGTATATCTTTATTTTTCAAGCTCCATCTTCAGAGAGTTTACTCTATGAAATGGCAGGGGTCAACGTCCCAGTCCTTCTTTCCCTGTTGGTAAAGAAAGTTGATATCGTAAAGTGGAGAGAATCAACTTTGGCATTAAGATGGGAATGGATTGGCTAGGAAAGCACTTCCTAATTCATCTTCTACAGAGGTTTGAGATGTTAACAGACATTCTGAGGAATCAAAAACCCTCTTGCACTGTTGGTGGGAATGTAAATTGATACAGCCACTATGGAGAACAGTATGGAGTTTCCTTAAAAAACTAAAAATAGAACTACCATATGACCCAGCAATCCCACTCCTGGGCATATATCCAGAGAAAACCATAATTCAAAAAGACACATGCACCCCAATATTCATTGCAGTACTATTTACAATAGCCAGGTCATGGAAGCAACCTAAATGCCCATTGACAGACAAATGGATAAAGAAGGTGTGGTAAATATATACAATGTAATATTACTCAGCCATAAAAAGGAACAAAATTGGGTCATTTGTAGAGATGTGGATGGACCTAGAGACTGTCTTACAGAGTGAAGTAAGTCAGAAAGAGAAAAACAAATATCGTATATTAACACATATATGTGGAATCTAGAAAAATTGTACAGATGAACCGGTTTGCAAGGCAGAAATAGAAACACAGATGTAGAGAACAAACGTATGGACACCAACGGGGGAAAGTGGCGGTGGTGGGATGAATTAGGAGATTGGGATTGACATAGATACACTAATATGTATAAAATAGATAACTAATAAGAACCTGCTGTATACAAAAAAAAAAAAATTGCGGAGGCTGTTTCATCGGCCAGAAAGTTTGAGAAATTTTCCATATTATATACTGTACTTGACACACCAAAAAAAATTTTATATTTAAGAAAATTTTCAGTATAGACATGAAATAATTTTAAGGTAGATTTCTCCCAAATCCTTAGTTTTAATCCTTAATTTCTCCATAAAAATAAATTAATTTTAAAAAAATGAACTTTTAGGAGGACACAATTTGGGCAATCTGCATTAAGCTATTAGGGGTGGTTTTGCTCACAGCCACCCTGGTACCTGAATTAACTCTTCTCTGCTGCCCCCTTTTTAGTAAATTAATTAATTAATTTATTTATTTATTTATTTATGTGTGTATGTATGTATGTATGGCTGCGTTGGGTCTTTGTCGCTGCATGCAGGCTCTCTCTAGCCGCAGTGAGCAGGAGCTACTCTTCACCACAGTGCGCAGACTTCTCATTGAGGTGGCTTCTCTTCTTGTGGAGCACGGGCACTAGGCGCGCGGGCTCAGTAGTTGTGGCACGTGGGCTCAGTACTTGTGGCTCGCGGGCTCTAGAGCACAGGCTCGGTAGCTGTGGTTCACAGGCTTAGTTGCTCCGCGGCATGTGGGATCTTCCCTGACCAGGGCTGGAACCTGCGTCCCCTGCATTGGCAGGCGGATTTCTAACCACTGCGCCACCAGGGAAGTCCTCTGCTGCCCCCTTTTGATAGATAGAGGGAAGAGCATGTTTCTAGCTGCAAGGGGCCAAAGGGAGCAGGAGACTGCCAACAGTAAGTAGCTGCCAGCTGTCTACTGGGAAAAGAGAGCACCAAATCGATCTGAGGAGTTGCTTTTGTCAACTGCTCTGTGAGTTTTGCGGCTCCGGTTAGCTGTTCATTCGTGTTTCCTGCCCGTCTGCCCGGAGTAAAGGGAACATGTGCATTCATTCAAAAACTCATCCACCTATCCTCAAATATTTATTATATGCTTACTCTGACCCTGGCCCAATGCAAGGTGATGACGAAAGAGGCCCTCTTGTGCAAGAACCCAAGACCTTTCCAGTTGATCTGACTATATTCATCGCACCTGTGCCTGACCTTCTTTTTGACTCTAATATTCTTTCTCTCTAGACGTGACTCTCAGAGACTGAAGCCTTTGACTGAGGTTTCTTTCTTCTTCTCGCATAGAACAGCCATCTTTTCACAGTTTTCCAGACCCAAATATGATTTCGCAAGGACACTTTGCTTTATAGTCATAAATGGGCTCTTCGGGTTCATATAATTTTCACTGTCTCCAGAATTCTTATGTCATTCTGTCTTGTTCTGAGATCTGAGGAAGAATCTGGATCGCAGAATCTACCACTTGAAACTCTCTTGAATACGAAAGGCATTCACCCTGGAAAGAAATTCTAATGGAATTCTTAAGATCTAAAAGTGTCATTATCCTGAGCGTGGCTCACAATAAATGGAGCATTTTAGAATTTCTTTAGAAAAAAAGAGAAAAAAGAACATTCATGAGGCAGTTTCTAGCCCCTCCATCTCTTTCCTGGCAATAAGCCCTAGTAAATATAATTTTCTTCCTTGTTATTCTCCCAGGTACCTACTTTCCATTTCCTACTCTACATGCTGAAACATTTTAAATCCCATAGAGGGCAGTTAAAAATGCATAGAATGGGCAAATTTGCTATGGTCAGGGAATTAGATAACCAAAGTTTTTATGAACCTCCTGAGAGAAATTTTATTTTAATCATCATCCTTATATGCATTACACACTTCCCTGCCTTAGTTAACATAGAGTTGGAACCAGATGGAATATTTTCTGGATTATTCTGGGTAATGAGAGTATTGAGTTGTCATACTGCGATGTCCTGAAGAGTAGCTGATGGGCAAAAATATGAAGCCAATTTCACTCTTTCACACAATTTCTTCTAGCTGGTGGCCCTCAAACATTTCTGCTCAAGTATACCATAAAAAAAAAAAATTGGAAAACTCTTGAGAAATTCTGCACCTCTTCATATATTTTTAAGCTGACATCTAAATGTTTTACCATAAATTTAAATATTTACAAAGTCGCTATCTTCCAGGGTACTGTACAGTGTATATATCCTTTAAATATATTCACTAAAAACAAGGAACTATAGATTCAATCTGTGGATAACATCTGTCACGTATTGTGATAGACCTCAGTGTCAAACCAAACTGTCTAATAACAACTTATTTTCCATGAGGAAATATTTAAACTCATTTTTTAAGTTTAAATAACCACATTAATGTGCATCTTTTGTGACAGTTTTCTCATTTCTGAATTCTTGTTCTAAAATAGATTGATGATAGATGGAAAGAAGGAGAGAGGTTTACATGAGTTGGAACCTGAGACCTGAAGTTGGCATGAGGAACAGGCAGGCCCAATGACTGCCTCATATTGGAAAAATTGTAAAAAAAAAAGCAACTGGAACTCTCAAGTCATGAAAAGACATGGAGGAGCCCTAAATGCATATTACCAAGTGAAAGAAGCCATCTAAAAAGGCTACATTCTGTATGGTTCTACCTATTTGACATTCTGGAAAAGGCAAAACTATGGAGATATAAAAAGATCATTGGTTGCCAGGGATTGGGGGGAGAGGGGGATGAATAGGCAGAGCACAGAGGAATTTTAGGGCAATGAAACTGCTCTGTATGATACTGTAATGGTGGATACATCTTTGCACATTTGTCAAAACCTATGGAATGTGCAACACCAAGAGTGAACCCTAATGTAAACCGTGGACTTGGGATGAAAATGATGAGTCAATGTAGGTTCATCAGTTGTAACAAAGGCACCATGCTAGTGCGGGAGGTTGATAGTGGGGAGAGGGGGAATATAAGAAATCTTTGGGGCTTCCCTGGTGGCGTAGTGGTTGGGAGTCCACCTGCCGATGCAGGGGACATGGGTTCGTGCCCCGGTCCAGGAGGATCCCACATGCCTCAGAGTGGTTGGGCCCGTGAGCCATGGCTGCTGAGCCTGCGTGTCCGGAGCCTGTGCTCTGCAACGGGAGAGAGGCCCGCATACTGCAAAAAAAAAAAAGAAAGAAAAAAAAGAAATGTTTGTACCCTCTGTTCAGTTTTGCTGTGAACCTAAACTTACTCTTAAAAATAAACTCTTTTTTTTTTTTTTTTCTTTTTTTAAAACACAACTGAACTAGATTTGGCCAAAGTCAATCTGAACTTGTCTGGGAATGTCTCACAGGTGGTGTGGTACCCGACTAAATTAGCTCTGGCGTGGGGAACGGTGCCGACACTGGTCCTCTGTGTGTGGATACCATTGTCTTGCTGGGGTCAGAGAAGGTCAACCCCTCTAAATGAAGGATGCAATTTCAGGAAGCAAGTGGAAATTCCCACAATCATCCTGAAAAGAGGCAGTTCTAGAAACCAAAAATGAAAACTTGGAGCTCAGGGATGAGACTGGGTGGGCTTGGAGGGAAAAGTCCTTTCTTTTGGACTATGGGGAAGAAGGTTCAGGAATGAGAGGGAAGGATGTGCCCCGGGAACTCCTGTTGGAGGCCCAGCGGTGAGAGGAGTTTGCTTCTGGAACAGGAGGTAGGCGGGTAGATGGCAGGAAGTTAGCCTGGGGCCAGCCCTGAGCTCCTGAGCTGTTATTCTTTGTGTCTGTGCTGCCTACAGATGTGACAACTGTGGCGGCTGGTCTCAGCTACCTCTGGGGAATTGAGGTCATGGTCTGTGCACATGCTCAGGACAAAGGTGGAGGCAGGAAAGCAGGGCTGCCTGAGGGGCCCCAAGGCTAGCTTTTCTCCTCTGTAAATTCTGAAGGCTGGCCATCCGCTGAGTTCCAGGGAGGCCTGAGGGGCTGTGGCTCGCACCCATCTCTTTTCCTGCACCACATGTTCTTTACACCTCCACTCCCCACTAGGAGCCTAGGAAGGAACCTCAGGCTAAAGGAAAACAGGTACTCCCCCATCCCTACCCCCGCAGAGCATCTGTAAACTTAAACAGGCTCAGCGCCTGATAAAGGGAGGGGCAATTCTGCTCCTCCCCCGGTGAATAACATGAATCTGTGAGAGCTCTTTTGAGTGCCTGAAGCCATTGTTTATATGTGCTTACTTATGAGTTTGAGCCGTTCAGGGGTAGGTAATGATATCAGAAAGGTAGGGTCTGAATATATATGGAGATGGAAAAATTCCTATCTAAAGATTCATTCATCTTTCTCCCCCATCAGCTTTCCAAATTTTGTGTGAATTTCATATGGACAATTTATGAAGATACTGAGTGTGTCCCCACCCCTGGCCCATCCCCACCTGGGCTCCCAGAATGAAGCAGGGCTTGGAGTGCCCCGAATCGGGGCTGTTGAGCAGCAGACTGGAAGCAGCAGTGACCTCCTCCCGGCTTTTGATTTGCTAAAGTCCCTGCTGATGGAGGGGCACGGCGCTGGATTGCCCAGCAGATAGCGGGTGGACCAGTGCCTGGGGCTTCTATGAGTTTCTTAGGGCTGCTGGGACGAGGTACAAACTGGGTGGCCTCAAGTGGCAGAAATGTATTCTCTCGTAGTTCTGGAAGCCAGAAGTCTGAAATCAAGGTGTCGGCAGGACCATGCTTTCTCTGAGGACTCCAGGGAAGAACTCTGCTTGCCTCTTCCAGCGCCTGGTGGTTGCTGGCAACACTTGGTGTTCCTTTGCTTGTGGACACGTCACTTCAATCTCTTCTTTTGTTGTCACTTGGCATTCTCCTTTTATGTCTGTGTCCTTTCTGCTCTTCTTATAAGAATGCCAGTCATAATGGATTAGGGCCCACCCTACTCCAATATAACCTCGTATTAACTAGTTACATTTGCTAAACCCCTATTACCAAATAAGGTCACATTCTGAGGGTCCAGGGAAGACATGAATGCTGGTGGGGAGGGGGTACTGTTTAATTCAGAACAGGCCTGAAGAGTCAGAGAAACCCTCAACAAGCAGGGTCTTGAGAATTTGGGGAAGAGACAGAGGGTTTTGTTGTACCACAACTGGTGAGGATCCCCAGTGTCTCCTCCATAGGGCCCCAGGGGGGTGCCAGGGCTTTGGTCCCAATGGCCACCTGGTGCACTTGAAAGGGCCATGACTACCACTTCAGCAAAGACCCCTGGGTCCAAGTGTGGCACCAAAGCACTGAAACCACCTTGTGAAGGGATTACAGGGCTTGTAAGGTTGAGGGCTCCTCAATGATCGCTGTTGACCAGTGACCAGAGGTTGCTTCTCAACACTCTGAAGCATGTGAAAACTCCACATCATTCATCCAACCTGGGAGAGAAGGAGCTCCCAGATGACTGAGATTGAATGTTCTGCCAACGGGGGCTTATATAGTTGATTTATAGGAATTCGAAAACTGTGACATTTCTTACACCCTGTGATGTAGAATGAAATTCATAACAACTACATGAGAAAAAGAGTTCTAGGATTTATTTGAATTCTTGTAAAATCCATGGCTGATTACAATCCATAAAACTGGAGGCCTTTGATTTTTTGACAAGGCCTTGACCCTTTTGGTCAACAGGGCTGAGCGAGGACTTTCATAAGTGACTGTCGATTGGGGAAAACCAGTGGATTTTGAACTAATACTTAAAAAAAAAAAAAAAACCCGATAAAGTGCTTCAAAACTCCCGTGCAGACACTAGGCTAGGTGTCTACCAAAAAAAGCCAGAAAGAGAACACAAAGATGGCCTTGTTTGAGTTTATTAAAGAGATCTATTTTGCTACATAACCCAGGAAAGCATCGTAAAAGGGAAGAATGTAGTTGGAGATCTTTGAGGCCTATCTCAGATTCTTAATTTCTTTTAAAAATGAATCTTTTCTAGAAAAATAAGAGCAACCCCAGTGTCTTCCAGCCCGGTCAGATAGTCTGAGTTACAGGCTAAGCTGTTGGAATTGGTTGGGGTGGCAGTGGGGGGAAGGGGTGGAGGGAAAGCCCATGGTGGAAATCAATCAGGAAATAAGTGACTGTAGGTCCCAGGCTGAGAAAAGTGGGAGTATTGAGTAGATGGTGCCACAGTAACAGATTGCCAAGGCCAGAAGTGATATCCACTGATGAAATATCCCAGGTGTATTAGTTAGCAAGGTAACAAAGCCGCTGTAACAAAGTACCGCAAACTGGGCGGCTTAAACACGGAAATGTATTGTCTCTTAGTTCTGGAGGCTAGAAGTCTGAGATCAAGCTATCAGCAGAGCCATGCATCACTTCAGTCTGCACATGGAGTTCTCCCTGTGTGTGTCTGTGTCCAAATGTCCTCTTTTTATAGGGACACCAGTCTTTTTATAAAGACCCAATCCTACTCCAGTATGACCTCCTTAACTAATTACATCTGTAAAACCTCTAATTCCAATAAGGTCACATGCTCAGGTCCCGGGGGTTAGGATCCCAACATATGAATTTGGGGGGTGGGTACAATTGGGACTCTGCTTGGAGAAACCTTTCTTCAGACATGGTGCCTGAATATCTGAGAACTTTAGAAAAGGATTTAGGGTCCACTGAAAACCAGAGGATGCTGTAGGTCAATTCCCTAGACCCCCTCCCAAAGGCTGCTGGAAAGGCTGGGGTCTGTATTTAAACTGGAATTAGAGTCTTTAGTAGAGAAGCATCTGGCCTGGGAGATGTAGCAACAAGCGGCTCAGAACTTGCTCATTTAAACCGGGCATGCGCGAATGCATAGCTGAGCGCTTCATCCTCAGTGGACCCTGTGTTCCCTCCCCCTCTCCAAATGCTCTCCTATCCACTGAATCAGGTGAAAGAAAAGGGGAAGAGAGGGACGAGGGGCCCATTGTTCACTTCCCTGAAAACGGGAGCCAGACATGGATGGGTTGACTTCAGCGACCCATATCTTGCCTGCTGTGACAGATGGCAATTTACCACAGCAACGAAAAGCCCTGACTGCCCTCGTGCAGGCTTCAGGGAGCTTGGTGTGGCCTCCTGGGAGAGGGTGCTGAGGCACAGAAAGTACCCTCTGGTCTGGGACCCCATCCAAGAGACATGGCTCTTACCTGGTCCTTGAAGGAACGGCCCAGGACACAAGTGAAGGGACCGTAATGTGGAGGAAGCCCCGGTGGAAACCAGGAGCCCCGCTTTGCCCAATGTGGGAGGATCCCGAGCAAGCCACTGAGGGTTAGGGAAGCCCAACAGCCTTGAGTTTGCTTCTTCTATGGTAGACCAAACCCAGGAATGACCAAACAGCTGCACAGAGGAAACTCGGGCGCGTTTGCAGTGACCTTAGCAAATCAGGGCGGGAAGCAGGGAGTGGAGCTGCTCCACAGAATACGTTTCTTAGGCTCAGCTGGCTCTTTCAGTTTTCCCTTTACTCCGCACACAGGGGTCCCCCAAACGGAAGGAAGACCAGTGAAGAAGAAGAGGGCCCAGTCTCCAGTTGGGGGACCAGATCTGGATTTATCAAAAATTGACTCTCTTCCTCTCTGGCTGCCTTTAAACCAGACGTTGCTCCCCCAAACCTGAGGCTTGTTAGGGGCTTCACCAGACGAAGAAAATTCTAAGACTGAAATGCGTAATGCGTTGGGGGGTTGCCTGCCTGTCCACTGGCTGCAGACCCGGGCTCCCAGCCTAGTAGTCCTGAGTAGATCTAGGAAAGATCCCTCACTGACTGATAAGCTGCTTCCACTGGGGAAGCTAACATCCTGGGAAACTTGGACCTGGTCCTCTTGGAGGGATGACAAAGCAGGGAATACTGTTTTCTTTTCAGAGACTCCCAGATTGTGTGGGAAGCTAGGAGAGGGAGGAGAATGGTTTGGTTCTTTGAAAATAGCAGTTGGTGTCCTGCTGCTCGGGTGTGTTTTCCTCCCCCATCCCAGAAGATAGCCAGGCCCCAGTGTTCCCAGCCAGCCTTCTTTGTGTGGTGCGGCAGGAAGTAGCGGTTGCCAGGCACCCACAAGGCACCCCTCCCCCTGGCTTTTGTGTTGCCTGGGCCTGGGCTGATCCAGGAGAATTGTGCTGCCTGAGAGGCAGAGCCAATGGAGTCCGTGCTGGGGTTGAAAAGAACTCAGTTACTGGAGGGAAGAGCTCCCCTCCAGAACTGGGGAGGGAATGGGGCTTTTGTGATTCCACACCTAGAGAAACGGCACTTCCCGCCCCCAACATAGTCACAGTGTTGAGCATTTGGGGGCATGATTGGCAGAATCCAGAGGAACAGATTCTAGGTTCACCCAGAGGGGCTGTTCCTCTCCTTACCCAGTCCTGGAGCAAAGTAGACAGAGCTCCTCAAGCTGTCCCGCTCACTCACAAGGGTGGGTGAGCAGAGTGCAGAATGCATTTCAGTCCCCCCTGGCTCCTTCACTTACACAAATCTCCTCAACCCTCTTCTTTCCTCCCAATTCATTACAGTTATTTTTAGTTCTCCTGTTGGATTTTTCCACAGGCCTCCAGTTCTCCCTAGAGCACCTCCCAACTTTTCTAACCAAACGAATTTTTACATTCTCAATATTTATCGCATCTATGTTTTCTAGTGTCTTCGGCTCTAATTAATGTATTCATGATTTGTCTATGTGTTACGGAATTAGTCGACTGGACCCATGCAGGGGTTCTAGCCCAGGCTGAGACCCTCTGTCTCAGCCAGAGAGGTTCTTTTTCCAATTGGATTCGTGCCACCAATAATGAAACCAATGCTGAGACTGGAACAGCACGAGGTTCATTCAATGGCCAAAGAATGGAGAAGCAGAAACCTAGTTCACAAGTCAGCTTCTCAACCCAATTTGGGCGGAGACGTCAAATGTATAGGAGGGTCAAGGTAAAAAGAAAGGATTTGGAAAGAGTAGGAGGAATATTCATGACATATCCAAGAACAGGGGTGTGGTTTGGACCTGGAACTGAAGCAGCCATGCTCATTTTCAGTCCTTGTATGGGCTTTCTCAGTTGTTGTCATGGCAATTGTCAACTCTCAGGGCGCTGGTGGGTGTGTCATTTAGCATGCTAATGGGTTACAATGAGCATATAATGAGGCTCAAGGTCTAATGGAAGTTAAATCTTCTGCCACCTTAGACCTAAGTAGTTCTAACCAGTTCTTGTTTTTTTCTCCTTGCAGCTTCCTCCTGAAACTTAGATAAGAGTAATTGGTTCCCATTCAAGGGAGGGGCAGGGGTGTGATTCTGGGGCAACAGCCTTGGTAACATATAGAGTGATTTTAAAAACTGATATTCACTATACAACATTTACAACAAGATGATTATGAATATATTATTCTCTATAGAACTAAGTGAAGGAATAAGACAGTATACGTAAAGAAATGTTTTCATATGTCACTAAAAGCTGTGACACTAGGAGAAAAAAACATGCCCAAATGTTAAAAATCAAATAATTTATTGTTTTACACTCTATCAATTGCTCAAAATTATACCACGTTTTAGATTGCTTCATATTTGAACCTTGAATTTCTTATAGATGTTTGTTTTTTTACCTTGTAATTGCCTTTGTATTTTCCTAAAAGAAGTGTATGCCTTTACCTTCTCACTAAGGTCATCTATCTTCTTAACGATATTTGTCAAGGTGAATTCACCGACCTTCTTTGACTTCTTGTTTTAATTTGAACAGGTTGTTTTCCCAGTCCACTGCATAATCTTCATCATGGGTTTGTCTCCTCTTTCTTGACCTCATACCTTCTCCTTTTGATTCATTTTAAGGTTTCCTGAAGTATATCCACAATATTTTTTTTTTAAAAAGGTAAATAGTAGAAAACTTTCTGAGCTTGGCATGTCTGAGAATACTTTTGTTTTGCCTTCATGTTGGAGTAATGGTGTGGGTTAGTATATAACTAGGTTAAAATAAGAACTTTGAAGGCATCCAGCAATAGGATGCCCACTTGATTTTCTTTCCTTCTCGAGAGACTGTGGTATTTTTCTTCCCCTCTCTTAAAATCTTTTAAGCTCTTTTACTTATCGCTGGTATTTTGAAATTTTATATCTTGGTATGAATCTTTTTTCTCCCTACCTATTTATCACTTGCAACAGTTTTCAATCTAAGTAATTAAATTTTTCTTTATATTTTAGAAATATTCTTGTATTATTTCATTTATTATTTCCTCCCCTTTATTTTCTCTATTTTCTATTTCTGGAACTCCCATTGACCAGATTTTCATTTGATCTACCATGTATTAGTTATCTATTGCTGCATGACAAATTATCACAGCTTAAACAGCAACTTAAAACAAAACACATACACCATCCCAGTTGTTTCCATAGGACAGAAGCCTGGCACAGCTTAGCCAGATTCTCTGCTCAAGATCTCGAAAGGCTGCAATCATGTCAACTGGGCTGCAGTCTCATCTGGAGGCTTGATTGGGGAAGGATCTGCTTCCAAATTTGGCAGAATTCATTTCCTTGCATCTGTTGGACTCAGAGCCCTGGCTTATTGGGGGTTGTTGACTGAAGGCCACCTTTAAATCCTGGAAGCCCCTCTCAGATACTTGCCACACACAGACCTTCAATACGGCTGTTCTCTTTTTCAGAGCCAGCTGGAGAGAGAGAATCCCTAGCACTAGACTTCTAGCAAGAAAAGGTCTTGAATAAGGTAACGTAGTCACAAAAGTGGCACTTCATCACCTTTACCATAGTCAATTCACTAGAAGAAATTGACAAGTCCAGCCCACACTCAATGGGAGGAGATTATAGCAGAGTGTGAACACCAGGAACAGGGGATCATGAAGGGAGGCACCTTAGAGTCAGTCTGCATCCCAGGTCTCTTAATCATATCCCCTGAAGCTCTCACACACAGTTTTTATTTTAAAATATTTTTTCCATTAATTTATGCTCTGGAAGATTTCCTCTTCTTTATTTTTCTGTTCTTCCTGAGAATAAGAGGCCCATGACAGAGGAGATGTGAAGTAGATATATGCACGTCACAATAGTGTGATGATCTGAATGTCCAGTGAGGGATGTGTTTCAGAGAGGAGAGCGGTCAACTATGTTAAAATTGTGGGGTTTTTTGCTAATGAGTCAAGGAAAATGAGGACTGATCATTCCCACACTGGACTTAGTAACATGTGATCATCCTGACCTAGGCAAGAACAGTTTTGGTAGAATAATGAGGATAAAGTCTATTGGGAATGGGTTCAAAGGAGAATGGGAAGAGAGGGACTAGAGTCAGGAACTATAGACAACTCTGCGAGGAGTTTTTCTATTAAGAGAAACAAAAAAAATGGGGCAGTAGTTGGACAAGGATGCAGGATCAAGAGAGAGAGATTATTTAAGACGTGGAAGTTCTTGCACATTTGTGTGCTGGTGGTAGTGATCCAATAGAGAAGAGCAAAAAATAAAGTGATACAGGACAGAAAGAGGACAACAGTAACCTTTAATAGATAAGGGAGTAATAAGCTTTAATAGATAAGAGAGCATAGGATCTGATGCACCAGTGAGAAGGTTGGCCTTAGATGGGAGCCTAGATAGTTTATAGTAAGAGGAAGGATGATGGTTGGGAAGGAAATGTTAGGAGCAGGAATGTGGCCTATTCCCAACAGAGGGGGTATGGGAGGGGCATGGTTGACCTTGACCAGACCTCCTGGTAAATATGTTAATGATATTTACTGTCAGACAGAGAGAGAGAGAGAGAGCTGCCAGGTGTCAAGGTGGTCAATTAAGACAACCTAGAGCTATATAATAACCCACATCATTACTCCAACATGAAAGCAAAATAAAGGCATTCTCAGAAATGCATATCTCAGATGTTGTTCTACCATTTACCCCCTGAAAAAAAATATTGAGGGTATATCTCAGCAAAACTTAAAATGAATCCCAGGGAGGAAAATGTGTCAGGTCAAGATTGCTTACTGTAAATAAGCTTAAAATTTATGGAGTTTTGCAGCATGACTGTTGGGGAATGGACAGCATGCAACTATGCCACATACCTTGTTCAGAAATCTGAAAACAAAATTCATTCTAATGAGGGGGAAAGAAGCATTCTAAAAAGCTGTGTCTGACAGATTGAGGCTTCTTCCAAAAGAAGTGCCACATCTGTGCCTGCTTCTTGCCTGTAGTCTCTGAGTTATTAGTGAAGGTTGGTGCTAGATGAGATCTGTGATTCAAGTGAGTTGGCTTTGACAATTCAACTCTTCTACTCTGAAGGTGAGTAGGTGGGTACTGTTACTGTGGGAAGGTGGTGGGCACAATAAAGTTTTTTTTTTTTTTCAATTCTCTTTGTTTCCCTGGGTAAACTGTGATTTCTCCAGAATTAATCATTCTGTTTATTCTTCTTGGTCCTTCTCTTCTGATGACTAATTTTGGGAAGCTGCTTGGTTACCTGGCAACAAACTGGCTGAGCCTGATGGTTCACTCTTCTCAGGGCAGAGCCTGAAGATTCCTCTGTGATCAAGGGCTCCGCCTGCCTCCACTGGGGTGGGAGTTTGGTACCCAAACTCAACTTCTCACTTAGCAGCCCCTAAAATTCTCCAGATGTGGACAGCTAGCATTGCCCAGAGGGTTCCTAAATAACCAGCTCCTACGCTCAGACTTCTCAGTACCCCAGGCCAAAATGTTTACTTTTCACATCCAAGACCATTGTCATGCTCACTTTATAAGAAGCAAGAGCAAAAGGAATCAGGGTGTCCCTGCTGGGGTGCCCCACTATGTGTTCAGCTGCTCCCCAGATCAAGAAGGCCTCTCTACAAGATGTGAGAGACTGGGGTCCTCCCCGCTTCCACCACAGACAGCCTCTGGGGTCTGCCCAGATCCCTTTGGCTGTGGTCTGGTGGTCTTTGGTTGTTCTTTCCTGTTTCTATATGAAGGGTTAGACTGATTAATGGAAGTGGTTGGCATGGGTTCCGAAAGCACTGAGTAGGTCTGTTCTCCCAACAAGGCTCCTCCTGAAACCAGCATGCTGTAGAGGAGGTGTGTGTATGTGTGTGTGCGTCTCTGTGTGTGTGTCTGTGTGTGCATGCGCACACATGCACCGATGATAGGGTTCACTTTTGGGTGGAAGCCATGTAGGAAATACATTGGCTAATTTGGTTGGCAAAAAGGCTAGAACTTCACTCTAAGGTTCCAGTGTCCACTCTTGGAGCCCTAAACCCAGTATGATAGGTCATCCCTTTCTTTAGATACCACATCTCTGTGCTTTTTCCCCCCTAGTGTTAAAGACAGTATTTTTCCCCCTAGTGTTAAAGACAGTATTGGCCAGTGGCTTGTTAAGTGTGAGGTGAGGAAAAACAGATGGGAAGGCGGCCTCCAGTACCACGTTCTGCGGAAAGCCTTCCAATGGATGCCTCCCGCTCCTGCCCTGGACCCGCTGATACTGAGCTTAGCCTCCCTGGAGCCTGCAAAGAACAGCTGCTACCTCTCCTGATGCCTTCTCCTGAGGGCGTTCAGAATGGCTTGTCATTCAATCCCCAGTCTTCTTGCTGTATTCCAGAAATCAGCCAAAATCTCTTTGCCTGTTGTTTTCCTTCCTGTATTTCTTTATTCATAACCCATATACTTGCTTAACATTTTGAACCAGAAACCTAACTCCTTTATTTTAAAAAGAGTCTGGGTTTGAAAGAGTAGGTGACTGTGAACTCTGTTTTTTGTGTTTGTATAGGATGCATAGGACACTTCTGCTCTTAATGTTTTTTGTTTTAATTTTTTAAATTATAAGTTTATTTATTTATTTTTGGCTGTGTTGGGTCTTCGTTGCTGCACACGGGCTTTCTCTACCTGTGGTGAGCGGGAGCTACTCTTTGTTGCGGTGCACGGGCTTCTCATTGTGGTGGCTTCTCTTGTTGCAGAGCATGGGCTCTAGGCACGCGGGCTCAGCAGTTGTGGCTCGCGGGCTCTAGAGTACAGACTCAGTAGTTGTGGCACACAGGCTTAGTTGCTCTGTGGCACGTGGGATCTTCCCGGACCAGGGCTCGAACCTGTGTCCCCTGCATTGGCAGGCGGATTCTTAACCACTGCGCCACCAGGGGAAGTCCTGCTCTCAATTTTGACTACAGCCTGAAAAGGTTGAGTTGAAAATAATAGGTAGCAAATGTTCCCACATTCCTAAGTGAGGTGCTGCACTTCCTGCGTGGGGCTAGCAAGGAAGGTGATCAAAATCTGTTTCTGTGACCCTCCCATCTTAACATCCACCATAGGGTGTAAGAGGTTAAGGTTGAAGAGGCAGTTCCTTTGAAAAAAAATGCTGTCAGACAGCCTCTTTTCTTCCCCCGATGCCAGACATATAGAAAGGAGAGGGCTACTTCCTCCTTACTCAAGCCTAGTGAGAAGGGCTTCAGAGACACATCTGGAAAACTTAATGAGTGTTTCTTAGTGTTTGGGAACATGTTTGGGTCATACATAAGAAAACAAAGCTTAAAGGCTAAGCTGAAGACACGTGTGAAGAGAGGGAAAGGAAAGAAGACTGTGGTGGGGAGAGGTGGTGTGTACTCAAGGATGCTTTGTGGACCAAGTAGACAGTGAGGATTGTAACTAAATCCATCCAGAAGGAGCCCTACATAAGAGAGCAGCCCAGTGAGGTAATCCTGTCCGTATCATGGCAAGGGAAGCCCACCGGATCTGGTGCTGAGGGTAGGTGTTGTTACAACTGTCCAGTTAGGGAATGCATTACCCATTTCAGGGCAGTGTGGAGTCTCATGAGGGGCCTCTGGAGAACCCTCAGGTGTGCTCAAAGAGAAAAGTCAGCTTGGACCCTCCATTACCCATCCTCAGGTAGAGCCCCAGATCTGCTGGTAGAGAGGAGAAAGAAGCTCAAAGAAAGAGAAAGGAAACTGACCACGCCCCTCTTTTCCTCTGCAAGTTTCCAGCGCAAGGGCAGCCTGAGCTGGTAAAAAAGAAGCCTACACTTAATAAGTCTGGACTTCTTACTATACAGGGAACCCAAAATATGGATATTCATATAAAGTTGTTACTATAATTAGAAGTAACTAGAGGTCTTCTTTTTTTATTTTCTTTTTTTAAATTTTCTGAGAGTTATTGCAAGATTCTTAGGATCTGTCTTAAATTTTATTCAATAGGCAGAGAAGAAATACCTCCCCAGGGCAGGTTTGAAAGGCAATGAAGAGGAAGAATAAAGTTGTTGTTTTCTGCTTACACTCCATGGAAGTTACATTTCCATTTTGCTTACTCAGATCCAACTTTCAAAAGTACTTTTTGAGGAAAGATGTAATTGGAATTAGAGGTAGCCATTGATATGTATAAAGACAGAACATATATTGTCAAAGTGTCCAAATGTGAAAACATTCATTCATTATTAATTCATCAAAAATAAATTGCTTACCTACTGCATACTATGACCTGAGCTAGGGACAAGGGTTACAAATGTGAATAAGAAGGAGACTGTGAAGCACAATTTTCAGTCCAGTGGGAGAGTCAGATGTGCAAACAAACAAATATGGCGCAGTGTGGTCTCATATATACAGACACAGATATAGAATTACCTAGAAGTCTTCTCCTAGCTCATGCTGCTCATTTGGACTTCTTATTTGCATATCCTTAAAATCGAAATTTGCTTGGGGAGATCCACTAACCCTAAATTTGGAATTTCCTAGAAGGGAAATAGATCACAGTGGAATAGGGGTGGAGTGGGGCCCAGGCCATAAGAAAGTTGGACCAGAAGAGTGTTTGCCCACTGCGTGACATTGATGAGAGCCAGCGCTACTTGCCAAGGAACAAGTTTTGCAACAACTATTATGCAAATTCAACCCAACATTCTGTGATTAGAGCATCGTAGGAACTGGCATAGTCATATGTCTTTTTTTTCCCCCACATATTAAAAAAAAATCTTAACTAAAGCTATTTCTCACACTCCCCTTTTGGGTTTGGCAAACATTACGGTGAATGAGAAGAGAATGGAAAAATTTTAAATGTTTTTGGCATTTTGCCCTAGTCAAAGATAAGAATTAGAAGTGACAATAAGAATAATCTTTATGATTTCAGGGTCTCCAAATCTCTTTCCTTGGAGTTTCTGAAATAAGTAAGGAATAGGGACTGCAATGCATTTTTCAAAGGTCTTGAGGAAGATAAATCTTTTGTTTTTATTCTGTCATATTAACTAATATTCACTCCTCAGAAATATGATATTTTGCCCATCCAGCTATTTAGAGATTGCATTAAATCTGACAACCATTAAACTGGCACGTTTGGATTCCTTTCTCTGTACAACACTTTTAACAATTTTTGTATGGAGAGAACAGAATGCTACATTTAGCCTTTTATTTTATTATTACTTTTTTAACATTTGACCTTCCTCTCTTTGAACCTAATTTACTTGAGTTTTGGATTTTTTTCCCGAAGTAATAGAGTAGTTTTGTGCAAAGACATGATCAACTTTTACACTGTCCATGTAGCTGTCATACAGTTTGAGGGAAGGCCCTAGCTTTCCCCTTCCTATCCTACCCTCCAAATCTCTCAGTAACAGCTACCCTTTCGAAAGAAACAAATTATTAGGAGCGGTTATGAATATGACCTACAGTACTTACATGTGAGAAAGATTATATTATTTGTTCTAAATTAAATACATCAGCCATGTTGGGGAGGGGTGTGTCATTGAGGATCTGAAGACTCACATGGTAAGTCAACATAGAAAAACTTCTAGTCTTCACCACATCATTGTGATGGTTGAGACACCCACCTGTTACATTCCCACTGCTGAGAACTGTGCCTAGCACATGATGGGTAGTCAGTTAATGTTTGTTGAATAAATGAATGAATGGCTATTCAAAGTGGACAAGAAGTTCTGTGACCTAGGTGTCCAAGGTCATGACTCTTAGCTGTTGGTGTCTGAGGGGTTAATACACAGCATCCCCTTTTGCCCCCTGCTTAAGTTCAGGACCAACTGAGAAATTGATGTAGGAATAGTACAGATGGAGATAAAAATACCACTTTAGATACTGATAAAACTATGTTGGGGAAAATGGCCAAATGGTTTGCTAATACTAAAACTCCAGATCTAAACTCATTCACCCATCTAATTAGACTGGTTCACCCACCCAGCCAAGGCTGCTGTAGGCACTGGGGCACATCCTGGAAAACTGACAGTAGAACAGAGCAAAGAAAAATGGAGAAGACCTGGGATGTGCAGGTCTAATTCCTTCTCCTAACTCATTCATCAGAGTGGTTGCTTCTCCTCCCTTGGGGGATCGAGAGTTATGGATGAAGAGAGGTCAGGTGTTTGATGCCTGTGGAGGTCTCTCCATATGGGAGGAATCATCAAGAAAAAGAATAAGTGGACTGACTCCCCATTGCATCAGTATTCAGTTCCTCTACCAGTTTTGAGCTACTATATAAGGGAGGTCTTATCCTCTTGGGGCTCAAGGCACCCACCCATCATGGACCCCAAACTAAAACCCCAGCATCCTTGTCTGACCAATCATGCCTCCTCCACTCTCAATGGGCTTCCAGAACAGAAGGGCTGGTGAGGCAGGGAAGGGCTTATTCTGAGTGACTTCCACCTTCTGTTCTGCAATAAAAATACCCCAGAAGCCATGGAGCACATGGAATTTAGCTTCTTAGGATGTGAGAGGAGGAAAAGCAACTCTCATTCCTCAGGTTTCTTACGGAATTAAGAATAAAATGCAAATAAATATTCCAAAATTTATTCTCCTCTTCTTGTTAAAACGGCATTTGCAATTTAAATAATAGGCATTTTTGGTGGATTGGTTTAAAATTCATCATTGATAAAAGAGAAGAAAGATAACATAAAGTTTAACTTTTCCTTCCCTGAACACGTCACTGGAAGTTTAGCACAGGAACTCAGGCATTGTACCATGTCAGAAAGAAGTCTTTTTTTGGAAAGATGGGACTCTGGCCAGTAACAAAATGGTTAATCCTTAACGTTCTTCCTCAAAAAGGGTCTTTTGGTGGCACAGGCAGCTGCCTGATGAAAGATATGTCTGACTCGATATGACTTTCAAAATAGTTCTGCTGCCAAGAAGGCCAGCATCCAAATATAATGATAAATACAACTGTGGACAGGCTTTCTCCCGGGATGTGGATGAAGAAACCGGTCACCCAGATAGCATTTGCCACAATCTTGTGAACGTGAAGGGGAGTCAGATTTACGCAGCTAGAATAACAGAGGAGAGATGTGAGTTCTTAATGACATCTTTTTTTTTTTTCTTTTTTTGCGGTACGCGGGCCTCTCACTGTTGTGGCCTCTACCGTTTCGGAGCACAGGCTCCGGACGCGCAGGCTCAGCGGCCATGGCTCACGGGCCCAGCCGCTCCACCGCATGTGGGATCTTCCCGGACCGGGGCACGAACCCGTGTCCCCTGCATCGGCAGGCGGACTCTCAACCACTGTGCCACCAGGGAAGCCCAAGGCAGTTATATTTTGATAAGGGGGGAAGAAAGAAAAAATAAAGTGAAGGAGAAGACAGAAAGAAAAAAAAAAATGGAGGGAATTTTAAAAGCCAGCCTCTGGACCCATATATATATATATATTTTTTTTTTAAATTATTTATTTATTTATTTTTGGCTGCATTGGGTCTTCATTGCTGCTTGTGGTCTTTCTCTAGTTGCAGAGAGCGGAGGCTACTCTTCGTTGTGGTACACAGGCTTCTCATTGCGGTGGCTTCTCTTTGTTGCAGAGCATGGGCTCCAGTTGCGTGGGCTCTAGTAGTTGTGGCCCACGGGCTTAGTTGCTCCGTGGCATGTGGGATCTTTCCGGAGCAGGGATCGAACCTGTGTCCCCTGCATTGGCAGGCAGATTCTTAACCACTGTGCCTCCAGAGAAGCCCCTGGACCCACATTTTTACCAGACTGAAACAAAATGAGAAAAATAAAAAACATCCAGAGAGTTTTTCATGAAGGTAAAGTCACTCAGTTTAAAGGGCTTTCCTTTATTCTGAGATTATGCTCTTCTAAATATTTTTGGTATTAAAATATCCTTTAAAGGGACTTCCTTGGCAGTCCAGTGGTTAAAACTTTGTCTTCCAATGCAGGGGGTACGGGTTCGATCCCCAGTCGGGGAGTTAAGATCCCACATGCCTCATCAAAAAAACAAAACATGAAACAGAAGCAATATTGTAACAAATTCAATAAAAACTTTAAAAAATGGTCCACATTAAAAGAAAAGAAAATCTTTAAAATATCCTTTCAAAAACAGGAATGTTGGTGATAATAGATAGCTGTTGCTTTAAAAATATATTTTTTTCTCCCTTTGAAATAAAAACAGGGTAACTTAATTATGGTCCACCCTATTTAAAAAAGATGTGCTGGTCCATATTACTCAGCCATAAAAAGAAACAAAATTGAGTTATTTGTAGTGAGGTGGATGGACCTAGAGTCTGTCATACAGAGTGAAGTAAGGCAGAAAGAGAAAAACAAATACCGTATGCTAACACATATAGATGGAATCTAAGAAAAAAAAAAAAGGTCATGAAGAACGTAGGGGTAAGATGGGAATAAAGACACAGACCTACTAGAGCATGGACTTGAGGATATGGGGAGGTGGAAGGGTAAGCTGTGACAAAGTGAGAGAGTGGCATGGACATATATACACTACCAAACGTAAAATAGATAGCTAGTGGGAAGCAGCCGCATAGCACAGGGAGATCAGCTCGGTGCTTTGTGACCACCTAGAGGGGTGGGATAGGGAGGGAGACACAAGAAGAAATAGGGGAAGAGATATGGGGACATACGTATATGTATAACTGATTCACTTTGTTATAAAGCAGAAACTAACACACCATTGTAAAGCAATTATACTCCAATAAAGATGCTAAAAAAAAAACAAAAAAAACACTCCAGCAGAGGATGGGCTGACTGCCAAGAACGCAAGGGCTCCACAGGACATCCTTCGAGACAGAATAGAAGGAGGCTCAGGCTGAAAAAGGAAGGAATGAGAACATAGGAAAGGTAAGGCAGAAAGACAAGAGAGCAGAATCCAAGGGCCTTTCCATCCCCTTCCTTTATACGATCTTTGACTACTTAAATGAAATATGTATATTTCACTGTGCCTAGTACAATGGGCGCTATTTAAGTGTATTCTGTTTTAGGATTAGTACAACCAATCCACACTTATTTAAAGGAAGAAGAAAAAGAAAAGCAGAAACCTAAAATGGAATATTTGATGTCTGGAATCCACTCTCTCATTGGATCCTCACAAACTATCTTTTTATTCCCATTTTATAGATGAGGAAATTGAGTATCTGAAAAATTATCTAAGGCCATAGGGGCCGTAAAGGATGAAAGCCTAATTTGAGCCAAGGACATGTTCTTTCAGTTGCATCACACTACTCAGCATTACCTTAGAGAACAAAGCTGCTTATTTTAAGGATTAGATTATGTTAAGATTTTAAAACTTTTACTGCAGACTATTAACCATTGCTACTGTATTTAATTCAGCTCAATGGTAAAATGAATCTATCAGTTTGGGAATCATATACCAATTGCTGATGAAAAGTTTTTCCTGCAAGGAAAGGGGAGTGACTAAGGGTAGAATTTACAGAATCTTGCTTTGACATCTTGCCACAGACATACATAATAGAAGATTGAAAAGGAGTTTGGCTTTTGGAAACTCCTTTACAGAACTTCCTTAGAGGGTTGGAGAGGAGGGATCAGAGGAAGCTGGTGGTATAAAACAGGCAAGCCATCATTTTACATTTTACTAAAGTGGTACAAGGTCCTTAATCAGCAAGAACGTGAAAGGAATACAACATAAGTGAAGAAGCCTGGGAACTGATTTTCAGAGTTTACCCTAGTTACATATTTTAAGGGAACACTAAATCTTACCAAAACAATGACATTTACTCTAGAAACAAAGTCTTAATTATGAATGTCCTTTAATCCCAAACGTTGCCATTGTTCATAAATTGTTCCTTATTGATAAATCTCATGATCAAACTGGAGAATGTCTGTCTGAAATTATATTTTTATCCAACCTATAGCTGGAACATGATAAGGCAGCAGATTCAGCACTTAGTAATAAAATAAAACTCATTCTCCCAATCCTGATTTCAAATAGATTTATATATCCTTTGGCTACTGTTAAATTTGGAGCTTTGCACAGTTTTGACTTAAAAGTTTCTCAACAATGACCAAACCCAGCATCTACCCCTTTACCCTTGATGAAACACTAGAAGCAATTCTCACAGTAATTCAGAACTTCTTTAATGCAATAAAAATATATGGAGCTTTGAAAGCTCCGTATTTCCAAGGGACATGTGAGCATAGCTCTCTGCCCTTGACTTTCCATAGAATGGAGTCAGCTTTTCTCTCTATGTAAAACACAGGGCTTGACTACTTCATTATTTTTTATTTTTTTTTTTTTTTGCTGTACGCGGCCCTCTCACTGTTGTGGCCTCTCCCGTTGCGGAGCACAGGCTCCAGACGCGCAGGCTCAGCGGCCATGGCTCAGGAGCCCAGCCGCTCCGCGGCATGTGGGATCTTCCCGGACCAGGGCACGAACCCCTGTCCCCTGCATCGGCAGGCGGACTCTCAACCACTGCGCCACCAGGGAAGCCCTACTTCATATTTTTGAAAGTGCATTTTCTAGTTTGTCTTTCTACTGGCAATTCTTAAGCTAGGGTAAAATTGGCATTTTTGGGGAGGAATGAAAAAGAACTCCACGTCAAGGAGAGTTATATAAGAGCTAAGTTTGAAGTCTTAAATAGTTCAAAGACAGAAATAGGGACTCTGTTCTCTGGAAAACCCCCTAATCAGCAAAATTTCAGCCATGGTGAAGATCTGGAAATCATGAGTTAATGTCCTGTGACCTAATTTCATCTGCCCTTCACCAAAACTGTAGACTGAAAGTGAGAAAAGCAGCCCCTGGTAGCAGGGAGCTGGCTTGGTACTATCAATTAGGTCTTGGTTTTGCTAGCACTCAGAGCTAAGTTTTGTCTTTTTCTGTTGAACAAACACAGTGTCACAGAACATCAACACCAAACAAGGCCATCTGTGACCATGATGGATCAGGACAAAAACAAGTTCACAAAGTAATCATGCCTGAGCACTGACAAAAATGTAAATGTTCTCCAAACCACAAAAAAATGACCAAACATCCCCCTACCCTGGCTTGTAGAAGTGACTGCTGCTTCTTTACTAGTTACAGCCTTGTTCTAGTCTCTCTTTCTGGATAAGATTCACTAAGATACCTGTTTTTCAAGGCCTAGCCCCCAGTACCTCAGAATGTGACCTTGTTTAGAAAAGTGGTCATTGTACCTGGAGAGAGTTAAGTTGAGATGGGATCATGATGAGGTAGGATGAGCCCCTAATTCAATGTGACTGGTTTCCTTTTAGGCACTGGAAATTAAGACACAGATAAGCGCACAGGGAGAACATCACGTAAAGTTTGGTATTATGCTACCACAAACCAAGGAACTACCTAGAATCCAGGAGAGAGCTATGAACAGAGCGTTCCCCAGTGCCTTCAGAGGACTCATGGCCCTGCCAACACCTTGATCTTGAACTTCCAGCCTCCAGAACTCTGAGATCATAAATTTCTCTCATTTAAGGCACCCAGTTTGTGGTTCTTTGTTATGGCAGCCCTAGGAAATGAATAAATACCCAAACATAGAATAATTCTTGTTTTCTGGCAGCATCAAATCCAGAGGAATCCCTGACTTCCTTGAACTCTCCTGAAAATCACCTAACACAAGCCCAAATCGTAAAGTCTTTTCTCACATCCTCTTCCCATGGTGTGTGTGTTTTCCAGTTGATAAAACCAAGCTTGTTTAACGACAACCTGTGTTCCTAGTGGCCTTTGGCTAAAGGGCAGTGACGCAACTCAGGGAACTTTTTTTTCCAATAATATGTATAATTATGGCTTGTTTCAGTTGTTTTAGTGTCTGCTCCCAACCCTCACCAGGGAAACCTTAATTTCAGAGCATGACTGTCTATTTTCTAATACCTTGCCAACATTGTAAAAAGGCTTCTACACGTCACTGGTTGGATTTTATCCAATAACAAGTCTGCTTCAAATGTGGATTTTTCAACTGTTTCTGCATTTTTAAGCTCATTGAAAGTGAGCTTAAAAAGTCTGTGAGCACACAGACTTCCCTCGTGGTCCAGTGGTTAAGATTCCGGCTTCCACTGCAGGGGGGCACAGGTTTGATCCCTGGTCAGGGAAGTTCTGTGTGCCGTGCAGTGTGGCCAAAAAAAATATATATATATAAAATGTTTCACTATCTTTCTACTTTTGTTGTCTCAGTGTGCTGTTTTTCTTTTCAATGTTAGCCTTTTCTCTCATAACTTTCTGGTCTTATTTCATACAGGCCATGTCATTCTGAATCTTACTGAAAATTTCTAACAGTTCTCACAGTTTTTCTTCAAGGTTCTATAATCAATTATTTTTATAGGTTTCCTCTTTTTAAAATTTTCAACACCATAAGTCTCTTTTTTCGAGTCTCTTGTTCTGTAATACATTTTCAAAATCTCTATACTTTTTTGCTTGTGTGTATACTAGTTTAGATTATTGTTAAAAAGTATTCACCTTTATGAAGGGATATATCCAGTTGAGTCCAGTCTAGATCAGCAATCCATAGCTGATCTACAGATCCATGGCAATAAATATTCATTGTTGCACGGCACTAAGATCTTGTGGTTGTTATGCAATACTAGCTAATGGATAAACCACGCTTTCTCATTTGTTTACTTGCATATTCTTAGTCGATGGGGATAACTATATATATCTAGACTCTACCAAACTGGGTGGATGGATGCCCTTAGTTTTACTTTCTGACAATTGGATGCTAGCTAAATTTTCTCTTTAAATTAGTAACTTTTAATAGGTTAGTGTACTCAGCTCCTAGCCCAAATTCTAGCAGCTAACAAATTGCATTCATCTGGCTTTGTTCTGTGGCACTGATGGGATTTTATCCTGTCCTTTCTACCAGTTTTCTGAACACAAAGAGAATATGAAAAAGTGATTCCGTCCAGAGCTGGCATTCTCTAAGACACTTTAGTTATGGAAATGACATATCCCCAGATTCAATGCCTTCCCTTCTTCTTGTACAATTGTCTTCCTTAAGTTGCTGTCCCTAAATGAATATAAGGAGAAAGGTACTAAAAAGAGCATGGACATGTTGGCTAGAGGTGGGAATGGAAATCTGGCAGTCTACAAAAGCAACAGCCACAGAGGGGAGGGAGAGATGCCTAGTTTTCTTTTTAGTTCGGTCCTTGCATTTCTGGGCCAGGAGCTGATAGTATGAAAGGTGTTAGGGTTGTGCAGTTCCCAGTGTCACAGTAAGGGCTAGGCCTTTCCACCCAGGTTATCCATTAGAGTTAAGAAAATTTCTCTTCGAATCTCAAGTTTCAGCGTTGCGAGCTTTCATGTATTTCTTTCTTTCCCCATATACTTCTCTTTTCCTAAGAAATTTATTGAGAAGCAGAGAGAGGTCAGAGGCTCCTCGGTAGGTGCCATTTAAATGAGGGATTAAAAATGGATACAGTGATATAACCAGAATGTATGTTCCTTGTGGGCAGAGACTAATTTCACGTTTCTTAACTAATTTATAGCATAGTATCAGCATATAGTAGTTGTTCAATGAATTTTCTTCAATGGATAAAATCAGTTTGATCTAAACAGTAAACAATCCCTAATTATCCAATTGGCATTTCTTGGCAACTGCGGAAGGAGTTTCCTACCCATGTCCAAGGTCAAAATATTCTGCTCTTCTGATATCAAGCCAATTCACTATTCACGTGATGTAAATTACTACCCACTTCATAAGTTTATTATGAAGATTAGAGTATCACTTAAAGCAGTCAGTATAAAGCCACAATAACAACAGGTATGTCTTACGGTTAATTTAAATATTAGCTTTTATTATAAACCATTCCTAATATAAGTTCCTTGATGGTAGAACACTGGTTCCTATCATCTGTGTGAGAAACTGACAAGTCACTGTACAAGTTTATTATATGGTGGTACCAAGACAGGTAATGAAAACCCCAGAACGATTAACCTCAGAATATGTACAATGGGCTAAAAAAATAAATTTACTCCGATGTCAAAGGAGATATTCCCTGTCTAAACTCGTTCATGTTTTTAAAAATCGTGACAGGCATTAACAGCAGGTAATTCCATATAAATTAGTATTTGAGCCCTAAGACAAGGCTGCTTGGAGAAGTTTCCTTTAATTTTGGTGCAGTAGCTCCCTGAAATAGTCAGATTTATAGCAATGTTGAGATTTGTTCCATACAAAGTGATTTTAACTACTATTAGTAGAAAACGTAGGTTGAATAAAATCAAGTACCGCTGGAAAATCAGGCAAGTAAATATTTATAAACAATATTCACGTAAGACAAGTGATTTAAGTGATATTCTATTAAATAATTTTATTTATATTATGGTGCTTCACCTCAGTAAATCTGCAATAATGAAGGGATTTAAAATTTAATTATCCTCTAGCTTTTCAAACCTATGACTTTATAGTTTCTTCAGTTCTGGGGAAAATGTGTTTTGCTTTTCCTTTCAAGTAAATAAGATAAAAATTAATATTTAAGTTTTTGAAATGACATATAAACATACTAAATTTCTATTTTCATGCCTGCACTGTTTCTCTCTGATTTCAAAGTGCTACTTCAGAAAACATGTGAATTTAAGATTTCTAGAATTTTCCTTTGCTCTAAGTCTAAATTTAATGTTTGAAAGTCAGAGAAAAATCATAAAACAATAAAGCAACAGTATTTCTATGTAAACAACAGCAAAAATCCTATTTGAAAAAGCTATAAAAAACTGCTTATTGCTTCAGTGCCAGAATTTTCTGCAAGGATCATTTGCAGTGTGCTGGACAGACTTTTTCAAGCCAATATTGCCATCTATTGGTAAAGTTTATACTGTATCTTACAAAATGAAATTTTGGTTGATGAATGGCGAAGGCTGTTTTTGCTTTGGCTTTGGTTTGTTTTTTGAATTTCATTCGAGTTGCATGGAAGGAGAAGGTTTCTTTTTCTTCCTGAGGAAAGTTCACAATTTGATGTGGTGACTAAGAATGCTGGCTGAGCTCTTTCCTACCTGTGTGAGCTTGGCAAGTGACTTAAGCTCTCTGGGTCTTTTCTTTCTCATCTATAAAATGGATGTTCTGAGAACAGTGCCTAGAACGTAATATGTGCTCAGTGAAAATTAGCTCTTATTATTTCCTTCTTAAGGCAAATCTGAATAAAAACTTCTCAGTTATTTTCTAGGAACATTCCTGATTTTTAAGATAGTTCCCATTTATGTGTTTGCTTGTTTCAATAACCCCACAATAGGAGAACATAATGGAAAGTCTTTACTGAAGTTTTAATTTCCATCTCTTGAAATTATTCAAAGTCATAAAATATATTTGATTGAGAATCATTCAGGTTACTGCCTCTTTTTTATTTTTATTTTATTTTATTTTTTTGCGGTACGCGGGCCTCTCACTGTTGCGGCCTCTCCCATTGCGGAGCACAGGCTCCGAACGTGCAGGCTCAGCGGCCATGGCTCACGGGCCTAGCCGCTCCGCGGCATGTGGGATCTTCCCGGACCGGGGCACGAACCCGTGTCCCCCGCATCAGCAGGCGGACTCTCAACCACTGCGCCACCAGGGAAGCCCTACTGCCTCTTTTTTAAATAAGCAATAGTTTTATCTTGAATTCTTACATTTTTCTATGAACCCAATTTATTATGGTGACAAAATTTGAAGACAATAACTATAAACAAACAAAAAATACGTAATGCTTTGGGAAATGCAGCCTCTACTTACTAAGAGCAGCTTCTAGGATATGGACATTATTACAGAAGGCAAACAGCTGAGCATTCCGTGCAGTCTCAGATTGGAAATTCACTGAGGGCCACTGTGACATTGCCACATGACTTCTTTTCTCCCATCTTGTCCCTTTTCTTCACTTTAAGATTTATTCTGTAGGCTCATACCCTTTCCAACGTAAAATTGCCTCTCTTTGTTCAGCTCCTGCCAAATCTTCTCCTTGTCCGTTACCCTGATCAATATCAAAAAGGCCCAAGAGGGCTTCCCTGGTGGCGCAGTGGTTGAGAGTCCGCCTGCCGATGCAGGGGACACAGGTTCGTGCCCCGGTCCGGGAAGATCCCACATGCTGCGGAGCAGCTGGGCCCGTGAGCCATGGACACTGAGCCTGCACGTCCGGAGCCTGTGCTCCGCAACGGGAGAGGCCGCAACAGTGAGAGGCCCGCGCACCGCAAAAAAAAAAAAAAAAAAGGCCCAAGAGGGCAGTGGACCCCTCAGAGTCCTCCTCAGAAGGTCATGGGAATGAAGGTGGAGGATGCTTCCATGTTACAATATCTGTGACCCAGTCACATACATATTCAGTTTCTCAGGGTAGAGGGGGAGTGAGCTGAGGTGACTACCCAGTGCTGGGTTCTTTCATGACCTTTGCTGTACCTAATGCTGTCCAGAGAGGCTGGGAGCTGGAGTTTCTCCCAGGGCACTATTAGGAAAATCAGCTCCAATCTTTGCAAATGCCCTCTCTCACAGCTACATCTGTTTTGGTCTGTGGCTTCTCTTCACTAAGCACTTTATCAATATAAGCCCATCTGCTTTCTATCTTTTAGGAAATTTCTGTTCCATTGATAGTACGCTTTCTTTACCATATTCTTATATCTTTTCTGCTGTTTTGGCACTTTGGTAGGGAGAGAAGCTAAATATTTTGGTTCCATGATAATCAGCAGTGCTCTTTATAACAGAATGAAAAGAAGAAACAACACTTTTCTACCCCTATTGCTGCTTTTTGGAAAAAAGTCAAGGCTCTGATTCCCAGGGGATATATTCTTCTGCACTGTCCCCCAGCTCTCAACAAACACAAAACTACTCTTGAACTTCTTTATTTTCTAGGAATTTTGCTGAAGAAAACCCTACCCTGTTTAGTTTGAAAGATTAGGCCAATCAAAGAATTAAGTTGGAGCTGCCATGGTTATGGGCATAGGAGGTGAGGACCAGAGGGTAGAGGAAGGGATGATAATAAACACAAAAAACCATGAAGTCATTCTGTATAACTTATGCAAATAAAGCCAATTAACATAAAATTTAAATTTTATTTACAGTAAGGAGGGACTCAAAGTCCCACTAGAATATAATGATTTGTTGTAAATTTTTCACATGTATTCCTTTCATAAAAAGGAGATTCTTTTTCATAACGTCAATGTTTATTTGCTCCAATATCTTTCTCATACAAAAATTGTTACTAGATTGGACATTCATGTGACATTGTAGACATTATGTCATTTTTAATAAATTTTAATTTTGAGGAGCCACATTTTTCACTGCTGACCAATTTTGGCGAAGTTACACATATTCTGTAATAACAAAAGAAAGTTTTCAGAAATGCATCCAGAAAATTATCCCTTAAAATTTTTCTGTGTTAGGCAATATAAATGCATCAAATCAATATGTTGTACATCTTAAGCTTATATAATGTATGTCAAATATAACTCAATTACATTTTTTTTTGCTTTGTTGCAGGACTTAAAATAGATTTTAGGGAAAAAAGTATATATGGCTGCCCATCGATAGCACCTTCCTTAGTATGATCAGTATTCCATTTAAACTGGAAGTCTTTACATAGATAGAGTAGTACTGCAAATTACTTTGGTCATTGGACATCAATAAAGTCATGACATTCTTTTGATTACGTGACCAATTTCTTTTAAAAATAGTGCTGTTATATTCAATATAAGAAAAGAATTGATTTTGAAATTTAGTATTGGCTCATAGATGGGACGGACCTTGTGAGTTACAGTTGAGATAAATCTTAGTATTTCTAGTGTTTTCTATGTGAAGTTGGCATTAATATCAATGCACTATATCATTTATTTAGTATCATTCATTTTCATGAACACAATTTATTTATTTTTCTTCAAAAACTTTCTTAGTGCCTTTGATGATTTCAAGGTCTTTATTACACTGAATTTTCTTTCTTGCCTTCTTTTACTTGTAACACTAATTTCACTTAAAATATCATATAAAATTAAAACAGATAAAATAAATTCAATAACATTTTTTCAAACGTTATTCTTGCTTGCATTCTAGAATCTATTAATGGATCAGTAATTTCTAAAAGATCGTTGCATAGTGCCACTATTTGAGTTTTGGTGTTGATTTTCCAATTGTGTTTTACATAAAGTTTTCAAATGTATGTCTGTTAAGTGTTTTTACATACAGGCCATCATTTCATTATAGCCTACAATTAATAATTTTAAAGAGATCTTATACTGAAATTTGTTGTTTTTTTAATTTACCCTTCTGGCTTTATATATATATATATATATATATATATATATATATATATATATATATATATCTACATATGAGAAACAAGTTAACACAGATCTGGCTGCTTACTCTTTGCGTGCCTCCAAGGGAACCTGGAACCATGATTGACCCTTGGCCAACCCCTTGGAATGCGGCCCTCGGGATGTGGGATGTTCTTTATGCTAGTGATTGACGCTTTCGTTGTTTTCATCTGGAGTAATGGATCATCCTGTACCAGCTTGTCAGGTTGCCTTGAACAAACATCAAGGTTGATAAGGTGTGCCTGTTTTCACTGTTGGGGTCCTGAGTTTCAGTTTCCATGGCTGGTTGAGTAGCAGGATGTGCCTATGTGATCAGCACCCCATGAAAGCCTCAGACCCTGAGACTTGAACAGTCTTTCCTGGGCATAGACTCTGCACGGGTGTGACTACAGTTCTCTGCCAGAGAGGAAGCACATCCTGTGTGGTCTTAGATGAGGAAAGACTCAGAAGTCCCTCCTTGCTTAATTGTATTCCACCGATGCAGCATTTCTTTTCCTGCTGTTTTGGCTCTGTATTCATTGCTGTAATAAACCTTATCCATGAGTATGACCTGCTGTTGAGTCTGACAAGTCTTTCTAGTGCATCACTGAACTTGAAGCAATAAAGGGAATATCAGGGCTTCCCTGGTGGCGCAGTGGTTGAGAGTCCGCTTGCCGATGCAGGGGACACGGGTTCGTGCCCCAGTCCGGGAAGATCCCACATGCCGCGGAGAGGCTGGGCCTGTGGGCCATGGTCGCTGAGCCTGCGCGTCCGGAGCCTGTGCTCCGCAACGGGAGAGGCCACAACAGTGAGAGGCCCGTGTATCACAAAAAAAAAAAAAAAAAAAAAGAATATCAAAACATCATATTATTAGTTCTATCATCTACTGGACAAAATTCCCCAAATGTTCAAATATATAAATTTTTACACTTTGGTAATTCACAAATCCAAACATACTCATCTGCATTATAAGACTTCCTTACCTCAGGAATTGTTTATCTAAAACAATGAAACAATATTTAGTATGTACATATTACCTTATTCAAAAGTATTTTAGTCATCAATCTACTATAACTTTAATCTTCTGTTTTTGTATTTCAACCCCTAAGTGATATATAGTAATACGTGGTATTAATGTTTCTTTTCTATGTAAATGTTGCTATAATGTTAGTGCATTTGGGTTTGGTTTCTGCCAAAGGAGTAAAATTCCCAATATCACGCTCAAAAAGGTTCTTGCATGATCATCTTGTGCCAAACATTGTTTTGCCAAAATCTGAGCTCTATGTACATACATTCATCAACAGCCAATGTTGTTCTTCACAGTCTCTACAGTGTTCATATTTTTTTCAAGTCAGATTTCAGTTCAAACACATACCACTATGATTGAGGTCTTATGAGTAGGCTTGCTAGATTATTACAATTCTCTTGGTCCATCATCTATATGAAGCTGGAGGAACCCAGGTAACTTACCACCTAGCTTACAGCTTACTGGGAAATAGGGTTCCATCCCTTAAGCACCACTGGAGCAGGAACCTCATAGATCTTGTTCAATACTATATTCTCAGGACCTAGAACAGTGTTTGCTTCATATTAGATATTCAAAAATTATTTGATGAATAAGGAAATGAATTTTTCCAGTTAGTATTATAATCCTATATTATAACCTTTCCCCTTAATGAATCATAAAAGAAGCTATCCATTTTTCAAACACCAAATGGAGATGGTCAGCCCACAGTTACCGTCGATTTTCTTACTGTCTCATGGTATATCTGTTAAGCACCAATCCGGCATAGATCCCAGGACCTTTATCCCCTGATGCAGTGATACGCACTGATTCTAAATCTGTCTCCCACAGATCACAGAGGTGCCCCAACTTTGGCCTCTGTATTAGTTTCTTGGGGCTGCCATAAAACTGGGTGGCTTAGAAGTACATTTGCTCCACAGTTATGAAGGTCAGAAGTCTGGAAACAAGGGGCTGGCAGAGCCGTGCTCCCTCTGAAGGCTCTAAGGAAAAGTCAATTCCAGGCCAGGTAGTTCTCTGGCTTGTGACTGCATAGCTCCAGTCTTCACATGTATAAAGTCTCTCTATGTGTGTATCCATTTCTAAATTTCTTCTTTTTATAAGGACGTCACTCATATTGAATTAGGGGGTACCCTACTCTAGTATGACCTCATCTTAATGGAAATGACCTTATTTTCTAATAAGGTCACATTCTGAAGTACTGGGTATTAGAACTTTACAGAATTTGATGGACGACACAATGCAATCCACTGCAGGTTCTAATGTACAGCTATTAGTTCATACCCACTGGCTCAGCCATTGTCTCCAAATCATCCTGAAGTTCAGAGGACCTTCTAAATCTTAGCCACCAACCTCCACGTCCTACTGTTGAGTCCAGGTCAAACTTTCCTCCCAAGATTTTTTCCCTGGTGGGGTCCATGGTGACTTTTCTATAGAAAATCCATGTGCCTGCCCTGAGAGATAACCTTAAAAGGGATTTTCAGTTAAGTTCATCTCTCAGGGTGACTACATGGCCTTTGTATATTTTGCATATTGCTCCCCTGTTAAATATAATGCAAACCAAGAAGAGAGGCAAAAAGAAGTGTCACCTTAAGCCCATCAAAATATCCCAACCCTCTGGCTGCAGCAATTTTCTCATTGATACACAAGTGATACAGACCGGTCAGAACCAGACTTTTGTTTGCATTTGTGGGGAGAAAAGTCCTCTCCTTTCTCTGAACCTGGAGTTCAGAGCATTTAACCCTGAATCTCCATCACACACGGAGATGCTTTGCTTAGAATAAATCTGCCACAGCCAGAAGTGGTGCCCAGAGTTAGACAGATTGAGTCTTAAGACATTCTTTAAGCTTCTGGTTCAAGCCCTATCTGATGACCTTTTTTTTTTTTTTTAGTTACATGAAATTCTCTTTTTGTTCTTTTTTTTCCCCTAATGAAGCCTCTTTGAGTTAGGTTTCTAAAGATATTTAAAAGAACGATAACTAGTGAATACCTGTCACCTGGGGAGCCTACTTCTCCCCTTAAACCTTCCCCATCTCCTACCTTAGCGTCTCCTAAAGGGATGATAAAATGTAGTGTTAGGATGATCTTTCTGAGGTAAAACTAGCCTCCTCTTATTGCTTCTCAACTAGGCCTGGTAGCATTGCAATCACAAGCAAAACGACCAAGACTGGAAAAATATCCAGGAGTTACAAAGATTCTTGCAGATACTAAGAGCAGTGAGTTTAGGGCTGGAGGTGGTTGTGTACGTGCCACCAGCAGGATTCAAACAGAACTTTTCCTGGAAGCATTCCCTCAGTTGTCCTGTTGAGTTAAAAGGAAGTAGGTTAAAGATTGAGGTAGAGGAGGAGATAAAATAGATAATGAATATTTTTGCACTAAAACTTAAATTGAGAAATAAGAGTGAAACACCAAGAACATATATATTAACTATTGTTCAATGGAGTCAAGATCTCAGGAACTTTTTCTATATAATTATAGCACTGCAAATATTCTGATACAATAATACAATAAAAATCTCAGAAGAAATTAGAGAAAAAGGAAAGATAAATAAAAGAGGTTGGACATAAATCACAGCAATATCTTTTTCGATCCGTCTCTCAGAGTACTGGAAATAAAAACAAACATAAGCAAATGGGACCTAATTAAACTCAAAAGCTTTTGCACAGCAAAGGAAATCACAAACAAAATGAAAAGACAACCCACAGAATGGGAGAAAATATTCGCAAATGATGGGACAGACAGGGGCTTAGTTTCCAAAATTTACAAACAGCTTTTGCAGCTCAATATCCAGAAAACAAACAAACCGATCAAAAAATGGGCAGAAGGGGCTTCCCTGGTGGCGCAGTGGTTGAGAGTCCGCCTGCCGATACAGGGGACATGGATTCGCGCCCCGGTCCGGGAAGATCCCACATACCGCGGAGTGGCTGGGCCCGTGAAGCCATGGCTGCAGAGCCTGCGCGTCCGGAGCCTGTGCTCCGCAACGGGAGAGACAACGACAGTGAGAGGCCCACGTACCACAAAAAAATAAATAAATAAAAATAAAATGGGCAGAAGACCTAAATAGACATTTCTCCAAAGAAGACATACAGATGGCCAAGAGGCACATGAAAAGATGCTCAACATCACTAATTATTAGAGAAATGCAAATCAAAACTACAATGAGATATCTTCTTACACCAGTTAGAATGGTCATCATCAAAAAATCTACAAAAAAAAAAAAAGTCTACAAACAGTAAATGCTGGAGAGGGTGTGGAGAAAAGGGAACCCTCCTACACTGTTGGTGGGAATGTAAAATGGTACAGCCACTATGGAAAACAGTATGGAGGTTCCTTAAAAAACTAAAAATAGAACTACCATATGATCCAACAATCCCACTCCTGGACATATATCTGGAGAAAAGCATTGTTTGAAAGGATACATGCAACCCAATGTTCATTACAGCACTGTTTACAATAGCCAAGATATGGAAACAACCTAAATGTCCATTGACAGATGAATGGATAAAGAAGATGTGGTACGTACACACAGTAGAATATTACCCATTAAAAAGAATGAAATAATGCCATTTGCAGAGAAACATGGATGAACCTGGAGATTACCATACGAAGTGAAGTAAGACAGAGAAAGACGAGTATCATAGGATATCACTTATATTCAGAATCTAAAAAAATAGATACAAATGAAATTATTTACAAAACAGAAACAGACTCACAGACTTAGAGAATGAATTTATGGTTACCAGCGGGCAAAGCTTGCGGGGAGGGATAGACTGGGAGTTTGGGACTGACATGTACACACTGCTATATTTAAAATAGATTACCAACAAGGACCTACTATAAAAAATAAAAAATAATTTAAAAAGAAGAGGCTGGAATAAGAAACTTGAAAGTCATCATGAGTAAAGAAGAAATTGAATGAGCTTTGGAATCAGTTGAGTTGAAATCTTAGTTCTATGACTGTAAACAAGTTATTTAATCTCTTTAAAACTTTCTTCATCTGCAAAATGAGGTTAATCATATCTACCTTGTATTGAAGTTGTGACAATTAAATGAGAGCGAAATGTATGTAAAATGTGTGGTGGAGGAGGAACTCAATTGTAATTATCATTGTTCTGTTTTATAAAGAAAGAATGTTCATATTCAAAGATGATACATTTGATCATTTTAGGTGTTATGAATTATGTGGCAAGTATGAAATTGTTAAGACCTAAATCCATGAAAGCCTTACATGTGTAGAATAAATGAGATAAAGCAATTTAACTAGAGTCTTAAAGGAGAAAAGAATTAATGCAACATGAAACGTTTTTAGTTCCACCAAACAGGACCACCCTAGGGCAAAGAGCTGAAGATTTTTTAACACACCAATTATTGGCTTTGTATGATCCCTACACTAGGAATCAGTATCTGGCATGAAGCAGCTATCTATTATCTAGCTCTTCATCTCTAAAAAGGTTGGCACCAGAGCTCTGCCCAGGCAGGATGATTCTACAATAGATGGTGACAGCCTCAGCCAATCAGAGCCCCTCCTTTAAGGTGCCTGAATGGGAGACATTCAGAAACGGATACAGTAAGTGACACAGAAGAGAGGCACACACAGAATAGCTGTTAAGCAGAAGCCAAGAGGGGCAGAAATCACAAACAAACAAGCGTCAGTCATTAACCACAGGAGCAGGAGAAGTGCCCAGAGGAGGAGCTGCTGAAGCAAAACGCTGGGGCAGGAAGCAACTGGCACCTGCCAGGGACATGGCTGGGAGTTGCCCTGGGCTCCAGGGAGTCAGGCAGAGCCCGGGACCTCTGTCGTGGGCTTGGCGAGGGGGTCCTTCCCGGGGAGACCTGGCTGTGCTGCTGCTCTCAGGGCTTCCTGTCCCCTTCACTTCTCAACACATCCTCACAACAATCCGCCTGAGAACTGAGATACCCCAAATGTGCCTCTGCCTCTCGGGAACTGAGGAGTATAAATGACACCCCCTCCTAATTGCACCACCAGGAACTTTGGCTTGAGTGATGCTGGGAAGCTCTCCTGTCACCTGAGAGACTGGTGAACCTGCCTCACCTGAACAGCAGATCGAGGAAACAATGCCTGCTCCGACGGAGTCCTGTTTTCTTGATTTTCCCTTAGCAGTGGCTCTATTTGTGTAACACTGTATAGTTTCCACACATTCTCACACTCATTGTCGCGTTTGATTCTCATATTTTTTTTTGAAGCAGCAGAGCAATGAACGTGCTTCCCTTCTACTGATGAGGTAGATCTGGAGACGTGCATAAGGTCAATGGCTAGTTTGAGATTTCCCGAGATCAGGAAGCTGTTTATTACGGCAAACGTTGGATGACAGTGGAAAGCAGTGAGAACACTGGGCCAAACTGAATCGAAGGAGATACAAACCAAGGCAGGATGGGATGCACATACGGCACTTGAGGGTGGATGTAATCAGAGGTGTCCCAGGCCAATTCCACTCACTACCGTGACCAGCGTACATCCCAATTATCCACAGGTCTGAGGACTCCCGCAGTCCAACCTGTCTAGCATTTGTCCCATCTCCTTTCACTCTCAAAATTATCCCAATTTGAATGGCAAATTATATGGTCCACTCATTATGAACCTGAAGTGTTGTGAGTTTATAAATTGAGGAATATAAAAATGTTTCTATATAAGTAGGATAGAAAGCATATTTAGAACAAAAATATCTTTTGGAAGATTGTCGATGTAAGTTTCAAAATCAAAAGATTTGTTTTTTAAAATAAATTTATTTATTTTATTTATTTTTATTTTTGGCTACATTATGTCTGTTGCTGTGCACAGGCTTTCTCTAGTTGTGGCGAGCGGGGGCTATTCTTGGTTGTGGTGCACGGGCTTCTCATTGCAGTGGCTTCTCTTATTGCGGATCACAGGCTCTAGGCATGCGGGCTTCAGTAGCTGTGGCATGCGGGCTCAGCAGTTGTGACTCGGGGGCTCTAGAGCGCAAGCTCAGTAGTTGTGGCACACGGGCTTAGTTGCTCCGCGGCATGTGGGATCTTCCCGGACCAGGGCTTGAACCCATGTCCCCTGCATTGGCAGGCGGATTCTTAACCACTGCGTCACCAACGAAGCCCAAGATATAGTTCTTTTTTAAGTAGACTAATGAATCAGAGCAACGACTTGAATATTTCAGTTCATGTTTCTGCAGGCTGTGTCCACTGCATTTGTGGGATGGGGGTCAAAATTCTGGTCTGATTGGTCTTCGTATGAGATTGGAACTATACACATCTGCTTCTTGCTATTTGTAAAATATTTAATTGCAATGTCTCGAACTCATTCTATATTCAGAAGGACAATTTTTCGGTAGGTTGAGATAAAAGTACTTAAAAGTGTGATTTCATAACAGCTTGAGTTATACTTAAAGGAGTGACTAAGATTACCTGACTGTAGGAGCAGATGTCGGTTATGGGCACCCATATTCACTTGTCCATTTTTACAGAAATACGTATTTTCTTCGTGTGTATGTCTCAGAATCTAAGTCTGAGATAATCACTTTGCCGAGGTGACTTGATTCTCCTACTTTGGAATCAAGTCAGTCCACATTTTTATCATCCTCGCTGTTAATATTTACAGCAACCCAATCATTCTTCCTGCTTCAGTCCAACCCTGAAGCCAATCCATTTTATACAACGCCGGAAGGTTAATTTTCCTAGAATACTAGTTTTATTATCACTTCTTTGCTCAAAAATACTCAGAACTCCCCCGCCCTGTGTCATTAAAAGAAATTCCAGACTCACCCCTTTGAATGACTTTCTAAGTGTTCCATTAGTAGATCTCATCCTCTCTCTCCCAACACTCCTGCGGCTCTACTATTGAGAGTTTTCGTTTTTGAATTTGATCATACACCAGCCTTATATTACCATTTAATTTGGGGGGGGGGGTGCTAGATCTCATTTTCTGAACAGAATTGAGAGGTCTGTGGTGACGACGTCCTGGTTTTTTTCCTTCTCAGGCACAGGCAATTTACAACTGATCTGCTAGACTCTAAGCTTCTTGAGCACGGGAATTAATCACCTTGTCCACAGAATCTAGCAAAACATCTGATGCCAATTTATGTTCAGTAAATGACTGAATTGAACGCGTTAGGGTAGGTACTTAGTACACAAGCTGAACAATTCACCTTTTTGCCAGCAGATGCCGCTACACTTAAGGTGTTTAAGCCTTAGTTTAGCTATTAAACGGCTTAAACTATTTTCAAACAGTAAAGGTTTACCTTATATTATTATAAATTTCTAGAATTTCTTTTTCATTGTTTTTAGCAGTAGTGCTTTGACCAGTCCCAAATTGTGCGTTTCCTTCTAATCTTTTTCCATGCAAAGTTTTTTTTGCTGGGCTCACAGACCATGATAATGGTCGTAACAATGCCTGAAATTTATAGAGTTCTTACTATGTGTCAGGTGCAGGACTGAGCACTTCACACGTATTACCTCATTAAAGACTCATGACATGTCTATGAAGTAGGAACTCTTATTACCCTCATTTTACTAAAGAGGAAACTGCAGGAGATTAAGCAATTTAGTAAAAAGTCTCGTAGCTGCAAAGTGACAGAACCAGAATTCAAACCCAGGCATTTAGACAATTTAAGCTTTTCTTCTGTCATTGTATAGTTTTTGTAAACATAATTTTACTAAATTTTTAACCTGAGTGCCTATATGTTTGTTTACCACAAATAATATATTTTAAAGCAGGGTGGGCTCATGCCCTTCAAGATTCTGATAAGCATCACTTATGCTTATTAGATTGCTACATTTTTTAAATAACATGTATAATTCCTGTGTACACGGGAGATACCCAGGAAAACTGACTAACTCTGCTACATTTTTTAACTAGAAAAAAAAGGATGATTGCACTTTAAAACTTTAAAACCCAAGCTTCTCTCTCAGCTCCAAACTGTACTCGAAGTCTCTGGTGATAAACACCATTATAATGATTAGTTTTGGTGAATTGAATGGGAGAAGCTCAAGGAGGCTTCAGGGGCACTGAAAACTTTGTATATCTTGCTCTTGGTTATAGCTTCATGTGTGTGTGTGTATGCATTCACTAATTTGTACACCTGTGAATTGTGCAATTCACTGCATGTAAGGACAATGGGAAATTCCCAACTAGCATCTGGCCTTAAGGAGTCTGGCCTTAAAGAGTAAATTGTGATGGTCCATTTCCCAAATAGGTGGCAAAGGAAACTGAATCACAGACACACATAACACCCCTGGACCTTTCAAACTATTTGGAGAGGTAAACCCCAAGAAAAAGCTAGATTTCTAACTAATTAAGCAGATGAGGGCTTAGAGTATCAAGATTTGCTCTAAGTGTTAATGTAAAGTGATCTCATTTGTAACAACTGGCTAAACAGAATCTCTCTGAGTCAGCTAAAATTAGAACCGTGTTTGACCATAACTAGCTCAGCTATAAATCTAGCTCAGCACATTTCTGATTTTTAAAAAAGCGTTACTAAAATGATTCATCAGCCAACTGCTTTCACAAGAATGAACAACCGATTAAGAGAAATAGCTTGGTTGCTTTGTGCTTCTTCAATTTACAGGTTTCTAAAAATTGCCCTTTCTGTCAAATACCTCATTTCTCTCCTTGACTTTTCTCTTTCATATGTACTTCATGTTACTGTGTGTCTGACAGTTCATTAAAGATCAAATTTAAAGCCAAGGAACCAGTCAATAAGATACTACAAAGGCCTAGAAGGCTAATCTCGGATATATGGCTTCCGCATCTTCCAATAACTTACATTTGTGTTTAGAGCTTCCAGGGATTTTTTTCTTTTTAATGTGTAGAGAGACAGAGCAACTGGTCTACCCCAAGTCCCTCAGTGTAGCCATCCAAATAGTAGTAATGATGATAATAATAATAACAGCAGCAGCAGCAGCGTTAGTAGCAAATTCTGTAATAGTTATCATTTGAGGAGGAAAGAGTTGCTTTGGCATACAGTTGCCCCTCTGTATCAGTGGGTTCTGCATCTGTGCATCAGAAGTATTTTTTAAAAATCTCAGAAAGTTCCCAAAAGCAAAATTTGAGTTTACCACATGCTGGTAACTATTTACATAGCATTTATATCGTATTAGGTATTTATAAGTAATCTGGAGATGATTTAAAGTATATGGTAGGATGCACACAGGTTATATGCAAATACTATGTCATTTTATATAAGGGACTTGGGCATCCATGGATTTTAGTATTCGGAGGTTGGGGGAGATCCTGGAACCAATCCCTCACAGCTACTAAGGGGGATGGTACCTTGTTTCTGTTTGGGAGGACAATTTCTCAACCTAAATATTTCTGAGCTCCCATCGTGCACTTATTAGTGATATGCCCTTGGGCAAGTTATTTAATTTCCCTGACCCTAAGTTTTTTGTTTCATCTAAAAAATGGAGAAAACAATGTCCGTCAACGTTTTTGTGATTTGGAAATATCTTACCACTGTAGATGTGTCTAATATGTAGAAGGCAACACACAGCTATGTTTTCTCTCCCTTGTTCCAGGGGAAGACGCTCCTGACACCTCTTTCTATAAAGGCAACATTCTACTCTGCCCAGCCTTCACACGGTAGTGCTGCTTGCAGACTGCTGTACACTCAGCTGAGAAACAAACAGGTTTAGCTCTGCATGAGTCCCTGCCTGCAAGCCAGTAGGTCAGTTTGGTCTCCTCGTAAAGTGTATGTGCTGCAGGGTGGATATATTTCTAAAATATTTTATTGTATCAGACCTTATTATTTTACAAATTAATTGGAAAATGAAAATATGAAAGTCGAGAGATCATTTTATAAACAAAGAAGGGTAGGTTGTATAAACAATATATTTGGAACAAAGATGTAAATCCTTAGTCATACCAAAAGCTGTGCATCTCTAGTTTTGATGAGATATTCATTGACCTATTGTAATTCATTTATAAATGAAAAGAAAATTAAACGACATTTATGTGCTGAAGCTGCATCATTGTGTCTAAAGGTAAAGGTATGAGTAAGATTTCTATAAAAAGTCTAGGTTTGGGGGGAACAGTTTTGTATGAAATTAAAAGACTGGTTATAATGATTTCACTCACCATATATTTAATTACGGAGTCAAGGGTTCTTCAGTTTCACCTTAGGTCCATTTTAAAGATAGAATCCCTCAATAAGTAAATTAAAAACCTCTACTGAGAATGAAATATGTATAAAGTACCCAGCAATATTTCACAAAAGGAGGCCAACAGCATTTTAGGAGCCATCTTGGTAGCAGAACATTCAACTTCGGTCTCTTGCTGCTTGTCTCCTGCAGACAGAGGCCGTATCCCTTCGTGGCTGGTAGAACAGCAGTAATGTCCTAAAAGGGAAACCTAAGAAGATTTACACGAATTATGTGGACATCTCAAAATACAAGCAGCTAAAGCCCCTTAACACAGTTATCACATCATGGGAAATTTGCTTCCTACTTTGCTATTGTAGTAACACCGAAAACTTGTCCAAAGAGAAAGAAGAAAAGCTCTCAGGGGCTTCCCTGGTGGCGCAGTGGTTGAGAGTCCGCCTGCCGATGCAGGGGACATGGGTTCGTGCCCTGGTCCGGGAGGATCCCACATGCCGCGGAGCGGCTGGGCCCGTGAGCCATGGCCGCTGAGCCTGCGCGTCCGGAGCCTCTTCTCCGCAACGGGAGAGGCCACAACAGTGAGAGGCCTGCGTACCGAAAAAAAAAAAAGAAGAAACCGGCCAGCAGAGCTATCAACCCAAGAGCTAACAATTGATCATTGGCAAAACTCAAATTCATGCCAAATCCTTCCAAATGGAACATTCAGTTACTGGAGGCTGGTGGTGATGTTTCCATTCTAATTTCTTTTCATACTTATGGCATAGACTCAAATCATTTCATATTCTTGATTGAAATTTTTTTTTTTTTTTGGCCATTGAAGACTGTGAGGACATTATGTTGGGGGTGGAGAGCTGCCAGGCCACAGCTGTCCTCTGAGATGCATGCACCACACCAGAGAAGCCAGATGTCCTAGCACTGGGGGAGCTTGGGCGTATCCCAGTTGGCCATAAAATGGCCTCTCTGTGAGGAGGAAAAGGGCAACCAAAATGTAACAGACTGTCTCTCTCTCTTATAAGCAGTGAGTTACTGACCTTCCCCAGTGAATCATGGAAAACAATGTCTTACATTTCTCAGACACTCCATAAACAATCGCAACTGTGCTTTCTGAAATAGGTGGCCCCACAAGAACATTTATGTAGTGGGACACAAAAGCCGAATTCTGGAACACAGGCTAGGGATGGTACTTCGAAATGCTTGGACAGGAATGGAGCTTGAGAAATGCTGGGAACAGAGCAGTGTGGAAGGAGATGAAGTTACCTCCATGGGAAAACAAAAATGTTTATGATAAAGACAACAAGAAGCAAATTCTGAAAAACCCACAGAGATACAAATAGAATGAACTCTGGATTGCCTGGACCACCTGGGGATATTCTTATTACTATTTTAGAAGTTCCATGTGTGCAAAAAAGATGCAAGAATTAATTAATATAATTAAGGTAATTCAAAATGCCAGAGATCATTTGGAGCTGTAATTAAACTCAAATGTAGCTTTTCTCACACAACCAAAAATGAATATATACATACATAAATAAGTAAACCAAAATTCAAATAGGCAAACCCACAATGGCACACAACTCTTATTCTTCCTTTTCTCTATTTGAGCAATTTGGTCCAAATCCATCAGATGAGGTCGAGCAAGGCAAGTGTCCACACAGGTTAGGATGACCGTGTGTGAAGCGTGTCCACGTGAAGAAGTAGCGTCTCGGTGTAAGTGCTGGAACCAGTGTAGAGCCAGTTGGAACCAGGGTAGACAGGTGTCACTGTAGGAGCGTAGCCCAGCTCAGGGCGTCAGAGCTTGAGAAAGGTGAGTAGGGCATCCATGCAGGGGAGGGGGCAGCAGGATGTAAGTTACATACAGGGGAATTGATCACATGAATAAGTACTTTAAGGATAAAGGAAGCAGGTTTCTCATTATTAGAGCAAGGAGTTATAATCATGATAGGGAGAAAACCAGAATGAATTGAATTGGAATTAGAAATATTGGTGTAAATTTATTCTTTAATCTAGACAGATAAGAGAGATACAGAGCTAAAGACAGAGACAAAGAGGGAGACAGGGAGAGAGACAAGCAGAGAGTGGGGGCAAAGAGAGAGAGAGAGAGAGAGAGAGAGAAAGGGCACCTGGCTCTGTCCACTGAGAGGTCCTGGGAGCAGTGATACCCCAGGACCAAGCAAAGCAATGAGCACACTTAGCACCCAAGATTGGTCTCTAAATACCATTTTCCACTAAAAGGAACCAGAGCTTTTTTTTTTTTTTTTTGGATAAATGGCTGATTTCAGGGCTAGATTCACATCCCTTTTGCCAAAAAGTAAAGAAATGTTCAAATAATATGGGGATATGACTAAAGTACCTTGAAACCAGATCAGAGAGGACCCCACATACAAAATTTGAGACAATTTGAGCACCGGAATAAATAATAATAACCTTAGAACCTATTAAATAAAATAAGAAATGAATGTATACTGAACTAAATGAAGGAATGAATCAAGTGAAAGTTTGATGAAGAATGGTTTATTTATACTGTCGCAACTCCCTCCTGCCACACACAGACACTCATACCAAATACTTATCAAGTATAGGGAATAAAGAGTAATTTATAGTGGAGAAGTCTATCACACCCATCTTAACAAGTAGTCAAAGTAGTATTATGAGGACTAGTACAATTTGAAATTGTGTGTCATCTAATAGAATGCAACGAGAACCCATCATTTTCGTGATATTCCTGCCAAAGATATGTAGTTTGAATGAGATCATTAGGAAACATCAACAAACTGACATTGAGGGTCATTCTACTAAACAACTGGGCTGAAATCTAATATGCCAAGGTCATGAAAATCGAGGAAAAGATGAGGAACTGTTCCAGATTGAAGGATACTAAAGACATGCGACAACTAAATGCAAGACATGATTCTGAACCGGATCCTTTTGCTAGAAAGGACACCGGGAAAGTGGCAAAACTTAACTGATGTCCAAGGATATGTTAGATGACAGTAATGTATCAATATTAACTTCCTGGGCTTCCCTTGTGGCGCAGTGGTTGGGAGTCCGCCTGCCAATGCAGGGGACACGGGTTCGTGCTCCGGTCCAGGAAGATCCCACGTGCCATGGAGCGGCTGGGCCCGTGAGCCATGGCCGCTGAGCCTGCGCGTCTGGAACCTGTGCTCCGCGACGGGAGAGGCCACAGCAGTGAGAGGCCCGCATACCGCAAAAATATAAAAAATAAAAAAATAAATAAAGGGCATGAAGTTCAGGAGTTGGCAAAAATTGGAGACAACAAGGATGCCAGATTTTTCTGACGGGCTCCAAGGAGAAAATGGGATGGAAGAAGTCAAAAGCCAAAGGCTTCCGTGTGAAACAGACATAATCCATCCACAGTAGGTCTCAGAAAAGCCGAGCTTGAGGGACAATAGCCAGTCTCTTCAGTGGGTCTGCTAGCTCTGCCCCTCCCTGACCCTAAGGAATGGTGCTAGATTCCTGGGAGTTTCTTCCTGGAAAATTAGCTCCAGGTTTGGATCTGGAAGTTGGTTCTCATCAGCTAAGGGTTACTCACAATTCATTTTAATTTTTCTATCTAGAATTTGGATGCAATTCAGTGAAATTGGTCTGTAATTTTAGGCAAGCACAAGGGCTGGCATGAACCACCTCCGGAAAGAATGTTATGAAGTTGCCACGTACTCACATACTGGTAAAGGGGGTGGACTTGATGTCCCTCTGAGTCTAGTAACTGCGCTGCATCCGCGTCAGCACAGATTTGCATCTGGAATGACTTCTTTTCTCCTAACTGGGTGATCCTCAGTTTGGGTAACTTTTACGCTAGCGACCCTGATGTAGATGCTAGTAGTAGGTGGGTTCTGGGCGATCTGGATGGCACAGAAGTGATTTCACCCTCAATGACTGCTTTAAATTTCCCCTGACAAGTGAGGATCTAATTTATTTATTGAATATTTTAACTATCACTTCTAAGGAAGGATCTTGTGCTCAGCCGTCCCCCACACTAACCCACAACCCACACTGCTGGGGAAATCTTCTGTGTGATGAGACACGTGCCCTCTCACGTGTGAGTTTGGGTGGGGTGGGGAAAGGAGTGGGGAAGGCTGGGGGAATGTCTACTTCCAGGCTGTGTCCCAGGCTGATCTGGCAGTAGCTGTGATACTGGTTTAAAATAGATGTTATGAGGCTTTTCCCAGAGGATTCCTTAACTCTAATTTCCCTGAGGATTCTTTTGTGAAACATCAGTGGCTGAAATGAGCATAACTCTTGTCAGGCCTCTAAGAGCATGGGATTTGGTCTCCTTGTTCTGGCAGGAAGTAGCAAGTAAACTATAGACATGGCATCTCTATATCACTATTACTTAAAATAGTCAACTGAATGGCTTTTTCATTTTCTTGTTATAATCTGATTCTAGGACTCTTTCTTAGTTATTTCAAAGAACTGCAAGAAAACTTGTGTTTAAGTAATAAAGTTTAGGCAGAAATTTTTAATGGAAGATAAAATAATAGGTTATATCTGTAAAGCACTCTGAAACACTTCCAAATGGATTTATTTTACTCTTAACATTCCTGAGAGACTATCTGAAGTGTGAAATATTTAGAAACAGAAGGAAATGTGGGAGTTACCTGTCCAAGTCTCTACCTGATGAAGGAATTTCCAGTACAGCTTGCCCACTGCCCCTCCCCCAAATAGTTATAGAATTTGATGGTTAATTTTAAGTGTCAGCTTGTCTGGATTCAAGGATGCCCAGATAGCTGGCAAAACACGATTTCTAAAGGTGTTTTTGGAAGAGATCAGCATTTGAATTGGTAGACTGGATAAAGAAGATTGTCTTCACCATTGTGAGTGGGCATCATCTAATCTGTTAAGGGCCTGAAGAGAACAAAAAGAAGGAGGAAGAGTGAATGTGCTCTATTTGCTGAAGTTGGGACATCCATCTTCCGCGTTCTGACTTTGGTGCTCGTGGACTTTGGACTCGACTGAATTATGTCAACCGTTTTCCTGGTTGTCCAGATTGCAAATGGCAGACGGTGGGACCTCTCAGCCTCCATAATCACGTGAGCCAATTCCCACAATAAATCTACTCTTGTGTGTGTGTGTGTGTGTGTGTGTGTGTGTGTGTACATCAATAGGATATATATCTATATATATACACGCTGTTGATTCTGTTTCTCTGGGGAACCCTAATACACGGAGCCATTCCATAGTCAGTATCAGGGTCTCACTGTCTCCTCAGATTGCGTCAGTCAGCCTCCCTTTGATTTCTACCCAGTTCTAGTTCTGTCCTGCCACACAGCACAGCAAGATAAGGCTAATTCCTCCTCTGCACAAAATATTTGTGGATAGCTATCATGCTGTCTATCTGCATACCCCTCTTCACTCCCCTCTCAAGGCAAATACCGCCCCAAACACCTCCTTTCCCAGCTAGACAGTCGCTGTATTTGCTTCTGGAATCTGGTTTCAGTACTTTTTCCACCGTGCTCATTTCCATCTGAATGGTTGTTTTTGAAATATCTTGCCAGAAAGAAAACTTTCTCCTCTTGGTATTGTTTTATTTGTAAAAAAATGAACCGTTTTTCTTTTGGACACAATATTTCTGTTAATCAGCGTAAGAGCACATTTGATTTTTGGAAGCTTCATTTGCAAGTAACATGTCGAGAATGCAGTAAATTAAATAGTCCAATACTCACATGTACTGTTAAGTCCAACTTTTTGACTTTATAGCTGTGAAGTTGATTCTTTGGACTTTTATATGCATTTTGTACCATCTTTCATCTTGTGTGATTCTTTCAATAATCTTTTTGAATTCTAACGCTATCATGTATAATCTTATAGCTCCTTTTTCTAGTCTCAAGTTTGCATTTCAGGGTAGTGACTTTTTTTGTTCATTTGTTTGTTTTTTTGTTTGTTTGTTTTGACAAATTGACCAGTTGGCATTGATTCAAGTATTATCATCCTTGCTTTTCTAACACAAAGATGTTTTTTAAATGTCTGGAAAGTATTACACAAGTGAATCACTCATTCGACAAACATTTACTGAGCACTTACTATGTGCCAGGCATGATGCTAGGGATTTAATAGAGATCAGATGGATAAAGTCTCTGCCCTCGGGAGCTTGCATTCTACAAAGAGACATAAATAAATAATTGCATAGCATGGTATGATTTGCACACCTTTTTTTTTTTTTTTTGGCCACACCGCGCGGCATGTGGGATCTCAGTTCCCTGACCAGGGATCAAACCCGCACCCCCGGAACTGGAAGGCAGAGTCTTAACCACTGGACTGTCGGGGTAGTCCCAGAGTGTGGTATGATAAAGGGAGTAAACGTGATAGGGAGACAGAATAATTTCTAGGCGAGCTGCTTTATACAGAATAGAGGGAACACATCTTCACCAAAACGGAGAGCAGGTGAGGCAGCCTTTCAGGAAAAGGGAAGTGCAAGTGGAAAGTCCTGAGACAGGTAAAACCTTGACAGTATGTCCAGGGGTGAGATGCATGATCTGGTTTGGTCTCTGTCTATCTGGTTCTGACTCTGACCTTCACCCCCAGCACAGGACTTGGTGGGTTTGCTTGTGGTTTTACATATCAGAGCACAGTGAGAAGCTGTTTCCCTGGAGCACAGCACTGAGTGGAGAGCCCCAGCTGCTCAGAAACCCTCACCTGGGAAACGTGGGATGCCTCTCTAGTGGACCATCTCATGGGACATTTTCATTTGAAAGAGTGCATGGAATCTGAGGTCACACGCTGAGCAGGCGCAGAAACAATGCAAAGGTGTCCCTTTTGGAAAGTCTCAGGGGCTGTTGGAGCTCAGCGTGCGTGTGCCTGTCAGTGCCAATGCTTGTGCACTGCTCCGACTGTACGGGATGCGTGGGACCTAGCAGGCATAGTCCTTCCACTAAACTTCTTACCTGCTTTCAATCTTCTAATGTCACAGAGTTAAGCCAACTCAGCTGCAAAGTCATCTGGAAAATTAATATCATGGTCTCGTGACACCAGGCTCTTGCCCAGATTAGCTTTGGCCTCCAAGTTTCCTTCTTCCCGTATCATATTCAATGATGAGAACATAAGCCCAGGAAGAACCACCCTGTGGGCCCTTCTCAAAAGTGCATGATGCAGAGGAAAAAATTACAAAAATGTGCTCAGAGCTTCAGAAAAAAGAAATATTAATAAAAGCTCACTAAACATGGGTTTTTTTCCAAGCAGACAGTAGAAAATAATATGCACTTATTTTAACGGCACTATTTTGATTCTAGTAATGTTCTGAGAAGGATCTTAACCTCCCTAACCTCCCTTAACCATTTTCCTCTGTAAAAATGAAGAGACTTACATTAGCAGCTTTCAATTTCCAGATGCCACATAAAGGTCCATGATGGCTGGTTGACTGGAGAAAATATATTGAGGTCAGAGTGAAGCACATTCTGTTTTCATCGGTCACTCTTCTGACTGGGGAGCGATGGAAATATCAGACCCTCTGGGGTCAGCAAGACCTGACTTGAATCCTGTCTTTGCTGTTCTCTAAGTCTATGGAAACATTATTTGTCCTTGCTAGCCCTAGTTCCCTTCCATAACTCAGGAATAAGTACTTACCTGATGAAATAAGATAATGTATTTATAGTGCTTAATATATAGGTAGGTTTCAACAGATGCTAACTCTTTTTTTTTTTTTTTTTTTTGCGGTACGCGGGCCTCTCACTGCCGTGGCCTCTCCCGTTGCGGAGCACAGGCTCCGGACGCACAGGCTCAGCGGCCATGGCTCACGGGCCCAGCCGCTCCGCGGCATGTGGGATCTTCCTGGACCAGGGCACGAACCCGTGTCCCCTGCATCGGCAGGCGGACTCTCAACTACTGCGCCACCAGGGAAGCCCCGAGATGTTAACTCTTTAATCTTTCCTTCCCTTCAGAGATACTTTGAGTTGTATCCAGGAATGTGCACACACTCAATAGGACAGAAAACTCTTTTCTAACTGGAACGACATTTGATACATTTCCTCTGCTCAATTGTGAGACAGGGGAAGGACCTGAAAACCTGTCTGCAAGGCAAGGCTTCCAACAGTGTTGAGAAGACTTTTCTGTTCATATTGTTTAGATATCCAGAAGTCCATTTTTTTTTTTTATGGTGTCTAGAGAGACACAACCCAGAGAATTAAGAGTCATGGGTTCTAGCTCCATTTCTCCTTTTAACTAGTTAGCACACCTAAGCTAACCAATTAAGTTTTGCTTCCTCCTTCATTTGACCAACTGAATTTGAACATCTGTCTTAGCCCAACTCTTGGGGCTATTAAATAAGAATTTCGAGATAGTCACTAGATGTCTTTGAATTGTGAGTAGCTTGTATCTTCATTCAAAGATAACAATGTTATATACTGTGCTCTTTAAACTACTAATTTCTGCCTGTTTTTGAGCCACATTTACTGTTTTTCTTATTGTTTTAAACTTTATGTACTGGTTTTGGGGCCAGTGAAATATGAGTGATGCATTAAAAACATGTGGCCTTTAATTACATGGTACTTTAGGCAAAGTATGAATCACCTATTATGTACCATGTACTGTAGTAGTCATGGTTTTCCCCTGTCAAGGTAGGTATTATTACTGTTGTTATTTTACAGAAAAGAAAAAGTGAATAATAGAATAGTAAGAGACCACAAGATTTATTTGGTGTTTCTGACTCCAGATTTCACTGTTTCACATTATTATCCTGTAACACAGAGGACACACTTCATCCTGCTGATCGTCAGGGTTAATTTAAACAAAAGAGCTTCAAGGTCTTCCACTATAAACCCAACACCCCCCCAAACACCCAGATATACATGAGGACAAGTTAGATTCTTGATGTTTAGTAAAAAAACATTAAAAAGCACAATGAAACAAATGTTCTCATTCCCTGAGCTAAGTAAGGCAATAACATTTGTATTGTGAATTAAAAATGTTGCCTGCCGTATCAGTAAACAAAGGATGTTGTGGTCATTAAGCCACTACAGCCGTCCCTCCGCCCCTGTCTTGCTCCCCCTCTCCGCGGTGAGCCCTGGGGGAACTCAGGATGGAGACAAACCGCAAACGAATGCACTGCCCACTGCCAAGCTCTCAGCCACTGCAGTCACCCGCAAAGGTGCACCCTCAGGGGACTCAGAATGGGAGAGAACAGGATACTGGCCCTAGGTAGCTAAGGTGTCTCTCAAAGGAGTGATTTCAATGAGCCTGGACACTTGCATCTTCCCAAACATAGAAAAGTGCTAAATTCATTAACTTGAGGTATTTGGTTTTCTTTAATTAACAGTAGTCATTGGAAGTTCTGACTACCTGGTCTTTGTTGTAAAAACTCCTATATATCCTGGCTTCTCCCTGACCTCTTCGGAGCAGTCCCTCAGAGCTATCTGAGAGGCTGCGTACCGGGCTTAAGTCCTCAGTTTTGTCCACCAAAGAAAACATAATTCTCAACTTTTAGGTTGTGGGGTTTTTTTCAGTTGATAGTGTGGTTACTTAATTATTGTGTAGCTCTCTGACTAGATTGCAGACTCCCCGAAGGCAGGGACTGCATTCCTTTTTGTTTGTCATTGTATCCATAGCGCTAAGCACAGTGCCTAACATTGAAAAAAGAACTCAAGAGATTATTTTTTTTATTAAAGCAATGCTATGTGTATGAATGGGCAAACTATTAACAAGAAAAGTTTCAGGTGTGAACTCAGCAATTTTAAGTACAACTTATGGGCAAATCAAGCAGGAAACAGATGGCTCCAATACCCCCAACTTGTACTCCTGTGTTAAAACCCAGACTGTTTATCAGACAGACACTTGGGTTGCAATTCTGGCGAGGACAGCTATACAGGGCGAAGCATTCTGAGTAAAATGAGTTTATGACCTGAAATTTGGCTTTTTAAAAATATTGACTTATCAAAATAAAATTCACTGGCAAAATGTCATGTAAACAATTTTTATAAATAAAAAATCTGAGAGAAATATACTGTGAGCAAAATGCCTCAGTAATAGACATATAATAAAGGTAATATTTACCCCCTGAAACAGGGAAGACACGTGAAACTATCAAGCAAAGCATTATTGTGTCCACTGGGTGGCGCTGCAGACCGATGTTGATGTTATTTCACACTGTTAAAGGGTGTCAGGAAACTTTTTAAAAGTTAGGACAGTAATTCCTCATATGTAAAAGCTCCTTCTTTCATTTGATTCTCACAACAGCTCTATGAGGAATGTAGCATATGGATTACTATCCCTTAAACATAGACTTTAGACACCATTAAACATAAGAAACCGCCTTTCAGGAGATTTGTAGCACATTTTAATGGAGACTTTCACTTTAAAATGGCCCATTCACCTCTGAGCTGCATATTCCAAAGTTATTTATTGGTGACCTTTGGTTCCTTTCTCCAGTTTCAAGTGTTCATCTCATAAAAAGACAATCTCTAGGGAAGGAAGACTGAAATAGCTGGGCTACACATTCCTGGAGGTGAGAGTTTGGCTCACCGCTCAGTAGAGATACCAGGATGCTCACAAGACACCCTGAAGTCTCTGGTGTCTGAGTCGTGGGCGTCTATTCATTTAAACTTTTCAGAGCCTCAATTTTAACATTTGTAAGAAGGGAATAGAAATATTTTACCATTTACCTTATTAGTGTAATAAGGTAAATGAGTTACTATGTGATAGTGGGAAGTGTTCTGTGAATGTAAGTTACCATTACTTTCTCTGGAAGCTTACTCCACATTCATTAAACTTCTTCCCATCCTTTAATCCTGCTCAAACCATGATTCTCATACAGAAGGCTCTCTTAGCCTCTCGAACCAGAAGGTGACAATTTGATGTGCCTGACCATTAATTAGCTCATCAATGACTTGCTATATTTTTTGATATTTTCTTCTATTACTTTTACAGTTTTATCTTTCATATTTAGGTCTTTTTCAATCCATTTGATGTTTATTTTTAAATGTCATGTGAAGTAGAGATCCAACTTATTTTTCTTCAAATAATGAGCTAAATTTCCTAATATCATTTGGTAAATATTCTGGTTTCTCCATTGATTTGTGGTGTCACTAATCTCATATTCTATATACCATCTCTCTGTCCCATTTGTCCTTTTGTCTGTCCATGTGCCAATAGCATGTTGTTTTAATACTGTTTCAGGTCTTTGTATTATGTTTTAAGATCTGGTAGATCTGGTTTTCCATCTCTGCTCACCATTTGCTATTATAGTGGATCAATTATTTGGTGTAAATTTTATATGAAATATTAGTGAACCTTACTCTTTCATATACATTTCACAATTAATTTTTCAATTCAGCCCAAAAAATCCTTTTAGATTTACATTGAAAATTTACTGAAACCTATAGATAAATTTTTGGAGAATCAGTATCTTTGCAAAATTGGACATCCAGTCCACTAACATAAACAACCCTTAATTGAGCTAATTTTTTTCTCTACAAAATCCTTGTGCATTCTGTGTTAGGTTCATTAATTCCTAGGTACTTTATAAATTTGGCTGTATTTGTAAACAGAATCTTTTTTTTTTTTTTTTTTCCGTTCTATTGTCTAACTTTTTTTTGCTGGGTAGTAGATACTGGATGAGGCCATCTTGATGAACTCCCAATTAGGTTTTATAGTTTGTTTATCTCTTTGGTATTTCTGTGTATATAATTATAGCATCTGCATCAATGACAATTTTGTCTTTTCATTTTTGATGCTTATATTTCTTATTTCTTTTTCTATTTTTGGTTTTGTTTGTTTGTTTGTCTTGCATGGCTGGGACCGCTAAAGCTCTGTGGAATATGTTGAATAGTGACAAGGACTCATGTTATCAGAATCTCTCTTTCCCTCTCTCTCTCACCTCTTTCTTTCTCCCTCTATTTCTCTATCTCTATCTTTCTATCTCTCTCTCCATTGTGTGATTTTCATTTAAACAAAGCTTAAAGAATACTGAAGTAAAGATTTGCATATACTTTATTTAGTAATATCTTTTATACCTTATACTTTAGATCGCTTGTTCACGTATATGATGTCATCATGTTAAGGATTAGCAAGATGGAGAACAATTCTTACTCTCTGCATTTGGGGATTTAATTCCTGCAAAAAGCTTCCTGCTTTTAAATGGGAAGAATTTTCAAAGGCAATGAAATAAACATGCGCATTGCCATGTGTTAAAAAACTGACTTCTACTAAGTAGCAGTATTCTCAGTAGGATAATCTGTTAGAAAAATCTTGACAGACTCCTAGAGGCCTCAAGTCTTAACATTAACGACTGTGTAAATTGGTATAGTTCAAAGCATCATGTTTTCTAGGAAGCATCAGACACTAGTTTATCACTTCCTGGTCAGCAAAGCCTATTCTTCTACATTGTCTCTCTTTTTGGAACTTTGCATTGGTCTGTGAGGAAATCAGAACAGTCACCAGTAGGGATACTTCCCCGTTTTATGGAAAAGGAGACTTACCAACATGGCAGAGGTTGAGTCTGAACCCAAATCTTCTGGTTTATATCCAGATACACTCCCAACAACCCTAGGTTTCTTCCATGGATTTGACTGTACTGCTATTAGCAATGATGAAAAAATAAAGAACAAAACTTTTGTGTCACTCACCCTTTCTCTCTTTAAAGAAAAGGTTAACATGGGGTGATAGGCTATTGCAGCACTATGCCACTCTGGTTTCATTGGTGAGTAATGTAGTATAATTCTCCCTTATTTTATGATGCATGTGTATTAGAGAAGCCTAAAAAAATTTAATTTGAAGAGTTTAATAATCCTTTGGTATAATTAGAAACACCTTAAACTCCATGAAACCAGAATGTGGGAAAATTTATTCAGCCTACTTTTCACAATTTGCCTGCCGCTGGAAGGGTGGGTGTGCGTGCGAATCTGAGGGCACGTGACTGTTCTCCACCCTTCCAAAGATGCGCAGCCGGAGGAACCGATGGGAAGCTATGTTTTAAGTTATGAAACTTATGGACAGAAGGTTTGCGTGGTCCTGGCTCCTCGCTCCCCAGGCAAGTACCAACAGCACCATTATTTACTGTCTTGTTAAATTAAAATACATTTTTCTTCATCCTGACACATTACCTCAGATCTTCTACAGTACAAAAGAAGTAATTTTAGTCCCAATTTGGGGAAAAAAGAAACCAAGGCTCAGAAAGACCGGGTTTCAAGAATCAGAGGTTTTCGGGACTTCCTTCATGGCGCAGTGGTTAAGAATCTGCCTGCCAATGCAGGGGCCACAGGTTCGAGCCCTGGTCCGGGAAGATCCCACATGTCACAGAGCAACTAAGTCCGTGAGCCACAACTACTGAGCCTGTACTCTAGAGCCCGTGAGCCACAACTGCTGAGCCCGCGTGCCTAGAGCCATGCTCCACAACAAGAGACGCCACCGCAATGAGAAGCCTGCGCACTGCGACGAAGAGTAACCCCCGCTCACCGCAACTAGAGAAAGCCCACTCACAGCAACAAAGACCCGATGAAGCCAAAAATAAATTAAAAAAAAAAAATGACACATACACACAAAAAAAATGACACACACAAAAGAATCAGAGGTTTTCCTAATTTATTAGGCTGCCTTCCTTAACATATCTTTTTTTGGCTGCATGTTCTTTGGAACTCTGGGTGGCTTGGCCAAGCTTTTTCCTTGTTCTTTTATGGAAGACAGAAAATTCTTCAGATTATTATAAACAATGCGTGAGCAAATGAGTGGTCTGCTCTAAAGGGGGCCCCTTCAATGTTCCTGGATGATACACCAGGGAGTCTGCCCACTTCCTTTCCAAAACTGGTGATGGAATTCTGATGGACATTGGGGCCACCAGGTGTGTGCATATGATTAGAAGCTGGGAAGAGTCTCTGATGGATTTTGTGTCATTTAATGCCAAACCAGTGTCCCTGTAAACCCATTCCTTCCTCACTGTTGTATAGTTGGGAGAAGCAGAGCTTTCAATCCCCAGTGTTTGGCGTTTTGCTTTTTGTTGTGTTGTTCCTAGATAATGAATGGACAAGAATGCAAAAGCGAGGGCAAGCCATTGAATTTTACATAATTGCATATGAGATTAGTCTATAACACTTGCAGACGTTTCTGACCATAGACTCATTTCACTTGGCCAACACAGTGGTTTCTGATTTTTATTTTAATTTCAAAGCTTTTAAGAGAAAACGCATGGTCCATGGCTCCTACTGTCTTCATCTAATATGATTTCCAGCCCTGGCTCCTGAAGGCATTGAGTTTATGACCCCTGGAGCTAGTAGTGATTCCTCCCGCCCCTGACATTTTTACAATTTTACGATACTGGAAAGGACAGGATAGTTAATAGGGAGAATGACTTAAAGGAATATAGGGATGGTTGGAAGGGAAAGTATTATCCCCTAATCAGGTCACTTTTGTGAGAATATTCAGGTATGCCCTAGGCATGAAACAGCTGTTTAGTGACTGGAAAATCAAGGTGGTTCCTAGCTATGTTAGAGTGCAGCCAGAATGAAGTTGCTGAGCTGTTAGCTTCTAAAGCCTGTGGACAAGGCAAAAATCATACATAGTTGCAAAGGGCAACCTTGAAAGTCAAGTCTCCTGTCTCTGTGAGCCTACAGCTTTGTTTATTCTGCAACATGAAACCAGATTTGTTTGTCTTCATTTCCCAGATGAAAAAGTTGGCATGCAGTATAAGGGTTGTGTTACACCAAAAATTTTTAAGCACTAGACTCACACAAATGAGATTTTGAACTTTTAAAAAATATAAACAATTAAGACAACTTAAAAAAAATCAACCAGCGATCAAGACACCTCCTCTGCTCCCTCCTTTAATATTCTAATTCTGTGTTATTAGAATCCTTTATGCTTGTATGTGCATATCAAATTTCTAAAAGGATACACCAAAAAAGCTTACTATTGGTTATCTCCTGCAAGGGAAAATTGGGATGGGAATAACTGAGCAGCGAGGCAATCGTGAAATTATTACTCATTTTGACCCACCATGTTTTTATTGATTTATTTAACCAAGAGCGTGTTATCCATTTATAAATAAAAGAAAACTCTAAGGAAGCACGCACATCCTTTCCTCCTCCCTGATTATTTATTCTTTTATTTGCTATAATTTTAAGAGTTGTCACATATGTTTGAAAAATTATATTTTCTCTAAACTTATCTCAAATTGTCCATTATTATTAGGTAGCATATAATTTAATTCAAGCATCAGATCATCCTGTATGTCTCTTTTTCATGATCTTTCAGAGGAAAATATAATCATTGTTTGCAATTCAGACCCCAAATTGTTTCCAGCTTAACCCTAAATAACCTAATTAAATGAACTTTAATTAATTATTGCCAAAACAAATAGATCTGTGCTGACCTTTGCTAGCAACACTGCAACTCACTTGGAATCAAATGATTTAGGTCTGGCTAGGGAAGGTGATGACTTTGGCCTCTGGAATACGAGGTCTGGAGTCTATGACTAAGCCAAAGAGGCAGTAAAATAAGGTTGAGCAGAACTGTGTTAAAATCCTCCAGATGCCATGAACAAGTTGACAGCCGCTCATGTGTTTTCTATTTGTGTCTGTAAAGTGACACTATGTCTTTATGATTATGATCCTTTTTCTGCTGTTGACCGGAGTGATTATGCGTATATATTTTCTTTTGAACAGTCTGTAGCTTCTATATTGTTGTTACAGCATCATCATCATGCCTGCTGTGGTACAGTAAGTGGAGAACAGAACAGACCACACAGAAAAGAGGAAACTAAGAACCCTGCCCATCAGAGTCCATGGTTTCCAAGCTATCCAAATACATAAACATATCTGTCTGAACATAATGTTATAGGTAAACACTAAATAAGCCTCCAGGATTGCTCTGAATCCTGCTGCTAAAGTCCTTCATAGAAGAGGTGTGGAAAGCAGAGAAAACATATATATATATATGTATTTATATATATATATATTAAACACGTTCTTATAGAGCAAGTATGCAGTGGGCAAGGCAGACTAGGAAAGATCACACGTAAGCCACAAGTGGAGTCTGAGCAATAATAATTTGTTAGTTTTTGTGACTGGCTAACAATTTTCATGCAATGTGAAAAAGCATTTAACCAATTTCTCAAATTGAGCTTAATTAATTTGGATGAGTGTGTTTTTCTTAATAGAAATGTTGTTATGATTCACAACAGGTTAAGTTTAACATCATTTATGCTCCTAATACAGGGCTTGAGGCATATGGAGTAGGATTTTGGGAGCTTTTTGATGGATGAGGTGAGAAATGTCTTAACAGGATGCGGTAGAGATTGAGTACAATGTGTAACATCTCGCCTTGCCAAGTACACTGATTGGTTATCTATCAGCTGATTTGTTATGCTTTGGGGATATTGAAGAAACTGGTGGGTGGTTTTTGTCCTAAATGCTATTGTTGCAGCTGTGACAAGCACTTCAGTAGGTGGAGTCAACTACATTAAAGAAATAAACTACACTGATTCATCCTTCTTCTCTCTCCATTCCCAGCAACTCATGAAGCTCCACTGATTCATGAAGTTACATCTCTCTCTAACCTTTTATCGCCACCACCAATGGGATGATTGTCAGAAGTCTCCTAAGTGGCTTCCTTATTACTGTTATTTTTTTAATTCCAGAGCTCTCCCCACACTCACAACTCTTGCCAAGAGTCACCAGAACATGCCTTTTGATCACGCCTTTTCCTCATGGAAAACCTCCAGATGCTTCATTTTACTACCTAATGAAATCTAAACATCTCCACGAAACTTCGAAGAACATCAATCACAAGGTCCATCTCCTTATCCAAAATGACTTCTCACTGCTCTTTTTTTTTTAGATATTTATTTATTTGTTTATTTTTGGCTGCGTCGGGTCTTAGTTGTGGCATGTGAGGTCTTTCGTTGCGACGCGCAGGCTTCTCTCTCTAGTTGTGGCACACGGGCTCCAGAGCGCGTGGGCTCTGTTGAGGCGAGTGGGCTTAGTTGCTCCGCGGCACGTGGGATCTTAGTTCTCTGACCAGGGACCGAACCCACTTCCCCTGCATTGGAAGGCGTATTCCTAACCACTGGACCACCAGGGAAGTCCCTCACTGCTCTTTAACATCTTTTTTCCCCCTATAATCTGCTAAAGAGTAGGGGGAATTGAGAAAGGTAATGAGTGGGGAAAGAAGAAATTAATTAGCATTTTTTAATTCCAGTTCCTTCTGACCTTGTCTCACATATAACTGAGAAAAGATAGGCAGTGGATGCATTTCTCCCCCTAAAGAAACTGAAGTTAGGAGAGGTTTGCCCAAGTTACTACTTGCCCAATGCTAGAAAGCAGATGGGTGGAGCTGGGATTCTGACCTAGGTCTGCCTGAGACCCTCCCTTTTTCCAATACCCCATTCACTGTGCTTAGGCAGGCTGCCCCCTGGCTCCCCACCTCTACCAGCCAGACCTGGAAGGCCCTACTTTCTGCCTCACTTTCAAGATCCAGTTCCCAAGACAATCTACCTGAGCCCTTCAGACCTCCCTAAGCCTCTCTGTCCTAAACTCCCTGAAAACTTAGCCCCTTTCCCTGACCCCCAGATTGGATAAGAAGTCCCTCCTCTGTGTTCCCATAACATCCTGTTTCTGTCATACCATGTATTTTTTTTAATTAATTTATTTATTTATATTTTATTTTTGGCTGCGTTGGTTCTTTGTTTCTGTGCGAGGGCTTTCTCCAGTTGCGGCGAGTGGGGGCCACTCTTCATCGCGGTGCGCGGGCCTCTCACTATCGTGGCCTCTCTTGTTGCGGAGCACAGGCTCCAGACGCGCAGGCTCAGTACTTGTGGCTCACGGGCCTAGTTGCTCCGCGGCATGTGGGATCTTCCCAGACCAGGGCTCGAACCCGCGTCCCCTGCCTTGGCAGGCAGATTCTCAACCACTGCGCCACCAGGGAAGCCCCATACCATGTATTTTTAAGTAAACTTTTTTATTGATATATAACAAACATATAGAAAATTCACGTATCATAAGTATTTAGCTTGATAAAATATCAAAAAGCAAAATCACGCCTGAAACCACCAAGATCAAGAAATTACCACCAGGGCTTCCTTGGAATTGGAATTGTCCCTTTTACCAACCATAATGCTCAAATGTAGTTTCAAATGCTGACAGGGATGTGCCCCACAGCCCTAGATAAAAGATACCTCTGCACATATGCTATTTGACATCATAGTGTTTAATAAATATTTGCCTTTTTTTTAGTTGATCCCTTTTTCTTTCTGGACTTCCCTGTTCTTGCCCCGTTCCTTTCCCACCCACTTGTGTTTGATTTAATCTCCTCCTGTTTATGTGACACTTGGGACTCCTCTGGCTCTTATCAACTCTCCAGCAATGCAAATCAGATCTTACACAGTGACTGACTGAAGCCATAAACCAAATTTCTACCCTTAAAAAATTAAAAAGCTTTGTAATCCATGATTAACCCCTCTCAGTTATCTATAATTAGATGGGAGAGTCCGGGCTGCAAGACTTATGTTCAGATAAAAAAAGTGATTTAAGTATTATTGTTCAAAGAGGAACTCTTAACTGTTATTGATCATGAGAATGAGGGGGAGATATGCAGAAAGCCTTTTTGTCAGGGCTAGCATCAGTCATTACTAGGACTTTAACTTTCTTTGTCACCATTGTCGATTTTGGCATTTGGGTTTGGTAAGGGGTTTATAATATGCAGCTAATGTCTGTAGGGCAGAGCCGTAACTCAAATGCAGAGCTTGATCTGGGGTTCCCATTCAGCAAGAAGTCATTGACTCAAGAGAGACAGACTAAGTGATCTCCAACACCTGTTCAACCCTTACAAGCCTTCTGGGAGAGGTGAGATATAAGAGCCATGATAAAAGGGAAAATGACCACTACTTTCCCTGGGGAAATCCCTGTGCAAACTAACAGGTCAGGGTAGAGGGTGTGCAGTAGGCTTAGAGCAGCAGCAAGGCCAACTATTGGAGAATCCCGCATATGCTAGGAAATTTGTGGAAGGCCTAGAAAAGTGAAAAAGTCCAAACAACTTGGACGCAAGATGATTATCTCCTAATATCAAGCCCCTTTCCTTTCTCCCACAGGAAATATTCCAATGGGATGAGCTCTAGGGAAGGCCTCTGAACATCAGTCGGGTGGGCCCATGCAGTGCTGGGTGCACACCAGCTTCAGTGGCTTCTGGTCCAAACCAGGGACATGCCCCTGCCAGGGTCCTTCCCTGAGCTGACACTGGACTTGTTCCGGCTCTGGTTACTCTCACGAACCAGGAGTCCTGCCGGCTCAGCATTTTGGGAACATAGCCATGTATGACAAACACCCTCACCCTCTTCAGTGGCATTCTCATACACTTACAGACTGTTATCCCGATTTCCATTTCGACAAACTGCGTTATTGAAAGTCTGTCTTTCCCACCAGGATGTGTAAGGGCAGATCTGTCAGCTTTGCTCATTGCTTTATCCCCAGCACTCAGAATAGAGCCTGGCACCAGGGAAGGCACCAAGTATTTGTTGAAAGAATTACCTGTTACTTCAAATGTCAAATGCCAAATGTCAGACAGACAGCCAACTTCACAGGGCAGGCAAGAGTATAGGGATCATTACTTCATGGCTGTCCTTGAGAGTTAAATTGACAAGGACTTGTTTGGATGGATTTATGGATAATGACGGACATAAATTGGCTTTAGAGAATCCCCTGGTGGCCCAGTGGTTAGGACTCTGTGTCCTTCCACTGCAGGGGGCATGGGTTCTCCCTGGTCTGGGAACTAAGATTCTGCAAGTCATGCAATGCAGCCTCCCACCAAAGAAAAAAAAAAATAATTGGCTTTAAGACCACCCTATTCTCTCTTAGAGTCAGAAGCTGATGCTATTGGAGGAAATCAAGCCACTGAGCTGTAAACTACAGCAGCCGTTTCCCCGGTTTTAAATTTTAAAGAGATCTGCTATTGCCCCCTTAACTAAAATTTACAAAATAACACACATGACACAATTTCTGCAAATATTTTTCAAGGTTTTATTGCAAACCAAAGTTGGTTTATCACACACAAAAAAAGGTGTGTGGTAGGGAGGGGGGCAAAGAATTGTACATTATTATAACCATGTTAATTACAGTACATTAAAATGGTGGTTTACGTTACAAATAAGCCTGGAAGTTTAAATATACTAGTGTTATAACCCAATGTACAGACTTCCTTTATACAATACATATAATTATCAGGAATGCAAAAAAGAAACAAAAAACCCAAAAACATAAATAATGCCCATCTTACAGGTGATATTTTAAACAATGAAAACACCAGGCTCTGACTGACAACTGGGGCATTGGTCCATAAAAACCTTTTCTAAAAATAGAAATATTTGTAGCAGCAATGCTTCTTTAAGCATCTGGATACAAGTCATTGCAAGACCATTTTCGATAAATTTTAGTTATTAACTATATCTTACAAAAAAAAACAGCCTACACATAAATTTATCTTCCAAATATGGAAGAAACAAACAATGTCCCACGTTGTAGTGTCCTGCAAGTGTCACATTGATGCTTATAACTGAGTCCTTCTGTGAGCAAGCATACCACACTCATACGGCTGATCACACAGGAAAGTCCACAAGGAAAAACAGAACGGAAACACTCGGCAACAGGAAGAACTTTGGAGCTAACACGATCTCATCAGAAAAGGCACGTTTCATAAGATGCGTTATCACGGCCCGGACAGACCTTCAGAAGCTCCTTCTCCGAACAGCGTCCTCCTAAGAATGAGACCACTGCATCTGCCTGGGGCGGCCCTCTACTGCTCATTTCAGAGATAGCACCACATTGGAAGGAAGGATAAAGGAAAACCTCACAAGCTCACTGAGGAGGATGTGCTCTTCGAAAAGCTTCCAGCAAACAGTGTGCAATAAGATTGCCAAGATGTGCAAGCTTCCAGGGATGTGCAAATTCTCTTTTAAGATGTCCTGTCAGCTGGCAGCTCTGCCAAAAGGCTAACTAAAACATTTCAAAAACGCCCGTAAAATCCTTCACAACCAACCCTAAGACCATTCAGAGGAAAGAGTCCACGGGAGGTGCGTAGGAAAAGCCCAGGAAGGCCTCGGCCGCTTCCTTGACGCTGGCTGTGAGGAGGATACTGTCGGGCGACCGACCGATGGAGTTGGGGACTGGCTCTTCGGTAAACTCGGGATCAAAGTGCCGCAGGTCGCTGGGTCCACTCTGATGCAGGAAGGGAAGAAAACAGTACTCGATGTCAAGAATTCATAATGGAGACAAGAAAGGGAAATTCTCATGCAGGCACCATATGGCAACTTCCACCATCAGCAACCATTTCAAGCACAAAACCCAAAGGCCACACAAAGTTTCAACTATGAGGACCACGCTTACTTTCCGTCTTTTGCTACCGTAATTTATAAAAGGTGTGGAAAAATAACCTGAGTTTTGTTGGGACAAAAGTTCTACTTTCTTCTGTGGGTAAAATAATGGCTTACGAACGCCAATTTATTCCCTGAGGGCCCTTCCCCTTCCACCACTACCAACAGCAACTCTGACTTAAAGAAAGGCCCTCTGGGCCTGTGCACACTCATGAGAGAGATACTCACCACATTTGGGTTAAAAGGGGGAGTAATCTTCTTATTAATGAGATCATCCCAGTTAATTAGGGAGAAGAAGATGTGATTCTTAATCTCCATCTGTTGAGAAAGGAGCACGAATTTAGAAGAGTGAAATTCAAGAAGGGCGGCGAGGTCTAGGGCTCTACCCATGCAGCCCGGGAGGAGAGGAAAAAATGACTCACAAAGTCATCCTTGGCACCAAGCCTCTTTGTCCTGTCCTTCTGCAGGAGGCCCTCCAGGACGTGTCTTGCAGAATTTGTAATATTTGGCTTCAACTGGAGGGGTTTGTTCAGAATGTTGTCGTACATCTCAGCTGTGTTTCGGCTATAAAATGGAGGCTGAAAGAAGCAGGAAGATTACTTACCACTTAACTGCAAGTTTTGGAGAGCATCCATTACCAAGAAAGACTTAAACGTAATATACGAAGCTGGTTTGGACAAAGTTTATCGCCTGATAGGTTTTCTTTGCCTTAGATTTTTAAGTGTCTACATTTTCCACCCTTATCGGGGGGTAGATGTTAATAAGCCATGTTTTTCACTCTCACATAGGTTAAGTGTGGTCACACCTAGTAAAATGTGAACTTACAAAAGAAAAAAATCCCACTAGGTAACGGTTTACCCTAAAATACCTATAGCCTAACCAATATGCCTCTCTCATCAGCATTTGATAAGCATACTGATAGAGGGCAAGACGTGATGATCAGGTCTGCAATGGGGCTTGTGTGCCCAGATAAGTCTGGATTTTTAAGACTAAGTCTAGATTTTTAAGACTACATTCTAGGGAGAAATGTATCAACCCAGGGCAATATTTCACGATTTTCAATGGGCTACTCACCAGGCCATAGAGCATCTCATATAAGACGGCCCCCAGACACCACCAGTCCACGGTCCTATCATAAGGCTGCTTATGAAGTACCTCAGGTGCAAGATACTGAAAGACAGACCAGGAAAAGAGAGTTCAGAGCCCCCGAAACGAGGCAATCCCAAGACCAGGCATGCACTTTGAAAGGGCTGAGAGACCCTGGGTCCACTTGGAGGATATATTTCTTTAAACTACTTCCTGATAAAACTGCTGGCTTTGAGGCTGACTGGCCACTTACATGTCCTGATGTTTTGAAAGCTATTGGGCCCTCCTCAGATATCTTACTTAGGGGTTTAGAACCTTTTATAGTGTGGACCTTACAAACAGCTCACTTTAATTAAAGCAACGTGAGGCCTTGGAATTTCTCATGCCTCCAACAGCCAGTGTATTTTACTTGCACTGAACTGGACTAAATCATCTCCGAAAACAGCTTGTTCTTTCAGTAGTTAAGAGTCACTGCAGTGATCCCTTCCTGGAGGGGTGTGGACCAGGAGTTCGCCTACCTCGGGTGTGCCGCAGAAGGTGGATGTCGTGCCATTGTGTTCAATGTTCTCCTTGCAGAGTCCAAAGTCAGTAAGGACAATGTGTCCCTGTGAATCCAGCAAAATATTCTCTGGCTTTAAGTCTCTGTAAAAAAAAAAAAAAAAAAAAGGAAAGTAGTCGTATTAAGTTAATTTCACCGCATTAGCAATCCTCCGTAAAGATCACCACTAAGGCTATCGGAAGCACTTTGCATTCTCTGTAGTTGTGTTAGTGAATCTAAAAGGGGGTCCTTGTTCTGTTTATCTATTCTGGATGAGGCACAATCCTCATTGGCTAGTTCCCTCGTGGCAGGGAGTCAACAGATGGGTCACATGCCGGGGACCTGGTTTTAGGTGACCAAGTTGTGCCTAAACAGATTATTTTAAGGCCCTGTCAAAGGCCGGGCTATGTCTCCTTTACACAAGGAAGGGAGTCTTAAGAGCCCTTCAGCTCACCTATAAACGATGTTCAGAGAGTGCAGGTAACCCAAGGCACTGGCTATTTCAGCAGCATAGAACCGAGCCCGTGGTTCCAGGAAGCATCGCTCCCTCTGGAGATGGTAGAACAACTGTAGGAGATAGAACAGAGTTAGCCTGGGTTGCCAAAAACCCCGGACAATGCATTGGCTCTGTCTTGACATATATAGCTGAAGAGGACAATTGCAGGAAGTGGCCCTAAATAGTTTATAAGCCATCTGAACGCTGGCAGGTTAAAGGAAATACTAAATCTGGTAACTCTTCCCCCACTAATTATCTTTTAAAAACTTTCCTCTCAAATTAAAACAAAGCAGGCTATGCATGGGACAGCCAGGGGTCAGCTCCCATCCTCTCTGCTCACCTCTCCACCGTTAATGTAGTCTAGGACAAAGTACAGTTTGTCAGCCGTCTGGAAAGAGAAGTGAAGGCCCACCAGGAAAGGGTGTTTCACGTTCTTCAGGAGAACATTCCGCTCCGACATAATATGCTTTTCCTAGAAAAAGGACAATCAAGATTTAGTGGCAAATTTCAACGTGGCACCAAGATGGCAAGGTAATGTCTACTGAATGTCTATCTCCAAGCCCATCTCATACCTCCTTCTTTTTCAGGATCGCTTTCTTTTGTAAAACTTTGACTGCATAGAATGCTTCTTCGGCTTTGTGTCTTGCCAGGAGAACCTGAAATTGAAATTAAAGATCATTTTCCTGTTCACGTCCAGGGAGATGTAAAATGAGCATATGAAAGACTATAAATAATGAGAGCTTCAGATGTGAAATTACCTTTCCAAAACTGCCCTTCCCGATCACTTTCAAGAAGTGAAAGTCAGATGGTTTAGCATGAGGGTTGGATGATGGGCCCAGGTTAATTTGCTGAGAAGGACTCGGCTGGAAAATAAAAGGTTTTCTTTTAATATCCTTGCTTCAAAGGAAGATTAATAAAGAGGAGATTAATAAAGTATAGGCAATGCAAAAAGGTGGTACATCTGCAAATGACAGGAGCAGGTCCCCAGACATCTATAAAACACATTCCAAACTCCTTTTCATCCATACATGCAAATATTTCAAATGAGAGTATGGAAACTGTATATAATCGTGTTGTTCTTAAGCAGAAAACTTTTATGAAATGTCTTTTAAAATACTCCACTGACTCATACTTAAGTGCTTACATCACTTGTTTGCCATGAACCAACGAGGCATTCCTGCCTTGACACTAATTCAAATGCTATTTTATAATTCATCAACATAGGAAAACTAACTGACTCATTTACAAGATTCTCCACGGATGCATCACGAATAGAGAACACTTACTGGAGGAGAAGGGTTGGCATTCATGAGCTCAGGCTCCTGAGGTTGGGAGATTTTCAAAATGGACTGAACTTCAGGGCTGCAGAGAAGAAAGGAACAACGTTGAACATCCTAACTCGCCACGTGAGGGCAGACCAACACCAATAGTGAATTTCTGGCTCATCCTTTCCGGGGGATTCAGTATTTAAAAACACCCAAGTCAATTACTCAGTGAGAGAAAATAACAGCCAAAATGATAAACCCAGTTAAACACAGAGGGTGGTTCTTCAAGGAGAGAGGGGGTGAATTAGGCAAATATGAAAATTTTATTGGGACTTCCCTGGTGGCGCAGTGGTTAAGAATCCCCCTGCTAACGCAGGGGACACGGGTTCGAGCCCTGGTCCGGGAAGATCCCACTATGCCGCGGGAGCTACTGAGCCCGCGCGCCACAACTACTGAAGCCAGCGCGCCTAGAGCCCTTGTGCTCCGCAACAAGAGAAGCCGCCACAATGAGAAGCCCACGCACCGCAACAAAGAGTAGCCCCCGCGCACCACAACTAGGCCTGGGCACAGCAACGAAGACCCAACGCAGCCAAAAATAAATACGTTTATAAAAAAGAAAATTTTACCTTGCATTTCCAGAACAAGCCAAATCAGCAAATTAATTGTAATGCTTTAAATGTTTGAAATAATTAGAACTTAAAGAGAAAAGGGATCCCCACCCTCGGTAAGTCGTCGGCTTCCTGATCAATATATTGATGAGGATGTCTTTACCGCTGGTAAATAAATGGAAACTTCCCTACTTAATTTTATTTCCCCACGTCGCCCCACCAAACTTACTGTTTGCATGCATAGGAGTTATTGGCAATCTTCTGAATAAAGTCGTTCAGGCCCATCCTTCTCTGTTTCATGAAAGCTGCGAATTAGAGGAGAAACGTTTAGACGGCTTTGTAACATCCGACGCCACACGCACCAGTCTGATCCGCGACCTTCAAAACTTTCCACTTGGCGTAACCTGGAAGTCCAGTCGTATTCCTACACTCACCGATGAGAATTGCTACCATGCCCCTCATCCTGGAGTAAGTGAGGGTGTCCCTAGCAGCCTCGGTTTTCACCGTCATCACCACAGAGAGAGAGCACGAGGATTTGTCAGGCCCAAGAGACCGGCTCAGCCAACACTGCGCTCCGGCCGCGCCGCCGGCTTTATATGCCTTGTGCCGCCGCGAGGGCGGGACCCACAAGACATGGAGGAGGCGGCGCTGCCCGGCCCCGTCGCGACCCCGCCCCCGGCTGCCGCGCGACTTGCCCGGCGGCAAAGCGGCCGGCGGCAGGCGGTTCCGCCCCCGGCGAGAGGGGCCAGCCCGGAGCGGGGGCGGGGGGCGCGGGGGCCGCGGGGACCGCCCGGGCAGGGCCCGGCGCAGGGCAGTTGTCGGCCTCGCTCGGCTCCCGGGCCGGAGAGGGGGAAACCGCCGGCGGAGGGGGTGGGGAGGGAGGGAGCGGCCGGGGTAATTTTCCACCTTTCTCATTTATTCCGCCCTGCGAGGAAATCAGAGTCGCGGCACATCAGGAAATCAGAGCGCTTTCTGCCCGGTGCGAGGCGATCGGGGTGGCTCTGTGCCCGCTCTGGCTTCTCAAACTCTCCGCTCGGATTCACTCCCGGCCCCGGCGCCGACCCTGACACTCTCCCCTAATCCGCAAGGCAGCCTCCGCAGCCCTCGCCGGCCGGCCGCGCACCGCCAGCTGAGGTTATCTGTCGGGCGCAGGGCTGCAGCGCCCGGGGAGGGCGGCCCCGCACGCCCTTATCTCCGGCCCCAGCTTGGGGCCAGAGCGCCCGGCGCGTCCCCGGGTTCCCGCCGCCCTCCTACCCCTTCCCCATCTCTCCATCCTTGGTACGACCCCAAATACCCAGCCCCTCTCGCCCAATCCGAGCAACTAGTGGAGGAGTTGGTTGAGACAAGCCCCCGCGTGCCGGCGGCGGCGCTTACCCAGTCCGGTCAGCAAGAAGGACTCGCTCCGTTTCTGCGCCTCGGCCCTCTTTTTGTGCCGGGGCCGGAGCAGGGACTCGAGCCGGGCCCTGGCCAGCGCGCCCTGCATCTCCCCCATGGGCAGCGGCGGCCGGGCGCGCAGCGGGCGAGGGCGACCAGAGAACACTGACGTTTCCTTGAAGGAGCCGCCGTGACTCAGGCCGGGCAAGATTTCCTGCCCCGAGTCCCAAAACAAACAAATGGCCCTTGTGCACGGCCGAGCCGCTTCCGAAAACGCCTTTTTTGTGCTTTTGGCCCAAGCCAAGCAAGGCTGAAAAATCCCAGAACTTGGAAGAGGAGGAAGGAAGGAAAGAAAGAGGGAAGGGGGAGGGAGAGAGGTCAGGAATGTGGAGGGGAGGGGGCGGAAATAAAATTCGTCTCTGCACTAAAGGAAAAAAAAATCTGCATTTCACTTTTTTTTTCCCCCTAAAGTAATCTTTGGGAACATTCTGTCCTTTCCGCATGTAATTTTCCCCCTTGCCTTTTTAATCCCCGCCTTGCCAAAAACACGTGAGGAGGTGGCAAGTTAGGGGACAGACCTGGCGTGACCCTGGGGCGGTGCGGAGTCGGCATCCCAGGCCATCGTCGACTCCCGAGGTTCCCTCGCCCGCTCCCCGACCTGAAAACTCCGCAAGGTCGCATCCCATTGTCTTCAAATCTCTTAGTTTGTGCTCGTCTTCCCTACCCCTCCTCCGGTTTAATTCAGGGCTGACCCCGCAGTCTTCTTACAGGTTTACCACCTCGATCTTTCCCTCAAGTCCCAGATAACTTGTGACTCGTTAACTCCTGAAAGATTAGCCGGGAGCCTCCTCCACTCCAGAAAGTAAGGGAGGGAAGGAGGGAAGCTCTGCAGAGCAGCGGTGCGGTGCCTTCCAGTAACCCCGCCGCTGGGAGATGCCTGGGAGCTTCAGTCTGACCGCCGGTGGGAGGACTCGCGCCAGCGCCGGCGGGGAAGCCACGAGCACAACGACTGGGCCAGGAGCGCGGAGAGGGCTGCAAGTTACTAAGTTTGCAGGGCCGGGTACCTGGCGCTTGTCAGGGATGTCTGCGGTGCCTGCCCTGCCATGACCCCTTGCTGCCAACGGCCCTGCCATTTAAGGTTGCCTACTGGATCTGACACACTCCGAACTACTAACTGTCAAACCAAGAATACATGTGAAGCGGTTTTTCTTTGGTGCTGGGCAGGAATTTGTTTTGCAAACCAACCACCTTATTTGTCTTAACGTGATCTGTAGCCTCCACTGCTTTGCAGCAGCCTCAAACTGGCAGAAGAGAACATACATCCTCTCTGCTGGAGGCTGGCTGGGAAATTCTGCTCAGCACCCACTCATTAAAAAGCACTTACTATTCCCCGAAACTGACACTCCAACCCAAAGCAAGGTTTAGGAAACTCCAAGTCACAGCAACTGGCCCACTTCTGCTTCCTCTTTCACGGATTCTTCATATAACATGACTTTGTTATTGCCAGTACCCCCATATCCCACGCTCCACTTCAACTAGTCTAGGCCAGCCCCGCTCCCACCCGGTTCCTTCCCCTTTTGAGAAAGCAAAATTTTTGAAGAATGACCAGAAACACCAAACTGCACCAGGATTTCTGCCTGTTTGTTTTTTAAACATGAGATTAAGAAACCTCCAGCGACTCACCTCCTGTGCCCCCCCATGCCAAGTAACCCCAAATCCTCTGAAGCATCTTTGTTTTACCCATTTCATCCAAATTATCTTAATAAAAGCAGACAAACCTTTCAAAGGGGATTTTATAGCTTCCTCTTTCATTCTTCAGGTTGTCTAGGATATGAACGTTGGGGATTCCTTTCTGGAGGCTGGAGGTAGAGCTTAGTTATGGCTGGAGTAGCCTCCCTGCTATGTGCCTGATAGGACTGGAAGTTGAGATGATAAGGGAGCACGAGTCAGAGGCGGCTGTCCCAGCTCTGTTATGAACCCCACTTTATATAAAAGGCAATTTACATACAGGAAGGGAGCAAGCTGCAAAGTTCAACACTGGGCCATTTATTCCCTTCGTTGCAACATTGTCCAGAAAATTACAGTCATCAGTGCCCTGGGTTTATTACACCCCCAGCAAGACACACAAGAAATGTAACTTGACTGATTATCATCACAAATCAGTCCAGAAAAAATTCAAAACACATGCACAGAGTTCATTTTCTCAAAGAGGCTCTGCTCGCATTCCAGGAGGAACGTGGAATTTAAGTTAGAGGGCTCTAAGTGGAACAGAGAAGAGGCACAACCGTATGATTTGTGGTTGGAACAGAAAAGTATCGTCTGCTGTGCTCCCTCCTCCCCCTACACTAACGTGCAGCCGTTGGAGACGGATGGTCTGCTAAACTTATCATTTAACGGAGAGAATCAAGTTGTTGAGACTGGCTTTTCTTCCAACCGGATACCTGATGGGTGGAGCAGGGGCCCCCTGTTCTGTCCCAGCAACCTACTAAGACTTCCGAACAGGAAGGTGACACACGGCGGCGGGTGTATGGGGTCGGGGGAGGTACGCGGGGGAACTGTGTGCAACGCGCGCCTAACTCTTCACAGGCTTTAGGTTGTCCTGTGGCTGCTATTCAAACGCTTGATCTGTTCTTCCTTCCTGTCGCCAGCCTCTTTCTTTGGTTCAGAGAGTGCTCCTACCGGGAGAAATCCGGCCCCTTCCCTCCTACACCCTGGTGGCGAAGTGGCCCGAGCTACGTCACCAGTATCTGCTTGTAAATACGAGCTAGAGGGCGCTCGCGTTCTCCGGGAGAACTACTCCCGAATGTATGATTTCCCCCACTTCTCTCCTGGGGTTTAATCAGTTCCAGATAATGCCTCCGCAATACCTTGTGAGGGCAAAGAAAATAGATAGACGGCTTGATATGAGATACGCTAATTAGTTCCCCACTCCCCCAAGCCAATCGTCTCATTTATTCCTCATACTGGGAAAACGCAATCAAACTCTCAAATGGGAATTATTCATCAAGATGTAATGTTTGCACTGAAACAAAACAGTTTCCAATGTATGTGTATTTTAATACGAAAATTATTTTAGCTTTTCAAATGGGAATTATTCACCAAGATGTAATGTTTGCACTGAAACAAAACAGTTTCCACTGTGTATTTTAATACGAAAACTATTTTAGCTTTCCTACTTAGTGATTAAGTAAAATTTTTCCTTAATGATGAACTATAAATACTACAACCTGAAAGCTTTACTAAGATATGATTCTTTCCATTTAATTTAAAGGCGCAGAAAACAAATTCCTGGTACTTCTCAACATATTAGAGGAAATATTTTGAAAAATATAAGGACTTAACTTTTTTTTTTACTGTTAAAATATTTTCATGTCAATATAAAATGAGATCAGGGTTTGACAAGCAAGTTTCAGAATATGAACATCGATTTCTAAAATGATTTATCTTTTCAGAAGCCTAAATATGAATGCATATAAATCTTAGGGATATAAAAAAAATATCATTTTTTTTCCCCCATTTTAATACATCTGCAATTGACAAACATGCAAAATAATTAAGTTCCCCTCTTGGGCTATTTCTTTAATGTGTCAGCTGTGTTAGTCTTCATTCCTTAGATAAAATGTCTTCCATTGATAACAGGGCAATATGATTATTTTGTATTGCTCAAACTGTCATAAATTCTATAACAATCCTGTGCTGCACCATTTAGGTTGCCATACTTATTGTTTTATTGGTGAATGCGTATGGAAATCTTTTTCCTGGAGCATCTCCAAAGATAGTACATAGAAATGCCAGAAAACATAATTATTACTCTAGAGAGCAACAAAATGGATCAGTTTTTGTTGAAGGTTGTCACCAAGTGCATTTTTTTTTTACAGTATTCATCAAATACAAAATGATGATGATAAATGAGCTAATTCAGGATAACTGTTGTAGATCAGTAACTAGCAATGGTGGTTAAATGTCTATCTATAGAACACAGGTTCTATAGTGACTATTACCTTCCCTATTCATAATTGTCAAAATCGACATGCATAAAGGAGTTAGGAATGTGATACAGCAGATAACTAAGAGAACGCAGTATCTAGAATAATAGTGTTGAGTTATTAAAACCCACAAAACTACATGCTTTATTTACACAGGGCTTATTTTTTTCCCAAGGCAGTGATGTTGAATAAGCAAGACTATACACTATAAGAATCTTGGAATAGGGTTTTGTTAAATAATCTACGTGTAGCCGTCTACTCGGCAGACCTTATGTTGTCTTCTCTAACAGCATTTTTTCATTATTAAGGATTAAGCAATTATTGTTATTTTTCTTCTGAGTTGGACAGATGATAGGCAAAATTGTGAGGTAACAAAACTTACTTATAGGACCAGATTTATCTCCTTCAGTTAACCTTTCTTTGTCATTGAAGTTGACTCCTATGCCTCTCCCACTTCCCACCCATGGCAGTGACATACTCTCTGGTCCCCCAAACTCTGAAATATTGCCTCCCATCCTCCTTCCCACTAATGCTAACTGCCTCAAAGCCCTGCTGTCAGCTAATCATCACAGGAGGTATTGAACTGATACATCCTTCATTCCTTCCCTCCTTCCTTCCTGCCCCACTCCCTCCCCTCCCTTCCATTTATTCATTCGTGCAAGTATTTAACAAGCATTTATCAAGTAAGTACAGATATTAAGATCAAAGGACACAGATATGAGTAATCCCGTTATCTGACTTGACAGAAGCACTCATTCTAAGTAGGGAGACACACACGTAAATTATGATACAACACGATGAGTGTTAAAACAAAGGTCTGAGCAACCTGCCATAGAACAACAGAGAGGGGAATTTTCTACTGGGGAGAGGCAGCAGACTTGGAATTTTTTTTTGTTCTAATATTTATTTTTTTATTTGGTTGCCCTGGGTCTTAGTTGCGACCGGCGGGCTCCTTAGTTGTGGCATGCGTGTGGGATCTGGTTCCATAACCAGGGATCAAACCTGGGCCTCCTGCATTGGGAGCATGGAGTCTTATCCACTGCACCACCAGGAAAGTCCCCAGACTTGGAATTGTTGAGGAAAGTCTCCACAAACAAAAGATATTTGGCCTGATCCTGGAAAGGCCAGGTAGGTACAAAAAAGGGAAAGTCATTCTAGGCAGGGGGAATAGTATGGGCACCAAAGTTTAAGGTGCTATGTAGTATCTCTGGCATAATTTGGAAATATGGTCCATACTCAGACCTTACACACAAGCAAATGTACATGGCTCTCTTGCTGCTACTGCTGAAGTGGATAACAGCACTTTCAAGTGAAATAAAAAAGATCTTAGGGACTTCCCTGGTGGTCCGGTGGCTAAGACTCTGCGCTCCCAATCCAGGAGGCCTAGGTTTGATCCCTGGTCAGGGAACTAGATCCCACATGCCTCAACTAAGAAGTTAGCATGCCGCAACTAAAGATCCCGCATGCCACAACTAAGACCCGACACAGACACATAAATAAATAAATATTTAAAAAAAGAATCTTAGCTGACACAAATCTGCCTCTCCTCTCTTTCTCTCACTGCCCCCCACCCCAATAAATATGGAATTAATAACGTCTTAGAAAACATACCCGTTTGAAGGACTGCTGATTATTAGCCTGCATAGGCACCTCTGTGTCTGATACGCTCTAGGCCTGGTGGAACTCATTCATTCATTCATCCACAGATTCTTCTAGAACTATGCATCAGACATTGCGCTAGATGCAGGAGGTACAGTGGTAAACATGATCTCACCTGGTGAGAGGCAGGTGGGGAACTACCTACAAAGGTAGACTGAGCCCTATTGTGAAGAGATCTTAAAAACCACCAAGGAAAATCCCTTTTAAGAAGGAAAACCAAAAAAAAAAAAAGAAGGAAAACCTTCCAATGTGTTTTGAAAAGTTAATTCAAACCAAATGTGATCGATCACTCAGCTATCATTCCTTCAAAGGATATTTGCATTTTTTTTTACACTACCCCTACCTCATTGAAAATGAACAAATTTACACACACAAACACATAAAGAAATGTTGGAAGTTGGAATGGGGAAATTTATGTAGTTGGAAGATGGATAAAAGTTTAGACAAGCATAGTTATAACCCAGCATAGGGATTAGCAATCTGTCAGAAGTGATAACACCATGTTCTATGCCCATCCCTTCTGGAAAGTCAGGCCACAGGGAAGTTGGTGGTAGGATGTGGACATGGCTTTGTAGTAAATTTTTAATTTTAATCAGGGAATAAATTAAAGAAGGGAGGCCAGTGGCAGCTCTTGACATGGGAGGAATGGGAATCTAGAACAAACCAACGGGTCTATGTTGGGTTGAAAACTCACTGTATCCCCATCTTTATAACGCTGTCAATGTCTGATGTAGCATAATCCAATGAACAAGAAATAAAAATAAAAAATGACTGTCAATTAGGATACAGTATGAAGGGTAAGGAATAGCACATATTCGATAGCTTTGTATTTGGCTCTTAGGATTGACCTGGAAAAAGACCTCCAAGGTATTTTCTGTATGATTATGAAAAATAATTCAGGAATAAATTGGACAATTTTTGAAATCAAAATTCAGTATTATCTGTGACTTTCTAAATTCAAGAGGACTATGGCTTTACTGAAAGCTTTATATTTTATTATTATTATTACTTTGGTTTTTTTTTTTTTTGAGCAGAGAAAGGTTTATTGCAAGGTCATGCAAGGAGACGAGGTGGCTCATGCCCTGAAAAGCCTTGAACTCCTGGAAGGGTTTCAGCAAAGCATTTTTAAAAGCCAGGTGGGGGGCGTGTGTCGCAGGGTAGGAGATGGTGCACAATTCTCTGATTGGCTGATGATGAGGGAACAGGGCGGTGTCACAGGGGTTAACTTTATCAGTCCTTACTGAAAGCCTTATATATTGTTGACATAGCTTTATTATTGGGCATTTATTGCTAGGCATTTGCATTTTAAAAGGCCTTGGTTGATTAAAAAAATGAATTTGTAATGATAAAATGTCAGATGTTGTCGCAAGGATCAAGTCAGAGGGCTTTGGGCTTTACTCCCTTTTCTCTGTCCAGGATGAACCCTCATACACACCTACTTTCCCTATGTGCCTCACAGCCCAGCTCAGAGTTCAGGCAGCACAGGGCTTGGAATTTCTTTGCAGGCCGAGTTCTTCTTGGGACACACATATTAAAGTTGTAACAGACATGAAAACAATATAAAGGGCTCTCTTTCACCCCAACTGTATTTACAAAGTGCCGATAGTAAATAAGGAGCCTGGATTTCCGCTGGACATCTTTTGCCAAACAAAAGTGAAACCCGAAAGCTTTCATTTGCTCAGGGTAAGTAAATCTCTCTCCAGTCGACTCCATTTCTAACCCTATAATTAATTTAGCAAGAAGCAACAGAAGCTCAGGCCACCCTTATGGGCTGTTTCCTGTAAAGCCTGCCTACAAATTGCAGCAACGAAATAAGATAAATGTCATAGTAACGCGTAGTGGGAAAACCAGGAGGCGCGGGTGGCTGGCAAAAGGTTGAATGGCATCATTTTTATGTAAAGCAACTTTTAAAAAAATGTTTATGTCACCTCCCACGACAAGCTCAGCAGTGACAGTAATGTGCTGAGGATAGAGATCTTTGCAGTACACTTAAGTCAGCTACAACCGAGGCTCATTACCTGTGAGAACTTAGACAAGGTATTCTCTACATCTTTATCTCTTAATCCGTATAATGGGGATACTAATACTTAATGTAAATTGCGAAGAAAAGTAATTGAAATTAAGAATTTAAAGTGCTGACTCAAGTTGGAATCTCACATAGAAAATATGACATATCTTAAAAAAAAAAAAAAGAAGAAAAAAGAAAATATAATGTGTCTATGTTCCTTACCCCACTCCACACATACCACAGCCACAAACAGAACACATCATGTAATGCAAAGGGCTCCAACAAATCAAAATAATACCGGTTATGTGCTGTGTTTAAAGAGCAGAAACAGTGTGGGCCACTTAATCTGCTGGGTCAAGGTCAGACTAGTTGGATGGGAATTCCTTTAAAGGCCTGAAAAGGTGATCCTCTTCGTTTTTTCGAATTCCCCCCTCCTCTCTTGGTCTCCACACAATGTTCCAGAACAGGCAGTAAAGACCTAAATGCCACGATAACAGAATAAGTGCTTGTTTACCACGTGTTTGAAGTAAAAGTTAAATTTAAGGTGAAAAAGCAGAAAGTAAGGCAAAAGCTAAACCAGAGGAGTTTTTAATTGTTCAAGGTGGATGGAAAATAATAGAATGTAAATATGGGCCTGTTGAGAGGGTAGAATCATTGAAAGCAGGTCAGAGAAAGCCAGCAGCACAGAAGATGCTTGTTCTAGGTCGTTTAGCTTATCCTTGAGTTACAGAAAGAGGTACAAGCACCAACTGATGGTGGCCTGTTGTTTTTAATCCTTCAGGCCTCCACAGAGCACCTTTTTTGTGCCGGACACCGTGCTAAGTCCTGGGTCTAACAAGGATGCCCAAGACAGACAGCGTTGCTAAACTCAGGGAGGGCAAAGTCTGAATTTATTTTGTTAAATTGAACAGCGCTTTCCCAAAAGCAAAAGTAAGCTTACAGATATTTCTACTTTTCCTAAGGCCCTGCTATGCCTTAATGCCATTAAAATACAGACTTGGGCATGTTGAACCCTTTAGATTATTCATTTCTCAAGTGAACGTGCTAGAAGTTCTCTTGCAGCTCTAATATTGATTCTACAGTTCTGTGATATCTGGGAAAAGATAAATCTAAAAAGGAACTTCTGAATGCCCAGAAGCCCTTCATGTGACTTCCTAATTCAGCTAATGCTTTGCATGCCTCTCCCCTCCCTCCATTGTCAGGGACTTTGTGCTACTATTTTAAATCTCCGGTGACTCCCTGGACCTTGAGTTCCCTGAAGACCAGATAACACAAACAATTCAGGTTTCTCTCCTGCCTAACAGTCTCCAATCAAACATCACTTACACAGTGTCACTTATTCTGTTTCCGTTACTTGCATATTAGTTTTATTAGCTGACTTTCTGAGTGTTTGTTGTTTGTCTCCCCCAACTAATAAGTAGTCTCTGTGAGCCAGGGATAGTACCTATTTTTCCTTTTTTTTTTTTTTTTTTTTTGCGGTATGCGGGCCTCTCACTGTTGTGGCCTCTCCCGTTGCGGAGCACAGGCTCCGGACGCGCAGGCTCAGCGGCCATGGCTCACGGGCCCAGCCGCTCCGCGGCATGTGGGATCTTCCTGGACCGGGGCACGAACCCGTGTCTCCTGCATCGGCAGGCGGACTCTCAACCACTGCGCCACTGGGGAATCCCGATAGTAGTACCTATCTTGTTCTCCAGAGTATCCCTGGTGCCCCAAAGAGTACCTGATCCGTAGAAAATGCTTAATACATGAAATGGTTTAATAATACGCCCCTTATATATTGTTGGGCATAAGATTTGTTCTCAACCAAATTTAGTTTTTTTTTCCCTTCACCAAATAATCAAGGGTATGTTTCCCTAGCAGTCACTTGACACCTCACTGTAAAACGCAAGACAAAATCAAACCAAACAACCCCCCACTCAGGCTTAACTATTATATTACATATTATATTATGCTACTCAGTAGCTTCAGAAAATTGAGGGACTAGATTTTATACATGAGGTACATGAAGATTTTGAAATCAAGGCTTTGGGTCCAATGGGATCATTAAACAAGCATATTGAATAACCATTTTTTGAGAGAACTAAAGTAGATGCCCTTTTCTACAGACAACATTCAATGGATAGTTCGTCAAGTCCAGAGAATCAAACCATTGGGAGGGTAGCCATCTAGGTTTTCATCTGCCCAGGCTGGGAAAATGTCCATTTAGCCTCTTGTTCCAAGGACCACAGATGAATCTTCCAATGAGTCAGAAAAATGTATCCTCCTTTTACTTTCCTTACTTTGCCCCTCAAATTCTCCTTTGCCCCCAAATTCTTTGCTGTCTATAAAGATAGAATTTACAAATGAGAGTCCCATTAGGTTTCATGATACTTTACTTCTGTTTTCATCTAAAAGCCTTCTGATCTGTTCCTGTTATGAGCCTCCCCAGTATTTTTAGGGGCTGTACTGATCATGTTCGTGAGCCTTGACAGTTGACTATGAACTGTTCTTTAAAGAAAGTGAAAACAAGCATAGGCCGGTCAGAGAGGCAGTCTGGTGCTCTCAGGGTCTCTTCCTGGCCTTCTATGATTGCCCTGCATAATCTCTAAAAGCAGAGGTACCCTCGGTAAATGATGGTAGCAAAATGTCACACTGTCTCTGCAGATATGTAGGAATAAAGGGAGGGAAAATCCTCTTCATTAATGATACCGCATGAATTTGGTGTATAGAAAAGAATGCCGTCATAACCTGTTTGACTTTTGTCACTCAATCAACTTTCTCCAGCAGCTCCAGAACCTCACTTCCAGCCTGAGAACATGGAAGATGACACAGCCACCTCACAGAATCCTTTCTTTCTATCTTGCAGTCATATATATAAAGTTTTTCCATAACTTTCATATTGCCAGAAAACCTGAATGAACATTTAGTCCAAAACCCTTCTACACTATATCTTTGTAAAATATCCTTCTCTACGCAATGATGAGGTCTTGATAAAAGGGCCCCTAGTGTGCAGTGCCACCCTGGACAAAGGAGTTTTAAAGCCATAGCAGAATGACCACCATGTTGTCAGAAGCGTCTAGAGCCACTGGCCATGCGCAAGTGGTGCAGATGCTTAGTACCAAGTCGGTGGGTAAATTGCATTGTCATACCTCTGTGGTTATATGCAAGCACAAATGTATTAGTTCTCCAGAGAAAGAGAACCAATAGTATATGGGCAGAGAGAGAGAGAGGGAGAGAGGGAGGTTGATTTTCAGTAATTAGCTCACAAGATTATGGAGGCTGTCAAATCCAAAATCTGCAGCTCTGCAGGGTGGGTCAGCAGGCTGAAGACTCAGGGAATAGCAGTTCAAGCCCGAAGGCTCTCTGCTGGCTGCAGAATTCCTCCTTGCTTGGGGGGGCGGGGGGGCGGGGGGTGGGGATGGTGGGGTGGTGTGTGTGTGTGTCAGTTTTTGTTTTATTAAGGCTTTCAGCTGATTGGGTGAGACCCACCAGCATTCTGGATGACAATCTGATTTACTCAAAGCCCGCTGATTTAAATGTTAATCTCACACAAGAAATACTCTCACAGAAACATCTAGAAGTGTTTGACCACATATCTGGAAACCATGGCCCAGTCAAATTGATACATAAAATTAACTATCACAAGACCAGTCCTTGTCAATTTGGACCCATATGCATCTCCTTAAATCTCACTTAATCTCCATAAAAGGACAATGACAAGGTCATACTTCCACCTAAAATGATACAACTATCCTGCTTACAACCAAAAACCTACTAATACTCTCCCTAGAAGAGGGTGCAAAGTCCTTGCAGGAGGTCTACGGTTCTTCTTGCCCATGAATTATTATTATATACATTTATTTTATTTTATATATTATTATATAAATAAATAAATATTATTATTTAATTATATATATTAATTTTATTATTATAGATATTATTATTATTATAATCCCATGCCTCCTTCCAAGCAAAATGAGCAACCAGGTGCACTCCTCTTAAGTTCTGCACACAGAGCGGATTTTCCTTCACTACTGGCCTCCAGCTATGTCCCAGAAAGGGGGTATCATATTGCAGCTGTCCACTTCTGTGATCATATCAGAGAACTCAGTGATTATATCAGTAACTCTGTGGTGTCATCCATCACATGAGGGTATGACACACAGCTTCATCTCACACAGAGATAGGAAAATGCAAGAACCCGCAGACTTGATACTAAGCACTTGCATTTTTATTTCCTGAGGATTCTACATCTTCATTTGCTTTTTTCTTAGTGCTTGGTAGATTTGGGTATGTTTCTTTATTTTTAGGACATTCCTGGCTGGCTTTAATATTTGGGTTCTGTCGTTTTCTAGTCCTCCCACTCTCTTTTTAGCTGATAATTTGCAACCTATTCTTAGTAACCCAATGAAAGTTAGGCACTGCCATCAGTTTACCAAGCCAAACTTCAAAGAAAGATTACTGTGAAGCGCTAACTACACTATCTGATATCCACTTAATATATTTGAAAATATTGTGTAAAAGTACGGAAGGCATTGTCTTGACACTAGACAATTTTTGTGTGAAATTCAGAGGGTCACCTAAAGCACATTTCATATTTCACACAGTGGCACCATAACTTGGCAACTAGGAAGTAGCCAAATACCCCAGATATCAGGATATGACACCTTAGGACTTCTGATGCCTAAAAAAGCCCTGACTTGTATTTTTTTTTTTTTTTCGATATGCGGGCCTCTCACTGTTGTGGCCTCTCCCGTTGCGGAGCACAGGCTCCGGACGCGCAGGCTCAGCGGCCATGGCTCACGGGCCCAGCCGCTCCGCGGCATGTGGGATCTTCGCGGATGGGGGCACGAACCCGTGTCCCCTGCATCGGCAGGTGGACTCTCAACCACTGCGCCACCAGGGAAGCCCTCTCCTACTTATTTTTATATCTCAGCTTAAAACCCTAAGATGAAAATTAAAAGCTTCGATCTTTTGCTCAGATGACACATTTCAGTGAGAGATGTTTATTCTAGACTAGTTAATAAGAGTAAATTTATTTTTGTTTTTATTATTATTTCCTTGATCAGAACTTCTATGATTAGCCATTAGAGCCTAATTTTCTAAAAGCATATGGTCATCCCATCAGTCGTTTTTGATAGTACTATTTGTTTCTGAGATGGGATTATAGAATCCTTTTAACAAGATTAGTTGTCACACACACACACACACACACACACACACAAACTGATGGTTTGGTCAGAAGTTTCAGATATATTAACTACTTCTGTTATTTATTTTTCTATTTTGTTTCATAATCACCATTTCACAAAAAATATAAGTGACAGCTAAAAGAATAAAAATAAGCTTTTTTTAAGACCACAAGAAAATTACAGAGAAGAAACTAAACAGATGTGAACAAAAGATAGGAATCATGAATAATACCTCCCTTTCTACACTAAATAAATATGGTCACTTAGAGAAGTTACTATAATGTTATTTGTTTATAAAACTCTGTTTAAAATTGCCTTGTATCCTATCCTCATTTAGAGCAAATGAATATTCCAAAGAAATAAGACTATTACTATCGTTAGTATCTACAATGATTCTATTTCACAATTCACAAACTATTGCTTAAAAATCTAAAACCTTAGAATACAAACATAGATCATCATGAGAGACCTATCTGAAATTCATTCTTCAAATCATGTTGTTTATATCTCTTTTAATGTACAAACGTAAATCCAGTTTAGCAAGTTCTATTTAACAAGTCTTGAGTTTACCTTTTAAAAGAAAAAGCATTTTCTTTTTTCTCTTTACCACCTTGTAAATACTGTACTTTTATATCTACAACCTGCTCTCATAAGCATCACTGATGGCCCATTGCCTTCTGACTTTTCCTTTAATAATAGGAACAAATAACCAAAGAGTAGAAAGGAGTACATAGTTTCTGTCTAAGCCCCACTTGCCACTCTTCTCTGCATCCTTCTTTCTGTCTCTTTCCACTTTCCATATTCTTTTCTTAGGACTGTCATTATTTAAGATCATCAGTTTCTGTAAGGTTGACAGGGACTTTGTAAAATTCCCCCAAGACAAGACTGCTATTCCTTTTCCATCTCTTTTCTTAAAACAGTATAGAGGGTTAGACCTAATATTACACACATTGTGTATATATATACATTATATATAATACACATTGTATACCATTTTAATATTATTAAAATATTAATATTTAAAAAATACTAGAAAGTACATTTACATAAAGATGTCAGAGAGGAACAAATACACCAGCCATAGCTAAAGTACTTCCAGGAATAATAGTAAAAGTTTCTAACACAAGTAGTCTTGTCAGAACATGGTGCTGCTGGATCTAACATTGTCTTTCCTATAAGAGCCAATTATTTTTCCTCACAGAGCAATTCTTTCTGATTTTCACAGCCTGCTTTCTGATCATTTATCTCACAACGAGACTGGGTGAGGGCATGTGTTTGGACCACTGTAGACCCATTGCCATTTCCAAAAATAACCCAACCACCACTCACTTTAGTTCTACTGTATTTTTGTGTCATGTGTGCAAAGGACAGGAGAGTTCACAGCCAGCACACTAAAAGCTCCTTTTCTCTTTGTTTTAAAGTTTGAAACTATTGTATATATATGAAAGTTGGAGTTTTTATTTGAACAGCACTGACAGCCTCATTTCATGCTGTTCATATTATTGTGAACAGATTCTATTGATGTTAAAAGGATCTTAGGGACTGTGAACATCCCTACAGTATTCCTGATAAACATTTATTGAGCTATCACTTTAATTTCTCACTGGACTCACCTCTACTTCCAGGGCTATCTCTACCATTGTCAACCAGCATCAATCAGTAAAGTTCTTTCTTAGACTGTGTTCAAATATCCTCATGAACGTTTTATAAGGAATGGTTCTCCTGCATGTTCTAAAGCCAGGCACTTCAGTGATGCTAAGGACATACCGCTAAGCAGAAATGAACATGTTCCTCTTTGTAACTTCCACAGTTTAGGGCATCTATTATAATAGCCAACACTGAATGATTATACTAAGTGGCAGACACTGTGTTTTAGTGCTTTTTATGCAATTTCTCAATTAACCCTCATAATGACTCTATGAAAAGCTGTTACAATACCCTTATACATTCTTAAGATCTGAGGCTTAAAGAGGTAAACGTTGGTTGTGTGATGCCACATAGCTAGTAATGGCAAAAACAGAATGCACAATGACCTACTGTATAGCAGAAGGAACTATACTCAATATTATGTAATAATCTATAAGGGAAAAGAATCTGAAAAAGAATGTATATATATAAAACTGAATGGCTGTGCTATATAACTGAAACTTACATATTGTAAGTTACATATTGTAAATCAACTATACTTCAATAAAAAAAAATTTAAAAACCCAACAGAATGAAAGTGTAGGTTTTTCTGATACCAAAAGCTTTGCTTTTAACGATTAAAATACTCTTCCTCTCTATCTGTTTTAAAAACCAATCGTTCACATATCTGTAGGCAGCAATCATGATTTTAACTTGTATTTAGACTACTTTATTCAAAGTTCACCTGTGTCTGTCCAGTTTGTTTACCTAAGCTTTCCAGGGAGAAAACTGTTGCTTCCTTGTCCATAGAACCTAGCAGAGTGCAGGGCAGAAAGAGATACACTATATCTAATTTCTGTAAAACAAACCTTGTATCTACCTTAATTTCCTCCTCTTCCCAACTGCCTCACCCAATGGCAAGATCACAAGTCAGTTGGAATCTCCTCCTTCACTTACTGCTATTTCCCCAAATACTTGTGTCCACATTCAAGCTACTTTCATTACAAAGCTCCCCTGTTACCTTTTTGAAGCTGTAGAAAGAGAACCAGAAGAGTTTCCAGGAGATGTGACTTTTCAGCTCTGTGTCTTAGAATTTATGACTAAATATTTAGCTCTGGGCAAAGCACTTAACTTCCTTTAAGTGTCCTCAGGGTTAACACCCATTTAGTTAATCCCTCAGGGCTTGATAGGAAAGATCAGATGAGATTAGGTATGGGTGAACAATTTGAAAACTCAAGTGTGTTATGTAATTTAATACCTATAAGAACAGTGCAGCTGAACTATTAAATGTAAAATTTTCCTCTAAGTGCCAAAATTTTAATCAGTGGAAAGAGCTGATTGCCACATGCTTCTGAGGAAAAAAGGTCAGAGATACACTGTTCATTGAAGTCTATTCCAAAGGCCCCAGCCCACCCTAAACCATTTTTTTTTCTAAATCCTTTTGCATTTTCTTTTTGTTGTCAATTTACACCTTCATAGAATAAAGGAGTTTCAGAGTAAGAAAGAATCCTAGAATCAATTGACTTCAATCAACTCTCACTTTACCAATGAGTTTGCTCGGGGCTCCCTGCCCTAAATTTTTTTTTTTTTTTAATCTTAAAAAGTATTTATTGAGATCTCTCTGTAGTGAATCAAGTGGGTGTAGTGAATCAAGTGGGTGTAAAGTGGCATAAACACAGCATTGAAAATCAGCTAAACCCCATTATAAAAATAAATTACAAAAAAAACAAAGGCAGTGAAAGAGAGAGAAATTCTTACAAAATTTGTTCAGGGGCTGTGATGCAACCTGGATTGACCACATCTAGACCCACAGCTGGATGAGACCTAAGGCTGGACACTCTTGGGGCTGAGAGGATTGGTGAGGTTGGGTGAGCAAATGCAAACCCATTCCATGGGTCCCAAATCTCCAGGTTCAGGGGAATCTTCCAAGAGCTAAAACATGCATAGGAAACCCAGAGGATGGTACACCGTCTGATTGGGAAAGGTTTCTAAAACGCACCTCCTCTATTCATCTCCTGGTGATTCACTGCTGCCTAAATTTTAATTCTATTCTCAACTCTGGGCATCCTGGATTCACACAAACCTCCCTGTCGCTAGGCTCCAACCCATCCATCCCACCCCTCCCTTCCTAATCCGTCACTCTCTATCCTGCATCCACCCCTCTCTGTGGGCCATTTCATCCCAGGGAAAGCCCGTTTTCATGTCATTGGCCCATTCTCCTTATTACATACAATTTTAAAGTTGTAAATAATTTTTCTTCAAATTTTGTAGACTGCGTTTATATTTGACCAGATAAAATATTTCTGATATTAAGGCAACGATCTAAAACCCTTTTTTCAAATGATACAAATGAACTTCTAGAAATAGACCCACAGACATAAAAAACAAACTTATGGGGTTTCCCTGGTGGTGCAGTGGTTAAGAATTCGCCTGCTAATGCAGGGGACATGGGTTTGAGTCCTGGTCAGGGAAATAAGATCCCGAATGCCAATCAGCGAGGCCAAAAAAAAAAAAAAAAAAAGAATGCTGGGGAATCAGAAAAATAAAATTGTGAAAAAACTGCTAGTTTAGCTTTGAGTCAAACAGCAGAAATAATGAGTAATTTTGGTCATAATCAAGAGGAAGAGAAAGTTGTGAGTTTAACAAAGGGAGAAACAGACTTTGCTCCAACTGTAAAACTTACCTGACACAATGCGAGGGAGAGAGAGGGGGCTTCTCTGCGCTGAGCTGGAGGAGTCTATAGTCACATGTTTACACATTCACACACTAGGCAGCAGGACCATCATGAGGATTGGAATTGATAATGTTTTGCTATCAAACTTAAATGCTAGATGCGCGTGACTCTAACTTTAAACAGGAAAGTTTTGAAATGACATTTTGCTACTCGCTGGAATAAACAACCCGTCCTTGAACTGGGAACACTCTAAGCCATTGTAAATGGTTAAAGTCATGCAAAACTAAGTGCGTTTCTGCTTTATGGACCATAGCTTAAGAATGCAATATTTTATCTAAATGAATAGGCGATGTCTAAGGTTCTTTCCAGTGTGAGGGTTTTATGTCCAGCCATATGTTTACTTTCAGGAAGCTTATCAGTGCTGTGTATGGGGACCCAGATAACAGAAGACAGTGAATGATGAGCTTCTTGGTTCAGAGAGAAGAAAAAAACAAAACGAAACAAAAAAACAAGTTATGGGTTCAGAAAAGTATGAAATAGTAAGAGTAATGACAAAATAAAATGTATTCTTCTTTCAACCCATAGATTGTAGACCTTATATATGGCGGGGGGATGAGTGTTCAGGTTTGTATAAATGACATAATTCTTTCTCCAAGTAAAAAGAGCTGTCATAAATTGACCACTAACTGTATGCTAGACAGAGTTCTAAGTACCTTTACCTGAATTATCTCCTTTAGCCCCCACAAAACTGTAATCTATTATAATATTCCATTTTTGCACGTGAAAGAAATGGAAGCACAGAAAGGTGAAATCATTCCTGCAAAGTCACACAGGTAATAAGCATTGAACTTGGTGGCAAACTCAGGCGGCCTTACTCAAGAGCTCACAGCACTAATCACAGCAGAAAGTAAAGTGTTGAGCAGTTTCCTGCTGCTCCATGCGTGGCTCACTGGGAAGCATGGCCAGATGGTCTGCTGGTCAGCACTGATGTGAGTCCAGTTGGCTGAAAGAGATGCGGTTCAGAAAACTGAGGATGATTATGGCTTCCTGATCTAAGATGAAGGGAATAAATACCAAGTTTGATTTGGAAAGCTTTGAGCGGCAGAAGTACGGGATATCAGAAGCAGCCAGGAGCATGCCCCCGTTTTCTCCAAAGCCTACCTCCATCTCTGATCCCATGGGTGGCATTATGTGATATTTGGAATTTCTCACTGTGGGTAAGGTGGCTTTCATTACTGAGATAGCTACCTTTTTTAGTTAAGACCTGAGTAATGAGGTCAGTCTACTTAAGAGATCTTCTTGTATCCACAGATTTTTACCAAATGGTTTATCTCTAATAGCAAGAGGCAAAGTCTACACTGGCCAACAAGTATCAGATGGAAAGTTTCTGTGGAAGCAGATTGTGTTTAACTTTTCTCACATTTCTTTTTGTTGGCAGGGTGAGGGGGTTAGATAATTCCATATCTTGAGGAATGAAGCAACAGTTTTCTGGATATTAAATGAGAGTGTTTTGCTTTTTAAGAATAAAAATCTAGAAGTTATATTTTCTCCACTTTGAAAGATCTATGGAATGAAGTCCTCCCTCTCCTTATATTAACGCAATGATCAAATTTTATGTATTCTCTGAAACACTGAAATATTTCTGTAGTCCATATGTTTTCAAACTATGCATCTTTTCATTTCTACATTTGGTACAAAAATTACTGCTCTCATATAAATATGAATATACCTCTTGATATTGATTTCTACATCCCCAGAAATTTGGGCTGAATTTTAAAATGTGATGAATCATTAAAAAATATAGGGCTTCCCTGGTGGCGCAGTGGTTGAGAGTCTGCCTGCCGATGCAGGGGATACGGGTTCGTGACCCGGTCCGGGAAGAACCCACATGCCGCGGAGCAGCTGGGCCCGTGAGCCATGGCCGCTGAGCCTGTGTGTCCGGAGCCTGTGCTCCGCAACGGGAGAGGCCACAGCAGTGAGAGGCCCGCGTACTGCAAAATAAATAAATAAATAAATAAATAAAAAGAAATAATGATAATCCTGAAAATATAAGGGAAAATTTAGTTTTCTTTCTGGAAAAAATTTGCACAATAATGAATCTTCCTCTTTAATTTTTGCTTGAAAGAAATCTAGACATTTTGAACATCCCAAGGGTAGAATTGCATTTTGTTCAAAGGTGACTTCAAGTAAGAGCCCAGGGAGAACATCAAGGAGGTACATTTTCCTACCAGGCAAAACAGGTGCCCAGTTAAAACCATGGCCCTTGCAAAAGAAACCTTATTGTTTAACTGCTTCATTATCTGACTTCCTCTAAGTAAATACCATTATCTGTGTTGCCAATAATAGTACCTGGAAAAACACACATTCTGAAAGTGTGAGGAAACTCATCCTACCTTGAAATTCTCATTTAAGAGGATGTTACAGGCTACTGAAGGACTAGCAATTGAAAAACAAAGGTGGGCCAAAACAAACAAATCAGGTTTTAAGGCCTAAAAACAAAGATAATAGGAAAGAGCCTAAACTTTTGCAGCCTGTTTGCTTTTGTCAGAACAAATGCTGGGAATGCACAAGACAGTCAAGTCCAATGAAAAGAAGTGTGGGTGGGAGGATTATGGGTGGTTAATTTTCCATTTCTTTCCTATGATGAACATATGCTACTTTCATATTATATTTTTTAAAAAAGCTTTTAAAAAATTACTTTTGTTTCCCCAACTACCATATCTGCATATGGCAAATGAGCACGCCAGCCCCATCCTCTGGTAGTCAGGCAAAAAGATAATGGGTATGAAAATCCAGGCAATCTCACCAGATTTCAGGGTGAGCTAACCCTCAGTAATTCCCTACTTCAAAACAAAAGATTTTTTAATTTAACTTCTATTTCTATCAAGCAATCTTGACTAGTTACCTCCAATATTGAACTCTACTTAAACTGTGTATTGAGACTATTCATTAGATTAAGTAAGTAAAATACGCTGTGATGATGGCTGGCTTTGAATGGAAATAATCCATTCACTGAAATATATTTGCTGGAGGAAATGATGGAACCATTTTATCACAATTATTTCAGGAACTGGGAAAAGTTACCCTAATAAAATTCATACTATGACCAGAATATTGCCTTGGTAAACAATCCATTTGCAGGCTTGTAAATTTGCATGTTGCAGAAGGCTGTGGAGTTGCTTTAGCTTGTGTTTACACCTAACAGAATTGAAGGCATCTAGAAGTTTTAGTTGGGGTGCTGATGTCCTGATGAAGAAAGGGCGTGCTGCAGTGTAGAAACTACCGCAGAAACAACTGCATCCCTCAGATTCAAATTCTAAGAAAACTACTAATAGACTAGAAGAGTGTTTAACTTCCTAAACCTCAGAGTTCTACATCTTAAAGAACATTGATTCTATTCTAGACACATCATAGTCAAACTGATAAAAGCCAAAGATTAAAAAAAAAAAAATTAAAGCAGCCAATGAAAGACAACGTATTACATTCAGGGTAACAATAATTTAAATCATCACTGACTTCTCATCAGAAACTATAGAGAGAAGAAGACCTTGGACCAGCATCTTTAAAGCGATAAAAGAAAAAAAAAAAGTCATCAACTTAGAATTTTATATCTAGAAAAACATATCCTTCAAGAATTAAATAAAAATATTTTCATGTATAAAGGCATATCATAAAGATAAAAGAAAACTGAGAGATGTCATTGCCGGAGAATCACTGCATTATAAGAAACACTAAAAGAAGTTTTTCCAGGCTAAAAGGAAATGATTTCTGAGGAAAAGTGGATCTTCAAGAAGAAATGAAGAACATCAGAAATGGTAAACGTCTCAGAAAACACAAAGGGTGGTTTTCCTTTAGATACGTTATACCATTGGTTTAATTTCATATGTAGAAGTGATGTATATTACAACCATAATGTAAAGCATGGGACGAGTAGTGGGATAAATAGACCTATACTGTTTGAAGTTTTCTATAATGGTCTGTGAAAACTTAGTTATTAATTGTAATCCTTAGAGTCACCACTAAGCCAATATATAAATTAATATTGAATTCTAAAACATACTCAAATAACTAGAGAAGTCATAAAAGGAAGGATAGCAGACGAAGAGAAGGGTCATGAGGAAGACAAATATCAAGATGGTATAGTTATATCTAACAATTACATTAAGTGTAATTTAATTCCAAGCAAAAGCAGAGATTGTCAGATAGTCTTTAAAAGGAAAACTTAACTATATGAGGTCTATATGACAAGCACTTTAACGATAAGACACAGATAGGTTGAAAGTAAATGGATAGAAAAGATATATCACATGAAGAGTAGGTGTCAGAAGGTTGGCTAGGCTATATTAATGTCAGAAAAAAAAAAAAAAGACTTCAAATGAAGACTTTTACCAGAGATAAAGAGGAACACAATTCATCAGGAACTTACAACAATTATAAGAGTGTATGTGCTTAATATCAGAGCTTCAGAATATATAAAGTAAAAATGGACTGAACTTTAAAAAGCAAAAGATAATTCTACCACCATAGGTGGAGATTTTAATACCCATGTCTCAGTCATTGACTGAACAGCTACCTCTCCCACCAAAGCACTAAACATAGACCTTAGTCTAAGAAGTGATTATTGGAGAGGATCTTTATTAAGCGAGCTGCTACTACAGAAGTGATACTATCTTTGTAACCCCATTGAAGATGCAATAAAAATTTTTTTAAAGTTTTTAAGATGAGTAGATCCAGAGCATTCCTATTACTATTTCTGTACACGTTCTGCAGTAGTTTTTCTTGTAACATAATTTCTCCAGCTCCAAAAAGTACCTAAGCAGCATTTTCTGGGTCTGGCCCATACAGATTCCCTTCTAATTCCATTCTCTTTGCATAACTTTAAGAATCACTTATTTATTTATTAACATCTTTATTGGAGTATAATTGCTTTAGAATGGTGTGTTAGTTTCTGCTGTATAACAAAGTGAATCAGCTATACATATACATATATCCCCGTATCTCCTCCCTCTTGCATCTCCCTAGAAATGCAAATCAAAGCTACATTGAGGTATCACCTCACACTGGTCAGAATGGCCATCAACAAAAAATTTACAAGCAATAAATGCTGGAAAAGATAGGGAGAGAAGGAAACTCTCTTGCACTGTTGGTGGGAATGTAAATTGATACCGCCACTATGGAGAACAGAATGGAAATTCCTTAAAAAACTAAAAAAAAATCATTTAATTGTTATGTTTTGTTCTACATGGCTCCTTCACAGCATACGTGCTGTAGATCTTAATAGTAGTATTAGTCGGTGGACAGCTTGTTTATTTTGTGGCTGTACTACTAATGGACCACAATGATGGCATAAATAGGCCAATTCACTTTCATGTTTCTTCATCTTTCTTCAAAGGACATAAAACAGACAGAACAGTTTTTTTGACAGATGAAATTGATAATAAGTTTACTGTAAGCCTGGTCTTTGAAAAAAAGGCAGCAGAGTGTTTTTCCCTCTCCAACCCCTCCTGCTTCTGCTAATAGGCATATTCTCTGACTCTCTTTTATAAAGAAAAGATTAAAGCACCAATTTAGCTCATGCTGCTTCTCAGAGGAGAGCTGCTTCTTCCTAGGAAGAGTGATACAGAACTGAGCACGCAGGTTCTCCATCCCCCTCCCAGCCCTGAGGTTCTCTGCTCATGAGCTTTGGATGTCAGCTACCCTCTTTCAGCATCTGATCTCATCTATCATGTGTGCCCCTCTATTTCATAGGGTTGGCCCAAACACTAAATTAGGTTTTTGTGAACACACTGAGATCTATACAAATATACAAACCGTGAGGCCTAATACAAATATTAGGTATCACCACAATTCTCCACTTAATTAGACCCTATTTAATTAGAGAAGGTGAAAGCTCTAGGATCACCCTCTGAATTATTTTGTTTCTTTTACTGACCCTTCTCTTCTCAGTTCTAGTGTCTTTACTTGGTGTCATTAGGCCTCATGGTTCAATGTGTTTGTGGAAAAGAATGAAAAGATGTTATGTCTTCAGTTTCCTATAAAAACATACCTACCCTTGGTCCGAGTGTAATTTTTAATTACACATGCGAAGCATATTCTCCAGTCTCAGAAAGTAGCATTCCTCTGACTGTGATTAGATTTATACTTCGGGATTGATAGTGCAAGTCATACTTGCCCTCCACTGAGTATTTGGAATATGACTCACCTTAGGGTTTTTAATCCCTTCCTTCCTTGGAAGAGACACTTGAATCAGTATATTTGCCCACCTTATCTTATTTCTCTGTCCTCCACTCCAGGAAATAGACTCATGCTTTGTTCCCCCAACACTTGATTATACTTCACAATTCATCAAGCTGTACTTAATGGTATACATGCTTTAGAAATTGAAAAAGAAGATAAAATAAAGAGACTTATAAAAAAGTGATTGTGAAGTACATTCAAGTGTTGGACTATGTATAAAGAAACAAACAAGCAAAACCAAAAATTTCCCCTAAACCTTGCCTTTGTGTGGGGCTTTACCGCCGCATGCTTTCTATATATCACAGGGCCAGAATGTATTTTTCCAATAATACCTGAGTCATCATTAGTCCAGAAGGTTCTTGGGTCAGGCTTGGACAGGATGTTGGCATGATTACATGGCTCTTTCACCTTGAAAACAGAAGGAGAAAAGAAATGATGTGAAAAAATTGCTTCACTGTTTCAGTTGTTTCAGGCCTACAGTTCTACAGAAAAGATTCCAAGGCTGAAACTAGAACATAAAGTGCATCTGTGACCTGATTAGGGTGACCAACCATGCCTGCTTTGTCCAGGACTATGCTGGTTGTGTCACTGAAAGCCCCATATCCTGGGAAACCCTTCAGTCCTGGGCAAACTGGGATGGATGGTGACCCTATGCCTATTCACTGCCAGGGCTCATGGGGGCTGGAGTTCAGCCTCCTACTTTGCTCCCTCATTCTTGTGCCTTTTGCATAACACAAACTGCACAGCTGGACGCAGAGGCCCTGCATGATTAGCAAGCATTTTCATGTAAGAATATCCATCACATAAAAAGCATTTTGGGGAATCCCCTGGTGGTCCAGTGGTTAGGAATCCGCATTTCCTCTGTGAGGGCAGGGGTTCCATCCCTGGTCAGGGAACTAAGATCCCGCGTGCTGTGTGGTGTGGGCAAAAAAATAAAAATAATAAAATAAAAAGCATTTTGGACTTCTACGTAGCCAAGATGGTACTTTTAGTATATATGCTTGGGAAAACACATAATAAGAAAGAGCTACTTTTAATTCAGTTGCACTTTAATATGAATTCTTCTTTTATAATTATAGCAGAATCTTTCTTTTTAAATAGTAGCACATGCATATATGCAATATGTATTACTTATTCAACCTAAAGACTCTGCCTGGTGCACAGCACATCCAACTAATAGAATCTTTCAATAAATACCAGGGAACAGTAATGATCCTTTTTTTTTTTTTTTTGCAATTTTCTATAATTGTGATGTGTGATTTTCAAACATATATTCAATTGGGGAAATATAAATCTTAGTGTTCAAATGGATGTTCCATTTATATATATTTTGTAGTAAGATCATTTGATTACTGTGAAAATTCTCTAGTATTTTACTATTTAATGGGTAAATTCCTACCATTGCAGCAACAAAGTACTCAAAGTATTCTTTCCATTGCAGCAAGAATGTCACTAAGTACATTGCTAAGTTCTGTTGACATTTTCTTTCCATAGCAAATCTCTACTGATGAAAGAATCAGTGTGTCCATTTTCAATCGGACACAAGCTCTTTCTCTTGTCCTGAACTAATACCAAGGAACGTGTAGAAATCAAGATCTCAAAGGGCTCTTTGCACCCCTATGATTCACAATAGCCAAGAGGTAGAAACAACCTAAATGCTTATGGACAGATGAATGGATAAAGAAAATGTAGTAGACACATACAATGAACTATTATTCTGACTTAGAAGGAAATCCTGTCATATGCAACCACACGAATGAAGCTTGAAGACATTATGCTAAGTGAAATAAGCCAGACACGGAAGCACAAATACTGCCTGATACTACTTATAAGAGGCATCTAAATTAGTGAAACATGTAAAAGCAGAAAGTAGAGTGGTGGTTGGCAGGAGCTGGGGGAAGGGGAAATGGGGAGTTGCCATACATTGAGTATAAAGTTGCAGTTATGTAAGAAGATTAAGTTCTAGAGATCTGCCTAGCAACATGTGCCTATAGTTAACATTACTGTATTGCACACAAACATTTGTTAAGAGGGTAGATTTCATATTGTGTTCTTACCTCCCCTCCCCCAACAAGAACATCTAGGAATAGATCATCATCCTATGTCTGTTAGTATATCAGATACACACATAAAATATTTCATACATAAATATGTGAGCAGTCTACATTTTATTAATGGATTTCCTGGTAATGTCGTTTGTTTTAATTGATAGGAACCATCATTTTAGGAGTCAAACTGTGATAAAAAAATATCATTAAAATATAAATCTCCAGGAGAAAAAAAAGAAAGTGTAGACCAGCCCCATGCCATGGATACCAGTTTGAGTGGCAAAGCAAAAACATCCCTCAAATTTCACTAAGCAGCCCCAGTCTAAATTCCTTCAAAGGAATTACCTCTTCCACTAAGTATTACTCCCTTTGTTAGAAAATTCTTTGCAAGTTGAACAGAAGTTTGGATCCTTGAAACTTTCCTCACTGGTTCTAGCTCACTCCTGAGTTACATAGAAGAGATCTACTTTCTCTTTGATAAAATAATACCTAGAATATTAGAAAGTAGCTGTTATGTCTCACCTCAGTCTTCCATTCCCAGGTTAGCTGGCGCTCTTTCCTTCCACTGTTCCTCGTGAAATGGTTTTAAGTCTCTTTATTGAGATCACTGTACCCCAGAAGACATCCTCTCTGGCCTGTGAGCTAATCACCTAGGAGCTTCCAGGTCAGGGACAGATAATAGCCCCTGAAATAAGGAATCGGTTTTGAGGAACAACTCCGGAAGGATTACAAACATTATTTCCAGATGTGAGTAATTGAAATGTTTCTAAGAACCTATAAATCTAACAGAGTGAAAGTAAAAAATTCATTGCTATTTAGCCACACTTTTTTATTTGGAAAGTCCTAGTTGATTTTATAACTATGGACCCACTTGGGAAATTTGCCATGTATGAGCATTCTTCCTGCATTCAGCTCTAATTATCTTGTGTTTCTGTGGCGTTTGTGTCAAATAAACATCATTCCTCCAAATCTCATTTACTTATGAATAATTCTTTATCCCTATTTGTTGGAAAAATCTTCTACGTTGTTGAAGTTGTTCCTGTTAAATTCAGAGTCATCAAGAATGACTTCCTGCTCATTGTGTTATTATCATGGAAGTATTATTATCATGCTGTCTTTTTCATGATTCCCAAGCACCAAAGTACCCACGGCAAGTTATCTATAGAGCTCATGGCGCATATTTTTAGCACAAGTTTATGCAAATTAATTCATAAATATATATACTGCAACTGTTTGTAAGCAATGCCCTAAAACTCACTCCCATAGTTTTAGGTACTTCACAGAAGTAAGAAAAGTCTATATCAGATGTCAGTCCTGCTGGGTCGTCACAAGACCCTTCACAAGTGGCTTCACAAGACCCTTCACAAGACCCTTCACGAAATCCACAGTGGGCTCTTTGGTTTTTTCCTTCTTTCCCATATCAGGTTCCATGATGTTCAGAAGTAAGCAAGAACACTTTAGAGAAATGAAATTTTGTTTCTCAAATTGCTCTAATAAGACTTTAGAAATGTCCCTTGGACACTATCACAGGATGTAAAACCGTCCTGCAAATATTAATTTTGAATTCAGTTCTGTGTATCTGGGAGGAAGAAAAGCATTCCTTGATTTTTTCTCTTGGATGTGTTTATTACATCCAAAATGTATTTATTAAGCATTTGTTTAAGATGCTACCCTGGTTTTTATAAGGACACAAAGGAAACTTGATCATTTGGACTTTATATTCTGATTTGGGAACAGCACGTAGACATCCACAAAGCCATAATGCAGCCTGATACTAAATACCTCCAGGGACTTCCCTGGTGGTGCAGTGGTTAAGAATCCACCTGCCAATGCAGGGGACACGGCTTCAAGCCCTGGTCTGGGAAGATCCCACGTGCTGCGGAGCAACTAAACCCGTGTGCCACAACTACTGAGCCTGTGTGCCACAACTACTGAAGCCTGCACGCCTAGAGCCCGTGCTCCACAACAAGAGAAGCCACTGCAATGAGAAGTGTGCCGCAAAAAAGAGTAGCCCCTGCTCGCCACAACTAGAGAAAGCCCGCGCACAGCAACAAAGACCCAAAGAATAAATAAATTAATTCATTAAAATAAATAAATAAATAAAGTATCTCCAAGAAGAAGTACCTCCGTGAAGAAAGTGGTATGGTTATTAATTTTGATCAGGGTTTAAAGGAAGAAGCAATAGTGTAGGCAAAGCTGTTAAGCAAGGCTTCACGGGAGAGGGAGGATTTGACAGGTTTTCAAAATACTGGCGGGACTTCCCTGGTGGTCCAGTGGTTAAGACTCTGCACTTCCACTGCAGGGGGCATGGTTTCCATCCCTGGTCGGGGAACCAAGATCCCTTATGCTGCGTGGTGCGCGGCCAAAGAAAAAAAATACTGGCAACACTTGGATTGGTGAGCAGCCAGTAAAAAAGTATCCAAAGTGGGCGGAACAATACAAATAAAGGTGTGGGAGCAAAACCTAACAAGGTGTATTTAAGCAACTGTTGGTTGAACAATTTCATGGGAGTAGAAGGCTCCTGGGAGAAATGACTGGAAACTAGGTGGAAGCCAGACAGTGGATAGCTTTGAAAGTCAATGAGTGCTTCACTCTGAGGAAATTCAAGAGACTTGGAAGTTTGTGTGAGATGCCAGAGTCAGAAAAGACCCAAAGTGAGGAGATTAGGAGGCAGCTGTACCATCAGAAGGTACTGGATGAGAGCAGGGTGAACATGGGGACTGTGGATATGGGCAGGAAGGGATGGACGTGAAGGGCAGCTGGAATGATTTGGGAAGACTTGATAAATGACTGAACATGAGGGAAGACAGAGGAGTCCAAAATATTTCAGAACTTTGGAACTTGGTGTGTGGTCCCAGCAGTCCACAGTCGCTGGCAGCTAAAGGGACGATTCTGTATTGTGTTTAAGGTAGCATGACGGGCTTTCCAAGCACATGTGGTCCCCTGTTCATGTGCTAGGTCTTCAGTCCTCCTAGGAGCACTTGCTCATCTCTAACCTCCTCAGACCAGATCCCCTTTGGGTGCCTAGTGGTGAGGTTTCACTTACATAGTCATGTGCAGGTAGGTTTCTCTGGCCTCAACTTTCGGGCTACAATCTTCCACCGCACACAGGGCAGGATGAGAATCCACCCCCACTATTTCACTAGAGCAAACATCCCACAGTCTGCAGATCTAGTATCACTAACCTCCACCCTCATGAAGATGACAGTTTGGACAAGGACAGCAGAAGTCTGATCAAGAGCTTAGTGGAGGAATCCCATCAGAGATCACAAGTCTTATCATGCAGGTCTCCACAAGCTAGTGACTCATCCTCATTCAGTTGCTTAAGGATAATTACATCCATATAACATGGAGAATAGGGATTATTCTTGGCCCCTGAAGATACTGTGATGCTAAGCAACTAGATAACTGTTCTTCCTTTTGTGGCTTTAATTCACTTGTGTCCTTACTGGGATTTTATATTTTTCAGTTTAGCCCTTGTGACTGTGAATTGCTAAAGGCAATTTACCACCCCACCCATTTTGCTTATTTCTGTCTCCTGCCTGGCCCAGCAAGTGTTTCAGTTTCATAAAGTCAAGATATCCAGGTTAAACCTCTATTAAATTAGATGTTTTCTATATTCTACACAAGTGGTAGAGTTCAGAGGATCAGCGACTTGCGGGGCTGGAAGACACTGTTTCTCTCCTTGCTGCTTACTTTATGGACGAGGAAACTGAGGACTAGAGAGTAATGTAGCTTAAGTTAGTGATTATAGAGTCCAAGTCTCCACTGTTACATTTCAGGATGTCAGTTGAGAGCTGATATTGGTTTCTTAAAACTTGGGTTTATCCTCAATTTTGAAAGTAATTTAATTATACATTTCATTTAGTATATATTAGTGGATAACCTATGGTATAGGAGGTACAGTACTAGGACCCACATGCTTAGATGGGAAGCAGATGGATGTGTCCCTGACCTCATGGAACTTATTTTCTAACGCTGGTGATTGAGATGAGCATGATGGAGGCAAAAAATAGGGTGACATGAGTAGGGAGTGGGGCAATATATGGTCATTTTAGATGCTTTAAAGTAGTCCACCTTCTTACATATTTTAATAATATTGCCAGAATCAACAATACACATCTGTATTTGTAAGTTAAAACACAAAGCAAAGCAGGCACATGGAGTTGGTTTGACTGGAATCCAGGTCAAACCTTTATAAATTCTATACCAAAGCATATAATTAAATTCTTAAGTAAAAATTATTTAGGGTCATGGAGTTTGGCGATCAATGTATGTTTACTGACAATGTCATTGATTTGGTAGGACTCAAAAGATGTTAAAGTGGCCAAAGTGAATATATCATAGAATCATAGTATTTTGAGGCTAGAACAGATTTAACAAATGACTTAGTTCAGCTCCTTATTTAATGGATGGGAAAACGGATTCTGAAGGAGGAGGTAAAGTGACCTACAGAAGGAGATACAGAAGTTATTTATATTGTTTATAATACATCCACCATGGTTAAGAGAAACTTCCTTGCATTTATTGTTTATTTTAGATCAAAGTTGATAGAAATAATAAGGTATAGCTGTTTAGAGCATGGACTTTGGAGTCAGACAGACCTGGAATAAAATATGGCAGCCCCACACTTGACTATGCTTGTGACCCTGGGCAAGTTACATAATCTCACTTAGGCTCAGTCTCCTTCCTGGAAAAATTGGCAAAGTTACAGTTAGATTTAAGGTTAGATTTAGCTTCTTCTAGGGTTCAGTCATTGGTAGGAGGTATTATTATCCATGATTATATAGTCAAACACGTTAACAGGAGTATCATGACTTAGAATGGAGGCTGGAAGGGAGAATCTTTTGGTAGAAAAAGTTTACTGTGTTAACTGAATTATCTATGTGCAAACAATATCGGCAAAAGTAAAAAGACTTCTCTCTAGGCATTGTGCTTGCTGAGCACTCAGACTGGAACTTTCTTTGCTTGGACATCTGCATAACTTTCATCTCCTTCAGATATCTATCTGCTCACACATCAGCTCCTCAGGGAAGCCTTTCCCAACACCCTGTTTAAAATGGAAACTTCTTTCCCCTTCCTGCTTTATATTTCTCTACGGCACTTAACACCATCTCATATATAATTGTGTTCTTCATTTTTCTGAAAGGTCTCTTGTAAATTTCATGAGTCCTAAAGGGGTGCTTGGTACATGGTAGGCATTCAACAAACACTTGCTGAATGATTGAATTATTAATCTCTAAACAATTAAAAATGAAGACTATAAATCCCACTCAACTTAAGCTATTTGAGTGAAAAGGATAGTCGTTATGGCAAAATGCAGTGATTTAAAACATGTGTCTTTATTTCCTCTAGTGTTTTAACCCTTTTAAATTCCTGGTGTTGGGGGCCTGAAGTGATTTAGAGTGGGGTCAGCTCAGAGTAGCTGATGCTCCTGTGAATAATTTGGAGTGAAAGAAACTTCTCCCCAGCCCAGCAGTCAGGCTGGGACCTGATCTGATATTTAGCTCCTGACATTACCATTCAAACCATTTTTTTTCTTTGCATAAAGATGTAGAAAATTGTTTCGGCTATACTCTGCTACTAAGTATATTTATTGGAAAAATGATTAATGATTGGCTTTTCATTTTTCAGATTATTGTCTGACTAACACACCATGTAGCTGGGAAAAGATAATCTTCAAAACTCTTTGCATAGGTTCAGACTTCATTCAATGAATCATTTGGATTTGTCCATGACTGATCCATGTCTAGTCCATGATTAGATTTTTCTTTCCTCCATCTAAGACACATTGCTTTCCAGTGGTTTTCCATCATGACTACACACTACAGTGAGGAACTTAAAAAATACATACCAGTGTCAGGGCCCAACGCAAGAAGAGAAGAGACTGGCGAGTCAGTATATTTTTAAGCTCCCCAGGAATCTCTAACATGCTTAAACAAACTTCTGCCACATAGAAGTAACAGGGATTAAGTGGTATTTATCTACTGTGTACAGGGAAGAGACTAAATATGGCTATTTCAGCGTCACTGTACCGTCTAAAGGTAATATAAAGAATGATTCCCAGGCCTGAGTTAAATGATGACCAAACATCCACTCCTAGGCTTTCTGGGCAAAAGAGAAATGTTTTGAATCTCTCGTTGCAAATGACAGCATATTTCTTAGTATTTTTCTCCTTGAGCTTACCTCCAAAAAGGTATTTGACAGGAGGAGAAAAAAAAGTAGAAATCTGGATCTAGATTTTGTGTGAGGTTCTAGGAGAAATATTTCCATTGCTTACCTATACAGAAGCTATGTCAGATTCAAGGCCAATACGATTATAATTTGCTCTGTGCTATAATTCTTAATGTTTAATTTTATTTTAATACAAAAGGCTGATATTCAATTTTCCAGTAACACTTTAACCATAGAGTCTAAATTGGCCAATGCCATTGCCAACAAAGGCGTGGTTTATTTTTCCCTTTGTGAATGGAACTAGACATCTCCATTTAAGTACCTGCTGTCTTTCTCATGCAGTAAGCTAACTGTACAGTATTTAATGGTCTACAGGTCTAAAACTATTTCTTATATGCCTTGGCTTGCACAGAGTGCTTCTGCAAAAACAGTTAATAATCTGTCCATCCCAAGAGTCCAGAATGTTGAGTTAATTTTTTACAGAGGTTCCCAGATGTGCTGGAAGACTCACTAATAGCAAATCCGGCCAACAGTTTTTTAGCTCTCATTTGACCTTTCTTGTATCTGATATGAAACATATGTGAAAAACAATACACGACAATTATGAAATGCATTTTTTGCATAAGCAAAACCACCGTGCATACATCTTTTGCAAAGTTTTGAATGGCAGAGATTAAGGTTTTCATTGCGAAACTGTGTTAGCATTTAGCCAAGTTAATCATACATCTTGACAGTAATTCTTTATCCAACATCTTTTTGGTATTCAGTGGGTAGGTCATTAGGCCCATGGAGAAATAAGTGGGAGAATGTCCAGGGAATGAAAAACATCTATATAACTTGTGGAGAAGTGGATAGTTTTACTAAGTACTAAATTTCAACTTTAAGGGGTGCAGGTTCTGACCCCAGCCAGATCACTTGAGCTCTTAACTTCTGGGAAGTAAGCAGAATAACAACGTGAGTCTGTGCGTGTTCCAAGAAGATCCTGCATGAGTTGCTTCCCTTTGCAGGTATTTTCCATATGCAGCTTAACTTTTGCCTTTTCTTTCTTTTTATTTTATTTTTTGGCCGCCGTATGGCACGTGGGATCTTAATTCCCTGACCAGGGATCAAACCCGCACCCCCTGCATTGGAAGCATGGAGTCTTAACCACTGGACCACCAGGGAAGCCCCTGTCTTTTCTTTCTGTATATATTTTCTTTCCTATTTATTTTTCAGTGTGTCCTAGGAAATCCTTACATGAATTTTGTATTTTATCATTCCTTATAGAGATCCTGTAATATATATGAGATACAATTGTGGATCGAGAGTTTGGCGAAGGATCAAATAGACATCCCAGATAGTTAAAGGCAAGAGACTACTGTTGAGGAAGAAATGGTGCTACCCTTAGCTGTCTTAAAAAGGAAGTAAAGGTCACTGCAATCTGGTATTGAAGTTTTCCTAGACTTAGAATATCATGCATTTCAAGTCACACTGTATTTTAGCATAATAATTACTAAAAATTTTTAATGGATGTTACAATGGGCCAGGCACATTAATTATCTCATTACTCAGTTTATCCTCAGAACAACCTCTGGGTTGTCTCCTTTTGGGGGAGAAAGGAAGTATGAACAAGTTAACCTTTAAAATCTTATCCAGGGAGGTGACATCAGCCAAATGACAGAGTACGCCCCTCCAAGCTCCTGTACCCTGACAGAAACATCAAAAAGCAAGCAAAAAAAAAAAAAAAAAAAAGCAAGCAAAAATTGTCAACTAAATTTGTTAAGACTCTGGAAAACAGTCAAAGGTTTACAGTAACCAAGTGAAGACAGGATAAAAGACGGGAAGGGGAAATCTAAAAATTGTAGGAAAGCTTTGCAAAGTTTTTAGCTGTCTGTACCCTCCCCCCTCCCCAGCTTAGTGGCAATCTTGAAGAGCCAGCCCTCTGCCCATCCCCCCAACCTGCATTCTTAGTCCCTGGTCCCAGAGGGTATGTCCCTGAGTGTATGTCCCTTTGGATCTATCTGTGAGCTACCTAAGGACTGCAGTAAGGAGATCATCTCTCACCCAGGCCAGAAAAGGAGCGGACACTGCTGGAAAACCTTGTAAGGAGACAAATAAGCTGCAGCCTTGTAGGGCAAAAGACTACAATTAAACCCAAAGAGGAAACACATTAGGTTCTATGTGCTTCACATTAACTAACTCACTTTATGCTCATAGCATCCCTATGAGAAAGGTACTATGATCATTATCCCCATTTTACAGACGAGGAAACTGAGGTACCTTGGAAAAAGTAAATGCAGCTAGCAAGCGCAGGCTTTTAATCTCTATACCACACTGCCTCCAAATACATACATACTTGAAGTCAAATGACTTAGATTATAACTATTGTACATGAGTATATTAATCAAATCTTATTTGAAAATTTTATTTGAAATTTATTCTTTTGAATGTTAGGGCATATATCTGCCTTTTAAACCTGTTTGAAAGAGAAGAATAAATGGAATTCATTCTCAATAACATCAGGGTACACTTTCTACAAACATGGTGTAAAATATATTACGATTTAAATTATTAGTTTGTTGTGGGGAAATAAAGATGATTAAATAGGATACCTTTTCACAAAGTAACGCTAAAAAATTAATTAAGGACAATTCTCCATTTCCAGGAAATAGAAGTTCAAAAAAGGAAAAGAGAGGAAGCAAAAAGAAAGGCACAAGAAGTATACTTCATGGGGCTTCCCTGGTGGCGCAGTGGTTGAGAGTCCGCCTGCCAATGCAGGGGACACGGGTTCGTGCCCCGGTCTGGGAGGATTCCACATGCCGCGGAGCGGCTGGGCCTGTGAGTCATGGCCAGTGAGCCTGCGCGTCCGGAGCCTGTGCCCCGCAACGGGAGAGGCCACAACAGTGAGAGACCCGCTTACCAAAAAAAAAATAATAATAATAATATGTATTTGACTCTTCCTCATATAAAAAGACAAGGTTAGCAATGATGGTATTTGGTTAGAATATTCATGTTTGAAAATAAAATTATATTCATAATAATATACAGAACTAATTTTTTATTTGGCAATATTCAATGATGGCAAGGGTTTAGGAAACCTGGTATTCTCATAGGTTGTTCATTGTATTTTAATTTTCAAAACATTTTCTGAAAGCTACTGTAATGTATTTTAAGACCTTTAGGATTCTCAATACTTCTAGGGGCTTACCTGGTGGTGCAGTGGTTAAGAATCCGCCTGCCAGTGTGGGGGACATGGGTTCCCTAGTCTGGGAAGATCCCACAGGCTGCAGAACAACTAAGCCCATGCACCACAACTACTGAAGCCCTCGTGCCTAGAGCCCGCGCTCCGCAGCAAGAGAAGCCACTGCAGTGAGAAGCCCGCGCACTGCAACGAAGAGTAGCCTCCGCTCGCTGCAACTAGAGAAAGCCCGCGCACAGCAACGGAGACCCAACACAGCCAAAAATAAATAAATAAAAGTTAAAAAAAAAAAGAAGATTCTCAATACTTTTATTTATTTTATTTTAGGTAATTTATCCTAAATAAATAATTCATAAATCTATATGCACAAAGCTGAATTAACATTGTTCATAATTACAAAACACTGGAAACAACCTAACATTTAATGGGGAAATGATTGAGTAAAGAAAGATAGCCACTATTCACATGGTGCCTCTGAAATGTTTTTGTTGGTATAGAGAAATGCTACCCATATTATGTTAAATAAAAGAAATCACAACATAAAATTGTATTTCAATTGTGTATAGAAGGACAAACAAGTCAATGCATGAAGCAATGTTTGTTGTTTTACTGTAGTGGGATTATGGATGTTTTTCTTTTGTTTCTTATTTCTTTGCTTTTTAGTAATATTTTATATTATCTTCATAATTTAAAAATTATGTAACATCTATGTCTATAATTCTATCTATCTATCTATCTATCATCTGTCTATCTATCTTAATGCAAATAGAACTGCTTTGTCCATATCTAGGAAATGGAGTATAGGAATGAATGTCCTAATGATTGGAAAAAGCCCTGATATAAAGTGTTACTATAAAAACAACAAACGAAATTATATTCATTTTGAGCTGTAATCTCATGCTTCCCTCGGCACAGAATTATTGATGAACGTGAATGCATGTGTACCCTACCTCCAGTCTTCTCTTATAGTTTGGTGTTCTCGAGTTTCTCTGGACTTGTGCAAAGATAAGGCCCTCTAGCACCAATCCATGACAGGTTCATTTTGTGTCATTGGGAAAAGGGAGACAGGGAGTATCAAAGTTCCCCTGTGAAGATTTTCCTTTAAGTTCTAGGGCCTCAATCATTATTTCCATTGCCTACTTTCCCCATGGACCTGGTTCTCACCCAAGGTGAATGAAAATCCACATGCCAGGTCAGCACTTTACTGAACTTCCCAAAGACCCATACTGAATATGCCAGTGCCAGTCAAGGTTACCATTTCTGAAGGTCTGAAACTTCAGAGGGATTAATGAAGTTAATGAACTACAATCTGCATACTTGCATCTACTGTAATCATTTTCAGCCTGATTTCCAAAAAAGGAAAACAATAAACCTGATATTTAAATATAATTCATGCAGAAATAGCTCAAAACATTCTTAAAGGCTCTAAATTTGTTCATAATCACACTGACGCCAAACTAAATTGGCCTAGTACTAGTATTATGCAGCTAGTTTCTGAATTTTATTTTGGGGGGGGTGGGGCAGAAACTTGCTGGAAAAACATAGAACTGGAAAATTCATCCAAGATTAAATAGAGGAAAAATATTAGAAATAAAAATTAAATAGAGAAACTGTAAAGCTATTTTAACTGTAGTTATAATTTCTATGGATGTTTCTTGGAGAAACTTTATGTATGTCACCAGTGTTGCATTAAAACACCTACTCTATATAGACACACTCATTTAAACCAATCAGTTGCATTAAAAGAAATCTAAATCTAGATTCAAAAATTTGGTTTTTATAATAAAACATTTAAAAAGACCAATATAAAAATAAATAAATGTAGAATGAGAGTATGACGTGAAGGAGGTGTTAGGTGATCTCAACTTATTATTGTTCTGAAAGGTGAATTCCTGGAGTCCATGTTTGGAGACTTGATTGGAGAAGTTGGAAATTGTTTAAAAAATAACCAGGAAAATGGCAAAATGATTCAAGTGTTGGAAAATAAGACCAGGAAGAAGGGTAAACAGGACAGTTATTCATTCTCTTGAAGAGAAGTCCAGATGGCAAATGAATACATTCTTTGAGTGTATGAAGAGCATTTTATAAGGAGGTGGTGGGCTATCTGCATTATATATAAAACAAAAGAAAACAGGCTGGGGTTGAAGTATAAAGGCTTTGTTTAAGCAGAATAAGAGTATTTCTATGTCGAAATGAGATGCAGGTTGAGGTTGTGCAATCTTCTCTAGAGCCATAAAAAATAATTATTGTATGGTATCTTCTTTGGGTGGCCCTTCCTGAGGGAGAGGGATGTGCTCATGTCCCTTCTAGGCCTAAGATTCAGTTCCCTGAAGAGAATCTTCTTAAAGCCAGGGAGTTAATATACACTCTGAAAACAAATTAGCTGAACATGGTAAACAAAAGGGGAGAAAGCAACTAAGATGAAGATGAAAATGTAGCTTATTTTTAGAAAAAAGAAAAGGGATTACTTAAAAATAATGAAATTCATTATTAAAAGGTTTAGAGAGGTTTTGACAGGAAGGAAGTAGGAAAAAATAACTATTTTAAATAAGAACAAGGTCAAGTGTTTCACCTAAATTAGAAACTTAGTATTTCTAATCAACTCATTTTTCCAAACACAGCATCAGGAGACATAACTTCAAAACACTGAGTTTAGGTCAGCCTTGAATTGGAGGCCAGTGCTCAGTGTTAACATAGGGCTACAGGTATGAGAGGCTCCTTAGTCAGTCTTATTTTTATTTTATTTTATTTTATTTTTATGCAGTACGCAGGTCTCTCCTGTTGTGGCCTCTCCCGTTGCGGAGCACAGGCTCCGGACGCGCAGGCTCAGCGGCCATGGCTCACGGGCCCAGCCGCTCCGCGGCATGTGTGATCTTCCCAGGCCGGGGCACAAACCCGTGTCCCCTGCATTGGCAGGCGGACTCTCAACCACTGCACCACCAGGGAAGCCCAGTCAGTCTTACTTGATCATTCCATTAGTCTCTGACTTTTCTATATGGATTGTAATATACAGTGAAAGGGTTGTAGTACTGGCAGGTTTGTCCCAAAATAGGTTGTGAGTCAGTTATGAAGGAGGGATTCCAGGAACTAGAATTTAAGAGTGAAGAAGTTAAAAAAGAAAATTTACATATGACTCAGTTCCAACATATTTTACATACTATTGGGTACTTTCTCCTCCTATAATAGCTTCTGTGCTTCATCCCCAGAGTTTGTTGTTTCTATCAATAGCCCTAGATAAGTGATTTTTAAAAAATCATTAAGAAATAACTATTTTGAGGTAGCTTGCCAGCAACTCAAATATCTGAAATAGCCATTTTCTAAGTATTAAATGTTAAAGTTTTTTTTTTTCTTCACGGGCTCTAGGCACACGGGCCTCAGTAGTTGTGGCACACAGGCTCAGTAGTTGTGGCGCATGGGCTTCATTGCTCCACAGCATGTGGGATCTTCCTGGACCAGGGCTTGAACCTGTGTCCCCTACATTGGCAGGCGGATTCCCAACCACTGTGCCACCAGGGAAGTCCCATGAATATTAAAGTTTTTTGAGATAGTTATAATAATTGCAGAATGGAATGGTTTGCTACCTTTTGAGCTCCAATTCACTCCTCAAAAATCAGGCTATTAACTCCCAAATGCTAATGGGATTCAGGTAGATGCCATTGCTGCTATTTTGTTTCCCTAACCAACCCACAGCATTAGAGTTGGACAGAAAACACCCACAGTTAGCATCTCCAATGCTGCTGTATTATTTATAAATAAAATCATTGTTGAGTGAGTGCACTCCACTTGTGGGATTCACTTTCACTGACTCTATTTTTGTAAAATAAACTCAATTCCAGTTATATATACACTTACTTTTTAGGAAAGTTCTTTTTTTTTTTTTTTTATGTCCGATTGCATGGTCTAAATCTATAGAAATGGCTTGCCCCCAAAATATTCCCCTTTCTCAAGCAAAGGTATACTGAAAGAGTAAATAAGTTGCATGTTTGCAATACCAGAGCATCTAAAATAGAATAAACTTGCCATTGAGAATAGTATACTGTAGGTAATTCACATAACTCAAAATTTTGTACCTGTAAATGTGTGAACAGAAATCTTACTCCCCAATAGAAAGGTTCCCTCAGTTTATGTGACTTAATAATTATTCAGAGTATAATTGTTCTGGAATCTAAAAACATTTTAAAGGGACTTTATGTATCTCTGGGAAAGGATTGCCTTCCAGCTGGAAAGATAATATTTCTTCCATTCTCCCAACTTTTGCATAGAAAAGTAAATAACCGACCTCCTGCCTAAGCACACCTGGATTATTTCTCATGAGAGGAACAAACGCGTTGATTTAAGAATTAGGAAAATGACCCTAAGGTCTAAGAGAATCATTGACTTTAAATGTAAGAAGGATCTTGGGAATCTGGTTTAAATCCTTCATAAATGATAAGAATTAGGCATGAAAACTGCTTTTGAGAAGCCTATTAGCTTCAGGAGTGAGGTAAGTTCCCTTTCAGCATTAATGACACTAACTGCTATATAAAGAAAGAGGATTCTGGCAACTACGTCCCACATGGCAGAAATCCAGAATAGACCTGAAACTGAAGAAGTAAGAACGAAAGTCAAATGGACTGACGTAAAAGCATTTTTTTTTAATTGGGACTAAAGAATATCAATTCCCTCATATGATTCCCAAAATCAGTCAGTTCTTTTTTTTAAATTAATTCCCTCAAAACTTTCATGCATGATCCTGAGATACTAGCCTGGAAATAATTAGTACTTTTAATTAGTACTACTGGGAAATAAGGCAGACCAGCCTTAAAAAGGGTCTTCAATCTGGAGCACACTAAAGTAAAAGCTTTTTCTAATAGCAGAGTACATCCTACTGATGAACATACAAAATGAGTTATTTTGCAAATTGGAAAGAGCATAACTGAATTCAGAACATCAATGTATTAAGAACGGAGACGCCTTGGAACTCTGGGACCTGGGAATTAGATTGTCTCAGATGTTCACTAATACATTTCTACAACACACGATTCATACAGCAGGTTTTTGGTTTTTTTTTAACTAGTTAAACTCTAAATATCTTTAAATACTGAATAATGCCTATTTTGAGGATCAAAATGGAAAATGAAAATGATCACATATATTAGGAGCATGCCAAACAACATATCTGAACATAATCTAACTGCTGAATACATACTTGGCAAGAAGAGAGCTGGGGTCGCATTACCGCAGATCAACGGTAGCAAGAACATCTGGAATCCTAATGATCCCAGGAGCTCTGGGGCCTTTGGGGGACAGCCATCTGGTGCAGAGGAAATCTAGACCAAGTGTCCCACCCAACAGAAAGAGCCTCACTGTGCTGCTGTGAAGAGCAGTGGGCCCTCCTGTCCTCGGATAACACACGAGCTTCTCAAGCAGCGAGTGAGTAAGAGAAATATTTATGAACAGGGGGTTCACTGAGAGGCTTAGATCTAAAACTGTGACGGCGTGACAGATAAGAAGTAGTCAGGGATATAATGGTGAAATAAATCTCTTTTTGAAAGGACATCAGCAGATTCTGTTACCTTTATCTAATCTTTCAGCCGTTTCTTTTGATAATGTCTGTTTATGGGCTTCTTCAGGCCTCCGTTCTTTATCTGTAAAATGAAGGTGTTGGGCTGTGTGAACTTTATGGCCCCTTCTAATCTCAATATCTCATCAGTTTGTGATTTCACAGAATATACTCCGGGCACAGAGAGAAAGGACTATGGAGGAATAAGGAATGACAGCAAACATGTGAAACTTGCTCTGGGACACCATAGCTCCTGATGGTACCAGATCGTTGGGGAGGAAGGTGATACTCAAAGATGATCTCTCAAATGATGATAGATGTGTTTGGTTTTTGTTTTTTTAACTTTTTAAAAAATAAATTTATTTATTTTTTGGCTGCGTTGGGTCTTCGTTACTGCACGCAGGCTTTCTCTAGTTGCGGTGAGTGGGGACGACTCTTTGTTGTGGTGAGCGGTCTTCTCATTGTGGTGGCTTCTCTTGTTGCGGAGCATGGGCTCTAGGTGCATGGGCTTCTGTAGTTGTGGCACACAGGCTCAGTAGTTATAGCTCACGGGCTCTAGAGCACAGGCTCCGTAGATGTGGCGCACGGGCTTAGTTGCTCTGTGGCATGTGGAATCTTCCCGGACCAGGGCTTGAACCTGTGTCCCCTGCATTGACAGGCGGATTCTTAACCACTGTGCCACCAGGGAAGTCCCAATAGATGTGTTTTATAATCCTGTCAGTGTCTTCTTTTCTCTAAACTGCCTACAAACTATGCCCAGCTTGTTGGGTCGTCCCCACATTTAACACACTGTAGGAATCTCTGGTAGATGCAGAGAGGACTTGCCACTTCAGCAGATAAAGATGAGGTCTCCGTGATGAAGAGCAGGGGTACAAGGGAAATGATTGGAGGGCATGGAGGAGAAGGGCAAGCAGTGAAAGTGAGGGAGGAGATGGGGGCAGAAAGCCTTAGTCAAGAGGGAACTGCAGAGTATAAAAACTTGGAGAAGGAAGAGCTTAGGGTAATCACAAGATCCAACAAATGGCCATGCCGGTAGGATGACGTGGAATGGGGGTACAGAGGTCTGATGAAAGAGTTTGAGTAGCTATAAAGCGGGAAACTAGACTGACAACAGTCCCATATGGTAGATCAGCTAAATATGGCTCTGAATCCTGGTTCTGCCACTTAATGTTCTGTGTGAACTTGGACTTGTTAAATAATGTCATGATCCTCATCAGTGAATTGAAAGTAATGATATCTCTTACTTATAGTGCTTGTGGACATTAAATGAGATAATACATGTCAAGTGTTAAAGATACTTATTGGCGCACAGAAGACATTCAAAAATAATCTATTACTTGTCAGTATTACTACTACTATTGTTATTATTAGCCGAATCGTGAGTGTGAATATTGGATTTGTCCAGAATGACTGCTTGTGAAAGAGTAGAGAAAATTATGACATCAACCACCAAAGTGATTAAAGAATAGGAAGAAGTGTCTTGGAGGTTAGTAGAAGATGCCAGTGAAGACTGTGGTTGAGCAAAGGTAGTGAAATTCTCAGAGCCTATGTTAGAGCCAAGCTCTTTACCTCCAGGTAAAGGAGGCTGGAAAAGAGGCCATTTCTACTCGAGGGTGCAGGAGAAGCAGTATCATCTTCCATAGAAAGCCAAGTCTCAGCTAAGACAGTGGTCTCCTAAAGATGTTTCTTTATAGGAAATTTTTGGGTCCAATGCATCTGGGTAATGTGCAGGCTCTTCCCTCTTGGAGGTTCACAGGGCACATTACCCTAACGGAGGCACTGAGAAATCTAATCTGGCTTTTTCAAAACAAACCCTGTTTGTTGACAGGGTTGGTGACAAACCCTGTTTATTGGTGACAAACCCTGTTTAATGTGTGGCCCATATTGCCATCTTGCGTAACAAGGTGAGAGGGCAGAGGGAGGGTTTTGAGGAAAAGTTGAATGATTTAATGGTGTTTACTGACAACAGTCCCAGAGGATGCTGTAGAAAGGGAAAGTGAGGGGGTTAGTGGTGTTGTTGAGTAAGAAAAACAGCAGACCAGAGATGAGTGGGATGAAAACTGTGATGGGGACTGAATGTGCTGGGGCGCTTCCTGTGATGCTGGGACTCAGGCCTCACTGAATTGAAGGAGGAGAGCAGTTAAAGGACAGTGGTCGCAGGAGGATGGATTGCTGATCCAGATGTCTCTCCGACTCAGTGTTGAAATGGAACTTTGAAATAAGGGATAAGAGTGAAGGAGATAGGTGGTCTGGGCCAGTGGTGGAGCTATTTTGAACATGTGAAATTTACCCAATGTTGCTTTATAACCCTTCCAACATTTAGAATGTTTTTTTCTCTTCGAAACAGTAACCTGTCCTTGAGTATGAACTAGATTACACAGTGACAGGCTGAACAGGTATTTCAACTAGTGATAAAAAATCCTTAAAAAAGGGCTTCCCTGGTGGCGCAGTGGTTGAGAGTCTGCCTGCCGATGCAAGGGACAAGCGTTCGTGCCCCGGTCCGGGAGGATCCCACATGCCGCGGAGCGGCTGGGCCCGTGAGTCATGGCCACTGAGCCTGCGCGTCCGGAGCCTGTGCTCCGCAACGGGAAAGGCCACAACAGTGAGAGGCCCGCGTACCGCAAAAAAAAAAAAAAAAAAAAAAAAATCCTTAAAAAGATTCTCAAATCTTCCAAGTAAAAAAATACTTAAAAGCATTGTTATCAATACATTTCCCTATTTAGCTTTTGTCTTCTGTTATAGGAAATGTAGAATCAATAAGAATGGATGAATATGATAATAATAAAGAATATATGCCATCTTTAATATATTAATGATTAAATTTTAGTTCTAAATTGCCTGAATGGGGGCAAATTGAAAGTAAATTACAAAAGTATAATTGGGGCAATTCGTTATATGCCAAGTTATGGCCTTGTTATTTTCATTCTAATTTATAGTTTTAAAGTCCCATCAGTGATGGAACTAAATTGCTAGTGGTTTTCTAATCTGTATTATTCATTAACCTTGCACGAAGGAATTCTACTGTCTGGCTTGTTCTCAGAAAGCTTAAGATGCTGCTCATTAATTTATAGATAATTATTATTTATGTTTTAAAAATTCTATTGCATTTTTTCCTTTATAGGTGAAGAAAAATTGTCTTGAGGTTAAAATTGAGAAAACTCTAAACAACAATAAAAAAACTCTAGGAGTTCTGGTTTTATTTATGTTTTAGGCCCTAATAGTTTAATCTTCCGGGCAGCAATTATTTCCTAGAATTAAAGATAAAGACACACCTGCTTGGGATGATCTTGAGATTATACAGAGAATCTGACTTTCCAGAAGGAGCTGCAGTTCAATGGGGAAAAAAATGTCAGTGGAATTATTTTTCTGTGAGAATATTTCAGGTTGCAGTGTAGGTTGAGCAAACAATCTGTGTGGTTTTGTCCATAATAGGTATTCAGGGGAGAGCTAGCCTTCAGAATTGGGGGTAGGAATACTAAAAATTTTGCCCTAGAGAAAAGCAAACTCGAATATTTTTCCTCCAGTTTTCCCACTAGTTTCATTCAAGAGATTTGGAAATGAGACTAAAAATAAGTTGACAGAATACCTTGACTGGTCAAAAGCTCACTTGTTTTAAAAAAGCTACACTGACACAAGCTTGTTTAATAATGTACTTGTTTTGCAACTTTCACTTCCTATTTTAATTCTCTTTTTGCTGAACGAAAAGACATGGGACACAAGCTTGTGATTAATAAATGTAGTATCCTACGGAAACAAATTACAAAGTAAATAGAAGTAGTACACTGGGCTCATGACACAGTTCAGAATCACCGTATGACTCTCACTGTTAGATCTGTTTGACTTCTTTTAGGCTTGGGGAGCTAGGAAGAGGTTTGAGGGAAGATGGAAGCAGAGAGAAATGTAGTCAATGTCTGTACATTTTCTCGTTGAAACCATACAGCAACCCTGTTTAGTTTGTATTATTATCCATTTTGTAGGTGGGGAAACTCAAGGATACAGCTGGTAAGTGTCAGTGCTGGGCTTTGAATTGAAATCTGACACCAAAACCATGCTTGATACATACATGGGTCAGAGACAATTATTATTATTTTTTTTATTATTGGTCACTATCAATAGCATGCCCATAGACATGGTGGGCTGACCAGAGTGCTCAGGGCATCTTGTTCTTATGGCCTCTTCTACACCCCGGCCCTCGAATACCCACTCCTCATTCCCTACCCCTACCCCCTTACAGTCCCCCCAAGTACAGTCACTCATGACAGGGAAAATCATTAACTGTTTTTTTTTTCATTTACTGTTTTGAGAGTACTTCTGTACGGTAGAACTGAAGAAGGGGAAGGAAGTAACGTGTTCCAGAGCAGAGGGGAAAATCCCTCTTTTGATGAGACATCCTGTGTGGCAACTGCGAAGCTTGGATTTCCCCAGAGTGAGGTTAGGGTGGCACGCTGCTGCTTGCCACATGGCCTCAGCTCGAAGTAACATCTGCTGTGGCCTTTTGTAAAATTTACCTATATATGGCCCATGCAAAGCCACACACACGGAACCCAAAATGGCATTCAACCCTGAGAAATTCCACAGAAAGAAATAGCAGTTTTTTATGCATTAAGTGTATGGTGTATGCCACCGGGAGGAAATGAACCCTCTGAGCTTAAACTTGCCTGTCCTCTCAAAACTGAAATATCAAGTTTCGTGGCTGAGGTTAATAAGACTACGGTTATTTGTGTTTGGATGTGAATGTAACTTGACTGATTGGGAAAGCAGGTGCTGGGTTGATGCCCCATCCCTGAGATCCATGAGTCATGTCATTGATTTACAAGCTGTCCTTTCCATGAAAATGAAAACCAGAGCCAACTTTATGTCATACAATTTGTGACAGTCACTGAAATTATAGGTAATTTCAACCTATGCATTTGTGAAACCATCTATGCCATTTGCACTTTAAACATCTTTTGTACTTTGTATTTCTGACTTGTCGAAATAAATATTATCATCCATAATATCCATTACCAATCCATTATGAGACTTCATGAAAGTACATACAGCTTTTAGACTTAATCCATGAAATAAAGCCTCATGACTCCTCCTCGTATCTTTGATGAGCAGCCGAGTGCTCACAGCTGTTATGATTTCACTTATGAAGAAAATTGGAACTTTCGCATTCTTCAGTGGCTAAAAATCACTAAAAACCTCCCCACTTCTTCAAATGTTGTTATTTTCTTCTCCTCGTGTGTATTGCAAACCATGGATCTGATTAGAGTAGCTGATTAGAGCATTGTGCTAAAAGACCAAGGCCCCTTGTTTAAGCCCAGGGAAGGTCAGTCAGATTAACCCTCCAAGTCTACTGAAAATTTGTTCTATTAGTCTTCTGTGAGATTAGGCAAGACAGTATGAGCAGATCAGTACAAATCCAGTTTTTAGCGCTAGGAACCACACTCAGCGTTGATACAAAGTCAGTGGTATCATCTTCCCATACAAAGACTGCTGACACTGGTGCAGATGCATTTTACAAACATCCACTCTCCTTGGCTTTTTACAGCTTTTTGCTTACACATGTACAATCAGCCCCAACAGAGAGAACTCCTTGACTCTGATCCGCGTAGGCTCTGCCTCTGCAAGACACAGTTGGATTCCTCAAGTCAAACACAAAATGGCTTAGAGCATGTGAGCACGTGATCACACATATCCTCTCTTTCTGTCTCCTTCTCCTTCCAACTACAATCCTCTTTGAAACTTTTCAATTCTCCCACATCTTAATTTTACCTTTTTTTTCAGTCACTAAATAACAACAGAGTTGGCAAATGACAAAGTTTGTTCATGGTTTCAGACTCCCCATTTTAATAATGAGGGACTTTTTAGTAAATTGGTTAATGTTATCCTTTTCCAAATCTGGAATCGTTGTTTTTCTTTGTGAAATGAGAATCAAGCTTATTGTATTAAATCTCAAGCATATTTATCCTCAACAGGGTCAGAGCCATAAACCTTAATCCAAAGCCATAAATCTCCAATGGAAGAATTTCTGGAATTTGACTCTCTCCTATCCATTCTTTATGCCTAATGATAACACTGTTGTGATGGAAACATTTCAATGGATCTTTGTTTCCTGAGGATAGTTATAAATTATTTAAAATGCCTTGTGAAAAGCCTTAATGATCTAAACTCTTTGTGTCCCAGTTCAGCTTCATTTCCCTTGCTCCACATTTACTCTCTCATTTGAGTTCTCCAGGCTTTTGGTTATTTGTCCCATCTGCCTGGGTTTCTCCTTCCTCACCTTTCCTTACCTCACTAATTTACGCATCCTTCACTTTTTTTTTTTCAATTGAAGTGTAGATGATTTATAATGTTGTGTTACTTTCAGGTGTACTGTAAAGTGATTCAGTTATATATATACATACATATATATATATATACACACATATATATACAACACACATATATATACACATATATATGTTTGTATGTATATATATATATATATATATGCATTCTTTTTCAGATTCTTTTCCATTATAGATTATTACAAGATATTGAATATAGTTCCCTGTGCTATATAGTAGGTCCTTTTTTAATCTCGTTTATATATAGTAGTGTGGTATCTGTTAATCCCAAATTCCCAATTTGTTCTCCTCCACCTTTCCCCTTTGGTAACCATAAGTTTGTTTTCTATGTCTGTGAGTCTATTTCTGTTTTGTAAATAAGTTTATTTGTATTATTTTTTTAGATTCCACATATAAGTGATATCATATGATATTTGTCTTTCTCTGTTTGACTTACTTAACTTAGTATGATTATCCCTAGGTCCATCCATGTTGCTGCAGATGGCACTATTTCATTCTTTTTTATGGCTGAGTAATATATATGACTGGTATATATATATATATGTGTGTGTGTGTGTATGATGTGTGTGTGTGTTTATATATATATATACAGGTATACCACATCTTTATCCATTCCTCTGTCAATGGACATTTATGTTACTTCCATGTGTTGGCTATTGTAAATAATGTTGCTATGAACACTGGGGTACATCATCCTTCACTATTTAGTTTAGATTTCTATTCTGCTGAAGCCTTCATCGACCCTCAGTAGTGGGCTATGGGACCCTCTTAAGTACTTTCCCCTTTGGTAGCATGTATCACTGTATTATAACTGCCTGGTTAATTATCAGTATTTTCCCTTCTCCTGGAAGCACTGCATGAGATACTTCTTCCTGCCTGGCCTGTAATAGAAATTCTCAATAAACACTAGTTGAGAGAGCAAACCAATGGTGGCTCGGAGGGCATTCCACATTCTGATGTCCCTCTTAGCATTTTGCATGTGTGGTCACTACAGGAAAGGTCTGCCTTTGTGCTAATATCAGATTACTTGTTTTAAAAATAAGTCAGTGCTGCTGATTCCACAATACTAAGCCGAGAAGAGAATTGTAATGGTCATTTCTCTCTTTTCTTTTTCTTTTGGTACGGACCAAGTTAATGCATTTAGCATTTTCTAATCTACAAAGATCTATAACCCCTGCTCCCTGTCTTAACTAGGGAGCCACCTGTCTGCTACTTATCTAACCCAGCCAGAGGTGTTGAATTCTCAAATTTTTCCCTCAAGTAGAAATCTAGATGAATCTCTTGAAAGGTCATTTTTAAAATCAACTCAAAAGGAAAACCACCTATCAGCACAAGAGAGAAAAGTGAATTGAGGATAGAATTGTGTATTTATAGTTATCAAGGCTGATGGACATTGGAAAAGTACACTAAAATTATGGATAGCAAGCTGTAAAGTTTGGCTTGACTTCAAAGGGATTTTTAATATGCCCTTATGCCAATGTCTGCTAGTCAAGGTCGATAAGAAAAGTTTAATCTTCTTATGGAACAGAGCTGAGTCACATAATATCCGTGTACTTCTACTGGTTGTGATGATTCTCTAAAGAGATGATGTCACCAAATTGAGCTTTGCTAGAATCTTGCCTAGAAATAGATTGATTTATTTATGGATTCACAAAGACAAGTGAAAATAGAATGGCTTATTTATCATGAACGCCACAGACAAATGTGTGTCTTGGCACATTTAGGTGTTTATCAAAGTCTCTCTGTGTAAGCAGAATGAACCAGAAGCAATTTACTTTGTGTGAATAGGAAATATCAAGGTGATATTAATCATTTTTATTTCCTTTGTCTTTAGAATGTTTATAAGAAGAGTCTTTTCAAGTCCGCAAAAGTTAAGTTTAGAGTTAAGTTTTAAGAAATTATCATTGTCTTTCTCAAAATTCTTCACATTTTTGTTTAACTTGTTCTTTATAGTTTACACTATAGGGATGCTTCTTGATAGATTCAATTCTATTATTTCAAAAAACAATCCAAGAAAAAAATATAATTGTAAACTTTGAGGAAAAAAAGAGAAATAATGACCAAAAATATCAAATGGATACAATTAAACTTGCTTTATCACTTAAATTCAGTTCTTGCTTGTAGATTTTTAGTAGTTTGTAAAAAGCCTTCTTATAAAATTTTTAAAGTCTCAAAACTACTAAGAAGCGGTATTATTATAGTGGAAAATAGCCGTATGGTTTCTGGGAAGGACTATACTAAAAGGAATAAGTTTAATTAGAAGCAGGATAGATTTGGTTACATACAACAAGAGCCAACGAAATATGCTCCAACCCAAGCGTAAGTGCAACCACTGGCTAGAGATTTCTAGAGAGGACAGAGAGTAACTTTCCTGGAATATTTTATGTCCTAAATAGCCTGGATGGATTCCCTTATCCCTTTCCAGACTTATCTCCTGGGAAGGAGGCATACTGGTGGGATGGACCTCATAGGAGAGCTTAGCTAATCAAAATGAAGTGAGCTCTGGATGCAAGCAGAAACTTGTTTTATTCCAAAGTCTGACTCTCACATGTAAGTCCTGTGACTTAAGTCATGTCTTTAAATACAGCAGAAGTGTGTGCCAGGTTGTGGAGCAAGCGAGCCTTTGGTCAGTGCCTGGTGGTGAGGGGCTGAGCGGGACACTGTGCTACCTCCTCCTGTGCCCTGACCCTGGAAGAATGCACCTCCAGAGTCCCGGCCCTCGTCTCTGGAAGAGAGGGGAAGCACCAAGTGGGTGGAGATGGCTTCCTGGCTCTACAAGCCCTGGAAACACAGACTGGAAACACAGATGTACTCCTGGAAGAGGAGGAACCGGCGTCCTGGGTATCAAGCTGTCTGGCCAGACACAAAATGTGCATGTGGCACAGACAGAAAGCCATAATCACCCAGGACCTAGCATTCTTTCACGTGCAACCCTTCTGTTGGCACTAGGGCTTTGCTCTGTACCTTCTTGGGTGGAGGAGTGTGTGCTTATTTTAGCTTTAAATGTAGATATCCTCTCTCTAGTAGTGCAAAAAGCAGACCTGGTTCATTTCTGTGGCTATAATAACCAAGACGTAGAGTGGGAAAAAAATCTGCCCCAGACAGACTTGAAAGAAGTTGAAGGAGAATGTCAACTACCTAGAAATAATTCATTTAAATTGACAAAATTAAATGCAAAATTCTGACAAATAAAGAGGCAAGGATAGAACAAAACAATTCTCATGAAGACTTACAAGTAACGACTTGAAAAATAGAAAAATTTCTTAAATTTTCTGGTAATCAAAGAAATGCATATCACATCACTGAAGTGTCATTTCATTAAATGAACAAAAATTAAAACATACCACTACCTTCAAGGGATAAAGGGCTAGTGGAGTAAGTTTATTCACATAGTGCTGGTACCATTTTTATTTATTTGATTCTTTCTAAATTGGTCTTGAAAGTATTTTGACAAAAATAATTATTTTAAACTCTACTCCATTACTGGGGATTCATACTAAGGTTCAATTTATTCTAAGGTTATTCAAATTGAGAGGGAAAAAATCATTTTCAGCCTTATGAAAAAGAGAAAAAAATTAAGAAAATGAAAGGACTAACGGTAGGTCTATGGTTACATTAAACAACATCAATTTGATGCAATGTTAACCATAATAAATATGAAATTTGTTACAACATATGAATGTTTCCAATAAATGTTAAGTGGAAAAAAGGCAGCTTCAGTATCATATATACACTATGACAACAATCATGGACAAACTAGGTACACAGGGGGGAAACTGAGAGAGAACACAAAAAAATAAAAACAGTTGGCATATAAAGAAAATGGAATTATTTTTAAACATCTCGATAATGCTGTTATGATCATTCTTACATAAATTTTGAAAATCATGGGGAAAAGTCAGAAAGGAGATAGATTTATAGTAAAAGACATATGAAATCTAAAAATGGAAATTTCAGCTAACTAGTAGCTCTTAGCAAGAGCTACAGGATAACAAGGTAATCTTTCCTCTGGTTCTTAGCCAAAGAGAAATGCTTGCGTTGTAAGTCACTTAGGACACTTCAAATTATTGTAGAACAAAGGAAAAAACATTGAAAACCTCCAAGAGGAACCAATAGAGTTTCCTCTATTTTCTTACCCCTACCTTTTTTTTTTTTTATGTTGCCTTTCTAGGAAAAAATATTCCAAGTTTTTTGGGGAAAGAAACTAATTTTTTTCCAATTCTGCCTTAGTCTTAGAATAATAATATTCAGATAAATATTGGCAATAGTGAGTATCGGGGTTTTCATTCTCCTAAGAGGGCAACTAAGTCATTTTTTAAAATTTTATTTATTTTTGGCTGTGTTTGGGTTCTTCTTGCTGTGTGTGGGCTTTCTCTAGTTGTGGCGAGGGGGGGCTACTCTTCCTTTTGGTGAGCGCGCTTCTCACTGGGTGGCTTCTCTTGATGCAGAGCATGGGCTCTAGGCACGTGGGCTTCAGTAGTTGTGGTGCACGGGCTTAGTTGCTCTGAGGCATGTGGGATCTTCCCGGGAACATGTGTCCCCTGCATTGGCAGGTGGGTTCTTACCCACTGTGCCACCAGGGAAGTCCCCAATTAAGTCATTTTTAATGTTTCCCAAGACATATTACTTTCCAGGTAGTATTCTTTATTGTTGCTGTTATTATTAGGAAAGTTTGGAAATGTGATGAATGTTTTGCTTAAGATTGATTTACTTGCTTTAAAGTCTTTTCAGTTTGTATTACCCTTAAGTGTATTTGCCAACTAATAATATTTCAAGTGCTGTTTATGGGTTTTTTTCTTTAGGAGTTTCCACACATGCTCTGTCATTTGATCCCCATCATCTCATCAGCTGGGTAAGGTAGGCAGCACTGTTTTATTCTTCAGGGTTTGCAGGTCAGCCTCTGGAGATCACGTAGCATGTGGATGTTCACGTGACCCACCAGTGGTAGAGCTGGACTTCGAACCCAGGTTTTCTGGCTCTGGACAGAATTTCATCCACTCTGTCACATCCTAAGTATAGGGTATTTTCTTTTCCCTGCCTTAGTGGTCTAATGTTTTGTTTCATGTGATAAATGCCTTCTCAAAGATGAAATAGCTTAAAATTTGGTGCAGAACAAGGACTACTGTGGATGATAAGCTTAGAAATCACCCGACATCCCCCAGAGACCATGATATGTCATACTAAGAGCAGAAAACTGGGGGAGAAGGCAATTGGAAAGACTATTATTTTATTCCCTATAAGCCTTCATAAAAATCCATTTTTACTATGTAAATTGAAAGAAACCAGAAGTCTATAAAGCCATCTAGTTGATTCAAGTCTTTTATAGCCTTTTCTTAAGAAAGATCAGAAAACCTCAAGATGATGTGAAGGTAAATCAGGATGGAGACTGTCCCTCAGCTCACCATTTTACTACCAAGCTTCCTGGCCTTCAAAGGAACAGCTCAACAGTTTTGAGAAGAAATATAAAGGTAACGGTGCACCTCCTTGAGCCATGATAGCCTAACAGATGGAGGGATGGCATCCCAGATGCTGAACAAGCCACATGGGGCAGATGCTCTCCCAGAACTGTGTCAAGTAAGCTTAATTAAAAGTGCCTTCTATTATTGTCTGTGGTGATTTGCTGAGGAAGAAGAAGAGACAGTGACCTTATATTTAATCATGTCAAAGGCTCAACAGTAATTCTTGGGTTAGTAATGTGGTTAATAATTTCTTCAAGTTGGCAGCTCTATCCAGGGGACTGACTTCACCAGGCCTTAAAATCCGCGTGTAGTGCCCTGGCTTCATTTGTTGGCAGCCGACTAAGCACCTTTCGAGCTGTCTTCAATTGAAACACAGACAGAGGAGTCTGAGGAAATCCTCACTCAGCCAAATCTAACCCGTATGAGAGGGCAAAGTTAATGAGAATCAGTCATGAGCCTTCGGCACGCAACGCCTCTGAAATGTTAAGTGATTTATAACCAGCATGGGCTGCAGAGTTTTCTTAGTCTCCCCTTTTCATGTTAAAAAAAAAAAAAATTGCATCAACAAAATTTCCATTTCAACTAATAAAGGCAAAGAGAAAAACAAAGAACACATTAATTTTTAAGATGTAGGCAAGGTCCAGGAAGGATATAGGAGAATGAACATGTTAGATTTAAAAACTGGGGGGAACTGCGAGAATGAATGGATGTGCATACCAACAAGCACCACACAGGGCAGGGTAAAATGATTGACAGACAGAAGGATTAGCAAGGCACGTTGGGAGCACAAACATTGTGTGTTTCCATTTTCCTCCAGGTGCCTTTCTTTGTAGTGTAGTGCTGGGAAAGTCTCATGGTACAAAACCATCTTTGTGATGGTGCCTGACTTTTAACCAATGAGGTTGAGTTATAACTTCCTTTCTACAAGTGAGTTTCCTGGTGGGCATAATATTTTCCCCAAACTCACGGGTAGTACACTAATATAGTCTTGAAAGGTTCAACCAATATAGACAAAGCTAAAGTGCTTCTTGATTACTCTCACACCTCATCATCTCTCCATTTGAATCACACGAAAGTTGTAATCACTATTTCAGTTTGATGTATATACTTCCAGATCTTTTTGTTTGCATTTACACAGACACACACATATACTCATAGATACACACGCACATACACACACAGACATGAAAGGAGAAATACCGAATTAAAAAAAAAATAAATGTGATGATGCTATATTCATCTTCGATTTGCTTTTCTAACTGAATATCACTGTACCTGTCCCCATTGTCAGCATAAGCAAGTACATATCTAAAGTAGAGGTGGATGAGAATTTTTAATAAAGGAAAATTGCCAAAAAAATCCTTCCACCAGTAGTGTTTTGGCCTATACTTTTACCATGACATTATCAATCTTTTCAACCATTGACAATCTGATGGATTAAAAACACATGGATTTCATTGTTTCAGTTTGCATTTCCCTGGTGGTGTGGTAGACACTTGAAATAGTATTTAGTTTTCTTTTCTTATTTCCTCTGTAAGCCCAGAGTTATAGGAAGGATGTATGGGAATTCCAGGTGGATGGATTGGCTGAGGATGGTGGTTGGCTCTCATATTGTTTTTAATTTCTAATTTTATCAAATTGTAATTAGCTAGTACGACCTGTGTGATTCCTGTTTTTTGGAATTTGATGAGATATGCTTCATGATCTAATTCTTGGTCAGTTTTTGTAACTGTTCCATGTATGCTTAAAATAAAGTATATTCTTCTTTATATACAAATCTCAGCATAAATCAGATTTGGTTAATTGTTTTATTAAAATCTTCTAATGGGACTTCCCTGGCGGTGCAGTGGTTAAGAATCTGCCTGCCAATGCAAGGGACACAGGTTTGAGCCCTGGCCCGGGAAGATCCCACATTCCGTGGAGCAACTAAGCCCGTACAGCACAACTACTGAGCCTGAGCTCTAGAGCCCGCAAGCCACAACTACTGAGCCCATGTGCCACAACTACTGAAGCCTGTACACCTAGAGCCTGTGCTCCACAACAAGAGGAGCCACGACAATGAGAAGCCTGCGCGCCACAACGAAGAGTAGTGCCCACTCACCACAACTAGAGAAAGCCCACGCGCAGCAACAAAGACCCAGCATAGCCAAAAGTAAATAAATAAATAAATAGATTAATTTTTAAAAATAAATAAAATAAAATCCTCTATCCTCACACATTGTCGGTCTTCTTGAACTGGCAATTCCTGGGAGAAGTATGACAAAAATGTTCTTCTGTGACATGAATTTTCCATTTTTCTTTGTATTTCTATTATTTGTTGCTTTAACTATTTCCGTGTTATGTTGCTAAGCTCGTAAAGGTTGGTGAATGTTTTACCTTCTTAGCAGCTATCTTTCATCAATGTGAAATATTCCTCTTTGTTCCTTTCAAATTTTTTGTGTTACATAGTATTTTTTCTGACATTTATATTCTTAACACTGCTTTCCTTTTATTAAGCCTTGCCTGGAACATCTTTATTTTCCAACTTACTGGATTCTTTTGAATAGATAAGCTTGCAGTGTCCCCATCTGTTAGATCTGTCTTTGATGTGATCATTTTGGACTGTAGTTTTCTCATCAACTTCATAATCCTACCTGCCTTCTGTTTTTCAGAGAGTCTTAATTATTCCTTATGCATACAATGACATACCTTGTTTTCTAGCACTACTATAAATTAAAATGCGTGTGTGTTTTCTATTATTTAAAGCAAGAAGAAGAGATGACGTTAAATGTTCTGGCTGCCATCTTGATCCAATCCTATGCTTTCCCTCACACCAGATTTCCTTCCCCACTGCCACTCCAAAACATTCCTTTCCTGTCCTTCCAGCGAGGTCTATCTGGATATTGGAGGTGCTGTGAGAGATATGCTTCAAAACAGAGTTTGAATATGTTTAATCAACATGCACCCATCGAAAAACTAACATGGTTTTCCACCTCTTTAGGAACTAAAAGTTGACTTCAACTTGAGTTCCACTGGCATGCATTATTCAGTAACAGCTTACACAGCTCTATGTTATCCTCTTCCCATCTCATTCCCAGAAAGGTCTGTTTAATAAACAGTCCATTTTTAGACAGCACTACTAATAACATCACAATATTGCTATTCTTCTGGATGATTTATTAGCAATACGTATATGCCAGTTTCTTGCATAGGAGAAACATGTTTAAAAGCTACTAACTAGACAATTGGCGAGGCATGGCACAAACTAACTGCACTATAACTCTTAGCAAATTTTTGGCCATTAAAAGTAGCATTTATTTATTTTTATTTATTTATTTTTTGCGGTACGCGGGCCTCTCACTGTTGTGGCCTCTCCCGTTGCGGAGCACAGGCTCCGGACGCGCAGGCTCAGCGGCCATGGCTCACGGGTCCAGCCGCTCCCTGGCATGTGGGATCTTCCCGGACCGGGGCACGAACCCACGTCCCCTGCATCGGCAGGCGGACTCTCAACCACTGCGCCACCAGGGAAGCCCAAAAGTAGCATTTGGACTGTACTATTTTTAAAGTCAGGAAAAAAAAAAAAAATCTCTCACAATTATTCATAAAGGACTTGTGCTTTGTTTCCTTTCTTATTTTATTTGAAACACTCTCACCTCATTTTCTATGCTTTATCTTTATACATCAAATAGAGAGTTTTTTCTCATTTATAGGTCATCAAATTCCAACCACAGGATTTCAGACTAAAAAGGGCTTTAGAGTTAACTAGGTTAGGCCCATCACATGATGTTGAAGAGCTTTTGTGACATGCTCAAGTTCGTATATTGACCTTGGGACAGAGCTGGCACTAGAATGTGGGTTGCCTGACTCCAGAACACTACACATAAATTTACATTTACAAAAGATTTTAAAAGTCCCATCTCATCTGCAAAGTACCAAGAAACTCCTAGGAAGAAACTCGATGGCATGAATAATCTCAGTTTTCATAGGAGGGAACATTGAGCAGGAAGGATGAATTAATGACTTGCTTAAAATAATCCACATCAGGAGTTGTCAGGGGGCCAACTTGAGGTCTTCGCCACGAGGCCTGGTCTCCATCTAACAGCCTCTCCATCTACTTAGCACACAACTGCACTTCCTAAAAGGACAGAGGTGCCTTCTCAAGGAACTATTTCGTGGTTTAATCCCTGAAGGATACAAAGTATAGATTCATTTTTATTTTTTTGGCCGTGCCACGCAGCATGCGGGATCTTACTTCCCCAACCAGGGATTGAAGCCATGCTCCCTGCAGTGGAAGCGTGGAATCTTAACTACTAGACCACCAGAGAAGTTTCTAGATTCATTTTTAAATTGTTAAAATATAAGTGTCTTTTTGGTTTGTGGTGATCTTAAAAAAACCCAGCTAAGTCAGAACCAGGTAATCCATTGTAAATTGGAGACTGATTCACCTATAATCCCGGATAAAGTAAAAGGATGAATCACAATGTTGCTTTAAATTCCTTCCAGCTCTTTGTTTATTGTTTCCTCTTGAGTGGAATCCCATTTATTCATTAATCTAGCTCTGTTCCCAACAGCTTGGCATATAGTAGGGCCTCCAGTAAATATTTAGGACTAGGCATTTGTGCTCTGTATAGGATTTGCAGAGCCCTCTCTCTGCCTCTGCGTCATGAATAGTTCTTCAGACTCTAAGGAGTTGGCAAATTCTTTTAGACTCTTAAGAGTCCAAGAGTATGCAAACTATGGCTGGTGGACCAGCCACGTGTTTTTATAAATATAAGTTTTATTTCAACACAGTCAGGTCCATTCATTTGTATGTTATCTGTGGCTGCTTTCCCTACAAGGGCAGAGCTCAATCAAAGTGACCGAGACCGTATGGCCTGCAAAGCCTAAAATATTTGCTATTTGGCCTTGTACAGAAAAAGTTTTCCAATCCTTGCATTTAAAATCTATTTATTACCTTTTATGACTAACATGGGGTTGAGCCAGTGTCTAGCTAAACAACAAATGCCCTATGACAAATGTTCATAGATCAGCAAACTGCTGACCTAGTCATGGAAGTCTAGTTCAGTTACAGGCTTAGCTAATATGTACGTCAGCAAACATAAGTAATGATGATTTATATTTGCGTGACACTTTATAGATTATGAAGTATTTCATGTATATCTCACTTGATATTTCCAATAACCCTAGAAAGTAGGCAGCAGGTATTACTTTTTCATGAGGTAACAGTTTCTGAGACATTGCATATCTCAGGGTTAAAAGGAATTCAGATTCAAGTGTTTTTATCTTTTAGCAGCTAAAATGATTACTTTATCTCTGGAAAATGCTGATTTCAAAAAAAAAAGAAGGAGAAGTTATTAACATTTATCATCTTATGATGCACTGATTTGAAATAATATATTAGAAGATCACTTGCAATTAAGTGTACTTTGTAATAACATGTCCTGTCTTCTTACTGTTGTATTTTTATGTCAATAAATTGGTAATAAAAATAATATAAACATGTAATCTGACGGTTTAAAAAGTCAAACTAAATAAGCCTAATTGAGTTATAAGTTAAAAATACAACCTTAAATTTTTGAAATGTTAGAACCTACAGGATAAGTCAGTTATCTGGTTTCCTTGAATTAGCAAAATTAAAAAACAAACAAACACACAAATCCCCAAAACTCTTCGAGTAACAGAGGAAAATGTCAGGAAAAATATAAGTATATATGGGAAAACAGTGAAAGATTGACATAGTTCTCTCTTATGGGTCAAATCAAGTTGAGATAAATATTTCAGTGGTGTTTACAAACTTTAGATGACAGTTATGATATCTTTCTTACATCATACAAGAATTGATTTCTGTGTGATCAAACAACTTAGGAGGAATTTCTAGTTGACCAAAACATTGCTGCCTTGGAACAGCATAAAAAATTAGGACAATAGAGTGTATGATTCTAACTGCATGGCATCTGGAAAAGGCAAAACTATGGAGACAGTAAAATATATGTGGTTGCCAGGGTTTGGGGGAAGAGTGGGATGAATAGGTGAAACACCGAGGGTTTTTAGGACAGTGAAACTATTCTGTATGATATTATAAAGATGGATACATGTCATTATACATTTGTCCAAACCCATAGAATATACAACACCAAGAGTGAACCCTTATGTAAACTATGAACTTTGGGCGCGGATGTGTCAAAGTAGGCTCATCAGTTGTAAGGAATGTTCCACTCTGGTGGGGACATTGATAGTGGGAGAGACTATGCATATCTAGGGGTAGGGAATGTATAGAAATTTCTATATTTTCTTCTCAATTTTGCTGTAATCTGAAAATTGCTCTAAAAAGTAAAGTCTATTTAAAAAATACTCAGTACAATGGACTAACAAAGGCCACAATTCTATGTCCTCCTCAGAAGCTTTATAAACGTGCATTAAAAAAATAAATTTTGGGGGCGTACCATGGCATGGATACAAGAAAAACAAAGGCCTAGAATCCTTTCAGAAGAACGGATCCAGAGCAAACTTACTTCACATGCGGATTGAGTTTCCCATGAGCTTGACTCCTTCTCCTGAGGGAGAACCCCTCTTTGGAAAGCTTGGTCTCCCAGGCACGTCTGACACAACGAAGGCTCGAAGTCTGGCTCCCCTGGTGGCATGTACACCACTGAAGGGCCCGTGTACTTCAGACTGGGACTCTGATGCTTGTCCACGCTGACCACCGGACTCTTGATCCATCTTCGTACCTGCAGGGTGCAAAAGAAAAGAAAAAATGCGTTTTACCTCCTTTGATGTCTAATGAGGCCTTGATGGGAAAGTTGGTGGGATGGACAGTCAGGAAAGGAGTCTCACAACTTCCCTACCTATCAAACCTTAACATAACCTGAATTGGTCAGTGCTGGCCACTCATTTTCCAACACCTTGTGTTTTTTGGTTGGTCATTTCATTTCACTGAGTCTGTCTCCCCATCTGTAAGACTGGGGTAGTCATATTTCTGCCCAGGTTGTTATGCAGATTTTAAAATATTTTTAAAAGTCCAAGTGTTTTGCCTGGCACATAATATTGAGTAGACGGTGCTTTTTTTTTTTTTTTTTTTTGTGGTACGCGGGCCTCTCACTGTTGTGGCCTCTCCCGTTGCGGAGCACAGGCTCCGGACGCACAGGCTCAGCGGCCATGGCTCACGGGCCCAGCCGCTCCGCGGCATGTGGGATCCTCCCGGACCGGGGCACGAACTCTTGTCCCCTGCATCGGCAGGCGGACTCTCAACCACTGCGCCACCAGGGAAGCCCGGTGGTGCTTATTTTACTTCACTCTTATCTTTGTTGCTGCATGCACGCTTTCTCTAGTTGCGGCGAGTGGGGGCTACTCTTCCTTGCGGTGTGAGGGCTTCTCACTGCAGTGGCTACTCTTGTTGTGGAGCACGGGCTCTAGGCGTGAGGGCTTCAGTAGTTGTGGCGCACGGGCTTTGTTGCTCCGTGGCATGTGGGATCTTCCCGGACCAGGGCTAGAACCCGTGTCCCCTGCATTGGCAGGTGGATTCTTACCCACTGCGCCACCAGGGAAAGCCTCATTTATAGATCTTAACACACTTGGCTGTCATCCTCTATCAAGGTAATAAATATGTTCTGCATAACGATTTCTTTCACACAGCAATAGCTCCTCAGAGCAGACACCCTGAGAAGACAGAGTGGCTTTTGGAATTCCTCATCCTTTCATGCCACTGAGTGGTGCTTATTTTACTTTACTCTTACTATTATGATTATGCTGACAGAATGATAGTTCACAAATGTCTAAGGTGAATTGTAACCAATTCACCTTAGAAAAAGAAGTAGAAGAAGTTGCTCCTGGCTAAGAAATTATCTCACTTTGTTTTTTTCTTTCCTTAAAGTTTTAAAACTCACCACTTGTCTTGCTTGCATGTAGAATTCTTGTAAGGTAGAGAAAAAATGTAAAGGTATTCTAACATTAAAAGGATAACATTTATATAGCACTTTCAGTGTGAAAGGCACTGTTCTAAGTGTTTAACATGCAACGTTTTTTTTTTTGTTTAATCCTCAGAACAGTCTTACATGATAGGCACTATTACTAATCCCATTTTGCAGATGAGAAGACAGAGGCAGAGAGAAATGAATCAAGTTTCCTCAAGGCGCAATACTGGTGTCAAGCAAAGGCAGGATGCAGGCACTTTGAATCCACTGTCTACTCCTTTACAAGCATGCAGTTTTAGCAAGTGTTGGAGTGATTTATGACTTGTCATCAAATGCTTGAAATTCATCCTAATTTAATATGTCTTTTCCATGCTCTTTGAAACTCCTGAGGATTCTTTTTATAGTTAACCAATTGGTGAAATTAGTGTATATTGAAAAGATGAAAAAATAAAATCACAGTACTGAATTTTAGTTAGTAATGCTGACAATTAGATTTTTTAAAAATATACTGAGAATAAACTAAAATTGCAATAGCATAAGAATGTTTAAGCAATTTGATGGAATATTATGCCATCACTAAAAATAAATATTGTGAAGACTCTGTGGCAACATGGAAAATGTTTAGAATGTAATTATACGAAAAAAAGCCAAATACAGAATTGCTCAATCACTATAATTGCAAATGTAAAAATATATGTACTATCTATAGACAAAGCAAGAAAGTAACAGGCAAAATAGAAACTTGCATTTCTTGTTAGGATCATGGATGTCTTAGTTCTCCCTCTTTTTACAGTGTCCTGTGCTTTAATTTTTTTAAAGAATAATTTCTTTTAAAGTTTATAAGAGTCTTAAGCAATTAAAATCATCATATTTCTTTCTTTGGTTACATACGTGTCTTTTACTTGCTTTGTGTATAGGTACTCTTTTCAATGTCATTTAAAATAATCTTTTTACGTTTACTATTCTGATGTTAACATTTGGGAGGGTTCCATCAGTATTTCTTGTACGCTGGGGCCCCATAAGCATGTTAGTAGCTGCATTCAAAGCGTTTGTTTGGGGCTTCCTGGTGGCGCAGTGGTTGAGAATCCGCCTGCCAATGCAGGCGACACGGGTTCGAGCCATGGTCCGGGAGAATCCCTCATCCCACATGCCGCGGAGCAACTAAACCCGTGCGCCACAACTACTGAGCCTGTGCTCTAGAGCCCGCCAGTCACAACTACTGAGCCTGCGCGCCACGACTACTGAAGCCCATGTGCCTGGAGCCGGCGCTCCGCAGCAAGAGAAGCCCGCGCACCGCAATGAAGAAAAGCCCCCGCTCGCCACAGCTAGAGAAAGCCCGCGCGCAGCAACAAAGACCCAACTGAACCAAAAATAAATAAATAAATTTAAATAAAAGAATCACATAAGGAATTGTCATTTTATTTGATATCAGCTGAGAATTCCCAAAATAGTTCAGATGACTTTGAGCATAGGCTGTCAAACAATGCATAGATGCTTTTACAGAATTTGAGAGTTGAAAGAGACCCAAAGACGTTAGTAATTTGCCCAAAGTCACAATGTAAATTATTATGTGGGAAAAACTACACCTCTTAGTTTAAGCAAATCAGTCAACTAGTTTCTACTAGGGTATAAGCTGGCAAACTCAGTGTCTTCAGAGGCTGGCAAGAACAGGAAATGTGTAAAGCCCTATGACCAGGGTGTAAAAATAGGGAGTGGTAGAGACTGCGGCAAACTAGGAGTGCATGCTTGCCAAGTGTTTTTACATTTAAATGAAAAAATGAACAAACAAACACATAAAACCCCCAAGCAAACAATGCTGGCCAAATAAAACCCTAGTCAAACATACCCTACACCTTCAAGAGTCACTGCTTGACCCTTGAAGTTATTCTAGCGAGTAGAATAAGTATGACGTAGAATTCTATGAAGTAGAAATAAAATGATTTGCTATCTTCTAACTTAAAAAAAATCCAATGCTTTCAACATTTTAACTTTCATTCACGTATTCAACACTTATTATCGAAGACCAGCTACGTGTCAGGCATAATCTAGGCATTGAGAATTCAGTTCATAAGTCAGATCCCCCAAAACCTGCCCTCGTGGAGCTCGACTTATGACTCAAGGAGTAAATTATTTATTTATTTAAATAAAGAATAAAGGGGGAAGTAAAGCAGAGGTGAGTGATCAGTCTCAGTGGAGGGTTCAGTTTTAATTTTATGAGATTTCGGGAGAAAGATTCAAGCTGAAGATATGCGTTGAAGACTTGAAACAAATAGCCATGTTCTACTGAAGTCTTCCAGGGGAAAAAACCCAGTGACTTGCCAAGATCTACTTGCGAAGTATGTGTCATATTTCTGGGGATTTGGTTATTCGAATCTATTATATTTCACGTAAACTTACTGAATAACATGACTTACTCAAGTCTCCTAAGAGTGAATGTTTTGTGTTTTGTGTCTTCACACCTCCCACTGGAGGGCAGGGAGTGGGTGGCGTGACATTTCATTAGAAAGGTCCCTGATTCCAAATAACCTTCAACGAATTAACCCATTCTGATCCTTACAGACATGGGACTAGGATTCTCCCTCTCTTTCCACAGAAAAGGTGGTGAGGGAAATTTAGAAATATTCCATTTCTCCAGAAGCATCAGGGAGAAAGGAGAAAGGTGTTATAAAAATAGATATAGTGGTACGTTTTGTGAAAGGACTGTGGCTGGCATTCATCACCTGCATTGTCTTGAACTGCTGTATCTCCTCTGGCTAAGTCCTCTTACTGGCTTCAGTCTGTCCCTTCCCCTCCTACTGCTTTGCACATTTCACTGCTTTGGAGCCTTCCAAGTGGTTTTTATTGGCCTGATTCATGACAGGGTTGACGATGTGTACTTAATCTTGAGAGAGTGGCTGGACATGGAGTGAGTACAAGGGCTCTCCCTCTGGCCTTGGACTCCGGCAAGGGGTCCTCCAAAACTGCTGAGTGCAGGACCACTCCCTTGGCCCTGAGGGAATTCAAGCTACAACCGGCCTATTGTGGGAGTTGCTGACAGCGAGTGGCTTTGGGAGCCCCTCAGAGACCTGTCACAATGGCTCTCGGAAAACCGTAGCAGCTGCGTGTGTGAGAAAAATGAATGCCCGGATACAGGCTGTTGCCCTGGCTCCTGGGCCACCTGGGCCTGGTTTTATTCAGAGCCACACACTCTCGTTTGTGGAGAGCATTGTAAACAAACACGGACTGGGGTGAGACATCCTCTTCACCGCGAATAAATCAAAAACTCCCTCACTTGGGCTTTCTAGAAGCCTGTTCTCCAAACCGCATCAGACTTTTAAAGGAGGAATTACCTCTCCAGCCACAGGTCAAAGAGTAAAGCCTTTCTTTTAACCTCACAGCTACTCTTACTGAACAGTGTGTATGCAAAATATTAAGCCAATCTCTTTGCTAAATCAGTCTGCCCTCGTTTTTTTAATTTCTCTATTTGAATAGATTTGAAAAAAATCTCCAAAAGCAATAATCCCGCAGACTAGAAAATCACCAGATGTGATTAAAAAGATTGGCCAGCTTCGAGGGATTTTCCACTAGTGGTTTTCTTTTCCTATTAAATAATAGGAAACATATATTACTCCTAATTTAATACGTTTAAGCTGATAATGATGTCCACTGATACAGAAAAATTATAGAGGGTTCAAGTACTTATCTGTGAATTCACAAGGCAGCACCTGCTGGTCTCATCACTCCTTTTGTTTTCTGGGAATGAAGAGCTGTCTCTTCCTTAAAATCCAAGCGAACTTGATGTTGGACACAACTTTGGCAATTTCCAGAGAGGCGTTTTTTATTATACAAAACTGACTTTGTTTATATGATGCCACCATAACTTTCAATTCAGATATAGTCAAGCAAGTTTTATAGTAAGATGATCTGAATAATTCAATTGATCATAAAGAGAGACTTCCACACCTATTCCTTTTTCCAGAGGTGTGCCTGCCAGCAGGCTGGTTTTGACATTAATGTAACTCAGGAGAAGGCTCCTGGAAGCAAGTTCCTCTTACCTTGGTGCCCGGGGCTGTTTCATAGCACGGTTCCTAAAATATGATACAAGGTCAGTGATATTAATCTGATTTCTTCACTTTAGCTATTCGTGGTCATCATCTAACTTTCTTTTCTCTGAACATCTGCAGTGTGTATTGCTTAAATAAAACCGTGGGACTTTGATGCTCACCGGCTGTTATGCTATGTCATCTCTCTAACTGGAACATAAGGGTGAGGATAGCATCTTAGGCTTTTTTTTTTTAATTCCCTAGAGGCTAGCATTAGACCTTACAAATAGTAGGCAATAAAAATAGGAATTGCTTGATTTTTATTATTGTTATTATTTTTTTGTGTGGTATGCGGGCCTCTCACTGCTGTGGCCTCTCCCTTTGCGGAGCATAGGCTCCAGACGCGCAGGCCCAGCGGCCATGGCTCACGGGCCCAGCCGCTCCGCGGCATGTGGGATCTTCCCGGACCGGGGCACGAACCCGCGTCCCCTGCATCAGCAGGCGGACTCACAACCACTGCGCCACCAGGGAAGCCCTGTTTGATTATTTTTGACAATAACTATATTTATTCATTTATAGATCTTTTTTTTTTTTTGGCTGCGTTTGGTCTTTGTTGCTGCATGCAAGCTTTCTCTAGTTGAGGCGAGCGGGGGCTACTCTTCCTTGCGGTGTGAGGGCTTCTCACTGCAGTGGTTTCTCTTTTTGTGGAGCACGGGCTCTAGGCGTGTAGGCTTCAGTAGTTGTGGCACACCGGCTCAGTAGTTGTGGCGCACGGGCTTAGTTGCTCTGCGGCATGTGGGATCTTCCCAGACCAGGGCTCAAACCCATGTCCCCTGCATTGGCAGGCGGATTCTTACCCACTGCGCCACCAGGGAAGCCCTCATTTATAGTTCTTAACACACTTGGCTGTCATCCTCTATCAAGGTAATAAATATGTTCTGCATAACAATTTCTTTCACACAGCAATAGCTGCTCAGAGCAGACACCCTGAGAAGACAGAGTGACTTTTGGAATTCCCCATCCTTTCATGCCACTGCCCTTGGGATTTCCCCGTCCTTTCTTGTCAGCATTGGCCAAGGTAATTACATCCTGTTCGAGATTCTCAGGGTCTAACCCTGTGTTTCCCCAGGGCTCGTCTGGGGGATGGGGTGGTGAGGAGGGCTAGGGGGAAGAGGCAGGAATGAGAGGGTCCACATCTCTTCATCCTTTTCTACACTGCTACCTACACCCTCAGCTGCATCCCCTGTTACAGCTGCCAGCCCTCTGTGTTCTACCAGCAAGAGGCGGTGAGGATTCAACACCAGACCCGGTTCTCGTACTCAGTCCTGTAAATCCCCTTCTTCTTCCTCCTCGTTTAGGTGCCCACCTCACCCCGTCTCCCCCCACAAAGCTTTAAACAGAAAAAGCTCAGAATTCACTGACATAAGTCTTTCTTTGGAAATGGAAGTAGAGTTTTTCTCAGTCCTTTAAGTTCTAGGACTGAGGCTTTTAGCTTGAATTCGTCTTTCCTGGATCTAGAAAATTAAAAAAAAAAAAACGAAAAAGAAAAAAGAGGAACAGCCCTTGGCAGGATGGGAACGGTGAGGACAACAGGAAAAGTTATGCTTAAAACCAAATATGTTCGATTTAATGGATTGCCTGGCATTCTGGAATCATGTACATTTGGCTTTTTAGTGTTTAAATGGCCCTTTAAAAAAAAATGAAAGGCTTCTTTTGTGCTGGACACAAAGTAGGTATCAGTAAATATTTGTTGAGTGAATGGATGAATAAAATAATGGTGACAGTAAAAAAAAAAAAAAAAAGGAAAAAAGAGGAAGTAGGAGAGAATTCTTTCAGGTAATATCTCTTAGGGGGCAGTATGTACTATTTGCTTTTGGAATTGAAAAATAAGGCTCAGGGAAAATGGCAAGGCTGAGCTGATCCCAGGGAAAGAGCCTGTCTGGCCCGTCCACAGCTAGTCCACCCACACACGCTTTGGAAGCTTCCTCTTCTGGCTCCTCCAATAATGCCCTGTTCCAGGAGCTTTAACTTCTTCTCTTTTGGCTACTGTCCCCTGGCGTATTCAACACATTGAAATATTTGAACTATCTCTAAAAAGCCAGCAAACTAACTGAACACATAACACCCCCTTTTCACCCACAAATTTCCTGGTTCCAGAAACCCTCTTTCACCACCACCCCAGCCCTTTTCCTTCTTAGCTAAGCTTCATGAAAACATGATTTCCATTTCTTCACCTCACATTTACTCCTCAAATATTATGGATCACCTAATATTTTCTGGGACTAAAGGGAAGAACATGACAAAAAGAGTCTCACTCCATTGAAACGAGTTTTTACTGAGATGTCAATAAACCTCATTTCCAAATCCAATGGACCCCTCTCAGTACTTAACCTGGCTTGCATACTCTGCAGCATTTAAAGGTTTCAACGAAAGTTCAAAAAGTCTCTGCCTGGCATTATGCTGGGTGGTGAAGACACAAAGAAATAAAATTGCTCGAGTGACCTTTGAGTGAGGTTGCTTGCATTTCAGGGGAGAACGACCCACGAGCCTGTGGGTCATCACATCATAGTAAGTGTTAATGTAGCAAATAGTTAAAAGCATAAGCTCTAGAACCACACTGCTTGGCTGCAAAACCTAGCATCGCTGCTTAAGCAACTGACTGAGCCTTCCCAAATCTCAGTTTCTACACTTGTAAAATAGAGATAATGATAATACCAACCTTATCAGGGTTTTATGAGGCCTGAATGAGACAATGCAAGTAAACTCAGCATTTGGCACTGGGTGAACACTTGGTTAATATTTGCTATTATAGTTATGGTTCCAAGCAGGAGAGAGTTTTATACAAAGTGCCATGGCAGAAAAAGTGGGAGGTATTTGGCCCAGTTGGGAGAAATCAGGGAAGGCTTCCTGGAGGAAGTGATGGTTAAATTGAGGCTTAAAGGTTGAGTTAAAGGAAGCCAGGTGAATTGAAATGGGAAAGACACTTCTAGCAGAGAGGACGACAGGAAACAAATTACAGAGGCAAAAATCTGTATGTGATGTATAGAAAATAAGCCCATAGAGGAGAGGCAAGAACTGAAGCTGGATAGAAAAGTTGGGTTGTGGGGTGATGAATGGTCACTGAAGTGTTTAAAGCAGGAGAGTGGGATGGTCAGATGTGTCTTTCAATACAGTATGATGGATGGATTTAAGTTGATCAAGAACACAAAGTAGCTAGATGAGTCAGGAGTCTTTGATTATAAAATAAATGATAAGGGCCAAAAAAGAATAGCAGCAGTGGAGGTGGCAAGGAGGGATGAATCAGCAAATCTATCTATCCTGCAGCTCTCAAGTCTATATTCATTCGAGAATCACTGTTTTATTGTCTTTTATCTGGATTCTTAAAGCCAAGCCCTACATGGCCTTGACCCTTTAATCCATTCTCACTGAAACCACAGTATCTTTCCAAACGGAAAAGCTGATCTTGTCTCAGCTTTAAACTCCTCAGTGGTTTCCCATCAATGGCGGCAGTGGCTTTCAAATCTGTTAGGTAAGGATGGATGTGCTGTAAGAAAGTCCTGTGCAGGGAGTTCCCTGGTGGTCTAGTGGTTAGGATTCCAGGCTTTCATGGCCGTGGTCAGGGTTCAATCCCTGGCTGGGGAACTGAGGTCCTGCAAGCCACATGGTGCGGCCAGGAAAAAAAAAGTCCTGCACATATACACATTTACACACATTTGTAATAATACAGAGAGAGGTAACAGGAAAAATTGTCTACCTCCAATTTTATTCTTTTTTCATGAAATTGCACTGACATTTTCTATTCTAATCTATTCCTTTAAAATGCTTATTACAACCCACTAATTTGATTTCATGACCCACTAATAGCTGACACATAAATTGAAGAACACTCATCTAAATGGTAAAGTCTAGGGGAATTCCCTGGAAGTCCAGTGGTTAGGACTCTGTGCTTCCACTGCAGGGGGCCTGGGTTTGATCCCTGGTCAGGGAACTAAGATCCCGCATGCTCCGCAGCATGACCAAACAAAGAAAGAAAAAAAAAGGTAAAATGGTAAAGTCTAAACTCCTTGGCCTGGGATACCAATTCCCCAAGGATCTGCATTCTCCTTTCCCACTGTGCCCCCAGTGGATCCAGAGCCTCCACTATATCATTTAATTTTCAGTTGTCTTAAAGACTGGTCTCCTAAGTCTTTGATTGTGTACAAACTCTTCCCTCTGACCCACCTGTCCATCTGGGAACTCTTACTAAGTGTCACACACTAGGGACAGACTACCGTTGTCTGTCTTCTCACTACTCCTTGACCCATTAAGGTATTTATTTCTTCAAATGGGACCTCACATTCACTCTGATTTACTTGTCTATTTTCCCTATTACAATTTGAGTTTCGCAAGGAGGAAGACATTATTTTCTCTCGTTTATTCCTTAAAGGGACATTTACAAAGTTTCTTTTGTGTGTTCCCTCTTCCTAGCCCATCCTCTCCCCACTTCCTGTCTGCCCTGACTTTGAGCTGAAGCTCCCAAGGAAAGAGGCTCACTATTATACCTCCTGAGCGCAGCTCCCAGCATATAGTAAGCGATAAAGAAATATTTGTTGATTGGCTTAAAGCCAGATATTATTCAAGGCACAGGGAATAAAAAATAAGAGGCAATTGTCCTTAAGAATCAACAAGGAAATCAACAGTTGTAAAACAGTGTTAAAGCTAGTTTGAGTTCATCTTTGGGAACAGCTAAGACAAGGCCGTGACGGGGGTGGGTTTTGGATAGAGAGGATAGCGTGATAGGCTTGGCTGGAGCTGCCCTTGGGCGTGAACATGTATAGGGCAAGACAGAAAGCCAAAGAGGGAAGGGTGTCAGCTATCAAAGGGACTTGACCTCCTGAATGATGGAATGCTATCCTTCACTCCCAGGGAGGGAAAACTTAAGGGTTTTAAAATTTCCAGTGATTAGACTTGCCGTACTCTGGATGAATTAGAACACGTCCAGGGGAAAGGCAGCCTAGACTAGAGGAACAAGCACTGGGTAGAGAGGGGGGTCTCGAGAAAGCACATCTTTTTCTTGTTTTTAATTTATTTATTTAATTTACTTATTTTTGGCTGCATTGGGTCTTTCTTGCTGTGCAAGGGCTTTCTCTAGCTGCCGGGAGCGAGACCTACTCTTTGCTGCAGTTCACGGGCTTCTCATTGCGGTGGCTTCTCTTGTTGCGGAGCACCGGCTCTAGGTGCGCAGGCTTCAGTTGTTGTGGAACACAAGCTCAGTAGTTGTGGCTCACGGGCTTAGTTGTTCCAGGGCATGTGGGGTCTTCCCAGACCAGGGCTCAAACCCGTGTCCGCTGCATTGGCAGGCGGATTCTCAACCACTGAACCACCAGGGAAACCCAAGAAAGCACATCTTCTACATGTGTTTCTAAACCTAGGGGAGGTTTTTTTTTTTTTTGCGGTACGCGGGCCTCTCTCTGTTGTGGCCTCTCCCATTGCGGAGCACAGGCTCTGGACACGCAGGCTCAGCGGCCATGGCTCACGGGCCCAGCTGCTCTGTGGCATGTGGGATCTTCCCGGACCGGGGCACGAACCCGTGTCCCCAGTGTCGACAGACGGACTCCCAACCACTGCGCCACCAGGGAAACCCCTAGGGGAGCTTTTTAAAAAATGAAGGTAAACCAGATTCTTTAAAAAAATTTTAAATTTTCCTTTCAAGCTCTGTGTGACTGGATGAAGGTCAGGGCAGACTGAATGAAGCATGAAAAGAGTGGAGCCTTGGAGGTTAGGGGGTCAGGTAGGATGGGCAGACCCAGGAGCGGGCACTGGGAGGGGTTACCCTGAGTATAGTGCAAGTGGAAGCCTAAGCGCCACTTTGCAGCCCCTGTTGGAGCACTACCTTATCATCCTTCAAAGACCATCTCCTTCCCTTCTTCCTCCCTCCTCCCCCCCGACCGAATCTAATATAATGTCAGAGGTTTATTATTTCATACAACTGCTAAATACCTTAATAATCAAGGTATATTATGAATTTAATAGATTCTTATGGTTAAGGGTAGGGTCAGGTGTGACTCATGAAAAGTTACTAAACAGCAAGTATAATATTGCTTTTATGTTATTCTGGGGTGAAACAGTCAGTTTACAAGTGATTTGGGTTTTCTCACAATTTAAAAAACATGTAAAATGTAAAACTGATTTTCTACAGACATGAATGAACTGGCTGATGAGAACTGGATTCTTGTTCCAGCTGTACAACCACCTTGAGCAACTCACTTCACCTGTTTGAACTTCACTGCCCTTATCTGTGGAATGAAGGGCTCGGTGCTGTTAAACTCCACAGTCCCTTGCAGCCACGTCACAGATTCAAGGCTATTTCTTCACTGGGTTCTACTAAGATAATTTGGAACCCCCACTTCTACGGTGTGCTGTGCTCAGCACAGTTCTGCTGAATGAACAAATGATCAAATAACATTTGCTTTACCCACTACATTTTCTCCTTGCTTGCCAAGTCAGTTACATTCTTCCATAACTATGTATTACCTCCATTAGATAAATGGAAAAAAACCCACAAGGCTCTTAAAATAATCATATGGTATTAAAGGCAGTTGTTAGAAAACCCATTTAAATTGCAATGACGCAGACTGATGAAAGTCTCATTATTTGAACAGTGTACATTCCTTAATTAAATTGAAAGCTCTAAATGAAAGGGAAGATGATTTGCATCCAAAATGGGGGCTTATTACTACTCCCTGATTTTTTTTTTTTTTTTTTTTTTCGGTACGCGGGCCTCTCACTGTCGTGGCCTCTCCCGTTGCGGAGCACAGGCTCCGGACGCGCAGGCTCAGCAGCCATGGCTCACGGGCCCAGGCGCTCCGCGGCATGTGGGATCTTCCCGGACCGGGGCACGAACCCGTGTCCCCTGCATCGGCAGGCGGACTCTCAACCACTGCGTCACCAGGGAAGCCCCTTCCTGATGTTTTTGCTCCGTCCTCGAGGCTTCTTATAACAGAAGCTGCACAGTACAATCAGTTTCAATTTTATGCAAAAACAGTTTTCCTCCAGATGATGCTTGTTCTGTATTGGTAATGGTTGCTATTTCAGTATTCTATTTTTTTCCCCTCACTTCATGTTTTATAAAGAAAATGGTAAGATTCAATTGTTGCCTGAAAACAAGAAGGAAGTCAAAGCTAATAAATAGATATTTATTAAGTCTCTACTATGTCCAAGAATTTTGAGGTACTAAAAATGTGGGAGATGGCAGAAGGAATTCAGAATGAATTGCAGATGTTTGAAAATCCTATGGAAACTGCTGAAATCGGAAAACTCACTATGACCTCAGAACAACTGAGCCAGAGGAAAATTACCATTACTATGAATCTGTGTAAGTGGAGAAGGAGAAAAAGATATTTTTCAGGACAGATGCAATTTGGGGATGTGAAAAAAAAAAACACTAATAATAATATTAAAACTAAAGAATTAGGGCTTCCCTGGTGTCGCAGTGGTTGAGAGTCCGCCTGCCAATGCAGGGGACACGGGTTCGTGACCCGGTCCGGGAGGATCCCACATGCCGCGGAGCGGCTGGGCCCGTGAGCCATGGCCGCTGAGCCTGCACATCCGAAGCCTGTGCTGCACAGCGGGAGAGGCCACAACAGTGAGAGGCCCACATACCGCAAAAAACAAACAAAAAAAACTAAAGAATTAGAATCAGAGAAAAAGCTTAGCAAGCAACATTATCCCTGGTGATCCTACGCCCTCCAGAAATGGTGCAATCTGCCAATGGACAGCAATACTGAGCCGTATGAACTGACTCGTTAAAGGAAACATGAGTAAATGAAAACGGAGTATGTAATCCAGAAATACATATTTAATGCAATACTTTAATATGGTCCTCATTAAACCCCAAAAGGATATAGCAAACCTTTCAGCTTTATGGGGAGGGTTTCATACATAACATTCAGGTAAAGGCAATTGTAAGAACTTATGTCTCTGGCCATGGTGATCGGTCCAAGAGTTGGCCTGCGACCCAAATCAGAACTAATCAGAATCCTTCTCTGCAATCTTTTCATACTGAAGCTGAGAGGTAGAGTTTTCTTCTTTCTGGATTGCAGACCCTAGGGATGTGTCCCGAGGAAATACCAGCAGCCTCTCTCTTGTCATGTGGAAAAGGCTGAGATAATAATCTACCTAGTGAGAGGCAGAACTGAAAGGCAGAGGCATATCATACCCAGATTCCAAAAAAAGTAAGCATTTTTTAATGTGGACCATATTGGTGTAATTAGATGCAAGGAATACAATTCTCAGGAAAAGAAAGTTGCTTTTAGGTAGACATAATTCAAAATATTTCACCCGTTGAACAGCAGGGGCACGGAGCACAGACATTGTCTGTAGGACCCAGGCAGGATCGCTTAGGGCTCCTACTGTCCCAATTTCATGCCTCTGCTTATTAGATTGTGGAGAGTTCTTGAAGAGTCCTTTGGGACAGGCAGGAAGAGCTAGGTTGGTTGGAGGGAGGGGACACTCAGAAAGTTCTGGACAGTGACTATTTACTAACCCTTATAGAAATATTTCAACATTTCAAAGTCAGTATGGCTTACCATGCATGTCAACTGAACATCCGCCCTTGTTTGGGAAAAGAGGAAATGGAATTGTGGTTATTCTCTGTGGAAATGACAGAGTAGACTGTGTGATGAAGGTTGTACGTAGCATAAAAGCTGTCCAATTGCTTGAACTCAAATTGTTCTTATAGTTTGGGTTTTATGGTCTTCTTTTACATTCCAAATTGATAATGGCCAAAATTTCATTTCTTTCCACAATCCAGCTGTCCCTGAGCCCTCCACCAAGTGCCAGAAGATAGTAAAAAGCATTAAAAATGTCTTTTGTTCATGTCCAAGCTTAAATAAGACGAGTACTTACATTTCATAAAGAAATATAGGGCAAATATTCTGAGCATAAGGGAAACTAATCCTAACTAATCAAAAAAATAGGAAAGAATTTCCCAAAAACATGAAATAAAATGTGAAAAAAATGGATTTTGGTGGGTACTTTGGCTAATAAATCCACTAAAACAAAACAAAACAAAAATGTAGAGTATATGAAAACAAGGCATTTGAATTCCAGGCCTGTCTCTAGTGAACTGAGTATTAAGGAAACACTGTTGATTGCAATAAGAACTGTGGTCAGCAGACAACGAGCTCAACAGTGCATTTTCTTTCCTCAGTCCCATAGGGAATGTTCTTTAGGAACCCAAGAGTCACAGGTTAAGCGGTGATTAAACACCATCACAGCAGCCTACTCATTTCCCTTTCTCCTTTGCCCCCTTCCAATCCACCCTGCACTTCCCTACTAGAGCCATCTTCCCAAAACATAGTTTTGATTATATTACCTCCTTGCTTAGTACCTTCAATGACTTTTTATTTTCTGCTGAATAAGGGCCAAGCCAGTTTGTTTAGCATTTACCTGGAATCTCTCCACGCTCTGGCCCTGACACTATTTACCATCCAATTCCCCATGATTCACCTGCTTTTGTGCCATACACCAGCCAAAACAGATTATTTGTTTTTTTCCTAACAAATCCTTCAATTTTTTGATCATTGAGTTTCTGCATTCTTATGTGTTCTTGTCAACAGGAGTGACTTTTATTCTTCATCTCATCTCAGTTTTGCTGGGTCAAATCTTAGCCAAACTTGAAAACCTGGCTCTAAAAGCATCTTCATGAAGGCTTATTACAACTTCATGAAGTATCTTCCTCCTTGAACCCCCCATTTTTACTCCAAACTTCTCATGTGAATCCATCATATTGTATAGCACCGTGATTGATGCACTCTTTAAAGATTCCAACTAGGATTTATTTTCATGGATAATTACCATGAGGTATATTCCCCTCCTGGGATTATGAGAAATGTAGAATTTTTTGCCATAATGTCATGCTAGAAGGGTTAGGAGAAAATAATTCATCATGTGTATATGAAATTGGAGGACTTCATTTATACTCTGAGAATTCCCCTGAGGGTTCAGTCTGTAAGACTAATTTCTTTGCCAATACTTTTGCTATTCCTTTTCCTAAGGGACTGTATGAGACCTTGAGGGCTACTATAAAATTTCTAACATGTCCTTAGACCAATGATTTCCACTGATTTTGACATTTATTTGACTTGGATAGCGGTCAATGATTTACTTAAAATTTCATCACCAAGTGCTTTTCACCTTTCTATGCATGGGTATTAATTTTGCTTCTCTGATTCTATCAAGCTTTATATTTTTACTTATCACTTTCTTGAAAAAACACTGGTCTCGCTATAGCTATTCCCCACCTAGTCATTTTCCCTTGGAAACATACAAGGGCCAACATGAGAAGGTTTGGGGTAGGAGTGCCTGACTCATTTTACAAGGAATCCTCAACTCTGTTCTTCATCATTTTCCTCTCCTGGGTGAAGAATTTCTCCCAGTCTCATTTAATCTTCCAGTGGCCTTTCTCTGTAGAAGGGTACCTCTACCCTGTAGAGGATACTTCCTATTATCATTTTATTACTTATATCTTGTTCATGACTGTCTTGAGGGCACACAGAAATTCCTAAGTATTTGTAGATGAACAGATGGGTAAAGGAATAAATATTTAACTTCTTAATTTGTGTCCTTACTAGATGGTAATTTTTTTTTTTTTTCTTTTGCAATACGCGGGCCTCTCACTGTTGTGGCCTCTCCCATAGCGGAGCACAGGCTCTGGACGCGCAGGCTCAGCGGCCATGGCTCATGGGCCCAGCCGCTCCGCGACATGTGGGATCTTCCTGGACTGGGGCACAAACCCATGTCCCCTGCATCGGCAGGCGGACTCTCAACCACTGCGCCACCAGGGAAGCCCCAAGATGGTAAATTTTTTAAGGATAAAGTTTTCACCTTAGACATCTTTGTGTCACTTGTCACCCCAGGCAGTGTCTTGCATGGATCAAGTTCAGCAAATATTTGCTTTATTAGTTGCTAAGTAACTACCTGTCACCCCATGGGGTCTGAATGGAGTAGCAGACCCAATCTTTGGAAATTTCACGGTCTTATTCTCTGTTCCAGCTTCCTTGAATCTAGACCATAACCATAATTTTAAGGCCCTGATCCAAATTTTTCATCCACCTATCCATTCATAGTTTTAGCTTTTGTCTGTTTTGATGTCTATCTCACTATCTTAGTATTGTTAGAAGGTCTGATTTCAAGTGTTGTTTCTTGAACTTATTAGAGGTGTGATTTTGAGTAACTAAAACTCTGAGTATTTTCTCATCCATTAAGAGGTAATGATCACACTTATCTAAAAAGTGGTGCGAATTAGAAGACAAGCAGGTGGTAGTAGCAGGAAGGCATCTGAGCCCTCTGTGAGTATGTTATATGAATATACACGTATAAGGATAATTAATTTTGTAATTATTCACAGTTAGCTTTCCAAAGATGAAACTGGCTCTCGGAAAAGACAGGAAGTCACTAGAGTTACTTCAGAGGAAGTTGCAGGCACTCGGCAAGTAGGGGCAGAGGGGAGTCAGAGTTTAACTGTGTACTTGAGCTTTTGTACACTTGAGCTATGACAGGTAAATTCACTATTTTCCTTCTAACTGTGGAATAAGAGAGACTGGCTGAAAAGCAGTTCAAGTAGAAAAAGTCCTAGGGATTTTAGTTCACACTAAACCCTATAAGAATCACCAAATCCATCTTCTGGACTATTGGAATGAAGCTATATCAGTAGAAACATTGAGATTAGAGCAAGGGAGGTGATACACTGACCTTTATCCTGCTAAATCAGATCAGGAGTACCGGTTCTAGACTTGGTTTTCTGATTTTAATAGGGGTATTGACAAACTAGGGAACACCCAAATAAGAACAGGTAAAATGGGGAAGGAGATTGTGATGGTTAGGTATATATATCAACTTGGCTAGGCTATAGTATCTGGTTATTAAATTAAACACTAATCTATGGTTTGCTGTAAAGGGATTTTGTGGATGTTATCAATATGTACAATCAATTGACTTTAACTAAAAGAGTTTATCTTTGATAATCTGGGTGGGCCTCATCCAATCAGCTGAAAGGCCTTAAGAGCAAAACAGATTTCCCTCAGAAAGAAGAAATTCTGCCTCAAGATTGCATCAACCTTCCAGCCTGCACTATGCATTTCAAACTTGCTATTTCCACAATCGCATGAGCCAATTCATTGAAATAACTTTCTTCATCTATATCTCCTAATGGTCTGTTTCACTGGAGAGCCCTGATTCAGAGACCAAATAAGAAAGATGGAGATGAAAAACTTAGGAAGGTCATGACTACAGTTTCCCAGTATTTGAATAGCTATTGTGTGAAAGATGAACAAATGGATGGAGGTAACAGCAAGGCATATGTGGGCTTTCCATATAACAGAAGTTAAATGGGGTTTTCTCTTAAAGAAGGCAGCTGCCCGTCAGAGGGCACATCGAAGAAGAAATCTGACCAATCTTTTATTCTGTGAAATGAAATGCCCAAATAATGCTTTTTTTTGGTTCTAAGCATTAAATGAGTCCCTTTCTTACAGCTCTTTTATTACTCTTTGAAATTTTATTTGCTCTTATAACTATTCTTCCTGGACGGACTTTTCTGTGGTTCATTAAACAATATTTCTAATTTGTGGACCATTGTATTAAGCTCAAAGCTCCTAGCTGCATATTCATCCACTAAGTAAAGCTTCTCACATGGTTCTAATTTTGCAGAATATAAAACTGATGCTTTTCTAAAGTCGTCCAACCATTCTGTAACAAATCAGGACTTGGAGAAGGTTAGCAAGCTTATAAAATTAACAGCAGGGTTTTTCTTACCAAACTGGTTGGCATCTCTCAGCCAAATGGCTTTAGCAATATACAATTTTCCCCAATTTTTCTGTGAGACTGTAGCCAGCAAAACAAATTCTATCCTAGATAAGCATAGAATCAAGAATTGAATTTTTATAAAGCTTATTTTTGAAATGCACAAATGACATTATAATGTTCTAACACTTAGAACAAGGTCAAAGCTAGGAGGTGACTTAGAAATCAGCCAACACTGCCTGCAAAACACATATTTAAAGTGTGCCCTGTGCACCCACCCCTGGCACCATCATGCAAGCCATGCTCATGGAGGACTTTTCCCTTGAGCTTTACATTCCCTGAAGTACACTTCATAGAACTGCTTGCTATAATTATTTTTTCTACTTTTCAGCAACTTTAGCTGAAATATGGAGCCAATATAAAATATAATTACAATATAATAATCATCCCTTACCACTGGAGATGAATATAATGGATTTCCTCATTTAAAATGAGACCACTTTTAACTATAATCATTAGTTCTTAGATGGAAATGATGCCTGTTTTAAGTCTCTGTGTCCAGTTATCTTGAAGGATATTGTACGTGTTCTGGTAGTGGGTAACATAATCTTGTTTCTGTTCTCTTTTATTTCATTAAATTATATACAATTATATTAATTCAATAGAATGTAGACTTGGAAATATTTTTAACATGAATTTCTAAAAAGGGAAAGGTATTATTTTATATTGATCTGCAGAGAAATAATAAATCTTAGAATTGAATATATTTTTCACTACTAGTTTTCAGCTCCTAAAATCTCCATGGTGCTCTTAATTATTTGCTCTCTCTCATTTTGCTGGAAATGAAGACATTTTTAACAGGCATATTTAAAAATTTCCAGATCTGGCAGGTGATGAAAAAAATATTTTTATATTTTGACTTTATATTTGACCTTGACTAGAAGAAAAGTTCATTCATTTGGAGTTTGAAGTTATTCTAAAATTCATGTTCAATTGATATTAATTTTCTAGTTAACCTAGGTGTTCAGACCTTATTTCAGAATTCTACATACAGTAGTAGCCTGGTAAAGAAAGCATCATCTCAGAATAGTGATTAAATGACTAATTTAGGTTACCGCATATAAATAAGCAAGCAGAAAAATAATAACTGCTCTTTTCTCCCTCCCTCCCTCCCTCCCTCCCTCCCTCCCTTCCTTCCTTCCTTCCTTCCTTCCTTCCTTCCTCTCTCTCTCTCTCTCTCTCTCTTTCTTTCTTTCTTTTGGTAATGCCACGCAGCTTGCGGGATCTTAGTTCCCTGACCAGGGATGGAACCTGTGCCCCCTGCAATGGAAGCGCGGCGTCCTAACCACTGGACTGCCAGGGAAAAAAGTTGGACTGCCAACTTTTTTCTAAAGTACATCAGAGTTAATTTTTAGAGTTTCTTGTTTTCCTCTTAGAGACTAGATTTCTGAGAGAAAAAGAATTGTTGGTCTTATTTCTTCTCCTCAGGTCAGTAATTTGAACTGGGGTCACTTAGGTTGCCCCTAGATAAAACGGTGAGCAGGTGACTGTCCTAGGCACTCACGTAGATGTTGGTGACAGGGCCTGGGCCTGCTCGAGGCTCCAGCCAAGCCGTCTGACTCCACCCCACTGCCTGGGGCTCAAGCTTCACCCCCAACCCTGCCCCCCTTCCCCTATACAGCGCATGCATAAGGTCCCCCTTAGGAAAGCGGGCACTGAAAGAGGGCTTGTGGCCTTTTGTAAAGGAAGCCCCAGATGGGCTCTGGGGAGTGGCCTAGAGGGGTGTGGCTTACCTGGGGCGGTGCTCTGGGGTGTGTGGGACTGGACTCCATACACTTTGTTGGGGGGTGGGAGGAAGGACAATGACACAAGGCCAGTGGCAGAGGCATTAGGTAAATGGGACCTACCTAGGGGCAGGGCAGATGCCAGGGCTTCCTCTCACCTCATAGGCTACGCCCCAGTTTTCTCAACTTCCACAAGGCCGGAGGTTCTCAAATTTAAGCCTGCATCAGAATCATATGGAGGGCTAATTAAAACACAGTTCTCTGGACCCCATCTCCAGAGTTTCTGATTCAGTAGATTGAGGATGAGGATTTGCATTTCTATCAAGTTCCCAGGAGAAGCTGATGCTACTGTTCCGGGGACCCCACTTTGAAAACCACAGCTCCAGGATTTCCAAGGTCCCTGCTTTTGCCCTCCTCCTTCAAACCAAGGAGGAGTTTTTGCAGCCCAGGTTTCTTTCCTCACCATGAAAATACATCTTACCTCTTTGCCACAAGGCCAAGTTGTCAGCATTTTCTAAATGTTTACTAATCTGATTAGCTCATTTGAACGTGTCCTAGCCCCCAGGAGCCTTTGGGTGCAACTGAGGTCAGTTTAAAGGTAATGGCCAGATTATGTGTCTTAGTCTCCCCTCAGAGTGTCCTCAGAAGTAAATCCAGGTGTGTGTGTGTTCTTTAACCTCTTCTGGGCCTCCAGTTGTGCTTGTGTTATCTTGGCTCCGCACAGACACCTTTGTTGGTGACTGCCTCGCATTCCTGTGACGCTTCAGCCCCTGTGTGTCGATGTGATGCTGGCATGAGCGTTCAAGGACAGGGGCAGGTGTTTACGGGGTGGAAAATGCCCCTCTGCCCCGTTCTGTCTCATTCGACCATCATCAGAGGCCCAAGTGGCATAATTTGTGCTCAGAGTTTCAAAGCCACCGGAGAACACGGCCCTTCAGCATCTAGCCTTGACATCCCTTCCCCACCACTACTCAAACCCATCCCTTGATGTGGGCAGGGAAACAGATACTATACAAGTTTTTCAAACGTCACCTTCTCCATTCTCAAGGGCCTGTACGCCACAACTACTCTCCTGTCCCTGTAAGGTGCCTTCTTCCAAAAACTAAAAGCACACATGCATGTCATTTAGTATAAAGAGATATTGGGCACCCAATTCTATAGATCAATCCTGATTTCCAATTTAGGGTTCATCTGAGACATTGTGCTATATTATCAATGCAACTTCATTCCTTTATATGTTTGAACATTTTTGAAGGCCATAAGACTGTCACACTGGCTATCAAATACACTAAAATCCAAATGATTGACTGAAAGGTTGTTTTTGTTTGTTTTCATTGAATTTTTGTTGCCATGTCTTATCAACGACTATTTAAAATATAATGATTTATGAGTGATATAATATCTGAGGTTACAGAACCTGAGTTTGATGTTTCTTCCCCATTCTAGATTTGTAAATATTCAGCATTCAGTAAAATAAGAACTCTATTACAGTAAAAATGATGTCAAATTTCTACCAAGGATTCCATCAATAATGTCCCAAGCCACTAAAAACAGCTTTCTCTTATTGAAGGACTATTGTGTCCCAGGCACTGTGTAATTGTCACCTCTTATGCATAATATCCCACAAGACCAACATCATCACTAATTTATAGATAAAAAATACTGAGGCTCAGAGAAGTCACTTGACGTGCCTAAAGTCACACAGCAAGTAAGATGCAGAATCCAGGTCTGACTTTTTTCAGAGTCTTATCTACTACTTCCTGCTGCTTCTCCACAGAATGTGCTGGACCACAACAACAAATATACAAACACATTTTTATCCTAGCGCTTGTCATATACAGTATGCTTGGCATAATTAAACTATTTCCAGCAAAACTTCTTTGAGCTTACCCAGATTTATTGAGAAATAAGCAGAAACAATATTTACATAAATACATATAACACATGGTATATTAGAGAGCATTTATTAGCTCTGGGTGTCAGCCACACCCTCTGCTCCTTCTGAGGAAAACCCAATAACGGGACTTTGTCATACTGGCCACAATTGATTGAACCAAAACTAGTCTAAAATGAAACATTTTATCCAGGCATAAAACATAATATCCTTGCAAACGGTTTTTCAAATTGGCTGAGAGGTGTTCCGAAATATTTTATGATAAAAACTGTATTTGGTTCATCCTCAAAGCTCCCTTAACAAAGAGGAGAATGCAGTGTTGCCATGGGGGAGCCTCCATGAACTTAAACCTGAAAATTGCTCTAAACCTGAAACTGGCCAAAACAAAAGAATCCATAAAATTACAGATGTGGTACTGGGAAGTCCTACTTTTTTTCTTATACCAGAAATACTTGGTATCTTAATAATTTTTTTCTTTCTGTTATGTTTTCTATGTTCTTAATAATTTTCCTTGGTCTATGTTTCATCATTAAAAAAGACCAACTCAACCTTAGAAAATCATAAGCAGGAAACAACATTTTATTCCATCACTCCTAAACCATCATTCACAATACTCAGTGTCAGTATAGCTATAGCAACAGATGTTAAAATACACATAGTAACTACAAAGGCTCTTTTAATGTCAGTTTAATTTAAACCTTAACCACAGGTTTTTTCCACAAATACAGCGAGAAACCACAAGGATCCTCTTGTCTTAATGCTCCTTCCACCCACTGCAATAAAAGTTCTTGTTTTGGAAACAGAGAAACCTTCTGAATCAGCTGTCATGGCCCACTGTGTTTGCCATGGTCACACCACATGTGTTCTGTGCATTAACCTTCTCAGGGCCAAGGGGCAAACCTGTCCCCTTCCCCACCCATTATTCTCACTGTGGAGTTGTGGCTACACATCTGAAATGGAGAGTAGGTAGTGTACTAAAATTGCAAAGTACTTTTAAAAAATACTTTAGAGAATGGCAATGAATTTAAAACAATATTTACTGTGGATAAGCTAGTGTGTTGCTTAGTTAGGGAGATAAACATATACATAATTGAATAAACACTCACTATTCAGGAAATCTATAGTCCGGAAGAGTGTTGCTCACTAGAAATATAATGTGAACCACAAAAGTAATTTAAAATGTTCCAGGGACTCCCCTGGTGGTGCAGTGGTTAAGAATCCGCCTGCCAATGCAGTGGACATGGGTTCGATCCCTGGTCCAGGAAGATCGCACGTGCCGCAGAGCAACTAAGCCTGTATGCCACAACTACTGAGTCCGCAGGCTGCAACTACTGAAGTCCACGCGCCTAGAGCCCAGCCACCGCAATGAGAAGCCCATGCACCACAACAAAGAGTAGCTCTCGCTCACTGCAATTAGAGAAAGCCTGCGCACAGCAATGAAGACCCAAGGCAGCCAAAAACAAAAAAACAAAAAAAACAAACATGTTCCGGGACTTCCCTGGTGGTCCAGTCGTTGAGAATCCTTCTTCTAATGCAGGGGACGCAGGTTCGATCCCTGGTCAGGGAACTAAGATCCCACATGCCACGGGGCAACTAATCCCGCATGCTGTAGCTACTGAGCCCACGTTTCACAACTAGAGGCCCCTTGTGCCACAACTACTGAGCCCATGTGCTCTGGAGCCTGCACACCACGACTAGAGAGAAGCCCGTGTGCCGCAAGATCCCGTGTGCCGCAATTAAGACCAGATGCAGCCAAATAAATTAATTAATTTAAAAATTAAAAATTAAAAAGTTCCTCTAGCTACATTAAATAAAGCAAAAAGAAAGAGGAAATTCATTTTAATCATATAATTATTTAACCCAATATATCCAAATATTATCATTTCAAAATGTAGTCAACATGAAACTACCAATGAGTTTATATAGTTATAAACTATCAATGTATATATATATATATATTTTTTTTTTTTTTTTTTTTTTCTTAAAAGCCTTTAACCTCTGGTATGTAGGTTAACTTACAACACATCTCAGTTCAGACTAGGCACGTTTCAGGGGTTTGAAAACCACATGTAGCTGGCAGCTACCATATCAGGCCTTATAGGTCTAGTACTTGGAAGAGATAAGGACATAAATGAGTACAATACAAGCTCATTTGTTTTAGGGAGAGGAGGAACTTTTCCATGGAGGAGATGGCTTTTGAAATTGGTGTTCTAGATAATGCTTGTGAGTTGGAGAGATGAAGAGTGTAGTTCACACTTTAGAAATTGTAGAAGCAGCAACTTGGGGGAGGAAAATTGCAGGGAATTACAGCTCAGTTCAATCAATGGAGCTTCTCCTTGTGCTCAGAATAATGACACAACTCCTTAAGGAGGTCTATGAGGTTCTATTGAGTTTTTTACTTTACACTCCAAACTTATCCCCTACTTTCAGGCTCTCTGCTCCAGCTGCACAGGCTATATGCCTCTTCTCATAAATTCCCTACTTCTTCCCACCTAGGTCTTTACATAAGCAGTGCCCTGCCTGGAACCTATCTGGCTCCTCATTGCTTCTAGCACCTAGCAGAGTGCTCAGATAGTCATCAGTTAAGACATTTGGATGAACAAATGAACAAATGAACAATTGCAGGGAACATGAAGGAAGAGAAGAGGAAGAAGAAGAAGAAGAGGAAGAAAAGAAAGAAGAAGGGAAGGGGAGGGGGGAGGAAGAGAAAGAGGAAGTGGAAGAAGGAGAAGAAAAAGAAGGGGCAGGAGGGAAAAAGGGAAAGGCGGGAAGAGGCAGGAGGAGGAGGGGAGGAGGATAAGAAGAAGGGAAAGTGGGAAAGGTCTGATGGTGACATGTTGCCAAGGACCTTGAGCTTAAGGGTTTGTAATGAATTCTGGAGAAGCCAGGTCCACACCTGTCCCTTGCATGTTGAATATTTATCTGCAGCTTAGCTATGTGCGGGACAGTTTGGGATGAGGAGACCTAGGCAATGGAGAGCCCTGTTAGGAGCCTTTGGAAGGAGTCCAGATGAGAATTCGTCGGGTCCTATGCTGTAGGAGAATGGTGGGTGTGTGTATTAGTTACAAATTACACCAAGAGAGCAAATCATTTCCCACAAATCGCATTTTTAGAGGTGAAAAGAGCTTCTGTCATTTTACAGATGAGGAAAGCAAGACTCAGATAAGTTAAATTACTTTCCTTTAATGAAATCTTGGAGTTCATTACTCTGCACGAATGAACTTCATTCTGAAGATAAAGTCCAGGAGTAGATTACCTGTTATAGGAGAAGGGATCATTTTACAAATATTAAATTAAACAGATTATAGATAGAGGAGAAAAGCGTGAAAAGGATTCAAAATGCATCTGAATTATGAAAGAAATTATTTTTAAAAGTTTTGGACACTAGGGACTTCCCTGAATGCACAGTGGTTAAGGATCCGCCTGCCAACGCAGAGGACACGGGTTGGAGCCCTAGTCTGGGAAGATCCCACATGCCACAGAGCAACTAAGCCCATGTGCCACGACTACTGGGTCTGCGCTCTAGAGCCTGTGAGCCACAACTACTGAGCCCACGTGCCACAACTATCGAAGGCCACGTGCCTAGAACCCGTGCTCTGCAACAACAGAAGCCACCGCAATGAGAAGTCTGCGCACCGCAACGAAGAGTAGCCCCCGCTCGCTGCAGCTAGAGAAAGCCCACATGCAGCAACAAAAACCCGATGCAGCCAAAAATAAATAAATACATAAATAAATTTATTTTTTAAAAGTACTAAAAAAAAAGGTTTGGACACTAGAGATTACGGACCTTAAAACCCTGAAGCTGATAACATATTCAGTCAAGGGCTCTGAGTTAGCAATTACTTAAATATTTCCATTTTCTAAGGATGTTAGAAGTGCTACTGATACATATTCACAATGATCAAAATGTCAAAGGGTTCCCATTTGAAAGAATTCAAAAAGACCTAAAGAGGGAAATTGATGGCAGCACCATGGTCATGGAAGCTTGTTCTCTAAGTCACATGTCATCTCATAATTAGATAACTTGCTTGTTTCTAGGCCGTGTTCTCAGCTAAACTCCATGTTTTTTTTGTCTGAGTGTCTCAGAAGACAGTGAAAAGAGGGAAAGAATACTTTTAATATTTAACGAAATAAGCTTTGACAATCTATACTTTAGGATCTAGACAATATAAGATGACTCATAATTTGCCGGTTTCCAATAAGCTGTAAAAGTATCACTATTTCATCGAGAAAGATTCGTAAATTTAAAAAATCTTAAACAGTTTCAACTAACTAAGAAAATATTACAAAGGAGTAATAGACTGAACATTTCATAAGGCTTTGCTGGTCGAGGTGTCCCTCAATGGCAGAACCTTTAGGTTAAAGGCAAACAAGAGTATTAGAAGGTCTGTGTTTATTTATTTGTCAAATTACCTTAAAAAAAAAATCAACTAGGCTGTATGATTGATATTGCAAAGCCCAAAGAGTCTTGATTAGATAGAAGTTTCACTTTATAACTGGTTGTTTTGATATTTTGTAAATCAAACTTTAATATCAAACCTCTAAACCTCAAAATTTGATAATATTTACTTAAATAAAAGCCTGTATTTTAATAAAAAAAGAACAGAAGTCAGACCGCTTACAGAAAGGTTACAGTTAGATTTGGACTCCCCATTGATTAGCTTTGTGAGTAAGAAAAGTATATAGTATAAAACCAAACTCACGGAAACATGGATATTACGGTGATTTATGAGGACATGAGAGACGTAAATCGGATATAATTATCTGATTTTCAAAAACGAATCATATTCACCTCCTCAAATGGTCTCATAGTTCTCTGATGGTGCACAGCAGAGAAGTGCTTATGTCAAACTGAAAAGTGGAGGGGGAAAGATAAATGGTAGGTCCAAATAACAATTTTTTTTTTACATCTTTATTGGAGTGTAATTGCTTTACAATGGTGTGTTAGTTTCCACTTTATAACAAAGTGAATCAGTTATACATATGTTCCCATATCTCTTCCCTCTTGGGTCTCCCTCCCTCCCACCCTCCCTATCCCACCCCTCCAGGCAGTCACAAAGCACCGAGCTGATCTCCTTGTGCTGTGCCTGAGATGCCAGTATTCTTCCTGAGGATTTCACTCACTGACTGTATGCTTTTCCCAGAAGGTGCTAGGGGAATGAAAGGCATCCAGTTCTTGGGAATTAAGCATCACACATTACAAAAGCTCTGCTTTTATGCCCACTGATGATCATATGGGAGATTTAGGTCTTTCTGAATCTTCTTCCAAACAGGTGGTCTTTGTGCCTGTAACTCAGGTCTCGAGCAAAACAAGCAAGAAATCCTGTGGCCGTGAGGCCTATCCCAGCCTCTTACCTCTCAGCCCTTCCTATTCCCCTCTTCCCATCTTTACTTTTCTCCAGCACATTTCCCATCTAGTATAGTGTGTTTTACTTTTGAAAAATTGTAACATAACATAACATAAAATTTACCATCTTAACCATTTCTAAGTGTGCAGTTCAGTTCATTCACATTGTTGTGGTACCGGCACCACCCACCTCCAGACCAGTCTTCCTAAACTGAAGTGCTGTACCCGGTAAATAGTAACTCTTCATCCCCCTCTGCCCCTCTGCCCCTGGCAACCACCATTCTACTCTCCGTCTCTATGCATTTGACTACTCCAGGTACCTTACACCAGAGGAATCACACAGTACTGTTCTTTTGTGACTGGAGTGTTTTACCTCCTAAATTTTGCTTATTGACTAGCTCACTTCATGAGCATGTAAGCATGTAGTTCAGGAATTTCTTTCTGTCTTATTCTCTGCTTCATTTCCAGTGCCTAGAAACTCCCTGGGACTTAGGAGATTCAGGATAAATGTTTGTATGAATGGATGGCTCAGGATGGCATGCCGCTAAAATGGGGCAAAAATCAGTTGAACAGAGGACCACTGAGCACTTCTACGTTTGGGGCATGGTGGATATAACAGGGATAAAGCCACTGGTCTGGCCTCAAAGAGTTCGTGTGTGTATTAGAGTCAATTGGTTGAAAGATAATCGTACCATAGTGAAATCAGCCCATAACTGAGCAAAGTTCACTGCTAACGAAGCAGACAGGAAGTTCTCCCAATCTTGGAGCATCAGGGAAAGGACTTTCAAGGGCTACCTTTAAATCCCGACCTCAGGAATGAGTGAGTGTTGGCCAGGTCAAGAGTGTGGAGTTCAAGGTCAAAAGAACATTGTAAGGAAGGGGAATCACGACAACAGGGGATCTTGCCTCTTTTGAGGCTTTCACCCTTCTGACAGTCTGGTGAAACCTAGAGGTCCCTTCCTAGAATAAGTTTGTTTGTTTTTTTTAATAAATTTATTTATTATATTTATTTATTTTTGGCTGCGTTGGATCTTCATTGCTGTGCGGGCTTTCTCTAGTTGCCGCGAGCGGGGGCCACTCTTCGTTGCGGTGCGCAGGCTTCTTATTGCAGTGGCTTCTCTTGTTGCAGAGCACGGGCTCTAGGCACATGGGCTTCACTAGTTGCAGCACGCGGGCTCAGTAGTTGTGGCTCGTGGGCTCTAGAGCACAGGCTCAGTAGTTGTGGCGCACGGGCTTAGTTGCTCCAAGGCATGTGGGATCTTCCCGGACCAGGGCTCGAACACTTGTCCCCTGCATTGGCAGGCAGATTTTTAACCCTGTGCCACCAGGGAAGTCCCTAGAATAAGTTTTTAATGAATAAAGTAAAATACGTAGGATTACAAAGGCAATCAATTGTATTAAACTATAGTTAGCAAAATTTTAAAAAATATTTCAGTACTATATAAATAATCAGTACTATACGTGATTCTTGATGTATTAGGTAACAAGGTTTAGAAGAGAACTGGTAACTACTGTAAACTTCTCAGTAATGATAATCATACACGATATATTTAGTATCTTCAAAAATTGTCATGTGATATGAAAATATGTGATTTCTATTATTGATAAAATTACAGATCCTGGTGGCGCAGTGGTTGAGAGTCTGCCTGCCAATGCAGGGGACGTGGGTTCGTGCCCCGGTCCAGGAAGATCCCACATGCTGCGGACCGGCTGCACCCGTGAGCCATGGCCGCTGAGCCTGAGCATCTGGAGCCTGTTGCTCTGCAACGGGAGAGCCCACAACAGTGAGAGGCCCGGGTACCGCAAAAAAAAAAAAAAAAAAAATTACAGATCCTGGTAATAATACTGTCATTTGTTGGTTTCATTCATAACTGGAGGAAATACTAAAGTTCAGTTAGAATTTGGTGAAAATAAACTTGTCTTTCCATCCAAGTTTCTGGATTCCATCCATAGACATCTCTCTCCCTGCAAGGGGTCTGTAAACCCCAGCTGATGAGCCCCGGGATTGATGGCAGGATGGTGTAGGTGGAAAAAATTAAGTTACTCAACTTGCTTGGAGACCGGAATTCAGTGGATAAAGAAGGGGAAGGAGAAAGGGAAAGACATGAGGGGTGAGAGAATTAAGCAAGGGCCCAATTTAGTAAGTTCTATATGCAACAAAAAGGAATTAGGAATTTATTTTGAGAGCTATGATGAACCATTGAAATGTTTTAAGCACAGGTATAACAAGCTTTAACTTGTGTTCTAGAAAATTCTTCTAGACTGAAGTTTGGAGGGCTCCGTGGGGCAAGACTGACAGCAGGAGGCTACTTTGGCAGTGGTGGCAGTTCTCCAGGGAAGGATGGAGGTGGCCTGAGCTAGGGAAACAGCAGTGTGGACTCTCAGTAAGTAAGGGAAGTGGGAGCAGAAAGCTATTTAGAAGATAGTATTGACAAAAGTGGATTCCCTCCTACTCCTAGACCAAAGAATCTGACAATGCTAGCATGAAAATAAAGAACTCTATTTCCATTTTCTGAAGTTCCTGCAGTAATAGATGTTGAGTATAATATGTCCAGTGAAATACCACAATAGTTGCTAGAGAAATGATGTGATGGAAAGAGACTCTCAAATGCAACCAACTGATGTGGGCCTTTCTTTCTGTGTGACCATGGGGAAGTTACATAACCTCTCTGATGCCCAGTATCCTTGTTGGTAAAAAAAAGGCTAAGGACTCCTGCATTCCTGAGTTGTGAGACACAGGGAGAAAGAAATCATTGAACATCTTCTAAATTAAGCGCTATGAAAATGCTACTTGTGTTCCTATATTACAATCAATCAGAAAAGGGTAATTATTACAAGTCAGTGTTTACTAAGAGTTGAAGAGCCATTTGAAGAAAGCAACCCGTACAGTTTCTAGCAGCTGGTTAAGCGTCATGGATCAAATGGAACTACAGCTGACGCTGGAAAGAATGCGTAGAATTTAGCGAAGAGTAGGCTAAGGGTGAGGGGCGAGCCAAAGAAGGACTTTTCAGGTGGAAGAAGGGTAAGAATGACACGATGGGGGCCCAGTTCCTGAGATAACAAAGGTGAAGAGTTACGCCAGGGAGTGTAGGGTATAAGGTATAAAGGATGCTGAACGTGTCCAGAATATGGTGGACTTTGAAAACTATCCAAAGTGGTCCGTTGACACTACAGTAAAACTCATAAAAAATATGGTCCCTAACATTATTTTAGGCTTCTGTTTCATAAACCACTTAACAAAGATTTCCAATATGGAAAAAAGATTTCCACTTTGGAAATACTCAGTGTTTGGATATGTCTGTTTATTCTAGTTTCAGAGGAAGACTCAGGCCAGTTCCTTCCGACAGGGTTTCGGAGCCTCTGGTAGCTTTTCTAATCCCTATGACTTTCTTTTGCCCTGAGGTAGGTGGGGATGAATAATGGAATTTAAGTAAAGCAGATCAGCGTCTGCTGTTCTCACGAGGGTCCAAATACCTCAGTTCTTCACCAAATAAAATGCTTCTTTAATTCAACAAACTAAAGTAAATCAAGAAAAGGAGAAAACTAAACCACAACAGGAGATATCTGAGAGGGTAAAAGAGTTTATTGCCACAAAGAAGGAGCCCAGCTTTTAACGTCAAGTTTGCCACTTCTCTGTAAGTCTCTGGGGAAGTTCTGTTCTCTTTCACTGCCTTTTTTCCTCAAGAAAACCGCACTACTATAGTCTGACTAAAGTGCGGTGATTTCTTCAGGGGACAGTCAAGGAGGTGAAAGGCGGGGAAGAGTAGATTTAGAGACGAGAGTAAAGACTTTATTAAAGAATTCATAAGATAGGGTGGTGGGCGTGGCTTGCACCAAGGCCCTGGAGATAAAGAGGGGGATTAAAAACAAAATCTGTTCTAGAGGTACACTCAGTAGGATGTGCTGATGAGTTTATTGCATTGATGTTGGAAGAAAAGAAAGAGGAATAATGTTTAGGTTTCTGGCTCTAATGAATTAGTCGATGGTAATTTCAGTTCCTGAGCTGGGGAAAATTGGGGAAGGGGTAAAATTAGATAGGAAGGAAAATCAAGAGTTTAATTTTTGGACATGATTAATTCATGGTGTCCGTGAGACATTTGAATGGGAATATTAAGTAGGCAAGTGGGAATAGGAATCGGACATTTAGAGAACTGATCTTTCTTTTTTTAATTAATTAATTTATTTTTGGCTGTGTTGGGTCTTCGTTGCTATGCATGAGATTTCTCTAGTTGTGGCGAGCGGGGGCTACTCTTCTTTTGTGGTGCGTGGGCTTCTCATTGCGGTGGCTTCTCTTGCTGCAGAGCACGGGCTCTAGGCACGCAGGCTTCAGTAGTTGTGGTACGCAGGCTTCAGTAGTTGTGGTGCACAGGCTTAGTTGCTCCACAGCATGTGGTACCTTCCCGGACCAGGGCTTGAACCCATGTCCCCTGCACTGGCAGGATGATTCTTAACCACTGTGCCACCAGGGAAGTCCCGAGAACTGATAAATTTAAGAAAGACATATGGATTGTATTTAAAGTACAGGAATGAATTGTGCTGCAAGAGGAGGAAGGGGAGAGGAGGGAGGGTGTATGGGAAAGTGAGAAAGATAGAGAACCAGAGGGAGAGAGAAAAGAGAAAGAGACGGTGAGACAGGGAGACAGGCGAGTTAGCCAACCACTCAGACTGAGCCACTCCTACTCCTAGGATGGAGAGGAGGAGGAGCCTGAAAGGAGACTAAGAAATAGCCCAGAGGTAGGAGAAGAGCCTGGCCAGTGCTGTGCCGCAGGGCTTTTCATGGAAGGGTGGTCCACCTGGAGGCATGCGGAGAAAGGGCAAGTTGAGATGATGCATAAGTGTCCACACGACAAGAGAAATACCAAAGAGCTTGATCTTAGGGTTCAAACAGGGATGAAAATCCATTGCAATATAAGCTTTTGAGCCTTTAACAAGAAATATTTTCATGAAAGGGGGCCAAAAAAGAATTTTAAAGGTCATCTGAGTGTTCATGAGATACAAGGCGCTCTGATTTAGAATTTCAAGCTCATATCAATTCTTGGTTGGCAATGCAAGACAGATTAGAAAGGAAAACCTGGCATTAAAGTCAGATCGAATGTCATTAATAACTGATTACACGTTGGACCTGCGGGTTTGGGTATCTGTTCTTTCCTCAGTGCTTTGTGCACGTATAGCTAAGGAAGCAGAGTAATTTGGTGTCATTTGATTTAATGAGATCTTGGGTAAATGAAATATCATTTTGGTAATGAAGCTGGACCTCTGCAGTTGCTCTAGGGAGAAGTATCTATAGAAGATAAATTAATTATGTTCACTAATTCCTAAGCCGCTGGAAGCATCTAAATAACTCAATAAAAGTGTGAGTTTACTGATCATGCAGATGTCTTTTGAGAAGTGACCTTTAAGCAATAAAATCCAAAAGCAAAGAGGTTTGAGAGCAGCATGTCTACAAGTATACCCATGAGTAAAACCACAACTTACACCATAACGAAAAATGTAGAAAAGTAGGCTAGAAAGGTAGGTCATAATTTTGAGGTCTGTCTTGATAATATCTAACACGCTTTGAGGTCTAAGTATATACCAGGTACTGGGGCTAAATGCTTTATACATGTTATGTCATTTAATCCTCCCAACAGTTCTAAGAGCTAAGTGTTGTCATTAAACCCATTTTACGGATAAGTCAATAGGCTTAGAAATTTCCATAACTTGTCCAATGTTACAAAGCTGGTAAGAATGCAGGTAAGAATCCTACTGGCTTTGTCTGATCCCTATTAGGAGTCCTTAACAGCTTTTTCCTATAAGGGTTTGGGTGTTTCTTCTACTTTTTAGTGTAACTGAAAATGTTTTGATTTTAAAAGTTTAGAGATAAAATCAGTAAAATTGGACACAATTTGGAAAATTATGCCATGTCACAGTGGCACAAATAGGAACATTCAGCGGTTAGTAAAAGTAAATTGTCACTCTTCCCATTGAGAGGTGGAGTTTATGTCTCTACCCCTCCAATCTGAGCTGGCCCAGTGACTTTTTTAATGAATCAAATGCAGTGGAAATGACGCAGTGGGACTTCCAAGGCTGGGCCTTAGGAGACTGGCAGATTCCACTTCTCTCTTGGAGCCCATCCTCTTAGAAGCCAGCGGCCCTCTAAGAAGTCTGACTGTCTTAAGCCCCTGATGCTGTGAGAAGGCTAAGTTACATGGAGAGAGAAAGAGGCCAACAGAGGAGCAATGAGGCACTAGACACGAGAGTGAAGCTTTCTTGGGCTTTCCGGCCCAACCTAGCCACCAGCTGAATGCAGCCAAGGAATGACCCAGCCAGCATCGTGGAGCAGAGCCATCCTAATAAGTCAATGTGAATTCCTAATCATAGAATCATAAGCAAAAAAAAAAGTGGGGGTTGTTTTGATCACTAATTTTGGGGTACTTTTTTGAGGGTATTTTTTTATGCAACAATAAACAACATAAATTTAGTACGGTTTGATATGATTTGGAAAAATATACTCTACTTTGGGGGGACAGAGAGTAAACATTCCTATAGCTTTACTTTGCGTCCCAGTGGCTTACATAGGATAGCCAAGCTAATAAACCTACAGTTTAAACGTTAGCTCTGTTGTCCAGTGGTTAATTTCTGTAGGTCTGAGGCAAGCAGCATTTTCAAGAAGAAAAGCTAGCAGAGAAGCACTTTATAGCTTAGAAATACATTTCTTCTGTGTGTGCTGTATATCACCACAGTGATGTATTTGTGTAATCTTTAACCACTTTTTTTTTTTTTTTTTTTTTGCAGTATGCGGGCCTCTCACTGTTGTGGCCTCTCCCATTGCGGAGCACAGGCTCCGGATGCACAGGCTCAGCGGCCATGGCTCACGGGCCCAACCGCTCCGCAGCATGTGGGATCTTCCCGGACCGGGGCACGAACCCGTGTCCCCTGCATCGGCAGGCAGACTCTCAACCACTGCGCCACCAGGGAAGCCCTAGCCACTTTTAATATTTGGAACTCGTCCCTGATAAGTCCTTTTTGCTTTTTTATTTATATTATATACCATCTACCTTACTTTTAAGACCATCTGAGGCAGATTACAATGAGATACGTATAACAAGAGAGTTACAATACAAACACAAGCTCAAAACCAAATTCAGCAACTGAGAAGTCATTTCTAAAGATTTGTCTAATTTGTTCAACTGAAATTTACCTTTAAATTTAGCTTTGAGTTTCCTGGCAACTGAGGCAAACCTGTGGGATTATATCATGCTAAGTGTGATTTCTTTCAGAGAAGAAAAATCTTTAGCCTACTGCTAAATTATAAGGACAATTTATTAATGTGGATCTCTTCACAGGGAACAGTAAATGATAGAAAAGAAAACAGCTTCCAAAGAGATGTCATTTAGAATACAAATGTTTCTCAGACATGGAGTCTTCATATATGCCTCCGTTTAAAACAAAGCAAAATAAAATGTAAGGGACTTTTCATTTCAATGTGAGTTTTAAGATTAACTCCTCTCTCCTCTCCCCCATAATCAGAATTTCATAATATCCTATCTTTTTATTTGTTTCAATAGGATGTATTGATAACCCTCCAGGTACCAAGCCATGAGGGTATAACTGGAAGCAAAAGAGAGAGAAGGTCCCTGCCCTCATAGAGGTCATAGTCCAGGAGGATATTAATTAATGTAAAGGGCATTAATTAAATAGCTACACCAATATGTGATAACAGATTTATAGGTATCATGAAAAAAAGTACAAGGTGCTATAAAGAGTATATACATAACAGGGAGATGTGATCCAAGTTCTTGGGGATGGGGTAAGATGGGGAGACTAAAGGAAAATATAATTTTTTTTAATTGTTTTTGTTTGTTTGTTTGTTTGTTTTGCGGTACGCGGGCTTCTCCCGGACCGGGACACGAACCCGTGTCCCCTGCATCGGCAGGTGGACTCTCAACCACTGTGCCACCAGGGAAGCCCTTCTTTTTTTTAATTGAAGTATAGTTGGTTTACAATATTGTGTTAGCTTTAGATGTACAGTAAAGTGATTCAGTTTATACACACACACACACACACATATTATTTTTCAGATTCTTTTGCCTTATAGATTATTACAAGATATTGAGTATTGTTCTCTGTGCTATATAGTAGGTCCTTGTTAAAGGAAAATATAATTTCTTATATCTGCATTCCTACCATAATGCCTAACACATATAGGTGCTCAATTCATGTTGGCTGTTGATGATGATACTATTAAAAAAAAAAAAGGAGGCTTTTCAACACATTCTGAACCTATTGTTTGAAAGATAATGACTTTAGGAAAAAGGCATTGTTAGAAATTTTCCGATTTTTGGAAAAGAATAAAATACATAATACAAGAGATAACTGTCAAGATACCAGATAAAAAAATTCCATCTAATTGAGATTAGGTCTGAAGGGTTACTCTCAAATGCCTGATTTAATGTGTTCATTTTGGCCTGGAAGACTAATTATTAGCAATGGCCTCACCATAGTATTAGGCAAGGTGAGAAGGTGTGGGCCCTTTTACGTAGAAGCTGACTAATAGACAAATAAATTAGATATGACTGCTTTGCCAAAGCTGGTAAGCAAGGCCCTGTATACAGTAAGTGCCAGGTCCTGGTTCTTACTATGTAACATTTAATCTTTGAGGTTAAGTGGTTGGAAGAGGAAGCAATTATATTGATGTTCTTTGGAGAAATTCATTTACAGAGCTTTTTTTTATTTTAGTTGTAAGCTTTTTTTTGCCTTTTAAATTTTTTAATGAACTTCATTTTTTAGTATAGTTTTAGATTTACAGAAAAACTGAGGCAATGGAGAGTTCCCATATACATATACCCAATTTCCCCATTATTAGCATCTTACATTGATATAGTACATTCATTACAATTAATGAACCAATATTGATACATCATCAGTTGTAAGTTTCTGATGCTGTATTAGACATCTTATCAGCCATATAGCTCCTCAAGCTTTATTACATAACATTTAGCAGCACTTTTTTCCCAGTTACTATTCCCACTTCTAACACATCACCACTGTTTTTTTTGTTTTGTTTTGTTTTTGGCTGCATTGGGTCTTTGCAGTGCACAGGCTTCTCTTGCTGCAGAGCACAGGCTCTAGGTGCACGGGCTTTAGTAGTTGCAGCACATGGGCTCAGTAGTTGTGGCACATAGGCTTAGTTGCTCCGTGACATGTGGGATCTTCCCAGACCAGGGATTGAACCCGTGTCCCCTGCATTGGCAAGCGGATTCTCAACCACTGCACCACCAGGGAAGTCCTCACCATCTTTTTTTTTTTTTGCGGTACACAGGCCTCTCACTGTTGTGGCCTCTCCCGTTGCGGAGCACAGGCTCTGGACTCACAGGCTCAGCGGCCGTGGCTCACGGGCCTAGCCGCTCCGCGGCATGTGGGGTCTTCCCGGACCGGGGCACGAACCCGCATCCCCTGCATCGGCAGGCGGACTCTCAACCACTGCGCCACCAGGGAAGCCCCTCACCATCTTTTTAAAAACATATTCTTGTGTGCCAAACCTCTCTGTCTCACCTGATACTCTCCAGTGTTATAGATTTTCTGCAATATTTTGCTTCCTAGAATTTGCAAATAATTTTAACAAAGTAAAAATTTATACCTTAGAGCCCATCCTATTGGGATGTTCCTCCATTTCAGATATAACTGAAGTTTCAATGATAAGGAAAAACTTCTGTTATGGGTTGAACTGTGTCCCCCTCAAATTATTATATTGAAGTCCTAACCATAGAGCCTCAGAATGTGAACTTATTTGGAGATAAAGTCTTAACAGAAGTAACCAAGTTAAAATAAGGTGGTCCCTAGTTCAACTTACTAGTGTCCTTATAAGAAAGGAAAATTTGGACAGATACATGTGGAGGGAAGACATATAGAGAAGATGGCCATCTACAAGCCCAGAAGAGAGGCCTGGATAAGAGCCCTCAAGAGGAACCAACTCTGCTGACCCCTTCTTCTGAAGCTTCAAGCTTCCAGAACAGTGAGGCAATACATTTCTACTGTTTAAGCCATTCAGTACACGGAACTTTGTTACAGCAGCCTTAAGAAACTAATGCAAACTCTATTTCCCCATGAAAATCAAAGATAGTTTCTGGAAGCTTTTTTTACTTCTCACCAAGAGATGAATTAGAAATTTTATAATCTACCTCCATGAATTAAGTGCCGTGGATGTCTTTGATATCTCTTAACTCCTTAAGCTTTGTAATCCCATTAAACATATTCTTCAGTAAACTACCAATATATTCATTCAGCTTTTCTGGTTAATCACAGTAAAATTGATGTACAAGATATGGGTATTCATATATCAAGCCCTCCCATTTGTTACAAGGATATTAAAAAAATTATTTACATCTAGCATCATAAAAATGCCAAACTAGTCATCAAAATAGAACACAGTTTAGAGTTCAGTGCTCAAATTTAGTTTCTACCAAGCCTGACCAAACAAAAACAGCATTTCACTACCTGCGTTAAAGTATTTTAATTCATTAAGGCCTTGGGTTCTAGTTCTTCACTTTTATGTGTTGCTATGGCACTATTGAAAGCAGTGGAAAACACACCAAGGTTTTCTTAAATTCTTAATCTCTCTCTTTATCAATACCCTCTCTGTTTAACTGAGTTTTGTTATTACAATTACACCTTCTCCCCAAGCCCTTTTAATTGTTTTTATCAATCCATTAAACATATATTATCGATATATGTTATATATACATAACATATATTATTGATATATTATATATATAACATTTTTATTGTTACATATATTTTATTGTTATATATTGTTCCTTTTTAATGTCTTTGCTTTTACTCTACCTCTCCACTGTTTTGCTCCTTAGCTTTCCTTGAATCTTTTTAACTACTCTAGAAGCTATATACTCACAGTTTTCTTTCTTACACTTTTTTTTTCTACAATATAACCCAAATTATCACAGATCTAGAAAGATTCAGGGTTCAAAGGAAATTCGGTCAATTTTCAGAAAAAGCATTCTATAGAAAAGATGATGTTTGTAACGAAAAACATTGAAAATACATATTTTTACTTATCAATTAACTTTGATTTTTTTTCCTTCTTGGTATATTTTAATATTGATCCTACAAAGATTTGAGTCTTAAAGTGTTTTAACTATCTTGGGGCCCTTTTCACCTTGCTATTTTTAGAAACTAAAATCTTGGAGCTGTCAGGATCTTCCATGCTGGCCGATTTCACTCTAACAGCCTCAGAGATGGCAAGATATTCCTGAAGCATTGGGTTAGAAGAACATGGGTTCTCTGTTCTCCATGGAAGATGAATCTAGGGGTATTTCATGTCAGGTTTTTCTCTCTTTGGCCTTGATGTGCGCTTACCCTCCAGAGACAGGAGAGAAAGAGAGGGAGAGGGGTGGAGGGAGAAAAAAAAAGAGAAAAGAAGAAGAAAAAGAAAAGGAGGAAGAAGAGGAAGAGAGAAGAGTAAAAGAAAAGAAACTTAGGACCGGTCATTCCCCAAACAAATGGCATTTTGGGTGAATGCCCTGACCTAGGAGGAAAAAAGAGACCAAGGTGACCCCAAAGTTATAAAAATAGCTCAGCGAACTCTTCCCAGAAAAATGTCACAGCAGGCTCTGGAAGGCAATTAGAGTAATATTTTGGCATCTTGAACCACCAAGGGGAAGAGTCTCCTACCGTCCTAGTTACAGCCCTGATTTTCATTTCCCTTTGTTGTAAATACTTATGAAATCATTTTAGAATGCTGCAAAGAAATAGGTGTGAGAGAAAACAAACTCTAATAGTAATCCTTTCTGCAAACGCCAGAGCCGCTGCAGAAGGAAGCTGAGGCAGCACCCAGCTCGCTTGGCTGTCTGCTCTCCCCATTGTCCTCCTCCTGCCTCCTTCTCCTTTTCCTCCCACACAGAAGCTTTTAAAATTTGCCAGCTCACTGTGCAGGCTGCCAGAGGAACCTGGCCAATTGCTGGGTCCGCCTGCCCTTAGACCAAGGACCTGGGGAGGTGGTTGCAACCGACCTTCTTTCTTTTTTTAAAAAAATTATTTATTTATTTATTATTTTGATTTTTAGTTGCATTGGGTCTTTGTTGCTGTGCGCGGGCTTTCTCTAGTTGCGGCAAGCGGAGTCTACCTTTTGTTGTGGTGCGCGAGCTTCAGTAGTTGTAACACACGGGCTCAGTAGTTGTGGCTCACGGGCTCAGTAGTTGTGGCTTGAGGGCTCAGGTTCAGTAGTTGTGGCTTACGGACTTAGTTGCTCTGTGGCATGTGCGACCTTCCCAGACCAGGGCTTGAACCCGTGTCCCCTGCATTGGCAGGCGTGTTCTTAACCACTGCGCCACCAGGGAAGTCCTTCGTGGGCTTTCTTGAGAGCTGCTGGGGTGACAAATACCTGATACTCCTTACCTGCGTCCTATGGTACTGAAGAGTAATCCCCCAGCACAGCCAAGCCTAGCCAGTCCCTGCTCCAGTCCAAACCCTCTAAGACTCACTGGTCAAAGCAGAAAAGCCCTCTTGAGTTCAAGCTTTTCTTCACACTCAGTAGCTCCTAAGATCACATTGAAAAATGAGGAAAAACAATAACTGGGAAAATATTTTAAGGATTCTAGGTGGGAGAATACATAATGCATAATGTATAGTGTTGAAGTCAGTGATTTATATTAATATAAAATCAAAAGAGATTAGTAAGTCATGACTATGTCTGTCTTGTTTGTCCTGACAGGAAAAGCATTACAGAAAAGGTGTGGTCATTGCTCATTAAATGATCTGAGTTCAAGTTTCCCTGCCAGCTGCTAAGGGTAGTGACAACATGTCTTTGAATCAGATTTAAGTTATTTTTCAAAGTCTTCATTTATATATAATTCATATTCAAACACAGAGAGAACTAAAATACATTAGATCCCTAAGCCGTTCAACTATCTCAAGACAGAAGAAAGTGGAGGAGGAGGAGAAGGCAACGAATTAGGGACCAGTTAATGTAAGGATTCATTTATTCATTTTATTCATACATTCATTTAACAAATATGGTTTGACTGGTAGGGGATATAGTGAACAAGGTTATGGGTTCTCTGTCCTTAAGGACCTTTCTGCCCTGTGGGAGATCCAGGTGGGCCCTAAGATTACAGTGCACTGTGACTGGGGCTGTGTGCTGTGCTGTCGAGTGCACACAGGAGGGACTCAAAGGGCTCAGATTTTAGCTACTTCTGAAGACAGCACAGTAGAAGCCATTGGAATCTCCACCATGGTTCCAGGAAGTATGATCAAATATATCTTGGAGAAATCTGACGCAGACTTCTGATTCCTACAGCCCTGAGGAGTCGTGTGGGAAATGTAATTCTCCACAGCTATGACCACCACCACCACCCCTGCCCCCCCACCCCCTGCTCCCCGCCAAGTAATCGTCTCTGGATCATCTTCACAGATGATCCAGTGGGAAGGGCTAACCCTGAAGCGGTGTTAGCCTCATAGCCATTCACTCCAGTGGGTCAAATGGAAATACTGGTGGTGCTAAAGCTGACTGCCTGAGTTTGTATTCTGGCTACACCTCTTCCTAGCACCATGACCTTGGACCAGTTACTTAACTTCTCTGACTCAGTGTCCTTGGCTGTGAAATGGGCATAATGGAGTGACTGTGCCGATTACATGAGTAAAGTGCTGCACTAGTAAGGCCCGACCCTTAGTAAACACTCAGTAAACTCTAGCCTCCTGAGAAGACATAAAGGGTTTCACATAAGAAAAGGACCTTTGTTATCATTCCAATTCAGTTGCTTTAAGCAGACATAATAGAACAGTAAAGGGAAATAAGATGTAAAGGGATGCAGTGTATGAAACAGTGGTGGAGAATAACCACTTCAGGGATGTTAATTTCATCTCTCAGCTCTGCTAGAGGAAACGTCGTAACCAGGCTGAAACTCTTTGCTTTGCTCCCCATCATTTTTAGAGAAGGGAGGAAGCTAGGGCCATCAGACCTCTTCATGTCTCTTCTGACCACGCTGGATTGTTTGACGTCACAGACAGGAAGTACAGCAGTGAAGGATACAGACTCCGCAGCCAGATGTTTTGACCCAAACCCTAACTCTGCCATGAGCTACCTGTATGATGTTAAGACTACTTCCTCCTCCTCGGCCCACCTCACCTTCTTCATCTGTGATATCGGGATAACAATAATATCTCCCTTAGACTTTTCATGTTTGAGAAATTAAATATGTAGTATATGAAAGCCTCTTAGAACAGTGGTCAGTGATATTAGTGCTGTATAAGTGATAGTTATTATAAAATGTGTCATTAGTAAAGAACAATGCAAGGGATTGCTCAAAAGCATAAAAGTGTCACTTAGTGAGTCGAGACAAGTCTGACAAGAATTGTGTCCTGTCAGAGTTGGTGGTCATGAGGCAGTTAGCTCTAGGAAGACAAGAGCTGGATTTTGTCCCTAATCTGTTTGCTAAAAGAAATATGAATGAGTAAGGCATAAAGCACTGAACGACTTTGAGAGCATAATAAAGAGGAAAGCACACTTGATTTGGAAGTGGAAACCCTACCTGTGAGGGGTGGTTGGCCTCATTTTAATTTGAGTAAGTGATTCACCTGCCAAGCACTCAGTTTCTACATCTTTAAAATAGGGAGGTCAATGGAAGAATTTCTAAGGTGCATTCCAAACCCAAAATTCCATACGGGTTAGTTATCCTTTGAAATGTTACAAAAGATGTATAGAAGTCTTTTTACATACCTAGCATATTTCCAAAATGGATTATCAAGTTGAAGAGAACGTCATTTGTTGGTGTTTTCTGAGTCATAATGCGAGAATCTGAACCATGAGCAAATCTTTAAATCCATGAAAATGGATTATCTTTAGCAAATATGTTAACTTTTAAAGCTCTTGGATTGTAACAATAAAGACGATAAGGACATTTTTGCATTCATCTTAAACAAATTTTTCAGAAATTCTAAGAATACAACATAATCCATTGGCATCTAATGTTAACTTATCATTAACACGTAGAGAATGAAAGCAGAACTCTTACTGAGGTGAGCTTAGCAATTCTCAACTAAAGCTGATTTAGTTGAGCTTTTAAGACATGAGCGTGGAAAGCATCAATCCAAAGGATTTGGGGAACCTAGCACCGGGAATGTCTTTCTTCAGACTGTGTTCCTTGAAGCTGGGTTCCCCAGAGCTGCCTCGGTCACGACTGAGGGTTGGAAAGGAGCTTCGAGAGACATCAACTGAGGACTGGCTGCCTTCATAGGTTTTATAAATTGTGTAATGGCATAAAGATTTCATTTGGGGAAAGAAAAGATTCTGTTATGAAAAAAAAAAAGGTGGGAGCATAATTTTGTTTGTTTGTTTTTAAATATTTATTTATTTACTTTGGTTGTGCCATAGCTTATTTGTGGCACGAGGGACCTTCATTGCCACCTGCGAGATCTTTGTTGAGGCATGTGGGATCTTTTTTTTTTTTAGTTGCAGCATGTGGGATCTAGTTCCCTGACCAGGGATTGAACTCGGGGCCGCCTACAATGGGAGGGCAGAGTCTTAACCACTGGAGCACCAGGGAGGGAAGTCCCTAGGAGCATGATTTGAATTAGAAAGTCTGGATTAAGAATATGGGCTTTGGGTCAAAGAAAGTTTGAATTTTGGCTCTGCTACTTTTTAGCTAAGTGATCTTGGGCTAGTTGTTTAATCTCTTTTAAGCCATCCTTTGCACATTTACTAAGCTTTCTTACTTCATAGGGTGGCTATGAGGATTTAAAGAGCTAACACAGATAAAGCACTTGACCCATAACTTCGAGAACAAAGTAAGCATCAATAAATGGTGCTACACTTACTATCCTAAATGAACGATAGGGTGGATCGTTCTGCCTTCCCTTTTTGCTACCTTCTTACGCTCCTTTTGAAATGTCTCAGAGGCATAGAAAACATTGTTTAAGCTTTCTGCCATCAGAATTTGGGTCCAAACCTCCATGTGTTTAGTAAGCCCTAAAAAACCTATGGCTTTTTTTCCAAGATCTATTCATAGTTTAACGTGGGCACAAAGGTTCACTTTGTAAGACTGTCTAAGTAGGGTAAAAATAAAATGTGCAGAAATGTGTGGAACTTCAACAATAAAATATAAGAAAAATGGATTATTCTTAGCTGAAAACAAAGGCATTCTAATATATAAATATATGCAGATGCATAGAAAAGATCTGGAAAGGATAGACACCAGCACAGTAACAACAGTTACCTCTGGAGAAGGGAGGAGGAGGGATTTACCTGGATATTATCTTAGTGTTTTACACATTTATTTACACATGAGCTGTGTAAATAAAGATCCCAAACAAACAAGCAAACAAATGAAAAGCAAAATCGAAAGCAAAGTCATCGTACAAACTGAAAAGAACTTTCAGAAAAGAGAACGTATGGACAAGAATCAAGGACTTTATTCTTAGGGCCATCCATGACTTGACACAAAGTCATATTCTGCTTAGTTCCATCCTTGAAGAGTATGGACAGCAGGAGGGGGCATTTCTGATCCTATCTCCAGCAAGTGATAGACCCAGGTTCAAAGGCAGATGAAGCTGCCAGCCGGATATCTTGGTGTAAAGTTCTTTCTCTCTGCAAGTACTCAGATTAGACATCAGTACCCTGGTTAGTTCTTTGTCAAATCCAAGGTCTACAGAGGCACCAACTGAAGGCTATTGGTAAATCATGCTCTTAAGCAAAAAAAACTAGACAGTAAATTAATATTGTTATTAGTACGTTTCGATAGCAAAGAAAATAAGAGAAAACCTAAAAAAATCAACTTGAGTCTCCTCTAGTGGGAGACCTTGCCTGCTGCTGGGGCTCCAGGAGCAGCGGCCAGGGCAGCGTGGGTTTTGCTTTGGTTTTAATGCATACATTTTGGTCCGTGGACTTTAGGGAAGATTTTGCCTTACTGATGAGAATTCAGTCACAGGCGTGTGGGAACCTGTGTCAGCCCTCTGGCCTTGCCTGACACGCTGTTCCCAGCCCTGCCTTCCCAGCTTGCCCACTTGGTGTAGGAGGTAGTCCAGCCCAGTGTATAATTCACTGTGTGCTGCTGCTGGTTTAAGTGAAGGGCTAATGTTTCAGGAGCAGCACAGAAAAGACCTGAATGAAGGGACAGAATGAATGAAGAGAGCCATTTTGATGGAATTGCCCCAGGGTATTAAATAAGCTGGGCAGCTGGGGACTGGAGGAAGCTTCTGTTGCTAAAGAAACTCTCCATAAGAGTGTCAGTCATCAGTTGCTTAGCAATCATTCATTTCTTACCTCCCACTTGTGTATAAATTTGCAGATTTACGCAGACCACCAGTGGGACCATTACAATGAACTGAGTTTATTGTGAAACACACAAAAAAGAACCCCCCCTCTATTTTATTTTATTATTTTTTTTGCTCACTTACAAGCAATGTAATGTTAACTCTCTGAATAGAACAAGGAATTCAAGAAATAAAAGTATACAGCAGCATAACCCCATATTATCACTTGAATTCAGACTGCCCACAAAAAAGAAAGGCAGTTGTACCAAGTAAAATTGAGGCATTCTTGAAATAGAGGATTTAAAATGCTGGATTCTATCATTTCTGTAAAAGGTCATTCTAGTCCTTTGCTATTTTTACCATAGATAGAGACTCAGCAAGTTATTGGCTGGACGGATTTGGAAAGCTAGAAGCTGCTGCTTCTGAGGCAGGAAGATGATAATGCAGCACTTGACACTGAGTGAATGAAAGGTGTGGGAAAAGTTGAAGCCTTCAAAGATAACAGAGAGCAAGAGTGCGCTACTGAATTAGTCCCCGACTAAATTGCTAGCCGTAACTCTACCCAGGCCAATTCTCTTTGAAACTGCTTGTAATCTCGTGGCTTTGATTGAGAAATTCCCATTCCCAGCTCTAAACCTTCCTTAAGACATCTCAGCCCAACCCCCTTCTCCCAAATCAACTCTTCGGGGCCCCCACCCGCAAATTTGTATCAAGGCAGGTATATTTCCTAGCTGGACCACTGCTACCAGACACGCGGCTTCCATTCAGGGCTCTGCAACTGAACCTTAGGCTTACCTCAGGCAAGCAATCAAAGGCATTTCAGACAAGAGCAGAAAACAAAAGAAACAGACAAAACCTGTCCTTACCCGCTTCTTAAAAAATTGGAAGGCTGAGCATTTCTTGACTGGGAATCCATTCATGTCTTTGTTTACCATCTTCCACAGTGGGGAGTTCACAGTTATAGATCCAGGGTGGCACCTGCCTGGTCAATGCATCTGGTTTTCGGTGTGCCTCCTGGAGATAGTTAACGAAGACCGAGCGTGATGGAGAATCTAGCAGGGCTCAGGTTTTCACTCACACATTCTGCAGCACTGGCTACTGCAGCAACCTCTCCGCACTCTCAGTTGTCACCGGCAGTGGCTCTTCTCTTTCCATCATTGCTCCGAAACGCAGGCATCACCGCTACAGGACCCCGGGATGCAGCGGATTCCGGGGAGAGGCTCCTGCTGCCGCGGAGCCGGAGAAGGGCACCCGCTGCGCGGCCCCAGCTACCTGGCCGCTCTGCGGCGGGTGCACTGGGCGAGTCGCTCTGCTCCAGGTGATGAGTTCTGGAGGCTGCTGGAGAGGAGAGCTCGTTTTGATTGTGCAAGTTCCAGTGGGAGCTGTAGTTAAGTAGCTGAGAGAAGGAGTAAGAAAGACCAGAAGCCAGAGGGAGGGAGGGAGAGCCGCGCCACAAAAGCAGAGGGAGAGAGAAAGCAGTGCTGGAAGCAATTCACGAATATCTGAGCAGCGGATGGAGAGAAGGCACCAGCGCAGGAAGCGCTGAAAAGCAGTTGACTCCCCTTGGGAGGGTTACTTGAACAGCTTTTTTCTTTTCTTTTTGTTGTTAAGACCATTTAAATCAAACTTTCATACAAAATGCAGAACGTTTTTATTTTATGCTCATTGAAATTCTGTTGATATGTATTCCTGGGAAAAAAAGGCTCTCAGTGGAAACGTAATCAAATTTATTCCTGATCTGTCCAAATGTGGAGAAAAATGAAATAAAGTGCAAGTGTACATATAACAATTGATGATCTCTCATTATGTAGGACCTTTCTAGTGTCCTCTTCCTACCTGTCATAATACAGTGGGCAACCGTGAACGTAATTGTGTGTGTGTGTGTTTTCCACTAAAGGCGTCTGCTTAAAAAGAACACAATGGGCATATATCCAAAGTGTTTTATGCAAAAACTACAAAGAGCATTACCCAAAAGTACTACTGAATCCATTTGATGGAGAGGAAGGACTCACAGTGAATAACCTATACCCCATCAAGGGAAAAACTATCCCCCCCCACTATACTTTTTACTCGTTATTCTTTGCACATTACATTCATTTTAAAAAGCCATGTAATTTGTGTGTGGCTTATTTTTCCATTTTTACTTTTTCATGTTGATATTTTGTGAGGATTTTAAACAGTTGATAGCTAAATAGAGCAAAGAAAATAATCTTGGCATCTGTCAACTGGGCACTACTACGACATCAGTGTGTGGCTTTCTGCCCATCACATGACCTCACACGCCCCTCAGACCGTGTCTCATCCATGAAAGGGAGGCAATCACTCATTCATTCACTCACTCCTTCACTTATTTAGTCATTCACTGGTTTGCCGTGTCATTCTACGTATCCATTAAATCAGATCCCAAAGCAGCAAGTGTCCCCAGGAGGTAGGGCCTTTTCAATGTCACCACGAAGGAATACAATTAATAAATAAAGGAAAGGCACAAAGTCTACTTGATAAAACAAATGGCCAGGTCATTAAAAACAATGTACCTAACACTGTTAACATATTTATATGACAGTCTATATCAAGAGGAGAAACATACAAGTTAACTGGGGAAGAGATGCACTGATTTCATTGAATTGGAATATAAACCTTTATAGCTGGATCAGGTTTTCTTGGGAATAACCATGAACTCTTGTTAGCTAAATGCTTTGAGATTTCCAAAAGAAAATGCAGCACAACCAAATGATGGCATGATGATTGAGGAAAAATAAACTCTTCATTTTAGAGAGATACGTTAAGCTGTCCGAGATGCCAGGGGTTATATTATTTAATCTCCAACATCGATAGCTTTTTGTGGTTCTTCTGAAGAGTTCATTAAAATTCTGGTAGTTCGAAGAGAATTTCTTTTCTTTTCTTTTCTTTTTTTTTCTTTGGCTGTGCCGGGCGTCTTGCAGGATCTCAGTTCCCTGACCAGGGGTTGAACCAGGGCCACAGCAGTGAAAGCCCAGAATCCTAACCACTAGGCCACCAGGGAACTCCCCAAAGAGAAATTTTTTTTTTGGCTGTATTGGGTCTTCGTTGCTGTGTGCAGGCTTTCTCTAGCTGTGGTGAGTGGGGGCTACTCTTCGTTGCGGTGCGCGGGCTTCTCATTGTCATGGCTTCTCTTGTTGCAGCGCACGGGCTCTAGGCACGCAGTCTTCTGTAGTTGTGGCACGTGGGCTCAGTAGTTGCGGCTTGCGGGCTGCAGAGCGCAGGCTCAGTAGTTGTGGCGCATGGGCTTAGTTGCTCCTCAGCATGTGGGATCTTCCCAGACCAGGGCTCGAATCCGTGTCCCTTGCATTGGCAGGCAGATTCTTAACCACTGCGCCACCAGGGAAGCCCCCCCAAAGAGAAATTATTTTAAAAATATTATTGGATTTTCTTTTTAAAATTTTCTTTCTTTCTTTCTTTCTTTTTGGCTGCATTGGGTCTTGGCCGCATTGGATCTTTGCTGCTGTGCGCAGGCTTTCTCTAGTTGCAGTGAGCAGGGGCTACTCTTTGTTGTGGTGCACGGGCTTCTCATTGCAGTGGCCTCTCTTGTTGTGGAGCATGGGCTCTAGATGCACGGGCTTCAGTAGTTGTGGCACGCGGCCTCAGTAGCTGTGGTGCATGGGCTTAGTTGCTCTGGGGTATGTGGGATCTTCCCAGATCAGGGCTCGAACCCGTGTCCCCTGCATTGGCAGGTGGATTCTTAACCACTGCCCCACCAGGGAAGTCCCCAACACAGCTTTTTTATTAAAAAAACTCTCATGTTAAAAAGAATCCTTTGATCCTCTATTTGCATTTTTGTAGTATATATACTTTTCCTCCCAAGAAAAATGTTTAAACTGTGAGGCAAATAATAAAATAAAGTAAATAGGTAGGACCGACTATCAATATATAAATGATATGGAAAGAGGTTATGCCGATTTGGAAGATCTGGTTACTAACCTCCCTTCTCTAACTGTGTGACCTTGAACAAGTCCCTTCAACTCACTGAGCCTCAGTTTCCTCATCTGTAAAATAATAATAACAAAATGCATCCCATCTACCTCATAAGGCAATTGTCGGTATCATTTTTTTAAATTTTATTGACGTATAGTTGATCTACAATGTTGTATTAGTTTCAGGTTACAGCAAAGCAATTTAGCTACACATACATATATATATATATATATACACATATCCTTTTTCAGATTCTTTTCCATTATAGGTTATTACAAGATACTGAGTATAGTTCCCTGTGCTATACAGTAAGTCCTTGTTGGTTATCCATTTCATATATAGTAGTGTGTATATGTTAATCCCAAACTCCCAATTTATCCCTCCCCCCTTTTCTCCTTTGGTAACCATAAGTTCATTTTCTATGTCTGTGAGTCTGTTTCTGTTTTGTAAATAAATACATTTGTATCAATTTTTTTTAGATTTCACATATAAGTGATGTCATATGATATTTGTCTTTCTCCTTCTTATTTCACTTAGCATGATAATCTCTAGGTCCATCCATATTGCTGCAAAAGTATCAAATTATATATAAAAGGGCCTTGTATAAGAGTATATAACTCTACTGTTTTGGTCTTACTAAAGCAAGAGACATATACTGCTGTAATACTTTTTAGAAAGTTTATCTTTCCATAGATTAAAGTGTTTTTGTATCATGCACTTAGTTGTTAAATGGAACACAGATTCTTTTTTTTTTTTTTCTTTAACAACCTGGAAAACCCAAAGTTGATAAACAACAGAAGATCTATCTAGTGACAAATGTCCCTAAGGAGAAAAGGATACAAATAGACCACATGATGAGAAATGTTTTACATTCCTCTTTGGCCCAGATGACTTGATCATTTGCTTAAAACTCCAGCCACAATGGTAGTGATGTATGTATGAAATTAGGAAAGCCCACTGGGAATTATGGGTTGTTTTTGTACAGATGAAAGAATTTTTCTTTTAATTAGAATTCTTTGGTTTCACCAAATTAGATTTATTTTTATTTAATTCGTGCATATATCAAAGGAAAAATTACAAAAGAAGAGCCAAACCCTGCATATCAGTTCATGATATTTTTCTTTGAGAGAAAGGATTATGTACACACAAAGAATCAATACCAGAATGGATTCATGGAATTTTGCAGAAAAGATGCCGGTAGCTATGGATTGCTGTCCCTTTTGTAAATAAGAGACTAAGTAAGGATAAAGTGCTGCATCCTTACAGTTGGTTTCCATTCTCACTACATCCAAAAAACAGTCATGCAATTTATAGATATACAGCTTCCTTATAGAGACAGTATTTATCAATTATGTTCTTCTAATGGACAAAAAAGTCAAAAAATATTTTCAATGTTAATTGATTTGGCACTACTTATTGAATGTCAAGTCATTATACTTATGAGAAAAAGAACAAACCAATAAAAAGAAGAACTGTATTTATCTTGGTAAATCCTATCTGAAGATAATATTTAATTCACATTTAAGGCATTTGACGTTTTTCCAGGGATATGGTTTTAGCCAGATCACCAAATAAACTTGACTTTTATTTATCTCTATTACCTGAAACATTTTTACATAGAATTACAACATTTAGTTCCTTAGTTCAAGAGAAGCGGTAGCAGCTGATTAAAAATTCAAGCCACCTCCCTATATTTCTCTGTTACTTGCTTTTTACCTGGGTCTGCTCACCCACGCAGGCACACACACACATAGACCTCTCTTTCTTTGTGTTTTCTCTCATTATTTCGATATAATAAAATAGTATCAAACATATTTGTGACAGCCTTTTCTGACACGAAGGCATAAAGAAATCGGCTCTTTCTTGAGACGATGTGACAACATGTAGCCCAAGGGGACAGGTCAACTTGTTAGTAATTGCTCATTTGAATATTAGTGATAATTCATTCAACATAAACAGTGAAGTTTACAGCTCAGCCAGATTTCATGTTTATTTCTATTCCCTCGTTTAAATCATACAAAAGATTTAGGACCCGCAAAGATTGTTTTTTAAAGAAAATATATTCCTGTGAACTCCCTTTAGACTTGACCATCTTTATTACAGTGATCTCTCTTCTCCTGAGTCAGGATAGTTTCAACATGTAGCAAGCAAGACTTTGTGTAAATCTCATTGATGGAGACCTGGAAAACATACAAAGACACACTCCCGCTTGCACACACATGTGCATACTCAGTGGCAACGAATAGAGCAGGTCAGCAGAGTATCCTGCAAAGGTCATTATCATCTGTGAATTAGATTGCCTTCTGAATGACTTTGAGAAATGAAATAGAAACTCTAGATGGTAATGGATTTCGTAGCCTTTTTATAAGATGCAATTTTGGGCATGGGGGATATTTTTAGCGACTTCTTTGTTTTTCTTTCAACATTCAACCTTTGAGATCAGGTTCAATAAAATTCCTAAAAATGAGGTCAGAAGTCATGTTATTGATTTGATTTGTCGAAAAGATGTTCATTAGCTACTTCTCTGTGTGGAGCACAAATGAACCATGGGGTGGAGGGTTACTCCTGTCAGCCATCCCATCATGCTCTGTACGTGATGCAGTAGGCTATTGGGACTGGTATTGATTGAGAAGACTCTAGAGGGAAATTAGTAGCCTGTACCAGCGTCCTGTTTTCTCTATTTTATAGGCAGGATCCTTGGCTTTATCTCTACGAGCCCCATGAAATGAAAAGCTGAGTCAATTTCTCAGATAATTCAAATCAGAAGAGAGAGTGAGCTGGGTGGATATAAGTCCAGCAGCAGGAGTGGCCCCAGCAGAGACAGAGAACCAGAAACCTCATATCCTAGCATTCTAGAAATTCCTGTGCCTTAGGGTGAATTGATCCCTGAATGTGATTGGCTTCAATTTGAAACTCTCTCAGAGTTTACCTGGGGTTTATTTGTTTTGTAAATTATGCTTATTTAAATTGAACACAATTTCATCTCATCTGGCTTATTTGGTTTTCAAGGGAAATCAGCCACCATGAATACAGTGTCAACTCAAAATTATTGGAGTGGCAATAATAAGCATTGAAATGAATGGGGTCTCCCCTCCAGTCAATATGGTTTAGTAGAATTAGCATGGCTTTGTGTAGATGGATTGGAATTCTCCCTCTGAAACTTACTAGTTATGTGACCCCAGGCAAGCTAAAAATAGAATACTACCTATCCAAGTGATTGATTGTGAAAATTAAAGGAGATTTAATATACACACGTGTACATATATATATACCTATTTATATATATATATAAATATATATATAAATTTATATATTTATATATATATATATATATATATATATGACAGTTTTAAAACATGGTTTGCTAATTCTTCAGTTCTGCTCTCTCATTGACAAGTGAGGGGTTGGTGACCCCTTACTTGGAATCCGGGTGGGCTTGTGTCTGCTTCAACCAATATAATACAGTGGAAATGCTGTTCTGTGACTTCTGAGGTTAGGTCATAAAAGGCCAAGTTGCTTTACTTTGTTCACTGTAACTGCCTCACTTGGAGCCCTGAGCCACCATGTGAGAAGTTTGTGGCCCAAAGACCATAGTGGTGTGAAGAAGCCCAAACTGCATGAATAGGACAGCAGTAGGCTCTCTGGTTGACGGTCTCAACTGAGCCCAGCCTTCAAGTCATCCCAGCCCAGGAACCAGACATGTGAGTGGAAATTCTTCAGATAATTCCAGCCCTGAAATATTTGAGTCATCTCAGCTGTTTGAGATTTTTCAGCTGAGGTCCCAGGCTTTGTGGAGCAGAGGTAGAATTTGTGAGCATACTAAAATGGCATTCATCCCTGACTATATACATCATAGATTTTAGGTGCGATGCTGGGTGCTAGGACATTTACATAGAATAGTATTTGATCACAGTCAGTACCTAGAATTGTAGAATGTAACATAGAGCTGCAAAGGACCCTAGTGATCTTTCAGTCAAACCCTTCATTCTATAGATGATGATATTGAGGCGCAGAGAGAGACTGACTTGCCCAAAGTTACATCCTAGTTAATGACTTTCCATTTTGAATCTAGCCAATCACAAGAATATATGAAACCTATACAAAAGAGAATAGAAAATATAGTAAAATGTATCCATCAAGCAATAGGACAGCAAGTGTTTGTTGACAATTCAATCATTCCTTAAGCACAGGGTTCAGGACTAAGTGTCACTCACATTTCTTTAGGCTCTGACTCATTTTTTTCTAGACCCAGCCTTTGGCTACCAATGCTTAATTTTATAAAGGCCTCTTTAATAAAATTTGCGTGAGGACTTGTAGCTCCTCCTTTTAGTGACTTTGCTTTTTCTTTCTTTCTTTCTTTTTCTTTACTGATTACAAACTCAGTCAAACAACCGCTCCCTATAAGTAACCTTCTTAATCAAAAGAGATAAAGTCAGACAAACAGGATTCTGGTAAATGATTGAGAATTTAATTGAATTTGCATCATAACATTTTCATGAAACTTTCCCCAAGTTCCTAAAGTCAAGAGATCTATAAGAAGTTGAATAGGAGGTTTAGACTTTTTCAGATGAGATGGGAAAAATAATGTTTAGTTCAAAATATAATAACACATTCTGAAGAGAAGCTGGCTATTTTGGGAAGTTATGTGCAATCAGAAATCACTTGGACTGTGAAAGGTCATCTATTGTAAATGGGTAAACACATTTTAGCGACTGTGTTTCTCATTTGATTTGGCCTTTCCTTCTACACTATCTTGTCACTGAAGTACAGACTTGACATTTGGACAGAAGCTGTTGAACGAAGCGGGGAAAGACCAGTATGTTCTTCTAAAATTCTCACGTTTATTTATTTATATTTTAAAAATACTTATTCCTTATATAGCCTATCGTTTTATATTTCTATTTTTAATTTTTTTTTTTTTTTTTTTTTCGGTACGCGGGCCCCTCACTGTTGTGGCCTCTCCCGCTGCGGAGCACAGGCTCCGGACGCACAGGCTCAGCGGCCACGGCTCACGGGCCCAGCCGTTCCGCGTCATGTAGGATCTTCCTGGACCGGGGCACGAACCCGTGTCCCCTGCATCGGCAGGCGGACTCTCAACCACTGCGCCACCAGGGAAGCCCTATTTTTAATTTTTAATATAGAGTTTTACTAGAGAGTTCTGCCTTGATTCCCTTGTCAGCTTTGGCTGAGCAAAATACCAATATTTAACTTTTCTGGAAGGGCTGAAAGTGTACTTTCAGTGGAATACTCTTATTTTTACCCAGTGTGTGCTACTTTTATAATAAAATAGACCGCTGAAAAGCTTTAAAAATGTAATATAAATTTATGTTTTATTGCCAGGCATTCTAGATAGTGCACAAACATGAAATCTTAAGGAAAATAAGACCTCTCTATTTTTAAGGGTCTATATGCTAAGCTGTATTTATTTAGTCTACTAGATACATATCACCACTGTTTGGGTGAGGAAGGAGATACAGTCTAAATAAAGGACAATGAGTTTCACCTCTTTATCTCAAGGATTCAATATGCATATTTAAATTAACAACAGAGGAATAATGAAACAATGGGTTATTGTACTAGAGGCAGTGGGGTCTAATGGCTAAGAGTAAGAATGCCCGGGTTTGAATGTATGTCTTCATCATTTCCCTGCTATGTGATTTGAGACACATGATTTAAGCCTTCCAAGCTCGTTTCTGATCTTTAAAGATGAGATAATAGTAGTACCTATCTCTTTGAGTTCTTAGAATACTTGAAAGATATATGTGAGTTGTTTAACAGGGTACTCGGTGTACTGTAGGAGATCAGTAAGGGTTGGCTACTGTTGCTATTGCTACCTGAAAACATTCACAGAGGCAGATCTCATTGAAACCAGCGGCTACAAAAGAGCATTCAGAGCACAGCAGGCAGGAAGCGTTTTGAGTGTTCTTTTGGGTGCTGGACAATACTTTCATAGGACAGTGGACCTAGTTATTAGAGGTGGTCTGAGGATATTAACCCAAAACAATCACCTGCAAGTAAAGATTTTCTTTAAGTCTTATGTTTTAGCTTTTGAAAAATTCACACCAATTTTGTATTATAATTCCATAATATATGCTCCTAAGTGTTAATATAAGAATAATATGCCTTCTTCGCCTTGCACTGCAAGTCCTCAAGTACAATTTCTGTTCCTGGGGGCTGAGGCCTACTTTTTCTGTGGCTTCTGGCACTCTGTCCTTTATGCCAGATGGAGAAGCACAAGGGGCAGAGCAGAAAGAAGTCACATGTGGGCTGGAGGCAGGAGTTTAAGTTGGACCAGGTTATCCACTTTATAAAAAGGGTGTTAAGTGAAATATTCCAGTAGTATTTACAATAGCAGGTACTAGGTTGTGAGTGCTTTTTTTAAAAAAAATTATTTATTTAACTTATTTATTATTTTTGGCTGCATTGGGTCTTTGTTGCTGCGCACGGGTTTTCTCTAGTTGCAGTGTTGCGGAGCACAGGCTCTAGGCGTGCGGGCTTCAGTGGTTGCAGCACGCGGGCTTCAGTAGTTGTGTCTCATGGGCTCTAGAGCGCAGGCTCAGTAGTTGTGGCACACAGGCTTAGTTGCTCCGCAGCGTGTGGGATCTTCCCGGACCAGGGCTCCAACCCGTGTCCCCTGAATTGGCAGGCGGATTCTTAACCACTGCACCACCAGGGAAGTCTCAAGAATAGAATTTTTAACTGAGTGGATGTAGGGCATGGAAGCATATTATGGTGGCTAAAAACAGAGACTCTGACGTCAGACTACTTGGGTATAGTTCTTCACTCTGCACTGTGTTCTGGCAATGTGACCTTGAGAAAGTTACTTAATTTCCGTCCCTTAGTTTCCTCAGCTAAAAATAGAGGTAAAAATACACGTATTTCACAGGGTTTTTATGAAGATTGAAATGAGTTAATACATGAATTTTGAAATATTTCCTGACTCACGAGCAGCTCTGTGCAATTATTTGTTTGTTGCTATGGGAAGTTCCTCATAACTACAGAGAAGTTATGAGTGTAAACATGGAAGGAGCTGGTGCTGCAATCATGTTGGTCAATGAATTGATATTTCTGAGGTTTCTCCCACTGTTATAGACTAGGGGCCAGGTGAGCTAAGGAAATGAGTGAGACTGTCAGCAACTGAGGTGAATGGAGCCCCCTGAAAAGGACAGCTGCTACTCAGCCTCAGTGAATTATCGCCCATGGAAGTATCAGTCCAGTGATGCCAGATCTTCTGACGTGCTAGAGAAGCTGCACAACCATATATTTATGAAAAATATTCTAATTTTTAAAACTCTTTATGAAACAAAAAATTATCTATAGGCTGAATCCAGCCTTTTGTGGCCTCTTCTAGGTTCTCTGTTGCCTCAGGGGATATATGAAAGCATTTTCTTTCAAGTTCCCCACCAAAAAGAGGTTGCTGGGCTCCAGGAAGACAATTTCCGAAAGGCTGTGGTTTTCTTAAGTCTGGGCGCTAGGGAGGCACAGGCTGAGTAGATATGCCACATAGTATAGCCTGGGATGGGGTGCTCCCTAGATCTAGAAGGTTCCGTGTGCGTGCGTGTGTGTGTGTGAGTGCGTGTGTGTGTGTAGGGAGATGGTTCTTGAATGCCCCACAGATGGTGACATTTATTGCACTTTAAGTGTCAGGGAACAACTCATATTGGCTCCCCATGTAAATGACTATCTTTAGTATCATTCAGACTCCTATTGTTTCATCCTCAGACATACTCTACAATATGGAAGAACCAAATGCAGCTAAAGGGATGACGCATTGATAACTGCCGCCAAAAGTAACATTTGAGGCTGTAATTTCAACCAACATTCATTCTACAACTATTTCTTGAGCGTCAACTACACACTACCCTAGTTACAGTCTTCTGTCTGGTTCTCCTTGTGAAAAGCAGTGCGACTATTCTGGGGTTCAGTGTGGGGCAGTGAAGGCAAAGGGACTCATATGAATTTGGGGGCAGGAAACTTTGATCTCGTGCGTCCAGGGCTTTATCAAACGATCCAATCAGCAAAACCTCATTCGGAAAACTAAACAGTAAAACGGACCGTCATTTTATTACTATAGTTCAAGTAGAAAATAAAATGCACCACGAGGAGGTTTTCATACTTACCCTGTGTCTAAAAAGAAATCAGCCACCACACCAGGTTGAGAATTTAATACTACTTCCTTCAGCTTTAAAAAAAAAAATTATTGAAATACAGCTGATTTACAATATTGTGTTAGCTCCAGGGGTACAGCAAACTGATTCATATATATATATATATATATATATATATATATATATATATATATATATATATATATATATATATATATATAAAATACATGTATAATATATACATATATGTATGTATATATATTCTTTTTTAGATATTTTTCCATTATAGGTTATTAAAAGACATTGAATATAGCTCCCTGTGCTACACACTAGGTCCTTGTTGTTTATCTATTTTAAATATGGTAGTATGTGTATGTTAATCCCAAACTCTTAATTTATCCCCACACTTTGGTAACCATAGGTTTGTTTTCTATGTCTGTGAGTCTATTTCTGTTTTGTAAATAAGTTCATTTGTATCAATTTTGTAGATTCCACATATAAGTGATATTTGTCTTTCTCTCTTACTTCACTTCCTTCAGCTTTTTCTTATTCCATGGAGTCCTATAACTCCATAAATTCAAATGTCCAGAAGAATCAGACTAAATAACATTTAATGATTGATAAAATTGACAACAGTTTTCCTATCCCAGTTTAAGTCTTTAATATGTTTTTTGAGGATATTTGACTCTTTCTTACCATAGCAAATTCAGGGGCTGTCTCTCCTCTGGTTTCTCCTAGCTCAGGAATTTAATTATTTATTTTAAAATAATAATAATTAATTATTAATTAATTAATAATTAGTTTCTAAATTAATTATTAACTTTCTAAATAAACACAGTGGTGACAGTAGACGGTGTGAGACTCAAGGACAGAAACCCTCTAGACTCAGCTAGCTACATCCAATTTGAGGATGCATGACTCACTTCTACTGGAAATGAATGGTACCATTCAAGGCAAACACACGCAGGAACAAAGGAAGAGGGCTAAATACCCGACTGCTCGCAACGGACACTACTACAGCGCAAACATACATCCTAGCACAGCCCTTCTTGTCTTCAACTAGTTTTTCCCTACACATAATCTCTTCAAGTCTTTTACATCTTGGAACTCAACCTGCATAATCCTCTGCTTTGTAATCTAATTGAGTGGAAATCCTTCTCCTTGGTAATGGAGAGCTTCAGAGCACAACTAAAAAGTGCAAGTGTCTTTAAAATTATGCAACATGATGTTTCCCTGGGGTGAGTATTAAGACTTTTAATGGGAAAATGACACTGACTCAGAAACTTAATCTTTTTCCATTTCTATTTCGCTCTTTCATATTGAGCCCATTCTCTTATGTCATACACAAATATTTTCTGCATGAATGTAGATCACGTAGACTATTTTTTGTAAGGATTAAATTAGTTCATACATGTAAAGGACCTAGAACAGCATCTGAAATGTAGTTAAAAGTTAAATCTTGGGGGCTTCCCTGGTGGCGCAGTGGTTGAGAGTCCGCCTGCCGATGCAGGGGACACGGGTTCGTGCCCCAGTCCGGGAAGATCCCACATGCCACGGAGCGGCTGGCCCCACGAGCCATGGCCGCTGAGCCTGCGCGTCCGGAGCCTGTGCTCCGCAATGGGAGAGGCCACAACAGTGAGAGGCCCGCGTACTGCAAAAAAAAAAAAAAAAAAAATACTGTTCTTTTAGGATTGCCTCAAATGATTATTTCTACATGGCTCTCCAGTGTAAGTGAAGAAATTACCATGTAGTGATATGATCAACAGAGGGTTTCAGGATTGAAAGGGTAGAGTTGGCTTGTACGATAGATAGTTTAACAACTGCCAACAAGCAGAAAGAAGAGCTGAGAGATCAGCTTGTCCTTTAGTTACTTATGGACCTGTATTCTCTGTGTTGGATACCAGCCAACTGAAAGGATTCATGGGTCCAATGATCATCCATCCATCCACCCAACCTATTCATTCATTCATCCATCCATCCATCCACCCACCCATCCATCTATCCAACTGAACGACTACTGCGTACTAGAAATTGATCTAAGAGAAGGGATTTTAGCAGTGGGGATAAAAGAAAAGTCCCTGGTGCTTATATTTTAGTGGGGGCAGATAGACAAGAAACAAAATAAATAGGTATAAAATAAAGAAGATCATGGAGAAAAAGAAAATGGAATAGGGCCATAGGAAGTGCCAGGGTTGGTGGAGGGAAGGCTTACATTTAAAAAGAATAGCAGGGAAGTCCTCTTTGGGAAGGTGATTTCGAGTGAAGGCCTAAAGGAGCCCACGGAGTGAGCCCTGTGGTCAACAAAGGGAAGTGTGGCAGCAGGAGAACCAGCAAGGGCAAGGCCCTGAGCAAGTTTATGGTACAGGAAGGCTACTGTGGGGCAGCAAACTGAAGCTCCCAGAATTCCAATGACTCAAAATTTCAATAGATTTATAACAGCAATCTGTTATAAGCCTTTGGTCAAGGTAAATTTCCATCTACCCTATGTTTAAAATTATCTACTACCAGAGACACTTAAGCTAAATATTGACCTAATTTTTAAATACAGTATGTTCTTTGGAAATAGAGTACTAAGTCGTTCCAGCAGGACTGGCAGTTTCTCTAATACTGGTACCTAGGAAGTGGTGGTGATGGCAGTCAGCGACTACAATTCGTGATTGCCTACTGCCAAAACAAAAATGGTCGTGACCTGACCTCATTCTAATATAAATCCTTAACTACCAGAGTAACGAGGAAACTATTTTCAGTGTCACGTCCCCTTCCCTGATGTCCCCTTTTAGATTTCCATAGTTTAGCAACCTTTCATGGAGGTCAGCACTCAGCATGCTTTGGCTTGGCGCTATTAATCAATGTGATGTTAATCCAGGAAGAATAGCTATTACACTAGGGCAAGTGGTAGGAACCAACACTGTTGTTTCATGGATAAAGGTGACACTTTCGATTGCAAGGTTTATTCGTCCCTTAATGCACTCCTCCCCACCTCCCACAGCTCTCATGAAACCAATAGCTCATTTTTACAGGGGCTACCTTTAAACTGTATTCTCATCCATAATCCTGCTACTACAGTGCAATAATAGGCCTTCAGACTAATTGGACGTTTGCAATCTTCAGATATCTAGAGGCTACATATAGTAGGTACTTCACAGAAAGAGACGATAAATCTTCATCTGAAGTTGAATTCCTAGTGCTAGAAGGGAATTCAGTTTGAAGGCTTTTATTGGTGGAGTTAAATTGCAAACACATTTGTCTTTTCATAATTTTCATCTCTACTTTTGAGCAAAGTAGGCTAGAAACCAGGGCAAAACTCAGTCATCCTTACTGTGAGTCAATTTTGGACTCTACCAGAACTTCCAGCTTGTATTATACTTAAATTATCCATGAGCGATCTTTTAATTTACTTCTCACGGTGCCTGGAATGTTTACGAAGAAACTGTGTTATGTAAATTACACATCAGGCTCCTCCAGTTCTTTTCCTACCTGTCTCCTTTTTCCCAGAAATGAAGCCTTTCTCTGGGTGTGTGTGTGCGTGTGCATGTGTATGTGTGTTAGCAGGTGGGTAGAGCTCTGAATCGGAAGACAGGAAGTGGTCTTCTTCTCTACCCCACTGCATGGTTACCAGTGCATTTCTCCATCCTTTGCCTAATCTCTGTCTCAATTTCCTCATCAGTAAGATGAGGGTACCTTTTGCTTAAAAGGACTTCTGTGGGGATAAAATGAGCTGATATATGTGAAAAACGTAGAAGTTGCAAGTGTTATCACAGTTTTAATACATCGGTTACCCCTCCCCCTCTCTGTCCCAGGCGTTAGGCCAACACTGCTACTCATCCAGCTTCGGAAAACTTATTTCAAAAATTATTTCAGTTATTCCACCTGTGAGAGGAAGGTAGGGCTTATGCAAGTATGCAGCACGTTATCTGACAGCAGCTCAATAAAAAGCAGTACTGTGGTTTGCAGGGGACGTGGGGAGCGTGTCAAAGGTCTCCACAAGCCCGAACCCTACAAACCCAACCTCGCGAGACCTCAGGCTGTGCTAAAAGCCTGGGCCAGGGAAACGAGGTGGCGGTCTCCCATCCCCGGGGCCTGTGCATCCGTGCAGGCGGCCCTGCCCTTTCCTGGCCCGGGCGTGGACAGCTGCCTGGTGCTTAGGGCAGGCGCCGGGGAGGTGCTGGATGGAGTAAAGGCTTCTAGGATAACCCCTCCCTCGGAAATGAATTCCAATGCCTCACTGCAGATTTAATTCATCTTAACAAAGGACTACTTCTGTTCAGCTTGATTAAAAGAGAAAACAGACGTCTTGGAATTATCAGCAGAGAGTCACATTTCCCACACATTCGCGCGTGTGAGAAACCTGAGGAACAGTGGGTGATTCTTTGCAGTTCAGTGTCCAGAACGTTGTCCCTTCCCCCAAGGGTTTCACACCAGGGCTGCTGTCTGCCATCAAGGCACTCAACATGAGAGACCTGTAGACGTCACAGGAACTTGCTTTTTTTTTGGGGGGGGGGGGGTTTGGTTTGGTTTGAAGCCAAGATGTTTACTTTTGCCAGTCTGTGCAAATTATTGAATAGTATTTAAACTGCACATGGCAAAAACATTTTTATTAAAATTTGGAAGTCAATTATCTTCAGTTTATTTAAAGTGTGCCTACTGTTGATCAGACGAGGGCTAAATTACACACACACAAAATCCCACTGAATATGAGGTTGATCCTGTCTTCTAAAAGCTTATGAAGTGGTTGGGGGTGGAGCTGGTGGGTCACAGCAAACCAATATGCAAACGTGCTGGAAGAAAACTCCGGGGACAGGGGAAGCCAGAGAGTGGAGCTTCCAATCTGGAAGCCCTGGGGCTTGCGTGGCGTCTCAGAGGATGAATAGGACAGGCAAGTAGGCAGGGAGGAGAGGGAGGAGTCTGCAGTGGAACCTAGACTCTAGTGGAACTGTTAGCAGGGCCAACAGTACAGACATGTGAAACAACATTGTGCCCGGAAATAAACGCACAAGGCAAGTGTGAGGCAGGATGCAGAGGAAGACGAGCCTGGAGAGGAGGGAGGCAAAGTTGGGTCCCAGGAGGCCTCTAGACATGCTAGGAATTTGGACTCTACTCAGGTCACACTGCGGTTGGAAAAGGTTGGGAGTGGCTCTTTGTACTCGGTCCCATCCCTGGAGGATCTAGGGATTTTTGAGATAACACCCATCAGGCCACCAAGCGTCAAGGAACGTCAGAAAGACCTGAACCTAGGAAGGCTGCATTGACCTCAACAGCTGATGAACGTAGTGTCTTCTGTTTCCAGACATTGCTCAAGTACAATGCTTGCTACTAAACTTTCCGTTTTTTTTTTTTTTTTTTATACAGCAGGTTCTTATTAGTCATCCATTTTATACACATCAGTGTATACATGTCAATCCCAATCGCCCAATTCATCACACACACCCCACCCCCTGCTGCTTTCCCCACTTGATGTCCATATGTTTGTTCTCTACATCTGTGTCTCTATTTCTGCCCTGCAAACTGGTTCATCTGTACCATTTTTCTAGGTTCCACATATATGCATTAATATACGATATTTGTTTTTCTCTTTCTGCCTTACTTCACTCTGTATGACAGTCTCTAGATTCATCCACGTCTCTACAAATGACCTAATTTCGTTCCTTTTTATGGCTGAATAATATTCCATTGTATATATTACCACATCTTCTTTATCCATTCATCTGTCGATGGACATTTAGGTTGCTTCCTTGACCTGGCTATTGTAAATAGTGCTGCAATGAATATTGGGGTGCATGTGTCTTTTTGAATTATGTTTTTCTCTGGGTATATGCCCAGTAGTGGGATTGCTGGGTCATATGGTAATTCTATTTTTAGTTTTTTAAGGAACCTCCATACTGTTCTCCATAGTGGTTGTCTCAATTTACATTCCCACCAACAGTGCAAGAGTGTTCCCTTTTCTCCACACTCTCTCCAGCATTTGTTGTTTGTAGATTTTCTGATGATGCCCATTCTAACTGGTGTGAGGTGATACCTCATTGTAGTTTTGATTTGCATTTCTCTAATAATTTGTGATGTTGAGCAGCTTTTCATGTGCTTCTTGGCCATCTGTATGTCTGCTTTGGAGAAATGTCTATTTAGGTCTTCTGCCCATTTTTTAAATTTTTAAAAATTTTTAATTTTATATTGAACTATAGTTGATTTATAATGTTGTGTTAGTTTCAGATGTATAACAAAGTGATTTCGTTTTACATATTCATATATTTACCTTTCTCAGATTCTTTTCCCATATAGGTTATTACAGAGTATTGAGTATAGTTTCCTGTGCTATACAGTAGGTCCTTGTTGATTATCTATTTTATATACAGTAGCGTGTATATGTTAATCTCAACCTTCTAATTTATCCCTCCCCTCCACTACTAAATTTTCTTTTCCGACTTTCAACTCCACTTTTTTTATAAGTACTGGGCTGGATTATTTTAACACAGTGCTTTTCAGCTTCTAAAATTTTCATGTTAAAAATGATGACAGCCTTCACCAGGATAAAAAGATAAAGCTGCTCTCATCTGAGTATAGGGAACTCCACCCCATACACCCCCTTCTTCCAAGTACAATACAAGGGCTGAGGGAAAAGTCGTATCTTGGGTGCAAACCATTCGAGGGAGCACCATGACTCTGGTTGGGAAACTTTGCTTTGACTTCTATTCCCAAATCCTCTTATTCATCAACTCTAATGTTTAGTAAACAAGGGTGCATTTTATCCAACTGTTATTTATCGAGTACCTACTATGTGCAGTTATTGGACTGGGTATCAGGGATGCTGTGGGGAGCCAGATAAATTGGGTTTCTGACTGAAAGGAGCTTAAAGGCCAGTAATGACGGTGGTTGGAGAAGGAGGTGGGCTTGGAGAAGAAAATAGGAATTACTGTAAAGCATGCCAGACGTGACGACGGGAACACTATATCTGGTAGCATGTAAGAGCCCAATCCTAGACAGGGCGTCAGAAAAGGCTTCCCTGCAGGAAGTGACATTTCAGCTGAGAGCTGTGTACGAGTGAGCCAAACAAACAGAAGGAAGAAGAGTGTTCCAGGCAGAGGGACAGCATGAGTAAGAGTCCCAAAGGCAAGTGGGAAATGTGTCACTTGCAAGAATTCAAAGAAATTCTCTGCGCTGGAGAGGAGCATGGGGGAGGGGTACACTTAGAGATGAGGGGAGGGGGGCAGGAAGGAGACTAGCGCTGGTCTGGGAGGGCTTTGACAGCCAAATGAAGCAGCCCTTTGCTTGCTGCTGTGACCAAGTAGGACTTCAGATTCCTTTCCTTATTTTACTTTTGAGGCCAGGGACTCTCAGAGAGTTTAAATGGCTTTCCTAAAATCAAATGACTGTGTATTGACAAGGCCACTGTATCTTCTTTGGGTTCCCCCGGAATCAGACCTTGACGCAGGATTTCATTATTTGGAGGATAAGTGGAGGAGACACCAGCAAGGAACTGGGAAGGGGAACAAGAAGAGCAGGCTGCTGATAAAAGGCACGTTAGCACGCCGGGTACCAACTGGGCAACTGGGCCTTGATCCCTGGGGGAAACTCAACACAGGGCTTGGAGCTCCTGCACCTGAGGGAGATGGGAGCAGGACACCCCAATTCTGTCAGTTTGGGGTCAGAAGCCATAATGGGGGTGGGAGGAGATGTTCATTCTCTGGCGCTTCCAGTCTATTGTAGGGGTGGGCAAAGTGGGCTTTGGGGTCCAAAGAACACTCTCAGGCAAAGGAGCACAACGGGGAGATGTAGGCATTTGGAAACTGGTCAGCACGTGTCAGAGTTTCAAGGGCGAGGATGTGGGCCCAGCACTATAACATCCGATGCATAGTTCCAGGGCCCCTGGCATCTGCGCCCCAATTCTGAGCCCTCACACCACGCCACAGAAGCTGGATTTCACTCGAATTGCCCTTGACTGGCGGGTGAAAGATGCGTAGCTGGCAGCCGATAACACCAATAAAACCGTAGAACACTCTGGCAGTCTGTGCTGAGGCCTCAGCAACTCTCAGACCCTAGGCCTGCATCTCCTTAATCACAGCACAGATGTCCCATAATTCTCTTCACTCTGCAGTATTGATACTGAAGGAAAACATGCCGTTTTGAGTGGTCTATTAACGGAAAGTGTCACGCTTAACTAGGGAAATAAATGAGACTCCACAAAATGAGAATTTAGTGAGGCATGGGCTACTGAACAAGGTCAAGCATTTCACTTTCAACAGCTGGATTTGCTAAGGTAAAATCATCTGGCTTGGGATTTTAGGGGCAATCTGACTCAGAGAATTTTTCCCAAGACGAATGGGTCCTAAGATTGGGGAAACTGCTATTTAATGACTTTGGTTGTAGGCTAAAATTCACAGTAGTCTATCTTAATAACAATTTTTCTTAGTGAGAGGCTATGAGACAAAAGGCAGGACAGGTTTTGTCCTTCCTTTCCTTCCTGGCTCTGCCCTCACCCAGCATTTGGAGTGGGGCACTGTGGATTTAAATGTCAACCGTGTGGTTCAAGTGTTGAAGGATTTCATAGTCTAGAAGGAGGCAGACACACAGATGAGGGGGCACGCTCACCAATAAGCTATGGGCGTGGGACAGCCCATCAGCCTTTCTGAATCTCAGTTTCATCTGGAAGGGCCTTGATGGATGGTATCAGTGGTTCTCAACCTTGGCTCTCCTTCAGAAGCACTTTGGGGAGCTTTGAAAGAAAACCCATGCCCTGGCTGGCCCCAGTCCCAGAGATTCTATCTAACTGACTCTGGGGAGGGCCCCAGCAATGGTATTTTTATAAAAGCTCTCAAGGTGATTCTAGTGTGTAGCCAAGGTTGGGAACCACCAGATGATAACTTTTAAGTTTTGGGTAAATGTAGAACTCCTGCTTCTTCTGAAGAGAGTTTGCTGTCTGTGTAATTCAGCAGAAACCAGTAAGTATAGCTGGAAATCACATTCCCTGGTAAAAACATAACACAGAGGGAAGTAGCGCTCTGTGTTAGGTGACCACATGTTGGCCAGTACTTGGCCCCTGAGTGGTTAGCTTACCTCAACAGGGTGCATAAAACACTCATTCCAGAAAAAACAGGTGCTACATTTTTTTTCCTCAGAAGAAACATTCATAATGCCAACAACTAATTATCATACCAAGAAAACAAAAACTGTGAGGAAGCACAGAGGCAGGTTGGCAGCACCTGAGTTGTACAAACCGCGACTCATTCTTGTTCTATGTTGAAGCATCTTTGTAGCATCTCTCCGAGAAGGACTTGGTCGTTGCTTTGCAAAGGAGAGAAGGCTGTGGTCCTGAGAGGAAAGGGAGTTCTCCAATCTCCTGCATCCTCTGGTTGGCTTCAGACCACATGTCCAGTGAACTTTCCACAGTGGGAATAGAGAACCCTTGGCTTCCACATCCTTGTTCTGGCTTGTTCACTACACTAACAATCTCTTCTATTACCGTATAAGGCAATTAAAGGATGAGCTTAGAAGCTGGCATCTTTCCTTTAAAGTAAAAGCCAGAAGCTTACTTTTTTGCTTTCTCTTTTGCTAGTGACAGTTTCCTGTAAAAACAAATTTCTTATTAGTGATGATGTAAGAGACTCTGGAGCAATCTCGGCTCACGGTTAGCTTGGAGCCTTCCCCATGCTCTTCTGAAAGCTTGTCTGTGATATATGATTGACAAAACCTCTCCCCTAAGAGCGCCAACCAACATAATGACCTCACCTTGGATGAGTCTGTAATTCTCTGAAGGGACTGATTCTTCCAGAGCATGTTGAGGGGATGAGTTGGCAGCAGGTATAAGTTGCTTGTACTTTTCCTTGCTGGCAGTGAAGCCAGCATTGCTCCATCTAATGCAATGTCTACAAAAAGCCACAGGAACTCCATTCATTCATTCATGCATTCATTCATTTGCCAGGTACATTTACTATTTCATCTTCTACAGCAGGTCTTAGTTACGAGAACTTTGAAATGTGTACTGATGACTGGGATCATGGGGTTGAATTAGTCAGTTGATTGCAAAAGAACCCTCAACTGAAAAGACAGAGATTCATCTCAGCCCAGTGAAGATTTGAGTGGGTTAAAACTCGGAGTGACATAACCCCTCAAAACTAACTTCGTAATGTACAGTATGGGCAGGTAACAAAGGCATTAAAAAATGGGATTCGAGTTTTTCCAGTTAGGTACACTTTTCCATTTAAATCGTATTATTGTTTTATTTGAAAAGCAATGTATGCTCTTAAGGAAAATATAAAAAAAATGCAGAAATAAGATTTTAGAAGTCACTATATTCTTACTCCAAATAATGAGTATTACAGCTTATTATATTTTCTTCTGGTCTTTTTTTTTTTCTTCATGTATCAATAGCTTTTTGGTAACATACATATGTGTACATATGTATATACATGTGGTAACATATATATGTGTGAATATATAATATTTAGGGGGCAAGTAAACGTTTATGGGACTTCAGTTTTTTATCTTTACATTGGTGATAATAATAGTACCTATCTCATAGTGGTAAATATTAAACAAGTTAATACAGAAGAGCAGCTAGAATATGCCTTTTGCATACTTGGCATTTTATAAAGACCAGCTATTATTATTTTACTACTATTATGTAATTGTGCATCCTGCTTTTTTTTTTTATGGTGTGCGGGCCTCTCACTGCCGTGGCCTCTCCCGTTGCGGAGCACAGGCTCCAGATGCGCAGGCTCAGCGGCCATGGCTCACGGGCCCAGCCACTCCGCGGCATGTGTTATCCTCCTGGACCGGGGCACGAACCCTTGCCCCCTGCATCGGCAGGCGGACTCTCAACCACTGCGCCACCAGGGAAGCCCCATCCTGCTTTTTTTACTCAGCCTATTATGTGCATTTTCCCATGTTAGGATATACTTATCACAAAATGTCTTTTGTAATGGATGTATAATATTCTGTTGAGTCAAATTATTCTTTATTTTGCAAAGTGACATGTAACCATATTTCATTCCATAAAACTGGGGGAAGATTTTTTTTTTCAGGCTAAATATACTAACCAAAATATCCTGAAATATAACTCAAGTCTTTTTGAATGGGTTTCATAATCCCTAGTTAAATTTGAATTGGGGATAAATAACAAGACATTTTTTTTAGTGTAAGTGTGTCCCAAACATTGCATGGAATGTATTTATACTGAAATATTATTTGTTGTTTATCTGAAATTCAAATTTAACTGGGCCATTTGCATTTCTATTTGTTAAGTCTGGCAACCCTATGAATGAGATGAGAAAAAGGGAGAGGATCTGTCTACCCTGCCTAATTGACACTAATTTTTTTCAAAAAAGAAAGTAGTTTTAATTTCTTATGAACAATCTATTACTTGGTAACAGCTAAGCAGAAAACAGAAGTGATAAAGAAATAATAAAGAGAAGAAAAGATAAGAAAAATGGGTACATGATAGTCTCAAAAAGGTAATCATATTGAAGTAATCATATTGCACCTAACCAAGGTTATTTCAAATGTATAAAACAAAGGAAGGTATTTATGAGTAGCTATTAGTTTGGTGTTTTGAAAGCACTGCAGGAAATTCATTCTGGTTTTGTAAATGATCATCAGTACTGTGTGTTTTACATGTCTGTTCTGGGCTTTCAGCTTTTCAGGTAGAGTATGATTATGTGGCAGCTCAGACCTGAAAAGACTCTTGGGAAATTCTGCTAAGGATTTAACCAATGGCAAAACCATATGCCGACAGTTTCAGGAGCAATGGTACTCATGGTTAAGAAACGGAGACTCTCTCCCTAGGCTCCAGCTGCAGAAGCCTCTCCTAACCATTTGTAGGTGAGTGGGGTTCTGAGAGCAGTTTCCCATAGGTCTTTACACAAGAAGGCATTATGAGATCTCTAAGGTCTGGAAGAACCAAAGGATCATTTGTGAGTAATCTGCTGATATTCAGTGGCTCTTCCAGAATTTGTATACTGGGGGCTTCTTAGAGCTGTAGATGGTTAGAAAGCGGGGCTCAGAGCCTTGTCTTGAAGCTGCCCTTTCAGAGCAAGCCCAGCGTCTTTACTTAGATGGCATGTTTATTTGGGGTCACTGAAGGAGCAGGTGACAAAGGGATGGTGATCGCAGTCTAAATCCTCCCCACCCTCACACACACTCCATGTCATTGGTACTGATGTCATTAGCAATTGGCACGGGGTTTGAAGGATTAGAAGAAAAGGAAGGCTAGTGCTCTTTATTCTAGGAAGATTAACACTGGGGAGAAACATTTCTAACCAGACTGTATAAATGACATGCTGTTGCCATAGTTTCTCTCATTTTGTTTTCACCCGGAAACATCCATCCAAATGCAAGTCTGACCATGTCTCTTCTGAAGACCTCTTCCTGGCAGCTCACTGGCTGTTAGTTCAAGGCTGGGCATGAGAGTGGGTGTGATACAGGTGGCTCTGGCCTGCTGATGACCTCCAGCAGGATCTGCTCCCATCATGTTTGCCTCCTATGACCTCGCCCATCTAACTCACCAATAACCCTTCTTTGAGTTTTATAGGAAGAGATACTACTTCATGCTTTCATCTGCACCCGTTGTTTTCTTTGCTTCCAAGAAAGCCCTGCCCCACTTCTTCCTCCACTTTCTCTTCTCCTACAGATTGCCTGGTCACCTCTATTTCTCCTTCAGAAGAAGCTCAAATGTCAGTTTCTGCAGGGCCCTCTCTTTAAGACTCCTTGCACCTCCAGGATTAAAAGCTCTCTCCTTTTTCTATTTCTGCACCCTTCTCACACTTTATACTGTATCAGGTTGTTTGTTCAATTTGTTTATATGTCCTCTTTCATTCATAAGCTTGATGAGAACAGCGTCCAGCTTTTTATTAGTCTCCATTAGTCTCAGCAACTAGACAGAGTCTGGTACATCATAAACAATCATTATTTGTTGTATGAATGAATCCTAGATTTTAGGTTTAGCAATTATTCAATATTCAGTAAATGTCAATTTATTCAATTAAAATAAATTATTCAATAAATTTTAAAAAACCTGAACTCTTCTGCTGCACTGTAGGATAAACTTTGTAAATAACGGTGCTCTTTCTCGGTCCATAGCTTTGAGATCCAAAGCAGGGCCGTGGACAATCATTTTAGCTCCTGGCTGAGTCTTCAATCCTATAATTATTTATGATTCTATCTTTCAAATTTCCATGATATTCCTAATGTAAACTTCTCAGAAATCTCAATCAGGCAAAGGAAGCAAACGCATCGAAGTCTGATTTAAACTTTTTTGGTCTCTTGGGGCTTCTGGTCAGATTAAGAAAGAAGTTACAGGACAGGCAGATTTAGTAGAGTACAAGTTTTCTACAGACAGTGGTTAAGACAACACAGTCAGTGATAAAACAGAAACAAGAAAATCCTAGGTCAGAGAACGCTGTAGAGAGTGGCTGCCATCAACGTAAGTCCAGCTAATTCTCTGATTCATGTCTCCATTTGAAGTGAAGTGTTACAGTCATCTCTCCTTCTTGATCTCATGCATAAATAAATCTTTCCTTGGAAACAGAGAAGTAGATTTCTTGTCAGTAACCCCTCAGAGACTTCACTGAACTGGGAGTGATTCATTCCAGGTGGTGTCAAGTCTCTTTGTTTGATTAATGTCTCATTGAAGTTGTACAAGTGACTAACAGATGGGAAAGTTTTCTGGAGAAAGTAAGTTGGTTGCTTGTAAGTTTCTTGAGTCTGTTCGAAGAATCTCTGAGATCTGCTCTTGCTGGGTTTTTTATTTTGATCAGATATTGTTAATTCAAAAATGGTTTAAAAGTACCCTAGGGCTTCCCTGGTGGCGCAGTGGTTGAGAGTCCGCTTGCCGATGCAGGGGACACGGGTTCGTGCCCCGGTCTGGGAGGATCCCACATGCCGTGGAGCGGCTGGGCCCGTGAGCCATGTCCGCTGAGCCTGAGCGTCCGGAGCCTGTGCTCCGCAACGGGAGAGGCCACAACGCTGAGAGGCCCGCGTACCGCAAAAAAAAAAAAAAAAAAAAAAGTACCCTGAAAGTTTAGATTTGCTCTTCTCCTGCACATTGTAAACTAGAGGACTGCTGCCTTTAAACCAATTCTGCAGATCAAGAGAGTTTATTAAAATTAAGCAGTAGCCTCTGAACGTGTGACTATTTTATGAGCGTTAAATGGAGTCAACGGAGTTTGCAGTACTTAGAACATGGCTCCTGGATTAAGAAACCTTGAGAATAGGGGTCCTTTTTTACTGCTATTGATATTTTCTTACTGCTCCCTCACCCCATTATTCAGTTCTGCCCCAAGGCTCTGTTTTGGGTTAATCACACCCTCCTTGACCTCATTTGGAATAGCATTTCTTAGTGTGAGCCTGGTATTTACTTCCCTTAAAAAAACTGACAAAATATATTTTCCTTCTCTCTTTAAGGACCCCACAGGAGCCCTCCAAAAAAAAGGGAGGGGGAGGGGAACTCTGAGTCATCACTGTTAAGAGTAGCCCGTTTGTGTACACACAGGCACACACATTTGAATCCACGAGTCCATACAGATACCTCTGTTTCTGATGCAACACTGTACGGTGTATTCTACCTAACTTTCCCCTTTCCTGATTTGTAACTCCTTTTTCCAACACTGAGAAACCTTTCTTTCATTATCCACAATAGATTTACTTTTTGTTCAATCCTAATATACAGGTAGTTTCAGAATTGCTAACCCACACCCATGAGAGATGCAGTGTACTTGAGTATATCTGTGTACAGTTCGTATTATCTATAGAGCCCGTTAGTATATAAACACGATACTATTTCCCAGAGTTACTCAGGTTAATACTTTTCTTCCCCACCGCCTCAGTGTGGTTTTGTTTATTTGTTTGCACTACACTGAGTTTCACTTGTTAATGTTTGGATTCCATTTTGCCCCTCCTCCTCCATCACCAGGTTTACAGTGTTAGTTATAGTAGGATTGGGATTAAATCAGCCACACATCACAGTTGCTTGGTAACCTCTTCTCTTTGCCATTTCCCTTGCCCCTATTTCCTGGTGTCATTTTCATGAGAGTGTTTAATTAAAAGATAAACTGGTTTTAAGGCTCCTCCCGAATCCTTTTAATTTGGGAGGAGATTGAAATGAATTGTTAAAGGGCTTTTAGGTAAGTAGTGGGTGGGTGAAAGAACGGTGGCCAGGAGCGAGAGTAATTTATAAAATAGATAATAGAGATTTCACTAGAATTGAGGGTCAGCGATATGCATATTGATTTAACAATAATACAGTGAAGAAGGGTCTCATCTTTAACCTCTGACTTCAGTTGTTATGCTGGGGCTTGGTCAGTGTCAGGAAACTCATCCAGCCATGATGCCATTAGGATCAGCAGGCTCTTGCCTAAGTGAGCCTCTGGGATTGGCAGAGTGTCATTCATTCCCCATAAAGTTTAGCTACGTATTCTATTTCTGCTCATTCCACAGTGTGTTCATTCATTTATTTAATTGTCTACTGACAGACACAGACCTGAGCTCTTATTCTGCATGAAGATGTACAGTAGCTGGGTCTCTTCTAGTCATCAAGCGTCCTTCTGCCTAGTCCCACTGTCTCTGTTTTGTGACTATCCTCAATGGTCATAAAATATTTGGGAGCCAAGCAGTTAAAAGTCATGGAATTATGCTCAGAACCAACTATTCAAAGAAAAAGTAAAACCTCAGGTTTTCTGCAAAGGGAGTTGTTTTGAAAATCTCATTTCATACCCTCTCCTACCATCCAAGCTTTAGGGAGAGGGCTAGCTACCTACAGGCCTTGCCTTAGCGCTCTTACCTGAAACAGCCCTGCCCAGACATGTATTTGAATCAGTGTAAACAGGGTTCTCCAATTATTGGGGAAAAACAGCCTTGTGGCAGTGCTGGGAAACCGTGGGGTGGTAGACCAAGGGTGACTCATCAGGCAGGTCACAGCAAGGCAATACAAATTCTGAAATGTTTGTTTCTTTTTTGTTTCTTTTGAATGCTATTCCCAGCACAGTAAACAGGACTGCAAAACAATGACCGCAAAACAATAACAATTTCAAAAGTGCCCAAGGTGGAAGTAAGAGAGTGATTATCATAAACACCCAAGTTTAGGGATTTCATGTACACTTGAAGAGGAGGATTCAGTATCAAACTTTATAACCCAGATATTGGTAACATCAGTTTGTTAGTATCATGTTTCACTGAAAGAAAGATGCACATGTCGACTGAAAAAAATTTTGCAGCATGAGAATGGTGAGTTAAGTTTTATTTGAGGCAAAATGAGGACTATAGCCTGGGAGATAGCATTTCAGATAGTTCTGAGAAATTGCTCCAAAGAGGTAGAGGGGAATGTCAGTATAGATGTGATTTTGGTGAAGGGGAGTGCATGCAATCAAACACATATCTTTTGCAGAAGGTTAGTGTTAGTCATGAAGAGCAGACGTCACCATGAAGGATTTTAGTGCTTTTCTAGATACGAGGAGATGCAAGAATTGGCTCATAAAGTCTTCTTCTGAAAATATCTAACTATCTGAAGACCTGTTCTGTCAGTTTTTCCCAGAGCACAGAGTGCCTCAGGGGGTGGTGAAGGTCAGCAGCTGCAGATGCTTATAATTTAATCCTCGTAGAGGTAGATGGCAAATGCCGATGGCAGGTGCCAATTTGTAGGTGACATAGAATATCATCGGATGCTGTATGTGCTTGACGTGTTTTATAAATTGGCTTATGGTCTTTGCGGGAGGATCAGGCAGTCTGCCTCGAGAAGCTCTCTCTCTTACTCTCTCTCTCTCCTTTTCTTTATTTCTTCCTTATAAAGCACCAGGGAAAGGAACTCCATTTTGTTTTACCTTGGGGTCTGATTGAAGTGAACATATATAATTGTGCAAGGACTGAACAGTGACTTGAATAATCCTTTCTTCTCAAGGAATAAGACCTCATCTTCTGTGGTTTTGTTGGCAATCTTATGTTTTCTTTCTATCTGTTTGACAGTTAAGTTAGTATTTGGAACAATATTCCCAACAGAAAAGTTATTTGTTGTTTCTCAGGGGCTTGCATTAAAAAAAAAATGTCATTACAGTCTCTTATTTCAGCATTTCATTGTGGGGGAGCCCTACCTACCCAGTGGCCTCCAAGGATTAGAAGGAAAGGTGTTTCCAGTTGTCCGGACCTTATCTAAGCATCATCTGAATTATGCAAGGACCTCACATTATGCATTCAGGTTGGCTCTTCATTGAGGAATAGCTCACATAAGGTTATTGGTATTTCCTGCCCCTGTTAGGCCAAAACGATCGTAATAATAGCTTTTCTGGCTGGATTCAGGTACCTTTGCTTCAAGCCCAGACCAGAATCAGGAAATGAAGAGGTATGTGTGAAAAGGAAAACTACTGGAGTGGAGGTTTGGGGGTGGGGAAAGGGGAATTTCTCAATGTTTTCATGGCATCAAAATGTTCAACATGGATAAGTCATTAAGAGAAAAAAAAAAAAAAAAAAAGACCTACTCTTAGTGGAAATTACCACTGGTCAGATTCTCCACTGTAACTTCTGATTCTGACACTGTATATGTAGGCCCGGTAGATCTGAGAGGCTGCAAGGTTAGTCTGACTTGTTAAAGTATTTAGTTTCTTTGCAAGTATTTTGAGGGCCTATACAATTTGGCAAAAGCTCTTTAAGAAAAAGAATACAGATTAGAAATAAAAAATTAGGTACAAAAGTGAATATCTATTTATAATGAGAAAAGAAATACTAAGGATTACAAATTTTAAAAAACTGGCAAATGCCATATATATTACAAAAATCTGTAAAAACAACACAATATTTTTATTAGCCTGACACAGCTCTATAATATTCCTTTTTTCACATTTCTTGGCTGCATGATCTTCAATTGCTTCTTCAGAAAATAACAATTTTGTACTATTTTCTATAAAGAATGGAGTAATCCACTCTTTATATATGAAAATTTGTTTCATACTCATACCCACTTATTTCCAGTGCTATACACTCTTTCTGTATAGGTTACACTCTTTTTACAGAAGCTGGAGGATTTGGCATGCGCGGTGTATGTGTGTTTGTGTGTGTGTGTGTATAGGTGGTTGGAGAGGACATGCCTCAAAGCCAGTCCTACATCAGAGGGGCACTCATGTTACTATACACATGAGTGACTTTGGACCACACAAATGGATCCTATAAAACTTACACTATAGGGGCTTCCCTGGTGGCGCAGTGGTTGAGAGTCCGCCTGCCGATGCAGGGGACATGGGTTCGTGCCCTGGTCTGGGAAGATCCCATATGCCGCGGAGCGGCTGGGCCCGTGAGCCATGGCCGCTGAGCCTGCGCGTCCGGAGCCTGTGCTCCGCAACGGGAAAGGCCACAACAGTGAGAGGCCTGCGTACCGCAAAAAAACAAAAAAAACAAAATAAAACAACTTACACTATATATATATATATATATATATATATATATATATATATATATATATCCCAACTTAATTTTCCTTAGCTGGATTCTAAAGTGCTCAAAGCCATCCAACATGAAGAGAAATCTGATGGAGGGGAAAGAAACAGTGATTTTTATAATTGTGATTTAATCACCAAGTTTGACTCTATGTCTCATTCTTACAGATTTTACAGAAACTTATGACAGTGTAAACACATTGGCAGGCCTTTTTCCCTTTCAGCATCTTCGAAGGAGACCATACAAGAGGAGGGTCCTGATGTTTAACCTTCATTAACTTTACCGTGAATCACCTATGATGGATGTGAATATGAGCAAGTGACTTAACTCTCTGGCCTCAGTTTCTATATCTGTCTATTTCACTGGATTCTTGTGAGGACCAAATAAGATAAGGGCATATGATAGCCTGAAAAGGATGGACTCATTTGGTTTTTAGGTTACTCAGTACAAGCCTCAGTTTATTGTCAAGTGGAAGAGTGCTTTGAAAAGTCCAGTATATGGAGCAGTAGTTCTGTTCTGGTGATGTATTGTAACTTTTGCCAAGTAATTTCCCATTCTCAGCAATCCAGAAGCACCAGAAAATAAAAAGTTTGGTGGAGCCAGTGAGGAGAGGACTCGAAGGTTTTGGAACTTGCTTCCAGTCTTGTGAGGTAGCATGTCTCTTGGCTAGAGCTGGTCCTAAAGATGTATCTTGGGTGGAGATTTTTTATGGATGCAGGAAAGCTTCCAGAGTCTGAGGGGATTTCCAAAGAGGAGAGAGAATTTCATTCTAGCAGGACTGAAGGAATTCAGAGTGGGGCCTTTATTGTTGGCAGATATGATGATGGTGAATACTGAAGGGAGACAGAGCCAATCCTTCTACTGAAGGATAATAAGCAAAAGACATATTTAAGGAATACAAGTCAACCACAAATGAGATTTCTTTTACCTAAGCCAACTTTGAACTGACTAGTGAACACACACACACACACACACACACACACACACAGAGTTTTATTTTCCTCTTTTGTCCAACACATTGAGGTTGACCCAACCTCTTACCCTTCCATGCTTCTAAGCACTCCTACTTGGTGCTTTATATAAATCATTGTCTTTCATCAACAAAACACCTTGCACACCTTGTATCTTTGACCTCTTTTCAGGATATGCATCTTCTAGATCTAACTGAAACTTTACTTTCCCCTCAGGACATAGATTCTTGTGCGTCCCTCCCAAGTTGGGGTGGTTTCTCCCACATCTTGTATACCCCTGGGCCTGAAGATGGAGTAACTGCTTCTCGATCCTTACTGCCAATTCCAAATCATTTCTCTTTCTTAGTTTTCTTTGAGATTCCAGAACTTTGTCCCACATGTCCCCCCAACCGTTCCTTTGTGTCTACCTGACTGCAATGTGGCCTGCGTATCAGTAGGTGTTGTCTCCTCCCCTTGGTACCTAGAAGAGCGCCAGGTACCTAACAGGCTTTCAATCAATATTGGAAAGAAGGAACACAAAGAATAAAAGGAAGAGAGAAAAACACGTGTTGGGGGGGTACCTGTTCCCTCTCGCCTTCATTCAGATCTACAGCCTTCTTGGATCAGATGCATTAATTCCCCCAACCCAGATCATGCCTAGTCCCATTTTCATGGCTTTGTTTCTGTGTTCTGTGTTCTGCACAATCTAATACGTCAGACCCCACCCCTCAGCCTACCTTTGTAATTTTCTTTTTTTTTTTTTTTTTTGTGGTACGCGGGCCTCTCACTGTTGTGGCCTCTCCCGTTGCAGAGCACAGGCTCCGGACGTGCAGGCTCAGCAGCCATGGCTCACGGGCCCAGCCGCTCCGCGGCATGTGGGATCTTCCCGGACCGGGGCACGAACCCATGTCCCTGCATCGGCAGGTGGACTCTCAACCACTGCACCACCAGGGAAGCCCTGTAATTTTCTCTTTTAAAGCAGCTCACATCCATGTCCTTGAGAGAACGTATACTGGCTGTTGGAGTCAAGCCAACTTCTTTCCTTTGCCTCGTATTATACTTGCAGCTAAATACTTCTATATAGTACTTACCATAGATTTTGGCAATAATTGTACTTCAAGTGTGATAGGAGCCTTAGGTTTGTTTATTCAGTGAATCCAATTAATTAACTTTAAATTAACTAAATTCAATTAATTAAAGTTACCTTTAGGGCAGAGATCGTTCCTTATTCTTCTTTTAGATTCCTTACCAATGCCTAGCCCTGTGTTGGATACATGGCTTAATAACTATATATTAATCTATTGATAACAATCACATGGAAATCAAAAGCAAAATGTTCAACACATTTTTAAAGGTAGAGCATGTGTGTGAATTCCCTGGCGGTCCAGCGGTTAAGACTCAGTGTTTTCACTGCCGGGGCCCGAGTTTGACGCCTGGTCGGGGAACTAAGATCCGGCAAGCTGTGCGGTTGTGGCAAGAAAAAAAAAGAATATGTGTATATATACATACACATAAATGGAATATACTTTTATATACACTCAAGAAAGACATAAGTAAAGGTAAATAATTACTGGAATTATCTTTACTGCTATAGAAAAGTCAACAGAAGCTCAGTGAATTCTGACCCAGTTTACATCCATTTGGTGAGGAAGGGCTCCCTATAAGCGTGTGATGTAGTCTTGGCTCTGAGGACCAGAGGCTCTGACCGTCCCTAGGATGTGTCCTCACTGTGATGGTGGCCAGAACACCAGCACTGGCAGTGACCTGCTTCTCTGCTGGCTGGGCCACAGTCAAAAATCTGGCCGTCTTAGGATGCCCCATGGAGTTAGAGCCACTTCCTGTTTCACCAACTGGATGACTTTAGTGAACTTCCAGTATTTGAGGGCTGGGGCATACAGGAATTAAAAGGAAGGAGGTTGTGCAGCAATTAGTTTTGGTGAAAGGAATAAGAACCCAAAGTATCGGGCCATCCTTGAGGGACTGTGATTCCTCTGAAAGAGTTGGCAGTGATGAAAATCCAGGAGGCCTTCTAGTTCTGAAGAATTGGACATTGCAGTTCTGGGAGAATAGGAATTGCTCCCTTTTACTTGATTTCTAGGCTAGGGGTAGGGAAAAATGGAAATTAAATTCTACTATCCTCTGAAAATTTTGGTGAAGAATTATGTATTAAAAATATATCTACTCTCTTACTTTCTACTTTCCTAAGCATATGCTGTAAGAAGAACAGAATACTGACATTGCTGAGTTGACAAGAAAGAATGCAGAATTTCTTACCCAGATCTACTCACCTATTACATACTTGTATTTTGTGGGACTTACTCTTTTATCCGCATGAAAAACATTGGACATTCACATGTTCCAATAAGACAGAAATAAGCCGAAATCAAATGCCAAAGTGGTAACAAAACAATGATCAGATATGGTCTCTAAAACTCACTTTAAAATATATTTTTAAACATTTTACCTGTTAAAGGAGATCTTCAGAATGCTGCTATATCAGTTGGAAGGAAATTTGTATAATTAGATTTTCTCTAATCAATTATTTTTCTCACCACTGCTTCTAGCCCTGTATACCGTATCTTCAAAGGCAATCGTCTCCGAGTTCCTGCTACCGTTAACAAAGTACTGCAAACGGGGTGGCTCAAGAGAAATATATCGTCTTACAGTTCCGGAGGTTAGAAGTTCAAGGTGTTGGCAGGGTTGGTTCCTTCTGAGAGCTGTGAGGACAATCTGTTCCATGCCTCTCTCCTAGCTTCAGGTAGTTTGCTGATGCCTCGCTCCTTCACACAGCATTCTCCTTGTCTGCATGTCTGTCTATGTCCAAATTTTCCCTTTTTACAAGGACGCCATATTGGATTGGGGCTCACTTTAATGACCTTATCTTAACTGTTTACTGCCACCTTTTTTTTTTCTTTTTTTTTTTTTTGGCCGTATTGTGTGGCGTGCGGAATCTTAGTTCCCTGACCAGGGATCAAATCCTTGCCCTCTGCAGTGGAAGCATGGAGTCCTAACCACTGGACAACCAGGGAATTCTTCATCTTAACTGTTTATATCTACAAAGCCCCTATTTTCAAATAAGACATATTCTGAGATACTGGGGGTTAGGGCTTTAACACATCTTTTCGGGGGAGACACAGTTCAACCCTTAACAATCCATATTTATACCCAACCAATAATCGTTTTGAAGGGCAAGCAATGCTCTCACAGCTGTTCTTCATGGTGTGCGTCTTCCTTGCTATATGTCCAGGTATTTCAGTGAGGTTGGTGATGTTGGTTTTCTAAAGAGAGAAAGGTTGAGGTGTCTATAAATGTGGCCTCCAAGTTCAAATGACTGGTACAGGGGATAGTATTGTCGAAACAGAAGTTCAAGGGCATTTGGGATTACTTGGCCAGTGCCTGTGAGAGTAAACATCCCTTTATGTATCGTATGAGTTCTATCCCATTCCATTAACAACATGGGTGAAAAGCAAGGGAAAGAGTGATATTAAGGGAGACAGAATTCTAAGAAATCTTAGCTTGATACGCAAGTGTTATAACCTCGATATCTTTTCAAAACTTTTATCGTCGGGTGACTGTTGATCACAACTATGTGTGGAAAATCTACCAGTAATAACATGCACAGCATACAAAGGACTCCTTTCTGCTTCTCTGGATTCTTCCCTTGATTAGTTGCTCATCACTTATCCCTGCCTGAGGCATAGTGGATGATAGCACCCATCCAAATGACTTAACTAATAACAAGCATCATGCTGGGCATGGTGAGATAACTCAGAGATGACGTGAATATCAATCAAGAAGACTGTTCCTAAGGTAGACGCTGGATAAATCAGCACTGAAATCTAGGTGCTGAGTATACTGTGGGTTCACTGAAAATTTTCCATTTTGCTGGATGTTGGAAAACTTCTATAATAAAATGTTAAGGAAAAAAAAATCAGATAAAGCAACCGCCATGGATAACTTATTATTATTTTTTTTTTTTTGGATAACTTATTTAGAATGAAAGAGCAAGGTCAGTTAACATCCATTTGTTGTAAATATAGAGAACATTTAGGCGTACAGAGATTGGGCCAGTTTTAATTCTCTTGGTGATGGCTGGGTTAACAAAGCGTCATAATTTCTGGTTTAGATATCTTCTCATGTTAAATGATTGGGATGTGGTAAGCAGTCTTCTTACCTTGTTTTACTTTGTTTTATGTAATTATTAGCTGCTAGATCCTACCAGCCTATCACTATTTCTAATTCTCCATTTATTTGTGCCCTTGGTGTGATTATGAATTTGATAGCCAGGTACAGTAAGATGTACGTAAAGTAGGGCCTTCCTATATTGTGAGCTATCTTTCCTTCAGTTCTAAAGCAGGGTCATTAAGCACACAGTTTCTAGAGTCAGATTTCCTTGTGTATTAGGATCTCAGCTCAGTGGGACTTTGGGCAAATTACTTAAACTTTTTGTGCCTTATCTTAAAGTACAGACAGAATTAGTTCCTGCATCATAAGACTGTTGGTTTCCATAGTAAGGGCTCAATAAATTTAGCTATATCTCTAGAGAAGGCTTATTTTATCTACCAACCTTCTCTGTCTCTGTCTCTGTCTTTCTCTGTTTCTGTCTCTACTCTCTCTCTATTTCTTTATCTTTCCAAACCTATTTCCCCCAGGTCAGGGATCTGCTGAGAAAAGAGGTCTTCCTCCTATCCTACCAGTGACCTTGGGTGGCTTTCACCGACCCCATTCTATTCCCTCTTCATTATGAAAAGCAGCCTTCTTTGTTTATGGAACACCCTTGGCATCCCATTTGTGTCTGTTCATGTCACAGATAACTGTTTCCTTTATGAACCTTTTTTTCACCAGCACTATTTTTTCTTCACCTCTCTGACGTTTTCTACAATTGGGTCCTAAACTTCATCTGCAGTCTGCTGGTCTCTATCAAGTTTCTTCAGATGTCAGGTGAAACATTTAGTCAAATCTCTTACTTGACAAGCAATCAATCCACAAATATTTATATTAGTGTCCCTATGTTCAAGCCACCAAAAACTGCACTCCTCTTTTCTTCATAAAACCAACATTTAAAGTAAATCATGATAATAACAACAGTAAAAATAATAATCTCCAGTAAGTTAAACTGGTTTGTGTGTAGACACGTTTTTAAAATGCAAATTATAAAATGTCTAACCAATATGCTTGTGACCCATACGTAGAGCCAGGGTTTTTTTTTTTTTTTTTTTTTTTTTGCGGTACGCGGGCCTCTCACTGTTGTGGTCTCTCCTGTTGCGGAGCACAGGCTCCGGACGTGCAGGCTCAGCGGCCGTGGCTCACGGGCCCAGCCGCTCCGCGGCACGTGGGATCTTCCAGACCGGGGCATGAACTCGTGTCCCCTGCTTTGGCAGGTGGACTCTCAACCACTGCGCCAGCAGGGAAGCCCAGATCCATATGTAAGTTAATGAAACAGTTAGAGATCCAAATGGTAACAGCACAAGATATTGCTACACCTCCCTATCATATAACCCAGGAGGTTGACGTAGAATCGTTGTTTGGGGGAAGGCAAGGAGTTGGAACATAGAGAAAGGATTTTACAGTGGTGATGAAAGGGCCTCATGGGTATTCCTCAGTTAAAGGTAATGGTTTTCTTACTATTTTCTTTAGAGGCTTACGCTGGGCTGTAATGCCTCAGAAACACATTCACATTGTTAACATGAATAATAAGGCCCTGATTAAGAGAATCCTATTCATTTTCAGGAGACCATTGTCAGAGGTAACTGATACTGTGGTCATTGTCCTGTGTTCAAAACACACAAACAGGGAGTTCCCTGGTGGTACAGTGGTTAAGAATCCGCCTGCCAATGCAGGGGACACAGGTTCGATCCCTCGTCCGGGAAGATCCCACAAGCTGCAGAGCAACTAAACCCGTGCTCCACAACTGTTGAGCCTGTGCTCTAGAGCCCACAAGCCACAACTACTGAGCCCAGCGCCACAACTACTGAAGTCTGCATACCTAGAGCCCGTGCTCTGCAACGAGAGAAGCCAGCACAATGAGAAGCCCGCGCACCACAACGAAGAGTAGCCCCCGCTCGCCACAACTAGAGAAGCCTGCATGCAGCCACGAAGACCCAACGCAGCCAAAAACGTAAATAAATAAAGATAAAATATGTTAAATAAAAATTTATTAAAAACACACACACGCACACGCACAGACACAAACAGGGTCCCTGTACTCATGTCTCACATTTGGGGTCTGAGGACTGTCTACTACATTAGGGGCATCTGGAGTGTGGCTTTCAAAGGCAAATTCAAATCCAACAGATGATTATAATGTGTCTTAGAGTCTGAGAACCACCGTCTTCTGGACCTTGCGCAGGAATAGGGCCCATTTCCCATCTGGCAGGACTACGTAGTAAAGTTTGAGTTACTCAGGAAAATGTCCCAATATGAGATGTTATACGCACATCACTAACTTTAGTTAACGTTCAGATATCCCATCATTTCTCAAAATCGGTTTTATAGTTGTGGCAATAAGATTAACTTTAAAAAACAGTTCCCCGGAAATATCACATAGTCTGCACAAATAAAATGCTTAGCTCTCTTTTTGCCCCCAAAATGGGCATTTGGGAACTTGGACATTTAGGAATTTATTTGAAGTGCCTAGGATAGAGGTCAGTTTAGTTAACTGGGAGATTAGTTCTCTTAATTCTGTTAGTCTTAACAATAACCTAAATTGTTCTTTTTTCTGCTTTCTGCACATAACACCTCTTCAGTCTGCATTCTGTGCCACAGCTTGAGCTGTATCAAGTTCAACTCTCACTGCTTGTTAGAGTCATTTAGGGAGTTTTGAGGAATTACAACACCCAGGCCACATCATGGGGGAGAGTTTGATTCTATGTAAGGTAGGGCCTGAGCATCGTATTTTTCAAAGCTTCCAGGTGCTTCATAAAATCTCTAACCTCAAATCTTGAGAGAATTTAATCTCTATAAATTTTATCTCTATAAAGCCCAATACACGTAACAACTGTGATGTTTTTGCAGTTAGCTTACATTTGACTGATTTGGGACTTTAGTCTAGAGCAAATCTATGTCCACAGAGCCAGTTGAAGCTGTGAAACCTCCATCTTGCCACATATGTTTATGTCCATTCATAAGCAAGGTTAATAACTTTCATGAGAGCTAGTGTCTGGCCCTGCGTTGAACGGGAGACACTTGGCATTTATCAGCTGCAATCACTTAACCGCTGCACCTTTACCATGAAAGCTGAGGGGGCAGGAGTGGGAGAGCAGGAACCCAAAGTCATCATTTCTGACATCCATTTAAAGCCAAAGTCATAGAGGAAAGTAATTGGATTGAATGGAAATAGAGTTTTAGAATGAAAGTACATGATTTGATTTACCTAATTCAGTTAAACTTATACTTTAGATCATCTCATTTAAATTGCCTGTGTTTCCATTTATACTGTGAATCCCTGGCCTTTACTCAGAAGGCAAAGTTTTCCTAACGTAAAGTAATGAAGGTCTGTTCACCTCTCCTTCAAGGTCGTCACAGTCAGCCAGGGCCAACTGACACAGGTCCTTCCAAAGACAATCTTTTTCACTGCTGTGTTGTTTGAGTCATAGAATGTAAGCTCCTGAAGGGACTTGAAAATTTCTAGCGCTGCCCTGGTCTCTCTCTAGCTTCAGTGTGAAGGCTCCACGTTCTCAGCCTCTGGGAGCTTTGGTAGCTATGGGAGCCAGCATTACCTGTGCAGCAGGATACAGCCTCTCAAGGGCACGCATCACTCCCGAGGGCAACAGCCATGGGGACTTTGACAACACATCAGATGGGAACTAAATGTTCATTTCCAGAGTGAAAACCAGTCTTGCAGTCCAACAAGATACTTTATCCCAAACACAAAAACCAGATAAATGCAACCAACTAGTTAGAGCTCGTGATTAGCTAGGTTGATGACATGCTGAATTCCTCCTGACCTGCACTGGAACATCCCTTGGCCTTAGAGTTTCCCTTGAAAGAAGGAAGCGTGTCAGAGCAGCCTGAGCTGGTGAGCTAATGCCTCAGCGGGAAGGGAGAGTCCCCATTGTGGCTGGTGGAGGCCCCAGGAGAGGATGAAGTAGGCAGCAGTCCTCCTCATAATCTCTCACTCATTTGCTCTCAGTAAAGCAGGAATGACTGAAGTCACAAAACAATGCATTTCATGATAAGATAGATAATAACGACACAATCCCACTGCAGGAGGGAATCAGGCTTTCTTGCTTCTCAGCACGCTCACTCCCAGGGGAAGTCTGAAACTACTGTCTTCAGCCCTCTGTTCCCCTCATTCCTCGTATTCTTTTGAGATTGTCAGAAAATCTGTGCTGTGTAGTTAATAATAAATAGATATATTGTTACCTTTCACTAAGAGCAATATTATTTGGGGACATATTTTTGTATCAATTTAAGCACACACATGTCACCATTTATACTTCGTAGTAATGATCTGCTTTCTCCACTTTTGTTATTCTTCTCCAATAAATTGTGTCCCTATAATGAAGCATTAAATTATGATTATTTATTCACTCAGCATAACAGGCAAGGCAGCAATATAGAGAGCAATCAACTCAACAGGTGTTTATTGGGTAATGGCTTCATTTAAAGCACCGAGCCCAGTTACTGGGGTGAGTACGAAAATGTTCAAGACATAAATCCTCTCCCGAGGGCTTCTATTTTAGTAAAGGAGATTAAGCCACAGATACAAATAAGTCAAAGTAGCAAGAGGCAAATGTGAAATACAAAGTGTCGTGAGCTTTCTGAGGACAGTCAGTTAATGTCTGACTTGGGTCTGGAGTGAAGGGGAGGGTCAGGGAGTGTCCTCTGGAGGGGATGCTTTTGGCGCTGGGTTCTGAAGGAGGTGAGGAAGATTTGGACAAGTCCTGGGGAGTGGGTAGAGATGGGGTGCCCCAGGTAGTAGGAATAGCGGGGGCTAGGCACAGCCCTAGGAAAATACTGGGCATTTTCCGGAGCCATAGATTAGCTGTTCAGTTGTGACAGAGAGCACACGTCTGAAGGTGGTGAGAAGTAAGTTCTGCTAGAGTGAGATCCTGAGAGCACTTTGGTGTCAAGCTAAGGAGTTTGAACTTTACCAGTTTAGCTGCCCAGGTTCAGAGAGAAATGGATCTAAGTCTTTCCAGAGCACGGAATACCCTGGCAGCCTTGGCCCTCCCCAGCTTGCACCTGGTGTGTCTGTGGTGAGCTCCGAACACCTGGCTGTCCTGAGTCACATCTGCACAGACACCCACATGACCATCTGGGTCTGCAACTCTGCCCTCAACCTCAGTCCACTGGAATGTGACCCTAGCATCTGTCTACATCTTCCTGGGGGGGAGGGGGACATGCTCTTGTCGCACTCTCCTGTGTCCAAATCAGCTCCTGGCTAGGACTCTAGAGCAGGAGGTAGGTGGGGCATTCAAAGCTAGTGTTTCTGGTTCTTTCCACGGCACCACAGCTGCCTCCCATGATTTACTTTCCTAATGTCATATAAATGTGTAAGCCTCTAAGAGCAGGAAGGGGAACGTTCATCTTGCTATAGTGCTTCTCCCAATTTGCTTTTTGCTTTAGAGACATTTAAATAGCCATATCAGAAGAACTATCAGTTGAAAGACACTTTCAAGGCAATCATTCATGAATACTTGTTTGAATAAATGAATACATTGAATGCTTCCTATATTATAGACACTGTGCTAAACTAAAGAATTAATAATAGCTTTTAGTATCAGTGAAGCAAAAACATGCTTAACATCAAAACGTAGTCCCCAGCCTCTTGCCTAGCAAGATGGCCCACACTCTGTCTATGGAGTGTGTATCTCCCTGAATAAACCTTCTTTCACTTTATTATGTCTTGCTTTTGAATTCTTGCCTGCACAAAGCCAAGAACCCACACTTGGCGGCCATCACAGGGACTCAGACATGACTTGGGATGTGACCATCCTCTCGCACCCCACTCTTTCCTGCAACATCGTTTATGGTTGCAAATTAAATGAAATATGTTTAGAAGTCTTAACACATGGCACAAAGTAGTGTCTAGTTATTATTACCATTTTAACTCTATACACTGTCAACTGTCTGACTCAAAAAGGTGATAGTGAGAGATGATGTATTTTGCCTCTCAGTTTTAGGTTTTAATGCTTTTAACCATCAAACTGTTGACACACATTTCTTGAAAAGCTCAGAGATTTGGTTTCTTCAAAGTTACGACAACCATTGCAATGTGCCCTAATATAGGTACTCTGGTTGCTAAGGACGGTATAAATCAGGCTAAAAAATGAGCTAATGATGACTGTCATTTTATTTTCCTTTAGTTTGGTCACTTGGAGGGAAAAAGCAGCTTAAGAGATGTTTGGGCTTGTGTCTGAGACATTGGAGCAACATTCTGAAAATGAATCAGTCGGCATGGTGATACCAACACTGTATGGCGAACTTCTGGACTGATCTGCCATCCAGCAGCTGTACTGCACTGTTATTCATGGGAACATGGGTGCAAATCCTTGTGTTAAAGAAACTTCCATGTCTTCTCTTCCCTGTTCAGAGCACTGGAAATATCCCTCCTTCCCAGAGATTGTAACATACAGCCTTTCCCTTGATCATGAGCAGAAATAAATGGTCTCAGCATAAAAGTTGATTTCCACCACCACAAGATTTTGTGTCAGTCATCCAAGGACAAAATAGCTATACAATAAAATCTTTTTTTTTTTTAATAAGGAAGTACTTTTAAAAAAATATTTATTTATTTATTTTGGCTGCGTTGGGTCTTCATTGCTGTGTGCAGGCTTTCTCTAGTTGCGGCGATGGGGGGCTACTCTTTGTTGTGGTGCGTAGGCTTCCCATTGCCGTGGCTTCTCTTGTTGAGGAGCATGGGCTCTAGGCGCACAGGCTTCAGTAGTTGTGGCACACAGGCTTAGTTGCTCGGTGGCATGTAGGATCTTCCCAGAACAGGGAACCCGTGTCCCCTGCAGTGGCAGGGGATTCTTAACCACTGCACCACCAGGGAAGCCCTATACAATAAAATCTTAATACAAGCCTAGAGAGTTTTGAATCTATACTTAGAGACATCATAAAAATGAAAGATTACCATGTCAAAGAAGGTAATTTTCACTGAGGAAATGACGTTTAATCTCAGTGTTTTGTTCGTAGCCTTAATGTCATTTGAACATGTTTCACACAAAGTTGTAAGGGGAGAAAAAGAGGCAAGAAATTAATTTTAAGCCTAAGTATACCAGTGAATAAATAAATTGAAAAAAAAGTGAGTTAATTTTAACATCAGAAGGCTCACCCAATTTGTCTTATACAATAGCAACAAAAACACAAATACATCGTGTCAGGCTGAGTATGAAGTTGCAAGAGCTTGTCATTTCCATTTTTTAAAAGAGGAAGCAGGGCTTCTCTGGTGGTGCAGTGGTTGGGAGTCCGCCTGCCAATGCAGGGGACACAGGTTCGTGCCCCGGTCCGGGAAGATGCCACATGCCGTGGAGCGGCTGGGCCCTTGAGCCATGGCCGCTGGGCCTGCGCGTCCGAAGCCTGTGCTCCGCAACAGGAGAGGCCGCAACAGTGAGAGGCCCGCGTACCGCAAAAATTAAAAAAAGAAGAGGAAGCAAATGTGTCTGCCTTACTCAACTTTTTTCCCAACTTCAAGTTTTCAGCTTTAAATAAACATGATGGAGACTTGCTGACTCACAGCACTTGCCTTTTTCTTGTCTCTTCAAGAACCAAGAACGGCGTCACCAAGAGAATGGACACACGACCTACGCAAGTTATTTACACACCAAGTCAAATAATCGTATACATTTATATCTGTTAATTGACAAAGTCGGCATGAGATCATCTCGAGAGAAGAATTGTTTTTAGAATCCTAAACCAAATGATCAATCCAGCAACAGTATTTAGATTTGCAAGTGAAGTCTCACCCCTGGCAGGTTAGCTACATGCGCTCATGCTCTCATAATACTTCAGATTTATATTAGCATTGCTGGTACCACCGTACTTACTGTTCATTGGCTTAAGGATCTCTCTTCCCAGTCATGTGAATTTCTTGAGGCTTGACTGTCTTACCCATCTTGGTTTCAGTAAGTGAACCAAAGGCCATATTAGCCAGCAAATAGAAGATTCCACTCCAGGGCACAGACATCTGTGATTTCTTTGTCAGACTGGGAACTAAGAAGGAAGCATCCAACCTGGTCATCTATAGTGAGGAATACAGGCGTCAGACTGCGTGAAGACAAGCACAGTTATTTACATGACGTGGATGCAAAGCTAAGGGGGAGACAGGGAACCACCACAGCAGCTTCCTAACTGCTGCTTCCAGTCCTTTCCTATGTTGTTGTCCCGTGAGCTTTTCACCACATTTTTTTTCTTTTCCTTTTTGTTGGCTGAGTAGCTCGGCTTGCAGGATCTTAGTTCCCCTACCCGGGCCCTAGGCAGTGAAAGCACAGAGTCCTAACCACTGGTCCACCAGGGAATTCCCCACAGTGAGCTTTTAAAACTATGTCTAATTAATTCACTTCTCTGCTTAAAACCCTTTAGTGCACCCAAGGATACTTGGGATGCGCTCTCCTGCCGATGAGGCCTTGAGTGATATGGCTCTTCTCCTGTCACCTGCCGGTTGGACCAACTCTCTCCTTCATCCATCAGGGTTGCTGTCTTCTGGCTCATCAAAACAGACGGCTCCTCCTGCCTCAGGGCCATTGCTCCTGTCTTCCTCCTGCCTGAATCAGAGAGCCGAAGCAGCGTGCCAGACCTCTGGTGGCGCAGTGGTTAAGAATCCGCCTGCCAATGCCGGGGACACGGGTTCCAGCCCTGGTCCAGGAAGATCCCACATGCCTCTGAGCAACTAAGCCCGTGCACCACAACTACTGAGCCTGCGCTCTAGAGCCCGCGAGCCACAACTACTGAAGCCCGCAAGCCACAACTGCTGAAGCCCGTGAGCCACAACTACTGAAGCCTGCGCCCCTAGAGCCCATGCTCTGCAACAAGAGAAGCCACGGCAATGAGAAGTCCGCAAACCACAACGAAGAGTATCCCCCGCTCTCTGCAACTAGAGAAAAGCCCCTGCGTAGCAACGAAGACCCAATGTAGCCAAAAATAAATAAAGAAAATAAATAAATTTATTGAAAAGGAAAAGAATAAAACTGTGATTTAAAAAAAAAAAACAAGAGTTGCACCGGGCAGTGCAGCACACTTAGCATCCTGGCCAGTGGCTTCCCTGGTCCGGGCGGCTAGCGGCCCCCTGCTTCCCAACTGCCAGCCAAGTGCCTTGGTGACTGAGAAGATTGAAGAGGCCTTCTTTGGAGGCAGACCTCTTTTGTTTGGCCAGCCCAGAGATTTTTTTTTTTTTTTTTCAGCCCAGAGATTTTTAAAGCTTGAATTTGAATGCCTTAAGGCCAGTAGACATGCTCCAGTCTGCCTAAGGCCCTCGTATTTCTTTCAGTCAGACGCACACATTGGTGTTACCTGTCTGCCACCCAGAAGGAATTTGAACTCACAATCCCTGGACGAATTAATTCCTAGTAATCGACCAGTGATCTGTATGAACGTCACTTCCTCAAGGAAATCTTCACAGCACCACACTTTCAAAGTATCCTGTACTTTCTCTTCATAGCACTCAACACAATCGTAATTAAATAATTGATTGTGTAATTAAGTGTTAAAAGCCTATCTTCCTGGCAAGAACTCTTCACACACTATCCTCAGTGTTTTAGGTAGAGAAGGCACTCATGTATTGAATGGATGAATGGATGATAAAGCTAGACTATTCAAAAACTTAATAATATAAATAATTCTCTAAAAGTTTAAAACAAGAATGATTGGCAAACATCTTTCTGGGATTTACTGAAACTTTATCCTTTCAGTAGACACTGCTATCCCCTAACCCGAGATGGTAATATGGTGTGAAGTTTGTAAGGACAGTGGTTTCGTACCAATGTACTGTGTTCGAAAGAACAGAAGAAATGGGGAAGCAGGGAGGGATCCAGGCTCCCTACACTTAATTAAGCTAGAGCATCTCTACTCTTACCTTTATTCATCTTCTATCTTTTATGTAAATATAAAGGACTTCTGCACATGATTTGTCTGAACAAAGCTTTCATCATGGTGGGGACAATGTTTGCCTTATAGATTGTAATACCAATAGCCCCCAGAATGGTTCCTGGCACTGAGTGTGTGATCGATAAGTACTTGCTGAAGGATATCTTCTTTATGGTAACCTATTTCTGGGTGAAGATATATTTTCAAAGCTAGGATCGGATTCCCATTGTGTTTCAGAATCAGGAAGTGGCAAATCTGTTCCATTGCACGTTATGATGTACTCATTACCTACCCCACAGGCTGAGTGTTGTTTCCATCCTTTCAATCCAGTTGCAAAACCAAATCAAATAACCACCCCTTCCGCAAATGATAGTAATACTGGCCCTTCAAAGGCATTTCCAAAACTTTCTTTGTCCATGGTCCTTCCCTATGCTACCTTATCCTCCCTGCCTATAGTCACATCCAAAACGCAATGAATTAATTATCTTCATAAATATTTGTCTTGATTTTTAAATGGATAAGAATGTGCCCAAAGGATGCTTTACCGAAGTGCTTGTTGAGAAAATTTGATTTATTATTATTATCATTATTCAGCCTTATCATGTCTGAAGCAAACTAAAATAAAATGGATAATTTTCTAAAGTATAAGTTCTTTTCTTTTCTTTTCTTTTTATTTTTTAGGTATTTTCTTAATGTGGTAATTAGCAGTAAAAATTGGGATATAAGAAATTATATGGGGCTTCCCTAGTGGCGCAGTGGTTGAGAATCCGCCTGGCAATGCGGGGGACCTGGGTTTGAGCCCTGGTCTGGGAAGATCCCACATGCCGCGGCTCAACTAAGCCTGTGTGCCACAACTGCTGAGCCTGTGCTCTAGAACCTGCGAGCCACAACCACTGAAGCCCATGTGCCTAGAGCCCATGCTCTGCAACACGAGAAGCCACCACAATGAGAAGCCTGCGCACCACAACGAAGAGTAGCCCCTGCTCACTGCAATTAGAGAAAGCCTGTGCACAACAACAAAGACCCAACACAGCCAAAAATAAAAAAAATTTATATTAAAAAAAAATTATATGGATGAGTGCATGCCATGTTCACTGTGCCAGATATCGTCCATTTCCACCCTTCCACCTTGCTCTTCAACCCTTTGCACTAAGTTCTCTGCTGCAGAGTCAGACCTGTGCAGATTATTTTAACAGGGTCACTTTTCTTCTGGTTTCCAGTTGGGTTTCTCCAATGGGGAGCCCCTGTAGGAGGTCAGAGAGCAGGAGTGAGGAGAGGTCCTGTATTTACCCACTTCATCTCTGCAGAGTTGCCTTGAGCTGGCTGCCTAATCTCCACCAAAGGTCAAAAGTCACAGCTCCTCTCAAGGTGATCCTTTCCATGTAAAATACAACAGAAATGAACAGATCTACGAAACCGAAACAGACTCATGGACATAGAGAACAGACTTGTGGTTGCCAAGGGAGAGGGGAGGTCAGGGAGGGAAGGATTCAGAGTTTGGGATTAGCAGATGCTAACTATTATATATGGGATGGATAAACAACAAGGTTCTACTGTATAGCACAGGGAACTATATTCAATAGTCTGTGATAAACCATAATGGAAAAGAATGTATATATGTATAACTGAATCACTTTGCTGTACAGCAGAAATTAACACAACATGGTAAACCAACTATACTTCAATATTTTTTAAAAAAAATTTTAATTGAAAAAAAAAAAAAAAGGTTATCCTTCCCATACTCGATTCTACTGTGTTCAGCTCCCTCCTTTTGTGTCTTTATAACTTTGGTTTGTAACACCTGCTATTCCTAACACAGGGGCCCCCTCACTCTTCTTTCTGGTTTTCCCACAGTGGTCTTACCTCATAAATAACCCCTTCATTAAACCCTTGTGGAGTATGCCACATGCTTCCTGTTGAGGTCCTGACTGATATACCCACTAGGGGTTCCATTTGTGATTTTTCTCATTTTGATCAGGAATTAGTTATGGTAATAGGCCTGGTGCTCACTGGTTTAACTATTTGAAAGAGAAGTATTTTTTGGAATGATACTCTACCATTTGCCTTTTTTATCAGATGTAAAAATCTAAATTAATCATTTTTTCCTTATATACTAAAATGCTTTATTATTGTATCTTCTCAATACTTTTTAAATGTGCTATGTATCGTTTTATCTTTTGAAAATTATAGTTTTTGGAGTATTACTGCTTTTCCTTTCTGATACTACTTTCTGTTCCCTCCAAGTTAATAAGTATCTTATTTTTTATTTGCTTAATTTATTATGTACTTATTAATTCAACCACAAATTCTCTGTTGTTAAAATCTCTCAAATGATTCAGGTAATCTATCAATTTTATTTTAATGAAAGAGCCTCTTCTGGAGTATTCTTTTTTTTTTTTTTTCGGTACACGGGCCTCTCACTGTTGTGGCCTCTCCCATTGCGGAGCACAGACTCCGGACCCGCAGGCTCAGCGGCCATGGCTCACGGGCCCAGCTGCAACGCAGCATGTGGGACCTTCCCAGACCAGGGCTCAAACCCGTGTCCCCTGCATTGGCAGGCAGACTCTCAACCACTGCGCCACCAGCGAAGCCCTGGAGTATTCTTAACTGTTACAATATAGATTGATTACCATTTCCACTTACTATTATAGCTGTCATCCTGAGATCTCCCTATACCAGCAGTTCCCAACCTTTCTGGCACCAGGGACTGATTTCGTGGAAGGCAATTTTTCCACAGACAGGGAGAGGGGGGATGGTTCAGGTGGTAATGCGAGCGATGAGGAACAATGGGGAGCGGCAGATGAAGTTTGCTTGCTCAGCCACTGCTCACCTTCTGCTGTGTGGCCTGGTTCCTAATGGGCCGTGGACCAGTACCAGTCCACGGCCCAGAGGTTGGGGACCCCTGCCCTATACCACAATCCTGGGGATTCTTATCACCTCTATCTTTTTTATTGGATCCCATTTCTTTTTTTGTTGATTTAGTTCCTTGGTTTGGAGAAACACAATTACCAGAAGTTTCCAGAAGTAGGTGCATGCAAGATAAATTTTGAAACCTTACATGGCTGAAAATATCTGTTTTATCCTCACACCTAACTGATAGTTTGGCTGGGTATGTAATTCTGGAGTGAACTAATTTTCCTTCACTCTTCTGAAAGTGTTTCTCCAGTTCCTGCTGTTTTTTTTTTTTTTTTAATAGATTTTTATTGGAGTATAATTGCTTCACAATACTGTGTTAGTTTCTGCTGTACACCAAAGTGAATCAGCCATATGCATACATATGTCCCCACATCCCCCCGCTCTGAGCCTCTCTCCCATCATCCCTATCCCATCCCTCTAGGTCATCACAAAGCACTGAGATGATCTCCCTGTGCTATGCTGCTGCTTCCCACTAACTATTTTACATTTGGTAGTGTATATATGTCGATGCTACTCTCACTTGGCCCCAGCTTCCCCCTCCCACCCCGTGTCCTCAAGTCCATTCTCTATGTCTACGTCTTTATTCCTGCCCTGCAACTAGGTTCATCAGTACCTTTTTTTTAGATTCCTTATCTAAACAAATACTGTTAGCATACGGAATTTGTTTTTCTCTTTCTGACTTGCTTCACTCTGTATGACAGACTCTAGGTCCATCCACCTCACTACAAATAACTCAATTTCATTTCTTTTTATGGCTGAGTAATATTCCATTGTATATGTGTGCCACGTCTTCTTTATCCATTCGTCTGTCAATGGACACTTACATTGGTTCCATGGCCTGGCTATTGTAAATAGTGCTGCAGTGAACACTGTGGTACATGTCTCTTTTTGAATTATGGTTTTCTCGGGGTATATGTCCAGTAGCAGGATTGGTGGGTCATATGGTAGTTCTATTTGTAGTTTTTTAAGGAACATCCATACTGTTTTCCATAGTGGCCGTATCAATTTATATTCCCACCAACAGTGCAGGAGGGTTCCCTTTTCACCACACCCTTTCCATCATTTATTGTTTCTAGATTTTTTGATAATGGCCATTCTGATTGGCATGAGTTGATACTTCATTGTAGTTTTGATTTTCATTTCGAGTGTGAAATGTATCTCATTGTAGTTTTTTTTTTTAATAGATCTTTATTGGAGTATAATTGCTTAACAATGCTGTGTTAGTTTCTGTTGTACAACAAAGTGAATCAGCCATATACATACATATATCCCCATATCCCCTCCCTTTTGAGCCTCCCTCCCACCCTCCTGATCCCACCCCTCTCAGTCATCAAAGCATGGGGCTGATTTCCCTGTGCTGTGCTGTTGCTTCCCACTAGCTAACTATTTTACATTGGTGTTAAGAAGCATTTCCAACAGGTTCGATACAGTGCTTCTTGAATTTATTTTCATATAAGGATAAGTGGTTGAGAGATTGGGCAGAGATTTACTTTTTCTTCAGCCTTATTGAGATACAACTGACAAATAAAATTATAAGGTATTTAAAGTGTACAATGTGATGTTTTGATATATGTGTACACTATGAAAGGATTCTCCCCCATTGAGTTAATTAACATATCCATCTCCTCACATATTTACCTTTTTTTCCAGTGAGAACATTTAAGTTCTACTCTCTTAGCAAATTTCAGTTATACAATACAGTGTTATCGACTATAGTCACCATGTTATACATTAGATCCCCAGACCTTATTCATCTTACAGTTCCTTTTAACTTCCAGTGTTGCTAGTGGAATCCTTTTACCTGATCTTTTGTATTTGACTTTTTTGCTCTCCCTCTGGAAACTTGTAGGATATTTTCTTTGTTCCAAATGTACTATAATCAGTAACAATGAACATTAATGTGGTTCTATTTTCAATCTATCATTATAGGCATTCAGTGGGGCATTTTTATTAAGAAACTCACATTCTTTAATTCTGGAAAATTTTCTTAATATTTTTGTTAAATATTTTACTTTGTTTATTTTTCTCTCTTATTCTGAAATCAATTGGAAGATGAACTTTTTGGATTGGTTCTCTAATTTTCATATCTTTTCTCTTTTATTTTCTATCTTTTAATTTATTTCAAAATTTCTGTAACATTCCCATAGCTTTATTTTCATCCTCTTGTACTAAATTTTAAAAATTCTGATATTATATTTTAATTTCTAAGATCTCTTCCCTGAGTATTTGTTTTATTTTATTTTTTTGCGGTACGTGGGCCTCTCACTGTTGCGGCCTCTCCTATTGCGGAGCACAGGCTCCGGACGCGCAGGCTCAGCGGCCATGGCTCACGGGCCCAGCCGCTCTGCGGCATGTGGGATCCTCCCGGACCGGGGCACGAGCCCATGTCCCCTGCATCAGCAGGCGGACTCTCAACCACTGCGCCACCAGGGAAGTCCTTTGAATAGTCCTTTTTTATAATAGCCTGATCTCATTTCATGGTTGTAAATTTTTTTTCTCTAGTATATGACTTAAGATGTATATATTTTTTATTCTGTTTGTTCATTTAACACTTGTGCCAGTTTTTAAGTTACTGTTTCTCAGCTTATAACCTACTTGCAGAATTCTTGCTTCCTGTCCCTGTACTTCTGAGGTCTGCTGGTTTGGAGGTCTTACTTCTCAAGGGAGGAATACTCCACTGGGAATACAACAATACTTCTGCTGAGTAGGAAGATGAGACTGCCACCTGGCCAATTTGGAATCCCCATGCCACTGAACCAAGAGAAAAAGAAGGGGATTAGGCTACTGGCTAGGATGATTCATCCTAATTACCAAGAGGAAATTGAGTTGATGACAAACAATTGGAGGCCTATATGTGGAAGCAAGGGGATTCTCTGGCTACCTTTTAGTACTTTCACGTCCAAAAGTAAAGTTGATGGAAAATTACAGCATCCAAACCAGTCAGAATCACAGAGGGTTCAGAAGCTCCAGGAATGAAATTTGGATCATTCCACTGGGTAAAGAAACCTGGATGAGGTTCTGGATGGGTACAAAAAATAAAAACAAAACAACAACAAAAAAAACAATCATGGAATAGACAGTGGAAAAAGGAAGTCAGAAATGTTAATCTTGTTCACATATGTTTTATCCATTAGACTTTTTAGTTGGTTATGGTTGGAATATTGATAAGCTCTTTTAGAGGAATATGTAATCTTTTTTAAAAATGTATTTATTATTTATTTATTTATGCTGTGCCAGATCTTAGTTGTGGCATGTGGACTTCTTAGTTGTGGCGTGTGGACTTCTTAGTTGTGGCATGCATGCAGAATCTAGTTCCCCAACCAGAGATTGAACCTGGGCTCCTGCATTGGGAGCATGGAGTCTTACCCACTGGATCACCAGGGAAGTCCCAAGGAATATGTAATCTTTAAAACAATCACTTTATTAAATTCTTTTTATTAAGTATAAGAGTTTTCAATCAATCCTTTGGGTTTTTCTAGTTAAAATAATCTACAAAGAAAAATAAATATATCCTTTCTTTCCAATAATTAATTTTTAACTTCATTATGTTTTTGGTGAGTGATTGTGGGTTTTCTAAGTTTATAAGAATAGTACTTGCTCATAGTAAAAATTTATATGTAGGAACTTATAAAAGTTGTAGTTTTCTCCTAGGCTTACTACAATTCCACTACCCAAATGTAAACATAATTGATAGTTTGGTATTGTTCTTTCAAGTTTATCTCTACACATGAACTTCTGTGTTTGCATGTATATTTATTTATTAACAAAAATAGAGCTATATTATATACACTTTTCTGCAATTTGCTTATTTACTTTAATATATTTTAATATCAATATAGTTCTACCTTATTTTAAATAGTTGCATATTATACCATGTATAAAAGTTCTCTAATGTATATAGCCAATACTCTGTTGTTGAGTTCCCCCCCCCCCTTTTTTTTTTTTTACAGTATATATCCTTGCACATACATTTTCATATAGTTATATGACTTTTTTTCTCCTGGACAAATTCTTAAAAGTGGAACTGTTGGGAAAACATTTTCCTTTTTTTTTATGATTGTACCACTCTTGTGACTAAGGATGCACTGAATCAAATAAATTAATTTTTTAAAGATGCTCTCCAGTGGATTGCCTTTTTTTCTTACCTAGACTTAAGTAACATAGCATGTTTAAAGCATTAAAATTTTTTTTTTTAATTCTAGAGAATTTACAGATTTTAATCATTTAGTGTCATAGACAACAGAGTTTGACAAATAATGCAACCTTTGAAGATAATTCTAGAATGCACCTTTGAGCTAATCAATACCAGTCCAATCAGATGGTTAGAAGAAAATTTTAATACCTGTTATGCTAGTGAAATAGTTTAATTATGTCTAGCTCAATTACTACCAGTAATATAACAGATTTCTGGTATAGTCAAAACTCAGTTTGGTAACTAAATAAAGTTCATAAACAACTATGATGAACCTACAGGAATACTTTACTGAGTTACTATTCAAATTAATACAAAAGACTTCAAACATGTTTAATAACTTCCTATTTGTGATACAATTTTCTAATATTAGAAATGAGAGGGACTTCCTTGGTGGCACAGTAGATAAGACTCCACGCTCCCAACACAGGGGACCCAGGTTCAATCCCTGGTCAGGGAACTAAATCCCACATGCATGCTGCAACTAAGAGTTCACATGCCACAACAAAGGAACCCATGTGCTGCAACTAAGGAGCCCGCATGCTGCAACTCAGACCTGGTGCAACCAAATAAATAAATAAAAAAGAAATGAGAAAATTAAGAAAAGGAACAGATTAGATTACAGAACTGGTATTCATATCTAACTTTGCTATTTTTCTTGCAGATTTCTTTGTCAGGTACAGGCTCTGATATAAAATACAAACTACTATTTTTAATGCTACATTTCGTATATACTTTTATGTTCTCCCAGGATAACTGAAGTCAACATATAGGGCAAACATGAGAATTAAACTAGATCATACATAAATTTATAATATGAAACAGAATGTGTACTGGGGGTTCCTCACTCGAAGAAAACATAAAATAAAACTTAGTCTAATATATATATGGTGATAATTCACAATACAAGTTTCTACCATGAAATAGAAATGCCCTAAATGTCCAAAAGAGAAAATCCTTTGAGTGTAATGTTTGGCTCAAGTGAGGGACACCTGCTCTATTTATTTTACTTTATTCTATATCTTATTTTATATTTTATTAGTTTAAAAAATTAGGTAAATTGTTGTTTTGGCCTTCTCAGTACCCAGTTCTCTAGAGCTCATCTTAATCGTGTTTTCTCCTTATCTGCAGGCCTGCACACTCCTAATCCCATTACTTTGTTTGTGAATTGGTGCAGATTTTTCACCTTTACCCCAAACAAAATTCCAGGCTTATCTCTGCATTACCCATATCTGATCAAAGTGCTCAAACACAAGGACAAAAGGAACTCCTACTCTAGTTCTCCATTCTTCAGCCCACAGAAAAGTGGCAGAAGCTTTGAAGTTAGAGCTTTTTCATTAAAATCACCCAATTCTAAAGAGGGCTGGCTACCACACAAATCCCTAAAAGTGGAAAGGAAGAAGTCTAAAAATGTATTTTTCCTTGCCACAGAGATTTTTCCAGGAGTGGGAGTTAAGGGGTGGCATGGGGGTTGGGAGAGTTCAATTCCACTGAAATTTACTTCAACTGAAAGTGAATGAAACCATGTTTATAAGCTGTTTTAAAATCACAGTAATATTATGAGTAATAAAGATACACTTTAAAATTTGTACCATTGTTGCATTTTCAAAATCTATCTCTCTTATATAGAGCTATAATACTTAAATATAAAATCAGAGGTGTGGGCTTCCCTAGTGGCACAGCGGTTGAGAGTCCGCCTGCCGATGCAGGGGACACGGGTTCGTGCCCCGGTCTGGGAAGATCCCATATGCCGCGGAGCGGCTGGGCCCGTGAGCCATGGCCTCTGAGCCTGCGCGTCCGGAGCCTGTGCTCCACAAAGGGAGAGGCCGCAACAGTGAGAGGCCCACGTACCGCCAAAAAAAAAAAAAAAAAAAAATCTTAAAAAAAAAAAAAAAAAGAATTATGTGTTGTTTACCTGAAATTCAGATTTAATTGGACATTCTGGCTTTTTATTTGCTAAATCTGACAGATCCTGTATGGAGAAAATACTATATAATGATGCATTACAATACATTTCTTCCTTACTCCCTGTTCAGTGACTTTACATTGAAAGCTTGACATCAGTCATGGTAGGTATATTTACCCCATATATACCAACACACTCTACAAATCAGGACTCCCACCACCTAACCATTTGTTAACTATCGACCAGTACACTACCAAGTATCATATTAAAAATACTATATGATATTGTCCAGGTGTTTAGAATGAATTGATCCTTTGATTATTTGGTCATTACAATGAGAATAAATTAACTTGTGCATACGCTTTTATTATTTTCTCTGTGCTTATCATTCCATGAAGAAGGCAATACAATTTTCACGAAACTTCTAATGGACAAATTTTGCCCTGAAGTTTTGAGGGAAACCATGTTTTACTCAACATTAGGGTTCTCCATTAATCACTATAAAAATAAATACATTTTAAAAATTTCTTACATATTTATTTCCTCTACAGAAATCCAATTAGATCTCCATATCTCCCAGTGTATTCTTTCAATTCATATACCTATGAATTTGAGGTTAGAATAATCTGGAGAATTGTAGAGAGAGGACTAAACCTGGGATAACAAGTTAATTAATGTGACGAAGATATGTAATAAAAGGTACTGTTTCTTTGTTCACTCTTATCTCTGTTGGAGCATGTACTGATGCTTCTCATTAATACATTTTTAGAGGATGCAGCAAGCTAAATACAATTGCTTACAGGTCAATTTATTGAAAATATTTTCACTTTTTTTCTCCTTCAAATTAAGTGAATGAAATAAGAAAATGGATGAATTAATCATTTTAGTAGCTAGGCTGTGGGGAATTGAGGTCAGTGACCTTGGTGGACTGATAAATGAATTTGATACCAAGGAGGACCGGCAAGATCAGGTTTCTGGTTGCTTTGTTTGAAGCATTTATGTGCTCCGTATTATTCGTAGAGAGAGGTACAGGGCTAACAGCTCCAAACTCAAGTTCATCATTGTTGCACAACAGACACAGGTGTTCCCAGGACAGCTAAGTCAGGATAGCACTGATCACCAGAAAAAGTGAAAACCAAGGTAATTGTCTTCTAAATGTTCAACAGGCACAGAAGTGCATATTAGGATTACTGTAGATGAAGTTTTCACCTGACTCTCATTTGCATCTTTCCATACTTTGCAACAGGAGCCTCATTCTTCTTCTACTTCTTCTTCTCCACCTCCTCCTCCTCCTCCTCCTTCACCTCCTCCTCCTCCTCCTTCACCTCCTTCTACTCCTTCTTCTCTTTCCCCTCCTGTTTTTTTTTTTTTTTTCTGTATTTCAAGAATCATAAGACCAATAATTTAAAAGCATGGGTAGTCATTTTCTTCATGCAGATTTAAGTTAAATTTCTCTGCTTCTTTACACACTCTTGTTTACTATGTATTAATTAAACCAGTCTGGATTTGAGGAATGTTAATATTTTAATTGTGCTCATTTTCTTCCACCAAATGAGATTAGATTTTCTCTCCACATACAAACTATTGTATCAACAGAAACTGAATGAATTTTCAGCATGGAATTCTCCTTAGTTAGGATAAGTCACTGAAATTTTGGAGTTTTGTGGTGGTTTGCCTACCCCCAGAAAAACATTGGTCTCTTTCAAGAGTCTCTTAAGTGTTGTATTTTGCCTCCACTTTGCCTTCCTTCAGTCCATTTGTCATAGTGTGGCTTCAATGGTCTTCCAATATGAACTAATCGTGTCGACTCTGTCATCCTCTTCCTGTCCCCCTCATGCCTAAGATATTCCAATGGCTTCAGATCGCTTCCAGGAAAAAGCCCAAACTGTTTAATGTGGCCCTCGAGACTCTATTGAATAGATTTGGGCTCGCCTACCTCTCTAGCTTCATCTCTCACCATATGCTTACCACCTCTTACATTACTCTCCCCACTTTGATCTCATAGGCCTTCTCTCAGTTGTTCCTACTAATCCTCTCTCTGGCCACAGGGCTTTTGAATATCTTATTCCTTCTGCCTAGAATATAGGTCAATAAAACCTTTTCTGTGAAGGTCCATGATAATCAAAATTTTAGACTTTGCAAATTATATGATTTCTCTCCCAACCACTTGAATCTGCCATCTTAGCTCTAAAGCAGCCATGGACACTATATAAATGAGTGGGTGTGTCTGTCATCCATTCAAATTTATATTTATAAAAATATGGGATGAGCTGAATGGGGTCCATGGACTATAATTTGCTGACCCTTGGCCCAGAATATTCCTTCTGCCCTTCTTTCCTAATGAACAGCCCTATATATCCTTTATCTCTTCCCCAAGGAAGACTTCACTGATATCCCTGACTAGATCAAATCCTCCTATATTCTCATAATACCACTGTTAATACCTTTATGATAATCATTACACTGGAACTATTACAGTGCCCATTAGTGATCAGAAGGCGCTTCTAAGCCTCTTGTTTATTCCTTGTTATTCATTCGCTGCTATCCATTCATTGTTATGTGTAATAAACGGGCACCTGTGATTTGTTGCCTTGTACATGACAGAGTAAAAGAGGTCATTGTTCTAGCCTCTGTGATTTAAGATAATGTATTCACTCATCCATTCCATCGACAAATTGCAAGGAGAATTCCAAGGTGTGTAATACATGAAGTCATTATTTCAGATATCGGGGTGAATGTTTTCCCACCTGAAAAATAAAGATAAAAATGGGGAAAAAACACAAAAATGAAAGCAATAAAAATAGTGCTTTGGGCACCTAGAGTATAATCTTATAGGTGTAGTCATTTGATTTGCAGGATACTGTTGGTTAAAGATGATATAGAATGTACTGCTGACACATCCACTGATTTTCTTCTTCCCATGTGCTGGTCAGCTTGGGCAAGTTTCACAGCTTTCTTTTCGGCTTTCTAAGCCTAAATATCTAGAGACTTTTACACCACCTGCCAAACTTGAGAAGCTGTCGCACCATCAGAATCAGAAGAGATGCCACACTGCTCACACAGACTTTGGTCAGAACCAGATGTGCTCACCCAGCCCTCTTGATTCCTTATGTTACCTGACAGCTATTTTCTGAAAAGAAGGCCAGGAAAAACAATACTCTATCAGTGGATGCAGACAGAGGAACCAGACTTTTCAGATGATTCTGGTTGCATTTGACCATGCACGTAAGTTTATATGGATAGAGGCTGACTATCTTGAACAAGACTCGACATTATGGCTCACATTTCAGTTTAAAAGGGAAGCCGTCGCCAAGCACAGACTATGTCAGGCACTGGTAAGCTTTACACTCAACTCTGATTGATTTCAACCGGCGAGAAGTGAAATTTTATTTTCAAGGCAGAGTCACTTTAAATGAAATGCAAAAAGAATCACGCATTCTTCCCTGTCTCCTCTCAACCAGCTGCATCTGGTCCATAGATTTGTTTGGTTTGGCTTTCACAGTGTTTAAACAACAACCCCAAATTGGATTTGTTGATACGGGAGATTTCATATAAAAATCTAGATTTCTGGCATCTGGGAAATCTGGCAGCCCTGGGTGACATTCCCATGTGGGAGGGTGGCTGGATGCTGTCCTGCTCAGATGAGTCATGTATTCACCAGGACTCTGTCCCTAACTGACCACCTTCATTCACTTATGCCACCTATGCCAAGAAGTTTGAGTTTGCCCTTGCCAGATAGCAAAGAGTCTCAGTGGCACCGAATTTTTTTTTTTTTTTTTTTTTGCGGTACTCGGGCCTCTCACTGTTGTGGCCTCTTCCGTTGCGGAGCACAGGCTCCGGACGCACAGGCTCGGCGGCCATGGCTCACGGGCAGGACCAGCAGCTCCACGGCATGTGGGATCTTCCCAGACCGGGGCACGAACCCGTGTCCCCTGCATCAGCAGGCAGACTCTCAACCACTGCGCCACCAGGGAAGCCCCAGAAATATTTTTATGTTTTAAAGAAGACAGATTTTATTAATCCTACTGTGTTATTGGATATTTGTATAGCACTTTGTATTTTTACAAGTATCTTCCCCTCAAAGAACTCAAAAGACTATGCAAAAGTTGAAGGGAAGCACCCACTGGCCCCTCTTGGCCGAGTGGACTAGATGTCCTGAAAAATTTCTGAGTTTAGGAAAATGCCTGATTGGAAGGAATGCGCCTAAAAGGGCCCATCCCAAGGGTCTCTCTGTGTCCTTCTGATGGACTCTGAGAAGGTGATTCAAATGAGGATGGACAGAGGAGTCAATAGGAACAAAAATGTCCCCTTCAGCCTATAGGGACTCGTTAGGGACCTGGCTACCACCATACACTGGGCAGGTCTTGTCCCAGCAGACATAGCTTTGGACATGAACCTTAAAGTATAAGTCACAACTTACCAAATGGATGAGGATTTTAGAAGTGAGCGAGTCAGCAGGAACAAAGTGAGCAGAGGCTTAGAAACATTAAAAACAGTATTGGGTGGAGGAGACTAAAATCATGAGAAATTTCCATTTTCCTCAGTTTATGTCCCCTGTAATATAGGAGCATTTAGGCCAGATACACTGTTGACTAGAGCCCTTAGAGTGCTACTCAAAGCGTGGTCCATGAATCAGTAACACCGGCATCACCCAGGAGCTTGTTAGCAACAGTATCACAGAAACTATTCTAGACCCACTGAGTCAGATTCAAATATACACTAAAATTTGAGAACCACAGCTTTTGCAAGTAATGAGAGTTGGGACCAGGTAATGGTAGAGTGATTTTTCTTTCTCTTTTTTCTCGCCCATTTATTTAGACCTCATTTGACCATGAGGCTAAATACATGTGAAACCTCAAAACAATGGAAATAATGCCTAATATGTCAAGGTGGGTGGCGTGGAGGCCTGGAGTAAGTAATAGAATTACTATTATTTCATTAAAAAAAAAGAAGAAATCTTTTTTTTCCAAATAAATTGAGATTTGGTTTGCTCATCATTTTTTTAAATTATGTAGATAGTAGTTACAACCAAGATCAGGTGGAAATAAGTAATCTCTTTAAAACAATGGAGCCCAGTCTTGCCCTTTGGACTCAAACACTAATAAAAGGAATACATATAGATTATTGAGTTATTTATTACAGTCATGAGCTTACTTAAATTCCAGTTTATGGCAGGAAGCTATATAAAAAATATTCTTTTTTATTTTCATTTAATGAACAATGAAGATGATAAATTGGCCTCTTTGTGAGATAAAGATATCATTATTGAATGCACACTGTGTCCCTAACTCTTTACATAATTCATCAAGTCTCCATAACAGGTATCAACCAGCCTTAATTTATAAATGGGAAACTGAACATCATAGACATTAAGTTACTTACATAAGGTAACAGGATTATTGTTTTGCAGTTAAGATTTAAACACACACTTGAATCTGAATCCCACATTATTTTCTTTTCCCTACAGGTACCCTGGACTGAACTGAAGATTTTTTTTTTTTTTTTTTTGCGGTACGCAGGCCTCTCACTGTTGTGGCCTCTCCCGTTGCGGAGCACAGGCTCCGGACGCGCAGGCTCAGCGGCCATGGCTCACGGGCACAGCCGCTCCGCGGCATGTGGGATCTTCCCGGACCGGGGCACGAACCCGTGTACCCTGAATCAGCAGGCGGACTCTCAACCACTGCGCCACCAGGGAAACCCTGAACTGAAGATTTTTAACTCCTCTGTGACCTCGCCAGTTTTCTTTTGATCTTGACTGTCAGAATGGAAAGGTTCTTTTCTACTTGATTTCATCCTTCCTACTTAAAACCATCAAAAAAAAAATACTGGTTGTATTTCTAGTGATTTTTTTTCCTGATTATAAAATCAATCAGGTTCATTTGGTAAAATTTGGAAAATATGGAAAAACACAATGAAATAGCGAATATCACATACATAATTCTATCACTCAGAGATAACCACTCTTCACATTATATTATATGCTTCCATTGTCAATGAATATATATATATACATACATATAGCTTATAAAATATAGACTCAGGCTGTGTATACTATTTTATAACAAATATTTCCCCATGTCAATGGATATTATTTCTACAACATACTTTTCATGGTTCCCTAATATCCTAAACATAGATATAATAATATAAAGTGCAGGCGCCATTCTAAGTACCTTGGAAGTATTGTTTAACACACACACAAAATATAGTAGGTGGTTTTATTATCTCCACTTTACATATGAGAAACTGGTACCCACAGAAATAGTGTGGTAGTATTTGATTTGGATACATAAGCTATTCAATGGCAGAGTTGGGACTGGACCTCTCTGAGTCTAGATCTAGAGTGACATCCTTAGCCCCCTGCTCCATAAGTCTCACTGAACCTTCAGGAGGCCTTTTAAAAATAGCAAATAGGACTTCCTGGTGGCACAGTGGTTAAGAATCCGCCTGCCAGTGCAGGGGACACAGGTTCGAGCCATGGTCCAAGAAGATTCCACATGCTGCAGAGGAACTAAGCCTGTGCGCCACAACTACTGAGCCTGCGTGCCACAACTACCGAAGCCTGCATGCCTAGAGCCAGTGCTCCACAACAAGAGGAGCCACTGCAATGAGAAGCCCGCACACCGCAACAAAGAGTAGCCCCTGCTCACTGTAACTAGAGAAAGCCCGCACGCAGCAAGGAAGACCCAACAAGCCAAAATAAATAAATAATATATTAATTTAATAAATAAAAATAAAAATAGCAAATAGATTCCTATTAAATTCTTCAATTTAGCACAGCCATTTTGTTGGGCCAATGTCATGGTTCCTTGTTTCACTTTATCCTTTCATTTCCTTCACAAACTGATATTTATTTTTAGTAGTAATTGTCTTTGCCATCAATTGAGATTGTGTGTGTAGATGTGTACCCTACCCCATGTCCTGACAGGTTCAATAAACGGTAGTGAAGAATAATTCTTATTTTATTTTTTTTCTTTTCTTTCCTCTTCTCTTCTTTTCTCTTTCCTCCCTCCCCCCTCCCTTTCTTCCTTCCTTCCATTCTTTCTTTATTTCTTGCTAGATTTTAGTTATTTGGTTTTACTCACTAGGACCAAGCTACACTAAAATACATACAATATTTTGTGAGAAAAAAAGAAGCCTGGTTTCATAATTCCAAATGAAGACGTCAAGCGTTTCACCATAATACATGTTACAGCTTCAATAAAAATATTGAATGGTGAGAACTTTAAAATATCAAAGGGACTTTCAGATGGCTACCTTACAATCTGACACCTACCTTTAACTTAAAAAGCAAAATTTTATAATCTGAGTTATCTCTTTACACATTAATGAAAACCATGGAAATTTTGTGGAAAAATAACTCTTTACATCAAAAAGGAACTTGGAAATTTTAAAATATGAGTTGATATTTTGTTTCCCAGAGCTGATACTGGAACAGTAAACCACAAATGAAACTGCTAGATGACACTAAGAGTAGTAATAATGTTATTTTTCTGATGTCAGACGGATGGAAAAAGGAAGTGCACACTTTTGCAATTGAACTGAACTAAGACTACTCAACGATCCCAGATTTGGTTGATTAGATGAGTCTGGCTGCTAACAGAGCTTCCCAACAAGCAGGCCAGCATGGCACAAAGGAGATCAACAGACAAGATGCCAAAATCATCAGCAAGACCTGCCATTGGATTCCCTCGAGACTTTTCTGTGAGTGCTGGTATTAATCATTGAATATGTATACAGCAATGCCATGCCCTATGCGATAATTATCATATATTTATCTCACTTTGCTCCACTGGAATTATTTTACTAATGAATGATTGAAAAAAAAGAAATAGGAAAATGGTTAAGAGCAAAAGATTTGGCGTGGTTTGAGGTTTGAATCCCAGCTCTGCAATGTACTGTCATGGACAACTCGTGTTTTTGCCAACCCAGGGTCCCCTCCTTCATCTTCTGGAAGTAGCACCTTCTTTTTCCCTTAGGGAACTCCTCTTTCCCTATTTATGCCAATAATAAAGATCCCTACTCTCCTCTTGAAAAATAGTTAGGCATGTGACCCAAGCTTGGCCAATCAGATTTAACCTACTAGAAGTTAGAATCGTGAGCCATGTCCAAAGGAAGTGAGCATAATGGATCGTCTCTATGGCGTTTTCCTGAAGGAGCTGGTCCATTAGTTCCTGCTACCTAGATGTTGGAAATTTTTGTGTTTCTTATTCTTCCGATGATCCAGTTATTTATTCCTCTTTGATTCTGTGAGCTACTCCATGTTCTCCCAATGTTTCAGCTTTACTTCAGTTAACCAGAATCTGGTTCTCTTGTTTATAAACAAAGAACTTGAATATCTAAACAAATTAAGTAAATCATGACTCTAAATTCCATGGACTTCAGCAAATGTAAAATATCCAATGCAAGCTATAACTAAATCTATTACAATCGATTTATAATAATGAGCTCAACATGCTTGACAATACAAAATCTATTATTTTGGTAACTGTACAATGTTTACATCATCTTCCTAAGAAGTTACCTCATATGTAAAATTTTGAAAATAATGCCTTCATCCCAGCCTTGTGAGGATTAAATGAGAATGTGTCTGGAAAATGTCTAGCACAGTCCCCCCTAGCGTAAGAGATCTATATCTATTGGCGGCTATCACTATACAAAGTCTGTAAGCATGAACGTCTCAGTCCAAGGCAAGTTCAAACATTAAATGTGTGATGCTAATAGTTTGTCATATAGTGCTTCTCTGAGTTTTTGACAGTGCAGGAATGACTGCTATTCAGACTAGAAAACCTAGCTGATAATTTGAACATTTTAGTGGAATACTGATCTGGTATTCAGTTTTAATAAATAGATTTGATCTAAAAAAAAAAAAAAAGAGCCAGTTTCTATAAGAGCATCTAATCAAGATTTTCACTATACAAGTGAGCAGTTTTGATTTTCCCCAGGAATTTATGGTATTTTGCTCTAAATAATGAAGTGATCTAGTGGGGACGTATTTTCAGAGTTATGTCAACCAAAGGAATAACTAATTTAGTCTTTGCTGTATATGTATGCTAACATGGATGTATACTTAGCACATAATAGAACAAATTGGAATTGTTCTTAAGATTTTGTGGAATACAGACGTGCAGAGAATTAAAATCAAATCTGAGATATCCTCGGCTATTCATTCTAATTGACTCATGTACCTGAATGTTTAGATTTGTACAACATTAGTCTCATTCTAGAAGGCGTTTGGCATAGAAAATTTTTAGTTAAAGCTTTTTCTGCAGAAGCTGAGGTTTAAGAGTGTCAGGTCATTTGTTTCTGTTTCCACAGTTTTCAAAAGTTTACTCAGTATAGAGAAAGCACACCGATGACCTCTGTTTCCAAGAGCCTTTCCAATGAGCTTACATTACAAAAGTCATTTAACCTGTTCCAATGAGGCAGTCCAATTTTGCTAGCAGAATGAGAGGAGGAAGGTGTTGTCAAAGGCTCTTATCCACCATTTTCTTTTGGCAAGCCAACAGAATTCTGATTTCATTCAGATTCCTAAATCTCAAGGGAGGTTGTGAGCTACAGGGAATGAATCTCACGGGTCTTAGCCAGTCATGGTGAGCTGGTTCCTGTGTGCCAGTAGTTGGTCTAGTGTTTTGCATATGACCAACTTCTGGCTGAAAAGATGTAAGGGAATGTGTTGGGAGAAGAAGCGTCTAGAAAAGAGTATTTTCCTGGTGAAAAATACAGAGAATTGTGAAAAGCCCTTTGACCTCTAAGCCTCTCTTCTTGTCTTGAAAGTAGCTAAGTGAGGATAACTTGCTTGTAGCTACATCTGTCTTCCTGTAACCATGAAGTGATGAGATGACTGGATAAAGAGACACTGTACTAAAAATGGCAGAGTGGAAATATAAAAAGAGCCTGAATACTTGATGTCATTTTTAGCTACTGCTCCCAAAATGGAACCCAGAACTGCCTACCTCTGGACAACTTGTTAGCTCAGATCATTGAAAGTCTTTCTTACTTATCTGTTACTTGCAGGTGAAAGCATTCGTAAGGGCAGTAACACTTCTTTAAGCTCCTTAGTTTTAAATGCTTTATATTACCAGACAAAAGGATCGTCTGACAGTAAAGTGAAGAGACACTGGAAATCCCTGCATTTTAATCTTTCAAAAATGAACTCGAAATTCTGTTCAGTGTTTTACTAGCAGATATCAGGGAGTCCTTTATATTTGCTAGCACTTTCAGAGTAAGTACCTACTAGTATAGCAAGCTTGGTTGGCAGGATAAATCTTACAATAAGGAATTGTGAACGGGCCCTGTAAGGAAAACTAGCAGTTCTCCTGTCTTGGAGAGAATTTTAGAATCAGGATAAAAGAAATCGATTACTGATAATTTGGAACTCAAACCATTCTTCAGTATCTGCCGAAATTAGGAGTGGGGCATTTGTTTGCATAGAAAGTGGCAAAACTTTGAAAACACATTGGATATTAAAAAATAAAAATAAGTGAGAAACATTTTATTACTATAGAGAGCACTGTAGCCTCTGGAACCCTGTAGCCTATTTTTCACAGGTAGAGAATTCTAGAAGCTGTAATCACAAAGACTGCTGTGCTCTTAAAGATGCCCTGCAGGCTTCTGTGGCTGAGGTGATTTCCTGAATGCACAATATGCCTGAGAAGAAACTTCTGAGGGAAAAACTTGTTTTGTCCGTTAGCAGAGTGACTTTCAAATTTTTTTTTAAACCCTGACTCATAGTAAGAAATACATTTTACATGTCTAGTATAAGTATGCATGTGTATGTGTACATACACATGACTGAAATAAGTTTCATGAAAAGATACTTATTCTTTTATTGTGTGATGCACTCTCAGATATTCTATTTTAGTCTTTCTGTTTTCTTTTCCCTTCCATTTTCTTTTTAAATTAATTATTTATTTTTGGCTGTGTTGGGTCGTCTGTGCTGCGCGCGGGCTTTCTCTAGTTGCGGCGAGCAGGGGCTACTCTTCATTAAGGTCCGCAGGCTCCTCATTGCAGTGGCTTCTCTTGTTGCGGAGCACGGGCTCTAGAGCACAGGCTCAGTAGTTGTGGCGCACGGGCTTAGTTTCTCCGCGGCATGTGGGATCTTCCCGGACCAGGGCTCGAACTGTGTACCCTGCATTGGCAGGCGGTTTCTTAACCACTGCGCCACCAAGGAAGCCCCCCCCTTCCATTTTTAAAAGGGCTGCTTTTAGCCTACTAAACTGATTTCACCACCCGCTAACGGGTTACCACTTGCAGTTTGAAAAAGCACTGAGTCAGGATAGTTTCAGCAGCAGGTTACAGCTCCTATGAGTTCAACAGGCTTGAACAATATGGAAACTTGTCTTAGAGAGCAGAGAGTCCAGAAACAGGGCAGAGTTTAGGGCTGCTTGTCATTAGTCACCCAGGTGCTTTGTCTCTGCTCTGACTTATACGGCGCCGTCTTCAATCTTCGGCTGCCTTCCTTGCAGGCTTAATAAAGCAAAAGTGTTTTGGACTTTTTCAGTTATCCCTTCAGACCCATCCTCTGCCCTTCTCTGTCTGCTCTGTGCCCTGTGAGGCCCACCTGTATGGCTTACATGAGTGGGCGCCCTCATCTGCTGGCTTCTGCCTGGACTCCGCCCATAGGAAGACCCTGAAGGAAACTGAGCAGAGAGAAGAGAATGAAGCTGGGATATTTATTCATCTGGCTTCCTCCTTGTGAGGTCAAGGTGTGCTGACCACATTCCTTAATCCAAGTCACAGTTCTTCTCAAGGTGACCCTCTCTCCATCACTCTCTCCTGGGTTCTGTAACCCCTGCCCCTTGTGCCTTTTGGGAACGAGTGTGATGAGAGCTCTCCTGCCTCTTGCCCTAAGGTGCTGCTTTATTCCTTGCCCTCTCATTTCACCCCGCCCCTACCTTTGTAATTCCCTTTTATTAAATCATTTTAATTAATTAATTAGGTTGTGTCAGGTCAGTTGCAGCAGGCGGGCTCCTTAGTTGTGGCATGCAAACTCTTAGTTGTGGCATGCACACTCTTAGTTGTGGCATGCATGTGGGATCTAGTTCCTGGACCAGGGATCAAACCCAGACCCCCACATTGGGAGCACGGAGTCTAAACCACTGCACCACCAGGAAAGTCCCTTAAATCATTATTGAATGATGTTAATTTGAGTGTGGCGACAGTATCTCAGTAAGGCTGATATCAGCTGCTAAAATCAACCGTGCTCACCATCATCGGGGAGGGATAGATCGGCTACTTTTCCTAGAAGCCCTGAGGTTGGCTCTCTGCATTCCCTTTCAGCTCAAATGGGCAATCCCTATCTGCTTCTGAGAAGTCAGTGGAGGGGGAAAGGAATTGCCACGATCAGCTTAAACTAGGCGTCTGAGCTGGAATGGATGTTAACCAGTCACACTATGACATTGAACCCTGAGGGGCCAAATAGAAAAGCAACTCTCTTTTGTAATTAGAGGACTACGATGATGCAATAGGAGATTTAGCCCAGCATCATGGCAACAAGTAAATAAAGGTAGTTATTTTAGTGGCAAATCAAATTACTTAATTATATCTTCACTAGCACTTTGGGATGACTGATCCAAACACCAAAATGATGTTTTTGTTTTGAAATGAATCTTTCTTTCACAAAATATATTTTCTTTTGCCAGATGGAGTTGGGATAAAATGACAAGGTTATATAAGACTTCACATGCGCCATATTAAACAAAGAGAAGTTTAATAGGTACTTCCTGTACTCACTGGTAGAAATTTATCTGTAATTCAAATTTCATATGATCACCCAACATAGTATTGGTTCCAGAAGCTGACCCCAAATTGGGAGAAAATGGGTTTAGTGGAAGTTTCCTCTCTTTCTCTGCATATTACCCCAGAAATGTTCTAGTGATCAGGGCAGGACCATGCCAGAGCTGGGGAAGGCCACGTCCCCATTGTGGTCTCTTCTCCTTCTTTTCTTCTCCAGAAGACAAGATATAGATGTTAATGTAGAAGAATTGTACTGACACTGAATAGGTTTATTAAAAAAATTAAAATTAGGACAGAATTTTCTCTCCAGTGCTAGCAATAAGGGTGTTCCAGAAAGTTGCAGCAGCACCTTCATGCTGACGCTGGTGTCAGTCAGAGCCATAGGAGGTTGATATGTTGAATGTTTTCCAATTATTTTTCCCTCCCTACCCTCTCTCCCACCTTCTCCACCCTGCTCTGTTCTCTGCTCAGACAAATAGCAGGTCAAGGTCAGCTTCCTCCTTCTTCCTACTTCCCACGTCTCCTTACACAGTAGGATCAGACTTATAGATAGACCTAATCGCCTTTCCTGATTTTTTTCTTTGGTCACTGTCTAATTGGAATGCCCTAAGTAGATGAGAGAGCAGAAAGAACAATGAATTCTAGGGCCACACAGTGGGTGCTTTAGGAAATTAAAATATCCTGGATTGGGGCTTCCCTGGTGGTGCAGTGGTTGAGAGTCCGCCTGCCGATGCAGGGGACGTGGGTTTGTGCCCTGGTCCGGGAAGATCCCACATGCCGCGGAGTGGCTGGGCCCGTGAGCCATGGCCGCTGAGCCTGTGCGTCCGGAGCCTGTGCTCCACAACAGGAGAGGCCACAACAGTGAGAGACCCGCGTACCGCCAATAAATAAATAAATAAATCCTGGATCAAAGAGCACTGAGGCAGATTGCTCCTTACTACCTCAGCCTCTGGAAATTCTCTGGACAATGGTATGGGTTGAGCTGCTGCTTCTGGGCTCCACATTAAGTCCAGATGGAATTCCCTGAGGCCCTGGCCTCGGAGATTAGGCTGAGAGTGGCTGCTAGCCCTGGTTGTTTCACCAGCATCTTCCCTGGGCTTCTCCGAACTTGGCCATGGCTGTTCCAACTGTGCTCACCATCCTTGCCCTTCTCTGCCACTCTCACTCCCCTTTGCTTTCCACTTGTCCCCCCGGTCCTCTCACATGAACCTTTTCTCCTTTCTCTTTCCAAAGCTTTTACTTGTGTCAGTTGAGTGACAGTAACTTCTGGAACTGTAACTCAGTCCTGCAGGCTTTTTGTCATTTAATGAAGCAGGCGAAGGTTTAGAGTAGTTGTTTGTGTTCCCAGAGCATCTAAGTGCATTTCTCTAACTCCCAAAGTCAGCTAATACAGGGAGTAGTATTTTGCGGCACATGGTACAATCAGAAGATCTATCAGAAGACCTAGGGAATTAAGATGTATATATTTGGGGAAAATATTGAATTCCACATAAGACAAAGACATTTAACATCTGCCCAAGTTCTCTCTCATTCCCTTTCTTTCTTTCTTCTCTCTTTCTCCCTGTCTTTCTTCCTCCCTCCCTCCCTCCTATTCTTTCCTTCCTTCCCTTCCTTTCTTTCTTTCTTTCCTTCCTTCCTTCTTTCTCTCTTCCTTCCTTCCTTTCTTTCTTTCCTTCCTTCCTTCTTTCTTTCTCTCTTTCTTTTTCTTTCTTTCTTTCTTTCTTTCTTTCTTTCTTTCTTTCTTTCTTTCTTTCTTTCTTTCTTTCTTTCTTTCCTTCTTTCCTTCTTTCCTTCCTTCTTTCTTTCATCTAGCCATCCAGCTATCCATCCCCTTGCCTACCTACTTACCTATCACTAAATAATAGCTGCTGGGCAACTAGGCTCTTTGTTTTCATGTAGAGAGCATATTTCAAGGAAGTAGATTTGTTTCTTTTTAAAAAAAACAGTTGTAAAGTTACCTTCCGGTTTGCTTAGTTTAGGTGGAGTAAAGAAAGTGACGTCACCTGTGGAACACTGGATCCTCAGGGCAAGCACCTGCCCTGGATACAGGTGATACCACCTCCTCCTAGTGTCCCTGAGGCCTCTGCGTGGGTCTGGTTCACTGGTGGGCCATGGGTGGTGAATTCTCTGGAAGGTTATTTCATAACATGTTTGCACATTGCTTTGGAGTGAAGGTTGCCAGAGTTTAAGATACTGGATTCCATTTTACTTCCTGTCTAGGAGGAGACATTGTAGTAAAGATATTTTTCTAAAGAAATTCTTCACATTGGGGATGGATCCAGGTTTTGGTGGATATTAAGGTTATACAATTTTGTAGATCATCTTTAAGGAAAAGTATATAAAAGTGGTTATGAAATTAAATATTTAATTAAAGTTAGAAAAAAAATCTCAACAAATTATACTTTAAAAATACAGAATATATCATAAACATCACAAAATCTGGAAAAACAATATAATATTTATTGTTAATTAACTACTTGGCACACCTTTCTTATATTTTGCCTGTGTACTCCTAAGTTTCTTCTTCATATGATAATGGCTTTTAAAAATAATTTTTCATGAAGGAAATAGAAAGTAATTCGATCTGCTAGTATGTTTGATTGAAATGTATTTCTTATTATTGATAATTGAGATGAATCAGACATTCAACTTCTCACAGAAATTCTGTTTGCAATATTGCTAAGCGTGTTTTACAAAAGAAGGAAATCTGATAAATTCTATTTTGCATAATAACTATTCAAAAAGAAAGATAAAGAAATATGTTTCATTTATTATTGCATATTTGCTATTATCAAGCATGTTCTTAACAGGAGTGAATTTCCAATTTGACTAGATGTCATGAGAAGTAAATCTTCCACTTAAGATTTAAACATCTGATGACTGGAGGAATTTTCCACAGACTAGTTTCTGGTTCCACATGTTTCAAACATCTTTTCTCCTCTGTTGCTGGTAGACAGTGATGCCAAGTGCCATAGAGAACACTCATAGACTGATACAGTCTCTGGGCCCCATCTTTTTTTTTCAAATTGAAGTATAGCTGATTTACAATGTTTCAGGTGTACAGAAAAGTGATTCAGTTATACACACATATGTATGTATATATGTGTATATATATATATTCTTTTTCAGATTCTTTTCCATTATAGGTTGTTACAATATATTGGATATATTTCCCTGCGCTGTACAGCAGGTCCTTGTTGTTTATTTTATGTATAGTAGTGTGTAACTGTTAATCCCAAACTCCTAATTTGTGCCTTCCACCGTTTCCCCTTTGGTAATCCTAAATTTGTTTTCTATGTCTGTGAGTCTATCTCTGTTTTGTAAATAAGTTCATTTGTATCATTTTTTAAAATCCCACATATAAATGATATTATATGATATTTGTCTTTCTCTGACTTATTTCATTTAGTATGATCATCTCTAGGTCCATCCATGTTGCTGCAAATGGCATTATTTCATTCTTTTTATGGCTGCGTAATACTCCATTGCATATCTGTCAGTGGATGCTTGGGTTGCTTCCATGTCCTGGCTATTGTAAATAGTGCTGCCGTGAACATTGGAATGCATGTATCTTTTTGAATTAGAGTTTTCATCTTTTCCAGATATATGGTTCTCATACTTTTATGGCATGATGTTGGCTGGGTTTGCTCAGTAGACAGTAGGTTACTCTTAGAAGACATTCCTACTCCAGGACAGCTTGTACTAACAACATGGAAGTGACGGGAAACCACATAAATATACATCAGTAAAATCAAGTAAATGTATTCCCAACTAAACTTCCCTTTAGTTGTATCCTTAGAATCCATATAGCCACTCTAACTCCACCAGACAGCAGAGGAAGTCTGATGGAAGAAATGTCATAGTGGATAAATACAGTGTTAACAAATTACAGCAAATGTACAGTTGATTCTCATTATTTGTGGATTCTGTGTTTATGAATTTGCTGACTCACTAAAATTTATGTGTAACCCAAAAGCAATATTTGCAGCACTTTTTTGGTGGTGGTTCATAGATAGGTACAGAGAAATGAAAAACTTGAGTTGCTCAATGTACAAGTTCCTAGATGAGGTTGAACAGGGTGACGCCCTGCCTTCTTATCTCAGTTCTCATGCTGTAAACAAGTGTCCTTTCTGCAGGTGATTCAGTACCACATTTTTTGCATTTTTGTGCTTTTTGTTGATTTTGCTAGTTCAGTGACCCTGAAGTGTAGTGCTAAAGTGCTGCTTAGTGTTCCTAAGTAGAAGAAGGTTGTGAGGTGTCTTGTGGAGATAATACATTTTGAATAAGCTTCATTCAGGCAAGAATTATTATAGTCTGCCGGTGGTGAGCTCAATGTCAATGAATCAACAGTATATATTATATAAGTCTTTAAACAGAACCACATATAAAATAAAGTTATTGATATGTATTGATCAGTTGGCAAAAATGTTGTGACCAGGGGCTCACAGGAACCTAACCTTGTATTTCTGCTAGGAGCAACGATTCAATATTCACTAATTCAGCTCTCATGGTGACTTTATAAAATTGTATAATTACTGCAAATAACAAAAGTCAACTGTCTACTACCTTAGCAAATTTTACAAAAGCATATGATCATGTGAACACATCACTAGGGTTTCTCACAAGGCCTTGGGAGATACCTGTGCAAGTCAGGGACCTGGAAAGTTAATCTCTGTTTTTTATGACTCTGGGCTGCAGGAACCCAGAAATCATTTAAGCACTTTCCCCAGAGGAATAAGATGTACTTTCTTTGCTTTTAGAAAATGGGAAACTGAGCCTAAAATGCCACTGGTCCACTTGGTGGTCACCACTTCGTGGTGGTTATCTAATTCTGATCTGCCTCCAATTATTGCTATTTACTCCAGGGTGATTAACTAGGAAAGCAACAGCCTGATCATTCTCATGAAAATTAGTGATTGTTTGTTTTTCCTTCTCTTAATAGTTGACGTTAATAAGAATTTTTCTTATGTTTCCTTCTGAAAAACATTAACAAAATGAGAATAATCACCACACAATAAGGGTTTATTGTGTGAGACAGATTTTATATACTATGGCATTCAGCCTCAACTATTATTGAGGCAGGTGGTATCATAACTTTCTTACTAAACTCAGCAACAACTGGCTGAGAGGTGGAACTACTTGCCCAGGATCACAAACTTGTTAAGTGAGAAAACTGGTCTTGGAACCTGGTCCATTTATCTCCAACAGTCACGCTCTTTCCACTCAACTGTCTTGCCCTTCAGAGGCAGATCAGCAGAGTATACACAGATATTTAACGCGATATAGTCTTCTATTCCTCTCTAAGGAACTGGAGAAGACTCATAATCGGGGAGCTTGAACCAATATTTCTGACTCTGTGTGACTCTCTTTTTGTTCGTCCCACATCATTCCTGGCCCTTGAAGTCTGGTCAGGGATGAGATGTTGGTCTTTCTTACTGGGATGCTAGGCCTGTTTTTACTTCTGTGACCTTTGTCTGTGTTCAATATCAGCATCATTTTTCCCATGATGATGAGGGTGGGGAGCAGGAGGGCACAGTGGTGTGAGTTCCAAACGTGAAACAGAATTCTTTTTTTTTTTTTTTTTTGCGGTACGCGGGCCTCTCACTATTGTGGCCTCTCCCATTGCGGAGCACAGTCTCCGGACGCACAGGCTCAGAGGCCATGACTCACGGGCCCAGACGCTCTGCGACATGTGGGATCTTCCCGGACCAGGGCACGAACCCGTGTCCCCTGCATCGGCAGGCGGACTCTCAACCACTGCGCCACCAGGGAAGCCCAATGAAACAGAATTCTTATCTCCAGGTCCCATGGTTCCAAGCTGTACACCATAGCTCCCTGGGACACCCCAACAAATTCACAGGAATGCCAAGGAATGATTCAAATTTCTGAGGAAACCACAATGATATTCAACATCTGCTGAATAGCACATGAACCAATAGCTCAAGGGAATTCACAGTTTCAAAATGAGATCACATTACATTTCTCTTGATGAAATATCTTTTATTTTTTAATTGAGGTCTAGTTGTTTTACAACGTTGTGTTAGTTTCTACTGTACAGAGAAGTGAAGTAGAATTCCCTGTGCTATACAACAGGCTCTCATTACTTATATATTTTATACATATTAGTGTTTATATGTCAATCCCAACCCCCATGTCATCCCACCCTTGATGAAATATGTCTGCAGAGTTGTTTGTTTTTAGAGATTGCTGTGATAAATAAGAATTTTACCTGATTCTAAGATTTCAGAAGCTGTGTGGGGCTCAACAGGCACACACATACTATTGGTAAGTAATTGTGACTATTAAGAATGAAACGGCTCTTATGACTTCTTTCGAATTATGCTTTTTTTTTTTTTTCCCCCCAAACAGCTAGTAAATTGTTAGGACAAAAGTACTTGCTCTGTTGTTTGGACCTAACGACTTAATAAATAGAATTGTCAGGTAACTTTCTGGGCCTACAGCATCAGGAAGAAACTACTGAGACACTAAGGGCACCATGAACTGAGAAGCTTGGGAAGCTCTGAGCTCTGTCCTGGGCAACAAGCTATAGTACTTTAAGTGTTTCCTTTTTTGATTTTTTATCGAACCAAATATCAGTTTTATTACAGATAAATTTAGAAAATATGGTTTTACATCAGTAGCCCACTGGATTTGCTGATTCGTCAGACCTGAGTTAAACAGATTTATCCACGTGATCACAGGATGCAGGGAGGCTAAACCCAGTACCCACCAGGAGCAGACCCCTTGCCATGAGACACAGAGCAAACGAGGACATATGTATTTTGCAGATAGGTTGGTTCACAAAAACAGGCAAGAGAAAAAGAGTCTGAGGGTGGGAAAATTCAGTTTCTTTAGATAAGTCACTCATTCCCCCTGCTTAGGGAGAAGAGGGAGGGGGAAGGAAGAAAGATCAGGAATTTTCCTGGCGGCAGTGTCTCCACATGGAAACCTGAATCAAGGGAGATGGAAACTCCCCCCATATACAAAATGAGTGGTAGGGGCTGGACATAGAAAAACAATACATTGTGTTTTAGCAAATAACTTTTCATTTCCTTGCTAGTGAGTCTGAAGCAGTTTTCACATTATCAAATTGTCTTAGCTCTTACGTGAATTGGCTTTTCATGACAAGTACATTTTTAAAAGGCCATTAAAAATTTACCCTGTCGGAAAGGAATATTTGTGATAAGGCTGGACAGGGAACGGAGTAAAGAAAGAGCCCTAGCTGAGGATAGGGAAAATACTTAATCAGTTCCTAGCATTTTCACCCATGATGAAAATCGTTTCTCTATTAAGCTCTCTGTATTCATGAGAGAGTCTGAATTTCTTCCCTTGCAAATGCCTTATTGCCCTCACGCTTCTTTCTTCCAGGGAAGCCTGAACCACAGATAAACTTCCACACTTGCTTTGCCTTGACCACACAGGGGAGAGACGGGCCTGCCGAGAAAATGCCACAACCAGCAGAACTGGAATCACTGCACATTTGTAACTACCACGCTCAGCACAGCCCTGCAAACTGGCTCAGCTTCTCTAGAAAGCTTGTTCTCATTCTTTGAAACTTCAAGCCTTTTTCCTTCTCTAAGGAGGAGACGCACACTCCCACACACCCACCACCCACTCTCAGCAATGAATCATGTATTAGGCTGCGGAGAGAACGCTGAAGACATCAGTCAGGAAGCACCTTACGTTCCCACCACCAAATCCACATGCTGCCTGCGTTTACACCATTCTGTCTTCTCGTTTCTCCTCCCTAATGAAAATGAGCAACAGCTCACCTTCTGTCAAAAGCTGATCACAGGTACACTGAATACCATACCTACTTCCTTACCTGCCTCCTTCCTCCCTCCCCTCCTTATTCCCCTTCTCCCTCCTTCCTACCTTCCTTCCTTCCTTCTCAGTAGGACACTCCAGTAGAAGCTTCCTCACCGTACCCCTCTCTACTCGGGCAAACAGTCGACCTTGGGTATCAGTGAATACGGAGGGCTGATTGTACTACTTCATTTTATATAAGGGACTTAAGCATCAATGGATGGTATCTATGGGAGTCCAGGAACCAATCCCCCTCTGATACTGAGGGACAGCTGTATAGACATCTGCATTATTGTCCAAACCCTCCTCTGACATGGCCTGCTCCCCACTGCATCTTGCTTTGCCATTTCCATCAGAAGACACTTCTCAAAGGGGCATCTCTTCACACGTCCATCACCCTGTTAGGCTGAAGGTATTTAGTAGGGGTAGAGAAAGCTCCCTGGTGGGTTGAGAGGTCTGGACAAATGGCTTCTAAGCTGATATTTCAGGACTCATTGTGTTGGAACCTTTGGGCAGAGACCCAGGAATCTCCTTTTTTTTTTTTTTTTTTTTTGCGGTACACGGGCCTCTCACTGTTGTGGCCTCTCCCATTGCGGAGCACAGGCTCCGGACGCGCAGGCTCAGCGGCCATGGCTCACGGGCCCAGCCGCTCCGCGGCATGTGGGATATTCCCGGACCAGGGCACGAACCTGTGTCCCCTGCATCGGCAGGCGGACTCTCAACCACTGCGCCACCAGGGAAGCCCGGAATCTCCATATTTAATGAGTGCTCCAGGTCACTCGGCCGGCCTTGGTAAAGACAAAAATTCCTTCCTCTAATTGGTTGTAAGCAGCTTTAAAGCAATCAAACCTTGGTGGTAACCAGGGGCTGGGGATGGGATGAGGGGCGGGGGTGGTGGGGGGAGGTGGAGATTGGGTATAACTGCTTACTGTGTACGGGGGTTTTCTTTTGGGATGATATGAACGTTTTGGAACCAGATAGAGGTGGTAATTGCATAACATTGTGAACGTACTAAATACCATTGAATTGTATGCTTTACAATGCTAACTTTATATTATGTAAATTTCACCTCCAATTACAACACCTTATGAGAAAAAAAATAAACCTTATTTAGTCCTCTCAAGCAGAAAATACTTAAAAATATTTTTGATGGGTTGCTCATCAGAGAATAAAATTATAATAATTAATTACAGGGAGAGGTGTTTTTTGTTGTTTTGTTTCGTTTTTTGCGGTACACGAGCCTATCACTGTTGTGGCCTCTTCCGTTGCGGAGCACAGGCTCTGGACGCGCAGGCTCAGAGGCCATGGCTCACGGGCCCAGCCGCTCGGCGGCATGTGGGATCTTCCCGGACCGGGGCACGAACCCATGTCCCCTGCATCGGCAGGCGGACTCTCACCACTGAGCTACCAGGGAAGCCCAGAGGTGGGTTTTTATATAGACGAATAGTCTAGAAGTTTTCTTGATCAACGAAATGTTGGATCACGAGGATTCAGTAGTATAAACTTTATTTGCATTTAACTTGGCCTGGTGTCTATTATTTATCTGCATTGGGACCCTCAGGAGGAAGATAAAATAACATTTTGAGATATCATGAAAAAGTATTTTATTATGCCCTATTAACCAATTTGGAAACTGTTGTTTGCACAAGACACTAAACATTAAAAATGCTATACAAGTATATTATATAAAACACTGGGGAAAATGGCTATAATTACTCAGTAATTTCCAGAATATTTCAGCTTCAGCTTTATGCCACCTCATTTTAAGATGGAGGAGAGCTGTTCACTGGGGACTCATCTGCATTGATAACATGCTGTGCCTTTAATGGACCCTCAGCAAAAGCCAAGACTATGAGTGGGATCAATAGTGCACATTCTTTACTAAAGCTTTTTAATGCATTTAACTACATCTGCGTAGTAGTCTTAATAATCTTTCTGAGCTTTGACTATTATTGTTCCTTAGCGTATTACTAAGAAATACAGAATTGCATGTGGTATTCCCATTAAATAAGCAAATTCGTACTAGAAGTCATTACGAAAACTAATTATTTAGGAAAAGGCAGGCCATGCTACTGGTTGGGAAATCCTGACATTATATTTCGGAATATGAAAATACCCTTCATCCCTGGAGCATCTTCCCCAGAGCAACATCTGAGTGTCTTTCCCTAATCTACATCATCTATTTTGCTTCTCTGTATGAGGGTGAGCCCCTGCCTGCCTAGACTTGATTTTCCTAGGTTGTCAGGGCTCCCCAGGGATGGGAGGGAGACCTGCAGGGCTGGCCAGTGGGTTGGTAAAGTGTTGGACTTGTTGGCTGGGTGCTCAAGGTTGCAGCTACCATGGATTGTCCCCTGTGCACTGGGCATTTTTCTTTTGCTACTTTGTTCATGCCTCACAAATAGCAGTCCTCACTTCACAAACAAGAAAACAATCCACACATCTAGAAAGTGGGACTTGCATTTCAAACCTGGGTGGGCCAAACTATTAAATCCTTTCTCCTCTCTGAGGCACCAACCCCTCTCTGCAGGGAACTAGCAAAGAGAAAAATCCCTTCTTGTTTCAGACAGACGGGAATGAAGAGTCGCACGGAAGCAAAGGAAACTCTTCCTTTCTGAGGGGTTGGGTGGGTCTGCGCTCAATTACCATAGAGGACCTGGGAGGTGGAGGAATTTCCTTAGAAGAGTGCATTATTGAACTTGAAAAGAGGATTAGAGTCATTAAATTAGTTCCTTGACACCTTCTGGGAAAAGGTAAATATCATTACAGTTTTTCCATTTAGAGAAACACCAGTACAGAAATACTGAAGAAGTGTCTCCCGTTGTCAGAGAGGTGGGAGAGACGGGTGGATTTAAACTGACTTCTCAGATTTCTTACTCTAATTGCTACACCATATTTTCAAACATTAAAATGTCTCAAGCTTTTGGCAAGAAATGTTAAAACATCAAAATTCAATTCTCTGCCAATTACCAGCCATTTAATTTAGGAGTACCTAATTGAGTTTTCTGATTTTAAGGTACTTACAGACTAGAAACTCATATGCTGTATTTGAGCTCAAAGCTAAATTTTTATGGGCAAGTTATAACCTTTCTAATAGCCTTTGAACTGCAGTGACTGATCCTTGCAGGTGTAACTGTAATGAGCTTTCATCTCTTGTTTGAGTGCATTCTCCACCTGAAATTGAATCTTTTTGCCTCTCCCGTTGCGGAGCACAGGCTCCGGGCGCGCAGGCTCAGCGGCCATGGCTCACGGGCCCAGCCGCTCCGCGGCATGTGGGATCTTCCCGGACCGGGGCACGAACCCGTGTCCCCTGCATTGGCAGGCGGACTCTCAACCACTGCGCCACCAGGGAAGCCCAACATTGGCTTTTAAAAGGGATTTTTTTCTTCTTTTTAAAAATTCAAGTATAGTTGATTTACAATGTTTCAGGTGTACAGCAAAGTGATTCAGTTTATATATATATATATATATATATATATATATATATATATATATATACTCTTTTTCAATTCTTTTTTTTTTTTTTTTTGGCCACGCTGCATGGCTTGTGGAATCTTAGCTCCCCGACAAAGATCGAACCCCAGCCCACAGCAGTAGAAGCGTGGAGTCCTAACCATTGGACAACCATGGAATTGCCCAGATTCTTTTCCATTGTAAGTTATTACAAGATATTGAATATCATTTCCTGTGCTATACAGGTCCTTGTTGTTTATCTATTTTATATATAGTAGTGTGTATCTGTTAATTCCAAGTTCCCAGGTTATCTCCTCCCACTTTCCCCTTTGGTAACCATAAGTTTATTTTCTATGTCTGAGTAAAATGGACTTTTAAGTTGAGTCCAGAAACCACTCTCAGGGTGAATATGACTGTATTACAGAAACAATCTTTGGGCAAAATAAGTTTCCTTGGAAAAAGTTCCTGCATAGAGAATTAGCGTTGGTGTCTTCAGAATTTGGTTGGCAGAACCACTAAAGAATCCTGAGAATAAAGACAACCTGCCTCTTAGCCTCTAGTAGATCATGTGTGGATGGGTCTCGCCACTTCCAGGTATGACTCTATGAGTGGAAAGAAGCCCCCTACATGAAGGAGTATTTTTATTCACAGATGCAGACAAATGCCAGGAATCCTTTTAAAAGGATTTCCTATGGATGGAAGAAGGTGTCTTAAAAGCTCTCCGTTTCCTGTGTGATTGAGCCGCTGTGAGGAGATTCACAGCTGACTGAAAAGGCACTGAATCCCTGAAACCAAACGTATAAGGTATAATAGAAGCCACATCATGGGCTTTGAAATCAGAGTTTTGGGGTGTGAATAAAAACACAATTACTAGTTATGACTTTTACTTGACCTTTTTGAGACTCAATTTCTTTTTTTCTTTTTTTTTTTTAGTGGCTTAAAAGAAACAAAAATGTATTATCTTACAGTTCTGAAGGACAGAAGTCTGGCACAGGTCTCAATGGGCTAAAGTCATGGTGTTGGTAGGGATGAATTGTTTTCTGGAGCTCTTGGGGAGAATCTGTTTCCTTTCCTTTTCCAGTTTCTAGAGGCTGCCCACATTCCTTGGCTTGTGGCTCCCTTTCTCTGTCTTCAAAGTCAGCAATGGTGTATCTCTGACCATTCTTCCACAGTCACATCTTGAGACTCAATTTCTTTATGTGTAAAGTGAAGGTATTATTCTAGAAGTATTATTCTAGAAGTATTCTAAAGTAGAAGTTATTATCTACTCTATAGAAGGGTGAAATAATATACGTAAAATGATTAGCACAATACTATTCTCTTAGCAGTTGCTTGATAAACGGTAACTATCAACATTATTGAACAGACACACATCCTACCTTGAAATGTTCATTACCTGCCTCTACCTCTTTAGACAGTCACACAATATTTATTGTGCAGCTACTATAAGTCAGAAGAATGCTAGGTATCACACACACAGTGTTGACCAAACACATATAACCCCCTGTTCTCATGGAGTTTACAGTCTAGGAGGGAAGGTGGACATTAAACCAGTAATCTTGGGACTTCCCTGGAGGTCCAGTGGTTAAGACTCCTGTGCTACCAATGCAGGGGGCACTGGTTCTGCCCCTGGTTGGGGAACTAAGATCCCGCATGCCACATGGTGCGGCCAAAAATAAATAAATAAATAAACCAGTAATCTAGGCGGAAAAATCGGAAAATGTGAAATGACTGTGGGTGATCCAAAAATCCAAGCTTTATTATTTTGAACAATTTTTAATCCTTTCCTTCCCTCCCCTCTTTGTCTCTTCCCGTGGGCTATAGGGAAGTTCAGAAGAAATGTATTATTATCCGTGTCTCTAGTCTTAATAATTTTTTAAACCACAGGCTTTAAGGTAGTTTAAAATGGGTAATTCAATGTATTAATCAGTATTTTTGTTGCAGAAAATAGAATCTTCTCTGGCTAGCGATGCAGAATGGTATTTACTACGGAGTGTTCATACTAATTCCCAAACCATTGGAAGATGCAAAGAAACAAATCTAGGCTGAGTTACCAGGAAAGAGCCCCAAGCCACGCTGTAGAACCAGGCCATTAAGGGTGGCTGTCCCCTCTACACTGATCAGGAAGCTATCAAATCAAGAAGTTGCCACTTCAGCTGCCAGGACCAGATCCACACCTCCCTGTACCCACAGAATGAGCGCCTTGTACCCCGCCTTTCCCCCCACATGACTCAGTTCTGAATCAGAGTCTTATGTGAGTGCATCTAATTGGAGACACCCACATCACATACAGAACGGCACTATAAACCACACCTGGAAAACGTGCTTTTAGCCGTTTAGTCTAAGGACCCTTAAAAGGACCTGGAGTGGGTATAGAGCGAGGTAATCCACAGTGTCCCTCACAAAAGTGTTTGGTAGAGGCACAACCATCAGTTGAACAAGGGCATCTTTTCATAAGAAGAAGAGCATTTCTCTTGCCTCTCCAACAATTTCACTGGCTGCATGGCAGTGGAGCCACCCTTTTGAACTGTTTAGTACCCTAATTCATCTCAACCTATAATTAGAATAGACGTTAAGGTTTTGTAATTTTTTTTAATGCCTCACCTGGGATCGGTTATTTATTAGGAGAATGCTACAAGTGTCTGCTGTCAGTTTCCTGATGTGCTATAGTTTCCCTCTTGGTTTTGCCAGTTGTTAGTCAATGTGACTTGCATGTACAATCGATGAAATGGATTGAGAAATGGAATGGGACATGTGTGACCAAACCAAATCTTTCAACATCCTGGTCTGTTTATCAGAAATCAAAGCTGCTAAGAAGAGTGCAAAAAAAACCCCAAACAAACCCAAAGCCAATCATTCATCATAAGTTTAAAAACAAATAACCTCTGTGTGTGTGTGTGAGTGTGCGTGTGTGTGTGTGTAGATCAAATTTAAAAACAAAAAACAAATTAGAGCCAGGGAGTAAGGGGATAAGGTGGGTGGGTGGCAATAATGCTTTTCATGGACACTGACATTTTAATTTCATATAATGTCAATGTTCAGGAAATATTTATCTTTTGATTTTTTCCCCCAACAATTAAAAAAGTAAAAACCATTCTTAGCTCATCGACCGAACAAACACAGGTGGTGGTTCAGATCTGATCCTCTGGCTCTAGTTTGCCAACCCCTGCTGCAGATCCACCATTTAGGCTGAAGGTTCATGGATCCTTACAAGCCGGAGAAGTAACCTATGGGGTTACAATGTGTCATTCTGATCTCTTCTCTGCAAACAAATATTATTACCTAAAGATGATGCAACCACAGAGCCGGATGGTGACTGCATTTACATTATAGACCAAGTGTTCATGATGGAAATGAGGTGTGGATTCACATCCGGTAAGCAAAGTGGCATGTCCACAACTCACTCACCCAAGTACAATCCCATTTAATAGTTACATAATAGTTACAATTTCTAGGGTGGTAGCATTATTCATTAGGATGTTATGTCATTGACTGATGGTTTGTACGAACTGTGAAACTGATGGATCTACTTTAATTTTCACCTGTTATAAATTTTTTCATAATCAAAGGTGGAGAGAGATCTTATGGGCACTGGGAGTGACAGAAGAAATTTTCTCGGCTTTGCTCAAAGAACTAGGATTACTTATTTTTAGGAAGATAGTATCTATTATGCTTCTTTGTAAGGAAAAGACCCTCCTGTAGGTGTGAGCAGAACGCTGCAGATTTTGCTTTACCTTTTCCAATGTTTCTGAGTGGAGTCCTTAATCAGAAACATCTGTTATACTGTGCACTCCGGAGCGTCTCCCCAGAGCTACTACTGAGTCAGAAGGTCAGGGGTGGGTCCCAGGGTTCCAACTTTCAACAGGTGATTATTATGCCTGTGAGAAACTTATGGTTTACTTGAGGCTTCTATTGCCCCAGAATAAAACGTCCAGGGCTTTGTTTCTTTGCCATATTTTAGGACACGAGACTTTCACCAGAGGCTGAGAACCCCAAGGCCTGAAGGTATAGTGATCACTGAGTGGACCTCAGGCCTTCCCATTGGGGTCCTGCCACCTGCATGGCACTACCAGGGGGAGCACTGCTGAAGGTCCCCTCACTCTGCCGCCTTCTCCCCCTCCCTTCTTGTTGCCTACGAAGCTCCTGCCCACTATCCACCGGCCCCGCTTCCCATCTCCTCTGCCCTCTCTCCCTGCCCTTCAATAAACTTCAGCTTCCCCAGACGTTAGAGATGCTCTCTTCTGCTTCCAGCCCTACAAAAGCCACCAAGGCAAGAACATATAGACAGCTAGTGGGAACCTGCTGTATAGCACAGGGAGCTCAGCTCAGTGCTCTGTGATGACCTAAATGGGTGGGATGAGGTCCAAGAGGGAGGGGATATTTGTAAACATATAGCTGATTCACTTCGTTGTACAGCAGAAATTAACACAACATTGCAAAGCAACTATACTCCAATTAAAAAAAAAAAAAGAACATACTAGGAGACTAGCTAACTTCTAGGAATGAGGCAAGGAGAAAACGCAGAGAACAAAACACAGGGTAGTATCTCAATAAATTATCCAGTCACCCACTGAAGCCTGAAAACTGCAGGTCTGCATAGATAAGTCAGTCTGAAAAATGATGAGCTGAATCAGGAAGCCAGCCAGCCAGTGAGTGGCTGGTGTGGAGGGAGGTGGTCAGGCCCCACCTGAAGATGGGTCACTCACCCTCTCCCCACAGCCAAGCTTTCAGATGTCACCAGAAGAAACAGTTACCTTGGCTCTTAGGGCCGGTCCTCTTTAGGACATGAGGGACTTAGCCCTGCCCAGATACTCACGTCCCACACATTGAGTCACTCAACATGCTTCTCTGGTCTTGATCTTGAGTTCCAGTTCTGGTAACTGGACTTCTGGCTATTTCAGACACTAGGCTGCTGAGATCTCCACTTCTCATAAGGATCCTGCATTTCTTATTTCTTGTGCCCAGTGCATCCTAATTCACATAGCTCTCAGCCCCTGTGATATTGAGGTGCTACCTCGATCGTACCTCGATTCTTCTCAGGGACTGGAGTCCTGTTCTGAACCGATTCCCACTGCCTAAGACAGAGTCCCCCAAAACAAAGCTCTGTTCTTCTGAATTCACCTGCTCCTGAAGTCTCTCCTGCTAGGCGAGCCATTTGCCTACCCGGACTCCTGAACACTGGCTTTTGTTTACTTCTAGCAACTACTCAGGTCCAGTGTTTCTGAAACCTCTGTGTGCATCAGAATCCCTGGCGGGCCTGGTAAAAAACTGGTTGCTGGGCTCCATCTCTGATTTTCTGGTTCTGCAGGATTGGAGTGGGACCAGAGGATTGAATTTCTAACTTGTTCCCAGGTGATGCTGGGACCTGCACTTTGAGAACCACCACAAGCCTACTGTTAGAATAAATTCTCCTCCAGAAGTTTCGCTGTCCCCGTCCTCCAGGAAGCAAGAATGATTTGTGATCCCAGGACCTCTGACTTTTCCATATTCTGTTTCGGTTTATAAGGTCATCTCTAGCCTGATGAAAGCCATTTGTGTATCGCGGGTATTTACCTGAATTCACTCATGCGTTTCACTTCCAAACCATTCTGTAGTCCCAGATGCAGAATCACATTCACAGGATATTTTCTTATTGCAGAGTTGGTGAACGTCAACACCACTACTGAGCCTCTAGTCTGCAGCCAGGCGCTCACACGCATATCACTCCAAGTCCTGGTAGGAAAGACACCCCACAGTCCCACGGGGAATTTGAGGAGAGCTCAACAAAGGAACTACTTCCGAAGTGTGGGCAGAGTTTCAGGAAACCACAAAGGATGCTGTGGTCCCCTGGGGCTAGGAAGAGTGGGATCCCAGTCCTGGAACCCACAGAGTGTAGCTGTTTGGAGAAGGCTGCCTCATGGGAACTGTGGCTTCTGTGGGGCAAGAGGCTGATCGACAACGACCCAGCAGGAAGGGAGCTGGGGTAGTCAATACCTGGCTTTCTCTCTCCTCCCGCCTCTGGTCCTGCACTGGTCCTCCACGGGCACAACCCCCAGGAAGTCAGGTGGCAACAGAGCCTGTTGGTATGGTGCCTGTGGACCAAGCTCCTGAGGGCACAGCTCCGGTAGAAAAGGGCAACACGTGAATCTGGAAGGGCCTGTGTAGGTTGTCAAGGGCCACACAGACCCTTCTAAGCAGCCCTCTCAGGAAATGATAGCTTCCTCACCTTACAGGCTCCGAGGGGCTAGGTAACCTCCACTGCATTAACATTGTTAATAGACTTCAGAGCTGAGGCTCAAAATCGTGGTGGGTTTGCCTCCACTAGATGAAAGGGGACTACAGAAGACAAGAGTACCTCCCTGGAGACCTGGGAAGTCTCCCATATTTCATGTGTCTGTTCATCCTGGGAGACTTCAGCTGCTGGGAGGAGAGCTTCACATCGTGTGCTTCTGAGATGCTGGGGCAGGAAATGGTGTTTGTTGTGGGAAGTGCAGACGGGTGCGAAGAAAATCCGCTTTCATGCAGACCACGTGCTCTAATTCACCAGCACAGACCCGAAGGAAGGACATATATATTCTTTGGGGTCTATAAGAAACAGCAAACAGAACAGGCATGGATTAAAACATGCTGACTTCTTTTGGTGGGTGTCACTCCCACCTTTGCCGGTCAATCATTGCATAGCTTTGTCTCAGCATCATCATCGGTCCATTGTTGTTTACCAAACACTCTCATGTGCATGGCTCACAGGCAGGCCTCACAGTTTTCTGTCTAAATAATAACACTTGTGAAACTTATGACATCAATACATCAATAACTTAATTGATGCTTGCTAATTATTTTGGCGCTCTTAGGTAGAAGGTGCTAAATAACTCTTATTTTCCTCTTCTGAGACGGGCACAGAAACGGAGAGATGTGGCATTGAAGGAGAGAGATCTTGCAATATGACTTTTCCTTTGCAACACTGAACATTTTACTGCTAAACACAATGTGAGCGTCTTTTTAAAAAGCCAACGTAATTGTTGTAGAACTTCAAAAACATGCTCTTCAGCAATGTGCTTTCTGTCTGCCTGGGACCTTTGTGCCATGGCTGTAGGTCAGCAAGGAGAGAAGCGTTCAGAAAAATGATCTAGGGCTTCCCTGGTGGCGCAACGGTTGAGAGTCTGCCTGCCGATGCAGGGGACACGGGTTCGTGCCCCGGTCGGGGAAGATCCCACATGCCGCGGAGCGGCTGGGCCCGTGAGCCATGGCCGCTGAGCCTGAGCGTCCGGAGCCTGTGCTCCGCAGCGGGAGAGGCCACAACGGTGAGAGGCCCACATACTGCAAAAAAAAAAAAAAAAAGATCTAAGCTCTCATTCTGGGAGGAAGAGGAAAGATTAAAAACATATTTACATATCTTCAGAGGCAGGGCAGGGAAGAGGGACGGGGTGGGTAGAAAGAAGACTTAGGACCACAGGGGTGCAGGAACCCCGGGGTATCGGAAAAGCATCTGCCTATCTGTAGAGGCGGCTGCTTTTGACTACAGTTGATTCTCTGCTGTTTAGGGGTGTGGACCTCGATCTTTGTAGTTTCTCTTAAAAAGCCAGGATCTGAAATTTAACTTTTCATTGTTGACCATTAAAAAATAATGCACTAAATAGATAAAACATAACATAAAATACATAAATAAAATACAACATAAATAACATGAAATAAAAATAACATAAAATTTAAAACACTTAAAAAAACACTAAGTAAAATAAACATAATGTCCTGTGTCTCTGTGAGTCTAGGTCAGGGGAGCTAAGAATAGAAACCCAGTATTCTAAAAATAAAGAGATCCATTGAATGAACTATTTCTAGTCTTAAAATGTAAAATTTATCTTCCAGAATTGAAGTCAATTGGGGCTAAAGGTTACAGGGGATATAGGTTATAGGATATATATTAAGAAGATCACTATTTTAAGCTTACTTTACTCAGAGGTGTTTGCTCAGATCCAACCTTTGTTCTTTCCCCCCTTTAATTTATGAAGAGCACAGATACCACATGCAATTCGCTTTTAATGTATTTTTAAAGTTCAGACTGAAAAGTAAAAGCCTCTTATCTCCCATTTGCTTAAGCTGGTTAAGCAAAAATAGGTCTCTTTTTCTTCACAACTTGCACAAATCATTTTATTAATAATTTATTAATAATTTATCACAATGTTCCATAGCAGAGATAAAGCAGCGGCCTACATTACCATTATGTGCTCAGGGGCTCTGCAGTGCCTTTAATTCCCCTGCACCTGCTGTCACCTGTGCTCTGCTGTCTCTCTAAGGTTTGTATTTTCGATGATGCTGGTTGTATAACCTTTAGCATCACGTTGCAAGCTGCCTGGCTAGGTTGCTGCTGCATAGGGAAAGCAGATGGATACAGCTTGCTGTGACCCCATTTTCAACCCCGCTTCTCAGGGCCGTGCACCACGATGTGGAGACAAGTCCCTGGGTCACGATGAATCAGGAACCTCCCTGCTGATCTTAGCTCAGCCATGAACTGGGCTAGAGAATGAGGCAATCTGGGGCGGAGTCTCTTTATTTATTAAATGTGGGCATCTGACACTATTTAGGTTGCCCTTTCCAGCTCAGAGGGAAAAGCAGATTCCTCACCAGGTGAATGCTTACCTGTGATGTCCTTAGAGCCTGTCATTCTCTACTCAATGACCAGACAGCATTGGACACAGACCATGGCAAGCTCAGGACTTACTGTCAGCAGAACTCTCTTCCCTTTCCACGATATCTGACTGGGAATGCTGTCTTCTCTTGTCCCCTGCAGAGAGGATCCATCCTCAGCTTCTTGCTTAACCTCTTTGAGCAAAGCCTCTCCTTTGAGCAAGTGTTCGGTCCTTTCGAGGCATTGGCATTTCTAGAAATATCATGAATTAAGCACTCACATGTATTATCTCATTGAAGGCAACTTGATGAACTAGGAATTGTTTTTGTTTTGAAAATGTGGACACACAGGTTGAGATAAATTAAGGACACAGGGTTGGTAAGGGATGCAGCTGAGATCTGAACCCTTCTAAGACTATTATCTGCCACTAGAATGTAACAGAAAAGGGATTTTAAAAGCTTCTCGCTTACTTCTCTCTCTCCTCTTTCTCTCTCTCTTTTACTTAGATTCTGCCCAGGAAAAAAAAAGTTCTTCATCAGTGGGTCTTCGGGCACATGTAAGCCCGCAGTGAAGCCTGCTCCTCTCTGAGGTCCTTGAATTTTATGTCCACGTGGAGGATGGGAAGAAGAAGGGGCAGGAGCGGGGGAGGGAGAGTTAGGAATTCCAAAGAGTTGTGGAATCTTCAGTAGAAAGAGGAGGAAAGAGAACTATGTAAAAGTAGAAAGCAAGAAATAAAGGAAATGCTTATTGCCACTAAAGTGTCAACTTACCCCGGGCATTAATCAGATGCAATTTATTATCAGTATAAATAGTTGAAGTATACTTTTGCTTTTTCATGTGATCACTCTTTAGTTCTTATCTGGGTATCAGTTTTATTGCATTTGTTCTTTTGTATTGTTGAGAAAGAATTACCACACAGAACTGAGGTTATAAGGGTGGAATTCTGGACAGCCCAAGATACATATTGAGGATAATTTGGTCAAGGTGCTTTCCCAGAATCATTTACCTTGCTGCTGCCTACTTCTCATGAGGCTCCTTATGGAAGATCAATTAGATCAGCTAAAGAAGCAATTTGGTTAGTAAGGAAGCTGAAATCAGAAGGTCAACTTTTTTTTTTTTTTTTGGCAACTGAGATTTTGTCAAAAGTGAGTCATTTTCACAATAGCTGCCATCAGTAGAGTGTGATGATTAAGAATGAGTCAGGCTAAAGCCCTGGCTCCCTACTTCTGCCCTTGACAACTCACCTCTGCCTCAGTTATCCTGTATGTAAAATGGGGAAAAGGACACTACCTATATCCTAGTGTGTGTTGTTTGGTTTAACTAGAATAACACGTTTATAGCACTTAGTACAGCATCTGGCAAATGCTAAATGCTATGTTGTAGATATGTATAATATATACATGTGTATGTATACATGTATAATGTATAATGTTTACCGGCTGTTTGTTGTGATAGAGCAGAAGCACCTCAAGATAGAACTCTCCAGAGCCTGAGGCCCTCATGTAGCCTAGGTAGAAGGGCTGCCTTGGGCCTGCACCTCAGAAGAGGGACTTAGGCAAGTACCCAGTACTTAGTCCATCCCCCTCATTCATTCATTCCCTCTGCAAGCTCCCTACTTGCCTGGATGTCTCCACTGTGTGGTCCTGAGTTGGATGGGATAGAATTCCTCAACTGGGCTTAATTGGATATGGGGTGTTGTTCTGACCTAGAAAAACACATTGTTCATGATTCTGATATGTGTTACCAAAGGACTCCCAGAAAGAGACTGTGAATCAGTTACTACAAAGCTGAGGGCTCATAAATACAATAATTTATGTGTTTATGATTCAGTGGTAAAAGGAGGGAGGGGGAATTGAGTCCATTAGCCAAGCAAGCACCTTGAGGTCTCCATGTTCCGGCTGCCACTGTGGGTGGGAGACTTCTTCCTAGGCTTTCATGAGTCCATTAAACTTTGTTGGTTTTGCTGAGACACCTCCCACCTCTGCTACATCCTACAACTTGCCATTTATTCTCTTTCTAGCTCAGTTGACCAATTCGTGACGGATGGATGTTAATGTTTACTTCCTGCTGAGTGGTACTGTGAGATTTTGAACATGTAAAATGATACACTTGAGAAGCTTGCAGAGAATATTGTTATGTTTGAGTACTTCAACAGGATTCTAGCGGAAGGGGTGGGAACCGTTTGGACAAATAACACAGATTAAATGCACCTGTTACCTGAGCCAGTTGTTCTCTTAAAAGGGACTTGTTTTTAGAGGCTGGAGACCAAATAAATATGTTTTAAGGGTGGATTGATCCACAGAGGCATACAGGGAAGTGGTTGAACGCCCTGGCTTTGGGCTCACCTCTGGTTCTGCCTACCTGCTAACTGTGTGTCCCTGGCAAAATCAGCTCACCCTCTGAGCTTTAATTTCCTCCTCTGAAAAGGGAGGTGGTACTACCTACTTTAAGAGGGTTGTAGAGATTAAACTCGACAGCATGCGTTAAGAATTAGCATAGTGCTTGGCACATAGGCTTCATCTATACATGTTGGCTGAACAGCTCTCAGGATGAGTGACGGTACCATGCCGATTTCATCATTTGGAGATGACAGATGGAAAGAAATCTAAATAACACATACTTTAGGGCAAGGTTTCTGATTGATCTTTTGATCTCTTCAGAAATAAGACAACATTGCATTGTTTGTTCTTCTCAATACTTCAGAGATTATGTTGTTGTTGCTTTTTTTCCCCAGAGCTTTATGACCCCATATGCTACCGAAGAACCTCATACCTCATTTTATGAACAAGTTGTTTGCCAAAAGTTTACTTGTCTGTCGGCTGTTTGAAATTTTTAGAATATTTTTCAATAGAAACAATGCTGTAAATGGTGAAGACATCCCCAGGCCAGGCCAGGCCATAACAGCTCATTTAAGACAATGTCATTGAATTAAGGTAGAGCTAATGAGTTGTTCCTCTCCACGCATCCTTTAGATACCAGTCTCCAAGCTCAAAAGTTTACTCTAATTTTACCTGCTCAGAGATGTATGGCTCTCCTCGACTTTTGGGATGACCCAGACTCTGATGGGCATAAGAATCTGGTTTCCACCTTACCTCCCATCACTCTTTCCAACAAGACAACCACGCTTCCTTCTTTCATCCATCCCCTGGCCTGGCTTTTTCATCCTTAGCAGGAAAAACTTGTAGAAGTGTTAAGACAGAAGAATTCAATCCTCAAGAAGAGAAAACTGCATTTTTTTTCTTCTTCTTGGATCAGGGTCTGCTCTTGGCAGAGATAGTTGCACAGATATCACAGTGATATCTTAGTTGATCTTTCCTAGAGTCAGTAAATAAATGGACCTGAGAATGAGGTAGGAGAGTCAGCCTTCACGTCACCTATGTCATTTCTCACTAAAGAGTGGATGTGTCATGGAGATGAAGAGCACCCACTCTTTCATCTACGGTTACTGTTTCATGTGCCTTTTCTGCCTCTGACACTAAATTGTAGTCTCAAAAGACAGGATGTTTCTATCTTCCAGTGTACCTAGTATGGCCCTTGGCCAATGGTGTGGGGAAGGTGTTCATTATGTATATATTTTTTATGATGGTCCTTCAAATTCTTGTATGTACTTCAAGTTATCTTGTCCTAAGTAAATAAAAGGGTCTGGGAAAGAAGGAAAATAACAATATGATGCAGATATAAATATTTTTTTCTATCTAATAACAATCTAAAAGACATCCAAGTACTCAACATAGAGAAAATCAGAGTAGGTGATTAATTAAACTGGTGTGATAATGTGGCTTTGCTCTTCATTTAAAAAAAAAAAAAGGAATTTTTACAATAGTGTTTGTCCAATATCATAGTGATTAAAGAAAATCTAAGGCTACTTTTAACATAACAGATTTGTCCTGAAACTTTAATGGAATCAGAGTTACTTTGCACCAGGGAAAATATATTTCCTCTCTCTTTCCACCTCAATCTCTCCCCTCCTTATCCCACTGCATTATTGTTCAAAATTACCTGAGATTTTAAGCTCATTTCTCAATTATGATTAAAATTCAATACAGATAAACCTTGCAGCAATACAGTCTCCACGTGTTGTCAAAACAAAACAGAAGCACAAACAGCTATTACTAAACACTTCTTAATCATGATCTGAATTTCTTACCAGATGCAAAATCCCTCATTTGCAGTGGCAAAAGTTCTCAGCAACTGAGGTCTCACATTCCATTGCAAAATGAAAGAGCTGGAGTGTTTGTTTTTGTGGAAAAAAATAAATGCCACCAATAGCAACAACCCATATTAGTCACCTCTCTGGCTCTCTGATCAGATGTACAGAATGTTCCATGGTCTATAAATTAGATTATGATGATGGTCATGAGTCAGTGAGTGACCTGTGATATGAGTCAGCTGGCAAAGTGGTTGTCTAGTTAGTCTGCACCAACCCCTCAGATGGAATTGGGGTTCATATCTTTCTGGTAGAGCTGCCACTTTTACTATTGGGAGGATCCAGGAAAAGGGAACTGAGAAAAAGTGGTTAGACAAGTTTACGGTCATGTCTGAGGAAGAGAAGGTAGGGGTAATGCTGGTGAGTGTGGGTGGGGAAGGGACGTCCTGGGTTGCATCCTCTCGTTCTTGCATTTAAACTCTCCTTCTCTTCTGACTATAAAATACAGTTGAAAGTGTAGACAAAGTATGTGAACAAAAGCTATGAAGAATGAATATTTGAGGTTTAATATCCCTAAAGGGAAAGAGAGATGACATGGAAGACAACTTTGGCAGCAAGAAATGACTGTTTTTATTAAACTGCAAAGCAGAATTAGGAAAAAGAATTTGACAATTGTTATAGGTACCAGTTGTTTATGTGTTTGAAGAATCTGCCAAATGAAAAATTGAGAACCTTTTCTACTATAGTTAGTATATTAATAATATTTCCTAATATAGTTTCATTCAAGAAGGAATTCCTAAGAGGCAACAGTTTTAGATACTGATAGGTTTGAAGAAAGTTACTCTGTGCTGAAGATATTGTTTACTAAATAAGAGTACAGATAGTTCCCACCTCACCAAGTGGTGGTTCTCTAAAAAGCTCTTTTTAAACAGACTGTTTAGAACTTGTTATCTATTTATTAATTTACTTACATTCATTCTTTCATTCGAAAAGATTAGTTAAGCCCTGATATGTGTAAGATACAATTCTGAGCTTTTCAGATTCTAAGATGAATCAAATCCATCCAGGGCAAGACATGAGTTATTTCAAAGTCTAGGAAGGAAGAAAAGATATGTTTAAAAATAATTCTAATATTTGATAAAAATCACATAGCATCAAAAAAAAAAAAAAAAAGATACACAAAGAGATAAAAAACTGAAGAAATTCAGAGAGTGATTGCTCACAGGTACAGAATTAACATTACCCAAAGTGGTGAGCGCTGGCATCTGAGCATGGACTTGGGAGACAGTCCAACAGAATTTGAGTCTGAGACCCACATCTTACTAATCACGTAACCACTCTGGGCATCAGTTTCCTCATCTATGAAATGGAAGTCATAGAAATGCTGGTACTTCAAGAGTTATTATAAAAATTAGGCGAGATGTAGGTGAAACTCTTAGCCCAGGTCATGGAATATAGAAGATACTCAATGATGTTAGGTATTGCTAGTCCCAAAGTACTTTCGCTAGATCACACTAAATAGATGAAAAATTTAAATAATGGTACAATGAAACCTACTACTTGTTTAAGGTGAAAATTGCAGTTTTGGGTATTAGAACATCTACCAAGCTGGAGATGTAGAAGGAAAATTAGGGGTTCCCTCATACCCCAATCCCTCCTTCTCCTGCCTGTGGCAGCAGAGCCATTTTCAGCTCAAACTCATCACCCTTGGTGGCTTTCCTGTCCTGGACAGGGACTCAGAATCTGGGCTTTGGGAGAAAGAGGGTAATCTGGTGGGGAATAGGGATCTGGGGCCTCCTATTAATGTCCCTAGAGGGTGAGTTATTGGTGACATTACTTTCCAAGAACCCATCTGCTACCCTTACCACTGCTATCAGCTGTTTCTTCTTACTAGACAGTCATTCCTACTCTGGTCCTCTGGGGAACAGAGGAAAATTCCCCTTTATCTGTGTTTGAATCTAGGCCTTGTGAAGCTTTTAGAGCTATTAGAACTCTTACCAGCAAAGGGAAATAATTAGGATAGGAAGAGCCTAGATCCCTTTTCTGGTCACCATTGTATCTCTATGCTGCCCTCTCATTTTCCCACTTTAAGCCTGAGAAAGACAGAGGAAGCTGGAGCAGATCTTTTAGTACTTGGAATCCTGAGGTGTAAGATGTATCTGGATTTCAGAGATTAAATTTAAGCCATGATATTCCTGGGCATTTGATCGTGTAAACTGGAAGGGAAACTGAATGTAGCACAGTATCAGGCCTGGGACAGGGAGAGACAGTATGAGACGAGGGGCCCCAGCTAAGGATGCAGCAAATAAAAGTAGTGAACAGGGAGGAGAGGTGGGAAGATCAGGCTAGGTGGCAACAGGAGCCCAGACCACCAGGCCCTACTACTGCTCTATTGTATGTAAAGTGTTTAGCCTAAGGGTGGATGCATTCATAGTGCTTGGTGTATAAGGCCCTGAATAAATGTTTAGTCGATGAATGAATGAATGATTCAAGAATGAAGCAGAGGGGCTTCCCTGGTGGCGCAGTGGTTGAGAGTCCGCCTGCCGATGCGGGGGACACGGGTTCGTGCCCCGGTCCGGGAAGATCCCACATGCCGCGGAGCGGCTGGGCCCGTGAGCCATGGCCGCTGAGCCTGCGCATCCGGAGCCTGTGCTCCGCAACGGGAGAGGCCACAACAGTGAGAGGCCCGCGTACCGCAAAAAAAAAAAAAAAAAAAGAATGAAGCAGATATGACTCTTGTCCTAATGGAGTGCAATCTAGAAGAAGAGGCAGATAGATGAATAGATAGTTCAAATTCCTTGATTTAAATTGTGCTGCAAATGATACTGAGAATTATAGGGAAACTCTGAGCATAGAACTTGGCCGGGGCCAGCTTTGTGGGTTCACAACCCGTGATTGTGCACAAGGCCTTGCACTTAGAAGGGCCCAGTGCTTTGTTTAATGCTCTTCAGTCACTGTCTTAAAGCTCCTAATTTCTGAGCAAGGAGTCACACATTCTCATCTTGCTCTGGGCCCTGCAATTGCGTAGCTGGTCCTGCATCTAACCCGTGCGGGGCTAGGATGGGGGGAAGGTGAGAAGAGAAGGTTTAAAAGGACATCATCACTAGAATCAGCTAAATGAAATGGGGTTGGGGAAGGGGACTGGTGTAACCCATCAAAACAAAGGGAGCTGTATGAATGAAGGCTCAGAAGTAAGTATAGGCTCAGAAGTACAATGTATAGGAAGGCTCAGTACAACGTATGGGAAGAAGCAGCAATGGAAATAATGTCATGCTACACAGTGGATTTTACACTGAAGACCAAGAACAGGCTTTGTATAGTTTTAGGCCAAAGAGTAACATGGTTAGGTTTCCATCTTAGAAAACTCATTCTTTTTTTTTTTTTTTTTTTGCGGTTCGCGAGCCTCTCACTGCTGTGGCCTCTCCCATTGCGGAGCACAGGCTCCGGATGCGCAGGCTCAGCGGCCATGGCTCACGGGCCCAGCTGCTCCGTGGCATGTGGGATCTTCCCGGACCGGGGCATGAACCCATGTCCCCTGCATCGGCAGGCAGACTCTCAACCACTGCACCACCAGGGAAGCCCCAGGAAACTCATTCCTGAGTCAGTGTTAGAATGTTTCCCCCTTTTGGTGTGGGCAAGAGGAAGGAAGTATGGAGACAAAAGAATGGAAGAAGGGATATCAGGGAAGAAGATTTTTTGTAGCCCAGGTATGATGCCGCTGCCAGTGTGAGCTAAGAATAGGCTATGGGAATAGAAAGTGACCTTAAGGAGGCAGCATTGATGGGATTTGGTAATCCATAGAATGTGAGAGGTAAGAGAAGTCAAGAATGACTTCCTGATCCCAGTGAATCAAGATTTTTTTTTCTGTGTGTGGATTTGTTCTTCATTTACTTTCTTGCCAATGGAACAAGAATAGACTTCACATATCTAAATGACTACTTTTTATTCCTGAGTTTTTGCTTCATCCAAACATGACCTTTGTGTTGTCTCTAGAACTTGAATGCTTATATTAATGAGAATTTCACCTCGGTCTTTTAGAGAACAGGATGGGTCTTGCGTTTTTGGCAGAGTTGTTGGCTGTCTGATGGAAAGTCAATACTCAGAAGGGTGCCCTCCACTTTGCTAGATGATCCATGTGTTAATTCTCAGTTAACACCTCACAGCGGCATCATTTTTCCCATATTTGAAGAAAAGAAAGCCATGACTTGGGTTAAGTAAGAGCCAATAAGTAGGAATAGGTTCAAAGCCAAATTTTCTGACTTCATGTTCTTTTCTTTTTCCATCAAATAACACTTGCCTCAAGGGATTAAACCAAGAAAAACTGAACAAACAGATTCGTTTCACTGAAATATTTCTGAGCTTTCTTCCTGAAAGAAAGAAAGATTTCTGAGCCCATCATTTATGTGGTCTTAGAGGTGGCCGAAAAATGATAGAAACAGTATATAATGTGAGTAAGAGACACAAGAACAGCAAGAGTAGAAGAGTTATAATATTCATTAAGTGACTCCCGAGCCAGCAAAAGCTTTGGCAAGATGAGATTAATGTGGTCATGATGCGGTCAAGGTGAATCATGGCCACACAACACTCAAGGTGGGTGCATCTTCCTGACCCCTCTTGTCAGATCACCTTTCCCTGTTCTCATTTTCTCACAGCATTTATGTCTTTTCAGAGCATCATCTGAGATTTTTATGTACTTATTATTTAGTGTTTCCTGCATGAGATTATCAACTCCTTTGGGCCAGGGACTATTGTGTCTCGTGCACTGCTGTGTCCTCAGAGCCTAGAAAAACACTAGCATGTAGGAATCACTCAATAAATATTTGTTGAATGAATGAATTTTATCAAAAAGCCAGGCATTCAGGATAAAATAACTTTTAAACAATATAGTATAAATAAAACAACTAGCTGAATTTAATTATCAGTGTTGGTTATGGAAGCCCGCGTTCAGCTAATATTTTAGAGGATAATCTTGCCATTTCTTTTTCTACTGCTGATGCTAGGAATTGTAAAAGATAAATGATGTGGAAGTAATCTTAGGGAGAAGAACATTACAAAGGTTAGTGCATTATAAGCACTAAGAAGGAAACTTATAATGCCACATTGTATTTTATTACCAGGACAATGTTGAATGAACCATTAAGAGAATTCTTAATATGTGTGAAAACTCTCAATTTATGGAAGGAAATACTAACCATTAAAACTATAGGCTTTGACACAGAATTCAGGAGCCAGGGAGTCAAACTGGAAACAAGACTGTCTTTGTTTATAGACAGTAGAAAACCTTTGATAAAAAAAAAAATTAACTTCAAATACCAGTACTGTTTTTTCCTATGTAAAAGAATATCATGTTCATTTTATACTGGGGAAGGGGAGACATCTGTATTATTATGCAGAGATTGAGGCCTAAAATTAATAATTTGGTAGAGGTGATAACATATAACATGTAACTTGAAGTGGGGAAAACAATGGTGAATTATTTAAATTTAAATAGTATTTAAATTTAAATTATTATTTAAATAGTATTTAAATTTTTGTGTATGTACATTGACTGGTTTTAACTAATTAAATGTAAAAAATAAAAAGAACAGAAAATAACATCTTTTAATTTATTATAATAAACTATATTCATTCTCCCAAAGAACTGAAAATTTTACTTTTAACTAGTTGTTTAATAGAGACATCAGAAAAAAATATAGATGATATTTTTCGTCTCATAGTGACTTGATATCCAATAGTAGGTGAGTATGTTTATCTGGGATAAAAACAAATCAGTTGCTATGTAGCCTGTGCTACAGTACAGTTTGTCTACCCATAAAACTGACCCCACTTAAGTTCTCTGCTCAGAGTTTCCCTATAATTCTCAGTATCATTTATAACACAATTTAAAGCCACACATTTGAACTATCTATTCACCTATCTGCTTCATCTTCTTGATGGCACTCCACGAGGGGAGGAACAATATCTGCTTCATTCTTGAGTCATTCATTCATTCTTCCATTGGGATAGGAGCTAGGAATATGAAATATAAAGGGAATTCCCTGGTGGTCCAGAGGTTAGGACTAAACACTTCCACTGCAGGGGACACGGGTTTGATCCCTGGTCAGGGAACTAAGATCCCGCATGCTGCGCCGTGCAGCCAAAAAAAGTAAGATGTGTCTCTGCTCTCAAGATGCTTAATGAAGAAGAGTGAGATACATAAGCAGATGCTTATACAGACATGTAGTGAGTACAGGTTAAAGGTTTAGAAGGAAATTACGGGTGCTTGGAGGAAGGTCACCTAACCAGGCTAAGGGATAGGTATGTCTGGATTTCAGCATAGGCTTCCTGTATGAGTGACTGATGCTTGATACCTAAAGGCTTAACAAGAATTAGCCTGATGTAGTTCCAGGAGTTGAAATGAACAAATAGAAGAGTTACGACACTTGGTACTGCTCATGGTCATGGTTGGTAGGGATAGGGAGGGATTTCTTTAAACAGTGTGTAGCAATTAGATCTCAAAGGGAGATAGTATTGAAAGAGAGTTCTGGAGATATTACTAGATGCCAGATCCTGAGTGGTCTTATGTATCATGTTGTCTTGTAGATGACTGCTGTCCAATAGAAATAAAATGCAAACCATGGGTGGAATTTAAAGCTTTCTAGTAACTGCATTAAAAAAAAAGAACCAGGTAAAATTAATTTTAGCAATCTATTAGTCTATATATATATATATATATAGAATTTTTAAAAAACATTGAGATATAATTGGCATATTAGTTTCAAGTGTACAACATAATGATTCAATATTTGTATATATTGCAAAGTGATCACCACAGTAAGTCAAGTTAACATCCCTTACCACAGAGTTACAATTTTTTTTCTTGCAATGAAAACTTTTAAGATCTGCTCTCTAAACAACTTTCAAATATACAATAGAGTATCATTAATTACAGTCACAATGGTATATGCTACATTCCCATGACTTACTTATTTTATAACTGGAAGTCTGTACTTTTTGACCACCTTTACCCATTTTGTACCCCCCTCAACTCCCACCTCTGGCAACCGCCAATCTGTTCTCTGTATCTTTTTTTTTTTTTTTTTTTGCAGTACGCAGTCCTCTTACTGTTGTGACCTCTCCCATTGCGGAGCACAGGCTCCGGACGCACAGGCTCAGCGGCCATGGTTCACGGGCCCAGCCACTCCACGGCATGTGGGATCTTCCCGGTCCGGGGCATGAACCCGTGTCCCCTGCATCGGCAGGTGGACTCTCAACCACTGTGCCACCAGGGAAGCCCTGTTCTCTGTATCTTTGAGGTTTTTTGTTGTTGAGTGATGTTATTAATGCAATTTATCAGAAATATTATCATTTCAACATGTATTCAATATAAAAATTATTACTGAGGTAATTTCCATTCTTTTTTGTACTAAGTCTTTGAAATACAGTTTGTTTTATTCTTAGAACTTGTATTAATCCAGACTAGCCACATTTCAAGTGCTTGATAGCCATCTGTGGCTCATGGCTACCACATTGGGGAATGCTCTAGACCAACCTTCCTAAGAACACCAGTCCTACAAACTTTTCAGTGAAAACACTTGGGAGATCTGCCTGATATAGATCCCTCCTAGAGAGTTAAACAAGGATTAATATATTAAAGTCCTTGAGAAGTCTTCCAGAAGTAAAGTGGCTGTACTGCATACAGTTTCTCCAACTTGTGTAACCACAGAAACCTTCACTGGCTCCAGCGTCATCAACAACACGTAGGACTTGCCCTCGGGCAGCTGTGCTCCACGTGGTGGCAGGTTGCTTTCAGTGGATGGGGTCAGGTAGCCCACTCTAACAGCAGCACGTAGGACAGAGTGGGGACAGAGGTCTGTGACGAGGCTATCTTTGGGAATGACACAAGGCACTAGGACAAATGTCAAGGAGGATCTCAGGGGTTTTCATTGTTTCAGTCAGTAATTAACTCTACTTAGTAAAGAATGTGAATTTGCAGGGATTTCATTGGACCTCTTCCCAAGTTGTAGATTCTATTAGAATAATTTTCTTGTTCATTTTCATTGTTTTGATCAATAATTAAATCCTCATTAAACAAAAAATTTGTGATGTGTTATTCAAACTTTTTATGTGGGACACACTCAGTAAAAACCTGCTCACTTTTATTGTGTCCAGTTTTTAAAAATTTAAGCAGATTGCCTTTTAGAAGATTTTCTATTTCTTGTTTCCTTTTTATATCTTATCTGCATTCCACTGTTGCATTTTCTATTTCTATCATAAATCACATTTTTTGCTTATTCTAAAAAAATAAAAAAGAAAATGTAATTATAATCAAAATGTATGAACTTTTTAGAAAATGTACAAAATTTTAATGTATTGTCAAAAATTATAAATCATAATCATGTAAAATAAGTTACCTATAGTTTAAAATGTATTTTTATTTTGAAATATAATTAATTAAAATGTAAAACAAAATACTAATGATAAAGCACAGTAAGAGTTAAAATAATTTAAACAAGACAATATTTTTGTTGAATTTTTAAAAAACAATGAAATCATATCAAATGTTTATAAGGACATGAGTATTTGCAATTTTAATTTTAATATCCACCTCATTGCTAATGTTAAATGTAATATCATGTGTCACACATTCTCTGTCTAGACCAATGTGCCTATATACAAATCTAAGAGTAATATGAATTATTTAATACTGCAATTTTTCCCCAGGCTCTATGTGCAACTGTGGCAGATATTGCTCTAATTTGTGCATCCCTCCAGAGCCGCCAAGCCTAATCCTAACATTCGTGGCGTCTGAAGCAAGATATGAAGACTCATGTGTTGTATGTCTACATATATAAAGGTTATAAATCATATTAACAAATCATAAAATAAAATATGTGCTATTCCCCGATTTTTGATGAATGTACCTTCTTAAGGACCTGAAAGTTCAGATTCAAATTAAGAGCTACTGAGCTTCTCAGAGAACCATGTCAGGTCACAGCACAAGCAAAGCTGGCCTGAAGCTTCAGCTCCACACTTCATCCCCTTCTCCTGCCACCTTCCTGCTCCATCACATACTGCGTGGCTCTTGCATACTTACATGTGGACATTCCAGTCTACATGTCCATACTCCAACTGTATCACCCATAAACAGCTGCTCTGGCTGTCTCTCAGGCTTAGGTATATACACAGCAGTGGTTCGTCCATCTTCCTGGGGAAGGATTTGAGAAAGGCTGGCACAGTCCCTGGTGATGGGTTCAAGGCTACTGAGACAGGGATTTCTGGAACGGGAGGAGATGAGGCTTCATAGGCACTTCTTGGCCCTCTGTACTCCTAGGCCTGTGAGGAAAGGCATAGTCAAAGGAGTTCTTTAAGGTAGAGGCACAGGGCTAAACTCTGAAGGTGCTACTCAGAACCATAAATTGGAACACAAAGAGAAGCAAAAAAAATGGCATACTGGGAACAAATATTCAGTTATGCCATCTGAGAGGAAATACTTTGGCAAGTGTATTAGCTTGCTAGAGCTACCATAACAAAGTACCACAGACTGGGTGGCTTAAACAACAGAAATTTATTTCCTTAGTTCTGGGTCATAGAAGTCCAAGATCAAAGGGTCGGCAGGGTTGGTTCCTTCTGAGGCCTCTCTCCTTGTCTTATAGTCTGTGTGTGTCTATGTCCATATTTCCTCTTCTTATAAGGACACAAGTTGTATTGGATTAGGGCCCACCCTAATGACCTCATTTTGACTTAATTACTTCTTTAAAGACTTTATCTTCAAATACAGTCATATTCTGAGGTAGTGGGGTTAGGACTTCAACATGTGAATTTTGAGAGGACACAATTCATTTCACCACATCAAGTTTATTAATTTATCTTTCTTTTCACCTAAGCATCTGCTTACTTAAATTCCTCAGCAACGTGAAGGGAGAAGCGTTTTTTCACTTATCTAGGTAATGACACAACTCTCACCTTTAATAGCATTCGCATGGTTGGTTGCATTTTGTTTCAGGAACTTAAGGGAAGAGATGTGGAGAAGAGATTGGAGAAGGGTTTCCTTGGGGCTTGAACAGTGTTAGTTTCAAAAGTGGATGTTTGGGGTTATGGGTTGACTATTTCAGTGCTGAGCACCACGTCCTAAGTGACAGTCACTGCGTGTTCATCAACAACTCATTGTGTTTGTGATATGCTGCTCTCTCTATAGCACAGCGTCTGGAGAAGGGTCCCTCTTGTCTATGTCTCCAAGAAGAATTGCAAGGAGTGTTGAGGGCTTCCATTATAGCTGTGCAAGTGGAAATAGAGGAATAGAGAGCAGAGGACAATGTGATAAATATTTACACATGGCGAAATCTGTAGGCTTTATATTAGGGAGTGAGAAAGAGGAGGGTGTCAAGAATGATTCCCTGGGGTCTTTCTTGGGTGATGAGGTGACTAGTAATATTGCTAACTAAGGGACAAAATCTAGAGAATCTACTTTAAGGGAAACAAGGAGTTGCATTTGGGGTGTGCAAATTCCACAGGTAAGTTCTAGCGATCGCAAGTCCTCAAGTTCATGTTCCTGTCATCCATACAACTTGGTTAATTATGCCAGTCGGCAGAACTTGATTTAAAGGCTATGGTGGTAGTTGGTATGCTAATTAATAATCAACATACATCAACTGAAATGTGAATTACCCGAGTTTATTGACGATAATATAGTCGTGACGAAAGGGAGAAAGAAAAGGGAATAAGGCAAGAGCATAACATTTAAAAGAGTTGTGCAAAAACCAAACCAAACATAAAAGAACAGACAAGAGAAGCAAGTCATTCTGGAAGAATGTGACCTGTTCCCCTATAACTTTGGCCTGGGGCCTCTACAGCCACCTATGAAAATGCAAGTGACACAAAATACACTGATTCATTTCTAGCATATTTACTTCTTTGGCATCAAATGAAAGGCATTGATGGTAACTACAATTAAGCCAAGTTTTGCATTCCAGGAAGGTTCAACAAATTATTTTTTTTAAAGACTTACACTTACAAAGCCTATTGTGTAGAATAGTCAAAAGATAACAATACTACTAATATCCATCAACAGATGAATGGATAAACAAAATGTGGTATGTACCTACTATGAATATGGTTCAGCCATAAAAAGGAATGAAGATCTGACATGTTACAATGTGGACAAAACTTGAAAACGTTGTGCGAAGTGAAATAAGCTAGATATAAATGGACAGATATAGTATGGTTTCACTTATACTAAGTGTCTTGGATAGGCAAATTTATAGAGGCAGAAAGTAGATTAGAGGTTACCAGGGCTAGCAGGAGGAGGAATAGAAAGTGATGGTTTAATGTGTACAGAGTTACTGTAGTGATGAAAAAATTTTGGAAATAGATAGTGGTGGTTGTTGTATAACATTGTGAATGTAATTAATGTCACTGAATTATGCACTTAAAAGCAGTGAAAATGGAAAATTTTATGTTATACATATTTTACCACAATAAAGGAAAAAAAAACCTATGTAGGTTTTGAGCACATAATAGGGTTGAGTAACCCAGAGTTTTCACTCTCAAAAAATAGTCTAAGTGTTTCAGAGTAATAATACCAAAGAAAAATAGACATGAACTTACACTCCAATTACCAATTACAGGACCTAGATTGTATTCCAGAATATAAGATTTTTCTGTTTAATATATGCTGATTAGCATTTGAAATAAGGTTTTTGGGTCATCAGTTCATTCTCAAGGTAAGAAATCCAATCTAAATGCATCTTCAGAGATGAGTTCCTTTGGGTCATTCTTACTGACTAGATTCATAGGCAGTGTCCTACTTTTATATGTTAAAAAAAAACAAGTCAAACACCCTACAAGATTTCTTAGTAGGAAAAATATATTTTATAAGTTAAATGAAGCAACATTGCCCCAACAGTCTCTTTTTCTCAAATTTACAAGTCCTTGTTTTCTTAAGGCATCAGATCTAATTTTCTTCTGCCTTATTTTCTGTTTCTTAAAATAAACTTTTAATTTTTGAATATTTTTAGATTTGTAGAAAAGTTAAGAAGATTGGTTCCATGCACCTTTTACCCATTTCCCCCATTATTAACATTATTATGGTATATTTGTCACCATTAGTAGCCAATATTAATATATTATTATTAACTAAAGTCTATACTGTATTCAGATACCCATAACTTTTACCTGATGTCCTATGTCTATTCCAGGATCCTACACAGGATACCATGTTACATTTAGGTATCTTGTCTCCTTAAGCTACTCAAGACTGGGACTGTTTCTCAGCCTTTCCTTGTTCTTCATGACTCTGACAGTTTGAAGGACAATTTGGTCAGGTATTTTGTAGCCTGTCCCTCATTTGGGGTTCCTTGGATGTTTTTCTCAGGATTGGACTGAGGTTATGGGTTTTGGGGAGGAAGATCACAGAGCTAATTGCCATTCTCATCACATCATCATATTGAGGGTACTTGTTATCAATATGACTTAAGACTGGTGATGTTAACCTTAATCACTTGGCTGAGTTGGCATTTGTCAAGTTCTCCACTGTGGAGTTACTCTCCTCCCCACCCCTTCCATGCTGCACCCTTTAGAAGGAAGTCACTGTGTACAGCTCATACTTAATGGGGTGGGAGTTACGTCAGCTCCTTGAGTGGAGAGTAGAACTTACCAGCACAAAAGGTGATCCTTAATATGTGCAAAACCTTTTTGGAGGGTAAAAGGGCAGCTTTATTGAGAATACTTAGATCAACATCCATTTATGATAAAAACTCTCCGGAAAGTGGGCATAGAGGGAACCTATCTCAACATAATGAAGTCCATATGTGACAAACACACAACTCACATCATACTCAATGGTAAAAATTTGAAAGCATTTCCTCTAGGATCAGGAACAAGACAAAGATGCTCATTCTCACCACTTTTGTTCAACAGCTTTGGAGGTCTTACCCACAGCAATCAGAGAAGTAAAAGAAATAAAAGGAATACAAATTGGAAAGGAAGAAGTAAAATTGGCACTGTTTGCAGACGACATGATACTATACATAGAGAATGCTAAAGGTGCCACCAGAAAACTATTAAAGCTCATCAACGAATTCAGTAAAGTTTCAGGATAAAAAATTAATATACCGAGAATAATTAGATCAAAGAGACAGCTTCCAAAAATTTCTATGCTAGTAAATGGGTTTATTTCATTTAAGCCCTATATAGAGAAGGTCAGAATAATCACAATTTTTTCTTCACTTGGTAATCAGAAAGTAAGAGAACTTAGCATGTATTAGTAATTACTTGGTAAGTATTTAATATAAGCATTATTTTAAGGGAACAAATGAAGCTCACAGTTAGTCAACCTGGTGTTAAGTAGTTTTATTATGAGATAAAATAAAAGATGAGGAAAAGTAAATGTGGTGAAGGAAGGAAAGGACTGGGGACCAGGAACAAAACCCAGGCAGGTATCTAAAGAAACCTAGAGAAGGGAAATCGATTCCAGACCCATGACAGGGATGTCAACTTTACCATCACATATTTTTTATAAAGTTTTGAAAGTCATTTCACTTCTTCCTTTGTGAGACTAAGCATCTTCTTAAGGAAAATACAGCAAAAATTTCCTGGTCCCAAGTCCAAGAAGCATCATTACCGTCCCTGCTGACTTTGGGAGAGATTACGAACAAGTATGTTGGTCTGCATTGGAGTCAAGCTGGGACACTAAAAGAGACAAAAACTGCTGACATTATTTTTTAAATGTATGCAAATTTAAAAAAATCATTTAGGAGATTAAGGGATCCCAGGATGGAATGCACGCTATGAAAACATAATCTAACTGTATTACAAATGTGTGAAATAATCTTGCTGTAGTGGTGGGGGGTTGTTAATTTCTAAGTAACTTTGGAAATGAATGGAGACTATAAGGCTAAAGACAAAAGGAATTGTTCATAAGCACTGTATTCTAGTTGGGAAAGTTGTGTTCCACAGGAGTATGGGTTAACTGTGAAACCACTGTACACATATACTGGAATTGAACAATAAGGTCATGGACAGTGGATGTCGGGAGCCAGGTTTCTCTTTTTTGGACTGAAAGGTTATAGACAAGCAAAGGGAGAAAGTCTAGAATGATCCATGTGGTACTGGATTAGAATAATCCACGTGATATTGGATTAAAATGATCCACATGGAACTGGATTAGAATGACCCATGTGGTACTCAGTGGATTGGACATGTGTTCATGTTCAGCTTAACATAGAGACAAGTGAATACCTATAGAAACATTTATAGATATATGTACATATAATAGTACACACACATCTATGTCCTTGTTTTGTCAACTGAAAGGGCCTAAAAGCAACATCACCCCAGTAGCAAGGAGATATGAGTTTCTATTACCATTCTTCAATAAAAGGAACCAAGACACTTTGGAAAAAATAGCTGATTGGGGACTGGGGTGGGAAATACTATACAAGATGAACCTGCAGCATCTTTGAGCACCAGAAAGTAAGGACGTGCTCAAAAACAATAATAACAACAAGAGCAAGCAACAACAACAACAAAAACACGGTGATGGGGGTCCATCAAAGGGACACAGGAGCAAACTGAGAAAGCTCCCAATGACCAAGGCTGGCACAATCAATCAGTACTGGATTATAACTCAAAGTATAAGTATCCACGTGCTCATACTAATCTAAATAAATAAATAGGAAAGAATAGATGAATCTCCAGTGCAGAAATAGTCCATGTAATTTTTGTAGATCTAATTTTTATGCGTGTAACTCTCACTTCAACAGCCTATAAAACTGTATGAGTTCTTAAAAACATTATATTTGAAGAGGCAAGACTAAGGGCTGATAAGGCCATGGGGCATCTTTTAATTGAAATGAGCAAACTAAAGGTGGTACAAAGCCACAAATAGACAGTTTTTTCATCTACTTCACACTTCCTTGGTAATGAACCTTATCTGACAATTACTACTTATTCCCACTTAGATCTTAAGGGGACACCCCTCTTGAATGCCTCCATATCTATTTGAATTACCAGGTGTATGTGTCCTTGTATAAGAGTACATTTACATCCACATATACACACAAGAAATGTAAAAATTTTGTTTTCATTTGTAGCTAAAACAAAATGTTAATGTTTACTAGCCTCTAAAAACCACAGCAATGATGGGATGTTGTCATCTTCCCGGTCATTCATTACCGAGAGCTCCCAGAGTGTAAGGACTGCAGTGACTCAGTAGCAAATATTGCAGCCTCACCCTTTGTCCTCCTGAAATACACATTCAAAAGAGGGGTGAGCTGAGTGACAAAGCCTGTGGCCATTTACTGTAAGTTATGTGGCGCTCAGAAATAAGAACCAACAATGGCTAGTGTAAAAAAGCAAAACAAGCACCAGCACAACTGCTGAAAAAATATGTTTATTCTTTATGAAAGTGTTGACTGTCGGAGGTACTTGAAATGGTGGCAATGCATTGTTCAGCCTTAGTGATTCTTTCCTATGTGACCTTTGTCACAGTGTATGTGGCTTGCTCCAATGTGTCCAGGTAGCTGTGAATGACAGCCCTCCCCAGAGAACCTTTTGAAAATGGGAGGGTACCTCACACCACTCTCCTATCTGCAAAGAAATGGCAAGCCACAGGGAGTATTCATATATTCTCAAGTGACAATCTTGTCTTTAAAATCCTTGTTCCTTCTATTACAGCTGTAACAGCTGTTAGGGTAGATATGAGCCTGAAGGAAATGCAATTCTTAAAGAGATACTCTTAAAAATCCCAAATTAGGCTTAAATTATAAATAAGAGATGTGCTTCTAGAAATAACTTATCCCAACCTATAAACCAGATAGAGCAGAAATCAGTTGTCACGTAAGAGCTACAAAATTTCGGTACCTATAAGCAGGTCACAGCTGGATTGAAAGGCCCCTTTTTCAGCAAGAGTCTTCTTTTTTTTTTTTTTTTTTTTTTTTGCGGTACGCAGGCCTCTCACTGCTGTGGCCTCTCCCGTTGCGGAGCACAGGCTCCGGACGCGCAGGCTCAGCGGCCATGGCTCACGGGCCCAGCTGCTCCGCGGCATGTGGGATCTTCCCGGACCGGGGCACGAACCCGTGTCCCTTGCATCGGCAGGCGGACTTCCAACCACTGCACCACCAGGGAAGCCCCCAAAAGGCCCTTTTTTCATATGTTAGCCTCTCTTGGAAGTCAACTCCAAACATACATATAATGATGATATGCCTGAAAAAGCACTAACGACATGAAGATTTTCAATGGATTTAACTAAATGAAAGATCCAAAACGTTCACATTTAAGATTTGTTAATCCTTGTCCCTGGCCAACATTTTATGCTGACTTGAAATTGTTTAACTATTACAAAAATGATGCAATATTGTAATTACTCTATGGGGTTTGGGTACATTTTTTTTTGTAATTTCCTTTATGTAATGGAATGATTTTCCTTTCCAGGAGGATATAAATACCCAAAGAAAGGACAAGGTCAGGTTGACAGATTGTGGGATTTAGATTGGTACCTAAGCTATTTAAGGTCGACACTCACTGTAATCTTGAATGTTGGTGTTACCGACCAGGGTTCTTGGACTCTTTAATCAATAGAAATTGATAAGAGGAGATATGAGGAATCCAGGCAAGGCTTTTCTGGGACTCATGCTGCAGCAGGAGGGAGTGAAAACAAGTAACAGGTGTCCTTGCTCACTCTCCAAGGTGGAGGTGAGCCATTAAAGGGGTGAAGGTAGGGGCAGATCAATGGGCTGGGCCGGAGGCGTGGCTTAGGTGCTCTGCCCACCCCCTTGGTGGTGCTGTGTGCAGGGATCCTGCACAGTATGCTGCTTCTTTTGTTCCCAGCACCTCAGAAATGGCAGTTGGGTTTTGGCCTTTTTGTATCTTCTTGTTCATAATTTGCCCCATCTGCACATGCATGCAGTTATATTTTTTTAACATCTTTATTGGAGTATAATTGCTTTACAATGGTGTGTTAGTTTCTGCTGTATAACAAAGTGACTCAGCTATACATATACATATATCCCCATATCTCTTCCCTCTTACATCTCCCTCCCTCCCACCCTCCCTATCCCACCCCTCTAGGTGGTCACAAAGCACCGAGCTGATCTCCCTGTGCTATGCGGCTCCTTCCCACTAGCTATCTATTTTACATTTGGTAGTGTATATGTGTCCATATATATACTACCACTCTCTCACTTTGTCCCAGCTTATCCTTCCCCCTCCCCGTGTCCTCAAGTCCATTCTCTAGTAGATCTGTGTCTTTATTCCCGTCTCATGCAGTTATTTTTAGTCCCTTATAGTTTCTTTGTATGCTGTTGCTGGTCCAGGTGCAAGCACTGCGATAAAAGGTCCCAGGTTCCAGGTCCCAGCCTGTCTCACTTGTAACTGCTATGGAGTAAGTCGATGTCCTTGGGCACCTTACAAAACTCAGCTTGTGCACAAGTTGGGAAGAAGAAGGAGGCCGGGAGGATTATTCCCTTACCACCCCACTCAGTCCCTTCTCTATCTCCCCAAAGGTCCACCCATGCCATTCTATTTACATCAATAGCAAAGACACAAGAGTCATCTTCCACTCTTTCACTGCAAATGAAGAAGTGATCTCTGACACCCAGAAGTGTGAATGGCACTTAAATACTGATATATTATACAATATACCAGGCTCTCAAAGTCTAGTCCACGTTCCAAATTACTGTTGATGGTTTGAATTGGGGTGGGGGGTGTCCTTCCCTGCTGGACTTTCATAGATGCTGTTCTTTGGCTTGAGTGTTCCCCCTTTTGAAATACATGCAGTGTTTGCCACCTCTATTAAGATTCCTGCCATTGTTGCAAATTCCGGAAAGCGGCAAAGCATCAAAAATAAACCTCCATTAAAATTATTCCCTTCTTATATTAGATAGCTTATAATTAGACTAACCAGATTTCCAAAACAGGGATGGAGAGGAAGAGAGGGACAGAAGGAGGAGGGAGAGAGGGTGTTAGAAGGAAAGGATATGGGTAAAAAACAATACACACAAGGACTACACTTCCCTCCCCCAAAGGAGCTTTCTTGTCATCTTGGAAAGATTATATAAAACCTATAAGTTAAAATCAAAATAAATAAATAACTTAATTTAGTTAATAGGAACACGTGCACCCTTCATGTGATTACTGGGTGTAATCGCCAGTCACTGCAGTAGGAACTGGAGATACAGAGTGAGAGCTGATCTTTAGTTGTAGGCTCTCGGAGCAAAATGAAAGTACTCACTGTTCCTGCCCATGTTTGCACAAAGGGAACAAGTTATGGTCCCCAAAGAAACTGAAACAATATAGAATTCTTTTTTTTTTTAAATGAGAATGATATAACTAGCTGATCATCTTACTGGTTATTTCACTTAAACATATCTACCTCTTAAGGTTACAATTCTAAACTCAAAATCAGGAGACCTGCCTACTACTGCCAACTTTGCCATTGATCTTGTAAGATCTTGCCATTTCTGTCCTTCATATTTTTGCTTTCTTATCAGGCCAAAAGTCTGTATCTACTTTCTAATCTGTAATATAAAACTTAGAAATCTCTTTCAATCCTTCCGGAGGAAGTCTGTGCTGAATCATAAAATGCTCTTTTATTTTAGAATGGATTTTGTATGTGCCAATAGAGAATTAATAAAGGGTAGTGATTAATGCTCCCAAAATATTCAGGGAGTTGGTCTTGTCTAGTTATTTCCCCATGCCTGAGCAGAATCATGATTAAGAGCTGACCAAGAGAAGAAAAAATAGAGAAGGAGCCTGGGTAGAGGGGATAGAGAATCAAGTTAGCAGGGTCACAGGGGACACTGACACTTCAAAAGGCTGAAAGGCTCTGAAATTTCATGAAGGATTGTCTTAGGTTTGGCAGATACGAAATTGTTAAATATTATCAGAGGAAAATGTGGAAAGGTAGACTAAGGCCTATCCAAATTACTCTGGACTTAACACGGCTCAAGATGTTTTGAAAATCACATTAAATCTGTCAGTTTAAAACTATTTCATGTAATGCTTGATACTAAACTAAGTACATGAAATTATGGGCATTCAGAAGATTTTTAAAGAATTTACTGGTTTTATTCTGGAGCAGTAATGGTTCAGTGAGGCATTGTAGGACAAAGATTGGAAGAGGAAAGAAGCTAGAGAATATAGCCTGGTATCTGGGGGCCACTTTGCTCCTTGAAATGATTGCCAATTTCAATAACAGATAAGCCCTCACAGAGACTGAACCTCATCTTTGAATCATCTTAATCCATATTGGATTTATATTATTTTCAGTTAGCAAATACCTCAAGCCTAGCTACTTGCTAGATGCAAGAGTAAATGATCCTTAGAGAAAGATAATATCATTAAGAGCTTGAAATTACTTCTAAATTTCTTCATATATAATGTCCAGCACCCATTCAAAAATAACCGAGCCTAAAAGGAGACCATATGACCCAAAACCAAAATAAACAACAGTTCATAGAAATAGACCTAGATGGATCTGGACGATGAACCTAGCAGACATTTATTTTTAAATGCTATACTTTATATGTTTAATGAACTAAAAGGCAGGACTAAAAATTTTGGCAAAGGACTGTAGAAGAGAACCAAAAGGAAATTTTAGAACTGCAAACCACAATATCTGAAATTAAAACCAATAGATACATACAAAAGATCTTTCCAGGTTTAACTGGGGAAAAACTTACAGACTGGTCCCAACATTTCAACATAATTATGGTTCCAATTGTGTTGAAAGCAATTCAGGAAAAATGTACATAAAGATATATTTGGCTTTGGTTTTTCTATAGCTGAGTGAATAAATGATACACGCATTTAACTATGTAATTCAACAAAAAAAAGTTAGGTATTTCAAGGTAGATACAGAAGTCACCTATTGTGACATGTATCCCTCACTAATGCATCATTCCAAGTCAATGAATAATTCACATTATTTTTATCCTACTTAACTCTGGTTTAATATAACTTTCCTTTCCCTGAGCCCAAAGCTTTGGAATCCTCACAACTTGGATTTATTTCTTTCCTATTGGGCCAAATGCACCAAAGAAAATACTTGATTAGGATTTAGAAACCTGGGCTTTATGCTTATTTTTGCCACTGTCTCTGACTGACATTTCCTTTTTTGGCTCTCATCTCTTCCTTTGTAACGTGAAAGATGGCACAATCTCTTTCAGCTATAAAAGTCAAGATGATGATGGTAATAATACTACTACTAAAGGAATGGGAGGTGTATGTTTTCAAAAAAAAAAGAAAGAAAGAAATGGAGAGGAAGAAGGAAAGAAAAGCAAAGGGATTTCAAGAATAAAGTGTAAAATGTAACCTTACCATGGAAGGAAGTTACAGTTCACTCAGATTAACTGTGGGGAAAGAAAAACCCAGATACTGACCAATTTTTAATGCTTTCTAGAAGGAGAGAATACCATATTTTCACACTATGAGCTTCTTAAAAGTTGACCCTGGAAATTTCTGTGTGTAAAGACCTATACATAGTAATAATTGTTTCACTTTACATCTCTGTGGTGCTTTGACCTCACACATTCTCAGTACATTTCATCTTTTTTGATCTTCAAAGCAAACCTATTAAGTACAAATTGAACCCTACAAATGTATGAGGCTGACAAAAACCTTCTGCTCTTTTGTTCAGGACCTCAAGATTGTGTTTCACTTTGAGGATGGATGTCTGTTGAAGTTATACTCTCTTACTTATCTCTCTAGTGATCAAAATATTTAAGAATTTGTTATTGTCAGGAATGCATAATGGGGACAATATTTACCTTATTAGAGCCAATTGGATTACATTATAAACCAGCTGGATTATTCCATCTTGGATTAAATATTAGATCATAGCTCAAAATATTTCTTAGCATAGTGCTGATGTTCAAAAAAGTAGAAGGTTATTTTATATTGCCTGTTAATGCTTGTTGTTGTATCTGCAGTGCCTTGCTCAGGACCTTGCATATAGTAGGTGCTCAATAAATATTTATTGAAATAGACTCTTTTTTTAAACTTTTATTTTTATTTATTTTTTGGCTGCATGGCATTCGGGATCTTAGTTCCCTGACCAGGGATGGAACCTAAAACCCCTGCAGTGGCAGCATGGAGTCTTAACCACTGGACAACCAGGGAAGTCCCAAAATAGACTCTTGAATTAAACTGGCACGCTGTGGACATTAAAACAAACCTCTTACTAGGTAAGTTGGAGACAAACCTTCAAAGAATCTGTAATTTAACCTCTAGATATTCCTAAATAAAGAAATTTGGACTCATTCATATTAGGTTTTGCTTAAATGTTTTTGTATAGATAAGGCCACTTCATAATGGTCCTCTGTTTCTAAACCTATTCGCTTGGTTTTGCTAAATGTAGTTTAAGCAGAATTTCTCTGAATTGTCTTTGGCTTTTGGCTTTTTGCAGTGAACTACAGGGATTGATAACAGAAGAAAAGCAATCGAACTTACAGCAGGTGTTTCTGATTCTATGCAACACTTATCAAATACATGTAATGGGAAAGAATTCCATTTCATTTTTTTTCCCCTGAGAATGATAGCATTTAGGAGGAAGATGGGGAGAATGCTTTTTTTTTTTTTTACAAATTTATTTATTTATTTATTCATGGCTGCGTTGGGTTTTCGTTGCTGCACGCAGGCTTTCTCTAGTTGTGGCAAGCGGGGGCTACTCTTAATATGACAAATCTCTTTTAATAGAGAGCCTTCATTAAAAAAAAAATAGCATAAATTACCTGGTGGCCAGGGGCCAGTGAGGGGCAGTCACCCCTGCACTGGTCCAGGGAACAGTCTCGCCTCTAGTGAGACTCCTAGCAGAAGTGGTTTATATTAGGAAAAAGAAAAAAACATTACAATCAGGTCATATGAAAATAAAACCTATGCTGCAAGAACCTAGCTGAATGTCTTGAACACAGGAGGCACCCAGTCAATACTGAAGCCTTGGATTAAAAATTCAAGTTTTGGGCTTCCCTGGTGGCGCAGTGGTTGAGAGTCCGCCTGCCGGTGAAAGGAACACGGATTCGTGCCCCGGTCCTGGAAGATCCCACATCCCGTGGAGCAGCTGGGCCCGTGAGCCGTGGCCGCTGAGCCTGCATGTCCAGAGCCTGTGCTCCACAACGGGAGAGGCCACAACAGTGAGAGGCCTGCGTACCACAAAAAAAAATAAATAAAATTCAAGTTTTGCCATTTGTAGTAACATGGATGGACCTAGAGATTATCATACTAAGTGAAGTAAGTCAGAAAGAGAAAGATAAATACCATATGACATCACTTATATGTAGAATCTAAAATATGACACAAATCAACTTACCTACAAAACAGAAGCAGACATAGAGAACAGACTTGTAGCTGCCAAGGGGGAAGAGGGTGAAGGACAGATGGACTGGGACTTTGGGATTAGCTGATGCAAACTATTATATATAGAATTTCCTGGATAAACAACAAGGTCCTACTGTATAGCACAGGGAACTATATTCAATATCCTGTGATAAACCATAATGGAAAATAATACAAAAAAGAAAGTATATGTATGTATAACTGAATCAATTTGCTGTACAGCAGAAATTAACATAACGTTGTAAATCAACTATACTTCAAAAAATAAGTTAAAAATATTAATCCAGTTTTTGGTTCTATTTTGACTAAATGAAAGCATCCATCTATATACTTGTCCACTTTTGGGTTAATCAGTTCATTTTTGTTTGCTTGTTTCTTTTCAGTCTCTAAATGTTTTAGCTCTTTTATAAGCTGATACTTTCCCCATGACCTTCTACTTTTCTTGGAATTAGCTTTCCTAAGGCATTTTCATTGTTAACACATAATCAATACATTTTACCAGTTACATCGGAGGTTGACTTGCCTAAAAAACAATAGAGTTATTTTGGGAGTTCCCTGGTGGGCTAGTGGTTAGGATTCTGGACTTTCACTGCCATGGCCCGGGTTCAATCCCTGAATCCCTGGGTGGGGAACTGAGATCCCACAAGCTGCGTGGCATGGCCGAAACAAAACAGAATAAAAAAACCAATAGTGTTATTTTTTCTCCTGCGCTTAGCCGGGTACCAGCTCCTGGCAGCCTGGCAGGAACCACAGCTGCTGTCCTGGCCTGTGGCCTCAGCTCCTCCGGGTCAGAGAAGAGCTGGAGGAGGGAAAGGGTGGAGCTGGCTCCCGCTAGGCCATGAGAGCTAGTTGGGTGCATCTTCATCCAACTCCATGTTCAGTAACGTCAGGTGGGCATTGTCCGTGAAAATAATCAATAAATGATCAATAATAAGAATAGAAAAGAGTTTTATTTGAGCCAAACTGAGGACTAGCCCAGAAGCCAGATCACTCTGAGAAACTGCTCCAGAGAAACAGGGTTTTCAGCACAGTTTTATATCTTGTCAGAACAAAGAACATTAAACAAGTCAGGGACACATTTCTTCAAGGTAAAACACACACACACAGATCAGCTTGTACACAGCAAGTCAGCATGGCCTTGGCACCTGGGAAGGGAGTCTTATCATCAAAAAAAAGAGATGATTTTGAAGATCAGCCAGTGATGGGATCCAATCGTCCTTATGGTCCCTTCCAGTTTTTATAGTCCGTGGAAAGTTGATGTTTTCAAGACAACGCTATCCTTTATCCCTGCCCGATCACTGCTGACAGTTACTAAAATTGGTGAAAAAGTAACTCTTGAAGGGTTTAGAGACTATGCATTCTTTTTTTTTTTTTTTTTTTTTTTGCCGTACGCGAGCCTCTCACTGTTGTGGCCTCTCCCGTTGTGGAGCACAGGCTCCGGATGCGCAGGCTCAGCAGCCATGGCTCACGGGCCCAGCCGCTCCGCGGCATGTGGGATCTTCCCGGACCGGGGCACGAACCCGTGCCCCCTGCGTCGACAGGCGGACTCTCAACCACTGCGCCACCAGGGAAGCCCGAGACTATGCATTCTTAAGCCTCTTTTATTTCATGAAATATGAGAAGGCCCTGTAAAAAGATTAGATTTTGGAGTGGATACAACAATCTTCTAAATATGAAAAAAAAAAAGCCAGCATACATATGACTTTGTGGACTTGGAAGAGAAACTAAAGGAAAATAAATGACACTGTAAAAGGATCTGTCCCTTGAAATCCCAGCTGACGTTAAATTCATGGCCACACAGAGGGGTTTAGATGTGCTCATCTGAGTTAGTGAGGCTTAATGGATTAAAAGTGGCTAAAAGCTCAGGAAATCTGCTTTTAGCTACAATTATGAAATCGTTATATATAGAGAGAATTATTTAAGTGTTATTCTTCAAGTGAATAAACTTGCAAGCTCTAAAACCATCACCTTCTCATGAAACAAACCTATGATCATGTGCATTTTTATTTTAAAATTAGTTTTACCCAATACAACTAAAATCTGGGCAATGTCTTCCTGACCAAAAAACCACATAAGAATATCTATTAGGAATATGCTAGGCTACAAATAATAGAAAATGTGACTTATATCCAAGAGGGGTTATTTTTTCCACGATATAGAGTAGCCAGCGGTGTGGAGTCCAGCCTCTCGTGATTCTCCGGCCTTTCCTTCACGTTGGAGGAGAAGGACTGTGGCGTCACACGTCACACCTATTGTATCTTTCCAGGCAGGAACGAGAGGGGAGAAGGCTGGAGCTGTCTGTGTCTGCCTCTTTGCATCGAGATAAGCAAGTGCTTCTCACTCAGGTACCTAGCAGATTTCGGTTAACTTTCTGGCCAGAACTAGGTCACATGGCCACCTTTAACTAGAAGGGACTTGTGGAATAGATGAGGTTTAAATTTCAAGCTACATTGCTAGGACTTTTGGCTTTCTATTCTTTTACAATCACTCTTCCTCCACAGCTCAGAAGGCGTTCTCTCTCTACTTTGCCAAACTCAAAATCTTATCATTCCTACAATGGTCGGCTGAATAATTAACTCCGTAATGAAGTCTGCTCAGATTATTTCCACCAATGAATTCCTTGTGTTCTAAGCATTTGTATACACATTTTATACCACCACAGCACATACTTGTGATTCTATTGTTCTATCACAGGCTTAGTTTTTTCTTAGTTGCTTTCCTGTGCTTTTCGAGAGCAAGCGATTCTTGCCAGCCCCTCTGTGCCTAGGACGGGGCTGTACCTAGTAATGCTTTCTAAGCTGAACCGAGGGACATACAGGCTGTGCAACTATTTTTCTCCGCTACACAGGGTAACATGCGCAGTGCTCTTCAGGCAGCAAAAATCCTCAATGTTTTTGGTGCTTTGTGTATGCAGTGAACTCTTTCTGACACTCTGGAAGCTTACTGTTAATACAAATCACAAGGACCACAAATACAAATCGTAATGGTAGACCTGTAAATTTCAGTTATCCCTAGTGAAAGATTAGATTTGAGTGGTTTGTACAGCATCCAAGAGATTTTCCCAAGGAACCTTATGATTAGAATGAGGCTACAACATTCCATCTCTTAGAAGAGTTGCCAGGAAAGGAACAGGCTGGATGCATGAATTACCACTGACAAGTATGAACCCGAGAGTCAGTGGCCTGGAACTTCACTGGTGGATGCTAAAAATGCAGGCACTAGACAAACCCATAGCAGGCAGTGACATGTGGGTTAGTTTATGAGGGGAAAGAAATCAACAAACTACTTATTATGTACATTTCCTCTCCTTCCGGCTCCTCAGCCTTCTGCTTCGAGTTATTTTTGTACTCATCTCACACTTTCTGTATTTTTTCAGACGTGCATTAACAAATTAGAGACAATTTTTACTAGCACTTGCAATTTTCTCCTGATGGATATATCCCTGGAATGTATGAGTGAAACACATTAGTTTGAAAACAATTGCAAGTGGCGGAATGATGATTCAGGAATTATGGGGTCAGAAATGAAGAAAACAAGAAAGGAACAGGGAGAGAGCATTGAAAAACCTATAGGGAAAAAGCCATGATGACACACATGGAAAGTAAGAAATGCAAATTGTAACTGTCTACTTGAAAAGTCAAAAATACAGCCTGCCTCTTTTGTCATGGCATAATTCATCAGTGTAGCACATTTCTGAGCACACATTCTGTGCTTCAAATTGTGGCTATGTCTACAAACAAAATAAATTTGACGGGGGAAAACTACCAAAAATAACACTGGGTTATCATTTTTAAATGACCTGATGTTAAATAGCCCACGTGACTAAATTTTTCATTTTCAACTAGTTGGGATATAGTCAAGTCAGCTGTCTACAAGGATAAAAAAATATGATGCATATCTTATTAACCAATATTATGATTTGTATATTTCCCCTTTTTTTTTTTTTTTTTTTGCGGTATGCGGGCCTCTCACTGTTGCAGGCTCTCCCGTTGCGGAGCACAGGCTCCGGACCCGCAGGCCCAGTGGCCATGGCTCACGGACACAGCCACTCTGTGGCATGTGTGATCTTCCCGGACCGGGTCACGAACCCGTGTCCCCTGCATCGGCAGGCGGACTCTCAACCACTGAGCCACCAGGGAAGCCCTATTTCCCCATTCTTGATCCTTATTCAGAAGGGGTGAAGGATCCTTTTGGGAAAAAAGCGTTCACCCACACTTGCTACCTTGCTATGCTCATCTTCCAAGATTGTGGTGTTCATGGCCCCATGGTTCCAAGAGGAGAGTCATAAAGAGCCAGAGCAGAGCACATTACCGTGTTTCTGCTTTGAAGCTTTTAGATGTTACTAGGTTTTGGTACATTTTAGAAGGAAGGATTCTTAAGTACACATTTTGTTTTAGAGAAGTCCTTCATAGTTCTTCAAGCTGGGAGAAGCACCACAGTTAATTTGATCTGCTGGTTCTATGACTTTGTGCGCGTACTAAAAACTACTGAATTTTACACTTTAAAATGGTGAATGTTATGGCATGTGAATTATATCTCCATAAAAAATAATAAAAGATATACTTTTGGCATCAAATGTCTTTTAACCTGCAAGTCACATTACCGCATAGATGACTGCACAAGAAGAATAGGCCCACGCAGGTTCTAGAAGCAGGCTGGGACATTTAGAAAGTAAGTTTCGGGTTCAAGGTATCCAAAGCATGGACTAGAAAAAGTATATTGGCTCCAGGTGGGCATGTCCCCGTGGCTTCACGGCCTGCCTTCCTCTTAAACGAAAGCATGGGCCTTGTCTGCCTGGGTCTAAGGGTGGAAGTGCTTGAAGATCCCATCCCTCCCAATCTTCTGGACTTACCCAGCCACATAGATACATGCATCTTACCTCTGTTAGGAAGCTGAGCTTAGTCGTCAACCACTTCTTACCTACACCCTTTTCTCCATAACACAGGACACACAAGCATGCAAATAAGTAAGAAGATCCTGGCTCATTCTTTTGTTAGAGTAAGCGAAGAAGTCCATGTGACTTGAAGTAAACTAGGCCAAGGTCTAGGTCTTAAAAAGACCTCCTTAAACAAGCACACTCCTTCTGCATGTAATGACTAAGTTCTTGTTCTCTTTCATCGGGACACTCAACAGGACTTAGGAGTTTAATGGAGTTCTCTCACTTTATTGAGCAGCTAAAGTGGTTTTGAACTCTATGGGGTAACTTAGAAATTGTTGTGAAATGTAATTGATTTTTATAAACATGCACATATTTTGCTCTAATAAGCATTTGCATTGCAATTTTTTTGTGCAGGTGTGACCTTAACTTTCCAGAATGCTAGCAAAAAAACTGATCGCATGCTTTCAAAACAGCACAATTTTTACTTTTTAAAAATGAACTTCTGGAAAGGAGGACGATAGAAAGTGCTGGAAAGATCATTTCTAGGAAGAATGAACTCAATTCATTTTTATGATTGTGTTTTTTTCCTCCTGACCTTGTTTAGCAAAAGCCTAAGAACTTGTCTCTTAGACTCCCAATACTTTCTCTAATTAGTCCTGGATATATGTTTTTAGAGAGAGAGAGAGAGGTTGAGAGAGAGAAAGAGTATTTAGAATGATTGTTTGTACGGCATGTAATTAAGCAAGGCTGATTCTAGCCTATAATCACTAGAGACTCCCTTCAGAGAAAATACTCTTCTTATTTAACCGTGATTTGCTCTACAGTGTGATGCTTACAAGGGAAACACCCTTCCTGGATAGATTAGCTTTCTCAGACAGGCGAGAAATACTCATCAAGGGAGGATCCTCTTCCAGTGAGTCCTCCCTTTTTATTTATTAGTATGTGTCCCTTGGTTCCTCCCACCCCTATAAGTTCTCATCAGGACCAACTCCCTAATTTCCAAGGTCCAGGACAAAAACCCCACAGGGTTTCTTGTTCAAAAAGCCTGAAAAAAAGCTTTCCTTCCTTTTCCTGTCTCTTTCTTGACGTGTCATAGTGTTTTCTCTTTGCTGTGTAACATTGTGCCCCCTGGAGCATGGGGATACTTACAAGATGAGTGCAGACCCTCCCAGGTGTCCTGAGCCTTGCCCTGCAGCATGGTGCATGGGGCATGCACAGCCGACTTCGGACCTCCCTGCACCTTCATCCAGGCACCTGTCTGCCTCATTGGCTGTGGTCCCTGAATGGGGTTAGAGGAAGAGGAGGCCGATAACCTGTGAGGGTGAGCAGGCAATGGGGGGAGATGAACAAGTTCGTCCCCACCCCCTATGCTCCATTGTCCCTCTGGACTTCACTTTGGAAAACATTAATTCAAAGATCAAATTTTTAAGAATTTCAAGAGGTGGGCTTCCCTGTTGGCACAGTGGTTGGGGGTCCACCTGCCAATGCAGGGGACGTGAGTCCGAGCCCTGGTGGGGGAAGATCCCACATGCCACGGAGCAACTAAGCCCGTGCACAACAACTACTGAGTCTGTGCTCTAGGGCCCGCGAGCCACAACTCCTGAGACCACGTGCCACAACTACTGAAGCCCATGTGCCTAGAGCCTGTGCTCTGCAACAAGAGAAGCCACCCAATGAGAAGCCTGCGCACCGCAACGGAGAGTAGCCCCCGCTTGCCGCAACTAGAGAAAAGCCCGTGCGTAGCAACAAAGACCCAAGGCAGCCAATAAAATTAATTAATTAATTAATTTTTTTTAAAAAAAAGATTTTCAAGAGGTGACCACAGAGCATTCAGTTCCAAGCGTGTGGCCCCTTCTGAGCCTGGGGCTGCACCGGTAGTCCTCACTCTTTACCTCCTTGATATTTTCTCTGGTGCCCAGCTTGGTGGTGGGCCTGCGATAGACAGTTAATATACACTTGCTGAAAGCAGTTCTTTAACTGCCAGTGGCTCTGATCAGTTGGGAGTAGAGCAGCATTTTCCATGAGACTGTCTTCTGCAGGCACTCCTATCACTTATCTGCCAGTGCCCACCATAGGGGACATCAGGGGTCTGGCAAAGACATTCAGCTGTAATTTACGCCATTGCTCTGACTTCAGAAAGTATATCACCTACATCACCCCTGAAAGATGGGCTACTCTCCTATTATAAAAAAAAATTCCATGAAGGCTCTGCAACTTCTGTGCCAGGTTAGCATCCTTTGGTTTCCTTTCTTTCTGTCCTTAGTCATCATCAAGGCCACACAGAGTCAGCAGTATTCCCAGCCACCTGCATTGCCTAGCGGATGGCAGACTGCAGCTTACCCGCTGGGCACAGCCGGGGGACAGGAGAAGGGCAGGGGATGGTTTCCAACCTAATTCTGAATTTATCTTTGCTCGTACTCCTCAATCAGACTTAAATGCCTTCCCTTTTGAGACACAAGTGTATTTGCTTTGTTCCTCCGTGTCTTGATTTTATTACTTTTTTCTCTATTTCTTGTTCATGTGTATCTACATCAGAGTTTTCGATCCTCAGGTATAAATATGAAGTCCTCACTACATAGATCAATCACACACACTAATATGTGGTTTCTGAAATAACATCCTTTTTCTCATTGAAATTACACACATTACCGAAAATGTAGAAAATTTAGAACAAGAAGAAAATAACCAGCACCAGAATTGCCATCTTACCATCCAGAGATAATTACTTAGCATTTTAGCACTTGTATTTTTGGTCATCTTTATACATACATGGTGCCTATGTTATTGAGTTACTGTAAATATTTGCTTCGTAATATGTTTTTATCCACATAATAATATACCACGAATACTTGCCATGTTATTAATTATTAATCTGAAACAAGATGTTCAAATTTCTGTGTGCACGTGGAAAGGAAAGATTATAAGGTCCCTCGCTCACAGATTCTAACTCATAAATCTGAGATAAAGACTAGAGATCTGCATTTTGAAAAGCCTCCCAGGTGATTCTGGTATAGATGATTCTCAACGCTTGCTCTGACAAATACAATATATGACATGATTTTTAATCGCTACACTGTGTTCCATCGCACAGACGTGCCATAATTTATTAAACCCATATCATATTGTTTACTTAAGTCTAGTTTCCAAATTTTTACTTACATAATCAGTTCCTCGATGAATAACCTACTACATAAAATCTTTTTGAACATCTCTGATTATTTCCTGAGGAAATTCTGCAAAGTGGAATTATTGGATCAAAAGAAATGCAAACCTGAGCAAAGTAGATGGTATTTCGGGCAGAAAAGCAACTCTGTAAGCTGTAAAGTACTTGACTAATATGAAGTATATAACAGTTGCCATTTTTGGAGAGACTTTCATATGCCAGAATAATGGTTCTCAAAATTTATTGTGCTAATCAGAATTACCTGGAGGGCTTGTTAAAAACTTGCTGCTGCTCTCTCCTTTCTGTTTCTTTCTGATTCATTAGGTCTAGGGTGGGGCTTGGAATCTGCATTTCTAGCAAGTTCCCAGGTGATACTGATGTTGGTCTGGGGACCACACTTTGAGAACCACTGCACCAAACACAATCCTGGGTGTTTTACATAAGTCATATAAATTTCACAGCATTTCTTTACAGTTGAAGACTGAGACTCAGAGAGAATCTGAGGTCATGAGGCTAATGATGGTAGAACTGGAGTTTGATTTCAAGTTTGATTATTCAAAGGCTGATGCTTTTCCCATAGGCAGCCTGTTTTTTGTTTTGTTTTGTTTTGTTTTTGCGGTACGCGGACCTCTCAGTGTCGTGGCCTCTCCCATTGCGGAACACAGGCTCCGGACGCGCAGGCTCAGCAGCCATGGCTCACAGGCCCAGCCGCTCCACGGCATGTGGGATCTTCGCGGACCGGGATACGAACCCGTGTCTCCTGCATCGGCAGGCGGACTCTCAACCACTGCGCCACCAGGGAAGCCCAGGGCAGCCTGTTTTCTCACTTCATTTAATTGCCGACAAATGAAATATTTAGAACATCTACATAACAAGCCCCAAATTCTCCGTGTAAACTACTCCCCTTCCAGTGTGTTAGGGGTACCCTAAGGAAGACAGAGGTTAGGAAGTGTTTGGCTGAGAATTTTTTCAGGGGAAACTAGTTCAATGAGTTATGTTCCACCGTTCACGTTAATCTGCAGGGTTGCTTCCCCACCCTCCAGTGGCTTCACTGACATGTGGACATCAAGAGAGTCGTTTCTCATCAGTTACTGTAACTGTGGAATAGTCCTTCCTTGGAAGAGAGCTCTATCCTCTCCAAAACCCACTTTCAGGCTTCTCCATTACAATAGCCTAAATTACAACCCATTTGTTCAGGAAACTCGGTAAATAAATCGTGTCAGTGCAAAAAACAAAGAACTCTTGTCAAACTGGTTGGCTAATGATACCCAGTAGAGCAAACACCCAGTAGACTGGCAAAACATGAAGTCAGGTTGGCTTCTAGCAGATAGTTTAAGAGAGGTGAACATTTCCTAACCCACACCCAGAATCACAAGGTGAATCATCCACATTTCACAACTAAAGACATTCTTAAGACCTAATTATGCAATTTTTTACCTGTTTGTTATCTTGGGCTCTTGTTACCCTGCTGCCTTTTAGTGTGTTGATGACTGTGTGTGTAGCTCATTGCTATTATTTTTGCTTGTTGTTCGGTCATCATTTACTCATCCTGGGAGCTGAGGACTTTGCTAGACAGTCTGCAAGGAGGAATGGAATATTGTCTGTTTAAAACACACTTTGTGTGGCTTCTAGCATAGCTTCATTGAATGTCGGTACCTGAGAACAATTAGGTATAAATACCTGTACTGTTCAAATACATAATGCAAATGAATTACTTCCATCCATGTTAAAAATAAATTCAGTCCGGGATGCTTTATCATGAAAGACAAGTCAATACATTCCAATAAACATTTTGTCCAGAGGTTATAAGGAGTCTGTACAGACTCTGGCTTTATCATTTTCAATAAATCCCTAACTGGATAAGGAAAGGTCTTGGGCAAAGAACACTTGGGAAGTCTGTTTGTGGAAGAGTATGTTCATAATCTGAGTTTCTCTAGGTGTCAGAACTAGTATCGATAGTTGACTGTTTCGGTGGCAGCAGGATTATAGCAATGAGAATTGTCTGACAAAGGAAGGAATGTCCAATGATGCAGAGGCCTCAACAACTAAAAGAATTAACATTCACACTGGACCGTAGTCTGTCAGGAATGCTGCTGAAGGCATGTCTATGCTAGGTTAGAAATGTGATTAGCTGACTCTTGTGACGGGGCTTCCCTGGTGGCGCAGTGGTTGAGAGTCCGCCTGCCGATGCAGGGGACACGGGTTCGTGCCCCGGTCCGCAAATATCCCACATGCCGCGGAGCGGCTGGGCCCGTGAGCCATGGCCGCTGGGCCTGCACGCCCGGAGCCTGTGCTCCGCAACGGGAGAGGCCACAACAGTAAGAGGCCCGCGTACCACAAAAAAAAAAAAAAAAAAAAAAAAATCTTGTGACACACACACACGCACACACACTCTAGAGTGTACTTAAAGAAAAAATGTAAGGGGCTGCATGAGGGGGAAGAGAGACCAGAATCACACCTGCCTGTCTTTTCCAAAGGAGTATCTGGGTGAGAGATGAGAGAGGGGATTAGGGTGTGGCAGGAATGTGTATTTGATAAAAGCACAGCGTCCTCTTTTTTTTTTTAAACAAACAGTACATTCAGTATTTGTCCTGCATTTAGTGTCTTTCGCTGTAGAGCATTCTCCAAATCCAGTAATTCAAGAATTATGTGTTTGTGGAACTATCTGAAACATTAGTGTGTAGCCAAACCTTATTAAATGAAATCCACTTAGCCAGAATCACTTTGAAAATTCTATTTTTAGAAAACATGAGGCAATGACCTAAAACAAACCCTTATTGATGATTCAGTATAAAAAAAGGATATTTTCAGGATGGAGCACAGTCTCAACATAAATTCAGCTGAACACATTTTTAGACAATGATCACTGATATGTGTAATAACTGCACAAGAAATTCTTCCATGAAAAGAAGATTCCATTATGAGTCTACTAAGAAGAGAAAGTATACTAACATATTTCAGAAATATTTTCAGTAATAAAGATGAAAACAAAAGACATTTTCTGTTCATCACTGATGTAGCCAGAAAGTTTAACTAGCCAGTGTATTCCAGTTACTTATTGTATATGGAAAACATCACCTATAAATTAATAACTAGGCCATGAATACCAAGTACTGATGTCAAAATTCATTTTATATAAATCAGAAAATATAGGCCTAAAATTTCCAGATACTAGTGTTAAATAATTTTTTTTTTTATGTTTTTAAGTTTCACATTGCACTATATATGTACAAGAAGTGAGTCACATTTCTTTGGGAATGTCACAGTTATATTTCCAAGAGTTAAACTCATTTGAATTAGGGAGGCTGTGAAGAGTAATATATCAACAGAGGCCTTCCTGTGTCTGGAATTAGAATTTCTGGGCTCCCTCTACAATCATCGCTTGCCAGCTGCAGGCCCTGGGGCAAATCATTTCGTTCAGTGTTCTCTGTAAAATGGGCCGGAAAAGCAGCAAGGTTGTAGAAGTCTGAAGATGCAGGGAGATAAACGTGCAGCCGCTTTTCACAGAGCCTGGCACCGGGTAGGCACCAAAGAAATGTTAGCTAAGATGATTACATTTCCATTCGATACTTGATATTATGAAGTTCTGGGTTTTTTTTTTTTAAATTGTGGTGAAATATATGTAACATAAAAGTTACCATTTTAACCATCTCTAGGTGTTCAATTCTGCATTCTTTTTATTTAGAGGGAAACTATGATCATTTATAGCAAATGTCTGCATAGTAACACTGTGCAATTTGCTTTAGCCATAAATATTGAAAAAGGAATCAAGACAAATAAAAGCATTTGGTATGAAGAGCAAAACAATACAAAGTTCTCTACAGCTTTATAATTTAAAAATGAAGTGTAGGAAGACATAAAATACCTTCTTCAAAAGGCTCAACAATATTTCAGATACAGAATTTATTGAAGACGCTCACTTTCAGTAACTGTAAAAGTAGAAAATTGAAATGATAAACATATAAAATGAATGGTAAAAGTCTCCCTCGCCCTTTACAGATTCCCTTCCCCTCCTCCCAGGTTTGGACATCCTCCTAGAAGTATTTTATGTATCTACAAGCATATAAATCTGTGTATATATTTTTTCAAATAGAATCATACTATAGCCACTATTTTCCATCTAGATATTTTAAACTTTAAAGTGTATCTTAAAGATCTTTTAAGTAATTTACTTACAAATTCTATTATGTAGATATGACGAAACTTACTGATAAGGTTTCTAACTGACATTAGATTTCTAGTTTTTTTCCCTCTTATGGAAAAAAAAAAACTGGAATAAGTGCCTTTGCACATAGATACATATTTTTGTAAACAAAGAAGGCTAAATTCCTAGTAATGAAGAACTAGCAGATCATTTTAAAGATACTTGAAAAACAAAGTTAAGATAAACATTTAATGAGATTATTTGGGGCAGATTGTTATACTGTGGATCTCCAGGGTCCTTACTTGACATCTTGTCTTCTTAGAGATTAAATGGCAGCATACAGTTTCATAGCAATGAGTTTAAGGCATTGGAATTCCACCACTTACCAGTTAGACAAGGTACTTGAGTTCTCTGCACCTAGTCTTGCCTAAATGGGGCTATTATGAAAGTCAAATGAGATGTTGTAAGTAAGCATTTTGCACAGTAGTATTTAGCATTAGTAACCTCTCAATAAATAAAATGAATAGTTAATAATTATCTGGTGATAATGACTACTCTTAAGGAGCGCCAGACCAGGGTCTCCCAAATTTCCAATTTTTAAACATTGATGTAAGCAATTTTAATTATCCATTTATCATTTACATGGTGTATATTCCCTCCTATGCCTGAAGACTATTATTAATTCTTCTCTGGAAATGTTTTATTCCCAAGTGTCAAACATCTTGTGTGTGTTTTTTTTTTTTTTTTTCTCATGGAACTATTTCTCAAACAGTGAGGTAGTTTTCACCACCCTGCTTCAGGCCTTTATCCGGTCTGGGACAAGGCTGGCCGCACATTCCACAAGAAACCTGGTCTGGAACTGGAAGTCGAGAAAAAAAAAAAAAATCATGTCCGTTTTAAGAATATGTTCACGGAGCATTTAGTAATGAGCAAAGAAATGATGGCAAGAATATCTTGGGGTTTGCTGGTGGTCAAGCCCTGGTGACTCGCTTTTCAGGGGCGGGGGTAGAGCTGATGCCCTCAGATTCTCCAGCTAGAACCAGCGCCTGCAGCCAGGCTCCTCGGCGATCTGGGACCCGGCTCTGCCCATCAGGTGGTCCTTATCTGCAGAGGGAAGTGAGAAGCAGAAGCGTATGGAATAGCGTATTTATTTATAGTTTTTTCTGGTGAGTGACAGCTGGGGCTTCTGGCAGCAGAGGCGGAGCTTCCGGTACCCGGTGTCAACGTGGACTTGGGTCTTCTGGGACACGGAACTTGTTTGGAGCAGCGTGTGGCACGGCCAGGCCTGGCACTCGGGCTCTGCTGCAGCCGCTCTGAATGCTGCTCAATCCCTTTGCTGCTTAAACAGGCCGCATGAGTTTTGTTATTTATAACTGGGTGCCTAAAATCCCCCTGTCCCCAAGCCCCACATCCCTCCCATTTCCTCACCTCACTGTGTGGCAACTCGGTCTTGCCAGTCACTCAGGCCCCAAATCTTGGCATCCACCTTGACTGCGCTCTTTCTCTTCGTTTCTCTCAGCAGCCGTTTAATTGGTCTTTCTACATATGCTCTGTGCCCCTGTGGCTTACTAGTAACACAGCTACTGGAAAGATCTTTCAAAAAGTAAGTCAAATTATGCCACTCTCCTTAGAATCTTTTCACGGTCCTCACTTCACTGAGTAAAGTCAATTCTGTGGTGGCCTAGGAGGGATGGTCCAGCTCCCTTGGTATCCTTCCGACCTTCCATTCTTCACTCATTGCTCTCCGCACACACTGACCCCAGGACTACACTGTCCCAAATGACCCAACGCCTGCTAAGCGGATGCCACCACACTGCCCCCTTGCTGGTCTCAGAACACACTCGCACAGGTCTAACTCAGGGCTTTCTCATTGGTTCTTCTTCAGCCTGGAGCCTCTCCTCCTGCCAGGATACAACCCTGAAACTACCCTCCCCCCTCCCCATTTCCACATTGCATAACCTCTTATTTCTTCACATTCTCTTCCCTTCTTCCCTAATATCCCTTGGTGTAACTGTCTCCTCCATCCCTTTTTACTCAGCTCCTGATCTCTCTTACTCTCTATTTTTTTCTACAGCATTTCTTACCCTCCCAAATATACTTGCTGATTTCTCTATCACCCATCTCGCTTCCCATTAGAAAATAAACTCCATGAAGGCAGGAACTTTGGCTCCTGCTATATCCTCAGGGATATTGCTTTGCTCATAGTAAGTACTCCAAAAATATTTGTTGCATAATTGAATGAATGAATGAATCAATGAATGTGGATGTGCTTGGCATTCTCTACTCTGAGAGTTTATAAGAAGGTTATTACCAGCCACTTAAGGAACTATTGTAAGGGCAGCAACCTTAATGGGAATCAGTCAGAAGCCTTGAAAGAAATGACTGATTTTATCTACATTTTTCATTTTAATGAGAGTGAAAAGTGTCCTATAAGATGTACTAAGGTCTCTCTGAAGGCTTTTGTAAGCTTAGTCAGAGACACCTATGGTATGATTTAAGGGACATATCATGGGATCACCTGCCCAAATCAATTATTTTCTCTTGTCTACAAGAGTGCCTAAAATTCTCAGTATTTCATTATTTTATTTATTCTGTAAATATGGCAGAAGTTAGGATATAGCAGCCCACAAGTCAAAGTCCCACACTTGTGGAGTTCACAGTTTATTTGGGGACAGACTATAAAGACAGAAGTACAGACACGGCCAGTGTCAGGTGCTAATAAGTGCCAAGAGGAAAATTAGAACAGGTGAGGGAGAGAGAGTGGGGTGAAGGAGTGTATGGGGCTTTTTAGATAAGGTCGTTGGGGAAGTCAGTGTTAGGAGGGGACACTTAAGTAGAGGCCTGAATGAGGTATGGGAGGAAGCATGCAGTGTGCAAATCCCTCTTAGAGACATCTCAGTGAGAGGAGAGTGACAGTGACTCCTGGCTGTCTGGGAGAGGTAGCCTAGGCATCTGCCGTAGTCTTGTGTTTTAGCCTAAATTCCATGCACAATGTTTTATTCTACAACACAATGTATGTACTTTATTTTTAAAAATAATTTGTGTAGCCTTGAATAAGTGGTGCTAGCCCGAAGTTCTTTCTACACATATCTCAACGTTGTGAGGATGCATTCTTTGGTGCTAGTCATGAGTCAACATGACAGTCGTCTATGGGAAGAAGCAGGAGCTTGTACCAGAGTCAATAAGTAGAGGCTTCATATATTTAAAATTGTCACTGTTAGAAAAAAATGAAATGTGGAAGTGAGGGAGTATGTAGCTAGAATTTTTATTTCTGCTTGCCTCCAATTTTTCAAGTACTAGAATTCTGGTTATAGCATTCTAGTTTGATGGAAAGAACCCTGGTTTTAGTTATGTTTCCTCAAAGTTCCATTTGAGTCATTCTTCAGGATGTTTGCATTGTTCTCCTGCCAACATTTGGCTGAATTTTATACTTTCTCTCCAGCTGCTTTGTTCAAAAAATTGTGTAGAAGGTACAACTGTCAAATACCTTGTCGGGATTTTTTTTATCCATTAACCATGTGACTTTTAACAAGCCCTGTAGTCGCTCTGTATTTCGCATATGCCACCTGGAAATAAGGATAATATCTGATGTGTATCTTCTCCTAGAAATAATCTGAAAGCATCGTTTATGCTCTCAGAGGGAAAATGACTCATTGCATCTAAAACCTTATTAATAAATCCTGTCATCTGAACATAATTTGTATGTCTCTATATGCTTTAGTGGATAACATAAGATTATGGGGAAATGGGGAATGTGTTCAACTTCTGGGAAAGGATTCTTGTGAGAGGAAGTGCACCCTTCATTTGGTCTTCTTCTTATCTGCTGAATGTAGTCAGTGTGGGTGGGGCCATATGGTACCATGGGGTGATGTACTAAAGAAGAGATCAGCATGACTGAAGGACCCTGGGTGCCAGACGTTGGGCATCTTGCCATGCCTTCCGTGGACCGCCTCCCTCAGGTCATCTTTCACATAAGAGAGAAATCGATTGTCTTCTCATGTAAGCCACAACTGGGACTTCCCTGTCGGTCCAGTAGTTAAGACCCCATGCTCCCAATGCAGGGGGCACGGGTTTGATCCCTGGTCGGGGAACTAAGATCCCGCATGCCATACAGCTCAACTTAAAAAGCCACAATGACTTTTCTGCTGTATAGTCAGACCTAACCCTGAGTAGTGCACATCTGTGATTTGAAAACTTTTTTAGTGCTTACAAAGATACTGTATATGTGTTATTTCATTTCACTCCAACAATCCTATGAAGTACAAGGAACAAGAATTGTCATTTCCGTTTTGTCAGAAACCTACCTTTTTGGAAGTTAAGTGACCTGCACAGAGTCATATGACTAGTAAACAGAGAATCTGGATAAAGGAAGTTCGATATCTCTGTACAACAAATCACATATGTGCAGATGTGCAGACAGAAATAGAGCACACAGTCTTGCAGGAAGACAGACCTGGCTTCAGATTTTCTATCTCTTATCACCTTAGGCAAAGTATCTACATTTTTCTGGCCCTCTTTTCATTACCTGCAAGGTGTGCAAACAATACCTCCAGGGATTGAAAATTCCACATGTGATGAGGTTTGTGAAGCTCCTGGTCCAGGGTGTGATATACAGTAGATGCTTAGTAAATAGAGCTCTTATTATAGGCAGATGCTTATCAGCCTGAAGATATTCAGATATGGGAACAAAGGAATGGAGTGGAGAGGCCAGAGAGTCTGCTTCATCTTGAAATCCCAGGATTCTGTAAAGAATTTGAAATATTTTGATTTCTTTCTGGTTCAAAAGACCAGATTAGTTAGTGGGGCTGGGGATGATTACATTCTTGTGTCCTCTGAACATCTTAAAGATGTTTCCCCATCTCTCTATTTGGAGGGAAATGTCACAGGAAAAGTGTCTTTTGCTTTCAAGCTCCTTACAAGGGTCAAGAAGAGGAAAAATACCTTCTCAGCGATTAAAAAATTTCCCTTAAAGAAGTAGGAGTGGGAATTCCTAGAGTAGCATGTTGAATTTCGTTTCTCAAATACTATTTGAATGCACCCTTTACGTATTTGGTGTTGGGTGGGTGTTGTGTTGTGTAATGGGATTCAAAGGAGATCTGTGAGCTTCTAGAGGGGGCTAAGACTTACGAATTTCTTAAGTGAGCATTTTAGTCGGGATCGATGGAGCAGTGGCCGCTGATGCCCCAGTAAGTTAAGTGAGCATGCCAGGTATTATCTGATCCAGATTCTGGTTTAAGTTAGGTTCAATCCAGACTACAATCAGTGGTACGTCAGTGTAATGATGTGAACCGGAATTTGTTGTGAGATGCATGTCATTTGTGAATCTGTCAGCTATGATAAGCTTTCTTTTGTTTTCTCTTATTCAGATTCAACTAGATGAGAAAAACTTTTCAAGCCCCTCAGACCTTTATGCAAAGTTATTCTGATGTACACAGAGACAGGTACTTGTAGTACGTTGATGTTTACTCCATTCCTATTCTGAACAGTTGGCTCGAGTCATCACGCCAGTTATTTACGCCAGACTTAGGCAGTGTTTGTCTGACGGAAGGGATTCTGGTAATTCAACTTCACGTCTAAGCGCTCCCCGCACTATGACACAGCAAAAGAGCCCACAGCAGCAGCTGTTGGAACAACTGCTCTCTTTTCCTCCCAAGTCTGACATTTCCAAGGTAGGATTTGATTACAACTGCCAATACAGAATTATGGGCAAAGAAATGAGGTGCAGAGACCAGAAAATATTGAGTGAAAATAACAAGGCAGTGAGGCAGTCTGTGTTACATTCCCTTATCAGGCTGTGAGAACTAGACAAAGCATCCTGCTGAGAAATGCCTCCTTGCTTCCAGGATAGAAAAGAGTCTCTCAGACCCGGTCCAGTCAGGATACCTCACAGCACAGGTGCCAACCTCTGTGGTTCCTCTGAAGCGGCCAACATCTCTGGCAGATTCGAATTCAACTACAAGAACTTTCCTGAGAAAATAAAGGAGAAATTCTAAGCTTATGTATACTTATTTATTTATGTACCATTTGGAGACGTTTTGGAGAGAAGTCATATACCTCCTCCCACAATTCAATTTCAGTTACATTTGAGCACTTCCTCAAAGTTCAGCATACTCTAATTTGTTTCTTACTCCAAAAAAGTATTATTTCTTTTTGCATGTATTCCTTCCTCCATTTTTTTCCTTTTATGATTTATCACCAAATTTGCTGTTGGTGGCTCTGTTTTCCTTCGATACGCTGAGTAAGCTTCACGAGTTTCCCTTTTGAAGGCTTAAAGCCTAGGAAAAGACAAGCAATAGTAGTAGTATTAATAATAATACTAGTAATACTAATACATGCATATATGCATATAGTCATATATGCATATAATAATATATACATGGCTATGTATACTATTGCATAACTTACAAAAAGCACTTTTCACACACATTATCTCATTTAATCTTAAGTACAACAATAACATCCAACCCTCCTCTTCCTCCTGGAGGAAGTAACTAAGAACTCTCCATGCAACATCTCTAGAGAAAGAAGAGTCAGGGAAGAAAAGCAATGAGAAAGTATATTTTGATATATGTAAGGGACCATGAAGAGTAATTAAACAATAAACTAGGCACAAGCGGTCCCAAGAGGGATGACTTCTCTTTTGTTAATTCTACTTAGCATTGGGCAAGTGAGAACCTCCTTGGTCCTGGGTTTGCTCATATGCAAAATTAGATTAACACATACCTGCCCTGACTCCCTCACAGAGTTACTCTGAGAAGCAAATTAGGTAATATGGGAGAAAATATTTTGTGGTTTGCCAACTGAAGATGGAATATTTCTACTGATTTATTTTTTCCTGCACTTGACTTCTGCCAACATTTGTAGCATCAACCTAAACAAAAGCCTCAGTCTACTGAAGAATAGAGACGATAAGCATTTTTGAACTGGATAAGATGTTCTAATAGGATCTCAGCCATTTTACTTGTCTTATAATCAAAATTTATAGGTATTTGTCTGGCAGCCAAATGCCTAAATTACAATCTAATGAGAGTTGAGCTCAAAGGGAACCAAGATTTTGTAGAATCTTCTACCAATCAGGGCGTTTTTTGTTTTTTATTTTTCTCAAAGTAATGTCTGCAGACAACTTTCATATAAATCACCTGGTGTGATTATAAACCTTTCTGATTTCTGCACCCTACTTTTACCTACTGAATCAGAAGTTTCAGGATGGGGCCTAGAAATCTGCCTTTTTTAGAAAGCACACCAGTTGAGACAGGCCCATTGGTCCAAGAGCATATTGGCTAAAGTTTGCAAGTTGTAAGAGGACAATTGTTCCTCATTTCTTTCCAGAAGTAACAAGATTTCTCTCAACGTTTTATTAAACACAGATACGTGTGCTTATGTGAAACAAAAGCAGCACTGCATCGGTGTGCAAACTTTGACATCACTTTTTTGAAAGCACTTTGAAGTAATGTTTTCTCAGCTTTCTTTAGTTGGATGGTACATTCATGAGAGAACTTTGGAAAGAGTTTTCTCTTCCAGTGTTATTTCTGGCCTCCACTCAAGAAATAAACAATCTCATAAGCGATTAAATTGATAACCAATCAGTAACTCTCCACATGAGGAGGAGGCCTCAACTCATTTGAAGCAAGAATATTAAAAGTCTCAAGATGTTAGCAGTTTGTACTGTATGTTGAAATAAGAAAGTGGGGCTTTGCCTTTGGTGTTCAGTGAGTATGAAATAATGTAATGTTATTTCAGAAGCTATAGGCATATCATCAGTCAGCTTCATGGAACATAAAGTTGATAGAGATTAATCAGTATTTGGTCCACAAACATTTATTGAGCAAGAATTATGTGCCTGGCACTAGTTCAGATCTAAGGCTAGAGGAATAAATAAAGTGATCAGTTCCTTAGCATTTACCTTCTAGCAGGGGAGGCAGAAAAATAAAGAAAAAGCTAATATTTAACAGTTCTAACATCACAGGGCACATTCGAAGATGATAAGAGCAGTGGAAAATGGTTTATTCTCAGTCTACTATGCTGAATTTTAAAATTCTGAAAACTAGAAAACTAGAAAATGATCCACTTCATCACACACACTGATGGTCCCTTTACAGTACAGTCGATACCTATAGTTCTGATTGATCTTTTTTTTCCCTGAGGCATAACCTGTCTGCTTGTCATTCCTGACCTTCTTTCACAACTGTGCCCTGTGTAAGGATGCTCAGAAAAGCAGCCAGTAAGGAGACTTGTTTTCTGTTCCCTTTTAGCACTTTTAACTCAGGCAACCAAACCAGTTTGAACCAGTTAAAGCATCAGAGCCATTCCCTGGACTCAATCCAGAGTCTATGGATATTCAGTTAGCTTCAAGACTGCAAACTAATACCCACATGTACCAGCCAAAACATCCTTTTTTTTCTCTTTGCTGTGTTATCCGTACTTAACGTTGTAACACGACCACATTTGAAAACCTTCCTGCAGAAATTTCTTGGAAAAGAACATGCAGTTGATCTGTGTCTATGAAGTCTCTGTTATTTTAGGGGAGAAAACCGCACCTAACCAAAAAACCCACCAACGGCTCCTTTTCTTTTTTTTTTTTTTGTACAACCTGACATTTCAGACCAAAGTGGGGAGCCACGTCTTTCAGAGATACATGAGCACAGAGAGGATACTGCTATTCTGATCAGAAGAGTTTGATAGGTGTGTTTTGGTTTGATTTAAGTTTTCATTTTTGTCTTTCTGCTTATAGAAAAGTGTTCTCTGGGGAGAATACATATTAAGGTTAAATCTCACATGGATTAATTAATTACCTACAAATTACAGCCTTCAGCAATTTTTAATAAAAGAGCACCATCCGCCGCATGCTAAACTGTAAAAACGGATCCCATTTTCATAATCTTACTGTTATTCTACGGAACAGTGCTGTTAGAAGAAATCCCAGAAGCAAACACAGTACAAACCACAGAGCAGCTATGTAGAGGTGGCTTCTAATCATAATTGAACATAAACAAGAACAAATAAATCAAGGAAGAAACTCCTTCACTTCTGCTGACCTAGAGATGTCTTTTTTTTTTTTTTTTTTTTGCGGTACGCGGGCCTCTCACTGCTGTGACCTCTCCCGCTGCGGGGCGCAGGCTCCGGACGCGCAGGCTCAGCGGCCATGGCTCACGGGCCCAACCGCTCCGCGGCATGTGGGATCTTCCCGGACCGGGGCACGAACCCGTGTCGCCTGCATCGGCAGGCGGACTCTCAACCACTGCGCCACCAGGGAAGCCCGAGATGTCAATTTTAAAGCCAATAAACATCAAGCGACCTGCAAGAGAAGTTACACAGCAGCCAAGAGAGTGACAGTCAAGCCCATCGTGGCTGGGGACGCTCGGATGTAGCAGAAACACAGGAACTTGATTTTGAAATCAGGTTACATATTTGAAACTGCTGGTGTTCCCGACTTTTAAACTCCTTGGTGGAGATGCTAGCTAAGTGTGCACATCACCTAGACTGACGGTGGCAAATAGCCTCTGTGCAAGCCACTCACCTCCCAGCTGCAGGCACAGAGCTGTGCTGAGGGCATATCACAGGGCCGGAGCCAGGGCAGTCAGGCATGACTCTGGGAGAGAGTAAGCGCTGGAGTTTTGGAGGTTTGTCATCTCGTGTGTATTTTTAAATATAAAAGTGAATTTTGGAAAGCTGATGGGAGCTGGATTTTCAGCTGAGACCTTATTATGAGGAAATGCCGCGCTGGCAATGTCATCTTTAGCTAGTGACCCTCAAAATGCTGAACTGGTGTCAAAATCATAATTTGGCAAAGGTCACCTGTGCTGCTCTTCTCTTGTGCCCATCCTTTGTCTGAGGCTGTTTTGCCAAACATTTCACCTTCCAGCACTGCTTTTAGGAGAAAAGGGCCTTCACCTTGAAGAGGGAATAGCTAGCTGATGGAAAGGGCCAGCTCAGAAGCAGCTGGGGTCCTTCAAGCTGCTTTGGGGCTGTGCCCAGGGCCTAAATGTGCCCCACGGCATCATTTAGGTGTAGAGCAGAGGAGACAGCTTTAAACATAAACACTGTTTTCTTGTTGCAACATTACCTGAGTCCCCAAAAAGGTCACCGTTTTCATCAGCACTGAGTTCCAAGGAGTCACTTGAGTGATAAGACAGTGCCCCTGTGGCAATTTCAAGTACGTGATTTGGTTTAACTCACACGCAGAAGGCTCAAGAACTGCGGAATCAGAACAGTTGGCCTGCTTCTCCACAATATATCTTCTGGACGTGAGTATACACGTCTTAAACAAGGAGTCTTACCCCGTGTGAAATGCTAAGCATGTGTCATCCTGAAAGAAATCGTTTACAGTCATATTTTCCTGAGTCTAATTTCCAAGAAAATCTCTTCCATTGTCTTAAGAGAGAAACTAGGAAGTAGAAAATTATTTCTCACAAGGCTTTTCTTTTTCAAGTGTACCTTTGCATCTCAGTTTGGGGAGGGATGCAAGTGTCTTTGCTTCACTGCTCATCGCCCTGGGCTTGTGCCTTGGATGTTTTTATCCCGTCATCCAGATAGTTCAAATCAGGAGTGAGGTGCATTCGAGCTGGGCTTCTACTCTGAAAAGAAGATAATCCCTTAATGACTGGTCAGCATTCTCATCCCAGCGAGTGTGGCCTTTTAGAAGCAGAGGTTGCTCTGAATTTGCACAAAATAACTTTGGGGACAAATAAAAGCCGAGTTTGGGGTGTCCTCATGGAACCCCCTCCTTGCCTGCTGTTCCTAGCTTTTGTTTCCTCATGTGGACTTTGCAAAACAGTGACTCTTCAAAGAGGTATTTAGTTCCGAAAACACTTGGAGTTAGGGCAAAATTTACATAATTCTATTAAAAGGCTTATATCTCAGCTTTGAAAATATTTGAGAAAATGTGATTTGGGGGAGAGAAAGTCTTATCTTTTGGCCCAGAAAGTGCTTCGTGGAACTAAGCTCGTTAATGTTAGGAGTGCATGTTAAGCTCCAAAAGCTAAAAAATAGAGAGCCTGGAAGGGTTTCTTTGGTCCCTGTTCAAGTCCCCAGGGGTCTGAAGCTTAAGAGAGAGATGGATTTTCTGTTTCTTTCATAGAATTGCGAACTTAGAAGCCCGAGTCATAGTACAGTGATGGGGAACACAGGTGTGTTTCTATAGATTTTAAAGTAAAATTTATTGGCTCCTTTCAACTGAGGACAATTCATTTTGGTGTCATTACAGACTTGAGAAGATCTTCCATAGATCAAATATGTCATCATGCCTATTTTGATCATATGATGCTGTCCATCCTTCACAGGTTGACAGCCAGTTGGCAGACAGTTTTCATATTCAGCTTCTAAGAAAGGAACCAAACACCTTCAACAGTGTAAATATTACAACACCAATTGCAATTAGAACCCTTCTTAATGTAGCATAGGTCTCCATTAAACCCGCTGCTGCTCCAGGAGCTGTAGGCTGCATGTCCAGATGGTGGCATGCTCTCGGGAAAGGTGCCTGAAGACTAAACCAGAGAGTGCACACACCCTCAGAAGCCACCATTCTAGAACTTTCTAGAGCCTTACGCCTACCTTCCTCTGTCAGGACTCATGTCTCATGCAGAATATACTAAAGTCGGAGGACCTGCCCTGATATATGTCTTCATTTTTTTTCCATATTCACTTGAATTGTTGCCAGAACCAGAATAAGACTTTTAGACCTCCTAAGCTATTAAGCACATAAACAAAAATACAACTTTATTTTTTGAAATAACATAAAATGTATGATTCTAGCAGAACAACTTGTCTTTTCTAGGTGATTTCTTGATTATAAAATTCTGAGTGCATTCATTAAAGTGGAAAATTTCTGATGTTTGTTTACTTATGACTATAGGGTCATCCAGCAGTGACTGTTGGGATAGAATGTACTTGTTGGCCATGGTCCCCCATGATCTTTTCTGCCCATCAGCATAGCACAATGACTCATACTTGCTTTTCGGTATTGAAGATTTTGCTGGGTCCTAATTATGTTTCATATCTAACATAAAGCCTTTTCTAGATGGTTTTGTGATTCTCCTTCTCTAACCGACCCTAGGTTTCTCTCCCCTTTCCTGACAAATGACCTCCCTTACCATGTTTTCCACCAATCTTGCTATCTGACTCCAAATTACATTAGATCAATGTTTAATTTCTTGAGATAAAAAACATTTAGGAATGTTTTTAAATAATTTTTAAAAAGCAACTTATATGTAACTGGTAATGGCTCTGGGAAATTATACACATTTGGCTATCCATACATAAAGGCACGTGTAGTGCTTTGTTACATAAGTAACAAAATTCACATGTTGAAGACTGTTTGGACAGAAGTGGAGCTCTGTTAACAAGAGTTGCGTTTTTAGGATTGAGGCCTGAGAATTGTGTTCTTATTATGTAATACACAGGAAAAGTTATGTTTCTGTACCTGACATGGGGCAAAAATTTGCAATGTTCAGCCAAAATTGCCACCTGGGGACACAGAGAACAAAGAAACAAAAAGCCCTAATCAGATTAGAGTTTAATGAACCAGTCTCAGGCTGGTTGTGAACTCACGATTGCCAAGCCATTCCAATGAATAAACAGTGGAACAAAACTTGGAGAACAAAAATTCTTCTCAATTATTTGCATTCTTTTGGTAGCTGTAATTATAATTACAGGCAATTTTTCATTGCCTGTTACAACTTGTGCCCATGATAGTATATTTTTAAGTTGTTGTTGCAAGATAGTTATGATAATCATTAAGATGGGCGTAATTTCTTTCTGAAATGTGTAAAGGATAATAGAGATGTATGTTTCAACTTAACTAGAATTTGTAAATGAGTGGCAGTTCCAGGTTAGTTTTTATATAACTTAGTAAACTATTGCCAGACTTACAATACACCACACACGCTATATTGTATTATAAAGTACATAGAATTAAAATACTAGAAATTCTCATAGCTAATATACATATATATTTACCCTTTATTACTAAATATGGATTTTTAAGATAACATTTTTTTCCTGATGATTAAAATGTTTATTTTAGAAGAGACGGAAAATACACAAAAATAAAAGGAAGTCAGTAAGAATTACCCATAATCCTACAACCCAGAGATATCCATTCTGTTGGGTTGGAGTGAATATTAACTCTGCTAACTAGGTACAGGTACCCTTTAGTCTTTTTTTTCTACACATTTTATTCCACAAAATTGGTATCATACTATAACTGTTTTGTAGTTTTATTTTTTTATTGAAGTATAGTTGATGTATAATATTATATAAGTTATGGGTGTACGATATAGTGATTCACAATTTTTAAATGTTATGCTCCATTTATAGTTACTAGAAAATATTGGCTACATTCCCCCTTGTTGTACAATATATCCTTGTAGCTTATTTTCTACCTAGATTTTGTACTTCTTAATCCCCTACCCCTATATTGCCCCTCTTCTCCTCCCTCTCCCCACTGGTAACCACTAGTTTGTTCTCTACATCTGTGAGTCTACTTCTTCTTTGTAATATTCATTAGTCTGTTATATTTTTAAGATTCCACATACAAGTGATATCATACAGTATTTGTCTTTCTCTGTCTAACTTATTTCACTTAGCATAATGCCCTCCAGGTCCATCCATGTTGCTGCAAATGGCAAAATTTTATTCTTTTTAAATTTTAAATATATATATGTATATACATATATATTATTTTTTCTGCCAGGTACTGTTCTTTCACATCACATTTTTAATAGCTGCATAGTGTTTTTTCACGTGTATAGTAAAATTTCAAAAATGACTCTTAGACTTGACAAGAGTTACAAGGGGGAATGTAGAGCTTCAGACCATAGCTGCCATGGCAGGTTGATGATTGGGTTGCAGCCTCTTATTTAAGTTGGAGCTATTATTTTCTTCGATTTCCTTTGAATATCTTTACTATTTTTTAAAAATTTTTATTGGGATAAAATTTGTTTACAATGTTACGTTAGTTTCAGGTGTACAGCAAAAGTTATATGAATACATACATCCAGTCTTTTTTAGATTCTTTTCCCATATAGGCCATTACAGAGTACCTTTGAATACCCTGAGGTGGACAAACCTTCTTCTGTTTGTTCTGTTCCAAGTGCAAGGCCCTACCATTGCTCATTATTTTATATCTGCCTACTGCATGCATTTTAGTTTCCCACCTGAGTTTGCCACCTTTGATATAGAATGTACAAGAGTTAAGGGAAACATTAAAGGAATTAAAAGTGATTGAAAATGACTTTTCTGAAATGTCAATCCCAGTTTAAGTTGTAGCTTTATTTTTTTATTGAAGTATAGTTGATGTATAATATTATATGTTATAGGTGTACAATATAGTGATTCATTTTTTTCACTGTTAGGCACAGCTGTTTCATCCCATGTAACTAGCATGACTTGTCCTCTGTGGTTTCCAGTGGGTGCTTCCAATGTGCTATTAGGAAGGGAAAGAGGACAAGAAATTAAGAAGATGGGTTATGATGGCTTGGGCTTAGTTCTTTTGGGAGAACCTTACCCAGAAGTCGTTGTTTCTCTTTAGTCCTGGACAGGGTCAACTATGCTGTGGTAACAAATTAACCCTGAAATCTCTGTGGCTCAGCAAAAAAAAAAGTTTATTTACTGCTCCCGTTGAGACTGATGGAGACTGGCAGGGAATCCCCTTCACCCATGACTGAGCCATGCAGGAGGCCTCCATCCTGTGAGGATGCCATCTCAGTATGTGACTTGCAAGGTTGCTGCTATGGAGGAGGAGAAGGATATAAACTCACACCAGCCTTTAACGGTCTCATCCCAGAAATTGTGTCTCTACTGCTCCCAGTCCCTTGGAGAGAACTAGTGACATGATGGGGGCAGGGAGTGGGGAGCTGGGAAATGTCTGGAGTGCATGGATATTTGATGAGTGTAGTCTGTGCCACCTTATCTTGTATCAAACCACAGAAACTAAATTAAGATCTTCTCAGTGAATGAGAACAGGAAATCAAAAGGGTTATTGGGATCAGAGAATCTGGAGTAACCAGTAAGACCATTAAGACCTGAGAATCAGAACCTGAGAATGAAGAACTGTTCAGAGTGGGAACAAACTGGCCAACACAGCTACTGGATGTTGGTAACCAGATACAGTGAGACCAGAGAGAAGATATGGCCCACGAAGCCATGACCTTACTGCCTCTGACTTGGATTCTTTGGAAGTGTGGTTTCCAAACCTGGTCACTCAGGTTTAGAAAGCTTTAGAAGGGACTTTAGAAAATGTGGAATTCTGGCTCCACCTGAGTCTACCGAAAGAGAATCTCCTAAAGAATATCTTACATATATTATATTTTTAAAGCTCTTTCTGATTATTCGGATGTGGCCAAGCTTTGAAAAATCATTGCTTGGAAAAGAAGGAGGTAGAAGATGTTCTTAGGAGGAGGCTCCCAATGAGCGAGTGAGCCTTAGAAAGGCAGTGGCAAGAGCCACACCAGAAGGAAGCCCAGATTATGGTCCTGTTGTTGGGTGATGGCTAGCATCACGAAGGGAAGTAAATTCAGCTCTGAGTCATGGTACCTTGAGTAGAGCCCCCTCAACAAACTACCTGGTCAGATACTTAGTACCTAGATGGAGATCACACTTCACAGACCCACCAGGCTGGAATGGTCTGACTTGGCTAGCCACTGCTTCTTGGTCAAGAAATTACTAGGTAGCACAGCACATGCTAGATATGCAGAGGTGTCTGAAAAATCCAGTGCAGGTAAATCTCCAGTTCTACACAGAGCACAAGAAGAAACTCTGACTTTTGCCTAATGGCTGGAGTTTTAACATATAGTGCCTGGTTTTACATATGGCTTTCTCTAGATATATCAGGATACAGCAAGACCAAAACCTGAGGTAAGTATCGAAGAAGTAGTAGGTAAATATTGTTTCCAAAATGAAACGTGGAGGGCAGAGCTTGGGGTGATGTCAAAGTCAGTTCATGGATATCCTAATATAAGATCACACAGCCGAGTAACAAATGCACTAAATCAGAGTTATGAAATGGAAATCAAAACCAGGACCAGGCAGAGACATATGAATTAGCCGGTGTCATGGACTCAAGGAAGAAATGTGAACAGTCCATCTTAATTTCAGCAGAAGTCCAGCTGGTTTGTAGTTGTTTTTATATCACCAGAACATGCCTTCTTACTCCATATTTTTTAAGCTGCTGGAAGCACAACTGACTTTAGAATCTGCCCTCTTAGCCTTATGGTTATTTCTAAAAGATTATTTCCATGCTTTATACAACTGCTCTGTTAGTTAGAGCCACTGTCACGATCCATTAAGACCACGGCAGTGGATTTTGAAAGTGATTCCTCTGTTTTCCTTTTACTCCCTCTCACTCTGTATTTGCTTAGAAGTCCTGCAGGTGGCTGGCTCGTCAAGCTGGGAGGGTAGGGTCTGGGTGATGTCTGCTTCTGAGTCACGTTCCGGGACATGTGGGTATTTTGAGGCTAAAGGAGAAAAATCCAGTAGACATTCAGGGTGCCTTCCTCATCTACCTGAAGGAACAGACTTGCTCTATGTTGTTTTAAAAAGGCCAGTATTTTGAAATTCCAAAGAGACAGTTTCAAAATGAAACATCTTAAACATTTAAGCCATCCATCAATGATATCAGCTTCCTGGGGTATTCCTGAGCTCCTTGTCCTCCACCAAATTCTAAATGTTGGAGCTCCTCAGATTTCAGTTTGGGGCTCTCTTTTCCTTCTACACAACTTTTTTTTTTTTTTCTGGTACGTGGGCCTCTCACTGCTGTGGCCTCTCCCGTTGCGGAGCACAGACTCCGGACGCACAGGCTCAGCGGCCATGGCTCACGGGCCCAGCCTCTCTGCGGCATGTGGGATCTTCCCGGACCGGGGCACGAACCCGTGTCCCCCACATCAGCAGGCGGACTCTCAACCACTGCGCCACCAGGGAAGACCCTCTACACAACTTTTTAAAGCACCTCATCCAGTTCCATTGTATTGAATGCCATATATGTGTGATAATGAACCCATGATTTTCTCCAGCTAAATATCATCTCCAGCCTCATATATTTAACCACCTCTATGACCTTTCACTTGAATGTTTCATGTGCATCTCAAACTTAATATGTGAAAAGTAGAATTCTTAACTCCTCCTCCTTATCCCCTTATCCCGAAGTCTTCTTGTCCTCCGCCTGCCCTAGCTCAATCTATGGTACCATCACCTACCTGTTACTTAGCCCCAAATTCCTGGCCTCTCTCTCCCTGTCACACTCAAAGCCCTTCAAGCCAATCGCCTGCACACTTGGACAGGAAACACAAGTGTATTATTCATTGGGTTTCCTTAAACCACTGGCACACAGTAATAATATTTGATGAATAAATAAAAGATGTAGAATATTCATCTGGAAGCAATACTAATAACCCCTGTAATTTATGGAGCATCCATCTACTATGTGCTAGGTGCTTTAAATATCATAAATCTATTCCTAATAACGACTCTTCAAAGAAGGTAGACAAGGAAAAAGGCTCACAGAGCTATAAGTTTTGAATGCTTTTGCTTTTATGAAATTTCACTGGACACTCATGACAGAATGCTTTATATGGCATTATGGCACACATAAGCATAGTTCTGAGTGTTTTCTATACATATATTATCTCACTTAAATCTTACTAATAACTCTAGGGTAGGTTTTATGTACCATTTTGTAGATGAGGAGACTGAGGCTAATAGAAATTAATCAACTTGACCTAGGTCAAATATTAGCCAGGAAATGGTATGACTGGTACTTAAGCCCCAGTTCATTTGGCTCCTGAGACTACATATTTCTCTGCTTTATCATAGAATAATCTCCATCAAGGGTACCATTAAAGCAATGCCAACATTTTATGAAATGTTGCAGTAGATGACCTTTTGAGTTTCTTCTGATTAGAGTTTTCATAATTATATTGTGTAAAAAATCTTTTTATTTCTTTAAATAGCACTTCATTACCACTTAAAAAAATAAAAGTAACTTTGTAAATTTCATAGAACATGTAGAAATGTTCTAAACGCACACAAAAATTCCACCTGCTATGACGGTAAAGATCTCCCTCTTTTTTTGTAAGTCTTGGCATATTTCAAAGTAGGATTCCCATCTTGTTAATATCTGGACCAAATTAACCAGCCTGGCAATGATTCCTAGAGCCACGCTAGCAGATACACAGTGCAGGACGTCACCCCAGGGCTGACTCACCACACAGAACGTCTAGTCACTCAAGGAGTATTGTTCTTAATGAGACAAATTTACTGAGAGCTGTCCTGAATACCTCTGGACAAAAAAGACCTTATTACAATCAGCGTATTGTTAAAAAGAGAAATGTCGATGCTAAAATTCTCTATCTGTATTTAGCTCATTTGAGTACTTAATTCTATTCATTATAATTATACAGTTATATGGAAATCATTCTATTCCAGCTCCTCCATTCCACCATCATGTTCAAGAAGGAAATGAACAGCGATGCCCCACGTGACAAATATTTGCAATAAGAAAAGAATACTATGAGCGTCAAGTGAAATAACAGGGAAACTTGAAACACTGGGAAAGCGGTGTCGATTTTCTGGGCGACTCAAGGTGCTCAGATGCAATTAGCCTATGTGTGAAGTCAGGAGGCTGAGGCTGAGGAAGAGGAACCAAGAAATCTTGACTTCCTTTCTTGCCCTGCACAAAAGGTCTTAGAGCTCTTCAGCATAGATGTTACTTTTCCTTCCTGTAAATCTGTATCAGGCTCTAAGCTAATCAGGACAAATTGCTCTTTACACTCACAGGGCCACAGCATTTTGAATAATTTTAGAAATTATTTGCCGCCACGTAATGATAGCAGGTACTTATCCAATGCTTACCAGTTGCTGTTCTAACTAGAGCCGGGGTTGGAATGCAGGGAGTCTAGCTGCACGCTGTGCTCTTATTCGTCACACTGAACTGCCTCCTCCGTGACAGACTATCTCAGTAAGTCCCCTAGTTAGAGGACCCATTTGTTTGCAGCTCACTCTGGTGTGGAAGTGGAGCCACATATCGGATCAGGAAGTTTCATCTCTACCACCGACAAAGGGTCTTTGAGTCACCCACATCACTCACAGGTCAGATGAAATCCACAACTTTAGAAAGAATGTCACAGACCTGGCTCGTTGCAAGGGTGTAGGGAGGATGGTGTGAGGCATAAGTGAGGGGAACCCCCCACTGCGATGTCCCAGGAGGTGGATGGAATTATAGAGGAGGGATCTTGAGAGGGGTGTGGTTCAAGAAGGTGAGAGTTTGAACTTTCCTTCTCCTATTTTAGGAATGCTTCTAAAACTGTCTTTGATTTTTAAAGTATAGATGTTTGCTTTATTTAAACATCTGATGTTTCTGCTTTGGGCCAAGTGAGTGGACAGGATGGCAACGGAAGGGAGGTATATCACATCCCATCACTTCAGTGGGTCCCATGCAAGAACACGCATCTGTTGGGTTCATTCAGACTCCAAGCCTGGGAGGTGTCTAAGTACAGGAGAAGAGTGGCTAAAAGGGAGAGCTCGGGTGAGAGGGAGATGCCATTCTAATTATGTCTGCTGGTTAGAGGAGCACTTTTGAAGCTTTAATGTGCATTTGAATCACCTGGAGATCTTGCTAAAAATGCGGATTCCCATTCAGCGGATCTGCAGTAGGACCCGGGACTCTGCATTTCTAACAAGCTCCCTAGTGATGCTGATGCTTCTGGCCTGTAAACCACATGTTCAGTAGCAAGGAGCTAAAGGACGTGTTAACTGTGTGGCAGAGGGACCTTATATGCCTGAGTTACACATATATTTTTCATTGCCCCGCCCTCTTTATTCTCTTGGTCTCATATCCAGTTGCTTAGAGAAGAATTTCCATTCCTCTCGTCATATGTCCTGAGGGAACATCCATAAAAATAATACCCGTGGCTTCTCTGTTGGTCACGCTCAAATCACCTAAACCAATTACCTGCAGATTTGCACAGGAAACATAAGCATATTATTCATGGTTCCCCTCAACCCCCTGGCACATAGAGAGAAGGGGATCGGGGATGGTTGTCCTTTCTCTCTCTGCTGTACAGTATAAGGCCAGGTAGACAGCACTTTTATCTGGCCCTAGGTGCATCTGCTTCCTCATCCTGGGACAGCTGTACACTTTGTCAACTCCAATGATGTCCTCCCCTGCTGTGAATAATAGAAGGTATGGTCTATTAAAAGGCGATGCCGGGGCCAAAGCTGAAGGAAGACTCCAGAAGTAGTGATTGTTTAGTCCAAATGCCCAGAAAGATTAGTCTGCTTGAGCCAGCAGCATGGGCAATCCTCTGCTCTGCGTCTCTGAGTTTACCAAGGGAAAACCTTGAGAGCATTCAACTTAAGCCCTGGTTGGAGGGATCGTTTAAGGATCTTTTCCTCCTTGAAACATCAGCAAAGAGGATGATTATTTGCATTGTCCAAACTATTTTCATAAGATATGCAATGGAATTAGGAAACCCAAATTTAGATTAGGTGCAATGAAACTGTCTTCCTGAGAGAGAAAAGGTAATTATAGAAAGGCCTTTCAAAGAAAAGTGATGGAAACACTTACTAATGTTTCCCCGAGACCTTCACAGAGCCGGGTGACAGGGAGAGGAAGCTGGTCTGGATAACCTATTACTTCTTTCCCCAGGGCAGTTTCATGACCGGAGTTACCAGTGTAGAGAGCCAAGACAATGAGTGGAATCAGGCCATGCGTGGGACCAAAATAAACTGGGCTAATGCTCTGACTGTAAGGAATGGCTTGGTGCCCGGACACCACCTGTGAACACCGAGCCCCCTAGACCCTGCCCCGCCTTCCCGGAAGGCAAGATTCCCTCACATGCTACCACCCCACCAAACCAAATCTAGTAGGACAGAAGCCCGAGTATGTTATTACAACATTCTTATAAGATTTCCCTGGATCTCCTTGAGTTTATTTTCTCTTAAAAAAAATTTTTTTAAACATGGCTCAAAAATTAAAACTATACAAGAATGTACACTGAGAAGTGTCACTTTCCTCTGTCCCCACCCACGACCTTCTCCCCATGCCCACTCTAAGTTATTACCAAATTTCTGTTTATCTTTATATTATTTTTTATGCATATCCAAGTAAATATTCTTATACCTCTGTTTCTTGTACAAAAGATTGAGTTCACTCTTCTACGTTTTGCTTTTTTTTCATTTAAAAATATAGAGATTTCCCCATAGCAGTATGTAGAAATCCTCCTCTTTCTTTTTGACAGTCACATAGTATTCCAATATATAAATGTTTTAGTTTTCATTCAACCAGTCTCCTAGCTGCTGTACTCTTGCATAGTTTCCAGTCTCCTTTATTACAAACAATGCTGCAAGACGCAAACTTTTGCATATGCTATTTTGTTTGGGTACAGATGTAACTAAAGCTAGATTCTGGGATCCAGTTTCCCCGACTTAAAGGGTAAATGCATTTGTAATGTTGATATTTCCAGTCTCCCTTCCTTAAGAATTGCAATTTTCTTTTCTCCCTCCAAATGTGTGAGAATGTCTGTTTCTCTACATCCTTACCAAGAGAATGTGTGCCAAACTTCTGGATTTGGCTAATCTAATAGAGGACAAATGTTGTCTTAGAGTAGTTTTAACATTTGATCTCTTATCATGAGTGTGACAACATATTGTCATAACTTTCAGAGACATTTTAACTTATTTTTCTGTGAACTTTTTGTTCATGTCCTTTGCCCATTTCTATTTTTGGTGGGTGGTTTTTTAATCTTGATTTCTAGGAGCTATTATATATTAAGGAGATTAACATTTATTTATGGAGAACAAATTTGGAGGACTTACATTACCCAATTTCATAATTTATTTTAAAGCTACAGTGTTCAAGACAGTATGGCAATGGTATAAAGATAGACAATTAGATCAATGGAATAGAATCCAGAAGTAGAACCACACTTACATGATCAATGGATTTTCAACAAAGGTGCCAAGGTAATTTAATATGGGAAGTACAGTCTTTTAAACAAATGTGCTGAAATAATTGTATATCTCTATGAATTAAAAAAATTAACCTTGACTCTTATGACATTTTATAAGTAAAAATAAACTAAAATGGATCATAGACCCCAATACAAGAACAATAAAACTCATAGATAAATGCATAGGAGAAAATCTTTGTGATATTGAGTTAATCAGAGATTTATTAAACAGGGGACAGAAAACACTGATTATAAAAAACAACCTTGCTAAAATGGACATTAGCAAAATTAAAAACTTATGCTCTAGAAAGACACACTGACTGAAGGAAATAAAAGGCATGCTGTAGATTGAGAGTAAATACTTGCAAAGCATATGTCTGTCAAAGGGCTTGTTCCAGAATCTATAAAGAATTCTTACAATCTCATAGTAAGCAGACAAACACAATGAAAAATTTGGCAAAAGATTTGAACAAATTGTTCACAAAGGGAGATATACAGATGGCAAATAAGCATATGAAAGTATACTCAACATCTCTAGTCATCAGGGGAATGCAAATTAAAACCACAATGAGATCCCACTACATGCTCACTAAAATGGCTAAAATTAAAAGGACTGGCAATACCAAGTGCCAGTGAGAAATGTGGAGCAACTCTAGCTCCCACACAGTGGACATGCAAAATGTTACAGTAATTTTGGAGAACAGTATGGCAGTGTCAAGTTTTTTTAAACATGCATTTATCATCAAACTCAGCAATCCCACTCCTATGTATTGAAGTAAGAAATTAAATATATGTTCACCTAGAGACTTTTATATGAATGTTATAGCAACATTATTCATAAATGATAAAAGTAGAAACAACTGAATGTCCATCAATTGATTAATGCATACTGTGAAATACTACTAGAACTACCATGGAACACAATATTAATATATTGATACATAACATAAATGAACCTAAAAACATTATTCTCAATGAAATAAGTCAAATCAAAAGACTATTATAAACTGATTCACTTTGTTGTAAAGCAGAAACTAACACACCATTGTAAAGCAATTATACTCCAATAAAGATGTTAAAAAAAAAAAAGACTATTATAGTATTTCTCTTCTTACGTTAAATTCTAAAAATGGCAAAACCCTAGTGTCAGAAAGAACAGTGATTTGTAGGATCAGAGGAAACATTAACATTAAGGAAACATTAAAGAAACATTAACATTAAGGAAATATTAAGGATGTAAAGAAACAAGCATTAACATTTCTAGGATCAGAGGAAAACATTAACTACAAAGAGGCATGAGGGATTTTGCAGGGAGGTAATGGAAATAGTATATATTTTGATTCTGATGGTGATTATGTGATTATATGGAGTTGCCAAAACTGATCAAACTGTACAATTAAAATCAGTGAATTTTATTTTATGTAAATTGTATCTCAATAAAGCTGATCATATAGTTCAAGTGGAATGATAATAAAAATATAACCTATCAAAATTTGTTGATTGAAATTAAAGGAGTACTTTGAGAAGAATTTAAAGCTTTGAAGGCTGATAATAAAAAAAGGAATCTTTTAAATCAATAATCCAAATTTTTGTTTTAAAGTACTAGAAAAAGAGAAAATAAAACCTAAAGTAAGTAGAAGAAAGGAAATATTAAAGAAAAGGGAATAAATAAATAAAGAAGAAAACAATACAGAACATTTTAAAAGCCAAAAGTTGGTTTTTGAAAAGGTATTTAAACATTTATAATGCCCTAGCAATCTGATAAAGATAAATACAACTAATCAACACTGTGAATGAAAAAGGGAGATCCAATAGTTTTTAAAAGTATCATAAGAGAATATTGTAAAAAACTTTATGTCAATATATTTAACATCTTAGGTAAAATGGATGAATTTCTTGAAAAGTATTTTTACCAAAATGGACCCAAGAAGAATAGAAAATTTGAAGTGTCCAAAATTGGTTTGAAAATTGAATTTGTAGTAGAAACCTGAACAGAACGAAAATGCCGGACTAGATGACTGCACTGGTTTAGAGAACATTTTTTAGAAAACAGAAAATAAAGAAATAGTTTTCAACTTATTTTATGATGGTATAATCTTGATACCAAAATCTTTCAAGGACATTACAAGAAAAGAAAATAATAAACCAGTATTCCTCATGACCATAAGTGCAAAAATTTTTACTAAAATATTACCAAATCGAATTCAACAATATGTAAAAAGGATAATACTTTATGACCAAGTAGTGTTTATCTCAGGAATGCAGGGTTAGTTCAATATTCAAAAGTCTAATATAATTTAGCACACTAAGAGAATAATTCTCTCAGTTAATACAGAAAAAGTTTGAAAAAATACAAACCCTTTCATGGTAAAATTTCACAGCAAATTAGAAAGAAAAATCTCCTCGGTCTAATAATGGGGTCAATGAGAAACTTATGGTTAATAACACACTCACTGGTAAAATAATCCTATTCATATAGAAATTGAATTCATAATTTTAAAATTCCTCATGATGACATCCCTTGACTCAAATGACTTTCCTAGTAACTCAATTAAACATTTAAGGAAGAAATTACAGTCATAAGGATTAGAAAGAAAGAAGTAAATCTATCTTTATTTACAGATAACATGTAGAAAATACTAAGGAATTCCACAAAAAAAGACTGCTAGAACTAAAGTAAACTTAGTAAGTTCACTTAGTAAGAATACAAGTTCAATATTCAAAAATCAATGCTATCTACTAATAAAAAATTTTAAAGTAAAATTTAAAAAAGCAATTCCATTTATAATAATATCAAAGAACATAAAATACCAAGAACTGAATTTTCCAAAGTAAAGTACAAGACCTTTGTACTAAAAGTTATGAAACATTACTGAGAGAAATAAAAGCAGACTGAAATGAACAGAGAGATGGAAAGATACCCCATATTTATGAGCTGGAATAATGGATATCATTAAGATTTCAGTTCTCCTCAAATTGATCTAGAGAATCAATATAATGCCAGTCAAAGTCCCAGCAGGCTTTTCTCCCCCCAGAAACTGACAAACTGATTCCAACATTTATATGCAAATGCAAAGTACCTAGACTAGCCAAAACTAATTTGAAAAGAAGCAAAGTTGGTGGATATACATCATATTTCATGCCTTGCTATAAAACTATAGAAATCAGAACTGTGAGGTACTTGTAAGACTAGACAAGTAGAATAGAGTTGATAATAATTCCACACATAATGTAGGGTTAATGGATTTTCAACAAAAATACCAATGTAATTCATGGAGATGAATCTTCCTTTTAACAAATGATGCTGGATCAACCGGATAAATATACAGGAAAAAGAAATGAACCTCAACCTTTATCTCACACCATTACATAAAGCTAAGATTGATCATAGATCTTACTGTCAAGACTAAAACTATAAAATCTCTAGTACAATTCATAGGAGACTACCTTTGTAACCTTGAGGAAGGCAAATTTTATCAAAATTTAAAGCTTTTGCTCATCAAAAAATTCTAAAAAATATGGAAAGGCATGTCACTAACTCTACTTAATATATATGTCAAAGGACTTGTATCCATGGTATATAAACATCTCCTACAAGAAGCTTTTTTTTCTTTTCCTTTTTTAAAAGGAGCAGGTGACAATAGCTTTGAACACTTTAAAAAAGAAAATATACAACTGTTTAATGAGAACATGAAAATTTGCTCAACATCCTTAGTCAAGAAGAAATACAAACTAAAACCATACTGTGACATCACTTCACTCCTACAAGAAGAGCAAAACTTTAAAAGTTGACAAACCCAAATATTCGTGAGGATTTACGGGGCAACTGCATTTCTCATCATTGCTGATGGGACTATGTAATGATACAACAATTTTGGAAAACTGTTTTTTGTTTTCTTATCAGATTAAACATGCAGCTACACCATGACCTAGTAATCCTACTTCCATATATTTAAGAGAAATAAACATATATGTATACAAAAAGATTGATCTGAGAGTATTTATAGCACCTGTATTTGTAATAACCCCAAACTGAAAAAAAAAAAAATTCAAATGTCCAGCAACAGGAGAAGGGATAAACAAATTGTGACATATTCATATAAATTGAAGAACTGTTCATATACACAGTAATATGAATGAACCTCACAGACTAATACTATGTGAAGAGGAAATATTGTCTCCTAATATAAAGTTCAGCAGCAGATAAAATTAATTTATATGTTTTCTCTGGAGGGATTGTGTGGAAGAGAGGACAAGAAAAATGTTGAAGCTTTTGAAATATTCTCTGTCATGATTGTGCTGTTGGTTATATAAGCATATAAATTTGTCAAAATTAATCAAATTGTACATACAAGATTTGTATGTAAACTTTATCTCTATAAAATATAATAAACCAAGATATTGCAGGAAGAAAAGGAGAGGGAAGATTTAAAGAATCGAGAAAACTAATGTGAATTAGATTTTTCCATTCATTTTTTAACTTAATCCTTCGGCAATTTCCTTCTTTCTTGCACCTCTCCGGTACAACAAGTTTTTTTTTCTTTTTTCCTTTTATTTTAATACAGCAGGTTCTTATTAGTCATCGACTTTATACACATCAGTGTATACATGTCAATTCCAATCTCCCAATTCATCACACCACCACCCCCACCGCCCCACCACTTTCCCCCCTTGGTGTTCATATGTTTGTTCTACATCTGTGTCTCAATTTCTTCCTTGCAAACTGGTTCATCTGTACCATTTTTCTAGGTTCCACATATATGCGTTAATATACAATATTTGTTTTTCTCTTTCTGACTTACTTCACTCTCTACGACAGTTTCTAGATCCATCCACGTCTCAACAAATGACCCAATTTCGTTCCTTTTTATGGCTGAGTAATATTCCATTGTATATAGGTACCACATCTTCTTTATCCATTCGTCTGTCGATGGGCATTTAGGTTGCTTCCATGACCTGGCTATTGTAAATAGTGCTGCAATGAACATTGGGGTGCATGTGTCTTTTGGAATTATGGTTTTCTCTGGGTATATGCCCAGTAGTGGGATTGTTGGGTCATATGGTAATTCTGTTTTTAGTTTTTTAAGGAACCTCCATACGGTTCTCCATAGTGGCTGTATTAATTTATATTCCCACCAACAGTGCAAGAGTGTTCCCTTTTCTCCACACTCTCTCCAGCATTTGTTGTTTGTAGATTTTCTGATGATGCCCATTCTAGCTGGTGTGAGGTGATACCTCATTGTAGTTTTGATTTGCATTTCTCTAATAATTAGTGATGTTGAGCAGGTTTTCATGTGCTTCTTGGCCATCTGTATGTCTTCTTTGGAAAAATGTCTATTTAGGTCTTCTGCCTTTTGGATTGGGTTGTTTGTTTTTTTAATATTGAGCTGCATGATCTGTTTATATATTTTGGAGATTAATCCTTTGTCCGTTGATTCATTTGAAAATATTTTCTCCCATTCTGAGGGCTGTCTTTTCATCTTGTTTATGGTTTCCTTTGCTGTGCAAAAGATTTTAAGTTGCATTAGGTCCCATTTGTTTATTTTTGTTTTCATTTCCATTACTCTAGGAGGTGGATAAAAAAAGATCTTGCTGTGATTTATGTCAAAGAGTGTTCTTCCTATGTTTTCCTCTAAGAGTTTTATAGTGTCCGGTCTTATATTTAGGTCTCTAATCCATTTTGAGTTTATTTTTGTGTATGGTGTTAGGGAGTGTTCTAATTTCATTCTTTTACATGTAGCTGCCCAGTTTTCCCAGCACCACTTATTGAAGAGACAGTCTTTTCTCCATTGTATATCCTTGCATCCTTTGTCATAGATTAGTTGACCATAGGTGCGTGGGTTTACCTCTGGGTTTCTATCTTGTTCCATTGACCTGTTTCTGTTTTTGTGCCAGTACCATATTGTCTTGATTACTGTAGCTTTGTAGTATAGTCTGAAGTCAGGGAGTCTGATTCTTCCAGATCCGTTATTTTCCCTCAAGATCGCTTTGGCTATTCGGGGTCTTTTGCGTCTCCATACAAATTTTAAGATTCTTTGTTCTAGTTCCATAAAAAATGCCATTGGTAATTTGATAGGGATTGCATTGAATCTGTACATTGCTTTGGGCAGTATAGTCATTTTCATAACATTGATTCTTCCAATCAAAGAACATGGTATATCTCTCCATCTGTTGGTATCATCTTTAATTTCTTTCATCAGTGTCTTATAGTTTTCTGCATACAGGTCTTTTGTCTCCCTAGGTAGTTTATCCTTAAGTATTTTATTCTTTTTGTTGTATCGATAAATGGGAGTGTTTCCTTAATTTCTCTTTCAGATTTTTCATCATTAGTGTAAAGGAATGCAAGACATTTCTGTGCATTAATTTTGTATCCTGCCACTTTACCAAATTCATTGATTAGCTCTAGTAGTTTTCTGGTGGCATCTTTAGGATTCTCTATGTATAGTATCATGTCATCTGTAAATAGTGACAGTTTTACTTCTTCTTTTCCAATTTGTATTTTTTTATTTCTTTTTTTTCTCTGAATGATGTTTGCTGTGGGTATGTCATATATGGCCTTTATGTTGAGGTTCCCTCTATGCCCATTTTCTGGAGAGTTTTTGTAAGAAACAGGTGTTGAATTTTGTCAAAAGCTTTTTCTGCATCTATTGAGATGACCATATGGTTTTTATTCTTCAATTTGTTAATATGGTGTATCACATTGATTGCTTTGTGTATAGTGAAGAACCCTTGCATCCCTGGGATAAATCCCACTTGATCATGGTGTATGATCCTTTTAATGTGTTGTTGGATTCTATTTACTAGTATTTTGTTGAGGATTTGTTCATCTACAGTCCTCAGTGATATTGGTCTGTAATTTTCTTTTTTTGTATTATCTTTGTTGGGTTTTGGTAGCAGGGTGATGGTGGCCTCATAGAATGAGTTTGGGAGTGTTCCTTTCTCTGCAATTTTTGGGAAGAGTTTGAGAAGGATGGGTGTTAGCTCGTCTCTAAATGTTTGATAGAACTCACCTGTGAATCCATCTGGTCCTGGAATTTTGTTTGTTGGAAGATTTTTAGTCATAATTTCAATTTCATTACTTGTGATTGGTCTGTTCATATTTTCTATTTCTTCCTGGTTCAGTCTTGGCAGATTGTGCATTTCTAAGAATTTGTCCATTTCTCCCAGGTTGTCCATTTTATTGGCACAGAGTTGCTTGTAGTAGTCTCTTAGGATGCTTTGTATTTCTGCAGTGTCTCTTGTAACTTCTCCTTTTTCATTTCTAATTTTATTGATTTGAGTCCTCTCCCTCTTTTTCTTGATGAGTCTGCTAATGGTTTATCAATTTTGTTTATCTTCTCAAAGAACCAGCTTTTAGTTTTATTGATCTTTGCTACTGTTTTCTTTGTTTCTATTTCATTTATTTCTGCTCTGATCTTTATGGTTTCTTTCCTTCTGCTAACTTTGGGTTTTGTTTGTTCTTCTTTCTCTAGTTCCTTTAGGTATAAGGTTAGATTGTTTATTTGAGATTTTTCTTGTTTCTTGAGGTAAGCTTGTATTGCTATAAACTTTCCTCTTAGAACTGCTTTTGCTGAATCCCATAGGTTTTGGATCATTGTGTTTTCACTGTCATTTGTCTCTAGGTATTTTCTGATTTCCTCTTTGATTTCTTTAGTGATCTCTTGGTTATTTAGTAACTTTTTTTTAACCTCCATGTGTTTGTGTTTTTTATGTTTTTTTTTTTTTTTTTTTTTTTGCGGTACGTGGGCCTCTCACCGTTGTGGCCTCTCCCGTTGCAGAGCACAGGCTCCGGACGCGCAGGCCCAGCGGCCATGGCTCACGGGCCCATCCGCTCCACGGCATGTGGGATCCTCCCAGACCGGTGCACGAACCCGTGACCCCTGCATCAGCAGGCGGACTCTCAACCACTGCGCCACCAGGGAAGCCCCTGTGTTTTTTATGTTTTTTTCCCTGTAATTCATTTCTAATCTCATAGCATTGTGGTCAGAAAAGATGCTTGATGTGATTTCAATTTTCTTAAATTTACTGATGCTCGATTTGTGACCCAAGATGTGATCTATCCTGGAGAATGTTCCAGGCACACTTGAGAAGAAAGTGTAATCTGCTGGTTTTGGATGGAATGTCCTATAAATATCAATTAAATCTATCTAGTCTATTGTGTCATTTTAAGCTTCTGTTTCTTTATTTATTTTCATTTTGGATGATCTGTCCATTGGTGTAAGTGAGGTGTTAAAATCTCCCACTATTATTGTGTTACTGTCGATTTCCTCTTTTTTTTGTCAATAGTTTCTTTATTTTTTAATTTTTTTCTATTGAAGTATAGTTGATGTACAATATTATATAAGTTTCAAGTGTACAGTATAGTGATTCACAGTTTTTAAAGGTTATACTCTATTTATAGTTACTATAAAACATTGGCTATATTCCCCATGTTGTACAATATATCCTTGTAGCTTATTTTATACATAGTAGTTTGTACCTCTTAATCCCCTTCCCCAATTTCCTCTTTTATAGCTGTTAGCAGTTGTCTTATGTATTGAGGTGCTCCTATGTCTGATGCATATATATATTTATAATTGTTATATCTTCTTCTTGAATTGATCCCTTGATCATTATGTAGTGTCCTTCCTTGTCTCTTGTAGAATTCTTTATTTTGAAGTCTATTTTATCTGATATTAGTATTGCTACTCCAGCTTTCTTTTGATTTCCATTTGCATGGAATATCTTTTTCCATCCCCTCACTTTCAGTCTGTATGTGTCCCTAGGTCTGAAGTGGGTCTCTTGTAGACAGCATATATATGGGTCTTGTTTTTGTATCCATTCAGCAAGCCTGTGTCTTTTGGTTGGAACATTTAATCCATTCCCGTTTAAGGTAATTATGGATATGTATGTTCCTATTATCATTTTCTTAATTGTTTTGGGTTTGATTTTGTAGGCCCTTTTCTTCTCTTGCATTTGTTGTAGAGCTGGTTTGGTGGTGCTGAATTCTCTCGGCTTTTGCTTGTCTGTAAAGCTTTTGATTTCTCCACTGAATCTGAATGAGATCCTTGCCAGGTAGAGTAATCTTGGTTGTAGGTTCTTCCCTTTCATCACCTTAGATATATTGTGCCACTCCCTTCTGGCTTGTAGAGTTTCTGCTGAGAAATCAGCTGTTAACCCTATGGGAGTTCCCTGTATGTTATTTGTCATTTGTCCCTTGTTGCTTTTAATACTTTTTCTTTGTCTTTAATTTTTGTCAATTTGATTACTATGTGTCTTGGCATGTTTCTCCTTGGGTTTATCCTGCCTGGGACTCACTGCACTTCCTGGACTTGGGTGGCTATTTCCTTTCCCATGTTAGGGAAGTTTTTGACTATAATCTCTTCAAATATTTTCTCGGGTCCTTTCTCTCTCTCTTCTCCTTCTCGGACCCATATAATGCAAATGTTGTTGCATTTAATGTTGTCCCAGAGGTCTCTTAGGCTGTCTTCGTTTCTTTTCATTCTTTTTTCTTTATTCTGTTCTGAAGCAGTGAATTCCACCATTCTGTCTTCCAGCTCACTTATCTGTTCTTCTGCCTCAGTTATTCTGCTATTGATTCCTTCTAGTGTAGTTTTCATTTCAGTTATTGTATTGTTCACCTCTGTTTGTCTGTTCTTTAATTCTTCTAGGTCTTTCTTAAACATTTCTTCTGTCTTTTCGATCTTTGCCTCCATTCTTTTTCTGAGGTTCTGATCATCTTCATTGTCATAATTCTGAATTCTTTTTCTGGAAGGTTGCCTATCTCCACTTCATTTAGTTGTTTTTCTGGGGTTTTATCTTGTTCCTTCATCTGGTACATAGCCCTCTGCGTTTTCATCTTGTCTATCTTTCTGCGAATGTGGTTTTTGCTTCACAGGCTGCAAGATTGTAGTTCTTGCTTCTGCTGTCTGCCCTCTCCTGTACAAGAAGTTTTTGTTTGCTTAATTGATAATTTGTTATCTTAAATCGCTAGTCTAAAGCTCTTTCATTGTTGATTTGAATGGGTTGACTTCAGTAGGATCAGAGAAAAACTTCAAGGGACTGTAGTTATTATTTATTATATTCTCAATTATTAGATTTTAAATTATTAGATTGTTAGTATGTTCTAGCAAATGTTGTAAACATGGTATTGTGATATTTTATTTATCCTCACACACACATACCAAAAAACATATGAGGTTCATATTATACATAGAAAAGTTAGCTGAGGTTTAGAGACCTGCCCAAAGGTGCACTGTTAGTGTCAAAGTTAGACTAGAACCAGGTCCAGTTTTGGACTCTTGCCATTTTATCCAGTTTAGGTAACACTGCAGAGAAACAACTCTACCACCACTACCGCCCATCCCAAACTTCATATCCTTGTCTCCTCTTCATTTCTTTTGGTTACCAGGTGGTTAGTTAATTCATTAATTCTTTAAGTCATTAAACAAGGATTTACTGAACTGAGCATCTATCTGTGCCAGGAATGTGTTAGGTGCCTGCTAGGAAGGAATTAAAAATCTAGTGTGGACACAGAAAAGCAAACAAATTCTGATAGCTGCCATGATAAGGGAGAGTAGATCGTGAGATGGGAGTGAGCCTCCCGAGGGATACCTAAAACAGATTCTGACACCAGGAGGCGGGCTGGGGCAGGGAGACTTGTCGAAAGGGATGAGGTCAGCAGCAAGCCAGCCAGGTGAAATAGCAGGGGAGAGGACCCTTCCAAAGTAGAGCTAGTGCACAGACAGGGCGTCATGACACAGTGTGGCCTTTTCTGGAAACACATGGAAGTTTGTTCAATGGGCAGTTTGAGGGATGAAAGAATGTGAAGTGGATACTTGACAATTAAGTAAGGATTGACTCATAAAAGGCCCTGCATTCTTGGTGAAGGCCTTTCAATTTTATCCTGAGGCAAGGGCAGGGCATTCAAGGATTTTAAGTTCTTTTAGCGAAAGGATTTTATTTGGGCTTTGGAAAGAGCATGGTAGCTGGATTAGGGAGAAAGGAAGAGTCAAGCTACTGTTGGAATTATACTGGCACAATAAAATGGGTGCGTAAAGTAAGACAGCTGCAGCAAAGAAAGATGAGAGAGATGAAGAGGACTGGTTAGCATACCCGCCCACCTTCCAATTAGTCAGGAGATTTCTTTCTCTTAGATCCCTTTCCTGGTGTTTTTCTTTTGAGAGGAAAGTACAAAGCATTGATGGGTCCCAGGCTTGGACTGAAGTAGCTGGTGGTGATGCTTACTGAGATGAGAACACCATGGCCATGGCAGGGCCATGTAATGTTCCTTCCTTACCTCAAGTGGAAACCTCAGGCAATAGCTCCTAACAACTACATGGTACTGGACCATTATCCAAATTGTTCTTTCACATGTGATTTTGTTGTTCTTCAACAGGACTATGTATATACCCTTGTCTAGTTCTTTGGTCATAGCATTGTTTACCCATTAATAACCTCTGATAGGAATTTGCAAATTAAGGCCACTGGCCAGATGAAATTTATTGTTCTCTAACCAAAACCATCTTCACTGGTCAAATGAATCAAATTAGCTAAGCCATTATTTTTTTTTTTTTTTTTGAGTAGGAAAACATGCATGTACAAAAAGCCCTGCCCCCCCTTTTTCTTTTTTCTTTCCTTTTTTTTCTTCATCTTTTTCTTTGCTTCTCTTTCCTTCCTCCATCCCTCTGTTTTTTCTCTCTCCCTCCATTTCTCTCTCTCTTGCTCTCACTCTCGCTCTATCTTTCTTTGTTAATCTGGGAGAAATATTTCTCTGAACTTGAAATGATTCCACTGATTGGTTCTAGCACAAACATTTTGAACTCTGAAATCTGGAGTCAGATAGAAATGTGACATGGAGTTTAACATTTCTATGGAGAGTTTCATCAAATATCCCCTTCTTACCACCTCCTGCTCTTCACATAACCCATGGTTTAACTTCTGCAAGATGGATTACATTGTCTCCCCCCAGCTGGTATGCAGATACCACCTCATGGAAAGAAGTTTAAAAATAATTGTAAGCTCATTAGATGTGGCAGCATCCGGGTGAGAGGGAGGATACTGGATGAGGGGAGAGCGGACACAGGAGATGAGGGAGGGCATATGTTTCCACTTATAAGTGAGAGCTTTAAAACTGTGCCAAGCAAAGCGCTGGTGGACCAGTGTAGAGTAAGCACAAGAGTACAGATCACCACATTTGACTATGACAAAATACTTTGGCTGAAACAATAAAACAATTTTAAGGTAACCTTTGTGGGGACTTTCAATCATTGCTCCATTGCAATCAACACATGATATATAAGGTTGATGAAAAGAACAATGTACTGGGAAGCCAGCCATGAACACAAAATATGGGTTTTCCATTGACTTGTTATAGGAATTAAAAAGAATTTTAATTCATTTGGATTTCAATATCCTGACCCATCAAAAAATAAAACAGTAATTGCTACCTCACAAGACTTTATGAGAATATACTGAGACAACCTTTGTGGAAAATCTTCCAATATGCATTTATTTTATTATTACCAATTATTATGGAGAAACAATTTTCAGTCAGAAGGTATTTAGTTTAAAAAAAAGCAAGGCACAAGAAAAATTAATTTGTGGCCAAAACTGTTTTTGTATAAAATACTGATCTCTCCCCAAAACTATAGGTAAAATAGTGAGCATTTTAATCCTTAGTGGAGACAATTACTACAATAACAACAATGTCTTCTGCACAGATCATTTTTGCTTTGGCTCTTGTGGAATAAGCATCACATGGAATATCAGTTAATGGAATAAAAGCTGGAACTAATGAAAATAGATTTTAGTTTCTTATAAATATCACAGAAAATCATTTTCGCAGTACAATGATCTTCATGGCAGATATAATGGTATTGGACATTTGCTCTGATGAAATTATAACAACCATTTTAATTATTTTTTGCTTTTTTTGGAATTTTATTTTATTTTATTTTTTTTTTTTTTTTTTTTTTTTTTTTTTTTCTGTATGCGGGCCTCTCACTGTTGTGGCCTCTCCCGTTGCGGAGCACAGGCTCCGGACGCACAGGCTCAGCAGCCATGGCTCACGGGCCCAGCCGCTCCGCGGCATGTGGGATCTTCCCGGACTGGGGCACGAACCCGTGTTTCCTGCATCGGCAGGCGGACTCTCAACCACTGCGCCACCAGGGAAGCCCTATTTTTGATTTTTTTTTTTTTTGTGGTGCGTGGGTCTCTCACTGTTGTGGCCTCTCCCGTTGCAGAGCACAGGCTCCGGACGCGCAGGCTCAGCAGCCATGGCTCACGGGCCCAGCCGCTCCACGGCATGTGGGATCTTCCCGGACCGGGGCACGAGCCCGTGTCCCCTGCATCGGCAGGTGAACTCTCAACCACTGCGCCACCAGGGAAGCCCCTGAACACTTTTGATGGGTTTTTCCCAAGGTTTTCTATAATCTGTCCCCACACAAACAATACAACCTTTTCTTCTAAATCCCAACAAAAATCTTCAGTTTCTCCTACTTAAAAATCCTTCTCACTCCTTTCAAAGGTTCTAAATCCTAACTTTTGTCTCCCAGTTTAATTTCTGTAGCATCCAACATGTCTTCCTTGAGACTCAAAGCCCAATTTGATGGTTCTTCTTTCTGAATTCCCATGAAAACTTCTATTTATTTATTATGTATACTTCTATTACCACACAAGCATAAATAACCTTGGATTACTTTAAAATCCTTAATATATATTTACTTTTTTTTTCACCAGATCAATGTCCCTTAAAATGGCTCTTTTTGTTATATTTATTTTGAATCTTTCTAACACCTATTATATACCCAAGAATTGGTAAATTCTAATAACATGGCCTTGAGTAGATACTCAATGGATGCTTGTTGAAAGAACGAAGGTGGAGAATACCGTACCCAACCAAGAAGCAAGACTCTAGTTCCAACTTTGCTCTATTTTAACTAGAGTGATATTGGTCAAGTCAATTTATATTTTTGGTCCTCCATTTTCTTATCTATGAAAGGAGCCAAGTAAAAGAGATGAGCTTTCGATTCAGACTTGTTCTACTTCCAGTGAATATCTATCTCATTCTATCACCCAAGCCTCACCTTCCCTTAAGAATATTTGTCAATGGTGATGTAAAAACTGCCTTTCTGTAATTCCTCATCCAGCATTCACAGCGGAAATTTACTGGGACAATGTGTTCCCTATTAACTCTCTTTCCCTTAGTTTCCACTTTTGTCCTATATTTGGAGATTCCTTGGAATCTGGAAGCACAGAAATAGCTTCAGCAAACCTGGGGAATAGGCATGAAGAGACTTTAGGGACTCTGCTAGCCTGGCTCTGTGGCTCAGGTAACAGGCCAGCCAAGGCAGAGCTAGAGCTCAGAGCTGGAGGGTAAGTTCATAAAACAAGTGTAGGAACATTAAGCCTGAGGAGGAGACAAGGTTGAATTACAGGGCGCAGGCCAAAGCTCAGACTTCAAGCTGGCTGGCTGCTCTGAGAGCGCCAGAGGTCAAGATCCAGCAGGGGCAAAGGTGGTGGTGTGGTCAGGCGGTAGGAGTGGGAGTGGTGCAGGAGGAGGTGCTTTAAGATCCAGAGATCCCAGCTGCCCTGACTCATGCATACTTGGAGGGATAAAGTCTGAGAACGTGGACATGTCAGGACTTGGGTCCAAGCTGGCCTGAGGGGTCAGGGAAAGAGTGGAGCTTCGAGTGGAAGTACAGGAGCAGCAGTGAGACACCCAGGAGAGCAGCTGCAGCAGACTGTAGTCCCGACTCTGGGAAGGCTGCTGCCCACAACCACGGGGGTCTGAACACCACGCTTTGAGTTTGCAGATAAGGACTGTAGGGTGTAGGGCAGGATTCTCCTGGTGCTGGGAAGGCAGTGCCCTCTGTGTCCTCAGAGACCTTTACCAGTTTTTCCAGAGACCTGGAGGGCACGACCTCCTCCGAAGTCCTTACAGAGCTGTTTGCTGGCAACAGTTAGTGTCCAAAGAGGTGTGTGCGTGATGTGCCAGGGGCGTGCTGGGTGCAGCCCTAGTGACCCCAAGGCTGCCTGAGTTAAGCTCTGGATCAGCATTTCTTAACAGGTGAGATGTCTCTGGTTATGGTGGGCTCACCATCTAGACCCACGGGCAGCACACAGATTAATGTAGATCAAGTCCTCAGACAACCAAGGGGGCGCCACAGCCTCTCTCTTCTGGTGCCTCTTTCTCGCTTCCTGCGGATAACTCCTGAAATGAAGGAAACCGAGACTGAGGGGCTGGAGAATGCGGCAGGAATCCTAACTTTCTTGCTTAAGGAAGCTCTTAGCAAGTACCCATCTATCTGCCTTAAGGGAAGAAAACATTATTCTCTTTAGTCTTTCGAGTTCAGGACCAAATGCTCTCATCAGCAGTCTGTGTCCCAGTGCATATTCTTGTGGACTTAGTTTCAAATGTTCTTTCCTAAATAATCCATTGAAGATGACATAGAACCCAGACACTTACCCACCACATTTTATTTCCTTAGTGAGTAATTATGACATTTGTTCAGCTGTTTAAAAGTGTTCTCTGAGTTAGGTAAAGGAGAACATAATAGTTAATCAAACAACTAATTCTTGGGAATTTAAACATATTCTAAGCACTTAATCATACTTAAAATGGATTATTAATGAAGCTTATAAACCTTTTTGCAGCTCTGAAAGTGAATTTCTCTGCAGGCTTAGAGAGTATTAATCCATTTAGATTTTTACTAAACAAATATTATTCATGCTTTAATTCCTGGGAAAAGAGCTTTAGAAAGCGAAGTTCATGTTCTGTTGTCCTTTACCGGGTCTAGTAATTACTTATTCTGCGTGGGAAGCCCTGAGCTCGGGTTAAACATTTTTCAAGTTACTCCCAAACTTAGGGAACGTTAGTGACCTACTTTTTTATTACTAAAAAAAAGAATGAGAGGACAAATTGAAGACTGTAAGGAATAGTTTTGCTTTAATACTGCATTTAAGGTAAATAGGTCACATTTTCTTTTTTTTTTCTTTTTTTTTAATTTTTTTGCGGTACGCGGGCAGAGGCGTACTCTCCTGCTGCGGAGCACAAGCTCCGGAAGCGCAGGCCCAGCGGCCGTGGCTCACGGGCCCAGCCGCTCTGCGGCATGTGGGATCTTCCTGGACCGGGGCACGAACCCGTGTCCCCTGCATCAGCAGGCGGACTCTCAACCACTGCGCCACCAGGGAAGCCCCACATTTTCTTTTTCTCAAGATTACTGTCCCACAGGAAAAAAAAATTTTAAGCAGACTATTTCATTTTAGTGTTTTTTTTTAAAATAGTAGGATTAATATAAATTGCCTTCTCACCTGTTTTTAAAATAAAGGACTGAATGATAGTATTTATTTAACAAATATATATAGCAATATATTAAAAGCCTTTCGTTTAATAACAGGAGAGGCAAAGATAAAGGATGAAAGAGGATCAAGAAGAAAGAGGACAGAATATGAATACTATCAACCCCTCCCCCAAGACAAGACTGATATTACTTTAAAAAAAATAGGCAGTTCTTTAGAGTAGGGGTTTACAGAAAACTTTTTCTGTAAAGGGTCAGAGAGTAACTCTTTTGTATTTTGCAGACCACATACCTTCTCTGTTTATTATTTGGCTTATTTTTTCCTTTTTATTTTATGTTTTTTAAGACAATACTCTTAAAATGTTTAAAGCATTCTTAGCTCACACTTGTACAAAAACAGACAGTGAGCTTAATTACACTCGCAGTTGGTACAGTTTGCTGACTTCTGCTTTAGATTTTAGAATGGGGCAAATGTTGCCCAAAAATGCTCACTAGTAATTTTATATAAAATTTGCAAGTAAAAGTGTTCTTGACATGGAAACTTCCTATTTTTAATGGTAAGTGGAAATCAATGTGGAAATTTTAGCTTTCCCGAGAAAAAGAAAGGCTCTTCTCTTGAGGAGTAGCTTCTCTAACTTGTGGCCCTTCAATTAGGATAGCTCTGAAAGCTTTGACAAGCTTGTATATTTCCAATTTCAGGAATAAAATCATCCCTGACTATCTCCTCTGCAGGCAGGCTATTTCCTGCAGCTCCAGCCAAGGCTTTCTACTCTGAAGCATGGTTTCTTCAACTGGACTCTGAGGTCACACAGTTGAGGTCACTCAAGTTCTCTGCAGAATTTTTAAGGTTTGCATTTTCATTTCTAAAGGTAATAAAATAATTGATGTGATCAAATGCGGGATCATCTGGGTGATCACTGTCAAAATTGGTACCATTAGGGGAATTCAGTGCCCGATGAATTCAAGAGCTCTGGCTAATAGGAATACGAGTGAAGAACAATGAAATCATAGCATCCTGTACCTAGGAAGGTTTTGCTGCAGTTTGGTTAAAACAAAGAGCTGTGAGTGAATACAGCCATCTTACCATTTAATAACACTGTAGTATCTTCATGTCAAACCAAAATAATTCTGCTAGAGTAGTGCCAAGGGCTTGCTGCCAGCAGTGGTTTAACTTCTGGAAAGCCACATCATTGATTCAACTATCATAGTTAACTTAGATTTTATTGAATTTGGTTAATGTAGCTACTTTGTAAATTTTTTTCAGTTTTTCACTTCTATAA